>NC_135976.1:8753795-10101226 GCF_053455715.1 Rhinoraja longicauda
ACTGTTTCCTGGGATTTAATTCACTTTCACGTATCCTCCACGTTTCCAAACAAAATGTCTTCTGGTAGACACCTGATAGATAAACTACATATTAGTCATCTTAGCAGTAACAAAAATTAATATTAGTGGTAAGCCAAGCATATACAAGGTTCCACATGGAAGGTTGATTAAGAAGGTTAAATCGTTGGGTATTAATAGTGAGGTTGCAAGATGGATTCAACAATGGCTGAATGGGAGATACCAGACGGTAACGGTTGACAATTGTATGTCAGGTTGGAGGCCAGTGTCTAGTGGAGTGCCCCAAGGATCTGTGTTGGGTCCACTGTTGTTTGTCATTTACATTAATGATCTGGATGATGGTGTGGCAAATTGGATTAGTAAATATGCAGATGATACTAAGATAGGTGGAGTAGTTGATAGTGAGGTAGATTTTCAAAGTCTACAGAGAGACTTGGGCCTTTTGGAAGGGTGGGCTGAAAGATGGCAGATGGAGTTTAATGCTGATAAGTGTGAGGTGCTGCATTTTGGTAGGACAAATCAAAATAGGACGTACAGGGTAAATGGTAGGGAATTGAGGAATGCAGTGGAACAGAGGGATCTGGGAATAACTGTGCATTGTTCCCTGAAGGTGGAATCTCATGTGGATAGGGTGGTGAAGAAGGCGTTTGGTATGCTTGCCTTTATAAATCAGAGCATCGAGTATAGAAGTTGGGATGTAATGTTGAAATTGTACAGGGCATTGGTGAGGCCGAATCTGGAGTATGGTGTGCAGTTCTGGTCGCCAAATTATAGGAAGGATGTCGACAAAATGGAGAGGGTACAGAGGAGATTTACTAGAATGTTGCCTGGGTTTCAGCACTTAGGCTACAGAGAGAGGTTGAACAGGTTGGGTCTTTATTCTTTGGAGCGTAGAAGGTTGAGGGGGGACTTGATAGAGGTTTTTAAAATTATGAGAGGGACGGAAAGAGTTGACGTGGGTAGGCTTTTCCCTTTGAGAGTGGGGAAGATTCCAACAAGGGGACATAGCTTCAGAATTGAGGGACAAAGGTTTGGGGGTAACATGAGGGGGAACTTCTTTACTCAGAGGGTTGTGGCTGTATGGAATGGGCTTCCGGTGGAAGTGGTGGAGGCTGGCTCGATTTTATTATTTAAGAGAAAATTGGATAGGTATATGGATAGGAGGGGATTGGAGGGTTATGGTCTGAGTGCAGGTAGATGAGACTAGGTCAGGGAGAATGGTCGGCGTGGACTGGTAGGGCCGGACAGGCCTGTTTCCATGCTGTAGTTGTTATATGTTATATGTTATACTGACACTTTATATTCAAAGCGGTCATGACAAAGCAAGGGCATGCACAATAATTAAAATATGCAATCTTTTAAAGATGCCTGGGTGATCATTCTTAAGGTAAGAGGCAAAGGAATGAATGAGCTTCTACAATCTTGTTATTTATATATATCTGCTGATAATGTAATAAAATATTTTTTTTGTGTATTATTTGAGGTTGGATGGATGCCAGTGAACTTACTTGCATACCCCTGAGACAAATGAACAGGCAGCATATAATGAACAAGGCTGCAGTATTCCTTTTATTGCTCTTTGTTTTCAATACAGTATAAACTTTTGTGAAAAGCAAATAGATATCTGCTGATAATGTAATAAATTGGTCTCTCTGGGTAGTGTTCTAGTTGTTGAAGGCAAGTTGTAATTCTGTTCGAATTTGGCAGTAGATGTGGTTTATCTGTTTTGTGTTCCACTCACCTCTCTCCACCCCGTTTCCAACGAAGGTGACGAACAATTGGAACTATGCAAGCTTATTACAGAATTTGAAACGCAACAAGAAGAGGAATGCCCATATGAGGCCTTGTGCAATGCAACGTCACACTCCATCGAAGGGCCAGAAAGTTTGAAAACACCAGATGTGGAAACGAGTTCAGCCTCTGAATTAATGAAGGTCAGTATTAAAGCAAACTACTTGCAGTTACTTTTATGTGGAGGTATGTAGTTAATTCCAATGATGCTTCCAGCAACTACTTCGCGCCGTGATATTGTGATTTTCCATGATTTTCCAAAGTATAAGAATTAAATCTGCTGTAAATATAAAATGAAAATGTGGATGACAGAAACAAAATACATAACTTTTTAATACAATACAACAGAAATACTCCAAGGCAATTGCAAATTTCTGCTACCTAGTGCAATTTCTCATAATTTTGTAGTTGTATTTTCAAAATGGCAATATCTCCTATTGACTCATGGGGCTGACAGTAAAATATCATATTAAAAGTGCAAAGCGTTGCCTCATAGCAAACGTAATCTACTTTTGAAATGCAGTTTCAATTTTAATAGTCTGATGTTAAAAGATAAGAATTGATTCACTATTACTGATTTACATTTCTCAAAATTTCTCACGATCAGCCATGATCACAATGAATGGCGGTGCTGGCTCGAAGAGCCGAATGGCCTCCTCCTGCACCTATTTTCTAAAAAATAATATCATTTATAATTTTTTTTTTCCTTTGTTATGGCGGGAGTAATGCAGAGTAGAGTTATCTCAGTATAGACTGTTCAATTGTCGTAGTGCGAATAATTAAGTATTACCGAGGATGGTAGAGTACAAGAATGCAGTTGTCTTTGAAATGTTTAAAACATTTAATTCTGTGATTGTTGCTTAGAGTCTGGAAAGCTTGTTTCTCGTTGCGCCCAACGTTTGTTAGAAACTTATACTTCTAACTTTGCAAATTGGAAGTATGATATCGCTCCTTTAGTAGATTTTAATTAAACTTCTTGAAATTCTCCTGCACAATCCACCATGGTGCTATTGACCTCTGGTGTCTTAATTGTAGGAAATATTGCCATCTGTATTCAGCAGCAGAAGTTATGGTCATAACATGTCAGCAATAATACGCATGCATTGTTTGCAAGCGTTAGCAAAAAGTATTTGCATACTTGATATATCCAACCCCCAACTGGACAGAATTGTACAGAATTTGCTGATTCTATTTGGGGATATAATTCTTTGAAGTGATCATTGTCTTCAACCTCAAAATCCCTATTTTTTTATAAAAGGAAAAAACTTGCCAATCATTAGGCTTAAACATCACAAAGCAATGTTTGATTATCCTTGTTTGAAATCCTATGCATCTATGCAGTGTGAGCTGCAAGGAGGATGCTATGAGACTGCAGGGTGACTTGGATAAGTTGGGTGAGTGGGCAGACGCATGGCAGATAATGTGGATAAATGTGAGGTTATCCACGTTGGTGGCAAGAACAAGAAGGCAGATTATTATCTGAATGGTGTCAGATTAGGGAAAGGGGAGGTGCAACGAGACCCAAGTGTCCTTGTACATCAGTAACTGAAAGTAAGCATGCAGGTACAGCAGGCAATGAAGAAAGCAAATGGCATGTTGGCTTTCATAGCGAGAGTATTTGGCAATAGCAGCAAGGAGGTCCTACTGCAGTTGTACAGGGCCCTGGTGAGACCGCACCTGGAGTATTGTGTACAGGTTTGGTCTCCTAATTTGAGGAAGAACTTTTGTGCTATTGAGGGCGTGCAGTGCAGGTTCACCAGATTGATTCCTGGGATGGCGTGACTGACATATGATGAAAGAATGGGTCGACTGGGCTTGTATTCACTGGAATTTAGAAAGATGAGAGGGGATCTTATAGAAACATATAAAATTCCTAAGGGATTGGACAGGCAAGATGCAGGAAAAAATGTTTCCGATTTTGGGGAGCCCAGAACCAGGAGTCACAGTTTACAAATAAGGGTAGGTCATTTAGGACTGAGATGAGGAAAAACTTTTTCAGCCAGAGAGTTGTGAATCTGTGGAATTCTCTGCCACAGAAGCCAGTGGAGGCCAATTCACTATATGTATTCAAGAGAGTTCGATATAGCTCTTCGGGCTAACGGAATCAAGGGATATGGGGATAATGCAGGAATAGGGTACTGATTCTGGATGATCAGCCATGATCATATTGAATGGCTGGCTCGAAGGGCTGAATGGCCTTCTCGTGCATCTATTTTCTATGTTTCCATGTTGTATAAACAACTAGACTATTGCTAAATTGGATAGATTTAATAGATTTAGCAACTCAAAATTGGGATTCCATGACATGTTGGGATGAGAATAAGCGAGTTCGGTACCTCAATAAACGCAAAGAATCGTGGGATTTGTCAAAGGTCATTCAGGATAAACAAAGAGTGTTGCTAGTGAATTTAATGGCTAATGTACACTGAAACAATGGTTGATAAATGATTAAATGAAATGAAAAAAATTAAGTGTTATGGACTTCTGCACATTTACTGATTGAGTTCTGGATTTCAGTTCATATCAAACCTGGTTGAACATAAAGTTGAACTTCTGATCAAGTTGATCTGCAAGTGCAACAACATCTCATTTACACACCCATGGAGGCATTAAATTACATAATGCTGCGCAGACGGAGAAAATATCATCAATATGCGGAACTAAAGTGATGGGTAAAGTGTTTCTCAGGATGTTAACCCACTTTGGACGACCTATGGCCGTGAATGCAGACATTGGCAATCTTCTTGGTTTTGTGTACTTTTTCTCTGATCATTTGCTGAAAACCACCGCTAGGAGGGGAATCTCTAAATAGGCTTGGCGAAACATCGTCTTCTTGAATGGGAAATCCTCTATCCGCCATTATGCAATCCCCATGATCAGCTAAGTTCAAAAATCCACTCTTCCGAACAATATGTGTATCAGATGATCACCCACTCCAAGCTTTTGATAAGAATGTGATCATGCCATTCGGGGCAATACCAACCAATAGTTTCACAGTGTTGTATTTCTTGCAGTCGGACTATGTCAAAGCATGCAACTGTAGATGCTGTGGTCATTCTATAAATATCTCTGTGCAGTCGAGAATGCATTTCAGTGCTGGGCATTTATTTATTTTCTGTTTCGGCTGTGTGGACATCAAATCACGATCTGTAAGCATGACCATTACATACCCATACAAGTTACAATGCAAAAGAAAATGGTGCTAGTATATTGAACTAATCAATACAATCACAAGATGGACTAGTATAGTAAGAGCTGAAAACCCCACAAATACTTTTCATATTATCTATTGATAGTTATAGAAATCATACATTTCATTTCATTCCCTTCTCCGCCTCCCCCCCCCCCCCCAAACAAGAACAATTAAAAATAGTTGTTATTAATCGTCACAATCTCACTCACCGAAGCAGGCCAACAAGCGACCAAGGAAAAGCAAATTAAACCATCAAAATCATCGTAGTTTTGTACAAATGAACCATAAATACACCTTGTTAATAGTTTTGAAAGCAGTATTTTCTTATCTCAAAGAAGCAAAACTGGAAAATACATATGAAACGCAGGTCTGCATACACACAGTAGCTCAGCTGGCGAGAATGTTTATCCCGAATGACCCATGACCTGGGCATGTGCAGTTGTAACACCGAACCCGCTTATTGTATTCTACCATTGTGTATTTGTAGGTCGTGGCATATTCCTTGCTTTCATTTATCATCGAGGTCGGGAACCAGCCTGGGTTAAATGTGAATTGCATTCCAAAAGTATAATTTAAAATGTCATGTAAACCTCGTAAATGGCAACAGAGCTGGAAAATTGTGTGCAGTTCTGGTCATCAAATTATAGAAACGAGATTGCATTGCAGATTGTGTACGTTTTCCTAGTAACTGAGGAGGGACACGAGAGAAGTATACAAACTGATGAGAGGCATAGTTAGAGCAGATGGTAAGAAACCTCTCCTTTGGTCGAGTTCTGATATCAGAGAGCATGCGTTTAGGGTGAGGAGAAAAGACTGGAGGGGATCAGAAGATTGTGTTTTCACCCAGAAGGTAGTTGGAATTTGGAATACTGTCTGAGAAGATGTTGGAGGCAGGTAATCTCACATTTAAGAAGCATCTGGATGAGCAGTTGAATTGCTAATGCACTGAAAGGCATGGACCAAGTGCTGACAAAGATGGGCACTTGATGGTCAACTTGGATAATGTGGGGTGAAGAACTATGTTCTGTATTATTATAAGAGAACATAACGGCTGCTATGTTTACCAAGTGCAAGGCAGAAAGTTGCTTCTTGCCATTGCTGATTCAGGCTGCACTCCCAAACACAAGGACTACAGGGGGTTTAGTAAAGCATTTCCCAAGCATTATTTGGATAATAATGTAATCAAATGTGGTTTTTAGACTGAATCTTGAAATTAATCTGATCAATTACAGTGTGCATATGATAGGTTTTAGACTTGCAGAGGGGAGTGAGTGTTGGATTCTGAGGGGATCTCAGAATCCAACTACTGCCTGGCGATAACATGTAGTCCGTTCTGCCTTGTTGGACGGCTACAGAATCTATACTTACAGTTCTATTAATCCACCACACTGTAAATGGTGCTTCCAATCAGGGGAATATTGCAGTGCTTTGAAAGTTCTGTAGATATTTCATTATATAGAACAATATACCTGAAGTTCCAGCAGAGGGTGGTATAACCCTGTCGGTTGGATGCTAACATTCCAGTACTACAAATTTAGGTTGGAGGAAAATCCTTGTATGGTGACTGCAGTGTTCTTGAATTTGATGTGATACGTTGAATTCGCAACTTTCAGGTGTCAGTGAAAATTTAGTTTAATATCAGGAAAATTATTCTGGAAGCCATGTTTAATAGAAAGCCTTGTGATGTTGGAGAAATATTAATGGGAGCCTTTTTATTTCTTTGTGATATAAAGTAATTCAATTCCATCTCAATTATGCAAAATTCCTTTTAAATTTAGCATTTATATAAATTCAACGAATTCCTGTGCAAAATTATTTGAGCAAAAGTTGGTAAAATTGTTAATAGCTTGAGAGGTTTACTAAATAACTTTGCAAACACAATGTCTCGATGATGGGTGTATGTATAAAAACATACCGGCATCTTCTGGATACTCAATTGCCTGGTTAAGTTTTAAATATTCTTTGCTAGGTTGATAAAATAACCGTATCCCTCAGAACTGCCAGCTATTTTCTCCTTGTTAGTCACCTTGACTCTGACTACTGCACCTATGCATTTGAAAGCAGAAGTTGGAAATGGCTAGAGATTGTCTGCTAGTTCATCCAATGTTGTCTGATGCTGCTGGATCAGCTGCTGGGTCTGATGGCTGGCAGAGGACTGATGCCCTGAGCTGAGGAGCTGGATGAACTTCACATCAAGCCCTTCAGCTTTACACCAAAATGGTTGTCAAAAGTTTTTAAACATCATGTAAATAACAAAGCCCACAAAATATAGAATGTTTTCAGCTTGAATAATTATTGCATCTCCGAAGATCATTGGAGCAAGAGATTATGAACCAATTCAAAAGTCATCCTCTGAGACTGAATAATTTGGGAAGCTGCCTCAGTCTTGTTACTTTCACAGCTGTTCCACTGCAGGCTGCAGGATTTTTAGAAATCCCAGTCGTCTTTGGATCATTGGAAAGTGAGACTGATACTCTGATGAACTAATAATTAATTATTTCTGTGCCTCAGAGAATTGAATGTTAAAGTGTTTATTTTGGAGAAGTTAGTCATTGAGATTTATATTTGAACTGACTGCCAGAAAATGTTAATAGCTAAGTAATAATATTGTTCTTAACATTGATGTTGTGGTGGCTTTCTGCAGATCGTGCATTTAATTTGGCATTTAAAGTGTATTTTGATACTCAGAAACCTTGTTGGGCTCCATGATCTCAATGTATGAATTTTCTGAGTCATAGAGTGATACAGTGTGGAAACAGGCCCTTTGGCCCAACTTGCCCATACCGGCCAACAATGTCCCAGCTACACTAGTCCCACTTGCCTGCGCTTGTTCCATATCCCTCCAAACCTGTCCTGCCATGTACCTGCCTAACTGTTTCTTAAACAAAGGGATAGTCCCAGCCTCAACCACCTCCTCTGGCAGACACAAAATGCTGGAGTAACTCAGTGGGTCAGGCAGCATCTCTGGAGAGAAGGAATGGGATGCTGCCTGACCCGCTGAGTTACTCCAGCATTTTGTGTCTACCTTCGATTTAAACCAGCATCTGCAGTTCTTTCCTACACATACCTCCTCTGGCAGCTTGTTCCATACACCCTTGGTGTGAAAAGGTTACCCCTCGGATTCCTATTAAATCTTTTCCCCTTCACCTTGAACCTATGTCTTCTGGTCCTACTCTGGGCAAGAGACTCTGCATCTACCCAATCTATTCCTCTCATGATTTTGTACACCTCGTTAAGATCACCCCTCATCCTCCTGCGCTCCATGGAATAGAGACCCAACCTACTCAACCTCTCCCTGTAGCTCACACCCTCTAGTCTTGGCTGTCAGGAGAGAATTGGTGATCGCGTTGGCTGACCTCTCCGGGCAAGGCTATCCCATTACACTTCAGGTGTGCTGACACCTGCAACGCCCCCAAATATGGGATACTTGATTGCAAATTTTGCAGTAGTTGGGAACGACATGTCTACAACACAGTGACACAGCTGGTAGAGCTGCAATGCCAGAGGCCCGGGTCTGACCACATATGCTGTCTTTGTGGAGTATGCATGTTCTCCCTGTTTACCATGCGGGTTTCCTCTGAGTGCTTCGGTTTCCTCCCATATCCTAAAGATGTGTGGGTTTGTAGGTTAATTGTCCTTTGGAAATTGCTCCAAGTTTGCAGGGAGTGGATGAGAAAGATTGATAATAGATCAAGTGTGAAAGGGTGATTGAGAATCGGCATGGACGGTTTCCATACTGTATCTCCAAACTAATAAACTAAACTATTCAGTGGACAGGTCTTTGCTGTTGTAAGAAAATCTGACTACCATCATCTTGCTGTGAATTTCTTTCTGCAGTCTATTCACTTCAATGTTATTTTTATTCCTGTTCACACAGCAATATTACTCAGCAATAATATAGTATGTCAGAATATACTTAACATTAACCCATAACTAAGTTAAATGACTCCTTTTCAGTTTTCTCCACATTCACCATTTTGAAATCTTGACATTTCGCAATTCAAATATACCTTTAAGACTATGGTAGCATTTGCTTCTTGTAGTCCATTTTCTTGAGCAGGTTTTGTGATTTTAATAGATAGTACCTCAATTTATCTGCTCACTCTGTTGATCTATCCATTTGTAATGGTTTCTGTGCAAACATGGACAATTGTTACTTTCGGTAACATTTGCTTAAAACAATCACTTAAAATATTATTAATCAGATTGTGTATGAGTAGAATGCTCATACTGATCAAATCATGATGTGATTAAAGAAGAAATGAGCTAAATTTAAATTTTCAGGATCCCATGCACATGAGGCTGATATGATTTTGTACACTTTTTCTGTGAAAGATGTTTTTAATTTTATTCAGGATTCAGATGTGGACACTCCAGAAGAGTTTGAAGAGGATGAGAATCCCTATGAACTTCTATTGACTGCGGAGACAAAGAAACACACCCAGTTGGATTCCCAACATAAAGGAGAAAATACAGGTATTGTGTTAATGCAGCCAAAAACATTTCTGAAATGACCTTTGCCGATGAAAATAACAGGGTTACTGTAATTTGACGTCCTTCAAGGTGCTTTCATCTTCTTGTCAAGTTAGATTATTTTATGTCAAAATTTTACAACCCCGACTTAACAAAATTTCAGTGGAAAACAGGGACAACCAGATTTTTCTTGTTCTGATGATTCATGATTCTCTTCCCTTAACTATATATAGTAACAAAAATTCTAATTCTGTCATCCTATCATTTTTGATAGGGATGTGTTCCTGGTAAACATTTTAAGTGAAATTCGGTAAATCAAGATGGCTGGGTAAATTTCAGGTCAGTATCTACCTCTCCATGGTGTGAGGCGTGCTATTCGTTACAGCAAAACATCTATATACCCCAGATATAATGGCATTGATGTGCAGGATTAAGTAGAACATTCATAAATCGATGAATGATCATTTTCAGGAACATGCTGAGTATGGGACTTTCCAGCATTATCAAAGTAGATTTATACATTTCATTTTTAGATTGAACATATGCAATCTTATTCACTGATGGAATATATTAATGATTATTGTTTAGAATTTGTTACAGATATTTTCCTGGAACAAAGATTGCACATAAACTTATGGTTTCAGGAGTTATATGATGACTTTTTCTTCCAGTCAAGCCTTGTTGGTAATTTCTATTGGAGATGAACAGTCCATTAAAAAAAAAATGACAAGGGATTTAAACAAAACTATGAATATCTGAACCAGAAGAAACAAAATTTAGAAAATACAGTATCGTTCGCTTAACTCAAAGGAACTAAAGTGTAAAGTGAAAGCAATGCTGCTTCATTTGTATAGAATCTTGAGCACAACAATCTAAAAACAATTGCAGTACCCTCTTTAGTCTGTATTTACAAGGGTGAGGGGGCGATCTAGCAAAATAAGTTTTGATTCAGTATTGCCTATAGAGAGAGATTTAGTGGGAGAATTTCAGACAAGGATGCCAATTCTAAATCTAGAATTAGCCTATATAGTGCTTCTAATCTAGACAGAAAAAGTGGTGGGAATCTAGAACTCAAAAGAGCTGGTCAATTAAAATTTTCAAGGTCTTTATTTGGTAAGGACTTAAACAGTTGTGGATCATATTGGCTAAATAGAATTAGAGGGCCGATCACCATGGTGTACTTAAAGGTACAGACGAGCAGCTCTTTGGCCTACTTTTGTTCCAACCTTCATTCTATTTTTTTCCTTTAAAACACATTTAAGACTACACATTTGGCAGAATCACAAGTAATTATCAAATGGGCTGAGATGTTTTACAGGTGGAAATTTTGTTTTTGAAGTAAAAATGCTCTTCGAAACGCGAGGGATAATGACAATTTGTAAAAATACCGGCTAATCATTTATCAAAGTTGCATGGATTTAGATCAATCAATGTGAATCACATTAGAAAATAAGTAAATTGGAATGTATATACGAGATATGCTGATCATAAATCATCACAGGCACATTTAATTGTGAATGCTTTAAAGCGATTGAAGTGTAAATTTCATAATATATTTGCCTAAATATGTTGCACAAAAGCAGTGTGTAAACAAATTATTCTTTACTTCCACGAAGGATTAGCCTTCAGGCAATGAATCATTAAATTTAATGTGATTTGCAATTGTGTAGCAAAATCCTGTGCAAGTGTTGATCATAATCCTGGGTGGTTTTTGACATGTAATGTTTACGTGGTGCACCGGCTAATAGGTAATTGGAAATACATTGAACTACCTGCACATACCCCCCCACCCCCCCACATCCAGTTCATTGAACAAGTACATATCACATTGAGAACTGATGTTCTAGAAATGTTTATAATATACATTTTGGATAGGGTTATATTAATCCAGACCCTTTATCTGGAGTCACTGCTCACAGCCCACAGTAGCCCACTTTTAACTAGGCTAGATCTAGTAGACCAGCCTTGGTGGGCCCATTGAGCCAGGTGATAAGGTTTTAACAAAGACATCTTCAGATGCAGTGAGGAGGACGTGGGCTAGGTTAGCTGTGACAAAAAGCAAAGCTGTAGGTGAGCTTTTCCTACTCTGAATATCTCTGAATATAAGATTTTATTTTTTTCTATTACTCAGACATTTAAAACAATGCAAAATCAATAGGAAGCTATGACAAATTTGAGTGTAGTTTTAACATGTTTGACCATACTATCCTTCTCTGCTGCCCATCCACCAGTATCAGCAGGGTTGAACTGCACTTGCCGTATTTTGCCCTTACTTACCAAATGTTAGCCATTGCAAGTGTTTCTGGCATATTAAGAGGTGTAAATTAAATGTTTCGTTAATATTGCCATTGTGGCAGTATGCTGCTACTTACATTTATCAGACTAATTTTCAAAGAATGTTACCTTGATGGTACAAATAAAGTAGTTCAGTGTTGTAACGACTTATTTTAAGGATCAAATCTTGGAAGCTTCCATTTGCCATGGATGTTATCATTTATTGATATGATTCAAAGATAGTTTACAATTGGGTCTGTCTTAGCACCACTTATTTTCATGTAACTTAATCTTGTCTCCAAGATTCTTTGTCTTTGTTCAACAAGTTTGGATGAGCAGAATCTTTTTCAACAAACTGAAAAAACTAAACCCTTTGTCTTTAGTTCCTGGTGAGCATTTCTGTCTCCATCAAGAGTCAAAATGAACAGATCGTTTGCAACTTTAGTGTTTTGTGTCATCTCTTGATGCATTTCTGAACAAACAGCTTCTCCAACACAAAGATTGTGTTACATTACATCATTACATCTCTCCATTACATCACCCAATTGCAACTTTACCTAGACTCATCTGCTGAAATTCACATCCATTTATTTATTAGTTCTGGACTTAACTCGTCCAAGATGTCCTGGTCAGGCTTGTAATTTCCACCTCAAAAAATCTGGAACTTATTCAATACCGCTCGCTTGTTAATTCTGGGTCTTGTTCACCGATCAACCAGTGTATTTTGACAATTCCCATCTCCCACTTATTTGGAACCTCAGGTACTTAAAAGCATTTCAGTTTAAAATAAGTCCTTGTCATTATTTTCCAAGCCCTCTATGGTCTCACCTATCTTATCTTTTGACATATTTTGAAGCTTTGTGCTTCTCCAGTTCAACCCTCTTGGGCATCACCAGCCTTCACTGTTCCAGCATTGACAGCTGTGCATTTACCGGCACCCTGCCCCCATTAGCCCCAAAGCTGTTGTTCGACCCGCTGAATTCCTTTCTTTAACTTGGATTCATTCAATTACATTGTTCTTAACAAGTAAAATAATTAGAAGAAAGAATTAGGTGAGCTCAGTTGTAGAGGTTGGTTTTATGAAGCTGTTGAAGAAACAGGACTCAAAATTTGGAAGAGAATACCACAAGGGTAGCAAAGTAACAGAAAACCAAGACCGCTGATAGTATGGTGAATAGAGCAGCAGAAAATAAACATATTAAAGGAGAAGGGCGAGTTACAGAACTGGGAAGATTTACCCTCAGTGACTTGAAGTTAATGTGATAACAGAGGAGTGTGAGGAATGGTTGGAGGCACTAGTGGTGGACTATAAAGACTCAACATAAAATGAAATTTTGGTTGAAAAATTTGCCCAAGGTGAGTTGAAGTAGAGAAAGGCAGGCAGCACCATGAGTTTAGAAATGTCTGTGATGGAGAGTCCAAAATTATAAATGTTGGATGTGGTTGAACAGACTGTCACAGTTGTGAGCTTTCTAATGAAGTGTGTGCCAGTAGCTTGGGAAAGGCAGATGCCATGTTTACTGATTGGCAACGGGTGTTTGCCACAGAAAAGGCATTGACCGCATACAAATTACTCAGGTGAGTTGAATGGTCAAAAATGAAAGCAAAGGAACAAGCAAGACCTATCAAAGCTGGGTCTGGAGAAGCAAAGAGTAGATTCTGAATGGAGCTGTTTCGCTGACAGTATGAGCCATTGAGAAGATGGCTTGAATTTTGAAAAGAGAAGTAATTGAGTGCCCGATGCTCTGTTAAATGTTGAGTGAAAGTCATCAGCCATGACCATATTGAATGGCGGTGCTGGCTCGAAGGGCCAATTGGCCTACCACTGCACCTATTTTTCTATGTTCTATGAATTGAACAACAAAGTTTTGTGCAAAAAAATGTTGCTTTAAATGTAAGTACACACATGCTTAAGATTGCCTGCTGAGTCATTCTCTGAGGTTGGTATATCCTGTTGGTTGAAAATTGGATGTTAAGAAAAGAGCATATTGGATGTGAACTTGTCAGTTGAGCAGTACTGGTGGGAAACCTGGGAGATCCAATGGGTGCTCCAGCGACCAAGGTTCAATCCTGACCTCGGATTGAACCTGGATTGCTGTCTGTGGAGTTGGTATGTTTTCCCTGTGACCTGGGGAGAGAAAAGGAGATTTGTGCAGAATTATTGTAACTGCATGCTTGAAGGTTGACTTTATTTCAGTAGGCCAACAGGCCTATTTCCATGCTCTTTGACTCCATGCCTCTTCAGTGAATGTGAGCATGCATACTTCCTTCTGAATGCCTCTGATTTTGCCTGCACTAAATAGTAACTTGATGGTGTGTTGCACATCAACAATATGACATGTATCTCTGTCGCTGGGGGCAGATTTTCCTGCTTGTAGCTTGTGCATTGAAATAACATTTCTCCGAAACTCACCAAGACCTTAATGACCCAAGTTGGCCAAAAAGCCAGAAGGAATGTCTTGGGCTGTCATTCTGCCTGAATTTAAACAAACATGTTTAAGCTGCCTGAAGCAATGGAGAATCTGATTAGAAAGTTTCACATCCTAATGAATAATATGAAAGCCTTGCAACAAATATCTGTCAGCAAAGTATTTCTTGAAGATATAACATCTCAATTTCTCTGTGTTTACAGATGAACTCATTTGCAGCATTATGTACTTGGAGCATTTTATTTATTTATTTTTAAATTGTGCCCTGATAATGACCCTCAAGTAGAGTGAGTTTCTGCGGTACAGATCTTCACTGTCGCATGGTCCCTTTTGCTGACTCCACAGTGGTATAGTTCCCTTGGTGACATCTTTTTTGTTGGGTTATAATTTCCCCAGGCATTAGCTCTTCCTTGGAGTATAGTTTCCTGGCATTTGCTCCCATTGGCATATTGTTCACGTGACACAAATTCACTGGGGGACAATTCCACAGTTGACTGTTGCTTATAGTGGCAATTATTCATATGAGATGTTAAATTTGGATGTTATATGGTTGCACCATCAGGAATAAGATGGTGCCGACAAGGGACAATTTGCGAATTTCATCTTACAGAGAATTCAAAGTATAAAATCCAACACTGTCCAGATGATTTTCTCCATTTTTTTTGCAGCGTTTTTTTTGTGGCACTGGTACTACATGGAATCTAAACAGCACAGATTTTAAGCAGTGCGTCAAGTACACGATTGAACATTTGGTTCCTTTGTACTGCAAACGAGTATCAGTGAAAAATGTGTAATAACTATCATGAACATGTAGTTGTAGCAGGACGTACAAGTGTGAATGCACAAATAAATGTGGTTGCAGCTATGTCTGACAGATGAAATTTCTTTAGTAAAGATAAAAGTCAAAATATTCATAACCATTAACCACCAAGATAATCCAGTCTTAAAGCTTTGTTCAGTAGTCCCTCATTGTGATGCAGTCTTTGCAAAGATATATAACAAACTTAATAATTCCATTTTTTTATCTGAAAGCAAGCAAGATTTTATAATAAAATAGACTGACGTGGACCATTTGGGTCCAAATCTCTCCTGTGGGCCTCTCCTGCGGGCCCGGCAACCCCCCTCCCCAACTGACGATCTGCAGGCCTGGCAAGCCACCCCAAACTGATGTGGACTGTTGCCGGGCGGGGAGTGTCCCCCGGGGCCATGGACGGTGAGGGGGGAAAGGGAAGGGGAGAGGGAGCCACTCGCATCGGCCCAGCGCTGCAGATTTTATAATAAAGAGTGCATAAAAGAGTGCGCCGTGGACCCGAAGCCTCTCCTGCAGCTCGGCGGCAACGCCCATCTTGATGGACCCTCTGCCGCCACGCTGCACCACAGGAGGAAGATCAGGTGCGGGGCACACCGGGATGGGCGCCGGTCCTCCCGCTGGTCCTCCTGGCGGGTGGGGGGGAACGCATTTATTAATGTTTATTAAGTAAATTGAAGTTTTAAGAAGTAACAAAAGTTGATTTATTGAGACCGCGGGGGAATGGTGAGTTAGGTGGGCCTAAAATTGTCACGCTATCGTGTGCTGTTTTCGCTGTATTTCCGGATGAAAACGGCACAAACAAACAGACAGGGCAAACATCTGGAGGAACAAACATATACGAGGGAACAAATAAGATGAGAGTTTTAGATGAGAGTAATATATATATATAGATAGATAGATATCTCAGGAACACTAAGATAATGTAATATGGGAAAACCTCCAAATTGTGCATTAGCTCCTGTAAAAGTTCAATAAATGCTGTGGTATCGAACTTTGCACGTTGTGAGCGTAGTGGAATTTAAATCATTGTCCTCTGTTTTTGCTGTTCATCTATCATTGTTCAACAAGTGGCTTGCCACCACTTCTCAAGGGCAATTAAGAAATGCAATAAATGCTGGCGTTGACACTGATGCCATATCATGCACTGTGAATAAATAAAAACTTGTTGCACTTCCGAAAGCTTGTCAAATCTGCCAAATTCATGACAATCCATAGCAGCATCTACAAACCCAAATGTACAATGCATACATGCACAGCATACCCAACTGGACACTGCACAGCCCAACTGGACAACCAGTTTTTATGATCCATATTAGTTTCATTAATAAGCCGTCTTATCTTTTCCTATCAACATATCCTATATCCTTTCTTGGTTACATATCCAGTTAGCTTTTTTTTAATCTTGTTTCTCCTTCTATCCTCCTCCTGCTTGTTCAGAGTGCTATTGCAATTCAAAGTAACTTTTTGACGTCAGAAGAAATGCAGATAAGTATGCAAAAAATATATATACGTACTGCGTGTCATCAAGTAAATCACTTTTGCTCAAAAACAGAAAAATGAATTCATAATGGCTGGACATTTTTCAAGTATTTTTCATGTCAAAAAGGCCCTGAGTTTTAAAAATTCCTTCAATTATTCTAAATGTACCATATGTTTATAATGTTATTTAAGCTCTGTTTTCTTGCAGTTTCCTGTAGCAAACTAGAAATATAAACTGGTGCTTTGTTGAAATTTTGTTATTGAGCTTATTTCTCCTGTGATAATTCATTATTATACATATTGGTTCTGCAAATTATATCTTTTCTCAGAGCCATTGAACTTGATTGCATTGTTGCATTTTCATAATACTTTATATATCTGATAAACCTTCCCTTGTGGGTATTTGAAGAATTATGAGGAGATGCAGGCCAAGTGAGCCCATTTGGCCAATTGTGCCAAGACCATTTGAGTTACACAATTAATCCATCTTTCGGCTTTGAGGGCTGTTTCTGTACAATACGTATGTACGATATTTCACCGGGTAAAAAAGAAATTGTCTGTTGCCTCTGTTTTTGGACTTTGCTGGTCTTTTTGTCTGTGGAAATAGTTTCTCCTTATTTACTCATTCAAAACTGTTCAACGCTCCTCTACCATCTCTGATTTCTCTTTTTTTTGCAAAAAAGATTAATTTGTCATTCCTTGAATCCTCCAAATTCATTTCTTCAGCAATTTTATTGAACTTTGATATTTTTTCCAAGTATGAAACTCTGATGAATAGCAAGAAAGCTGGAAGAGCACTGGCTGAACCTTGTTTGACTAGTTTGCTTTGTTTATGTTGGTTGTGGACCTTTTAGTTAAGATCACAGTTGTATTGCTTCATGAAATAGACATGAAATGGAGGCACATTCCCGGATACTGTAGCTTATTTACAGGACAAATGGGAAACTTGAAACTACGACACAGCCCCATTCCAGAATCAAGGTCACCCCGATTTCAGTCGTTGAGGTGGTGTGTGCAGATGACTCGTGTTCAGAGATTGAGCATCATATAATTGTCCACGTTTACTGAAGCGTATCAAGGAATGGGCCTTGCATTTCATATCTTGTAAACAGGCTCTTCTTTCAACCTGTCCCTGATCTTCAACAGCAAAAAAAATGCAAGATGAGCATGAACATCCCAGATAGAGTTTATTGTCATATGCATAAATTTGGTGAGGTACAATTACAATTAAAATATTGCTTGGAGCAGCAGCAATATTTTGCTCCACTGAACAGAACAGCACGCTGAAGCATGCATTTCTCAAATTTTGCAGGACAGTGTAAAGAAAAACGTGTCTTTAAAAAAAAAGAACATTAGTGCAAAATACAATTAGAAAAATAATTCTATAGTAGCACAAGAGGTGGTCCGTAGTGGTCTTGTTACCGAGGTAGAGTTAGGATTGTGCAAGTATGTTCAAGAACCTGATAGTTTTGGGAACATTTCTGCTCTTCAACTTGGGGGTGTGGGACTTCAGGCTTCTGTACCTCCTGCCTGACGACTGCAGTCAGAAGAGGGCCTTACCCGAATGGTGGGGACCCTTGATGATAGATGCCACCATCTTGAGGCAGTGCTTCGTGTGGATGTATTCAGTGATGGCAAGGGCTGTGCCTGTGATGTACCATGCTGACTCCACCACTCTTCCCATTTGAATTCCATTAGATACCAGCTCCGGTGTCATGTTGAGAAGTCGATCTCGTCAAAGAATTTTCTCTGATAGTAGACTCGCAAACAGAAATCGCTATTTTTAACTAACATCAAAAACATTTTATTTAGTGTTTTAACTATGGTTAGAAGTTGGTGATATTATGATAAAACCTCAAATACAATTTTCTTAAAATGGTAAAAAAGATGCTAGTGGTTCAAAATCTGTGAATTTGAAATATATATTTGAGCGCATTACACTTAATGAAAAAATAGATGCTTAGCAGGTTGTTAAGTGGCAATTACATCTCAGTGCAAGATTAAAAATTTACTCTGCTCCTTTAGCAAAATATATTGTTTTAAGAGTCCTTAATAAGTAGGATGCATTCATAGTGAGCATAAATGCATCATATTCTCATCTCATTCTAAAGAATATGTTGGTGAAGACCAACGGCCATGGGGGAGCAGAGAATTACGGATGACAAATCTTGTATTTTCAACATTTTACTAATGTGTATATTCCAAAAGAGATGTTAGTGTCTTTTTGAATGATATTGTCATAACTGGCATAACCATGAAATCCAGGCCATCTTGTCAGTTCCTACTTTGTCAAGAAATCCAAGAGTTTACTGTGTTCTTTAAACTCTCATGTATAGAAGCAGATTTTCATCTGTCTTAAGGGACAAATCCTTTCACCTTCCACCAAGTCTTGTGAATCATCATTGCACTTTTTCTCTGGTAGGTCTTGACCTTATTAGGTAAGGATACTAGACTTGAAAAATGAATGAACCATAATCTAAATATCGCTTTCACATTGCACCTGCTTGAACTAAATGTGTTGATCAATTAGAGATGCAGTATTAAGGAAGGTGCTTAAAGTGGCACAGCTAGCAGAGCTGTTGCCTCACTGCACTAGAGACCTGGTTTAAACTTGGGTTGATGTCTATGTGGAGTTTCCCTGTGACTGCTTGGGTTTTCTTCAAGTGCTCCAGTCTCCTTCCACCTCGTAAAGACGTGCGAATTTGTAGGTTTATTGGCCTCTGTAAATTGATCTTAATGTACAGGGCATGGATTAGAAAGCGGGATAACATAGACCTAGATCGATGGTTTCCATGGACTGAAAGGCCTGTTTCCATGCTGTATCTCTTAACTAAAAACAAAACTATAGAACAATTGTGTGCAATGGTATTTCCCCGAAGTAAAATAAAACTGCTTTGGTTCTTGCAGATGAGGCTGGGCCTGCTTCTGTATCTCCTGAAGTGGCAACAAAACCTAGTCGGATATTCACCTCTTTGCAGGTCAGTGAAACGGAGCATATGGCATTGACACATTTTGAAAGCATTTTTTTCCAATTCTTTAGGATATTGTGGCTTGATTGATTGGCAGTAATTCATATTGATATGCATCAATGAAAGCAGTGATAATTGGAGATATAACGATCATTATGACTTTAGGTTATTGGGTTCCAATAGGGGTTTGGGTTTCACTATTCTCTTGTCAGAGTTAATCTAATTATAATTCGGAAAATTTGTACTTTTATCCTGCAACAAAATCTTTTTTATTTGCAAGTTGTCTACAAAGTTTGGAAAGATGTGCGGAGGACTTTGAAGCAGCATTCTATGCTATCTTTGAGAAGTCTTCGAAATGACTGACACTGATGACATCTTTCTTCCATGTTATTCTGAAGAATTTATAAATCCTTACAAGATGAATGTCCTCCTTTCACAAAATGCATTTGTTGTGTAATTTAGGTTGTATCTAAATTCTATTCAGCTTTTGTTTTATTATTTACTTTCGGAAGATAGCTGTTTCTTTGCCAATTCCATCTGGCGCATTTATCTTCTGAGCTTGAGGAAAATGAATCATCTGATTACAAAGTCACTGTTTATTGCTGTTTCCCTACTAGAAAATGCAGTGGAGTTATGTCACTACTTAACCAGAGACGAGACATGTGGCTTTTTCCGTTTGTTTTGTGCTGGAGAAACTGATCAGTGGCTGCTATATGTATGTCACTTGTATGCAGCTCTCTCATTTGAATGAACAGCTTTATTCTTTTTTTCTTTCACTCACCAGGATACAGCTATGCCTGCATCAAATGCTGATCATTCAGTCAAGAGTCAAGAGACCAGCATTCCATCCAAGCCATGTTACAATAAAGCAAACTTAGCACTCGACCTAAAGCCTCCATCTGTTATTGTAACCCCAGGTAATTTGAAGCCTTACACACCTTTTATGGAAGTTCAGCCAATTTGAGGGATGAAGCAATGTGGTGTAGCATTGTTATTTAATCGATGATCATAGGCATGTGAAATATTTCTTTGCATACACTTGAATTGTGAGAAATCTCCCAATGTGCACTTGTGATTTCTCCCATCCTTTAATGATGCCCTCCTCTCAAGTTGCATATATAGTTGTCACATTTTGTCATGAGTCATGTCCATGACGAAAACAGAGGTGATGAATCAACAGAATTATTGAAGAAGTATTAGAATTGTAGTGTTGGTTTATCCTTGTTTTAATTTAAATAATGTCCAGGTGCCAATGGGTTGAATATGTTTGGATAAGATACTACAATGATGAAGTACGTTATAACTATGAGAAATGGCAGATTAATTATCAGTAAATATGAGATATGGAGCTTGATGTTTAATACTTTTATAGTGCCTGCAAAATGATCATGTGCAGCAAGATGGAATTTGGTATATTTATTCCCTTGCATCGTTGTGCATTGAAACAATGCTGCAGTGGCCTTAATGTATTCGGCACCAAACCACACTAATCAAGAAAACTCCCAAGAACAGGGTTCCCTCCAGGTGGGTGACTGCAAAAGTGAGAGATAGATGGCTATCAAATTTTACAACTTCTCCCCCTTCTATCATGGGGTAGACTGAGACTGAGTCCCGCTGCCCCCACCCCCCTCCACAATCTTTGCACATCCCCCAAGCCTTTCCACTCGTCATTTTAATTTCGTGTGTCGTGTATTTTGTGTTTTTATGACTGTTGGCAGATCAATTTCCCTCCTGGGATAAATAAAGTTCTATCGTATCGTATCGATCTCCCAAGCACTGTCACTGACATAAAGTTGGCAAGGATGCAGAAGAGATTCACCAGAATGTTAACTGAACTTATGGGCTTGTGTTGAGTTATGGGGAGAGGTTGGATAGACTGGAACTTTTATTTGGAATATGGGAGGCTGAAGGATGAACTTATTGATGTGTACAAGATCACAAGGGGCATGGATAAAGTGAATGTCTTTTTTTTCCCCCCAGGGTGGAGGATTAAAAAAATTACGGAAATAAGCTTGTGAGAGATTTGAGGGACCTTAGGGGCAACCTTTACTGAGGGCAATCCATATCTGGTATGAGCTAACAGATGAAGCTGTACAGCGTTTAAAAGACATTTGGGACGGATAGGAAGGATTTAGAGGGCTATGGGTGGAATGCAGGAAAATGGGACTAGCCCAGTATTGTCAACCTGGTCAGCATGGAAAAGGTAGACCAAAGAGTCTGAATCCATGCTGGATAGCTCTGTGACCTCAAAACTCCCTGGATTTATGGTATGCATTAGAGCAATGTTCCAGCTATTGTACTTTGCAGCTACGTTTGGTGGTACATTGTGAACTACCCGCTCTTTGAAACACATCACTGCCTCAGCAGTTCTTAACAAAAGCACCATTACAACAAATCTTGTGTGGAAAGCGAGAGCAACACAAAGTAGGGAAGAGAATGTGACAGATTGAGAAAGAAGAGGATATGTGTTGTAAATTGAGAGAGAGAGTGTAATGTGATTTGAGGGAGGGGAGGGTGCACGGCTTGACTTAAAGGAAGAGTGCAACATGAATTGAAGAGGGTGCAGCATGACTTGGATGTGGTGCGAATTGTGGGGCAGTGCAAATTTGGGAGAGGGAAGGAGGCACGAATGAGTGGTGTGTGCCGTTATATGTTTTATTTTCATAGTAATTCAATTTTTATGACTGAGCTCTTTAAAATAAGGCAATTTTGAATTGTGGCAATTACATTGGTAATTGTACTACCCAGAATTAGTTGCTGCACAGTGATGTTAATGCTTTTAAATCTATCATGGGCAGGATCTCTGTAATCGGCTTTACATTTTTGCTTCAACTTCAATTTCACTGTTTTAATTGTTTCCATTTTGTTGTGCAGCAAGGTAAGAGTGAGGCATAATTTTCCGTAATATATTACATATTTGGCTTCCAGAAGGCAGTGATCTGAACTCCATTAGTCTCTCTTTAAAGGTCACTTTGGATTGGTAAAGAACCTTGATGTACCATTTGATGTTCAACTGAGATCCTAAACGATCCCTGATGCTACCTCCGTCCCCCTCCATTTATAATTGGGTTGCTACAATGAAGAGTGTTTAATTTTTGGGGGATTGCATGGCTGTTAGCTAGATTCTATTTTCACTTATCAATCTTTCCATTAACCGGTATTCTTCCTGGATTAAAAGAAAACATTGTTTTGCATCAGAATTTATCTACAAAGCCTTTACAAACTATTGTGCCTTGAAGAGTTTGGGCAATAAACTGTTCACTGCGAAGCGCCAATGCAAGATTGGCTTGGTGGTAGGAGTCAGCATAGCACTCGAGGGTTGTATTTCAGATTGGAGGCCTTTGACCAACAGTGTGCTGCAGGAATCGATGCCGTCTCCGCAATTAATATCATTTGTATTAACAAGACTGCATTTGGCCCTTATCTCTTGAAGCCATCCATGTACATCTCCAAATGTCTTTGCAAATGTTGTAACAGTGCCTGCCTTCATAGCTTCCTCTGACAACTCATTCCATACTCTGTGTAGAAAAAGTTTGAGTTGGTCCGAATGGCATATTTCCCTGCTGTCTAACATGATGAAGGGAAATTGCTAATTTACTGCACTTCAGTGAAATAAAGCAATTTCATCGACATTTGCAATGCTGAAGCGAAAGCTTCATACTCCATGAAATGTTCTTGCTGAGCTACACACGTGTATACAGTAGATCCTGAGCATGGTTCTAATTTTTTTAATACTTAATCGCATTGTACATCCTTGCTTTAGTTGCATTCATGGGCTGCGTATCATAAAGATAAACAGTACAGAAATGTGCCCTTCTACCCAATTTGTCCATCATACAGACCAAGATGTCTTGGAAAGAACCGCAGATGCTGGTTTAAATCGAAGGTAGACACAAAAAGCTGGAGTAACTCAGCGGGTCAGGCAGCATCTCTGGAGAGAAGGAATGGGTGACGTTTCGGGTCGAGACCCTTCTTCAGACTGAAGAAGGGTCTCGATCCGAAATATCACACATTCCTTCTCTCCAGAGATGCTGCCTGACCCACTGAGTTACTCCAGCTTTTTGTGTCAACCAGGATGTCTATCTGAGCTAGTCCAATTTGCCTGCATTTGGCCCCTACCCCTCCAACTCTTTCCTATCCATGTGCCTGTCCAAATGACGTAAATGTTGTAATCATACCCAGCTCTACCACTTCCTCTGACAGCTCATTCCATAGACACATCATTCTGTGTAAAAACAACTTGATTTTCAGATACCTTTCAAATCTTGCCCCTCGCAATTTAAACATATGTTCTCTAGTTTTAAACTCCCCCTACCCTGGGGAAAAAAGACTGTGACAATCCATCTTCTGATTTTATCGTCTTTTAGAAGGTCACACATCAGCCTCCTTTGTTTCAGCGAAAACAGTGCTAACCTATGGACTTTCTTTATCACTCAAGCTGCCTTGTGCTGCCAACATCCTTGTGAATCTTTTTTGCACCCACTCTGGTTTACTTTCATTCGTTTTTATATTGTGGCAACCAGAACTGTACACAATATTGTAGATGCAGTCTCACAACATCTTGTACAGCTGTAACATGCCCCAACTCTTGTACTTAATGCTTCTGTACATTTTCCTTTCCTTTAGAGGAAAAATCTACACCGGGTGGCGCCACCTGCAGTGGCTGCCTCACCAACAGTCTGTCTGTCCTTTCTTCTTTTTGTTATTTTTAGTATGTGGTAAAAGTATGTTTTAGTGTTCCTTGGTTTTTTTGGGGGGGAGGGAGTTGGGGAAAACTTTTTTTCAATCTCTTACCTCGACAGAGATGCTATTTTTGTTCCCCGTATCGTATCTCCGTCCGAGCTGCGGCCTTTCCTCGAGACCGACCCTGCTCCAAGTCGCAGGAAACTGCGGGACTTTAACATCGCGGAGCTTGCAATCCCTTTGCCGGGGATCGAAGCTCCAACCGCAGGGCCTGTGGACTTTAACATCGTGATGCCCGCGGTCTCTGGTAAGAAGAGGCCGATTCGGGAGCTCCATGCCGTGGAGAGAGTTTCAACTGCCCCACCGTTGGTGTTTCGATCACCCCAACTTTGATCGCCCCGATTGCGGATGGTTTGACTGTTCCGACCGCGTGAGAACAAAGGAAGAAGATTGAACTTTATAGCCTTCCATCACAGTGAGGAATGTGGAATCCATTATGATGGATGTTTGTGTTAACTTTTATGTGGTTGTGTGTTTTGCTTTTCACTTAGTATGGCCGTATGATAAATCAAATTTCACTGTACCTTAATTGGCACATGTGACAATAAACTGACCTTGAAATCTTGAAACCTTAAATGTTGATATTGACTTAAGACTGAAGGGACTGTATCCAGAGAATCTTGAGGAATAATAAAGTCACTTCAATTTTGTTCTTTCCTCAAACACAGGACATCACTGCAATTGCTTTTGTGTTCAGATGCTACAAATCAACTTGTTTCCTCTGCAAGGTGATATAGAGGCTCACATATCCTGCTGGGCATGATAAAATTTAAAGTAATGTCATCTTGTAAAATGGTTGTGCACTCTCCTCTGCAAATTAGGATCATCATTCACCCAAGAAAAGTAGGCTAAAGGAAATTTTTAAAAACAATTCTTTTCAGGTTTAAGTTAAAAAAAAATTATTGACATAATCGCATTAGATTTAGCTGCAAAAAATCAATAATTTATAATATTGCCTGTGGTACTTCACATTTTGAGGGTAAATATAGTTGGTCAAAAGATTAATTTTGTACTGATGAATGAAACATTGTGTAATGTGTTACAGATTTGGCCATTGTACTGATCTGATGCTCAACTCTGTTTATGACCTTTAAGTGCTTTCTGCAGGATTGCAATTGTTGGCAAAGACATCTGCATTCCACTTGCAGCTTGCTTATTCTGATGGCGGTTTGGTACACTATAAATCATAGTATACAGCAAGCAAGCAGTAAGAGTTGGAACTTCATGTCCTGACCTGAGAACTATCGCAGTCAGTGTTTGAGAAGTAATGCCATTACTTCACCAGTTCGTGTCTGCATTCATAGTCGCATGAACATTTCAGTGCTGTTTCTGGATAATAAATAATCTGTGTGAGAATTGAGGATATTTGTTCTGTACACACTTGATTTCCACCGTGGCATCCAGCATTAGATTCAAATGTTTATTGGGTGCAAGATTTTGGATTTGTATCCTGAAATGGTCAAGAATGCCTTAGCTGAAATGGCAGAAGTATTGCAAGTACCTTAATTATGAATACTGATAGGGTATTGATGTTGCAGGACTTAATCTCAGGACGTTGCATAAGCAGTCTGATTTATGTTAAATTCCAGCTGTTTGATAACTCTATAGTACCAGACAAACATACATATTATACACGATTCCAATTTATAATTTTGTTTCTGGATACCACACTCCATTGAGACTTGTTAAATTACTTTATTCGGGGGCGATGTTAACCCATCATAGATCAGTAATGTGAATTTTATCACAAAGGCAGAAATGTAATATGTTAATTGATATTTCATTGGGATTGACTAGACCAAAACATTAGCTCTGGGTGAGCTTCTGATACACTGGCGACCAGTTTCAGAAATCAAAGTTGGGTGTTTAAATGTGGTAACAAGGAACTGCAGATGCTAGTTTTACAAAAACAACATACTGTGCTGGAATAACCAGAATAACCAGAGATGCTGCCTGACCCGCTGAGTTACTCCAGCATTTTTTGTTTTAAATATTGTCGTATTGTACAAACTATGTTTTAATTAGGAACTAAAGTTGTAACATTTCAATTATTTGGTATTTTGTTGATGTGGCATCACCAAGCAGCATCAAGGCAGTTCTGTACTCAGAACATGTTCCTTGTATAACTTGGCAGGAAATGCCTTTCATTCATTGCAGGAAATTGATCTGTTTATTTGTCCCTACTTTTCATGCCAACCTGTTTTCAATTAAGGTATTTTCTGAAATGTTCTGACAACGAATTCCTGTACATATGGCTGGGCATATTTAATACAGAATTGAGTTGAGAATGTACAGCATTTTAACATACATTTGTGCATCACTGAATTAGCATAACCCTGGAGAGTGAGGAACCTTGTCATGACATTTGTGAAAGTTGAATATCTCTGATGGCTGCTTCTGATATTTAGATCATGACTTCCTAATTCTCTTTGTGGCAGGGGCCATTGGAAGGTTGCCACAATGCAAAGATACAAGTGCAAATTTTGCAACTTGTGACTCTGTAAATAATTTTAAGTATGTGAACAATGGCAGTAATTGGTCAGCAAAAGCAAAAATTCATTCATTTTGCTTTATGAAGAGTTTCCACGGTTAAACTGCACTATTGTGTAAGGATCAAGAGTAAGAGGACATGAAATTAAGGTGATTGACAAAACCAAAACTAACACGAGAATGTTATTTTTATGCAGTGACAGGTTTGGATGTGTTCACATTTCCAGATAATGCAATAATGAAGGTGTGGCGGCTCCCAAGGGTCGGGCCATACTTCTACCGACCCCTCGGCATGGGAATGGACCAGTCCCGGGAGGCGGTCCTGGACTCAGGTATATAAGGACAAGGTTTGGGCGCCAAGCCATTCCGGCAGACTAGACCCGTCTGATACCACGATACAATAAATATACCTTCCCGAAATACCTGGCTCCTTGCCTTTATCGACGCGCTACATTGGTGACCTCGACGGTCCATTCATTAGGATGGACAGAAAAGCAGAATCCGACCGCCCGTCCGGCTCGCAGGCCGACCAGGCCCCAGCTGTCGACGCGGTAGGAATCAAGCTCCCGACCTTCTGGACCACCCGGGCTCGCGTTTGGTTTTACCAAGCGGAGGCCCAGTTCCAGCTGCAGGGCATCACAGTGGATAACACCCGGTTTTTCCACCTGGTGGGAGCCCTTGACCAGGACACGGCCGAAGAGGTAACGGAGTTCCTCCAGGACCCCCCGGCCCACGATAAATACAAAGCCCTTAAGGAGCTGCTGCTCCAAACCTACGGGCTAACCCGAATGGAGCAGGCCGAAAGGCTCCTCCACATGCCAGGCCTCGGTGACCGGCGCCCATCTAGCCTCCTGAAGGAGATGGTCGCGTTACTCGACGGGCACAGACCGTGCCTGATGTTTGAATACACTTACCTGCACCTGCTGCCGGCCGACATTCGCCTGCAGCTCACAGACGCCTCCTTTGAAGACACCCGGGCCCTCGGCAGGCGCGCGGACGCGCTGTGGGCGGCGCGCCGTGATGACGTCAGTGCGCTAAACGTCACTCGACAAGCGCCCGATTTTCTCCGGTCGGGCGGGGGAGCTGTGGAAGGAGTGACAGCTACGTCCCGGAGGCCTGCGAGATCGCCCCCGGTGGCCATTGCGGGTCGTGCACCTGCAGTCCCACACCAGCAGGCTCCAGCCAGCACCAGCAGGAGGTACTGGTGTTATTACCACCAGCGCTGGGGTGCGGCAGCCCGATAATGCCGCCAGCCGTGCACGTTCCCGGGAAACGCCGGGGCCGGCTGCCAATAGTCCCCGTGGTGGCCGGCCAGATTCACCGCCTCTTCGCCTGGGATCGGCGCTCCGGGAGCCACTTCCTCGTGGATACCGGGGCGGAGCTGAGCGTCCTGCCCCCTTCGCCGCTGGACATTCGTTCTGGGAAGCGGGGGCCCATCCTCACCGCGGCAAATGGGAGCATTATTCAGACATATGGTGTCCGCACGGTCCACATCGTTTTCGGCGCCAGTCATTTTACGTGGCTGTTTACGATCGCCGACGTCTCCCAGCCGTTGCTCGGGGCCGACTTTCTGCGGGCTCATTCTCTCCTCGTGGACGTCAGGCAGCAGCGCTTGGTCCACTCCGCCACGATGGAGCCCATCGCGTTGCGGCTGAATGACCCCATTATACGCCCGCTGTCGTCCGTGGACTCCCATTTCGCTCGGGTGCTGGCGGACTTTCCTGATATTATGGCCCCGCAATTCCGGTCGTCGACCCCCAAGCATGGGGTGTACCATTATATCACAACTACCGGCCCACCCCTCCACGCACGAGCACGCCGACTCCCGCCTGAGAAACTACGCCTGGCACGACAGGAGTTCCGCACGATGGAGTCCTTGGGGATCGTCCGCCCTTCCAACAGCCCATGGGCATCTCCACTCCACATGGTCCCCAAGGCATGGTCTGCGCAAGCAGGTAGGCCACTGGGCCCGCACCTGCATTCCGTGCCAGACGTCAAAAATTCAACGCCACGTCCGGGCGCCACTCCAAGGGATCGGTCTACCCTGCCGCCGTTTCGACCACCTGCACGTGGACATTGTGGGCCCGCTCCCGCCATCCCGGGGCATCACCCACCTCTTCACGGTGGTGGACCGCTTCTCGCGGTGGCCGGAGGCCATACCACTGGCTGATACGTCTACAGCCACATGCGCTCGTGCGTTGGCCGCGCACTGGATTGCTCGCTTTGGTGTGCCGGTGGTCATCTCATCGGACCGGGAGCCACAGTTCACCTCCGAGCTGTGGTCGGCCATGGCCCACCTGTTGGGCGTGCGGCTGCACCACACCACGGCCTATCACCCGCAGGCAAACGGCTTGGTGGAGAGGTTCCACCGGCAGCTGAAGGCAGCGCTGAAGGCGCGACTCGCCGGCCCCGACTGGATGGACGAGCTACCATGGGTCTTGCTGGGCATCCGGACCGCGCCCAAGGAAGACCTGGCTTCATCCTCAGCGGAGCTCGTCTACGGGTCTCCGCTCACGGTGCCCGGGGAGTTCGTGCCCTCGTTGCCGGGGCGAGAGGAACCGCCCTCATCCACCCTACAGCGCCTCCGAGAGCGAGTTGGCAAGCTCGCACCCGTGCCGACGTCCCGCCATGGGACATTCCGCCCTTACGTGCCATCGGCCCTCCGGGACTGCGCCTGTGTGTTCCTGCGCCGTGACGCCCACCAGACGCCACTCCAGAGGCCGTATGAAGGCCCGTACCGGGTGCTGGAGCACGGACAGACAACCTTTGTTTTGGACATGGGGGGCCGGCCGGAGGCCGTGTCAATTGACCGCCTGAAGCCGGCCCACTTAGACATCGACCAACCGGTGCGGGTGGCCCAGCCTCGGCCACGAGGTCGCCCCCCTTTGCGGGTCCCACCGCCTGTCCCTCCAACTGTGCCTCCGCCGGCCCCTCTGTCGACCGATTACCGTACGCGGTCCGGTCGGGTTGTGCGACCACCAGTGCGTTTCGTGCCTCCGGTTCTGGGGGGGGGGTACTGTGGCGGCTCCCAAGGGTCGGGCAATACTTCTACCGACCCCTCGGCACGGGAATGGACCAGTCCCGGGAGGCGGTCCTGGACTCAGGTATATAAGGACAAGGTTTGGGCGCCAAGCCATTCCGGCAGACTAGACCCGTCTGATACCACGATACAATAAATATACCTTCCTGAAATACCTGGCTCCTTACCTTTATCGACGCGCTACAAAGGCATTATTTGACTCAAGAACGGTTCATGGTGAGCAGGTGAAATAATGATTTTGTGCTGAAATGATGAAGGTAGCTGATCCAGTTGTATTGATGCTTCTGGAACCAAGGTACTGAGGGTAGCATTTTCATTGGCACTCCCTTGTCAAATGTAGTCTGCAAATCCTTTGCTGTGAAACTGCACTTGAACCACAAGCAAAGTGGAAAAAGGAGTGTTGAATGAAAGGAATATTTTAAACTGGGTGTAGCCAAGAAGAGGGGGGAACAAAGCAGAATAGCTCAGAACATTGGTTAGATATTGGAGAGTAGAAGAGAATCCACCAATTTAATGAAACTAATGTCATAGAAGATTTGCTTAGGTTAAACTATGGCCAATATTTCCAATGGGCAGACGGATCAGGACACTTCAGACTGAGTTGGGTAGGGGGAGTGAAAGCTCAAAGAGATGGAAAGAGGAGCAAAGCTTATCAAGTAATAGGTGGATACAGGTGAAGGGGAGGGGGGTGGTGATTGGCAGATGGGTGGAGTAAGTGACAAAGGCCAGAGTTGAAAAGACCAGAGTTCTGCTCCCCAAGCAGAATATGAAGTGCTGTTCTTCCAACCCCCATCACCCACCTCAATGTGCACACATTTCTCCCACTATTTTCATCTCCTGAACCTTGTCTTCTCCATATGCTCATCCCTCATCCCCGAGTCCTATATTTCCCCTTTATTCCCCTCATTTCCTTCCACCCTGGCCCTTCCGATCCATATCTCTCCATCTGGCTACATTTCACACTTTCTCTTTCCTTATCTGATAATATCTGATATCTTTTTGGTTCCTTTTCATCTCTAGCATTTGGCACTTAATCCACACCTGCCAAACAACCGCATCGTCTATATTCACCTATCACTTACCAGGCTATTCCCTACCCCATCTCTCACTTCTAGCTTTCTTTCCCCCCCCCCCCCATCACCTCCAGTTAATCTGAAGAAGGACCCCAATCTGAAATGTCATCAGCATCCCTCCACAGATGCTGCCTGACACACTGAGCTCCCCCAGCATTTTATTTTTGCTCAAAATTCCAGCATCTGCGTTTTTGTGTGATTCATTATTTTTAATGTTGAGGAAACAATGCAATTGTATTTGTGCTTCTGTATATATTATAAATGAGGTCGTGAATGGTGTGAAGTGTAGGTTTAAGTCGTTTTTATGTAGATATTTGAATGTTTTATACTAGTTTTATTACTTTCAAGCTGATGGTCGCCATTATAGGACCAAGTATTTGAGTACTTTCTGCAAACTACACTACATTTATTTCTGAATTTTAAAGCAATTGTTGTCTCACTTAAAGTAATTCTTTCTTTTGTTCTGAAATCATCCAGCCAATCTTTTGCTGGAATTGTTCTCATGTCATTTTCTCTTCCTTCCTCTTGCTTTCACTGATATAAAATTAATTTATGATCTGTGGCTGGAACTCATTCAACATTTGTAAGACAGGCGAGTAAACTAACATCACCATTTGTGCTCTCCTGAGATGCTGCCTGACCCACTGAGTTACTCCAGCATTTTGTGATACTCACCGCTCTAATGATTAATGAACAATGTATACTTTCTCTTCCCCAACAAACATGGAAAACAGGAAGAGGCTGTTGATTCCCTCAGGCTTGTTTGACCGTTTAATTAAATTAAGACTGACCTCTGAGCTAACTCTTTTCTCCATACTCAGCCATTGGCTACATGTACATCTACTACAACTACATCTCAGTTTCAATATTGACAATCGACCTTACTGTAATTTGTGCCGGCCCTGATTTGTTCTGGCCTTTTCCTACTTCCAGCTCCCCTCCCCCCCCCCCCCCCCCCAACCCCCAACTTTCAGTCTGAAGAAGTGTTCCAACCTGAAACATCACCCATGCTTTTACTCCAGAGATGCTGCCTGACCCGCTAAGTTATTCCAACACTTTGTGTGTATCTTCAGTATAAATCAGCATCTGCAGTTCCTTCCTACACACTCGCACTAATTAACTTATGTGGAAGAAAGGTATAAAGTTCCAGTACACTCCGCACTTAGAAATACTTCCTAACTTATAGGAAGGTTCCTGGAATGCTTGGCTTTAATTTAGAAGTTACATTCCACCATCCTCAACTCTGACCAGTGAATGTGTCCTGTCATTCCCCTACAATATCTTGAATAATTTGATGAAATGCTCCTTAAGCATCAACATTTCTGAGGATACTGCCCCTGTTTAGAACTTTGCACACCTAAATGAATCTACTGTGTTCTCGCTGCCTCTGCTCTTCATTATTACGTGTTATTGTTACTTCAATTCATCCTCTCCTTTTCTGTATATTCTTTAAACAGAAGTAATCTTTGTCTAATCTGAAAAAAATTGGAAAAATTACACATTTCAGTTTTGGAAATGGAGCCATGTTTTAGTTTTCTGTTTAATCCAACCTGATTGTACTAGAGATGAAAGTTAAAAGTTGACTTTTAATGTTAAAAGTTCCTCACCTGCTGCTTCAGAATCTTGTGTCTCCAGATTAGTTGAATTTTGTTAATGGGACTAGAACAACTCAGATGCCCCAAAAAAGACTTCATCACTGATTAATTAAAACATTTTCAATTTTAACCACCACCATTACTTTGCAGTCGTTCTTTCATAGTGTTCCCATCATTATTCCACATACTGTAAGTGGCAGCTAAAAAAATCTCATTGTTATGATGTTTCTATTGATCCACCTGATAAAAAGGTTTGGAAGAATCTGGCCCTGTTCAACAGCAAATTATTTTCTGCATTGCACCTGGCTAGTGGTAATATGCTCTTCTTTCACTGCAACATGCACTCTGAATGCATATTGGGGAAAGTTGGATGAATGGGATATTTCAGCCATTTATTATACCTTTCCGAAGTACCAAGCTATTGTCTTTTCGTTTTTTAAAGGAAATAAGTGTTTGCATGAAGATTTCTGCAGGGTGTATATCTTAAATCAATGCCATCTTGTCAATGGATTATCAATTATAACCTTTTATATTCCTTTTTAATGTGCATATACCACTCTCTATAATTCATTGCAACTGATAGCTTTAATTCATTCATTTTTGAGGATCTAGGAATTGATGACATGGCCAGTGTTTATGAACTTCCCCTGGAAACGTGCTTGTGAGCTTTCACCTTGAGCCATTGTAGTGCTTTTGGTGAAGGTACATCTGTAATATTATTTGGTGGATAATTCCAGGACTTGCCGGGCGATAGGGAAACAAATAGATTTTCAAATTAAATGGTGTGAGAGTTGGAGGGCGATCTGCAAGTAGAGCTATTCCCAGCTCTCGTCCTTGTTGGTGATAGATCAGTGATTTAGGAGGTACTGCAGGAGTAGCCTGTGCAAGTAACTTAAATGTATTTTGCAGATGATAGACCCTGTAGCCACCACAATGGAGATAATGGGATGCTAGTCAGACTGCCGTTTCCTGAATGGGGCTTAATATTGTGGAACTGTATTCATCCAACAAGTGGAGACTATCCTTCACACTCCTTGCTTAAGGCTTTAGGGGTGCTGGCGTTGTGTGGGGGTGGAAAGGGATCACTCGTTGCAGGTGTGTGCATTAATTGGCTCTCATACAAGAGCTGGAACATGCTATTGCAGTCACAACATTTGTTCCACCGTAATGGTTAAAGTTTTGGTCAGTTGTGGGCCCAAAGGTGTTGATGCTTGGAGACTCAGCATTGGTATTACCATTAAACATCAAGGGTGCTGGTGAGACAGTTGTTTCAGATGGTTATTATCTGGCACTTGGATGGCATGAATGTTATTTCCCAATTTTCAGAACATATCTGAATGCTGTCCGGGTCTGTCTGCAGGTAAGGGCTGGTTCATTTGCTGAGGACTTGCACATGGATTTCACGGAATTGAACATAAAGTAATCAGAAGTGTATATCCCCACTTCTGATCTTAGAGTGGAATGTAGCTCAGTGATGAAGCATCAGAAGTTTTTGATAAAACTGTTCATGTGTCCAGCTGTCTCCTTGTATGGCTGGTGGTCAGGAAACTACAAAATCTGAAATACAGTTTCCATCATCTGTTATAAAACCACATTCTACATTTGATCAGACTCCTGCAAGGTGTCTTAAACTGTGCTGCATTAATGAACATGGGTGTCAAAATGTACACAATAGTATTACAAGATTATCAGGGTAGTCTTTTTGAGACCAAAAGATTGTAGCATAGCATATCAGATGATTTCTGGTAGCTCATCCTCAAAGCACAAGGATCAGTTGTTGTTTATATCTCCAGATCAACCAGGTCTTTCAGTGCCAGCTGCAGAGAACATCAAAGAATACTGAGCTATGTTTGTCCTCATGATGAATGCCTGGAGACCATATCATCAACATCAAAATATCACATGAAGAAACCTTTTATCTGTGCATAAATTATATGTATTTTGACAGTATGCCCAAAGTGCAGTGAATGTTGAGAGCACCCAGGTATTTCTTTACCCAACACCACTGCTACACATTTGGGGAGCTGGATTTGGAAGAATAAAGTTAGACAATACAAGTTTTCTGATGTTTTCTTGCAATACAAATGTTTAGATTGCAAGGATATTGTTTTCAGCTGATGTAAAAAATACATAGTTCTTTTGTTTGGATATTACAAGTACATATTCCCGTGGGCAATTTTACTGCAAGATCTAATGGAGACATTGCTGACTGTTAGGATATAAACAAAACAAATCCAATGTTTATGCAGAACCTGAAAGCTAATGTTTTCCTCTTGAGCTTCAGCAGAATTTGTGGGCATGGGGCCACATACTCTGTGCTGAGTCCATAGGCAGTTTGCAATTGGTTACCTATGCTATTAAGATGTAATAATATAAACTTTATTGTTCATTATAATGCTTGCATTTAATTGAAACAAAGTTATCAAAATTCTTTGACTTATCAGGTGTTGGGACCGATTTTTATCACTTAATGTTACCACTTGATGTTGTTGCCCTGCTCTATGACCCTGTTTATATTTTTACCAATTTTATTCCATCTAAGAATCCCTAATGCAATATTTTATCATTTGCATTACAAGGTAATAAATCTAAATTGCATTATTTTCAGTTGCTTTTATTGAAATTTTAGTGCCAATTTTTTATGAGTGAGTATTATATTGTATTTTTTAAGCTTAGAATAACCTCGGCTCCATTACAACATCATTAATCTACAAAGTACCGGAGTAACTCAGCATTTTTCAGGCAGCATCTCTGGAGAAAAAGGATGGAAGACATTTTGCGTTTGTACCATTCAGACTGAAAGTTGGGGGGAGGGGGGTTGTAGAGCTGTTGGCAACTAGGGTGGAGGAAGCGGATGAGGGTGGAGGGGAGATACACTCCCCTTCCTCTCCCCCACCCCTTGTCCGCTTCCTCCACCCTAGTTACTTTTACCAGTTCCACAGTTCTCTGCACTGTTTCCCACTTGAGAGGGCACATCTCCCCTAGCCAACTACGGGACTACCAGGCACCACCCTGCCTGAGGTCAACCCGAAACATCAGCCATCCTTTCTCTCTAGAGATGCTGCCTGAAACCTGCCCATCCTTTTTCAGCAGAGATGCTGCTTTAAACCTGCTGAGTAACTACAGCACTTTTGTCTATCTTTGGTATAAACCAGCATCTGCAGTTCTTTGTTTCTATAATTAATCTTCAGTTGCTTGAGGGGAAAATTCTTTGTTAGAACTTTATGATTTACATTTGAGTGTTGCTTTATCTCTGCAAGTGGGAGGGACATTAAAATATTCCTTGTCTGCTGCTTCAGAATCGCCATCAGTGGTTTATCCATATTGGGAAAAATTTAGCTAATGAAAGTGAAAATCTGCATTTTGAAACATTAGTAGATGAAATTTTGCAATATATCAACAAAGAAAGATGCAGCTTGATGCAGCTAAGATCTTTTAAAAGTAAAATTATGCAAGAATATTGAAGGAAAAAACATCATTGAATCCAACCAGTAACTCGAGGGAAAGTAGACATGATTAACCAATAACTAACAAGAAAATATACCCATGGAACAAATGTGAATTTTGGATTAGGATTCAGCATGTCCCATAAACACTATTTAAGAATGCCTATTGTCGGTCATTTTTTCGGAGTTAATTCATACATTAAATACATCAATTGTCTCTCCTCCAAGAAAAATGAGTGCCAGAAAGGGGTTATTCAGGGGTTCGCAACAAGGTCGGTAGGTGGAGTTGGGAGAGTATATCCACGCTTTATGGCACCAGAGTGTTTTTCTTTAAAAATGTGAATAGAAAAACACATTGGTCTTTCATTGCAATTTCAGGAAACAGTGAAAAATGATGAGAGAGTCAAGGGTACTATGTCTGAGTGGATGTGCACCAAGAGATTGTGTCACAAAACTTTTCTCAAATCACCTTCCCGTTTCTTTCTTCACCCATTCCCTCCCTTCAGCAATGTCTCTTCTAAAGTGTTCAGTCATTGAGCTTTGTGTCATGGTATCTTGCTGTGCCCGTTGAGATATGAACCAACTTTTCAATATCTGATTAAATAATTTGCAATTGACAATTAAGTATTCTATCCTTTCCCAGTTCACAAAATGTGTATGTCCCCACCTAAATGGGTTTGCCTAAAATCAGGTTACCCCTCAGATATGTCTTGAACATTAAGTTACATTTAGCAACCTTGCAGGTCACTTGATAACTCATTATAAATTAATAAAGTGTAGTCCTACAAACCAACATTAGGATATCAGTTAATACCTCCAGATGCTAAGTACCTGTTTTAATCAATCATCTAGTGTTCCAGTAAAGTTGTCTACACCAGTTTGGTGTAGGCAGCCTGGAGGTGGTTCCTTATAATTGGTCTATTTTTTCCTGCATTGTCTACCTGGAAGACAAATGCATCATTTTAACCAAAAGCTCATAAGGGATAGGAGTAGAATTAGGCTATTCGGCCCATCAAGACTACTCCGCCATTGAATCATGGCTGACCTATCTCTCCTAACCCTATTCTCCTGCCTTCTTTATTTTCTTATTCTCCCCATAACCTCTGACATCTGTACTAATCAAGAATCTACCTAGCTTTGCCTTAAAAATACTCACTGACTTGACCTCCACAGTCTTCTGTGGCACAGAATTCCACAGATTCACCACCTTCTAACTAAAGAAATTTCTCCTAATTTCCTTCCTAAAAGAACGTCCTTTAATTCTGAGGTTGCGACCAGTCATAGACTCTCCCACTAGTGGAAACATCCTCTCCACATCCACTCTATCCAAGCCTTTCACTATTCTGTATATTTCAATGAGGACCCCCTCATTCTTCTGAACTCCTGCGAGTGCAGGCCCAGTGCTAACAAATGCTCATCGTAGGTTAACCTACTAATTCCTGGGATCATTCTTGCAAACCTCCTCTGAACCTCCTCCAGAGCCAGTACATCACTCCTCAGATATGGTATACAAAATTGCTCACAATATTCCAAATGTGGCCTTACCAGCGCCCTACGGAGCCTCAACATTACATTCCATTATATGAGATGACGCTAACTAACAAATTCTCAAGTTTCCTCACTTTATCTTAGATACTGAGAAAATTGTTTCCCTGATTGAAAATAGCATCTAACAGTATAATGTAAATTGGGATGTTTTATTACTAAGTACTCTGTATGGTCCACATGTAGAAAATAATGGTTTGCAAAATTTTCTGTCCCAGTTCCAGTCATAGATTATTCCTTTTTAATCTTCTAAAGCCGATTATGAACAAATTTGGGCAGTAACAAAACTATTTCTAAGGTTGACTTGTGAATCGAATCGAGACTTTTAAAAATTGTGTATGTTGTTGCAAAACAGGACAAATTTTAATTATTTATTTTAACCAGTTTGAAACTTGCTTGCCCAACTTCCCTTGTTTCTACCAATAAACAAAATGCAGTTCCTAGATTAAATGAGTGACAAAATTATAAAAGAAAATTCTGGAGAAAGAGTTAAATGGAAAGTAAACACTTCTTTTAGATAAACAGGAAAAATAATCAAAAATAATGAGCTCGGGAAGTGATGCTAGAATGTCTCCTGTGGATATAAAAATGGTCATCAATCTTCGAGTGTGTGGAAAATGGGCTCCCTTGAAGCTTAGTATGCGTAATATGTCTTCCAGCATATTAATTCTGAACGAATTAGTCTTCTGACACATTTTAAAGCCAAAGTGAGAGTGTATTCTCTCTCTAGGACAACCACAGACATCAGGTGATTGCCAGTTCATTTGAGAGACACAGTTAGCATGACACACACTTGAAAGCAGCCCAAAGCCTGCTCATAATTCACTACTCTCATTTCCGATTAACATGTTTTTCTAAGCTCAGATCATTTGTGCTTTGCTTAAAAAATCACTTTTATATTGGTACTAAAGTAGTTGTAACTTATTCTTTAGAAGGAATGTTAATTGACAAGGTCAAATCCTGCAGCTAATTTGAAAACAGATCTGATTTTTTTAGATTTGATGTGTGTTTTGATCAAGATGAGTATTTTTATTCTTTATTATTTGTTGAACTGCACTTGTATAAGAAAGTACATGAATTCTTCACAGTTTCTCAATCTTCTTTACCTTGTCTTATATAGTGCATTGTCTATCTTGTATCGTCTTTGCATGTTCTATTCAGGTGACTGTCAAATAATTGCAAATTATTGTAATCTGTGATCGTGTCTGTGTATCCCCACCCCACTTTTTTGTGCCTTGTGCTGAATCGATATTACCCTGAATTCCACTATACAGTGCTTTGAATAGGTGATTGGAAAATTCTGCTTAGAGGTGTCTGTCAGCAACTATACTTGATTCACTTTCTGATTTTAATTTTTTTTCAAATGTACTTAAAGCAGTTTTTAAAGATGTTGAACCGTAAGTATGGGCTGCCCAATGTAGAAGGACAATTTACATGTCCTTCTACATGGGCAGCCCATACTTATGGGCTGCCCATGTAGCCCATAATTGCCACAAAGTTAAAATGGCAATGATCGTGGATTGCAATTTAATGCTTGATGCATCAATGGAGGTAGATAGTTTGAACCAAAAATAAAAAGGCAATTTTTTTTTCAAATTGGCAATTGAAAGTAATAATCAGTTGGATTATTCCAAGTGCAGAAGTTCTTCCCTCTTGTACTTTGATCTCATTCGCGATGGCTCACTTTTTTGTCATGCCCCCAGCAAACAGACAACTAGTGCAGCTGTTCATTGCATTTGAATTAGACTGTATTTTTACCATCTTATGTTGAATATGCAGCTTGAACTTTAGAACGGGTGTGTACAATTACTGGAGAAAATATTGCATTAGTTTCTTATCAGGGCCCCTAATTGAGATGAGCACATTATTGACATTCCAAGTTGAAGAAATATATGTAAAGGTTTGATAGACAAACTGCATGGGAAAGAGAACTGTTCTAAAATTATGTATTTTTGTTCAAGAGCTGCACAGTCCACATCTAAAACTGGTGAATGACTTGAGTAGCCTCTGACAGAATTGTAACTGGTGACTCTACCTGGTATCTACCTGTTGAGTATGGAGATAATGGGTTATCTGTGATTTTCAAATCTCAAAGAATCCAGTTGGACCTGTGCAAGTGATTAACTGAAATCAATGTTTTGTGTTAGAAAAGATAATTCTTTATTTGCAGAAGACTTGAGAAGGCAATGGTGGTGATTACAGATCAAGGCACTTATTTTGTGCACATCTATGGAGCCACACCATCCATCGCCTTCTCATTTGCTGAGTTCAGTGTTATTTGACTGCCCGTAAGTTTGGAGAGGACAATCCTCAACAATATGTAACATTGTCTGTATTTCAATACAGCAAAAACAAGGATCAGCAACAGGGTGGAGGTTGACCGCACATGGTCCTTAGTCTGTTCTAAGGGGCACATTCTGTAGGGCACATTCTGTTCACTGTGTAGTCATGCATCTTTTTTAATATAGTGTCAATATGTATGAATCAAACTTGAATGAAACATATTATAATGATGAAACATATCATAATGGCCCCATTTTAAGAGGCAGCTTCATTTTGACGCCAAAACTCCTGTTTAATGGATGTGCATAAGTGAGGTTTTGAGCACAAGGGTGAAATTTTGAAGCAATATCATTTTGCCCCCCTCTCCCTCAAATGAAAAGTGATAGGCTTTTTCTAGTGTCATGGCTCTGGCAGAATATCACTCACCAAATGGTGAAGTTTCTTTTAAAATAGACCATGCCATTTGAAAATTAAACATGAAATTTGATTTGTTTGAAATTTATAAGGGATATCAATGCAAATTGATACACATATTAAGCTTTAAAAACAAAGAATTTGAATGGCTTGCTGCTGCACAAAGGCAATTTGTGAATCAATTTAATAAAGATTTTTTTCTGTACAAATTGAGCAGTCTTACATCTTTTTCAATTCTTTGTTCAATTGAATTTTTCCATGGGGCTGGCAGTCTGTTACATCCATTTTGATTTATGCTTTTCATTGTACTGCTTGTAGTTTTAATCATAGAACTCTGTCCATATAAAGGAAGCATTGCTTATTAATGTTAATAACAGCTATACATAGGCAGCAATGTCTTTCGTCTGACTGAATAAATCAGCTTTGGGACTGGAATTTCACAAATGTTGTGTGACTGTGTTTGCAGAAATCTTTCACAATCAGCTGTCTGTTGCAGCTCCGTGGGCTGGATATTTAATAAACTGTTCTTTGATTTTTGTTTTGCTTCTGAAGGTCACACGAAAAGTGAGATTGAATCTCAGGACGTCAACATTCCTGAACAATTTTCGGGGCTTTTACATGGGTCACCTCCAATCTGTGAGATTCAGGAGGATCCAGTCACACTGCTTGCTGCTCTGAGCAAAGGGGGAGTGGAAGCTGAAGCGATGCAAATCGGAGAGTTGCCAGAGAGTCAACATTGTGCAACAGGGCAAGCCGAGAATACTGGCATTAAGAACTCTGCAATAGCAGATACTGTTGAGCAAAAAGGGCAGCAGGCAGTCAATAGTAACCTTCGTACCATCATCAACCAGACGGACCCAGACATTTTAATAAGCTCCAAGCCTGCCCAAAATAAAGGCATTTTATTTGGCAAGGGAGTAGAAAAACAGACATGTACTTTGGGGAGAGTGCGGTCGAGTGGAAGGGATAAAGTGGACCTTAAATTGGCAAGAAGCTTGTCCAAATCGGATTCGGAGCTCGTTACCCGTTCTCCATCTGAGGAGGATATGCTGGGAAGTCGCAGTGAGTCTCTTTCGAACTGCAGTTCAGTGAAGAAACGGCTAGAAAAATCGCCATCCTTTCAGTCGGAATGGGAGGAGGTATGTACAGCTAATTATTTTTAATTGTGTCATTGAAGTGAATAAATTATTTTTGAGAAATAATGTAAGCTTCGATAAGGAATTTTTTCACCTAAATCTGTTGCAGTAAAAAACTGACTTGATCTGTTTTAAAGTCTTGTACTGGTTTAAATAATCCAAAATGTTCTTTTCCTGACGGCATCCCAAGTTCTACAAATCTGAATTAGTACTTGGCAATTACTTGCAAGTGTAGCTGATGCAATATTATTTGCACTTTTCATAGACACTCTTACCGGTTAAGTCTAACTAAAATGAGTAATTTCAGATCTGGCATAGACATCTTACTGACGTTGTGTCAATATTAGGGAATAGAAATACAACACCTGTCTCTAATTGTTGGATTTGCTAGATGAAAGGCAGTGATTTAACATCATCACATGACAGTAAAGTCAGCGTAAGCACTGAAAGATTGAAAACCAGTCTGATCAAATTTAACAATGCAATATCCTTGTAGAAATAAGAAGCTTGAAGTTGCAAAAATTGAATTGTGTTTTTGAAACTGCACTTCATACTCAAAGCTTTTGAATTGAGAACAGATTAGTTATTAAATAATTCACGCCTATGAATTGATTTGAGTACTTGCATCTAAATTATTCATTCTCACTCAACTTTGATTAGCTGTCACCATGTACCATAACATGAGTTGTAATATCACCCAGACGTTTATGGCGGGAGAAAATTGTAATCATGATCAGCAAATGCATCAAATCTGAGATAATTGATGCATGTGTAACGTTAACTTGAAGGCCCCATTCTTGCCCCCCTCCACTTCCATATATTATGCAAGAAAAACAAATTAAGCAAATATCCACAGTTAGCCACAACTGCATTTGATTAATTATTTAGTTACAGGCAATTTAACATGCACCATTTCACTCAGATGAGGGATATCTTTGAAAACATTTGTAGTATAAATACTAATACAAACAAATTTGCTTTTAGTGCTGGAACAGCTGCATCTACTGTGTTTATATATTTTTCTGACTAAAAATAGTGGTATAGAAGCCTCAGCGAGGGTAAAATATTACTTTTAAATGTCTAACTATTATTTAACACTGGAACTTGCAATTACCATCATGCATTTTGAAATGCATTCTCAGTACTGGCCAGGTTTTCTACCAGACCAAGAAGCAGCCGACAGTGTAGATGTCACCTATTATGTTAATTCAACTGGTGTCTACTTTGTTGCTCATGTTTTATTTTTTCTTGAAAAAGGAGGGAATGTTGTTTGATAAACTTGCCATTGATAAATGTCATACTGAATGCTTTTTGTATTGTTTTAACTGAGTATCAAAATACTCCATGACTTTTTTTCAATTGGGTCTCACAAGAATGACAATAAGGGCATTATCATATTTATTGCCCATGTTTTAAGTGGTTTGAAGTTGCATAAATAAAAACCTGTGCAGAGTACCACAGACCGTTAATTGAATGTTCGATTTACTCACTCCAATCTCGTTGCAAGAAAGGAAACTATTGTGTTCTGTGTGTAAACTAGGATGGAGGCATATTATACAGCTAACAGAAGTAACCCCTGCAGGAAATCCCCACTGCCAGTGAGGGAGAGGTCTGTATTTGTGTATGATAGAAGCTGCAGGACTACAGCTTCACTCGGTATCTATGAAGAATAATTCACTTCAGCCAAAAGTGCTGAGCGAATTATCCTCCACGTATATCCTCCTGAAATCCCTCACCATCACAGAAGCTAGTCAGTTTAATTAATTCCGAGGGGTATCAAGAAATGGCGAAGAACACTGGATACAGCAAAGTCTATGGGACCAAGAAACAAACAAGTTGATTGAAGAAAGCACTTATGACAACATTGTTCATTAAGCCTGCTGACAAGGATGGTGCCATTGACGGTGCCTGGGAGACTGATCTCAACCTTGCTGAGGCCAGATGTCAGTTTTGGATACCTACTCTTCGACCATGAACACAGCTACGAACTCCCAAACCGTCACAGATCTCACTCAAACCATCTCTCAATCCATCGTTGATCTCGTCACTTATGCAATTTCCCCTCCATTGCCTCCAATCCAATACTTTCCCAACTCTGCACTGTTTGTTTCTCTCTCCTACCCAAAACTATAAACGGGCTTGCCAAGGAAGGCCATTGTTTTTGCCTGCTCTTGCCCCACCAAACTCATCTCCTAATACCTCAACATCCATCCTAGCCCCCTTGTCCAGCCCTTTCTCACCAACAACCAGGGCTCTCCAGCACTTCGAACTTAAAATGTTCACAGATGATGCCTGGCCTGCTGGGTGCCTCCAGCAATAATTTTTCTCAATGTACCAGTTGTATCACTGTGTTGCCTTGAAGCCAAGTTGCTTTCATCCAGTTACAAAATTGGCATCCACCCGACAATGTGGAAAATTGTCCAGGTTAAGTCCTATTCTTAAAAAGCAGGACAAATCCGATCCAGCTAATTACTGCTCAATTATTCTACTTTCAATAATTAGCAGAGTAATGAATGGCATCAAGAACATTTATTCACCAATAACTAGCTTGTGGATGCCCACATTCGGTTTCCCAATAACCACTGGGTCGCAGATCTCATCACTGCGTATCAAATGTGAACTAAAGATTGAGGTTAGAGTGACTGACCGTAGCATCAAGACAGCAAGTGACAGAATGCAGCAACTTAGAGCCCCACGAAAAGTAATAAAAGCTAAACGGATAATCCAGAAAGGTCTGGAACCACCGGTGTCGGTAAATTGGTGGTGGACCTGTACCAGGTACTCCACAATCAGCCTTGACCAGAAACTCAGTTGGACCAGCCGTAACCTGTGTGTCTACAGGAGCAGGACAAAAGATGTTGCGAATGACTCGCCTGACACCCCAAAACCTTTCCACTATCTGCCAGGAACATTAGGAAAATGACTGAATAATCTCTGCTGGTGTTGATGGGTGCAGCTCCTATTTCATCCAGAAAAAAATACAGTTCACTTGGTACCCAATCCATTACCTTACCTCCACTCCCTCCACCACTAATACACAGTAACTGCAGTGTCTGCCATCTTTAAAAGGCATTGTATTTGCCTGGGCAAGTCCAACGGCACCTTCAAAACTAATGTTTTAATCACCTTGAAGGATGAGGGCTTCAGGAGCTTTGGAACACCATTAATGACACATATATCCTTGCGTCGATTTTGTCCATGTCGGAAATCATTTTATATGGTCTTAATCCACAAAAATCACAATGTAATCTCTATACCTGTGCAGTATTATAATGAATTGCATCAAATGTTCTTTAGTACTTTTGCCAGAAGGACTGCAGCCATTCAAGATGGTTGTTCACTGGCACCATCTCAAGGTGATAGAGGAATGGTCAATAAAAGCTGGCTTTACCAGCAGTGCTAAGATCCCAAAAAGGTGAATGATAAAGGAAAGTCAGTATGAAGGCTTCCAGAAAATATGAACAATTGCTGAACTTGGAGCACAAGGGCCTGTTTTATCTACCATAGGTGATCATATAACCTCAAGGGGCTGGAATGCAAAAAATGATCTTAACGGAATTACAGCAGGGCAAAAATAAGCTTTCAGGTGAATACTCTTATGTTTTAACACTAAAAAATGTGCACTTTATGGTTTAGTCATTTGATCCATATGTCGTTCAAGAGACTAGAGAAGGTATATCATTGAGAATTTTCTTTGTATTACAAAGATTTAAATATTAGGTTTAGGCTTATTATTGTCACATGTGCCGAGATACAGGTAAAGCTTTGTTTTGCATGCTATCCAATCAAATCAAAATTTAGAAATATTGCAATTGTCTGCCAAAAGAAATCTTTGGATTAAGATAATCCAAAATTTACTTCAAGATTTTAGGGCTTCTGAAGTTGATTAAAAAAAATAACCAAGCAATACAAAGCTGAACCACCACACAGTGTACCCTAAGCTTTAGTTGTCAGAATTGAGTTATGTTTTCCGTAATGTATTTTTACTTGAAAACATATGATGGAATATCTGACATTGTTTTACTTGTAATTTTCTCAGAGCTTCAATTATAAAGCTGCAAACTGAAAGGAATGATCTAAGGGTGCAGTTATGGTTTACTTACCAGTCTCAGAGTATCCTGTTGAATGCCATTGATTTGAGTACAGTATGTGACAAGGGCTAACACTATTTGTAAAAGCACTAGCAATTGCAAAGAACCAAACCCTTTACATTTGTTAGTGTGTATTAATCCTATGTGATGTGTTAAGCTTTTAACAAATGATTTAAGTATTTTTTTAATTAAATGTGAATAGCAGTGTCAGGTTTGAACAAAAGATTTGAATTTTGTAAAGGAAAATATGTTTGGAAAATCCGGACTTGAAGCTATCTCCTGTTTTGCCGCAATAAATGAGAACGGAGCCAGATGAAAGGCAGTGATTTAATATCATCACATGACAGTAATTGGCACAATGCTGAAAACCTAAACAAAAGTTTGAGAGCCTTGTTTCAGACCAAATATGGCAAATAGTTCATTCAGTTCAATATAGAAACAAGTGGGTATGATTTCTGAAATGATTTTCTGATGGATTATATTCACAATAATTGTTATGTCTTAAATTTTCCTTTGCTATGGGCGATGATTTATAATAGTCATACAGTGGGGAAACAGGCCCCTTGGCCCAACTTGCCCAAACCGGCCACCATGTCCCAGCAACACTAGTCCCACCTGCCTGCACTTGGTCCATATCCCTCCAAACCTGTCTTATCCATGTACCTGTCTAACTGTTTCTGAAATATTGGGATATTCCCAGCCTCAACTACCTCATCTGGTAGCTTGTTCCCCACCCACCACCCTTTGTGTGAAAAAGTTAGCCCTCAGATTCCTTTTAAATCTTTTCCCCTTCACCTTGAACCTATGTCTTCTGGTTCTCAATTCCCCATACTCTGTGCAAGAGACTCTGCATCTACTCTATTCATTCCTCTCGTGATTTTGTACACCTCTATAAGATCACCCCTCATCCTCCTGCGCTCCAAGCAATAGATACCCAGCCTGCTCAAACTCTCCCTCTCGCTCACACCCTCAACTCCTGGCAACATCCTCGTAAATCTTTTCAGAACCCTTCCAAGCTTGACAATATCTTTCCTATAACATGGTGCCCAGAACTGAACACAATATTCTAAATGTGTTCTCACCAATGTCTTGCACAACTGCAACATGACCTCTCAGCTTCTATTACTCGACTAGACCAATTGGACTCGTTGGGCCCAAACCTCTCCTGCATTGGTGCAGCACCCTCTCCTTCCCTCTCCCCCCCCCCCTTCCCTCTCCCTCCCCCTCCCCTCCCTCCCCCTCCCCTCCCTCCCCCTCCCCTCTCTCCCCTACCCTCTCTCCCCATCCCCTCTCTCCCCCCTCCCCTCTCTCCCCCTCCCCTCTCTCCCCCTCCCCTCTCTCCGCCTCCCCTCTCTCCCCCTCCCTCTCTACCCCTCCCTCTCTCCCCCTCCCTCTCTCCCCCTCCCTCTCTCCCCCTCCCTCTCTCCCCCTCCCCTCTCTCCCCCTCCCCTCTCTCCCCCTCCCCTCTCTCCCCCTCCCCTCTCTCCCCCTCCCCTCTCTCCCCCTCCCCTCTCCCCCCTCCCCTCTCCCCTCTCTCCCCCTCCCCTCTCTCCCCCTCCCCTCTCTCCCCCTCCCCTCTCTCCCCCTCCCCTCTCTCCCCCTCCCCTCTCTCCCCCTCCCCTCTCTCCCCCTCCCCTCTCTCCCCCTCCCCTCTCTCCCCCTCCCCTCTCTCCCCCCCTCTCTCCCCCTTCTATCCCCCCCCTCCCCTCTCTCCTCCTCCCCTCTCCCCCCTCCCCTCTCCCCCTCCCCTCTCTCCCCCTCCCCTCTCTCCCACTCCCCTCTCTCCCCCTCCCCTCTCTCCCCCCTCCCCTCTCTCCCCCTCTCCTCTCCCCCTCCCCTCTCCCCCCTCCCCTCTTCCCCCCTCCCCTCTCCCACCCTCCCCTCTCCCCGCCTCCCCCCTCTCCTCTCCCCCTCTCCTCTCCCCCTCCCCTTTTGCCCCATCCCTTTCGCCCCTCCACTCTTCCCTCTCTCCCCCTCCCCTCTCCCCCCCCTCCCTTCTCCCTCTCCCCGGCCCCTCTCCCCCTTCCCTCTCCCCCTCCCCTCTCCCCCATCCTCCTCCCCTTCCTCCCATCCCTCCCCCTTCCCCCATTCCTCTCCCCCATTCCTCTCCCCCTTCCCTCCCCGTCTCCCTCCCCCTCTCCCTTCCCTCCCCCTCTCCCTTCCCTCCCCCTCTCCCTCCTCTCCCCCTCTCCCTCCCCCTCTCCCTCCCCCCTCTCCCTCCCCCCTCTCCCTCTCCCTCCTCCCACCTCCCCGTCTCTCCTCCCCTACCCCTCGCTCCTCCCCTCCCTCCTCCCCTCCCCCTTCCCATTCCCCTCCCACCCACTCCATCCCCCTCAACCCCCCTTATCCTCTCTCCCGAAGAGATAGATTTAATCTTTAAAATGTGAATAACTTTAAAAATATAACCCCAATTTCAATGAAACTTCTTCCATTGGCACCAAAGGGACGATGGTGAGTAAGGTGGGCCTAAAATTGTCGCGTTATCGTGTACCGTTTTGGCTGTGGTTCAGGAACAAACAAACGAGAGTTTTAGTATATAGATATATACTGACTGATGAAGGCCAATGTGCCAAAATCCTTTTTGGCCACCTTATCTACCTGCGACTCGACCTTCAAGGAACCATGCACCTGTTCCTAGATCCATCTGCTCTACAACATTCCCCAGAGGCCTACCATTCACTGGGTAGGTCCTGCCCTTGTTAGACATCCCAAAATGCAACCCCTCACACTTCTCTGTATTAAATGATGTTAAAAAATGGGGATTATATTTATTGCAAAATGGAGGAATACTTTTATTCAAGCATATCTTCCAGCCTGTATAAAAGATATATGGATATTAGAAGTTTTTGTCACATTCTATATTTTCAGACAAGTTAAGAAATCATGTTTGATGAACCTACACAATGATGTTCTACTCTACCCTTTATGGAATATTCCAACAACATGAGTGACTTTTCTCGTATTTTTACATGGGTAATAAAATTACTGCCTTTGCTAAAATGTTATATTAAAACATATAAAATCACGACCTAAGACTGGGTGGTTGCGTGGAAAACACCTTCTACAGATTTTCCTAGTCCTAATTTATGCGGCTTACAGTATTCGTAACTGCAGTAGGGCAGGTATTTTACAAGATACTTAGTCATAGAGTGATACAGTGTGGAAACAGGCCCTTCGGCTTGTAACTTTCCTGTTCATAGTAGGCTGGAAGTATATGGTCAGAAATTCTGCAGTATCCAGTTTTGAAGGTATCACGACTGAAAAGAATATGATCTATCAACCCCAAAATAGAGTTGCCCTTTTGAAATAAGGATGAGAAAGAAATTTATGAGAAACTGCGACATGCTTCTTTCCATATGCACAATAGTGTAGGTGGTAACATGCTGGTGTAGATATAGGATTGGCTGGGTCACAGATGGATTGGGAAGATGTGACAGAGTGGTGAGCTACAGGGAATGATGCTGTGGCCTTATTTTTTCTAATTTAAGTAAATGACATGGATCAGTATACGGAAGGTATGGTTTTAAACTTGCTGATAACATAAAGACAAACAGAAAAGTTACTTGTGAAGTCAGTCGGAAGAAGGGTCTCGACCCGAAACGTCACCCATTCCTTCTCTCCCTAGATGCTGCCTGTCCTGCCGAGTTACTCCAGCATTTTGTGTCTATCTTCGATTTAAACCAGTATCTGCAGTTCTTTCCAAAACAAGTTAGTTGTGAATTGGACAAAAGGAGGTTACATTTCCTCTTTTGAGAGAATTTCGAACAAGGGAGTCACTTTATAAATATTTAGGGGTCACCTATTTAAGAGGGAGATGAGGTGACTTTTTTCCTGAGTATTGAGAATTTTGAACATCTCAAAGACCAGTGAAAACAGATTATTTTTAAGTTAGAGATTATGGATTCCTGATGATCAGACAAGTAAAAAAGTAACCACGGGTACTTGGGAATATGGAGTTGAGGTTACTATGAGTTCAGCCATGATCCTATTAAATGATAGATCATGTTTGAGGGGCTACTTCTAATTCATTTATTCATCTGTCATAATCACATTTATGCTGATTCCTCATCTCTTCATAACTTCATCTCTTCCTCATCTCCTCATAGTCTTCATAACGCTGCTCTGCAGTTCCTTCATGAGAATGTATTTGATTTGCACTGAAACCTGCTGGCCATTGGCCTGCCACTGCAGACAATTTTAACAACCAGACCATGAACATATGAAGATAGACACAAAAGCCTGGAGTAACTCAGCGGGACAGGCAGCATCTCTGGAGAGAAGGAATGGGAGATGCTTTGGGTCTGAAGTAGGGTCTGGACCCGAAACGTCACCCATTCCTTCTCTCCAGAGATGCTGTCTGTCCCGCTAAGTTACTCCAGCTTTTTGTGTCTATCTTCGGTTTAAACCAGCATCTGCAGTTCCTTTTTACACATGAACATATGAAACTTGTATTTCTTATCCTTGCATCTTTTTATTTTGTGCAAAAATATGTTGGCCATTAGCCTTACCCCTCAGTAATTGCATAACCATCTTGATTTTTTTCCTCCTGAAGTTACTAAAATTGTAGACTTTCCTCTCCTTTTTTGCCCCTCTGAAAACCCTGACATGGGTTGTATATCCGGCAACTAATTCATTATCTGTTTATGCTCCTGCTGATGTTGAAGCTTCTGGCAAGAGTCTTTGATTATTACCAGAAAATCACTTTTGGCTTGGATTTGTGATGTTTTGTACAACCTACTCTGTAATCATTTTGAGACTTTATAGATGTAAAAGCCATAAAAGTTGGTGCATAAGTGAAATTTGGTACAGGCTCATCTTTGAATAAAAATGGTGACAGCATTCAGTTAATCGCCCTTTAAATACGTTTTGAACAAACTTCTGTGTTTTTTTATCACTTGCATTTGTGCCTATGTACTATCACTGCAACCAATAAAGAAAAGTGTTCGTTTCTTCAGCATAATTGTTTGTCATGTTGAAAAGGACTACTACTTGCTCTTAATGGGTTTTGGATGGGATTAGAACAAGTTGCAGAGTTATTTCCAAAAGGTTCAGTTAATGTTATTCATCTTTTGATGTGAAAATCAAAGCCACTGTCTTCTTCCCACACACTTTTGCACGCACTGCTGTTATTATCGATCTCTCTGAACATCATTGCAGGCAAAACTAGACTTCTGCTATTTTAACTTATGCTCAGCATATGTTTACGTACCAAGGACACCTGCACATTCCTTCCATAATTTTCTTTTTATACTGATGAACTGTGTATCTGGTCTTTATCACCCGTAGGTGTGGCCTTTCCAGTATTTGCCGTGCACGGTGTTTATTTGTATTTTAATTCATTGACTGTTAAACGGACCTGCACAAAGTTCCTATCCATTCATTGCAGTTTGCAAATAATTATTCCTGCTTTCCCTGCAACACAAGTTTAAAATTCTCATTGTGTAGGAAGGAACTGCAGATGCTGGTTTAAACCGAAGATAGATACAAAATGCTGGAGGAACTCAGCGGGACAGGCAGCATCTCTAGAGAGAAGGAATGGGTGAGGTTTCAGGTCGAGACCCTTCTTCAAACATCAGTCTTTTCAGAATCCAGAATTTTGTGTCTATCTTAAAATTCTCATTAAAATTCTCATTTATGTATTTAAATGTATTTATGACCTCAGCTTGTACACTCCATACCCTCACCCCCCACTATACCCTGTCATCACCTACTACTCTTCCTGTCTCCCTCAGCGCCCCTCTCTCCCCCCAACACCACCACCAGCTTCACATATACTCCATCAATCTGATAAGATTTCCAATCCCAAATGTATTCTGTCCATTTCCTTCCATAGATGCTGCCTGACCTGCTAAGTTTCTCCTGTAGTTTCTTTTTGCTCAAGATGGCAGCATCTGCAGTCTCTTATGTCTCTATCTTTAATGATGTAACTACACATATATTTAATGTATGGATCTGCAGCACATTCTAACCAAGGAATGATTTCTGCTACTGTTGGAATTATATCTCAACTAAATATCCTAACTACTTTATAGTCATTTCTTCAAGGATGAATATCTCAGGCTTATTTTATTTGCTTTTAAATGTTCTTAATTTACCATTCAATTTTCCAAGGTTAGTCACAATGGTAGACATTTTTTCCTTAGAATTTAGTACCATTTTTAGTCATTTATCATTTAGTGTTAGCTTAGCTGAAATTTTTCTGCAAGATCTATTGTGACATCTTGGTTCAATCACCACAACTGTTTGTACAATCTACCATTATGATCAGTTTGAAATATCTCAGTCTGTCTGTCTTTCACATTAATGTAAAAGCATCATTGGAGATGGTACTTCTGGACACTTGCCAAAGCTATTTTTAGTAGCTTGACCATAGATCTTCCTTTTCAGTCTTACTCTTTCCCCCAGGGTATTTAGCTAGCTTTAGTCTTTCAACTGTGAGATTGTAAGAATTTCATTGTTCCAGTTTGTATCCGGTGCATATGACAAATAAACGCTCTTGACTTGAATCTTGACTAATCTTAATTTAGGACAGGATAAAAAAACGGTTCAATTTTTCACTTGTCTTCTGAAGCTACCTCGTGAATATAAAATGACCTGGCATCTTATCTGTGTCCTCTACTGTCTCCTTAATCCCTCCCTCAGCATTCTTGAAAAATTATTTTGCTCACTGTTCTTCTCTCTGCTGCTGTCGTACACCCATCAGAACATTCATAGAGGGTTTCTGTTGACACATCAGAATTTATTTAAAGATGTGCATCCCTGCCTATTTGAGAGTTAATACTAAAGTCAGTTCAGTTTTTAGAAGGTTGCTGGATGCCAAACATGCCAAACTGACCATCAACATCAGGGCCTAGGATATTAACAGTCCTCCACCAATTAATATTGTGAATATATTTCTGGATGTTATTCACAGCTTAATGAATTGTGCTGCATAAACATCAACATTATCCCACTTCATCCTGAAATGACCATGAGCTTTGCTGCAGTTGTTATGTCCAAGCTGAACTAAAGAATGGAGACCAATGGCAAGCTGATGAAGAACACCAAACTGTGAATTCACAAATCCTTTGTCCTTTCCACACTCCTCTACTACCGTGAGGTCTGGATAATGTATGCAATGCATGAAAACAAACTTATTTCAACATTTAATTCCCTGGACGCATCTTGGCATCATTTGGTAGGCAGGGACTCCGAAGTTAGAGATACCATGCCATATCTCTCAGTATTCTTTCATTACTAATTGAATAATGTTTCTGTGGATTGGCTACAATCATGGCCTCCTTCCCAAGAAAATTCTGCATGGTGAACTGGCCACTGGGTCACATTTTTCTGTGGATTGCCTCCACTACAAAACCAAATGAAGGCAAGATAGAAAGATGGCAAAGCTTCAGACAACTAAGGGATCACTGCAAACAGTTAGTACCCCAAGAAGTTGATTGATCAGGGAGCATGAGAGAAGGGAAGGAGAAGTTGAAACCATAGCTGGCCGGGCAGTGGTCAATGAAGTTTGTATCATATCAGCTTGCTGCCCTCATCTGCTGCAAGTATGGCAGTGATTGCAATGCAAATCTAGGGCACCTGGATCACACCTGAGGAAGTTCAATGTAGAGATATAAGAGACTGTAAATGGTGGAAACTTCGGCAAAATAAACAAACCACGAGGAACTGTCGGGTCAAGCAGTATCTGGGAAGAATATGGAAAGAAGACTGAGGAGATTTGGTACGTCAGTGAAGATTCTATTACAGCTGTAATGTGAAGTGCATACTGACTTGTTGCCTCACGGGCTGGTTCAGTAACTCAAATGCCCAGGAACGAAGGAAGCTGCGAAAAGTGGTTGATATTGCACCATTATAGTCTGGTTACTGAATATTACTGATTATTAATTTATTCATTTAGCATGGAAAAAGGCCCCAGAGACAAATTTGCTCATGCCATCCAAGATGCCCTATCTTCACCAGTCCCACCTGCCCATGTTTGGACCATATTCCTCTGAACCTTTTCCTATCCATGTCTTTTAAATGTTGTAACACCTGATTTAATCTTCTTAGGCAGCTTATTCCATATACCCTACACCCTCTGTGTGAAAAGGTTGCCCCTCAAGTTCCCATTAAATATTTTCCCTCTCGCCCTCAACCTATCTCCTCTTGTTCTTGATTCCCCTAGTCTGGGCCACATTTGGAGTATTGTTCAGTTTTGGTCATCCTGCTATCGGAAGGATGCCGTTAAGCTCGAAAAGGTGCAGAGAAGAATTATGAGGATGTTGCCATCCTTGAGGCCCAGAACTATAAGGAGAGATTGGACAGGCCAAGACTTTTATTTCTTAGACTGCAGGAGGTCAAGGGGTGATCTTATAGAGGTGTATAAAATCATGAGGGAAATAGATAGGGAAAACAAAAGTGTACACATGATGGAATATGACAAGAGAAGAAGGCAAGGAGTGAAATGAGGGGGGAGAGATGGTGGATGGAAGGGACAAAAGGGTGGGGAGGGGGTGGTGAGAACAAAATGGGGGATCTGGAGTAGGGAAGGTTCGGTAATGAGCAGGTGGAGGAGGATAAAAGAACAATGTGATGGGAGTGGGGCTATGAATAGAAGTGTGCATGGGTGGCTAACGGGGAAAAGCTGGATAGATTAAACGGGCCGGGGGGATATTACGTGAGATTGAAGAATTCAATGTGTATGATGTTAGGTTGTCGACTCCCCAAAGATAAGCACCTCATATTCCACTTGGGTGGCCGACAACTAAACAAACCTCACTATTCCTCTCTTTAGCCCTACTCTCTCTGATTTGTCTTGCGATGCTGCATCCTCATTCTTATCAATTTGTCTTTAATGCTACACTCACTTTCTGTTCTCATATTCACCACTCATTACCATCCATTCTCACTTTCCAAACACCTCCAACATCTGTTGTGTTCTGGCCTGTTTCCATTCAAGCTTTTCTCTTCTGTTCAAAACTTTGATCTGAGGTTTTTCCTCCACTCCAGCTGATAAACACTTCTGTTGTTATATTTTTATTCAAGTCTCCCTTGTCAGGTTGATCAGTTCACCTCTGATTCTTAAGATATTGTTGAAATGCTGTATTGTGGAACCATCACTTTTTAGATGAGGCGTTGAACCACAACTGAGCCTGAAAGTTTAAGTGCCTCAATTGCAGTTGTTCCATCCGAGTGTATTTGATTGCAATACCTTGTAATTTGTACTTCACAGCAATAATAGCAACATCCATTTATGTTATAACTTTAATGTGATATAACATTCGAAGTCAGTGACATGCATATTATCAAAAAAAAGTTTATGCGGGATATTTGGGGCCATGACAAAAATCTTGAGGAAAGCACGAGGTATTGAGGAGGAAAAAGAAGAGAAATAATCAGGTTAAGGATGGGAATTCCAGAGCCGAGGATCTCAGAAATTGAAGGCCCAAATGTTGGGGATGAAGTGATTAGATATGAAGAACCATGGTCAAGTTGGTCGGCTTGAGGTGGCTTACTATTTGTTCTTGATAATGATCAGGAGACAAATTTGTAATTTGTGCCAAGTACAAATACAAAGGTTTTTTGGTGACCCAAAACGTCACCTGACCATGTTCTCCAGAGATGCTGGCCGACATGCTGAGTTGCTCTTTGTGTCCTTTTCTGAATCTCTCACTTGTCAGAAGGTAGAGGTGCTGGTGTGCCTTCTTCGTGATTACATCTATGCCTCAGGACAGGTAATGCACAGGTCATTCCGAGATGTTAGCGCCCAGTTATGCAAACCGGCACATTGTCTCCTGATTTCCTTTTCTGAATTCAACAATTACTTGCTTTTGTTGACGTTGGACGAGAGGTGACTGTTGCTGCCAGGTGTTCTTTCTGTCTCCTGTAGACTGACTCATTACTACATGTTATTTGGCAACTGTAGTAGCATCATTGGCAATGGAGTAATGCTTAGCCGCACAGTTGTGGGTGTAAAAAGAGTATACCTGGGGACTACGCATGCAACCTGTGTTGATGGCCATTGAGGAGGATGTTGTTACCGATCAACACTGATTGAGGTGGACTGATGAGGAAGTTTAGTTGCAAAGGGAGGTGGAGATAGTTGCAAAGGGAGGTGGAAAGGCCTCGGTCTTGGAGCTTGGAGATAAGTTTAAATGTGTTGAGCACCAAACAATAGTCGATGAACACTTCTGTTATCCAAAGATAGACACAAAAGCTGGAGTAACTCAGCGGGACAGGCAGCATCTCAGAAGAAGGGTCTCGACCCGAAATGTCACCCATTCCTTCTCTCCAGAGATGCTATCTGTCCCGCTGAGTTACTCCAGTTTTTTGTGTCTATCTTCGGTTTAAACCAGCATCTGCAGTTCCTTCTTACACACTCCTGTTATCCACATGGTTCAAGGCAGATTAGAGAGCAAGTGAGCAAGCATTTGCTGTTGATCTTTTCTGACAATAGGTAATGTGAAATATTTTTCTTGGTTGCTGTCTAAGGTCATCTTTCCAGGTTTTCTTTTTGAGAGGATTTCTGGTATTTTTTTTAATTGCACCAGAACTTTTATCGGGGACTTTTAACAACAAGACAATTTATTTGATTATATGCAAAGAAATGTCATTTACACAATATATGCTTGAGATACTTCAATCAATTTTACAATTAATTGTAAACTTTCCCTTTTGTTGATCTGGGAGAGCTGAGTTTGCATATTACAAATAAACCATGCTGAATAACCACCTGGGGTTGGTTATTTAACATTGTAATGTTGTCTGAACTTCAAAAACTCTTATGATGTAAAACAAAATTGTTTGTCTCGTAAGATAAAATCAGATTTTGTCAAAGGCAAATCAAGTGCGAATGATACAAATGGTATGCAGTGCTTCAAATTATGCTGAGTTTATGGTTCTAGGGAGGATCTATGCTTGGCAGAGTATCTGTTTCCTTTTGTATTTAATTGCATTTTTTTCATTGCTTTTTGTATTGCTAAACATTTTTTGGTGTTTGTGGTGAGGGACAATGCTATATCGCTGATCACGTTCAAAGGTTTCTGGTCTCTTTTGCTTCCAGAATTGTAATTGATTCTGTTTGTGCTTTGTACCCTTGGTTCTGCTTTTATCTAATTTGCTTGATCTTTGTTTCAAGATTTATAAATATTTCCATTGTTGCTTGACACGTACAAATTATGTCTGAATGCTACATAATTGTGATGAGCTTACACACTGATGTCTTTAGTTGTTGCTATTGAAGATCCTGGTTGTTCAGTTACTGCTATTTGTGATTATCTAACATCTTGGCATGTTTCCAGTCTCACTTTCAAATGTGCCACCTCAGATTTTTTTTTCTCTCTCGCTCTTGCTGCAGTGATTTGTTCACTATTGCGAGGCTTTCATTTGGATTATTCATGCCAAATTTTCCTTTGGAAATTCATCAATTTTTGTTAGCATTTCGAGTATTTTTTTCTTAAAATATACATTGTAGTCCAGGGAATTTAGTGTTTGCAGTAGCTTTGCGTATGTATTCTCTGCCTCATTTTCATTGGTGTTGGTAGTTGCTATGGAAATACAAGTAGAGGAAGTCAAGAGGCACTAGATAACATTACAAACTGGATATGATGGATAACGCAATTAAATGTTTGTGTGACAGAACTGTTCAGGTTATACTTACGAAGCATTTTTAAAATGTTACATGTGAGTATGTATTTTAAATGATTATATTCTAATGCTTTTCAAATTATACTTGATGTAGATTTTTTTAGAGTATGATGAATCCAGAGGGAAAAAAAAATTCCTTGCAGTATTTTATTACTTTTCCATTATTTTGAGGATTATTTTGCCATGGAATGTGTTTTTCCAATGTTATGAATTGACGGACAGTTCTCCAGAGATCATAACTGGTCATTTTACTGGAATCACAGTTTTGTTTTATTTGCGGTTTTCTTTTCTCTTCTATTTTGTATACTGTTATTTAGCGAAGAAAACAAATTGTTTTGGCGACCAATGTATTTTATGAGTTGCTATTCGACATTAATCCGAAAATGATATAAAATTATATTCGTTGTCTGCTTCAAAGGCAGAAGAAAGGCACATTGGCCAGTGTTCCTCTGTCCTTGCATCATGTTCTATATTTAAGGCTCCTTAATTACAAAGTAAAATTAATATTCCACTCCCTGGATTGAATTCTTTATTCTGTTGATAGAAAAGAGCAGTAAGAAACATTTTTATTTTTATTTTTTTAATTCCAAACTGATATTTGCAGACACAATTTTTGGATAATCACGAGATGCCTTTTTTGGATTAGCAAAAAGCACTTTCATAAACAATATTAGTTTTTTTTTAATAAAGTTCATTTCTGATTTTTTATTAATACAGCTTTGACAATTCAATGCATGAACACATTAGTGCTGATAGATATTCCCCCACCCACCACCTCCCACCCACAATACCATTCAGAGGGTATACAACTTAAGATATGCAAGGAAAATAAGTAAATAAGTAAACATAAACGTAAGCATTAAAAAAAACCAAGTAAACCCCCCCCCCCCCAATAAATAAAAAAATAAAAAGTGATTAAAAAAAAAAGATAAATTGTTAGAGGTTTAAAGCAGTACACCGTATTATCTAGGGCACTAACACGCATAAAAACAGAGAAGAGGGAAGAGGGAAGCAGAAAAATCGGAATGTTAAGACATATCAGGGACCATTCTAATACTTCAATTCCACTCTTAATTACAAACACACATATCAAAGACTACTCAACCATAAAATTATCAGAGCCTAAAGCATCAATACAACGAAGAAAAGGTTGCCATATCAATGTAAACTTGTCAGCTGATTCCCTAACAGTATACCCAATCTTCTCCAATTTAATAAAATACAACATATCCCTAATCCACTGTGCAAATATTGGAAGGTTACAATCTTTACATCTGATTAAGATTTGTCATCTGGCCACCAGCATGGCAAAAGACAAAAGATTTAGTTTATTATTATTTAATGCAAGATTTTGTGTTACCATACCGAATAAAGCAAGGGGAGCTGATGGTTCTAAGGATTCATTAGTAGTTTGGGAGAGCATATCGAATATTAATTGCCAAAAATTAGTTAACTTGGGACAATCCCAAAACATATGAATTAAAGTGGCTTGGTTCTGCCTGCAGCGGTCACACATGGAGTCTATATTGGGTGTGAATCGGGCTAGCTTAGCTTTGGTCCAGTGCAGTCGGTGGAAAATCTTAAACTGCATAACAGTATGCTTCATGCATATTGAAGATGTGTATGTACCCCCAATCATCTTTGACCAGATGGAATCTGAAATTTTCATACCCAGATCCACTTCCCACTGCTCTTTTAGGGAGTTAAGACTTGTCATGTTTTCTCTTGTTAATAAAAATATATGTCACCTATCTTTCCCTTTCTGAATGATGTGATGTCATTAATTGAGTCTAGGAGTGTGTCTGAGGGATGTGAAGGGAATTGAGCGATATTAGAAGATATGAAGCTGCGGATTTGCATATACCTAGTAACAAAACCCAATGGTCTATATCCTCTTTAATAGAGGACAGGAGAGGGGGAAAATTTGCTGAGAAAAGGTCATTAAATTTATGTGTGACCCAGATACCAAGATATTTTATTTTGTCCATGCACACTTTAAATGGGACTGTACGTATAAACAGGGATTCTCTTGCCGCCAGATTTAAGGGCATCAATTCACTTTTTTGTGTGTTAACTTTGTAGCCAGAGATTTTGCCAAATTTACTTAAGAGATTAAGAACTGCAGGAAGAGATGAGGAAGGATCAGACAAATAAAGTAACATATTGTCTGCATAGAGCGATACTTTATGTTCCAACCCTGCCCTTGTAATACCTTTAATATCTTTATTGCTACGTAAGGATATAGCCAACTTTCATAAACAATATTAGTTTTGTAGAATTTTATCACTTTAGTAAACATTTACTTCAAGAGCATTGTTATGTCTTACCAAAATGTTAATATACCTGTATGTGGTAAATTTAGATAATTTTATTATTTTTCCTTAGCCTTGTGATCATAATAAATTTTATGAACACAAAATAGTGAGAGAATGATTTTATCAGAAGGATTTGAAGATTTGAGCTAAATTTGAATCTCCAATAATTTGAAATCTTAAGACCAAACTGTAATTAAAATCTTTTGTGAAAGTGGAAAATTCTGCACTTAGAAAAGTACAAATTAGGTGTTTTCAAGATTTCATGTAATCCTTGTATCAAAGTAAATGTTGTCCAAAGATTAAATGATTTATACAAACATCTGGCCTTGGCCCTAACATTCTGGGCATTCTGCTTAGATAGAAACTCAATCCATCCACTAAATTTGAGATATAAATCGAAAATAATTGGGTCCTTAGTGTTCATGACCCATTCTTGTTTGGAAATAATTAGCCTTAACAGTTACCATATTTGGAGAATTAAATCATTCCATGAAGCTGGAAAATATTTTTTTTAATTTTGCAACTTCAAAATTACAAAATATTTAAATGAAAACTTTTTATCCAAATATTTATTTGGGGGAGATCAGTTGATACTTTAAAAAACTGCAAATAACATCAGAATAGAATAAGGCTTCTGAATTTTAATCAGTGGATTTTCAAAGATGTGTAACATGTTTTTTCCATTCATCCTTCTCAGTAAGATGGTTAGTTTTATATGGTGGTGTATTTTTCTGGATTACGTGAAACTTGAAAACTCCCAGCTTGTATCTTTTTATAAGTCACAAAAGGCATTGATTCCAGTTTGGTCTTAAATGAATTTAAAGAGTTCAAATTGATAATTTGTAGAATTCGGGATAAACTACCGACTGGGTTTAAGTATCCATCTTGACATTGACCTGATATTTTAAGTCTGAAAAAAGGTCCCGACCCAAAACCACCTATCAATTTTCTCCAGAGATGCTGTCTGAACCGCTGAGTTACTCCAGCATTTTGTGTCTATCTTTGATATAACCCATACCTGAACCAGAGTTCCATTTTCTGCTCACAAGGATTATACAGATTGAGATTTAAACATTCTAATTTTCATCTCAGAGCTGTGAATGCAACCTTTAAATGAAAGATAGGCACAAAACGCTGGAGTAGCTTTACACACTTTAAATGAAAGGATCATTTGACTGTTTCATCGCCATAAGCCTTAACATATTCTACTTAAGTATCTTTTGGTCTGGATGCCAAGTGCATGAAAATTCCCTTGTTAATTTAGGTCACACCTGTGAAGCTGCTTGCATTTTCGTTTACTCAATAATTACTCTTGCAACATGAAGGGAGGCCATTTGGCTCAACAAAGGTATGCTGGCTATCCCATTCCCCCTCTACTTTTTCCTTATAGCCTAATCTCCCCAGAATCCCATTTCTTAGTTAAAATTAATTTCTAGAGAATGATGTTTATTTAATTATAGACAGACTATAGGGCAGATTGATCAAGGTTATCCATTATTAATTTGTCCTTGTCCTGACTTATTTACAAAATTGACAGGTAAAAGTGAACAATATTATCAAGCCCACATGGGTAATAGAAACTGCCAAATCTTATGCTTTCAAATTTTAAGATGGTCATGTTTTGATTTAAAACAAAATTCTATTTTTTCTCTTAATATCCTTTTCAGATAAGAATGGTATGCAGTGGTGAATATAATTTTGCTAAAGTTAAGAATATTCTCCAAACTGTAAACCTTCAGTCAGGGAACCTGTTCTTAGACTGCTTACAATTATATTAGGAATATGACACATTCAGTGTTTTAATTGCATTGTCAACCAATAATAAAATAATTTTTCTCATAGTCTAATGGAAAAATAAACTTTAATCTAATTTAATTATGTATTCGTAGTCAAATAATAACCAGTTCTTTTCACTCATCTTCACTTTCAGAAGAAAATTATAATGCATGGAAGATCAACTGGGAATATTTTAAAGTAATATTAAGACGTAGACATTTGCTGCGTTGCCATATAGTTTATTTGGAAAGAGAACAATTTGAGTTGATCTAATCTTTTCCAAATGGTGAGTGATTTGGATGGACTGTTCTCATCAAGTTGTTCATTGGAAATTAGAGATTCAAAGTCTGGGATACAATTAAAAAATTTGAAGTTAAGAAGGAAGCTGAGAGGAAGAGGGTCCCCCTGGATTGAACCATAAGCTGGCTCTCTTATTTATTGCAACAGATTAGCAGTATGGTTGGCTGCCTCATCAACACTGCATGATTCTTAACTCATCATCAGGTCCACCTCTGCTGTGTCTGACCAGAATGAAGAGAGGAGCTACACAGTTGTGTAACCCCGTTACATTTGATGGTTTGCTGGTCCCTGGCCACAAGAAGTTGTCGCTTGGGCGGTGCACAAACCACTCAAGCAAGGCCATTCCCTCTGTAGACTTTGCAGAGGCTCAGTATTTGCCTCACACGGGTTGTGTGATTAATATAACTAAAAGGCAATGTGAGATTACTTTTTAAATTTCTGTGTTTAAACTCAAGGTTTTCTTGCTCTTAAACAGCAAATATGTTAAAATTCATCAGGTGTGGGAGTACCGCCTAATGTATGTGGTTAAAGGACACGGAAAGAACACTGCCAAAAACAAAATATTGCATTTATGTAGCACAATGAAATGCACCATGGTACTTCGAGGAAACACAGCATTAGATACAGGGACACTTGCTTCATCTGCTCACTATTTTATTTCATGTCCTTGTCCTTCCAGACTTCCCTAATATCATTCATTATCCAACACTTTGCATAATACCCACTCTTTTGCCTGAGTGACTTCTGTTAGTGTGGATCTCATAATTGCAATATACTGCAGCATTTTATTCATAGATCACTACTTTGTTTAGTATTCTGTATCCTGTCATATAAACTCAGTAATTAGATTTTTGCAGCCATTTTTAACTGAGGAACTTTTTGGCATAGTCCTTGACATTGCATTGCAGAGATTTTCTGCAAAGTACCCAAAAAGTATTTAAAATTTCTGCCAAATATATTGCCATGTGTCACTGACATTATTCAAGGGCATCACATTTTTCATGCTTTGCTGTTCCCTATCTCATTGATACTTCCCACCGATAATTTTGAATGTTGCTGCCTTTTAAAGATAAGATACAGTCGAGTCTGAAGAAGGGTCTCGACCCGAAACGTCACCCATTCCTTCCCTCCAGAGATGCTGCCTGACCCGCTGAGGTACTCCAGCATTTTTGTGTCTACCTTCGACTTAAACCAGCATCTGCAGCTTTTGTTTTCTACAGATACAGTTAATTGATATGTTTGTTGTGTTGAGGTGGCTTCCTACTGAGCAGTGTTCGATTCTCTTTGACTGCCTCAATAGGATGATTTCAGGTTCCAGCAACACTAATGGTGCAGGTGTAGCCAAGCTTGGCCATCACTGTACATACTCAAGCTTCATGAAATTGATAATAAAAACAAAATCCCTGCAGCATCCAATGCATCAGGCAGCATCTCGAGAAAGTGAATTAATTTGGATGACAGGTCATCAACATGAAACATTAACCATTTGTTTCCCTTTAAAGCTGCTTTAAGCAGCTCCAGGCCAGCTTAATGTTTATTATGTTTTCTGTTTCCACTTTGTTTTTATTATTTAAATATTTGCAGTTTACATTTTAAACTATCAAATCCTTGATGCATATTTGTTTTTCCAGTATTGTATTGATTTAAAGAAGATTTAAGCACTTGTCTAAGTTTGAATCTAAACCTATCAATGTCGACTGAAGTAGAACCAATATATTGACACTTACTGATCAATTAATTGCTAAAGATAAACAGTAACCCTGTTGTATTTTATTTGCCATTTTACCAGCACTTAATTATATATTTTTAGAATATTATCTGTCAAGATAGCCTCTATATTAGGAAATGTTATACATTGGGTCTCAAACATGAAATACTAACTCTGTTTCTCTTTCCACAAATGTTGCTTAATCTGAACTTTGCGAGCATTTTCTGTTTTCATTTCAGATTCCTAACTTCTGCCTTTTTTGATTTTAAAGCCATGAATTATTGTTTCTGTGGATGTCACATTTTAGTTAGAAAAAAAAAAGAGAAACAAAGCAGTTGATAACACGGTAATAAAAAAAACGAAGAGATATCAGCTAATAGCTACACAGTATCTATTGGTTGTAAAGTATTACTTAATGTATTTGAGGTGTGGTAGATCCATATCAAAAGGTCTTACAGCAAGCAGCAGAAAAAACATCGGAGTCATTTAGTATGACCAGTAGGTCTGGTTGACTGATTATCTGCACTCTAGCTGGGAATTATATGTTGTCTCACTATACGCAGTCGTGCTATTCCCAGTCAAGATGAAGATACTCACATAATGCCGTCAACTTTGCTGTAAATGACTATAAGATTGATTTAATCCAAAAAACTAGTACACAATTATATTCAATATGTAAATCAATCATTACAATTTTCTGGAAAAATTGTACTTTGATGATATGAATTTGCCATATATTTTGGAATTATAGTTTTCTTGTGCCCCTCTTAAATTTTAATTTGATTTTGTTCATGAGGTTCAAAGGTTCTATAATGTACTACTTTTCATGTTTCTGTAATGTTTAATTTTGAATATAAATAAGTTTCACCAGTTGTGGATCTTTGTGACAGGGGTTATGCTGGTTTGTAATGCAAAATAATCAGTTATTTTGATATTGGATTTAATTCTTAGGCAAATAGTTTTCTTATGTCTGCATTTGACAGATATCTCAGTAGCATTTATAATAGGTTAGAAACAGTTTTCTGCTCTGCTCCTAACTGAGAAAAATTATCCTGTGCTGTGAATAATTTGGGACCGGGATTAATTTTTTCCCAATTGTGGACGAAGAAATTGATATGCAAGAGATCATTTTCTTCTACGTAGTTTCAAGAATTTTAAACCTTGGAGGCAGGTAGCCTGGGCAGAGACCATTTGGCCCTTTGTATCTGTGATGGCCCTTTGCTTAATCAATCCAGGCATTCTATGTTGCATTCTTCACGGGTACGACTGTTTCCTGTTTCAAAGATTTTCCCTTTTAAGGATGAAATGATGTTACCCTCATTCTTCTGTAAGTTTTGTTCCCAACTCTGCCTATTTTAAATCAACAGTGCTTCATCTTTGCATTCCGAATCAAAGAAAGAACTACTACATTTATATATCATGCTTTACAAATTTATGATTTCACAAAATTGTTTGCAACGACTAAATTTTAAACTAAAATAAAGATGTTGGTTGATGTTGCACCAGCTGTTGGAAATAAAAAGGTCCATAGATGGTAGAAGGCCAGCGTACTTTTGTACTTCAGCCGCCTTGCATTAAAATCAAAGCTTCCTGTCCCGTAACTTGGTGCTTCAACAGAGGCACACATTTACCTCTTCATTTGGTATCTTTCATCACTTAAATAGGATTCTGCTTTCCTGTTCCATCGACCAATATGTTTATCTGTCCGTCAAGGCCTCCTGGATCTCCTGGTTGCTAATCATTTTAACTTCCCTTCCCATTCCCACACTGACCTTTCAGTCCTGGGCCTCCTCCATTACCAAAGTGAGGCCACTTGCAAACTGGAGGAAGAGCACTTCATTTTCAGCTTGGGTAGCTTACAGCCCTATGGTGTGAACATTGAATTCTCTACTTTTAGGTAACCTCAAACTAACTCCTTCCAGTCTGTATTCCAGTCCAACAGTACTGTATGATCATGAACCATGGGTTCAGAAATTGTGACCAAGTCCTTTGCAATGTTTTGGAGACACAAGAACACAGATGCACCAAACTGCTGGAAAAAAATCGGCAGGCCAGGCAGCATCTGTTGAGGTAAATGTACAGACTACATTTTGAGTTGGGACCCTTTTTCAGATTGATGGAGTAGAGGGGAGACAGCTGGCAGAAAGAGATGAGTGGGAGGGGTGGGGCAAGAAGAGTTAGCAAGCGAAAGGTGAATCCAGGTGAGAGGGGTTTGATTGGCAGATGTGCCAGAGTGGGAAGAGAAGAGTGGAGATCGCAATCGTGGCTGGACAGGAAGGTAAAAGGGTGCAACTGGTGGAAGCAGATGAGGAAGGAATGTGGAGCAGTGAAAATGTAGAACCAAAGATACGGGTGGTTGGTAGAAGGGAGTGGGGTGGTATGGGAGTATAGAAGACCTGGAGTAGGGAGGGATGGGTAATGATTGGATAGAGAAATGAACTAGGTGAAAGGGGTATGCGAGCATGAGAAGGATACTGGGTAGGTAGAAAGGCTAGGTGGGGTTGGTTTGCCTGAAGACCTGAAGTTGGCAAATTCAATATTCATGCAGAGGGGTTGTATGCTACCTCAGCTGAATATGAGGTGCTCTTCTTCCAGTTTGTGTGTTGCTCACTGTGGTAGTAGAGGAGGCCGAGGTGAGACAGATCAGCATGGGAAGGGGAATTAAAATGGCTAGAAATCAGGAACTCCTGCTAGCCCTGGCCAACAGGATGCAAATGTCCGGCAAAGCAGTCACCAAATCCATGCTTGTTCTTGCTGATATAGAGGAGACCACAGTGAAAACACCAAATGCAATAGAGCGTGGCGGCAAGACAAAGCATAGATCAAGTAATGGCTTCAGCATGAACATTGATTTGTAAATTTCAGGTAATTCCCACCCCTAACCCCCCCCCATTCACCACTTCCCAGCCCATTCACCTCTTTCCACTGCCCTGCCCCTGTCCCTGTCAACCAGTTCCTTTCCCCTCCATCTGCTCATCTCCCACCTCTCCCTAATCCAGGTCCCCTATTTTTCTTCTCTCCCCCCTCCCACCTCCTCCCTGTTCCCTTCTATACACCATATCTCCCTCTGGTTCTACATTTCACTCTCCACGTTCCTTCATTTCCAACCTGTTGTCTTCGTTGTTTGATTACAATCTGCACTCTTCTGTCAACCCACCTGACTCGTCTGCCAATGAACCCTTCTTTATCTGGATCTACCTGTCAGTTTCTAACTTTTGCCACTCCTTCCACTTGCCTGTTCCTATTAGCTATCACCCCTCTAATGATCCCTCTACATCAGTCTGAAGAAGGGTCCCAATCCAAAAGCCCCCTGTCCATTTTCCTCAATGTAAACTGCCTAATCTGCTCTGTTCTTCCTGCAGTTTTATCCTTTGTCTTACTTTGGCTTGGTAGTCATATTCCAAGGACTTATCTACTTTGTGTTTATCTATTTTCGTAGGACAACTTTCAGCTTTGCTCATTAGTGACCACCTTCTCATGCAGAAGGTTGCAATGCTGAATTTGAGGTCAGAATTTAGGCTGGCATATCCCAGTATAGCATTAAAATGTTATGTTTTGCTGACAAAGTTGTCTTTCAGCTTCAAGGTTAAATGTTAGACCCTGCTGGATGCGAGTTATCCCGTGTCATGATTTTCAAAATAGAAGGGATGCTCTCTCTCCCTGTGACCTGCATGGCATTTGAACTTATACTCACATAACGTGGGAGTCCAAATGCATTTGCATTTTTGTGTCTGTTTCTGGGAGTTCTAGTTTTATAACACCAAATGTGGAAATTATCAATATTTAAATTGGCAGCTGTATATCTCTGCAAAACATATGCTCTGGTAAACAAAATTAATTCAACAAAGTAATTTAGGTGTCCTGGAGACATGAAGATTTATTTTTATACATATTTTTATTTCAACTCTTCATTGTATTATTTGTAGTATTTCCTTTTCCAGAATACCTTTATCTTACCCCTTCATTATTTAAAAAAACTGCAAAGAAGATTTGTTTGATAATTCTTCCATACCTTCATTCGCAACAGATGGGTATTTTCAATTCTGATTGGGCTCCCTGCTTTGACTTTATTTTCCCTTTGAATGCTCAAGAACTACTTTTTAAGTTACATTTTTCAATACCTTCTATATTTCGTTTCATTCTTTTGGATTCCTCCTCTTTGTCCATTGCTGCTTTTATTTTTGTCAGAAGTAAATTTGGTCTTGCATTTTTCATGTTTTAGTCTAGTTATAATCGTTCTATTGATCCTCAAAACTTGCATGGTTCATCCTCATTCCTGTAGAAGTGCACAATCATTTTCTGCTGATATGAGGTTTCCCATGGCTTATCAATATCTCGGAGGCTAGTTCTTTCATCTGCCAGATTTTAACCCGCTAGTTATGCCTCTCCAGGTCATATATTTTTATTTCTTTTTCATCCAATTCTCTAATATGTAGAGTTGATTTTGGCCAAGATGCTTGGCTCCATTAGTTAAATATATGGGCTCACTTCGTTTATGTAAAAGAAAAAGTTTATTTTTCTCCCAAATTTGTGGTGCCCGCTTCTGTACTTAATCCCCATGGTGAGTTTAGTTTAGAGATACAGCGCGGAAACAGGCCCTTCGGCCCACCGGGTCCGCACTGACCAGTGATCCCCATGCATTTTTTTTTCTTCATATTTTCATATTTCAGATACAGCGCGGAAACAGGCCTTTTCGGCCCACCAAGTCCGCGCCGCCCAGTGATCCCCGCACATTAACACTATCCTACACCCACTAGGGACAATTTTTACATTTACCCAGTCAATTAACCTACAAACCTGTACGTCTTTGGAGTGTGGGAGGAAACCGAAGATCTCGGAGAAAACCCACGCAGGTCACGGGGAGAACATACAAACTCCTTACAGTACAGCACCCGTAGCCAGGATCGAACCTGAGTCTCCGGCGCTGCATTCGCTGTAAAGCAGCAACTCTACCGCTGCGCCACCGTGCCGCCGTGTGTCAGTTTTACTTTCTTAACATGATGAATTTCACTAACTCAGAACTTGGACTTTAAATGTATCTTGAAAGAATGTTTTTACTCTGTGGGTTTCAGTTGAAAAATTATGATGGGAACTTTGTGTCCATATTCAAGATTGTACTTTCCAACTATGATTTGTTAATTTGTTATAAATCACACTTCCATCATTTCCCATGCTTTGCTCATTTTGCAGTTTAGTTCATAGTTTAAAGATACTATTTCTATTCATGTATTTTACACGACAGATGGTTATGTTTCTCAATTTCATGCAGTGTAAATCTTTCAAGTAAAAATGTTTTATTTGCATGATGTTCATAACCAACTATGTTCTAGCCCAGTTCCAATGGTCAAGTAAAAGCCGACCCATAATTTAATATTCATCACTCCCCCTTTTGAAGCTCCATAAAGCACATAATGGAATATCTTAAGCCAATAAAATCTGGATATGGGTATTTCTGTAAAAAAGGGTGCTAACCTGTAACATGGGTGGCCAAATTTGAAAGTTTATTAAATTGTAACAAAATACCACAGCATTAAAAAATGATCCTTTTGAGCTAATTTGCGATCCAAAACGACAAAAATTTGACCAAAAATTAATACTTTCAAAATTAAAAAAAAACAAGAATTAAAATTATTTATAATTTTTTAATATACATATATGAGAAAGAATATTGTAAACTTTCATCGAATTCGATGTTAATTTACTCAATCAGAATTTGGCTTATATAAGAGTTATTTAATTGCAAAATTAATGTAATCTTTCTGGTATAAATGAGCCTTAGCATTTGATGAAATCCTGCTTGCAAAATGTCTCAAAAAAAGGCACGAAAATACAGGGACAGATCTGATATTTTTCTTTGGAAAAACGGATTTATTTATTTCTGCCTCATCTCATTAATTTGGCTATACACCATGATATGTACTACTTAAATTACAGGATATGAAACAATGGGAATATTACATTAAAAAAACAGGAACGTTGGAGACCTTCATTTTCACTACTGAGTGCTGTATTTACGGAAACACCCATATGTAAATTCCAATGGAATGCTTTCATATTAATAATGACAGAGGCTACATAACCCATACAATACAATACAATACAATATATCTTTATTGTCATTGTACCCAGGGGTACAACGAATCTATCTGTGTCCCAAACGTGAATTCCATCAGTCCTATTCCCTCACATTACTTCACCATAGCCCAGCAACATTTCCCCTTTGTATCCCCTTCGATCTTTTACCATCTGCCTGCAACAAAGAATAATTGACAGTCACCAATTAACCTGCCAGCATAACCTTGGGATGGTGGAATGTGGAGCACTCGAGGGAAACCCACATGGTCACAGGAAGAACATATAAACTCCAAACAGACAGCGCCCAAAGTTGCTAGAGCTGCAAGGATGTGGCACTACTAGCATATCATTCAGATGTGGGGAGAAAACCTGAGTAACTGACAGAAACCAGAAACCCATATGGATTGCTTGCAAACTCTACACAGACAGCATTCTGCATTAGGATTGAACACAGTTTCCTGTAGCTGTGAGGCAACAGCTCCAACTGCTGCAACATTATTCCGAATAAACTCTCAACACGTTGACATGGTTGAGTTGGTATCTTATCTGAAAAGGAATTATCTTTGGTGAGAAGTGGCTCCTGATATATGAAAAGTGATGCAGGACTTTGATTGGTGGACAATTAAGTTGTGCAGTGGAAGAAAGTTGGCGAATGACCTTGATTTCCAGGTATTTAGTGTGGAAATACAAATCTTTTCATGTTTCTGTGGAAAGAAAATAATGACTTGGAGTACGGCCTGTGAAAGTGCACATTCGCAATTGTCAACTTTGTACTTCAAATTGATGACTTGTAGTTGTGAATCTTTTGTTCTGGAAGTGAATGTAGTGAAGATTTACAGGTGACCCCTGTGTTATGGCCATTTGGGTAATGGCCATTTGCCCTTCCAAAATTTTTCAAATAATTGCCCCACATTTGAGACCCAGAATAAAATTAGCTCCCAGAATTTATGTTTAAAAAAAAGTAATTAAATGGATTGTTTTTCTTTTTAATTCTCATTCAATTCACATGTACAGATGGCACGTCTCTTGAAAGGCCTTAAATCGACAAATCCCCAGGGACTGTCACTTGAAAGAGGCAAAAGAGGAGATTGCAGGGGCTTAACGGTCTTTGCATCATCTTCTGCCACAGGCAATATCCCGGAAGACTGGAGAGTTGCCAAACATTGATTTTTTCATAAAAAGTGAGGTAGAGCTAATCCAGGAAATTTCAGGTCGGTGAGTCTCATGTCAGTGGTAGGGGAGCTGTTGGAGGGATTCTTCCGGATAGTATTTACCCATATTTGGAAGAAAATTAAGGACAGTCAGCATGGCTTTGTTGTGGCAAGTCATGTCTTACGAACTTAAGTAGGTTTTTTGGGGATGTGAGAAAGTTGACTGATATGGGTAAGACAGTGGGAGCTGTCTCCAGGGTTATTAATAAGACATTTGATAAAGTCCCTCATGGCAGACTGAACCAGAAGATAAGATGTATGGGGACAACAGTGACTTGATCGTTTGGATTCGGAATTATCTTACTCATAGAAGGCAGAGGGTAACGATGGAAGTGTTTTATTCTGTTTGGAGGTCTGTGACCCGTGGTGTTCTGCAGGGATCTGTGCTGGAACCTCTGCTGTTTCTGATATATATATAATATATATATATATATATACACACACACACACACACACACACGCAACTGACTTGGCAAAAATATAGGTGGGTTGGTCAGTAAGTGTGCAGATGGCATCCAAATTGGTGAAGTTGGGACTGTGAAGAAGGCTTTCAAATGATATATGTAAGAAGGAACTGCAGATGCTGATTTAAACCGAAGATAGACGTAAAAAGCTGGAGTAACTCAGCGGGACAGGCAGCTTCTCTGGAGAGAAGGAAGTAGTTACGGGTCGAGAACCTTCTTCAGACTGGTTAGGAATAAGGGAAACAAGGGATATAGACGGTGATGTGGAGAGATAAAGAACAATGGGTGAAAGATATGCCAAAATGTAACGATGATAAAGGAAACAAGCCATTGTAAGCTGTTTATAAGGTAAAAATGAGAAGCTAGTGCGACTTGGGTGGGGGAGGGATAGAGAGAGGGGGAATGCCAGGGCTACCTGAAATGAGAGAAATCAATATTCATACCACTGGGCTGTAAGCTGCCCAAGTGAAATATGAGATGCTATTCCTCCAATTTGCATTTAGCCTCACTCTGGCAAAGGAGGAGACCAAGGACAGAAAAGTTTGTGGAGGAATGGGAAGGAGAATTAAAGTGTCCACCAACCAGGAGATCAGGTTCGTTCATGCGGGCTGAGCGAAGGTGTTCCGCGAAACGATCGCCTTGTCTGCGTTTGGTCTCACCGATGTTTTAGAGTCCACGTCTTGAACAATGGATTTTCGAGACGAGGTTGGAGGAGGTGCAAGTGAACCTCTGCCTAACCTGAAAGGACTGTTAGGGTCCCTGGACTGAGTCGAGGGCGGAGGTATAGCGACAGGTGTTGCATCTTCTGTGGTTGCAGAAGGTACCTAGGGAGGGGGTGGTTTGGGTGGAAAGGGATGAGTTAACCAGGGAGTTGCGGAGGGAACGGTCTCTGCAGAAGGCGAAAAGGGGTGAAGATGGGAAAATGTGGCCAGTGGTGGGATCCTGTTGGAGATGGCGGAAATTTTGGAGGATCATGTGTTGTATGCTACGTCTGGTGGGGTGGAAGGTAAGGACTAGAGGGACTCTGTCTCTGTTGCAACTTGGGGGAGGGGGAGCAAAGGCACAGCTGCGGGGTACTGAGGACACACGAGTGAGGGCCTCATCTACGATGGGAGTTGGGAACCCCCGTTCCCTAAAGAATGAGGATATCTTGGATGTTCTGGTATGGAACACTTCATCTTGGGCGCAGATGCAGTGTAGACGGAGGAATTGGGAGTAGAGGATAGAGTCTTTGCAGGAAGCAGGGTGTGACGAAGTGTAATCTAGATAGTTGTGGGAGTCAGTGGGGTTTGGGGAGAAGGCAGGAACGGGGTACTGATTGTGAATGATCACATTGAATGGCGGTGCTGGCTCGATGGGCCGAATGGCCTACTCCTGCACCTATTGTCTAATGTCTATAATCAACGTCAGTCAATAATCTATTTCTTGTGATGGAGGCTGTTGAGATCAAGAAAGGGGAGGAAGGTGTCGGAGAAGGTCCAAGTAAATTTGAGTGCAGGATGAAAATTGGTGGTAAAGTGGATGAAGTCCATGAGTTCTGCATTGGTGCAGGAGGTAGCATCGATGCAGTCATCAATGTAACGGAGATAGAGTTTGGGGATAGGGCCAGTGTACACCTGGAACAGGGATTGATCAACGTACCAAACAAAGAGGCAAGCATAGCTGGGGCCCATGCAGGTGCCCATAGCTACGCCTTGGACTTGGAGGAAGTGGGAGGAGTCAAAGGAGAAGTTGTTGAAGGTGAGGACCAGCACCACTAGGTGGAGTAGAATGTTAGTCGCAGGAAATTGGATGGTTTTGCGGTCGAAGAAGAAAAGGAGGGCTTTAAGGCCTTCCTGGTGGGGGATGGAGGTGTAGAGTGAGTGAACGGGCTGTGCGTGGCTGGGAACCGATAAGGTTGGAGGCTGTGGAAGGCATACAGCTGGAAGTGATGAAATCAGTAATGGTGTTTGAGATTATGGCCTGGTGCTTATCTGTGGGATTATGGTCCAAGGATATGTAGGAGGAGGTGTCAGAGTTGTCGCCTGACCTCAGCCCAGTAGAGGTCAGCGCGCCAGACTACCACGGCACCTACCTTGTCGGCGGGTTTGATTATAATGTCAGGGTTGCTGCAGAGTGAGCAGAGGGCTGTACGTTCAGAGGGGTGGGGTTGGAGTAGGTAAGGGGAGTTGAAAAGTTGAGACGGTTGAAATGATATAGCAAGATATAGAGTGGGGCTCACCAGTATTCTCTCAAGATAACCCCATCCAGCTTAAGATGTAGAGCAATATTCCAACAAGTGAGGTTGAGCAGCCAGTCAAGGGATACAATCTTGCTTGGACCAGTCTACACTGAGATTGGGTCTGAAGTTGACCCTTTGGCTTGGGTTACAGCTTGCATATTTTTATGTATCAAGCATGGAATGATAACGAATTTCTGAGGACATACAATTTTAAGAGTTTTTCCATCATCTCACTCAGTTGATAAAGTGGACGTTATGGGCTTGGTGGTGCTGTCCACATTTTACTTGGATGTGTCAAGTAATAAACGTCACATCATTATGTACCAAATTGTTTGGAATTCTTATTTTATGTTCGGTGAGGTGGCAATTAAGGAGGATACCTGGTAGACAGTGAGGAAAACTTTCTGTAACCACTATGATTGGACCTGCCTCCTTTCTTGAATATGACCAGCACCTCTTTTCAATCCTTAGCTCTATTATAATCATTTTCTGCATTGGTAGAATGAATCAAGGGAGCACACTACCCATATCAAAATAATTTGTAGTGCATGTTCATGAATGACATATCCCTGAGCCTATTCTCAAAACTGATTATTTCTTTACACAACAATGATTATTGCATAAATATGTGATTTTTAATTTACTGCCTGAATTTTAAACCAGCATCAAAGCCCAGTTTTCTTAATATTTTTCAAATAAAGTCTCAGCAGGAGTAGGCCATTCAACCCCTCAAGCTTGCACCATAATTCAATATGGCTGATCTGCTTATGGCCTCCTAGTCTCTTCTGTGCCAGTTCTCCAAAGCGTTCTCTTCCCAATGTTTCAAATATACACCGATCAGCCAAAACATTATGACCTCTGACAGGTGAAGTGAATAACATTGGTTATCTTGCTACAATGGCACCAGCCAAGGGGTGGGATAAATTAGGCAGCAAGTGAACAACCAGTTCTTGAAGTTGATGTGTTGGATGCAGGATAAATGGGGAGGAGTAAAGACCTGAGCGACTTTGACAAGGGCCAAATTATTATGGCCAGGGTCAGAGCATTTCTAAAACGGCAAGGCTTTCAGGGTGCTCCCGGTCAGCCGTGGTGAGTACCTACCGACAGTGGTCCGAGGAGGGACAAAGCACAAACCGGCGACAGGGTGTTGGGCGCTCAAAACTCATCGATGAGCGAGGGCAACGAAGGCTATCCCAACACAGGTCTACTGTGGCACAAGTCACAGAAAATTTTAATGGTGGTCACGGGAGGAATGTGTCACAATACACAGTATGTCACACCCTGCTGCATATGGGGCTGCACATGGAGGACCAACAGCATATTAGGCAGGTGGTCATAATGTTTTGGCTCATCAGGTCATATGTCTCCGGTGCCTTAAAATAGCCTCAGTGATCAAGCCACCATAATATGTCGGTATATTCTTCCCTAAGTAAGGTGACTTAATCTGTCCACAGGACTCCAGATATGGCCTCACCAGTAGCCTGTACAATTGTACCAATACTTTCCTATTTCTTCATTTAAACCCTCTTGCAATAACGACCAGTGCCATTTGCCATCTTAATCATTTACTGCAATGTCTTGCTAACATTTTGTGATTCATCTGCAAAAATACCTAGATCCTTATGTGCTTCGCTCATCTGCCATCTTTCTCCATTTAAATAATAGTCTGCCTTATATTCCTCTTTGGAAGTGTTTGACCTCAAACTTGCCCACTTTCCCACATTGAGCCCCAGTTTTTACTTAACCTGCCTTTATGCTATTGCAGAGTCCAAATATCCCCTTTGCAACATGCCCTCCCATTGGCAAACATGAATACCGTGCATTCTGTTCCCCTCCTCCAAGTCTTTAATCTGAATTGTAAATAATGGTTCCAGATCTCCAGCCAGAATAATACCCTTCCATCATTATGCTGTGTTCTATCGGTGAGCCAATTTTGAATCCAAACTACCAAGTCACCATCGAGCCCATGCATCTTAATCTTCTAGATCAGCCTGCAACGAGGAACCTGGTCAAATGCCTCCGTAAAGACACCATCCACTCAATCCTGATCAATCATCTTTGTCACCTTCTCAAAGAAATTCAATCAAGTTTCTAAGACATGACATGCCCTGCAAAAAGCTGTGCTGACTGTCCCTAACTAGTCCATTCTCTTCCAAGTGCAAGTAAATCCTGTGGCTATGAATTCTCTCCATTAGCTTCCTACTTATGATGTGAGGCTCACTGGCCTATAATTTCCTGGATTATCCCTATTTCCTTTCTTAAAATAGCAATATTAACTACTCTCCGGTCCTCCATGATCTCGCCTGTGGCTATATAGGATACCCAGAGAGTTGTGAATTTGTGGAATCACCCAGAGAGTTGTGAATCTGTGGAATTCTCTGCCTCAGAAGGCAGTGGAGTATGCATTCAAAAGAGAGTTCGATGGAGCTCTTAGGGCTAATGGAATCAAGGGATATGGGGAGAAGGCAGGAACGGGGTACTGATTGTGGATGATCAGCCATGATCACGTTGAATGGCGGTGCTGGCTCGAAGGGCCGAATGGCCTACTCCTGCACCTATTGCCTATGAATCTATGTAGAATCTTCATCAAGGCCCCAGCAATCTACCCACTTGCCTCTCTCAATAACCTAGGATAGATCCTATCAGGTTCTGGGGACATCCACCTTAATTTTGTTTGAGAAATATACCACCACCACTTTCTTTACCTCAAAATACCCTACATACTAGTAAACCCCAAACTGATCTCACAATCCTTCTTGGTGAATACTGATGCAAAGTACTCACTTAGGACCTCGCATACATCCTCTGACTCTAAGCATACATTCAATTAATTCTTGAATGGTCTTACAATCTCCATAATTATCTCTTGTTTTTGAGGGATGTACAAAAATCATCAGCATTCTCTTTAATCCTCCTTACCAGGTTCCTTCTGGTCCTCCCAATTCCCTTAAGTTTCCACTTGAGTTTTTTTTTGCTTTCTTTATATTCCTCAATGGCTTGTCTGATTTCATCTTGCTAAACCTTCCAAATGCTTCATTTTTCTTTTTGACCGAAGTTATAACCTCTCTCTGAAAACTTTAGAGATGCAAAGCAGAAACAGGCCCTTCGGCCCACCGAGTCCACGACCAGTGATCACCCCATACGCTAGCACTATCCCATACACTAGCGACTATTTACCATTTTACCAAAGCCAATGAACCTATAAACCTGTACATCTTTGAAGTGCGAGTGGAAACCGGAGAACTGGGTGAAATCCCACGCGGGCACGGAGAACGTACAAACCTCTTACAGACAGCACCCGTAATCAGGATCAAACCTGGATCTCTGGGGCAATAAGACAGCATCTCTACCGCTGCGACTCTGTGCCGCCCAATCTCATTATCCAATATTTCCTTGACTTGCTCTCCTTGTCCCCGTTTCTTACTGGAACATGTCAATTCCCCAGTGTTAAATGTGGACTTAGTGAATAACAATTGCTCTTATTTTACTGTCCCTAACTCCTGCCTCATAGTCTTGTAATTTACCCAACCCCAATCTAGTACTTTTGCCTAAGATCCAAAGTCATGATTACTGTTCTTACATGCTCTCCCACTGAAACACCAGTCACCCCCCAGCCTTGTTTCACACTATAACGTACATTATTGTCTCAATTATTTTAAATGGTCACACAAAACAGACAGAATCTGTCTTCTAATTAACTCTCAGAATCCACTCTGTTGCAAAAACGTGACACAAGAAATGCTAAAAGTGTAGATGGATGCACCACTGAATCCTTGCAGGTTAGATGCTCACAAAATGAGATTATATTGTGTTCCATGACTATAGACATCTCTTGAAGAGATTTAATTAATTACACTTCAAGCTTATTGCATGGTTTATAATACCGCATAATTTATTGGTTGTTGTTTTCAAACATAGACATTTGCATCTAATTCTGTGTGCTGCAATGCTAGAAGATTGCCGAAAGTAGTTTGGTAGATTTGTCGCAAGGATGGGTAACTTCAGTTCAGAGCTATGTGAAATAATTCAACAATACAATTGACTGAACTGTTTTGCAGTCAGAACATTATCTCAAAGTAGAAGCAGCAGTAAGGCTGCACCATCTTTCCGGTTTGCTTCCAACGTTCAAAAAGATCATACTGATCCTGTATCTTAACCACTTCATTGCCCAATCCACTTCACTATCTGATTTATTTAAGATCCATAAGTCCATTGATCTTAGTCTTTATGATACTCTGGTCTCTGGGTTAGAGAATTTGTAGAATTTTTTTTTAGTTCCTCAAAAAATAAACTTTTCATTTGGTCCTAATAGGTTAAAAGGCTTCCTTTCATTGTATTGTGACTTGAAAACTAATAGGTGATTTGTACCTCTGTTGGTTCTTCTTTGTTTCAAATGTTGATTGGTTTTAATGGCAAACGACAGATCACCTTATTTTAAGTTATCATCATCTCATCAAATGACGAGGACCCCTAAACTCTGCAGGAAAATAGCTTTTCTTTGGGTGGCATGCAGCGCAGAGTAGGTTTGAGACTGCAGTCTGCATTTAAAGGAAGACATGCAAGAGACCATATGAGAAAGTAACTATTGCCATTATATTGATGTTACATGTGGTGCATGTGGTTTCTGGATAAGCAATCAGGACTCATTCTACCAAAGAACACGGCAGATTTTACCATGATAACATGATCTGTTTTTGATCCATATTAAATTAACGGTATCATATCATATCATATCATATATATACAGCCGGAAACAGGCCTTTTCGGCCCTCCAAGTCCGTGCCGCCCAGTGATCCCCGCACATTAACACTATCCTACACCCACTAGGGACAATTTTTACATTTACCCAGCCAATTAACCTACATACCTGTACGTCTTTGGAATGTGGGAGGAAACCGAAGATCTCGGAGAAAACATCGGTATGATCTCGGTATGTAAACAAGTTGTAATTTGCCTCTGATTAGTTGCAGTTTTCTCATGCATTGTCACATTTCCAGCTTTTAACGAGTGCCAGACATGTGGGTTATTAAAGTAATTTGAATAATTTAAACTCTGAATTTGATCAAAGTTTTTTTTCTGCACAAAAGAAATTCCACAGCAATTTGAAATGCCACAGCAATTTCAGTATAAAATTTGTTCACAGATTTTGCATAATTATGAATGAAGACTGAACTTCCTCTAGGTCTTTTACGGCCCATATGTAGCATCTGTGAGTATTCTTTTAATTTTCTTCCAATTCTTATGCCATGTCCCTTTCACCACCTCAGGATCAAAGATGACTGGTCCTGTTGGTCCAGGTCTGAAGAAGGGTCTCGACCCGAAATGTCACCCATTCCTTCTCTCCTGAGATGCTGCCTGACCTACTGAGTTACTCCAGCATTTTGTGAATAAATACCTTTGATTTGTACCAGCATCTGCAGTTATTTTCTTATAGGTCCTGTTGGTCCAGTTGATAAGCCCCAAATCGGACCCATAGGCACGTACAAATGGGACAGGAAGTACTTGATGGGATGGAGGAGTAATTAGTTTGAGTTGTGAAGTACCCTTCTGCAGTTGTGCTGTTATATCGGTGTGATGCGTGAACTTGATGTTCTCGGTTGAACATCTAGAATGCTGTTTCTCCATTTTGAATGATCATGGGCCACAGATCCCCAGAAGTCAGTGGAGATGTAGCATATTTTCAGGCAAGCTTTGAGAACATTTTTGAATCTTTTCCTCCTCTTCTGGTGATCTCTTTAACTGACAGAACTTGAAATAAAGTGTCTGTCAGGTCATGTGAAGGGCATGGTCTGCCCGACAAAGTTTGAGTGTAATTTAAGGTTTCAATGCAGGAGACATTGGTAATAAGAGGATACTGACATTAGTTTGCTTCTCCTTTGTGTGTTTGTCAGATTTTGCAGATGAACCTTGTTACTAACTCTCCTGTGTTTTGAGGTCCCAGCTGTGGGTAGACCAAATCCCAACACATCTTGGAGTCAGGGATCACTGCTGCTTGTTTGCCCCCGAGCTTTGATCCAGGTTTGAAGTCATGACCTTCAAATACTCATCAGCACACCAGCACAGCATTTGGCAAACAGAGGAATTGTCCATAACTGCTCCTGGCTGCTTTCCATTTTCTAATAATATTTCAGCTGGTTTATGGTTGAGTGTTTGCTATTTAACACAGACAGAAGGTTGTACTTCTTTTCTATTCATTCCAATAATAAAGTCAGTTATTTTCAGTTAGCGTTTGGCCATTGATAACACATAATAGCACAGCAATCATCTTATTGGTAAATGTGTTTGAATTTTTACCTTGATCTTTCCCAAACAACTTTAATTTCTAATATTTGTTTACACAGAAGGGGTGGGAAGGGGGGAGGGGGGAGGAATTATGGTAATCAATGGTAACAACACTTGATTTGCTTACAAAAAATCATTAATGGTAATCATTTTGGTACTGCTCCTAATCTTTTATAGTCATTTTTATTGTTCCCCTTTTTCCCTGCACCCTCACCATGAAGCCAGATAGTGGATTGATTTTCTGGTGAGAGCACAAGGTTTCATAAATTTTAATACCATTTTTGTAATTGCCCGTATTTTGCTTCATGTCAGCATTCTTGCTTATGTTTTTTTTTTTTCTTCGCTGTCAATACGACTAAAATTAATAGAAAATTATTTATAAATGTAAGCTGTCATATTTAGGAAAGTGTTGCAGTTCTCAGTTGCTAATGCATGTTAAACATCAAATTGAAAAGTATCCTCCTTTAGATAGCTGATTTTCTGAGATCTACATTGTGCCAATGTCCTTTGCACACATACTTGGATTTGTTAACTCATCTTTGGATTCAGCAGCTTAATATTATTTGACCTTGCATAGAGAGCATTTGTATTGTGTGTTGCAGCTTATTTGTGCATCTGCAGAACATGTATTTGATGTATGAGTATTCATTCAAGGTTAAATTTGTAATTTGACATGTCCGTGGTTCCTGTTTCCCATGCATTTATTTAATCTTCCACAGCGGAAACCACCACTTCCATTGCCTAATGCTCGCAGAACTAAATCTTTGTACAGTGTAAGATTTTTGTTGTTGTGTAGAATGGATTCTAGAATGGTGTGAGGAACTCTGGATCTTTATGTAGTCTGGGAAACTATTAATGCTAATCAATACTTGCTTCTGGATTGGTCTGCTTCTTTCTCCTTTTTATCAGTGGACATGCATGTTTACGTTTTATTTTACAAAAGGTGGCCTGTCGCAACATATCCTGTAAAACTGAACTGGGCTTTAGTGTTTGAATTGCTTAAATTGGCTTGTGCTTGCTGATATGGTGTTCGAATGCAAGTATTAGGATAAAAGATATGCCGAAACAATCATCATCCAAGATGCTTGTTTCTATTTTACAGATTGAAAAAATAATGAATTCCATTGGAGCAGGAATTGACAGTGACTTCAGAAAAGAATGGCACAATACTTCAGGTAATTAGTGTTCATTCCATGGTAGCAATTTTATTGAATTAAGGTATTCATATTATACTGTTTGTGTTAAATGTTGAATTGAATTGAATTACATACGTGTAGGTAAGCAAATAATAATTATGCCATGAGAATAAAAAAGAACATTCACAAGAGTAGTTTAGGGGAGTTTATCCCTGCACGCCACAAAGATGTCTTTGCAGTATGTTACATTGAACCGAGAACAGTACAATCAGTGCAGCCTGAAGAAGGGTCCTGACCCCAAATATCCATCCCCTTCACAGATGCTGCCTGTTGTTGAGTTTTTCTAGCACTTAATTTTTTTCCTCATAGAATAGTACAGTGTAGGAACAAGCACTTCAGTCCACAATGTCTGTGCTGAACATGATGCCAAGTTAAACTAATCTCCTCTGCCTGTACATGATCCATATCCCTCTATTACCCGCATATGCATATGCCTATCTAAAAGATCCAAAATGTCACTATCATATCTGCCGCCACCACCACCCCTGGCAACGCGTTCCAGGCATCCACCACTCTGTGTCAAAGCAAAACTTGCACGCGCATCTTTTTTAAACTTTCCCACTTTCACTTTAAAGCTATGCCATTTAGTCATAGAGTCACAGAGTGATACAGCGTGGAAACTAGCCCTTCGACCTAAATTGCCCACACCGGCCAACATGTCCCAGCTACACTCGTTCCACCTGCCTGCGTTTGGTCCATCTCCCTCCAAACCTGTCCTATCCATGTACCTATCTAACTATTTCTTAAATGTTGCTTTTGACTCAGCCACAACTACCTCCTCTGTCAGCTTGTTCCATACATCCACCACCCTTTGTGTGATAAGGTTACTCCTTGGATTCCTATTAAATCTTTTCACCTTAAACCTATACCCTCTGGTCCTCGATTCACCTAGTCTAGGCAAGAAACTCTGGGCATCTACCCGATCTATTCCGCTCATAATTTTATACATCTCTATAAGATCACCCCTCATCCTCCTCCTCCTGCGCTCCATTTCCCAGCCTACTCAACCTCTCCCTATAGCTCATACCTTCTAGTCCTGGCAACATCCTGGCAAGTCCTGGTAAATCTCTGTACTCTTTCCAGGTTGATAACATCTTTCCTATAACATGGTGCCCAGAACTGAACACAATATTTTAAATGCGGCCTCACCAAAGTCTTGTACAACTACAACATGACCTCCCAACTTCTATACTCATTACTGTAACTGATGAAGGCCAATGTGCCAAAAGTCTTTTTGACCACCCTATCTACCTGCGACTCGACCTTCAAGGAACTAGGCACCTGCACTCCTAGATCCATCTGCTCCACATCACTCCTCAGAGCCTTACCATTCACTGTGTAGGTCCTGCCCATGTTAGATTTCCCAAAATGCAACACCTCACATTTCTCTGTATTAAATTCCATCAACCATTCCTCAGCCCACCTGGCCAATCGATCAACATCCTGCTGCAAATTTTCACAACAATCTTCACTATCTGCAAAACCACCCACATTTGCATCATCAGCAAACTTTTAATTTGTGCATGTATGTTAAACTTGGGGAAGACTTTTAAAATTGAAATAGACCAAAGAGAAGTTAGGAAAAATAAATAGATTGGTATTTCAACACGTTCCAAGAAAATATTCAATGCAGATCACAAAATGCTGGAGTAACTCAGCGGGACAGGCAGCATCTCAGGAGAGAAGGAATGGGTGACGTTTCGGGCAAGACCCTTCTTCAGACATAGACCCGAAACGTCACCCGTTCCTTCTCTCCAGAGATGTTTCCTGTCCTGCTGAGTTACTCCAGCATTTTGTGATCTACCTTCGATTTTAAACTAGCATCTGCGGTTCTTTCCTAAATATTCAATGCATTTGCATATGCCTTTTTGCAATTTATCTGTGGACTTAAACTGAAATAAATTTAACTCAATCCACTGAACATAAAGGAAATTCAGTTTAGAATTACATTTCGAAATATGAGACTGGAAAAATAATAGCAAAGTAATTTTGAAAGGCTGGAAAGTAAAAAAATCATAAAACCAGGAATAAAACGAACGGCATCCATTTGTGGCTTTTCATTGGCCTGAAAAACATTGTTATGTGGGGTATACTTGGAGGGTCAATAGGGAAGTGTCTCTTCCACTTCCACCCTCAGCTGCAAGTCTTGCATATCATCTCTGGGAATAGAGTAATGCGATATTTTGTAAATGTTAATTGGATTGCAGTTGACTAAAGTTTGAAGTAGTTTACCAAGTGTAACTTCAGTTGGAACATGATGTTTACTGTGCGTGCAGGAATGTGCAGATGATATAAAACTGGATGCGTATTATACTCTGTCAAATACCATTATATAATATTTTCTGGGAGGAAGGAATTATGAATTTATCCAGACTTTTATCAGGCATTTTGCAAAGTTTCTGCATGTTGACACTTAGAAATTATTTGGCAGAGTAAAAAGGGCATTAAGGGTACACTACAGAGACCATCTTTGTTAATGGCTAACTGCTGCAACATTCAGTATTGGGCAACACTAAATGCTTATTTTACCCTGTGTTCTGTGGAATGCTAAATAGATAATATGTCTGTAACTGAGCCAGGGCCTGTTTTTTGAAGGCAGGCTTAAAGGAGAGTACTGGTGGTACGAGGCCCAAATGTAGCTTTTCTTGTTGTGGGGGTAGAGGTGGCATTGTCAGTGCAGGGGATAGTATGAGGTGGTGCTGGCTGGAGATTGAAGCTTAATTATGAGAAACAAAATTGCTGGGAATACTCTGCAGGCCAAGCAGCACCGATGGAAACGAAAACAGGGGTCCGAGACCCTTTGTCAAATGTGTCTGCCAGTTCTCACGGCAATGCAATTAATTGTTTATGATTAAGATGAACATAATGTCATTGGCATAAGGATGTTTTATGCCTGGTGAGTCTGTTTGAATCTCCAGATTGATTTACTTGAGCTGATATGGTAATAAATGTGTCCTGCTTTAAAATTAAGCAATATTTGGACATGTTGCCCTGAAGAAAAATTGACACTTGACAGGACACTTGACAGAACATTTTGCAATGATATGTTAAAAACTTGAACATGCGGTACAATTTAATGTTCTCAGCCTAGCATATTTTCATTGCTTCAGAGCTTAAGCATTAATATAATTAATTTTATTTCCACATTAGATCTTGCAGTGTCATATCTATTTTGAAATAGGCCAATTAAATTTACTTTGGAGGTACTGCATTTTACATAAAGTAACCAATTGCATACTCTATTCAGGGAATTTGGAGAAAATATAAATAATGTTTAAACCTTGTGTAGCGAATAAGTTGCATTTTAAATGCATGGAATATCTGAATCTTGTCAGGATTCTATTTGCAGTAAACCGAACTATAGATCAGACTTGTAGAATAAAGATTAACCCTGTGATTTCTGAAGTAAAAATTAGTAGTAATTCATCAGTAAAAAATTGTATGAAAGCAAGATGTCTAAAATCAGCAATTCCCAGAAACAAATTTGATACTTTTACTGGCAGGTGTTGTATTGCAAATTTTATGAAGGGTTGGAGTTTTGTCTGAGTAAAAGGATGTGATTTTCAAACTGAACTTCCGTCTCAGCCTGGTTGCACCATGAAATACATGATGCCTCCTGTGGAGAGAGAAAAAATAGAATCGGCATCCCCACCGATCATTCATATATTACTTTATAACAATTGCTGGAGAGCATCATCAAAATCCTGCCATCCATAGAGATCCATGCACCTGGAAATGAGAAGATTTTTCCAAAAAATGACAGGCCAAATAAATGTGCACATTCTGAAAATCAAAATGTTCACTTTATTATCCCCACAGTCTATGGCCTCCCCCTCTTATTTCTTTGTCTCCTTTACTTGGCTTCTTCCTCTTGCCACCACCTTTTTTTTCTTCATCCTTTACTTTAATTCCTTTTAAGAATTTAACTCATTTTAATCTCTGACCGATTGAACGAATATATCAACATTTAACAGTAGCTTATCAAAGAATAACCTTTCAACACAGTTTGATCTCCAAATTTGTATTCCCGAGTTATTGTGGTTCCCTTTGCAGAAGCAGTCATGCACCAATCTAATCAATTGGGTGAGAATATCATTCAATTGATTGTAGGGCAGGGTTTAGAAGGCAATATTTCAGAAAAATAAGATTACAGTTTTCATTTTATGAAACAAGCTCTTTTGCTTTTTGCTGATGCCTACACAGGGCACTCCCTGCTATTTAATATCGATAGCTGGAATGCATGCTCATTACTGCAGTATTTTATTTCCATGCCTTCCAAAGTTGTCTAATTTCTCCGACTGTCAGTGGCAAGCTGCTCACGATATTGAATGGCAGATAGTGTATTGTAATCGGTGTTTTGTGTGAGGAGCTCGGAGGGGGAGGGGAGAAGAGAGTGAGGCAATGAGATAATAGTGTCGAGGGATCAAACGAGGAGCTCAGCTGGCAAACAGTGAACATTGCTGCAGCACCAGGAGCTGATCATTAGTACGACTTTGAGGCTCAGATCCCAGCTGTATTATTAACAACATCAGACTGGAGGCAGCGTGCAGCCGTTTGACCTGACGTGAATGCAGAAGCAGCAGCCTCTTCATGCTGCATGCCACATTTTTCATTCAAACAAGTTAACTAATGGCGATACGACAAAGTCTGTGGTATTTGAAAATTACTCTGCATGATCATCAATGTAGATTTTTTTTTAAAATAATGCAAAGACCGACAAATACATATGCCTGAAGTCTACTTAGGAACTCTGCAGGGTTTAATAGCACTCTGGATTTTGTGAAACTGCAGGAGGAGCTGAACAGGGATATTTTGGCTGGATCAGTTGCCCAGGGACATCGCAGGAAACCATGATGTGGCAGTGTCATATCTCCTCATCGGAGTGCCATTGTTATCGCCTCAATGGTTTTTCCTTGCTGAAGCGTTTGCCAATCAATCTCTCAACAGGTTCACGGATATTGGAGCAGAGTGTTGGGCAATGGCTTGAGTCCATTGGAATGCCACAGTATGAAAGCAAGCTGGTGCTGAATGGGTTTGATGATGTACGCTTCATGGTGAGTACAAATACCTCTGACCTAGTCAGTTTTAGCCATTTTTACTCTATTCAATTTAGGCTTGGGGTAATTATTCCTGCCAAATATTAAATCGATAGCCTCGAGATAAAAGCATCCAAGAGATATTGAAGGTAGTTCTTCAACTTCAGAATCCTATTGCTTAAAGTACAGTAATATATATGCACCATAGTGTGGGAAAAAAAGCTAAATATAAAAACTATGACTGTATCTGTGTCTTCATGACATAGTAGTAGGGGGAAAAAACGTGTAGCCCTTATCTTTTGCTGCCCTTTCTAACTAGTTATGATATACTGATTCCAGAAGAAATAGTTTAAAATGAACTGTTTGTGGTAACCGGCTTTATTAACTAGGTGGACAAGTTTGCTTTTTTCCATGTTAAGCCATTAGAAGATGTGATTTGTCAAAGATTCACCCCCATTACTCTGCTAATTGTACTTCTGTTTCTTCCTTTCCAGTGTAGAATAATAAATGCTGTAGGCAAATAAAACATTAATTGTATGAAGTATGATGTTCAGGCATTTTTAGAAGATTTAAAGTGTGAACAGTACTTGAAATATGAGCATTTAAAGGTTAGATGAGAATACGAGGAGTCAGTGATGAAAATATGCAAATTAACACATATGAATGTGACTGATTTTTAAAAAACAGTAATGTCTCCATGATATCAGTTCTGAATCAGTTCTAAATTGCATGGGATCTTGGAAATTGCCTCAAGTCTTGGACTTTTATTTGTGAACTAGCAAAGTGATTCTCTCCTAATAAGCATTTAAATTGTGGGAGATCAGTGCTTGAAACCCACATTCCACGATTGACAGCTGTTATATCTTTTTATTAATGATCAGCACTAACTTTACTTGAAGATAGACACAAAGAGCTGGAATAACTCAGCGGGTCAGACAGCATCTCTGCAGAAAAGGAATTGGTGACGTTTTACTTTACTTGGATTAGTATTCTATTGTTTTTCATTCGATGCACAGTTGTGAAGGAACTGATCTCACTTTCAAATAATTGCAGTAGCATTGTTATTTGTGAATAAGGATATTCTGTCAGGATGTTATTCTTGAGTGAGGTAATACACATACTTGTCTCGTTTTTGAATTTTCATTCCAAAGATAAGGTGACAGCTAAATCAGAATATCCTTTCTATCATTCAAATACCCATTTTGAAAAAGGTACTTGTAAAAAATGAAACAGTAAGGAAGTGGCGAGGCATCTATCAGGTGTGAAGTTCTGCCTGAATCTTTATTACAGGCAGTGATTGCTTTACTGTTGACAGTAATGGATAACTTCATTTGAGCTCATGGTGGTTTGTGCACAAACTTCATGCTGTAAACTCGGATCCAAGCTTAAAGCCAACAGTGAAATCAGATTGGAATATTATCAAGTACAAGTTTGACTTTTGCCTTTATTGGAAATGAAGCTGCAGTAATCCTTGCAGCAACACAGATTCATTTTTCAAGCTTTAGAATTATTAATTAACATTTAACATAGCTTTCATTGGGATGCAGCCATACTTATAATATTCTCAAGGCAGTTTCATGAGTAAAGGTTTACTGAGTATTGTAGTTGCAATTGTGCAGCAAAGTTCTTAATCTTGCAGGGCAGAGAAAACCAACGCTATGTTCCTCTTCCTTGGGTAAACTTGCAGATATTTTGTCATTTTATTGACTCAAAGGAAGGAGCAGGTTTAAATATAGTAAATCATAGATTTTAATTAAATTCATTATTCTTGTAGTGCAAACCTTAGGGACTGTAACATCTAGTCCTACTAATCAATTTATGTTATTAAATCTGGTGCTTCCTCTATCTTAGAAATTGAATGGAATCAATGTTATCATTAGTATTGGGTATTTCTGCAAGTCTAGTGGAACTTGGTTTTTCTTTATCCAGTAACCAAATGGGCTTTGTAATGTAAGGTAAAATATATTTTTTCATCTGGTAAATTTGGCACATCGGCCTTCATCAGTCAGAGTTTTGAGTTCAGAAGTTGGGAGGACATGTTGCAGTTATACAAGACGTCGGTGAGACCACATTTAGAGTATTGTGTTCAATTCTGGGCACCATGTTGTAGGAAAGATGTTGTCAAGCTGGATAGGCTACAGAGAAGATTTATGAGGATGTTGCCAGGACTCGAGGGTCTGAGCTACAGGGAGAGGTTGAGTAGGCTGGGATTCTATTCCTTGGAGCGCAGGAAGATGAGGGGTGATCTTAAAGAGGTGTAAAAAATCATGCAAGGAATAGATCGGGTAGATGCACAGAGTCTATTGCGCAGGGTAGGGGAATCGAGGACCAGAGCTCATAGGTTTAAGGTGAAGGGGAAAAGATTTAATAGGAGTAACTGAGGGGTAACTTTTTCACACAAAGGGTGGTGGGTGTATGGAAGGAGCTACCACAGGAGGTAGTTGAGACAGGGACTATCCCAACATTTAAGAAACAGTTAGACAGGTGCAAAGATAGGGCAGGTTTAGAGGGATATGGGCCAAATGCAGGCAGGTGGGACTGGTGCAGCTGGGACATGTTGGCCAGTGTGGACAAGTTGGGCCGAATGGCCTGTTTGCATGCTATATCAATCTATGACTCTAAGATCTAGCAGGAATCTGGTTCTGCGTGGTATCAATGATACTCTTTTCCAATAGTTTTGTGCACCCCATTTAGTCACAGGGAACTAAAATGTTGCTGCTGCTTTTCTTGAATTGTAAATAAGAACTTGTTTTGCTTCCAAGTGTTTGATTTACATCACTTGATTTACATTAATACTTTCTTCCTCTCCTGACTATATTTGTTTTGTGCAGTGGCAGGCTCTCAAAATTTTTCACAAGTTTACAAATCAGCTAATTTGCAGTCAAGAAAGCAAAGTGAGTTTTGGAATGCACACCCTGTGGAAATGAAAGAGTACAATTTTCAAGAGATAACCTAATTTCTATGTCTCCTTAGTATCATGGAGGGACTATCTATTTTGATAAAAATATATAAAATATGTAGAAAATATGTCCAAGTGCTTGATTAGAGCAACTCAAATGATACCACGGATTTAATCCTTGGAAAAAGAATAAGAGTTCTGAAATTTGGAATGTGTACAGTAGAGTAGAGAAGAGAAAATTCAAGGTTTCAAAGGTCTTTTATTGTCACGTGTACCAATTAAGGTACAGTGATATGCGAATTACCAAACAGCCACACTAAAAAAAAAAGCAACAAGACACACAACTACAAAAAAATCAACATAAACATCCACCACAGCGGCTTCCCTACATTCCCCACTGTGATGGAAGACAATAATGTCCAATGTTCTTCCTCTTTATTCTCCCGCGGTCGGGACAGTCGAATCATCTTTCGGGGCAATTGAAGCTGTCGAAGCTCCCGCGTCAGGCGATTGAAGCTCCCACGTCGGGGCGGTCGAAGCTCCTGCAGCTTGGAGCTTCCAAAGTCTGTCTCATAACCAGAGACCGCGAGCTCCATGATGTTAAAGTCCGCAGGCTCCTGCGGTTGGAGCTCAGAGGTCGATCCCTGGCAAAGGGATCGTGAGCTCCATGCTGTCAATTTATGCAGGTTCCCACGGTCGGAGCACCCGAAGTCTGTTTCCAGCATAGACCGCCAACTTCTCGATGTTAGGTCGCAGTGCGGACGGAGATGCGATACGGGAAAAAAAATCGCATCTCCGTCGAGGTAAGAGATTAAAAAAAGTTTCCCCATCCCCCCCTCACCCCCCACATAATACAAGCAAAAGAACACTAAAAACATACATTTAACACATACTATTAAAATAACAAAGAAGGAAGGGACAGACAGACTGTTGGCGAGGCAGCCATTGCTCAGGGTGATCATCTTCAACTAATTGAGATCCTAATCTGTGTATACAAGAATGATTTTATGTTAAAATGGACAAAGCTTCCAGCAAAGAAGGTATCCTAAACTTTGAGAATTTAGAAATCTGTGAAATTAGTTATCAAAAGAGGCTTAATGTATTGTCAAATGGCAAAGCATTGGGAGAATAATTTCATGCTCATATTCTATTGGTTGTTTTTTTATGAAGTCGTTGCCAACTATCTCGACTACACTTCTTCCCACCATGCTTCCCGCAAAGACTCTATCCCCTACTCCCAATTCCTCCGTCTAGGCCGCATCTGCACCCAAGATGAGGTGTTCCATGCTGGAACATCCGAGGTGTCCTCATTCTTTAGGGAACAGCCAGTTTTGCACACCGCACAGTTCCATGAACAAAATCGAGTAAGGGCAATGTAATCTGTTCTATGACTTTAGTTGAGGGATAAATAATAGCTCGGAAACTGAGAAATACTCCTCAGATTTGTTCTTTCGGGTCTTGGTCATCTGCTGGAGAAAATGTGGGGCTTTGGTTTAATTCTTCACAAAAGTTAATACCTTCAACTTCAGCTTTGTCCTCAATACTGCACTGAAGTATGGGTTTAAATTCTTTTGTCTCTGGAATGTAATTCATAGGTGTTATTTACCACTACATTATAGCTAGCATTATAGTTCAACTGCATCTGCATTTCTTGTCTTTGGTTATCCTACCTTATGTTCATGATCTCTCATCTCCACCACTCTCCGACTTCCAAAATTCTCCCTCTCTAGATCCACTTGCTCGTGTTCCCAGCCACATACTAGTCTCCAACTTTGGATGTGTCCGTGTTCCACCTCCCTCTTTAATAGCTGGGCTCAAAGAGCACACTTGGCTCTATTCCCCATTGTGTTCCGGAGGTACACTTGGTCTCATTCTAGTTGGCGCACTGGACCTGGTTACTACATACATGGTCAGTTCACATACGGGAAGAGGAGGAAATGTCAGGGAATCTGAGTTAACAAAGGGGCACACATCTGATTGCAGTAACTGGAGAGATGCCTCTCTTTTTGTCTGTCACAAAGAAAGGTCAACACTAGGGTTTTACTCCACTGTCCCCTCCTCGCCTACCCAACACTGCAGTGCAGATTCCTTCTGTCTCATGCAAATTGAGCATAATATTCAGCAAAGACAGAGTGATGTTGACAATTCTCAGAGAAATGCAGGGAAGAATATTGATCCATAACATGGTTTTTTGCCCTCACAGAGTACCTCAACTGAGAGAGAAATTGGAGCACCCTTCTCTGATTCAGCTGCCTGTACAAATCTTATCTTACATTTACTTTCATGAATGCATGCAAGCCATGAGCCTAGCCACCATGTCCGCAGAAAAGGCAATCTTAGTGTAAAGCAAGTCTGCATAATCACTTGGCCATTTTTCTACCTTGCTTGCCATAGTGTACCTCCAACAAACTTTCTGCCACAATGGAATTGGCTACAGGATCAATGGTAATCTTTATAACCAACGGTGCTTCATGTGACCCCCCACCTTGGTCAAATTGACACTTTGGAGGCCAAGCTCCAAATTATGAAATTAGCCATTGTAAAGAAAGAGTGTTTGAAGATAATGACTTCAAACCACAGTGCAAATGCAGCAAGATGTCTGCCCTCCAATATTCCTCTGAGACCTTGCACGGATAAATAGGAACCTCAAGGCACGAAAGAGAGATACCACTTGCACCATTTCTGCCTACACCAGACCTCTAAAAAAGTGTAGGTGAAGAGAGGAAAAGGTGCAAGGATATTCTTAACACTTCCTTGCAAAAATTGCAACACCCATATTGGCTCCTGAGAGTTTCTGCTCTATGACTGCTCAAAGTGGATAAGAAGAAGAACCTCTAATCAGGAGCACATGGAATCCTAGCAAAAACGGCGGAATGGATGCATCACCTCACCAACTACCCCATCACATGTCCAATCAGGGACTTCCTGCCTCATCTGTGGTTGTAACCGCTGGTTCCATGTTTTTCAACCTCCTCAACGTTCACAGGACTAGCATAGAAACAAGATATTCTCTATCCCGGGGGGTTGACTAAGAAGAAGATTTGCAGTTGTTCAATCAGTAATCTTGGCAAGTTGATTATCAAAGAAATAGAAATTGAGAATGAACTTTGCACACGTCTACTTTAATTAAAGAAGGCCTCAGGGTATAGCAGAATCAACCCAAGACGGAAGGAAGTACACCTTTTAAGATTTACTGATTGAACATTGTAGTTTATTTTACAGACTTAGCTTGTGTATGTATCCTTCTGTTTGAGGTTTCGCAAAGTTTTAATGCTTATTCCTTTGCTAAATTTCATGCAGTACAATTCAAGTTTGAAGCTCTATTCACTTCTAAACGGAAACTTTTATGCATCAATTAATATTTAATCTTACAGCACATCTTTTGTGATAAAGAACCTATTATGTCCGATCGATTTACATGTTATTTTCACTCGAGGGTATTACAACCATATCTATTTTAGTTGCTTGATGGCAGTTTTGGCACAATACTCTGAAAGATATTCCAAAGATTTTACAGTGTCAGATAATCATTCCCTTCACTAATACATATTTGTTTTTCATGAGCAATGTCTTTAAATTGCTTATTTGTTACTGTAAACACAGAGGCATAAGTAAAATTAATTAGACTAACAATAGAATACAGTACTAATCCATACATGAAGTTACGAGACTACAGACAAGAAGCATGGCTGATTAAAATTATTTTTACAATGGCTATTCATGACTTAAATGTAATTCTAAGGTAATAAAATTCTTTCATGCCTTTCCAACAAATGAAACACAGAAATCTATTTTCCATCAGTCTGATTCCAATTGTGGCCCAATAGGATTTGCTGCGGCTTTTCTAACAGCATGGCTTATAAAATATATTTATCATGGTAGCTAACATGGCACTGTCACATTCAATATACACCGATGAGCCAAAACATTATGACCACGGACAGGTGAAGTGAATAATGGTGGCCACGGGAGGAATGTGTCACACAGTGGATGGCCGTGTTCGTGTGCTCCGTTTAACTGGGGAAGTGGTGACACCAGGATGCACTGTGGGAGGACGACAAGCCAGTGGAGGGAGTGTGATGCTCTGGGCTATGTTCTGCTGGGAAACCCTGGGACCGGATGTGGAAGTCAATTTGACACGCGTCACCTACCTAAACATTGTTGCAGACCAGGTACACCCCTTCATGGCAATGGAATTCCCCGATGGCAGTGGCCGCTTTCAGCAGGATAATGCGCCCTGCCACTATGCACACATTGTTTGGGAATGGTTTGAGGAACATGATGAAGTGTTCATGGTGTTGCCCTGGCCTCCAAATTCTCCAGATCTCAATCCGATTGAGCATCTGTGGGATGTGCTCAATCGACAAGTCTGATCTACAGCGGCTCCATCTCGTAACTTACAGAACTTGAAGGATCTGCTGCTAATGTTTTGGTGCCAGATACCATGGGACACCTTCAGGGGTCTTGTAGAGTCCATGCCTCGGTGGGTCGGCGCTGTTTTGGCGGCACACGGAGGACCAACAGCATATTAGGCAGGTGGTCATAATGTTTTGGCTCATCAGCCAATATAGCTGATATAGGATTGAATCTGAAGGGAAGATAGATGCAAAATGCTGGAATAACTCAATGGGATAGGCAGCATCTCTGGAGAGAAGGAATGGGTGACTTTTCAGGTTGAAACCCTTCTTCAGACCCGAATCTAAAGGGTACTAGACCAAGTGGACCCATTGGGCCCAAACCTCTCCTGCATTGGTGCAGCACCCTCTCCTTTCCCCCTCCCTCTTCCCCTCTCTCCCCCTCCCCTCTCTCCCTTCCCCTTCCCCTCCCTCCCCCCCAGGAGATAGATTTAAACTTAAAAATGTGAATAACTAAGAATATAACACCGATTTCAATTAAACTTCTTCCATTAGCACCAAAGGGATGACGGTGAGTAAGGTGGGCCTAAAATTGTCGCGCTATTGTGTATCGTTTTGGCTACAGTTCAGGAACAAACAAACAAACAAACGAGAGTTTTAATATATAGATGGTTTTCATGCTCCCATTGAAGCAAAGTAGATTCTGAGAGTTATTAACAGAAATGGGAATGGTCTGTTCCTGGAAAAAATGAAAATCTAATATTTCTGTTATTTAGAAAACATTCATTTCTCCTCATTATTCACAAAATAAATTCATTTTCATGTCTGAAGGTAATTTTAAGGGAACGTCCATTTGTTCATGATTCAGTCCATTGGAACATCCACCTGATATCTGTTTGTCCCTCAAACACCAATACTCAGTAAACAGAACTGCCCTGGCAGACCCATTGTTTCTGCCTGCTCCTGACGCACTGAATAAAAGCAACCACATAAAAGTTAACATAAACATCCATCGCAATGGATTCCACATTTCTCACTGTGATGGAAGGCAGTAAAGTTCAGTCTTCCGCTTTGTTCTCCCGTGGCCGGGGCAGTCAAAGCCCCCTGCAGCCAACGATCGAAGCCCCCATCGGGGTGAACGAAACTCCCGGGCGGTTGAAACTCTCTCCGTGACATGGAGCTCCCGAGTCGGCCTCTTCTTACCAGAAATACGGACTTCATGATGTTAAAGTCCACAGGTTGGATCTTTGAGCCCCGGCAAAGGGATCGCAAGCTCCGCGATGTTAAAGTCTCGCAGACTCCCGCGGCTTGGAATGCCCGTCAGTCTCCAGAAAAGGCCGCCAACTCCACGATGTTAGGCCGCAATGGGGCGGAGATACGATATGGAAAAAAATCGCCTCTCCGTCGAGAGAGGAGATTGAAGTTTCCCCCAACCCCACTCCCCACATAAAACAAGCCAAAGAACACTAAAACAGACTTCTTAACACATACTAAAAATAACAAAAAGAAGAAAGGACAGACAGACTGTTGGCGAGGCAGCCACTACTGGTGGCGCCACCTGGTGTTTCAGGTTATGGGGTGGAGTTCAGAAGTTAGGCCTGAAATTTTAATTTTGCAAGTGTTTGAAACCTTTTGGATATTTGTAGAAATGTCTGCATTGTTTATCCCTCTCCCTATATCCCATCATTTTCCAATCTTTCTTTTGCTTTCCTATTCATGATTTAAATAAAGTGCATCAAAACAACTAATTCCCACCAAAACTGAGAGCTGCTGTTTTCCATTCCCAAAATACTGTTGCGACACAAAATACATTCTGGTCTGAGCTATCTAAGCAACCAAATTCTCATCCATTCTTACTCCATCTGCAGACAATAGTATGACACTGTTTACTTCTGGTTAGCCGCCAGTATTTTACCCGTTATAAATCTCCTTTTCTGTCCACCACATGATCGTTTGCCCTCGGTCAATTCCCCCAAAAATAGCTGCTTTGGCATTATGTCATCAGTCATACTTCTGACATGTCTTGCTCAACTAAGCTATGATTCTTTTAGCAAAATAATTTAGGTTTGTCTGGAACAGAATCTGTGTCTCAAATCTTATCTTGCACTTGATGTGAAGTATTCATAAAATGAGTCTTAGAACATCTCTGAAGCGTTTTAACATTGTTGCACGCCACTGGGAACAACATGTTAACAGAATGAAATTTGTCAACATAATGTGCTAACTAACCTCCTTCAGTAGAAACAAAGAACTGCAGATGCTGGTTTATACTACAAAATGGACACAAAGTGCTGGAAAAATTCAGCGGGTCAAGCAGCATTTCTGGAGAAAAAGCATGGGTGACGTTTGGGGTCGGGACCCTTCTTCAGATTAAAAAAGTAAAATGAGAACGTAAGGGAACGTTGGATGAACAAAGAGGTTGTAAATATATTCAAAAGGAAAAAGGAAGTGCATGCAGGGTTTAAGAGGATGGAATCAGCAAGGGTGTTTGATGAATATAAAGAAAGGAGGAAAGAAATCGTGGGCAAATAAAAAGACAAGAAGGGGCCACAAAATGGCTTTGGTGAGTCAGAGTAAGAAAAATTCCAAAGCTTCATATACTTCCATTAAAGACAAGAGGATAAACAGGTCGGACCACACAAGGATAAAGGCGGGAATTAGTGGTTGGAGTCTGGGGATGCCGTGAGGGACTAAACAAGTACTTGACAACTTTTTTCACCAAAGAGAAGGGCAGGTGAGAACAGTGTGGAGGATATTAATATGCAAGGACAGCTTGAGATTAAGGGAGGAGGTGGTATTGGGGTTCTTGAAGAGCATTAAGGGAAATAAATTCCCAGTACCTGATGGGATTTATCCCAGGTTATTGAGAGAGTCAAGAGAGGAGATTGCAGGAGCCTTGATGAAGATCTTTATATATTATCTAGCTGCAGGCAAGGTCCCAGAGGACTGGAGAGTAGCTAATGTTGTTCCTTTATTTAAGAAGGGAAGTAGAGAGAATCTAGGGGAATTATAGACAGACAATGAGCTTCTTGTCAGTGGTGGGGAAGCGATTGGGGAAGATTCTGTGCGATGGGATATACTCCCATTTAGAAGAGATGGGGTTAATTAGAGACAGTCAGCCTGGCTTTGTATGCAGCAGGTTGTGTCTTACGAACTCAATGGAGTTTTTTGAGGAGGTGACGAAGATGATCAGTGAGGGTTGGATGTTAGATGTTGTCGATTTGATGTGGATTTTAGTTGGGAATGTGATAAATTCCTCCATGGTAGTCTGATCTAGAAGGTGAGGATGAACTGAATTAACAGTGACTTGGCTGTATGAATTCAGAACTGGCTTAGTGATGGAAGACAGAGTTGTAATCGAAGGACAATATTCGAGACTAGAGGTCTGTAACAAGTGGGGTTCTGCAGGAATCTGTGATGGGGCCTCTGCTGTTTGTGATATAAATAAATGACTTGGATGTAAATGTAGACAGTTAGTTAGTAAGTCTGCAGATGACACCAAGATTGCTAAGATCGTGGACTGTGAGGAAGGCTGCCAAAGAATACAGCAGGATATAGATCGGCTACAGAAATGGGTGGAGAAATAGTAGATTGAGCTTCATGCAAGCAAGTGTGAGATATTGCATTATGGGAGGTCAAATATAAGGAAAATATACAATTAATGTTCAGAGGGATCTTAGGGTCCAAGTCCATAACTCCCTTTAAGTAGCAACACAAGTAGACAGAGTGGTCAAGAAGGCGTATGATATGCTTGCTTTCATAGGTTGGGACATTGAGTAGAAGAGTCAGGAAGTCATTGCAGCTTCATAGCACTTTGGTTAGGCCGCATTTGGAGTAATGCCTGCAGCTTTGGTCACTCCATTACGAGAAGGATGTGGAGGCTTTGGAAAGGGGGCAGAGGAGGTTTACCAGAATGACACCTGGATTATAGTGTATTAGCTACAGGGAGCGACTGGGCAGCCTTGGATTGTTATTTTGGGAACGCTTGAGGTTGGAAGTTTCTAAAACTATGAAAGGCATAGATGGGATAAATTGTTAAAATCTTTTTTCCAGGTTGGAAAAAGCAAATTCTAGAGGGCATAGCTTTAAGTGAGAGGGGTAACGTTTAAAGGAGATGTGCCTGGCAACGTTTATGCACAGAGGATGGTGAGTGCCTGGAATGCACTTCTGGCTGGGGGGGGGGGGGGGGGGGTGAGGCGGATGAGGCGGATATGTGGCATTCGAGAGATTTTTGGATAGGCATATGGATTATTTGTAGGTAACTAAGAGTTGGTCTTGGCATCATGTTCGGCACAGACATTGTGAGCCAAAGTGCCTGTCTGAAGAAGGGTCTCGACCCGAAACGTCACCCATTCCTGCTCTCCTGAGATGCTGCCTGACCTGCTGAGTTACTCCAGCATTTTGTGAATAAATCGATTTGTACCAGCATCTGCAGTTATTTTCTTATACTACTTGTGAGCCAAAGGGCCTGTTCTTGAGTCGTACTCTATGTTCCATGCGACTAAAATTGTGTATAGTCCTCCGATATGATCTAGTAAAGATTCTATTTTAATTATTGTAGTCGCTACAACCCTTGAGGTGTATTTCTGCTGAAATTGTGCAAATTTCTTGGGATCGCTAGGAAATGTGGGGGAGTAAGAATAGCCATTTAGATTATTTTAATTAACAGCTAGGCTGACAGGCTGCTCTGCAGGCTGATGAGGAGCCAAGTCTTCTGCAGTTGTGCTTACCTTGCAGAGAATTGAGAAAATGTGATGCTTATGACTAATAAGGGAATGTTCCCTTTATGCAAAGTATATGCACGTATTTTATTATCATATCTTTGTACACAGTGACAACATAAATAGCGGTAGTTTAAAAAAAGGCCTTAAAAGTTTTATTGCAACTTCGGCTAGGCACACTTGTGATCATGGAATATTTGTGATGGTCAGCATTGTGATGGATCCGTTTAAGTGTAAGCTGGAAGAATAATTGTTATTTTGGTGTACCATGCGGCATAGATTTAGAATTACAATCAAGTGCATTTGAGAAAGTGTTCAAAGAATTGACGCTTAATTAGCATTTGTGTCCTGTGTCTTCACATGCTGATTTTGTTTTGAATAGAATTAATTAGCAAATGCTGTTTTTGTAGGAAAGGCAAGTAAGTTATAATAAGAGGATGTCTCCAAAATGTGCAGTCTCAAACAATTATAATCAATTTATGAATGTAAGATATTTAAATTGTATCACACTATATACATGCACAGTTTACCAAGTTGGTGTTTTAAAAAAGCAGTACAACTCATTTTCTTAAACCTATATTATGTCTGCACTTTTAAATTGGTGTTGCTCGTATTTTCTGCTAATCATAATCACAAAATTATTCTGCTCAATTTATCCATCTGTGGTTCCTAACGCATAGCAGCATTAGAAATTGTCATTTATTCATTAATCTGTCGAGTTGTTTATTCCACGTGTTGATTACAATTTAAAAGAGAGCTTGAATATTAGTTGCAACTAATTTTATAATTAAATTCTCACTGCTCTCTTACCACAATTTACTATGGAACTAAACTAGACTGTTGCTGCTGCATGTGACTTAGTGGAAAATTCTGGATGCAGTTACACCTTTTCTTTCATCTTTTCTCTGCAAAAGCTTGCACTTAATTAATATTTCCTTGGAGATGAGAAAAGAAAACCAGTGTTGTTACGTGTTATCATGCATGATGAAGTCCGATATAAAGTTCTTTCTGCCATAATAAAATTCACAATTTTATAACTAGAGAATATAAGTCGCTGGCTGGCTTCCACGATTTTATCTAAATGTGCATTCCTGTTGTGATGTGGCACTTCATGGCATCAGAACCTTTTGAATGACAGGAGTATCTTTAGTAATTCAGTAACAGCCATTAGTTGTTCTGTATGGAAGGTGTCAAAATAATAGAGAAGATCTACCTGAACCAGCTGGCTTTAAAGATAAGCCATTGGTGCACAACACTAAGCATGCAGAAAATGGCTTCTGTGATTACAGCATAAATGTGAATGATGTACACGTTTGTGTGATCAAAGGGCTAAGACAAATCTTGTCAGGCTTTAAAGTTGTAGTCTTAATATCATGCAATATTATGTTAAAACAGATTCCTCTGATATCTTAAAAATCTGTTCATTATTTGTGAGCTACTTGCAAGAGATCATGACTTTGAATACTCTGGTTGTGCGCTATTGAGCTCTTCCAATTCTCTTTCCCAGGGGTCGAAAGTAATGGAAGAGCAGGATTTGAGAGAACTTGGAATTCATGAAGCAGGGCATCGACGAAAAATTCTTCAAGCTGCACGTTCTCTTCCAAAGGTAAAACTTCTGATAGTGTTTTGTATACCAGCAAGTGAAAGGTAGTCATACATTTTAAATGAAGTGAGAATTTAGAAATTAATAAGGAATAACAATATTTCAACTGCGACAGAAGCATATGGATATTATTGAACATTAGTTTACTTCATAGAATAAGATAGCTTCATGGAAATGTATTTCAATTTATGAAGAATTTGTCAGAATGGTTTATTTTTGTTCATTATCTTCATTGTAACTAATGTAATTTTTAAAAGTATCACATTGAACAAATATGCATAACTGAATCACAACTATTTTGAATACATGAGTGCACTCTGTTTCGCGCATCATAAAGAAAAAATAGTTTTTGGAAGAATTACTTTTATGCCAGATATGGCTAGGGTATACATGTGTTCTTGGAAGACGCCACAAAATGGATTAATTCGTTGTTATTAATAGTGTAAATAAGAAAATGCAAAAGAATATAGAGAGAAAACTAAACACAATGGGATAAACTTTGCTACAGGAAGAATGTCAATAAGCTGGAAAGAGTTCAGAGAAAATTTACGATGGTTTTGCCAGAACTTGAGGGGTTTGAGTTATAGGGAGAGGTTTGAGAGGCTTGGACTTTATTCCTTGGAGCTCAGGAGGCAGTGGGGTGATCGTTTTGAGATGCATAAAATCATGAAGGAAATAGATAGGGTGAATGCACAGAGTCTTACCTGGGGTAAGAGAATAAAAAACAAGAGAACATGTGTACAAGGTGAGAGGGTCAAGGTTTAATATAAACCTCGAGGACAACATTTTGCACTCAGACTGTGGTTGATGCATGGAATGAGCTGCCAGAGGAGGAGTTGAAGCAGATACTTTAACAGCATTTGAAAGACACTTGGAGAGGTACGTGGATAGGAAAGGTTTAAAGGGTTACGGGCCAAACATGAGCAAATAGAACTAGCTTAGATGGGGCATCTGGTTGGCATGGACAAGTTAGTCTAAAGGCCTTGTTTCCATGCTGTATGATTTTATGTAGAATAATGTAGTTAGACACAAAATGCTGGAGTAACTCAGCGGGTCAGGCAGCATCTCGGGAGAGAAGGAATGGGTGACGTTTCAGGTCGAGACCCTTCTTCAGACTGATGTTGGGGGAGGGGGCGGGACAAAGAGTGAATGTAGTCGGAGACAGGAAGACTAGTGGGAGAGCTGGGAAGGGGGAGGGGATAGAGAGGGAAAGCAGGGACTATCTGAAGCTAGAGAAGTCAATGTTCATACCGCTGGGGTGTAAACTACCCAAGCTAAATATAAAGTGCTGTTCCTCCAATTTGCGCTGGGCCTCACTTTGACAATGGAGGAGGCCCAGGACAGAAAGGTCAGATTGGGAATGGAATGGGGAGTTGAAGTGCTGAGCCACCGGGAGATCAGGTAGGTTAAGACAGACTGAGCGGAGGTGTTGAGAGAAATGATCGCTGAGCCTGCGCTTGGTCTCGCCGATGTAGAGAAATTGACACCTGGAACAGCAGATACGGTAGATGAGGTTGGAGGAGGTGCAGGTGAACCTCTGCCTCACCTGGAAAGACTGTTTGGGTCCTTGGATGGAGTTAAGGGGGGAGGTAAAGGGACAGGTGTTGCATTTCCTGTGGTCACTGGGGAAAGCACCTGGGGAGGGGGTGGTTTGGGTGGGAAGGGATGAGTGGACCAGGGATAATAGAATAATGTAGTAATGGATAAGAAAAGCTTTTTTTTAAAGTATATAAAGAGAAATAGACATAGTTCGATTGCATCTGGAGAATAATGTGTTAGAATTATTAAGTTCTAATGACATTGGCCTGCACAGAGGAATGGGAATGCTGACATTATACAGACCAGTGAGGCGACTGGATTATGGAGCTTCATCTTCAAAAACTTCGGAAGAGACTGACCAAGTTGATTTCATGACTTCGGGCTCAGTTGTTCTTAGGTGGAAGAGAAGAACATGTTATTTTCCTTGGAGAAATTCTTGCAGGGTGACTTTAGTTCTAAGTAATTAAAGTTCCAAATGACTTTGATGTAAACAGATCCAGAGCATAGAACTGGGCACATATACAACTTTGCATTTCTCAAAACACGTCAATTCACGTCATATAAATTCTTGCCTCTCATCCAAGAAAAACTGTTTTGAGAAATAAATCCTTGTGAAGGTTGTTGATTCTTTGAAAAGAGGTGAATTAATTTCCATTGTACTGTTAGATAGCCATTAATGGTTTTATTCCCTTTGTGACTCTTTCGGAATAATGATTTTTTAAAAGTAAAACCGGTGACGTGGGGACACTGAATGATCACATCCAAATCTATCAATTACTGGTTAACTTTAAAGTGGCACTGGAATAGATCATTAATAAGATGCTATCTAATTTGGAAGTTTATTAAAATATTTATCAGAAGCAAACTATTAGTCTGTATATCAAATTCATATTGATATTAAGTTTTGTGACCATTGGGAACATTTGTTCCTATTGTTCAGACAGGTAGAGAGAGTATTACGTAAGACTTATGACTAGTTGAGGTTGACAAACCTGTTTGAAAGAGGATGAGACATTTTCTTTGGCATATCTGTCCTCTGATATACTCTGTGCAGGAGGGACTGCAGATGCTGGTTACTGAAGATAGACGCAAAATGTGTCTCAACAACAGGCAGCATCTCTGAAGAAATGGAATACGTAACGTTTTGTGTTGAAACCCTTCTTAAAACACAATTCATTTAATGAGTTTTGCATTATTGCATTCTCTTGGATAGGTTGAATTCTAACATTGCTATGCATCTGGAATATTGTTTAAATAATGCGGATAATTTTATGCTTAAGGTTATAATTTGAGCCGTATTATTCCCCCATACTTACAGCCAAGGCAATGGAATTACCACAGCATGCTATCTTATTGAATTTTCCTGCCTATTTGTACAAAGGTGCTTCATGGAGCATTAGATTTTATTAAATTTTGTTTTGGTTTAGGCAACAATAAATGCATTGATTTATTTGACTTTAGTCAAGAGTGTGATTGTCATATGCACCGAAACAAAACAATGAAATTCTTCACTGCAGCAGCACAACAAGGTTTGTAAACACAGTCCTCAATAGATAACATAATAAACAAATAAACAGTTCAATAAATCAAACACCCAATATAGTGCAAAACAAAACACAGCCTGAAGTTCCACATGCAATCAACACAGTTTTTAGTTTAGATGGAGTTCACAGTTTTTAGACCTCTGTACCACCTTCCTGATGACAGGAGTGAAATGAGAGCGTGACCAGGTTGGGGAGGGGTACTTGAGGATGCTGGCTGCCTTTTTGAGGCATGGTCTCTGAAAGATGGCAGGGGAGTTCAATAGCAGGGGATAGACAAATGTACTGTGACAAAAGTTAAATGTCAAAATATTCCTGCTGCACTAAAACATGAATGTGTTCACACTCAGAATTCCTGGAATTAGAAGTAGCTGCATCACTGACTTGAAATTTGAAGTGTACGCATTCTTGCTTGATCAGCATATTGTTGCTCCTTATAAACATTCTGGATTTATATGAGAGGCTTTAATGGAGAGCCAGTAAAGTAATAGTTTAATTTTAATTTCTAATTTAACATTAGTGTAATGAATGACAAGCGTGCACTTATTTTCTGGAACTCAGTGGATGTGCCCATCACTGAACTTCTTATCAAGTCAAAATTCCAGATAAATGTACCATTAACTCGTGTTATATGCAAAGGTCAGGCGGGGAAAGGAGATCTAAAAGAAGGTTATTTTAATTAGTGCCTCTACTTTTATCACACGTGCATTTATCTTGCAGTTTTTGAGAGTGGAAAAAAAAGGTGTTAGAACTTGCCTGGGAACAGGGCCAGTTTCAAGGATGGGATTCGCTTTTTGCATGCCGCTTTTTAAACAAACAAAAAATAATTATTGAAGCATGAATTGCTGAATGATGTAAGTGCTTAAAATTCTGAATTTTGCATTGGTTATCCTAATTTCAGAGAAGTTGCTGTGTAAACACCTGCACAATTAAGTGTGAACCCGGGTGTTGTCTTTTAAATCCATCATTTTAATTTTGTGGAAGACTTGTCAGAGATTTGTGCTGTAAAATTGAATGATATTTTCCAGTGTAAAAGATCAATAGTTTAAATGCATCAATAACACCACCTACACTGGACCTTCCATAGTTATAAATACAAGAATGATCTTTACAGCCTGCCATGTTTTACACTTTCTCTTTTGCCATGCTCCAATGACTTTCCCACGTGTTACTTGCTTTTAAGCCCACATTAGGATGAGGAAGATATCGTGATCATTGAAGCATGAATACGGCCTCTGAAGTTTCCGAATCAAACTGCTCAGGGATCTGACAGCTCAGCCAAATTGGTCTGCAACTGGTCAAGTTCTTAATGGAAAATGAATGTTGTAGTCCTTTTCTGGGAACAATGTTTTATTTTTTACCAGGAATAATGCCTCACCTTTGTATTTGGCACATTCCAGCCTCTTGACATGAATTAAACAATTTCATATCCCTGCTCTAGTTTCTTTAGAGAAATAATGCTGTTGTAATTAACAGCTCCATTTCAACATTGTAACGTTTTCCTTGATGCTGTCATCCTTTTGGCCATTTAATCTATGTGTGCCTTCCATCCGAGCAGATCTCTTTATTTTTCCTCCTCTCTCCCTTTTCCCTGCCTTTCTAATTGTTTAAAACTCTTGCATCTGTCACAGATTCTGGATATGATATCTTTAAAAAGTTACCATCCTCCTAAGTATTTTCTGTTTATTGTTCAGATTCTCAAAGTGTGCAGTTACTTGCTTTTCTTTCCAATTGACCAACTATCCCCATAAATATCACCCAGGGTCAGGTAATTTCAGCAAGCAAGACAGTGGAAAGTTTGCCAATGTTCTAATCCTGTGGTTGCACAAAAAGGCACCTAGTGCACAGATATTGGTTCTGTCAATAGTGCTTGTGATCTCTTTTTTAGAATTAAATGTGTATAATAACAGCAAAGCTTGGATTTCTCAGTAATTTAGTTTGGAATCTCAACATGTTGATTTATTTCATGTGTACAAGCATTTCATTAGTCAAACAAAATATTGATTGGCACCACAACTGAGATTCTCCAGTGTAGAGAATTATGAATTGTATGGCACAGGATATTGGAACATCAGAGATACTATGAATGAGTATACAATAGGCACATGGATACAATTATGCTAACAAACTCCACTCCTAATTGAACTGAAAATAGATCACCATTCTTTAATTTAATTCCTGGTGATCCCTCCCCAGCAATATTGGGAGGGCAGTTTAAGAAGGCTGGAAATGGGCAATAAATAAGGGCTTTCAAATGATTCCCATATGCTTTTCGAATAAATTATGAAAGCAAAACACTGGAGATTCACATGGGTTATGTTTTTCACATTTTTGGAAGTGTACATTATCCCTGGATTTCAGGGGAAAATAAATCAATATGACTTGGAGTAGTATATTATTTCCTCAGATTATGGTGATTTTACTCTTAGTAATGAGAATAAGAACCTGCATTGTTAGTTCTTATTGGTATCAACTGTACTAATTATTAGTTTGTATTTTTGTATTGTAGATTAAGCCATTTGGTTTTGATGGAAATAGCAATACTTCACTTGTAGCATGGTTGGAATCTCTTGGACTGCAGGCTTACAATCAGAACTTTCTGTCCAGTGGCTACAATTCGATGGATTCTGTGAAAAATCTTTGGGAACCAGAAATTATAAATGTAAGCTAGATGATTTTTTTAAATGTTTCTTTTTACACAATTATGCAAATACAATCTTTTATAATGTGATGTCTGCTGAAAAATATGCATTTATGATTCCACCTTAGCTAGGCTTATCATATTTCTATTGAATGTAGTTGGCAGATTTATTGATGACGAAACTCATGCACACTTTCTCTAACATGCACGGTCTCTCAGTCCCTGGCGAGCAATATCACGCACGCGCTTCCTGGCTGACACTATCACAGCCCACACCTGGGTTGGTTGATGTCTCAGCACCTGTACACCTCTCTTGCTCATTTCTTGGTACGTGCTCTCTCTGGGGTGCTTCGTTTCTTCCCCTCCCCCTGGCATGCATACAGCAGCTGTCTTATCCCATTCTCTAGCATTTGCTCACTTTGTCTCGCGGTGCCCCTCTGTTCTCCCCAATCCCTGTGGCACCATGCCCACTTACTCATTGGGCATGGGCAGTAGATGAATTACTGCATCCAGCACTTTTATTATCTCTCTCAATTTGTCTGTGCACTCCAATTAAATTTCACTTGTTGTCCTTATTGTAATAAAGGAAAAGATAGCTAAATTCCCTGGTGCACATAAGCATTTGCTGCTGACACTAAGTTCCATTTAGCCAAAAATGATGGATGAAATTAAATTTCTGTCAATTGCCATAGCTTATTAAACTTAATTAATAATGACAGCTTCTGCCCTGATTCCCCTTGTTGGAAAGCAGCCTTTGAAAGCTCTAAACATAAGCATAAAGGCAAATTAATGTCATAATATGTTCATTCAGATGCTCTGATTTGCCATATCCAATTTTGTTAGTGTCTTCAAGAATATAATTGTAAAATATTTCTATAATTGGACAGGTATTAGGTATTATCTTAAAAAATAAGCGAAATTCAAGAACTGCAGAGCGAACCCCAATTAGAATCAAAATATACTTAGTACAGCTAAAGCTTCTGGATAAGCATGAACACCATTACATTACGTAACACCAAGCTTTTCATAAGTATTGACAAATGCAGAACGAACTTTCATGCATTCTTTAGTTCATCATCATTTCACAGAGGCAGTATTTTAGGACTTTAGTCTGCATTCTTTTCCTGTTTTCCAACCTGTATGTCACTCTTCACTGACAGTTATTCTCTTTTTTAAGTGCAAATGCTCCTGAAATAAGTTTGTATTTAGTACAGTAGTCATTTAAAACAACAGAACTTGCATCGAAGCAGTGTTTTTACAGAAATAAGCTGGCATTGAGGAAATGTAATGAGTGTGAAATCAAAAGAATCATAGAAAATTATTATCCACAGAAGACTTTTAGCCCATCCTGTCTCTAGACTCATGAAAATGGATTTCCTGATTAAATCTGATCTTTCTCGTCCTTAAACAATAGATCTGCAGGTCACAGCTCTTTAAGCCCACGTTTGGATACCTTTTAATCGTAAAGAATTTCTGACTTTGTCACTATTTTTAACAATCAGTCGGACCTCTGCCGCTCTTGAGGTGAAAACATTTTTCCTCATCATTCCTTCAGTCTTTCTACCAATCATTTTAAGTCAAAACCCTCTGGGGTTGAGCTCTTAAATCATGGAAATACGTTCTTCCTTCTTTATTATCTAGTTCCTATTTATAGTTTTATACATTTCAGTTAAGTTTCCTCTGAGCATCTATTACAACATATCCAGTGAGCCTCAGTCATGGGAAAAGGTAGAATCCATTACTCAGGAGAAAACCAATCAGAATCAGAGCAAGAAACCATGTTTTAGAAATTTGCTGTTTTTAAGGATGCAACAAGCAAGGTGAGTAAAGGGAAACCATTGTCTAGTATATTTGAATTTCTAGAATTTATTTGAAAGCAACGATATGAATGGGATGTATAGGGGTTTGGCTGGCATAAAAGAAAGAATCGGATAAAAGGGTTATTTCGGATTGGCAGTCAGTACCTAGTGGGGTGCTACAGAAATCAGTATTGGAGTATTCTTTACAATTAACATTATGGCTTGGATGAAGAGACCGTATATTGTGACCTTATTTGCTCATAGCGTAAAGATGGGTAGGTTAGCAGGTATCGAGGCTGATTCAAAGGGCAGGAAATAAATAGGCAACAAATTGACAGGTGGAATATAATATGGGAAATGTATAATCCACCCAGGGTTGGAGCACAGGAAAGAGAGAGCTATGCCTGCCATTTTGTTGATTATATTGAACTGTCCTTACTTTAAACTTATCCTGGCCACCTTTCCCCATCTTGTTCTCCATTACATCGACGGCTGCATCAGGGTTTCCTTCTGCACCCACGCAGAACCCGTTGCTTTTATCAACTTTCCCACTAACCTCCACTCTGCCCACAGGTTCACTTGGATTATCTCTGACCCCTCTCTACCCCTTTTCCCCTCAAAAATTTTCTCTGTCTCCATCATAGGGGACAGACTATCGACTATTTTCTACTACAAACCTACTGACTCCCACAATTACCTTCAGTACATCTCCTCCCAGGATGCCATTAATTTCTTCTCCACTGCATGTGCTCCCAACATGAGTCATTCTACTTAAGGGCATCCGAAATGTCTTCTTTCTTCAGTAAATGCCATTTCCCCTCTGCTGTTATGCTACTATGGATGGATCTATCACCCCTGTCTCCACTGCGTCACACAGATCTGTTCTCGCATCTCTACCTCCTAGATACAATAAGGATAGAGATCCCCCTGGTCCTCGCCTTTCATAGACCAGCCTCCGTATCCAGCACATCATTCTCTGACATTACTGCCACCTTGAACGTAATCCACTCACATTTTCCTGTCCCCACCCCTATCTGCACAGACCACTTCCTCCACACACCTCGGTTCACTCATCCCTTCCCCGTCAGCCAGTCCCTTCCCCGGGCACTTTCCCCTGCAACTACAGGAGATGTTACACCAGTGCCTGCACTTCACCCTCACCCCCATCCAGCAGCCCCATCAACCCTTCCTGGTGAAAAGGGTTCATGTGCACATCTTCAAACCTCATCTATTGCTTTTAATCATGCCAATGTGGCTTCCTTGGTGAGACCAAGCGTAGACCAGGCAATTGTATAATTTGCTCTGTGTCTGCCAAAGCCTCCTGGATCTCCCGGTTGCTAACTATTTTAACTCCCCTTCCCCTTCCCATACCAACTTTTCTGTCCTTAACCTCCTCCATTGCCAGAGTAAGGCCACATACAAATTTGAGAAACAACATCTCAGATTCCACTTGGCTAATACCCCCAACCCCCTCCCCATTGCCTGTGCCCCCACCCCCACTTTGGTGCACACCCATTTCTCCCACTGTCACCCATTCCCGAGACCCTAATTCCCTTGTCATCCTCTCTCTTACCCCTCTGCACGCTTCTATCTTTATCCTTCTGGCCTAACATTTCACTCCTCTTCTCTCCTTATTTTGCTCTCTTTTTTGTCATTTTCTTTCTAGCCATTGTCATTTACGCCACCCTTCTGCCAATCTACCCCATCTAAACCGTATTAACCTATCAATTGCCGGGCTTTCTCCAACCCCACCTCGCTTTTCTAACTTTCTCCCCCACCCACCAGACAATCAGTCTGAAGAAGGGTCCTGACCCAGAACATACTGTCCATTCCCTCCACAGATGCTGCCTAGCCTGCTGAGTTCCACAGCACTTCTGGTTTCTTCTCATGAAGGTTGTAAATTATTCAACTGAAAGTAAAAAGAAGGGGATAAATACTGCTCTCTGTTTTGACGCCAAAGGGAGAGTCCAAATTATGTTGTTGGACTGGAAGGAAGAAGAGTGTCTTCGTTATCTGGGTACTGTGGGAGATGATGTCAAGTTGGAACAGAAGAGCAGCTGGTAGTTGAATAGTTGCGAACTGGAAGAAAAGTGGACTGTTAGATCAATGCAACTGGATAACGAAACCACTAATACTAAGAGACCGAGAGAGTCCTTGACAGAGGGAGGAGTTAGATGGGGATTGTACCCTGAGTGAATAATGGTGCTATCACTGAAAAATGGGGAGTTCTATTGGGGATACGGTTTAAGTAGGATGATATGGAGGAGGAGTTGGTTGAATGTACTAGATGGAATGAATAAATATTGGTTAATTTATTTTTGTTTTGTTATTGTTTTTTTAAGCTATAAATTCCAAATAATCACATCGGTTTAATGAATAATAACAGGTTTAATCAAAGCAAATGTGAGAACATTGGCTCATGAGAAATATTTTGCAGCTTTGTATCTTCAATATTTTGACTGTCCCCTTCAGACCTTCTTGCAAATATTTCCCCACAAATAATCATAATGCATGTATATAAACTAAATTATTGCACTAGCATGTCCTCATGTCCATTGATTTTTAATAAGTGCTGTTCTAGAATTGTCTTTCAAGGTGTAATGGCAATTTCTATTGAGAAGTCCAACTTTGATAGCCATTTGATTCTTTGAGAAGTCCAACTTTGATAGCCATTACTCCTCGGGGATGGAATGGAGGCATAGCTTACACACACACCGCACGCACTCTGAGATAACAAAAACGAATCTTTCAAACGCTGGTTCTTGATTAAATGGTCTTTATTAAAGTAGCACAAATTAAAAGAGTAATTCATAATTTTTCATTCTTATCAACTGTTTCTTCTTCAAACAATACAGTAAAAATCGTGTAGTCGTTACCGTGTAGTCCTTGTGAGTGTGGCTGGCGCGAGTGTGACAGTTGTGAGTGTTGCAGACGTGAGTGTGGTAAAAAACTGTATTCTCTCCATCCTCCGAGACTAAACTGACCCACAATCTCCGTCGCTACGCTAGCCTCCTCCCATGTAGACACTCCCCATTACGTATCAAATCACACCCACAAGCATGCAAAAAAGACAGAAACTAGAAATATTAAACTATAATACAATGACAGTAACTAAATTAAACATAAATGGCTCCTACACAAGGTAAGTGCCAAAGTAAAGCTGTTTGTTGGCAAAGGTTAGTTTGCAATTTGGCATATTTAAGAAATAAGTCAACGCTTTGAAGGAGTTCAACAGACTGAAAAACATGTTTTATGTCAGGTTTAAAAATAAACTGCTGTTGTATTTACTCACCTAACACAAAAGACTAGCCTTGAAATTGTCTATTGCCCCAAATAAAGTTATTTGGCTGCATTGATCACTGCAGAAATTGTTGTTGAAAACTGGATCCATTATGTTGGCAAAATTATTTGGACCACAGAGCCATGTTACTTCAACAGAGTTGATTTATACAGCGAGACAAGGCAACGAGAGATGAGCATTTAGAGACATCTGAGAAAATTTGAGCAGAATTGTTCAAACCTGATGTGCCATATATTCAAACACTTAATTCAGACTAGCTGTAAGTAAAAATGGGCTCAGATTGTCCACTACTTGGCTGTTTGCAGTACTTAAAATGCACACATGGGTACAAGTGGAAGTAGCATCTCAAGTATGGGATGTGCACAAAAATTGTTTTATAAATAACTGCTTGCATTTTATTATAAATTCAGTATTCAAAGCTGATGTAATTAGAAATTAAGCAAAAATACTAATAGTGTATACATTTGGCTTCTGATGGCTCCTTCCTTTCATTCGGGCAAAATTTAATGGTATCTCCATGTTTCACTTTAAAATATGGATTTGTAAAAATAAGGATATTACTAATAGTGTGAATGAGTGATCAATATTTGGCATGGACTCAGTGGGCTGAAGGGCCTATTTCCAAGCTGTATCTCTAAACTAAACTGAACAGTTTTTTTGCATTGAATAAGATCACGGAAGACTATAGTAGTCTTCCAGCATAAAATAGTTGTTCAGAAACTAATTGAATCATCTCTGATAAGGAGATTTCTTTTTATGGAATAAAATCGTGTATATAACTGAGCACTGTTACTGCTTCCTTCAAGCAAACCTGATACACTTGTCACATCTGCAAGATCATATCATTCTGTGAAGAGCAGACTGCTTGCAGGTTATGACAGATTGTTATTGAATAATCATTCTTATCAGATGAATTTTTCAATCTTTTTTGTAACGTATGGAAAGGAGTGCTTTTCCTGAGCCTCCTCCTCTTCATTCATTCACACTGTCCTTGAATGACTTTTTCTGAGAAGTATCTTCAAAGCCCAAGGATATTCACTTGATTAATTGCCCCTTGGGTAAAAGGAGATAAACACATTCTTGCAAAATATAAATGATTTATACTTTCCTGATTAAGCTGTGTGTTATTTTAGGTTCTGAAAATAACCTTACCAGGTCATCGAAAGCGAATTTTAGCTTCTCTTGGTGAACGGCCCAATGAAGAACCACCTCAGAAACCACCGCGCACTTCCCAAGTTCCCAAGGTAAGAAAGTTCTTCCGCTGCCATGTAGCAGGTGGTATTTTAAAATCCTAACATTGTTAGATAAGGCACTTAGAGAGATCTCTTTGCAGAAACTTGCTTTAGAATTCGATGCAAATTTATAGTTGTTTAAAACTTGGGCACTGTTTACATGTCTCTCAAATTAAAAAAAAAAAATTTAGGGCTAATTTCCTTAAATGACTTCAGCAATAGAAAGCCAGTTAATTCCATTTGTTCAAATCTTGTTAACAGTGTTTCTAGAATTGATATAATTTCATCCATTTGAGCAAGTGTTCATGCTAGCTGAGTAATGGAGGAATTTTATATTCCTAATAGTTTTAGATGTAGCACATGAGATCATTAAAGTGAACTGATGTCCACATGTCTAGAATGCTATGCTTCTGCACAAGTTTGCTTCCAAACTTGAATATCTAGACTTTGCTCAATCTCCTGTATATTTAAAGGACACTTATATATTGGACTGTACTTATCTGGTGGATACATCCTCCCTCCCGTGGTTTTTTCTCTCATTTCTGTCACTCCCCTGCATTTTTGGTCTCTTTCTCACAAAAATAGGTGCATTTTCCAGTTTTGCAGATTGGTCTAGCCTCAGCATTAAAAAAAGTGGCTTCATCTTCAAAGATTCTAAAGAATAAAACAAAAGTGTAGCAAACTGTCAAAACCAACATCTATATATCCTTTATTTTCAATTTGTCACTGCATGGATTAGTTTGTGTGACACATTTGACCTTAGGCTCTTGTTTGTTGTGATGTTGCTGTCAATGTCAGTGAATCCTCAGCATTTGGGTACAAGATTAGGCTTCTCATGGCTGTTACATAATCTCAAAAGGACCCTAGATTTCTTCAAAACCATGACATCGGGATTCACTGCATACAAATAACTTGATTTACAGATATCTGACTTTATGAAAATTCACCCATATGCTTTTAAACTATTTTCAAGCTAGTAATCACAAAATGATTCATTGTATTCAATAATGACTAGATACAGTATACATTTCATTAGTTTAATTATGGGTCATGTTAGGGTCATTATTCAATGAAATGAAAGATTATAGTTAAGTGTATGTAGTGATAAGACATGGGTCAATATAGAAAACACATTTCTATCTTACGGAAAAATCAGCTTACGGGCAGTTCTCTGAAGTGGAACCCTTATGTAACCCTGTATCGGCTAAGTGGTATTTTCAATATCATTCCAAAGCAAATTTGTGATGTTTTAACTGTGGGAGATTCTCACCAGCAAATGCACAATAAGAGTCCCAAAGGTTAGTCACAGCATATTTCAATTAGAACTGCTGAAGAATATCTTTTTGATGTGTGTGGGTAGTGATGTGTGAAAATGTTCTGCAATCATGGCAGCAGAACATTTCTTTGGGAACTGCAGGAGCTGAGCATTACATGAAGCAAAGTAACATCTAATATGTTTCATGTTTTAACATTGAGCTTTTACAGTTTAGAATTTTTCTTAACATCAGACAGCGCCCTTTGCTCAAGTGGTTTATAAATTATAATTATCAAAGGGTTTAGATGATATCAAGCCATAATACTGAGAATTATCTGCCACATGCAAGTTAATTGAATGCCAGCATTGCATTCCACCAAATGTTTAACTCTATGATTTAAATGTAGAATTAAATAGGACCTAGGTCAAACATCAATATTGCATGTGGCTGTGTCACGTTTCTGCCCAGTGGATTAAATTAAAATTGACCTCATAATTTCTGAATCTTCCATAAATCTCCCATTGCCACTTCTGATTTTTCTTTGGAACAACTACATTTTTTTGTGATTATTCATGTGGATTGGCAATCCATGTTCTTTTAATAAAGCGCTGCAAAATTTAACAATAAACAATATTTCCGTGAGATTGGAAGAGGAGCTTTATTTCTTTTAATTCGTAATTGTTAATTTCCCTCCAAAATGGTGACTGAAAATAAATTTCATGAAAAAAAATGAAGACTTGCAGTTTTCATGCTTCTTTCAGCCGCCACAGATGGTTTACAACATAACATTGCAATTTTCACAGATGGATAATGGAACTGAAATGAGTATGTACTTCTCTTTTTTTAGATTTTTAGATTTTTTTAGATTTAGAGATACAGCGCAGAAATAGGCCCTTTGGCCCACCGGGCCCGCGCTGCCCATGGATCCCCGCACACTAACACTATCCTACACCCACTAGGGACAATTTTTACATTTGCCCAGCCAATTAAGCTACATACCTGTACGTCTTTGGAGTGTGGGAGGAAACCGAAGATCTCGGAGAAAACCCACGCAGGTCACGGGGAGAACATACAAACTCCGTACAGACGGCGCCCGTAGTCAGGATCGAACCTGAGTCTCCGGCGCTGCATTCGCTGTAAGGCAGCAACTCTACCGCTGGCCACCGTGCCAAACCATCTCCACAAACCAAAATTCTTGTTGGGGTTTGACATTTTGAACAGAAGAAAGCTGTTTCCATTGGTGGTTGTTTCAAAGACACAGTGGGGAGGGGGGAAGGTCAAAAGTTTAACCTATTAAGAAATATAAGAGAAAAAACTCTTCGGCAAAATGTTATTGTGTGGGGATATTACTATCTCCAATTCAGTCCAGTTCCTTGAGGAGATAACAGAGAAGATTGGTATAGGACAGTGGACATTGTGTTCATGGGCTTTTGACAATGTCCTACGTGGTGGGCTGTTTCAGAAGGTTAAAGCATATGGGATCAAAGGCAAGCTGACAAATTGGATTCAGTCTGTGACCAGTGATGTACCACATGGATCAGTACTGTTTGTGACAACAGTTGGTGCTAACTCAATGGCTTCTTCTGTGCCATATGAATTTCCTGATTGTAATCTGTCAGCTTCTCATTTCTACCCTGATCCTCCCCTGCATCTGGTCTGCAGCTGAACCTTCTGGAATCTGGCTTCCTTTTCCCCAAACTTTACTGGTTTTGTGATGCAATCTACAGTCAGAAAAGATATAACCACTTGTGTTCCTCTGATTGAACCATTTCAGTTACATCCCCTCCTCAAGACATGTCTAAAGTGTCCTTATTTTATAAAACTGTCTACACCTCATAAAAAACTGACTACTCCTCCCAACAATCAAGAGATCAACTTTAATCTCTCATCTCCTACTTCACTGTATATTAAATATATAACTCTGGGATGCTGCTATTTATTTTTTATCTATTTACTAATCTTTGCACCTTCCTTCATTACTACTTCCTTCATTGTATGGTGACTATTTACAAATCTGTCTCTATTTGTTGAGTATCAGGTTTTTTTTTAAAGGTCCCTTATAAATGCAACTTGTCTTTCCCCCTCCTCTTCTCATATCTCTGTATTTGTGCTCTTCTTCTAATAACCATTCTGTTCAACCTGGTCAGATAGTGGTTGAACAGCATGAAAGCAAAGTTGAAAGCTCACCATCATTCAGTCTCCAAATGCTGCTACTGCATACATTTGGGTCACAAGTACAATCTATACATGTGGCCTGTAGTCAGAAAGAAAAGCCTCTGCCAATGTCCAATGAAACGTGCGTGGGTTAGCAAGCTTTCCAGAAAACATACCTGAGATATCAAGGACCACAGGGGAATCTTATGCTAATAACGTCATGAGATCATAAGAAATAGTAGAATTAGGCCATTTGACCCATCAAGTCTGCTCCGCCATTCAATCATGGCTGATCTATCTCCCTCCTAACGCCATTATCATGCACAAAGCTTTACCTGTGACCCCCATTTTTTAATATAAGTGGATGACATACAACATTTCAATCTTTATAAACCTGACCACTGTGCAACATCTAATGGGGAAAGTCTTGGCTTCCATGGTAGCACAAGCAGAAGCCACCCAACCCTAATAAAGGCTCAGCCTGCTGCCTTGATCGCTCCAGTGAGATTAAAGGGAGTGGAAGAGCCCAGTGTGATAAAAGGAGCATGGGAATCAACAAGCAGTGATCCAGATGCGAAACCATTAAGGTTTCCAACAATCAGCTTCCAGATTTACTGTGTAGTGAGGAACTGGGGAGCTGGTTTGAGCTGACATACTGTACCAGCATTTTCACTGTCCTTGGATGGCTGTGATACAGCTGCTCTGAGTGGTATTGGTTCCATGGGGTGTGAATCTGATGGCCCTTTCACGATCACCAGTAATTTTGCTGTTGCTTGTCAGCCAGCCAGGAAAGGGTAATGTCACTGGGCTAATTTTTCAGGCATAGAGATTTCTGTCACTAAAGCTGTCATGTTCTGAATTAATTATAGCTGAGAAAGCAGTTGGCTGGATATTATTTTACTTCTGGGTCATAAAGCAAAGGAAGAATAAAGGTGAGCTTTTGCACTAGATCTTGCTGAAAGATTAAATCCCAAATTTTTCCAGATTTGCATTATTTAAAATACAATTGTAAACTAATTTAGAAGCCCTACCATTGACAGCCGCGCCATGTGATTGAATTTCAAAATGGCATGTGGAGTACTTTGTTTTATTTTGGGCTTTGCGAGGGTAATGGGATAATTCCAGTGCTCAAAAATAACATTCTAAAATAGAATGACATCCTTTGCAAGCTATGTATGCCAAACCCAGTTGATAGTAGGTTTTGTGGCTTCTCCTTTATTTAACTTTGTGTTAAGGTAGTTAAATTAATAGAAATCTCTTCTAATAAGTTTAAATTATTTTATTACTATTTTGTCGAGTACTTTGTTGACTGGTTATTAATTGTTATAACACACAAATCTCTGCTCCTATTTGGAGAGAAGAGAGTCAAGTGTTTTGTTGTCAGATGTCCCAAAACGGAACAATGAAATTCATACTTGCAGCAGCACAACACATGTGCAAAACATAGGCATCTGCAAACACCACAATAAACAATGAAAAATTAGTTCCGTGTATACAAAACAAATAAATATATTAAATATATGCAGCAGTGGTTCTGTTGATTATCTGCTGCTACCTCTTCTCAGCTAGGAAATTAGTATTCATCCTTGTTTATTTGGAAGGAGCTGCTAAAATAGGAAGGGCTCAGTCTTCAGGTCATCATTATCCATCATCAGGTAGCTGAGTAGTGCAACCACTGACAAAGTCAGCAAGTTCTGAAGAATGCAGCTGCTTTACCAGGGCTGACATTACATCATTAGTATAGCTCTCATAGAATAATTTAATCCATGATCTTTCAAAGTGGGTGCAACACAGTTTTCGTGGAGATTATGTTGCGTCATCGGGTCAACTGTACCTTTCATTGCATGGTATGGCACTGTCACTGTGCTAATTGAGATAGAATCAGAATTAACCAAGTAGCTCAAAATTGAGCATCCCCAACACACTTTGGGCCATCAGCTTCAGAGTTGTATTGCCTCACTCTACCATTAATATTGAGCCAGGGGAGCACCCTCAAACAAAAATTAGAAGAGCACGTGTATTGAAAATTTAAAAAATGCTGTCCTGAGTCTGTACCATATCAACAAAATGCATTACAACAATTGGGCAAAGATCCCAGGATAGCAGCATCCAAATCCACAATCTTTGCAGCTCAAAAAGACACTGGCAGCAGCCATATGGAAATACCGGCACTTGCAGATTCCTTTCCAAGTTTGCACCACCAACCATCTGACGGAAATATAATGCTGTTTTCTCACTCTTGTCAAATTCCTGCAACTCTCTACTCAGCGCTATTGTGAGAGTACCTGCTCCAGATAGACAAGAGCACTTAAATAACTTGTCTCACTGCTACCTTTACAGTGCAATTTGGCCTAAGAATGTTATGATAGTTTTACTGGTGATTTTAAAAAGGGAATTGGATAAGATGGTATGCGTTTTGCTCAGGGGTGGACTTTGTAACTTTGTGGCCAGGGGTGGCTTCATTAATCCAACTTCGTACAGTGACCTGAGTCGTCTCCTCTTCCGCTACATCACCATCTAATTTTATATCACTTTTCCGGGCAAATGTTGAGCCACAGAATATCTATGGCTAGCATATTATTACATTTCTTACTTTTAAAGGTGATGAATATGTTCAAACCTTTCCTCACTAGCTCTATTCCTGTGCTCTTTGTGTGATTTGATAATACTACCTAAGGCTCACCATCTCAATCTTTGCATTTTGGTTACAAGTTTCTTGAGTGCAGGATGTTGTAGTGTGTGTTGGGGTGATGGTATAGGTGTTCTTTGTTAGTTTTTTTCATTATGTTGCAACAATGAAGACATCAGAAGTTTCTGATTTTATTTTAGTATTATTAAAATCTTTTTTTTAAATCACACTAGTTCTTAAAGTGCAGTATTTGAAAAAGTTAGATTTCAAATGAGGACCATTTGCTCATATCGGAGGACTAAAAGGCTGTGTATTTTACATTCTAAGCACGCGTGAATAAATACTCCAATGATCCTGCATGATCCTACATAATTTAGCAATGAATTGGTAAAATAATGTTGCCATAACATTTTAGATTTTGCATGTCAACAAAACCAGTTGTCATTTTGACTACAGATAAGTTGGAACACATGTTTGCAAACATTCTTTGCCTGTTTTTATGAAGTAATTCAGTGAAATATCTATGAATTTATTAAGCTAACCACCGTTGAGGTGCAAATTGCTGCTATTTACATACCTGGCACAGTTACAACAGATTATTCTCAAGCTAGTATCTTTGATGATCTCATCCTTCTGCTCCTCAGCACAGATGCTAAACTGCAATTTGGGCTGAAATATAGATTACTAACTTAAACAACCAGGTATTTTTCATTCAGTTGCTCATGTATTGGTTGCCATAATTTGCAGCTGTCATTGGGTAATCTTGAAAGAAAATCGTGTAATTCCTGCCTAAAATTACAGGCCACATTCATGTGCACAACACACCTGCTTTGAGTCGCACTCCAAATAAGTTCACTCCCCTTCTATGAAGCCAGCCGATAGCTCCCTTCCACAAAGGAACTGTTCAGTTTTTAATCACCTGGGATATATAGAGTGTGATTGTCTGGTTCACTTACATCGCTAAAGTCAATTTGTGATGTGGCAGTTAATAAGTCATGATGGTACTCTTAATTTGTTTGTTAATTTAACTGCAATGATAAAGCATAATAGGTAAATGTTGAGTATGGAGTAGTGTGAGCGGGTACTAATGGTCTGTCTTGGAGTCTGGTCAGAGGGGGACATCGGAAAATCAATTGGAGAGTGTGCTTAGTGCGAATTAGCAACAGGAGATAGTAATTGGCTTATTTATTGTCCTAAAAAATTCCTTGTCAACCTGCGGCTCTAAAATGAGATGTGCTATAAATATACCTGCAGCTACAGATCCAGTTTCAATCATTTTATTTTAAAAAGTAGCATTTTTCTTGTCACTTACCGCAATTTAAAGCTGACCACTTGAGCCATTGTTCCATCGTCCATGGAGATTTTACATCTTGTGCGGCCATTAAGGTCACATCACAGGAAGAGTTAAAACCAGACCCATCCAAGAATCAGATAACAACTGGCATCAGGTTCAGTCATGGCACAAGTCTTAGTCTGAACTACTGATGATGACCTTGCACATTTTTCTAAATTTCAGAAAGAAAAATTTTAGAAACTTATAGTGTAGGAAAATAACTGCAGATGCTGGTACAAATCGAAGGTATTTATTCACAAAATGCTGGAGCAACTCAGCAGGCCAGGCAGCATCTCGGGAGAGAAGAAATGGGTGACGTTTCGGGTCGAGACCCTTCTTCAGACTGATGTCAGGGGGGCGAGACAGCAGTCTAAAGAAGGGTCTTGACCCGAAACGTTACCCATTCCTTCTCTCCTGAGATGCTGCCTGACCTGCTGAGTTGCTCCAGCATTTTGTGAATAAATTTTAGAAACGTATAACTTTTTAAGCAACAATGCATTGGAAAAACTTTAATGCATTTTGGAAAGATTTCAAATATTATTTTTAATTGAACATTGGAAATAGTATAATTTCAATTAATTATTTATTGGAAAGACTAATATATTTAATTATTTAAAATGTGCTACCTCGATCTCTTACAGATGTTTTTGATGATTTCCGTTCATTTTGATAATTTTTATGGATAAACACTCCATCCTCCTCCTTGTACGTGGTGTAGATTCTTTGGATGAGTTACTTATTCAAGAGGCAATAAGATGGAAGTTTGCGCTTTGTTGATCTGTAAATGAATTTTAATCTCAAAACCCGATGTGCAGCCAGCAAAGACATCCTGAGTCTTTGATGGCAGCTTTTGAACCTCCGCATTAGATCACACATGCCTAGAAATCCCAAAGCTGGTGTCAGTCTCAAGAAGTAAAGATGACAAATTCCAGTGGTTATGCTGCAATCACTGCCATGAACTCTGGACCACTGTTCATTTTATTCTTAGGAAAAAAAAATGCAGATGCTGGTTTAAATCGAAGGTAGACACAAAATGCTGGAGTAACTCAGTGGGTCAGGCAGCATCTCGGGAGAGAAGGAATGGGTGACGTTTCGGTCGACCCGAAACGTCACCCATTCCTTCTCTCCGGCGATGCTGTCTGACCCGCTGAGTTACTCCAGCATTTTGTGTCTACCTTCATTTTATTCTTCCCTAACAACAAGCATGTGGGGGAGGCCACGGGTAAAATTGGGTATGCAGACTCCCTGCAGTACAAACATATTGATGTTTTTATTAATGGGACTGATGAAACAGTTCAATCAATTGGAAACCTGATTACAACACTATTGAGCTTTTCCATTTTGCTCATACCACTTCATTCATAATTATGCCTTTGTTGAGAAAGCAGATTACGATGATGCAAGATGCTCTAATATTTCTTCTCCTCAGCAGTGAACTCGGATTGAAGTCTCCATAGAACATAGTCCAACACAGAAACAGGCCCTATGGTCCACAATATCAGTGCCAACATGATGCCAAGACCAACTTTTATGTGCCTGCACATAATCCATATCTCCATTCCCTGCGAATTCCTTGCCTATCCTTAAATGCCACTATCATATCTGCCTCCCACCACCGCTCCTGACAGGTGTGTCAAGTACTCACCAGCCTCTGTGTACAAAAAAATTGCCCCACACATCTCTGGGAGACTTTGCCCCTCTCACCTTAAAACCATGCCCTCTAGAATTTGATTTTTCCATCCTCAGAAAATGTTCTAATTGTCGACCCTATCTATGCCTCTCCTAATTTTATATACATATCGTCTCCCTGCAACCTCCAGCATTCCAGAGATAACAATCCAAGTTTGTCCAACCTCTCCCTGTCATTAATACCCTCCAATCCAAACATCATTCTGGTAAACCACCTCTGCATCCTTTCCAAAGCTGCTACATCCTGTAATAAGGTGACCAAAACTGTTTGCAGTCTAACCAAAGTCCTAAAAAGCTGCATCATGACTTTCTGACCCTAATACTCAGTGCCCGGAGCTATGAAAGTAAGCATACCATATGCCTTCCTTTCCATGCTATCTACTTGTTACCACTTTCAGGTAGTTCTGGGCTCGAACCCCAAGATTCCTCTGTGCATTGATGTTGCTACGGGTTTTTTTGGCATTAAAAATATAGTTTAGAGAGAAGATGCAAAGTTCTTCAACAAGGCTCCAGCAATCTCCCCTCTTGCCTCATCAGCCCTGGGGATGTATCCACCTTAATACCCTTTAAGAGCCCAATACATCCACCTTCCTATTCTCAAACTACCCTTGGATATTCGTATTCTCCACACTAATCTCACTGCCGCGTACAAAGACAAACTGACTGTCCCTAACTAACCCATCCTCTTCCAAATGGAAGTAAATTCTGTCCCAAAGAATCCTCTCTTATAACTTCTCTATCACTGATGTGAGGCTCACCGGCCTATACTTCCCTTCTTAAACAGAGGAACAACATTAGCTACTCTCCAGTGCTCTTCGACCTCACCTATGGTTAGAGAAGATGGAAAGATCTTCAACATGGCTCCAGCAAACTCCTATCTTGCCTCATCAGCATTGGGGATTTATCCACCTTAATGCTCTTTAAGAGCCCCAACACATCCTCCTTCCTATTCTCAACCTGCCGTTGGATGTTAGTATTCTCCGCACTAATCTCACTGCCCTCCATGTCTGTCTTCTTGGTGAAAACAAATGCAAAGCACTCATTTCGTAATTCGCCCCCAATCCCTGACTCCAAACACAAATTCCCTCCTTTATCCTTCAAGTCCATCAAGTATTTCTCCCAAAACATTTGTAATGTCTTCACATTTGCAAATCATGCTGCCTGCATTGCTAGTAGAATATTGGTACTGAATTAACAATTAGTTTGTGATCCCCATTTGTGAAACTTTTGAATTTTCAGATACGTAATCCTACATTTTGATTCTACCAATTTAACTTTAACTTGGTTGATACTTACTTGACATGAACCAGAAACCAAGAAAGGTTGTAAGGAGGATGCAAAGGGTTCAAGCAATTTAGGCAAATTAAATCTATGAGCACATACATGGCATTTGGGTTATAACGTGTAAAAATGGGAAAGTTAAGAAGACGAAAAAACAGCGTTATTTAAATTATGATAGATTGAGAAATGTTGATGTGGAAAGGGATCTGGATGTCAATGAAAACCAGTTACGGCAAGAAAGCAAGCAGTTGAGAAGACAAATTATATATTGGCTTTCATTGCAAAAATAACGGAAGAAAGGATGTCTCATTTCAAATAGAGGTTGTCTTGGTGAACACAGTAAGCAGTTTCCTTGCCTAAAAAATAGATGTAACAGTAGAAGGAGAGCAACAAAGATTCACTTGACTGATTACTGGAATGGCAGATCCGAACCAGAACCAGAACCGAAAGATTTGGTTGGCTAGGAATATATTCGCCAGAGTTTAGAGAAATAAGAGATTTCATTGAAACATAGTTGACAGATTGGATTCACAGAAGACTTTTCCCCTGGCTAGGAGTTCTTGAACTAGGGGGGTTCAGTCTCAGCATAGTGGGTGAGAGATATAAGACTGAGGGAAGGAGAAATGTCTTCATTCTTTGGCTGAATATATTTGAAAAAAATATGAATTTCTAAACACAAATGACATTGAATCATGGGGAGAGAGGGGGAATGTACTTCTGAATTAGAGGATCTGCCATGATTGTATCGGATGGTGGAAGTGAATCTGAGAACTGAATTACATATTCCTGCAATTTTATTCTGTTCCAATACTACTCTAATCTACCTCATACTCAGAAGAGGTGAATATATGTGAATATGGTATAGGTTTATTTTTATTAGGGTGGTAGATATTTAGGAGCAACCATTTGTTTTTATTCATTTTTCCAGGAATATCGACGTGAGTCTCGAATAACACTTCGCCCGCCTAGTTTAGCAACACCGTATTCTCCTGTTCAGAATTGGCAGCACCAGCCAGAGAAGCTTATCTTTGAGTCCTGTGGCTATGAAGCGAATGTGAGTATCTTGTTCTGGACCTAATCTTTTTTAATGTTGTTAAATGAGAAATAAAATGCATTCAACTTGTGGGACAATATATATAATATATTAGCATTGCCATGATTTGAACTTTAAATTCCAAAGAAACATGGAGAGTAATGATTGAAGCATTTGGAGACAATTTCTATTAAATGTTGTTATTGTTCACACTGACTGCATTCTTTGTTAGGCAAGTCTCTTACCAATGTAATTGCTCATGCTCAATCATGTGTAATCTTTATTTCTTGTGAAGTCAAATTACACACGGAATTAACAGTTATGTGTTACTGCAGTGCAAGGCAATATTTCTACTTCTGCTTGTTGCTTTTTATACATGAAGGTGCATAGTTCGTGGCAGATTAAATGTTGATCTTACGTTGGCACTTGGACAAAGGAAGTTACTTCTTCAGAATTCTCACTGATCATTGGGAGAGGTTTGGAATCTATAGTACATTCATCTTTAGCCGCCCACTTAGACTGCTTCACAAAAGGTTGTGGTAAAGTGGTGCTAAACAATCACACCCTGAGCACAACTGCTGTTGAAATTCTCTAACTTTGCAGAAATCTGCCTCACTTATGGAAGTTGGAATTAATTGCTGGCCAAAAAAACTGTTTGTTCTTCCTTTTCTATTAGAATACTCAGCATAATGTACATTTGAAGTGTGAAGCATTTGTTGCAACTAAATAAATTTTGAAAGGCATGTGATTTTCCATACATTCCACATAAAGAGATAGAAAAAGCATAAGAATGTTTTGTAAGCCAATTCAAAGCACCATTATGATGAACTCTTTCTTCATCTGTTGCAGTATTTGGGCTCTATGCTTATTAAAGACCTAAAGGGGACCGAATCAACCCAGAATGCTTGTGCGAAAATGAGGGTTTGTATCAGTTCATCACATACAAACACAATATTTTGAATTAAGTCATGTTTGAATCTTTAATACATCTCCTGTTATGCTTTTGTTTAGAAATCTACCGAACAAATGAAAAAGATACCAACTATTTTCCTCTCCATCACTTATAAAGGTGTAAAATTCATTGATGCGTTTAATAAGGTATTTGTGGAGTTATCAGATCTTGTTACTTTCACTTCAGTCTGTGTGTTCTGCCAATCAGTCAATTTGTAATAATTTTGCCTTGAGAGTTCTCAAAGTTCAAATTGTAATTGGCCATGTATCAATCACGCTTCAACCAGAACCTTGCACTAAGAAATTGTTTGACTATGGTAGATTAGCAAAAACAAAAAGTTTGCAGTTATCTTCTCGGTCAACAGCAAGCAGTCACGACCTGAAACGTCGACTGTTCCATTTCCCTGCATGGATGCTACCTGACCCGCTGAGTTCCTCCAGCAACTTGTTTTTTTTAGCAAGCAGAAATGCTTTCTGATAGTGGGAACTTCGGGGCATGTTATTGATCATGCTGCTGGTAATGTTTGCCATTATATCACATTTATCCTAACCCCCAAGAGCTAAGTGATTTGCAATTTTTTTGTATGTCGCTCCAACATTCATTAATAACAAAAACTGTGACTGTGAAAATGTTGTTTATGTACTGCTTAACAATATGGTACAGGTCCACCATCGATTTTCCGGCAACTGGTGGTCTGGCGACCCCTTTAATCCGGACAAAATCTCCCCCCCCCCCCCCCCCCGGAAGTCCCCCAAAAAATGTGGCGCCTAGGCCGGATGAGGTGACCGATCTCGATCTCGATCTCAGTGGGACTCCCGTGTCAATCAGCGGGTTGACTTTGCCCATTGGAGCCAAGGCTCTGGGACTACGGCCTCGGCAGATACATTCCCATAGTTGACTTCCGTAGTCAACTTTGTAGTCCGATATCTGGGCCCCCCAAACTGTGATCTCTGTTGGCCCGTGAAAATGGATAATACGGCAAGGCTCTGGAAACAAGAGTTGCCCGAAAATCGGCACTTTATAAAGAAATTGGATAACAATAAACGTCTTGATACAGCACAATGATAAAGTTTGGAGTGAACAAAAACAGAGAACACTGAGGATGCTCGACAGGACAGTCGCATTTGTGGAGAGAGAAACAGAGTTAACATATAAGATTTATAATTCTCCATCTGTTGAAGGATCATTGATCTGAATTATTAACTTTTTTTCCGTCACCACAAATGCTGCCTGATCTCTTGAATATCCCCAGTGTTTTCTGTTTTTAATTCAGATTTCCAGCATTTGCCATTTTATGCTTCTCAAAGTTTTATGTGACTTGTTCCAACAAAGTGCTGCTCACAATAGGTAGACTTGTATTTTCCCAACTTCGACCCTTCTCAACCACAACTGGTTTGTTGTGATTTTTTTTCTAGGATAGTAAACGTTTAAATCTATTAAATAATATTTGTTTCATTCACAGAATATCATTGCTGAGCACGAAATCCGCAATATTTCCTGTGCTGCCCAGGATCCTGAAGATCTTTGTACATTTGCTTACATCACTAAAGATCTACAAACAAATCATCACTATTGCCACGTTTTCAGCACGCTTGATGTAGTACGTCATTATCCTCCTTCAATATTCGAAAGAAATATACAGCTCAAAAGTATTGTGCATGCTTCTAAGATTCAAACCACTAGTGTTCCCCACTGTTCTTAAACCCCTCCCTCTTCTTCAGGCTAAGCTTTGGTATAAAGGGTTGTTTTTTGATGATAAGAGTTTGTCTGAATATGCTTTCCAAATCCCACTCAGAAAAGGAAGTTTGGGAAGGGTAATTACGGTAATGTTTAATAAATGTTAATTTATTTTAAAAGCTTATAATTTTGGGCAGCTTTGATATTTCACCACTCCTCTCAGATGAGGTATCCTCTCCCAGATGGCATGACCACAGCCAAATGTTTTCATACATTATCATCTTGAATGGGAGAAGTTTTGACGGTGCAGAATAGGAGTGGTTGGTGCTGAGGAAAGTGATATTGCACAATAAAATGGCACAAATGCATGCTCTTCAGAAGATGAACAAAATCCTGGGATAGTATAAAAGGGAAAAATATTGAATGGCTTACTTTTTTTTCATTTTGTGCAATTCAACCAAGTAGAGCCTGTTCAATTTCGACACTGAGGGCTGTAAAACAATTCATCTTTTCATAAACTATACGAAGATGGACGCAAGGGTGCTTTCCAGGGCTAGATGCATTGATATGATTATTTTTTTAATCAACTCTGGGATCTTGGCATCCTCTTTCTACTCTTTGAATGCATTGAATAGTGGGGTGGACTTGAACTTAAAACTAAGCAACACCCTGTGTTGGCGATAAACCTAGGCATAACTATTCAGACATTGCATTTCGCAGCGGAGATAGAGTTTGAGGGAACTGGAGAAAATGTTTGTGTTTTTGCATGTATTTCAAAACTGAACTTGAGAACAGGGTCATTACAATGAAGGAAACGATTTACCAAATTTAGGTTTCTATCCACAATGGATGAAAAACTATGACTTTTTTTTAACTAATTGGATTCTTCATAAAAGCAGAACTGGACTTCAATGTCCAATACTTTCAGCTATAACAATGGTATCAATTTATATATATTTTATTGATGCAGAAATGGTTCATTGTGTTACTTTATTTGGGAAATGGCCCACATGACCTTATTAGCAGTGGCATCGGAAAGGTTATGCATGGATTTGGCCCAGGTCTTCACACAATGAAACAGAATGGTGTTGATTGATAACTAAAAACGATTAACCATGGAAGAGAATATTGAAACATAATAAAAACGGAAATAGTATTTTATTCATTACTATCTTTATTCCAGAATTTAACATATGAAATAATCCTTACGCTGGGACAGGCATTTGAAGTTGCCTACCAACTTGCACTGCAAGCTCAGAAACCTACTCAGACGTCCCTTTCCATGGCTGAAGCAGAGTATGCGGACGTGAGGACATCTAAACCAGTCCCTAAACCACGATCCAGCATGAGAAAATCTGCTGTAAGTTTAATTTGTTCAAAATGCTCCTAAAATGATGTAAGGAATTTGAGAAAGTTCTGGTTTGTAACAAGAAAATTGCATTTTTCAGAAAAGTATTGTATTTAGCTTCAAGAGAGTAATTTTTAACGTGATTTGGCATCATTGTTAACATTATAAATACATACTGTACGGCAATTTTCTTACAAAAGGCATATGAAACTGAAGTGGCATATAAATAATGTTCCATGAGATATGAAATTACAGTAAAATGCATTTGCGGGGAATGTTCAATACTGCCAGGAGGTATCTGTATCAATAAAATGTCCCATTCACATCTTCCAGCAAACTTCTCCTTGATAAATATAAATCTTTACAGAATTAATGAACTAACTTCAAGTCAAAAGAAAACGAACAAGGAATTAATATCACATTTACCTTCAAGTTTGCTTAAATTGTGCTGCAGTTATTGTGTTAGTCTATCAAAATGCATTAGTGAATGGTAGTTGACAGATAAATAAATTGATTCAATTAATAGATTAATGATCTGGTGGTGACCTTGCTGGATGTTATAGTATGCTATAGTTCACTAATGACTGCTGTCGTTTCTTACCAAATGGACCAGGTGCAGCCACTTAATAGCAGATGCTGTTACTGTCACACGTGCACTACTCACAGGCCTTCGCTTCCACCTCTACCGCTGCATTCGTTCAGCAAAGGAGTCCAGGTTTCTCTCTATATTTATATATCTCTGTTCCTCATGTGCATTCCCATCCATGCATGGCAGCCAGCAGCTTTAAAAAACCCACTGAAATTGGTTATTAACGAGAGCCGAAATTACCCGTTCATTTTCTAATGTGCACCTTGATAGTTCTGGCATTAAAAATAAATTACCAAAAGAACTATTGGGAGCCTATGAGATTGGGGTGAACCAAACTAAAATAAAATCTTGAGATTTGAGAATAAATTTAAATAATAAATATACTTAGAGCATTTTATAAGTTAAATTAAGAGTAGTCTGGAAGAAAGTTTAGAAATAGGCATTCAGAAGTGGGAAAATTGTGGAAATTCCTGGGGTAAAAAAGACACAAATTATATAATCAACAAAATTTCATGACAGAAGTTTGTCACTTCCACGATGATGGTAGACTTTCATCGCAGCTTCTGGCTAATCTCATTGTGTGCATCTTTTTCATCCTTCCATTTATATGCTTCCTCTTCTAATAATTGTCTAATTTCTTTTTAAGTGATTAATCTTTGAGATTTTTGTGTCAAGATTTATTTTATCAACTATGTCAATATTCCTAAAATTAAATATTATATCGCTAACCCATTCCCTTTCAGTAAATAGACACATTTTTTGTTCTTCGTATCAAAGTGGTTCTTCGTATTCAAGTGTTTTTTGCAAGAAGATTAGACTTTTTCATTATTTTGTGATTTGGTTTGTAAACTTTAAACAAAAATAGATTTGGGGATTGCTTTGCAGCTAGCATTATGTTCTTCAGCTATTATAAATCTCCGATGAATTATGGTTTATCTAATTTATTTGTTTGAAATCATTGCAAGAATGCCAAGTGGCAGATGGTAAGACTCATTAATAGTCAGTTTCTGCATTTTCTTCATATGCAAAGATGCGTCATGAGCAATTTGTTTGGATTGATAAATATGGTTCACTTGAGGGAACGCTGCTAATTCATACCTTTTAGTGTTTATTTGTGTCCATGCCTTTAAGCAGCGATAGATCATAGGTTTGGGTAGCATTTTCGATATTTCTGCCCATGGTTCTGCTTTAGGTTCAATATTTTAGGGCTCCCCTTAAATAATGTACTTATTGGCATTTTAGTTTGCAGAATCGATATTTGTGTGGTTGACAGAAAATAATAGTAATGGTTTTCCTTGCTCTTAAATATGCTTCCTCAATATTTTTAAATTTGCAAATGCTGACTATGAAACTTTTGTCACAGATTCATTTGCATTTAAAGTAAGATTTGTAGTCTTGTGCGGAACTGCGAAAAATGCATTTGTTACATAGTCTTCAAGCATCAACTACTTCTCAGCTCAAGGGTGGGATTGTCATAACCTGATAAATTTAGCAATCTGCATATTTCATTCATCTGAAATAACTGCTGTTCTCTGAGCTTTATTGCACCAAAACCAGCCTGATTATACAAAGAACACCGCATAAGCACTTTTGCACTAGGTTGTTTTTAAGCATGACTATTCTGTCTACATATCAGACACTCCTAGATGTCTGAGAAATTTGCACACTGATTAAAACAAATGTATATTAGTTCGTATTTGCTGCCAAATGAGTCCCAAGGAATGCTTGTCATTTGCGTGTCTAGTTTAGTTTATTATTGTAACGTGTACCGAGGTACTTTGAAAAGCGGCCTGGTTCACTGGAGGAGATATCTATGAAATTGAGTTGGCCTCAGCAGTAGCACAACATGGAAATTCTAGATGACTGTGCAAATCATAGAAAAACATTGTTTTGCTCTGAAGAAGGGAACAATTTAAAAGGCAAAATGCTTTTTTAGCTTATGGTTGGGTAGAAACTACATTTGACTGAAGTTGTTTCTTTTGTTAAAGGTGCCTTCAGTAGAGCTCCTCAAGAATTGTCTTGCACAAACTTGTAATTCAGTTATTTCCAAATGAGACACACACAACCTGCAAAAAACTGTGGTCAAGTGTTGCCGTGCATATCAGTAGTTGTTTGTCAGAGGAAAGCAATTTTTTTTGCACTTCTATTCCTCACTAAAAATACCTCGGTTAAGTCTCAACCACATTAGTCTTATTCACTGTTTGCTGTTTTTCATTATTCATCTATAAAAGTTGGGTGGTTTAATGCCTCTCAAAATTATCACAACTGATTGTCAATAATTTTCATTGCATTTCTCATCAGATTTGAATTGGTTATTAAATACACAGCACGGGATTAGTCTACAAATCAAAATAATTAGCATTTTCTCACATTTTTTTCGTCTTATTGTTGTAGATTGACAACATTGATCAAGATTCTCAATCACACGGTGCTGTGGCATGGATAGCTGACTCCAAGCAGGATTCCAAGAGGACAATTAGTACAAAGTATGAAACCACCATTTTCTGACCACCTGGTTCTCCTGCTTCTACTCTGTGCCTTTGCACTGTGAACCTGTTCCACTACTCCGCGTCCTGTAGCGGGCACTTAAAGCTGCTTTCACTCTTCTCAAAGGGGAATTTCGTACTTGAGCCTATACTCAACCCTGTAATCCAAATACAGCTGCCTTCAACTTCTTGGTGATCTTTCAACTGCTTTAAAACTAAAACTCTGGAAATACTTGGGAACCTTATTTCACATCTGAACTTTGAAATACTCTAACCTCCCAGCACTGTGAGCTAGCTACTGCACTGTTACCTAATCCACCCAAATGCTACTAAAGTCATATGCCAATATTATATGAATTCATATCTTGCATTTTTTCCAGAGTTATACATTTTCAGTAAGACATTTGCTTCTAACCTTGTGGATCAAAGGTGCTTTTAAAAGACCACATATCCTTTTTAACTTGCTTTCTTAAAGATGTTGATTTTAAACCGTCTCAAAGCACATGCCTCATCCAAACTGTCTTGTAGTTTGGTTAGTCAAACTGTTTGAGAACGATGATGTGTGAATCAGTCAAAATGGCATGCAATGATAAAATTGATGACTTATTGCTATGTTCTGATAATTTTTTTAAAATTTCAACCAAGGTAAATTTGAAAACACTTTTCTTTATATACAGTGCCCTCCATAATGTTTGGGACAAAGACCCATCATTTATTTATTTGCCTCTGTACTCCACAATTTGAGATTTGTAATAGAAAAAATCACTTGTGGTAAAAGTGCACATTGTCAGATTTTATTAAAGGTCATTTTTATACATTTTGGTTTCACCATGTTGAAATTACAGCTGTGTTTATACATCGTCCCCCCATTTCAGGGCACCATAATGTTTGGGACACATGGCTTCACAGGTGTTTGTAATTGCTCAGGTGTGTTTAATTGCCTCCTTGATGCAGGTATAAGAGAGCTCTCAGCACCTAGTCTTACCTCCAGTCTTTCCATCACTTTTAGAAACTTTTATTGCTGTTTGTCAACATGAGGACCAAAGTTGTGCCAATGAAAATCAAAGAAGCCATTATGAGACTGAGAAACAAGAATAAAACTGTTAGAGACATCAGCCAAACCTTAGGCTTACCAAAATCTATTGTTTGGAACATCATTAAAATGAAAGAGAGCACTGATGAGCTTACTAATTCACAAAGGGACTGGCAGGCCAAGGAAGACCTCCACAGCTGATGACAGAAGAATTCTCTCTATAATAATGAAAAATCCGCAAACATCTGCCCGACAGATCAGGTGTGGATTTGTGATCAGGAGTCAGGTGTGAATTTGTCAATGACCACTGTCCGCAGAAGACTTTGTGAACATAAATACAGAGGCTACACTGCAAGATACAAACCACTGGTTTGCCACAAAAAAAGGATTGCCAGGTTACAGTTTGCCAAGAAGTACTTAAAAGAGCAACCACGGTTCTGGAAAAAGGAGATGAGACGAAGATTACTTATATCAGAGTGATGGCAAGAGCAAAGTATGGAGGAGAGAAGGAACTCCCCAAAATCCAAAGCATACCACCTCATCTGTGAAACACGGTGGTGGGGGTGTTATGGCCTGGGCATGTATGGCTGCTGAAGGTACTGACTCACTTATCTTCATTGATAATACAATTGCTGATGGTAGTAGCATAATGAATTCTGAAATGTACAGACACATCCTATCTGCTCAAGATCAAACAAATGCTTCATATAAAGCCCTAAATGGACACTCCCCCCCCCTACATCAAAAATCTTCTAACCCCCCTCTCTAACTCCAGGTCCCTCAGATCGGCCGACTTGGGGCTATTCACTATCCCGCGGTCTAGGCTTAAACTCAGGGGTGACCGCGCTTTTGCGGTTGCAGCTCCTAGACTGTGGAACAGCATCCCTCTCCCGATCAGAACTGCCCCCTCCATCGACTCCTTTAAGTCCAGGCTCAAAACATATTTCTACTCCCTAGCGTTTGAGGCTCATTGAGGAGGCGCTGTGAACTGTTTGCGTGCTACTGTATGTTTTCATTTTTTTTCTATTGGAACCTAATCAAATGTACAGCACTTTGGTCAACGTGGGTTGTTTTTAAATGTGCTATACAAATAAAATTGACTTGACTTGACTTGACTTCAAAACTCATTGGCCGGCGGTTCATTCTACAGCATGACAATGATTCCAAACATTACTGCTAAAAGCAACAAAGGACTTTTTCAAAGCTAAAAAATGGTTAATTCTTGAGTGGTCAAGTCAATCACCCGATCTGAACCCAATTGAGCATGACTTTTATATGCTGGAGAAAACTGAAGGGGACTAGCTCCCAAAACAAGCAAAAGCTAAAGATGGCTGCAATACAGGCCTGGCAGAGCATCACCAGAGAAGCCACCCAGCAACTCGTGTTGTCCATGAATGACTTCAAGCAGTCATTACATGCAAAGGATATGCAAGAAAATACTAAACATGACTACTTTCATTTACATGGCATTGCCGTGTCCCAAACATTATGGTGCCCTGAAATGGGAGGACTATGTATAAACACTACTGTAATTTCTACATGGTGAAACCAAAATGTATACAAATGGTCTTTAATAAAATCTGGCACTTTAACCATATGTGATTTTTTTCTATTACAAATCTCAAATTGTGGAGTACAGAGGTAAATAAATAAATGATGGGTCTTTGTCCCAAACATCATGGAGGGCACTGTAACTGAACTTGTCGAATGACGTCCAGTCTCATTAGTGGAGTTTTCTTTTAAAGCTTTACCTTATGATGGGGCATGTCTGAAAGAATCAACTTTTCTGATATGGTTATAGAAGCACTGACTGAGCAGATAAACCAGAGACGTGCCATTTAGCTTTTTATGTGATCCAATTTGAAATCTTCCGCACTTCCTCGAATGATCAAATGATATTAGAGTTTCGGAGATTACTTTGAATTGTTGAACTTTTACAACTGCTAAATATTTGTCACAAACTGTATATTCAAAGTTACCTTATTCAAATTATATAAGAAATCAAGTTTTTAGGCTCTACATTATTCATCTTGTGCAATACAAATGATTGGAAAATTCTTTTTTTTTGGAAACCAAATCAATGGGAATTATCAGGAGTACACTATGCTGAAGTGATAAATATTGAGTATTATGTATTGCACTCAGTATTCATATCTACTCGGGCTGTTAACGTATGTCATCATCGATGTGTGGAATCCTTAATTTACTTTCTGCACAATTCAATTTCTTTCTTCGATATTCAGCATTAATTAATAGGGTGCACAAGCATTTTAAATCTGACTGATAAACTTTCTGATTGTATCCTTTCATCGTCATTTTTACGGTTGTGCTCTGAAGTCTTTAATTTCAGAGTGAACCATATTCTTTCACTACCTATGAATGAGATTCGCAAGAGTCTTTCTTTGCATAGATTCTATCTAAGACCACACAAGCAAATCAATCAATTTGTGTATGGAAAACTGACAAGTTTCCACTTTGGATTTGTAGAAAGCTCCACACCACAAAAAAAGGCTGATATGGCTGTTTTCTCCATCCACTCCCCTGCTCAGTTTTTCCAGGATATTCAGCCCATGTTCACAATTTCCAACATTTTCAGCTTTTGTTTACAGTTTCCAGCATTATTAATATTTTGTCTTTTCTTTTTTTTACTGTCCAATGGCCTCTGGAATGAATTTAATGCAAAAGTCATTTTGCATTTCAGGAGTAATAAATACTTATTTTTAATTATTTTTTCCAATGTTCATTAACCATTGGCATGTCGGCTTGAAAAGGGACAGATTATTTGGCATTACAGGCCACCCTGTGTTACGAATGCCCATCTTATTACATTTAAAGGTCCAGTGTAGATGTACACATTCGTTTTTACGAGCTGCAGAATTAATTTCCTCTCCACTTTTAGTAGTTCTTTCTTATCGGTCTTATGCACTTTTACATAGAAACATAGAAAATAGGTGCAGGAGGAGGCCATTCGGCCCTTCGAGCCAGCACCACCATTCATAGTAATCATGGCTGATCGTCCCCAATCAATACCCTGTGCCTGCCTTCTCCCCATATCCCTTGATTCCACTAGCCCCTACAGCTCTATCTAACTCTCTCTTAAATCCATTCAGTGATTTGACTTCCACTGCCCTTTGTGGCAGAGAATTCCACAAATTTACAACTCTCTGGGTGAAAAAGTTTTTTCTCACCTAAGTTTTAAACAGCCTCCCCTTTATTGTAAGACTGTGGCCCCTGGTTCTGGACTCGCCCAACATTGGGAACATTTTTCCTGCATCTAGCTTGTCCAGTCCTTTTATAATGTTATATGTTTCTATAAGATCCCCTCTCATCCTTCTAAACTCCAGTGAATACAAACCTAGTCTTTTCAATCTTTCCTCATATGTCAGTCCCGCCATACCAAGGATCAATATCGTGAACCTACGCTGCACTGCCTCAATTACAACGATGTCCTTCCTCAAATTAGGAGACCAAAACTGTACACAATACTCCAGATGTTTTTGACGCTGTTCATTACAACACTGTTGAGGTATGACTGTTGACTGTGACATGTTGACTGTTTTTGGTATATTTTCTCACTAATGGCCAAAATGTATTGATGAACATCTGTTCATTACCAGGGGATAACAGATGCAGTATGATGCAGATTGTTGTGTTGTCAATTTATCAGCAGATTTGTAATTTGCCACGAAATACAGAATTTGATTGTCTTGATAATCCTCATGAAAAATGGCTTTTCCATAAATATCAGTGTTTATAGAGAAGAGCTATTCAATCTAATTGAAAATGTTATATTGACTAAAATTAATCACAGCAATCTGATAAACTTGTCTTCACCATGGATGCCTAATGAAGTTGCTTCCAGCATTGATCTGTCCGTGAATCCCACTAACGAATTTGGAAATACTGTGTTATAGTACTTTGCAAAGCAGCAAAGGGTTGTTAACTCCCTTCAAACTAATTTCCCATGCTGCAGTGAAACTATGCTTGTTAAAGTCATTAAAGGCATGCTGAGTATGATTTTCTGCAGAACACTTTTTGCAGCTTTCAATCATTGTGTTTCCCTTATAATTCATTGTATGACCCTTTGGAACAAGTTATATTATTCTCCCCGTGAAACTGAATGGTAAATCAGTGCACTGAAATGAGGTACCTCTGTTCCCAGTGTGGGCTCCCGTACATCGCTGAGACCAAACGTAGACTTGGTGACTGTTTTCCCAAACACTTACACTCAGTCCGCCGAGGTCTACAGGATCGCCCGGTTGCCAACCATGTCAACTTCCCTTCCCATTCCCATAGTGACCTTTCTGTCCTGAGCTGCTTCCATTGCCAGAGTGAGGCCACACACAATTTGGAGGAACAGCATCTCATATTTGTCTTGGGTAGCTTGCAACCTGCAGTATGAATGTTGAATTCTCTAATTTTAAATAACTTCTACCTACTCCCCCCAATCCCCCTTGCTCCCTTCCTCCATCCTAATCTTTTAACCTTTTCTACAGTTCACCACATTGTATCGCTCTTAACGTCACAACTTCCCTAGCCAACAATGGGTCTATCAGGCTACCACCCAACCTGAGGTCATTTGTGGTCAGCCCTGATCGGTCCTGGTCTTTTTTCATCTCCAGCTCTTCACCCCACTCCCTACTTTCAGTCTGAAGAAGGGTCCTGATCCAAAATGTCCACCTATCCTTTTTCTCCAGAGATGCTGTGTGTCCTGCTGAGTTACTCAAGCACTTTGTGTCTATCTTTAGTTCAAACTGAATCTTGTATCAATGTTCAGCTTTTCATCTCTTTCTCTTGTTTTAAATGTTGACCTCCTGCTTATCCCAACAGTGGAGATGTTTTGGCTAATTCAAAATGTTATGCTTGTTCCTTTTTACAGCACAGAGTTTCATAAATTAACCTTGACAAAGCATTTTCTAGATCCACATTCTAACTTTCAACCGATTAGATACTCTCAGTTGTTCATATGTGTGATATCTCCGGACATATTTTAAAATCCTATGATTTAAGTTTCTCTGACTATGAACAGAAAATTATTTTCAACTCTGAGTCTCTAGTTTTTGAAATTCAAATATTGCCTTCAAAGTTCAATCTGTCATGGTGCCTTTGGATTGCTTCTCACCACCAATCCCTACCCTTTATACTCCTCTCTACCCACCTCCACTTTGAGCTGTTCCTTTTACATAAGATACAAAGAAAAAGTCTGTTGTTGTTACATTAAAATTCGGTAAATCTAATTGCTTGAATCATCTGTTGGACTCCTCTATTTAAACTTGAAGTCTGATTAGTATTTCAGATACATATCTTGTCCCAGCTGAGAAAAGGCATTGAATATAATGTTGAATACTCAAAACTTCTTTCTATGTGGGACATCTAAGCATTGTATAAATTAGAATTATCACACACTCGTAATCAGGATATTATCCAAGTCAATTATAAGTTTAATCATTTTGTAGTATGTAGTTGAGTTTATCTTTCAGAATTTGTAAAAATAATTGGTTTTATCCATTTACTCATGGGGAAAATCTGGTCTCTGTAATCTCCAGGAACATAGGTAATTAATCCTCTCAAAACTGGCATAGATTATTATTGTGATTTGATCATTAATGGTGAACCAGACATACAAGACCCAGAGTTGGAGAAACTTAAAGATACAGGATTTTATTTGTGACTGTCAAAGATGTGGGTGGGCAGATTTTGTGGTTTTGAGCAGTAATGAGAAGTTTGTCATAAACACAATCAAATGTGCAATGGGAAGAGAGGAGGAAAAGAGAAACACAGAATTGGTTTATTGCAGCTGGCAAAAGAAATCAAGGCTTAATGATAATTCTGAAAGCCTTAACGTTCTCAAAATGTACTTCAAACAATATGACAATTAAGTGGCAAATTAGATCATTTTATTTGTTTCAATGTTAGGGATAGCATTTTAAAATAAAATGTTGATGCAATAAGAAGTTCACAGCAATAAATGCTACTGTTAGTTTTATAATTATTGACAGCAAGGAAGGCTAGATACCAACTAATTCGAGATGATTCGCCCACAAATTCAATGGGTGATACTTTTTTTCAGCACTTTATGCATGAAATTTATTTTTTATCTGGAACACAACACATTTACAATAGTAAAAAAGACACTAAGTGCAGAGAATAACAGTGGGTCTGGCAGCATCACTGGCGAACATAGATGAGCGACGTTTTGGGTTGGGGCCCTTCAATCTGAAGAAGGGTCCCAACCGAAAATGTCAGCTATCGATGTTCTCCAGAGATGCTGCCTGACCCTCTTGAGTTATTCCAGCAGTTTGTCTTTTGTTTGTAAATCATCATCTGCAGTTCTTTGTGTCTACATTTATATAAGCGTCTGGGTGAAATCGTACCACTCTAGAAATTCAATCTGCCATTTCCAATCATAGATTTCTAGTGCACAAATAGCTGAATTCCACATAAGACATGAGTGTAATTATGTAATTTTCCTCCAACACACTTTGCTGAATGCTTTAAGAGGAAATTACCTTGCATTGTTCATAAGTATGCTTGGCATTGTGCATTTCCAGCCCAAATGGTTTACAGCATGCAGCTTGTTGTCTGCCTAAGCAGATGGTTTCCCTACTAAGAGGTTTTCTTATCAGTTCTCCTTTAAGTTATTGATTTGCTTTATATCAGGACTGAAGGCCCCAGTCATCTCAAGTACCCTGCAACATCTCTACTTCCCCAATTATGGGCCCTCGTTTTTTCCCCTATTACTGATCACCCGGCTGTTCCACCAACAGCTGCGATCTTAAGCTGTCAACTCACTGACCCTCACCGCAACAGCTAGTAGAAGGCTCCCAACTCACGAACTCCAGAGCTGATTGCAATCCCTCTCTTGTCACCCTCCGGCCTTGCCATCTGCAACCTTCTCTGATAGCTCCATCCAGCCGCTGCCCCTGAAAACCTTTGCTTTGTTCTGCTGTGAGATGCAACTCAAAGGCTTTGCACTCTTGAGCTTTCTCAAACAGTAGACCCGTGACCGGAATTATCATCAGATTATGTGCTATGGCTATCATTGCACTTCTTCAAGCACCTGTGAGTTTTATTATAATGGTTATATAAAATGGTTGTGGACTCATCATATTATTCTGAGATTTTGTCAAGATAGTGAGTTATGGGATAAAATCAAAAACGGTTGTGCCAAGGCCAAAATCCCAATTATGAGTTATTTGAGGGACTAATTCCACCGTGCACTGCTCCCTCTGCATGGGATGCTCTCCTTTGCATGGGAAGCTCTCCTGTTTTCTTGGCTTTCAGCAGGGGAAACTCTTGGGTATTTCAGCTGTAGATGGTCTTAGTTTAGTTTATTATCACGTGCACCCAGCTACAGTAAAAAGCTTTTTGTTGCATGCTGATCAGTCAGCAGAAAGACAATGCATGATTACAATCAATCCATTTACAGTGTAGAGATACATGATAAGGAAATAACGTTTAGTGCAATGTAATGCCAGCAAAGTCCGGTCAAGGATAGTCCCAGGGACATCAAAGAAGTAGGTAGTACCGGCACGGTGGCGCAGCGGTAGAGTTGCTGCCTTACAGCGAATGCAGCGCCGGAGACCTGGGTTCGATCCTGACTATGGGTGCTGTCTGTACGGAGTTTGTACGTTGTTCCCGTGACCAGCGTGGGTTTTCTCCGAGATCTTCGGTTTCCTCCCAGATTCCAAAGACGTACAGGTTTGTTGGTTAATTGGCTTGGTAAATGGAAAAATTGTCCCTTGTGTGTGTAGGATGGTGTTAATGTGCGGAGATCACTGGTCGGCGCGGACCCGGTGCGCCGAAGGGCCTGTTTCCGCACTGTATCTCTAAACAAAAAAAAACCTAAAGCAGTTCAGCACTGCTCTCTAGTTGTGGTAGGATGATTCATTTGCCTGATAACAGCTGGGACGAAACTGTCCCTGAATTTGGTGGTGTGCGTTTTCACATTTTTATACCTTTTGCCTGATGGGAGAGGGGAGAAGAGACTCGTCCTTGATTATGCTGCTGGCCTTGCCGAGGTAGCGCGAGTCTTCAAAGAATCCACACATTGTGGCTATCCACTAAGTGCCCTTGTCATCCACAAACTATTTTTCTGGTCATAAGTTTTGAATTGGCCCTCAGGAGATTGTTGGACCGAGATGAGATTTTAAAGAAATGTCAAAGTTTAAGGTCCCTTGACCCAAAGATATTTCTGCTGTAGTTTTAAAACTCAACAATGCGATTTTGCATTCATAAGTTCACACCCTCATATCCCACCTCTGAAGAGAGGATGTCAGAGACGATTGACTGGGGACTTTCAAAAAAGGAATCACTTTTATTTACTGTAACTACAAATGGTTCTGCCTGCCAGGGGGAAAGCCATCACAAAGGTCTTCAACTAGCGATTAAAGAGCTGCTTTGCAAATAATAGTTTGGATTCCATCTTTTGGGAGAAACCCCATGTGACAACTCTGAGAAACATTGGCACTTGTATCCAACCACAGAATATGGCTGTTTTTAAGTAAAAAAACAATCTTTTGGAGGAACTCAGCTGGTCAGGTAGCACCTGTGGTGGGAAATGGACAGTTGATGCTTCGGATCAAGAAGAAGGATCTAGATTTCATCCATTTTCGTCCACAGATCTAAGTTTCTCCATCAGTTTGTTTTTTGCTCAAGATTCCACCATCCGCAGTCTCTTATGTTTCCATTTCCCTTTTTTAACTTCACAAAGTCAAAGACTGTCGGTCAAAGAGACTAAGAAGAATCCTTTGCAAATTTGGAGCCCTCATAAATTTGTCAGCATTTTATACCTGCTATTTGATTTGCTAAAATTTAATTTTTTGGTGGGGTGGTGGTGGGGTGGTTCTTGCCCTGTATGGCACAATTGAAATCAGGAATTGACGATCCACATTTTAATGCAGGAAAATATTCATTACTTGCCCTGTTTTTTGTTCTGACTCATTGCCTCTTTCTTTCCATTTTGCAAACACCTTCCAACATTCCCCAGGCTGAGACAGAATTTGTAACTTAGGTGAGCTTTTCTGGCTGTCAGTTTTATTTTGCAGATGATCACTCCTCTCCCGGGCAACGTTTGCCAATAACATCAGCTTTGCCATTGAACATGTGTGATTAGTCATGGGAATATGCCCATCTCATTCTGTCCTTGATGAAGTTCATCAGTAGATAACTGGATCCCTCAGCACTCTAACTTGGCTAAATGTTTGTTTCTGGCAGTCGGAAGTGGGAGATATGAGATAGTAAATATATTTCCCCATTTCGACAGAGTGGAAATGAGTTCCCAAGCTTTGAAAAAGACAAGTTTGAAAAACTTCGAATATCCTTCAAATCATGGGCAAAGATCTGTTCCTAAAACATTTTCACTTGAACATTATCTGCAGAATTCAAGACATTTATAACATTCTTTTTCTTTCTGATCTTGGGGTAGATTTCAACTATCTCAATTTGTTGGATAAGATTCAGTAAATGTTTTATGAATTATAGTTGCATCTTCTGTTGATTGTAAAGGTTGAGGCATTACCATAGTTTGAAGCAGCTCCATATCATGTGGTCAACTGAGTTTTTGGTTTACATATTGGAGTTGTGCAACTGGAGTGGGTTTATTCAACCTAACCGTTGAAGCGCACTCAAAAAGAAAAACCTTTGTGAGAAAAGAAATGGGACCAGATTCTTGTCATTGCGTTTGGTCATTCCTGTTGGCATTATGTGACATGGCAAAGACAATAATTCGATGTGACTGTAATAATTCAAAGTATGGACAATTTGAGTGAATACATCGAATTTCAGTGCTTGCATGTCTTGGTTCTGTACATCCTTCAATATTTTCACATTAGATTTTTCTTTTTCACTTTGTGCCCCAATCCTAAGCTTCGGTTCTGAGCCTTTCCTGGTAATGATTTCTTAAGGGATTGTTCAGTGAATAAATTGGCTCCATGTTTTGGGGATATGATTATTGTTGCACAGATATGGTAACCTCATCTGTGGAGATTAGGAAGTCCATTGTTGTTAGCTTTTCCTCTCTGTTGTAACCTGTTAATCCATCTGCTTTCTCTATATATATATATATATATATATAGAACTATCAATTTCACCACTAATTTCCAGTCTGCTCTTAAATATGCTTGGACCATCTCCAACATCTCCCTACCGTTTGTGGATCTCACCATCTCCATCACAGGAGACGAGACGAGTGACCGACATCTACTACAAACCTATTGACTCCCATAGCTATCTTGACTACACTTCTTCCCACCCTGTTTCCTGTAACAAAAATCTATCCCCTACTCCAATTCCTCCGTCTACGCCGCATCTGCGCCCAGGATGAGGTCGGGGATGTCCTCATTCTTTAGGAAACGGGGGGGTTCCCCTCTTCCATTATAGATGAGGCTCTCACTAGGGTCTCCTCAATATCCCCCTCCCCCTATTAGTAACAAGGATTGAGTCCCCCTTGTCCCCACCTTTCACCCCATCAGCCGTCGCATACTACAAATTATCCTCCAACATTTCCGCCACCTCCAACGGGATCCCACTCCATGCCACATCTTCCCATCTCCACCCCTTTCTGCTTTCCGCAGAGACCGTTCCCACTGTAACTCCCTGGTCCACTCGTCCCTTCCCACCCAACCACCCTCTCACCAGGTACTTTCCCCTGCAACTGCATGAGATACAGCACCTGTCCCTTTACCTCCCCCCTCAATTCCATCCAAGGACCCAAACAGTCTTTCCAGGTGATGCTGAGGTTCACCTGCACGTCCTCCAACCCCATCTATTGTATCCACTGTTCTAGATGTGAACTTCTCTACATCGGCGAGACCAAGTGCAGGCTCGGCGATCATTTCGCTCAACACCTCCGCTCAGTCCGACTTAACCAACCCGATCGCCCGGTGGCTCAGCACTTCAACTCCCCCTCCCATTCCCAATCTGACGTTTCATTCCAGGGCCTCCATTGTCAGAGTGAGGCCCAGCACAAAATAGAGGAACAGCACTCATATTTCGCTTGAAGGTATCACAAAATGCTGGAGTAACTCAGCAGGTCAAGCAGCATCTAGGAGAGGGGGAATGGGTGAAGTTTCAGGTCGAGAACCTTCTTCAGACTTCCACTTGGGTAGTTTACACCCCAGCGGTATGAACATTGACTTCTCTAACTTCAGATAGTCCCTGCTTTGCCTCTCTGTCCCCTCCCCCTTCCCAGTTCTCCCACTAGTCTTCCTGTCTCCGACTACATCATATCTTTGTCCCGCCCCCTCCCCGACATCAGTCTGAAGAAGGGTCTCAATTCAAAACGTCACCCATTCTTTCTCTCCAGAGATGCTGCCTGACCCGCTGGGTTACTCCAGCATTTTGTGTCTTCTCTCTATACAAGTAATCATTGAATAAAAGTTAATGGTTTGAGCCATTAGTTCTCAGAAATCTATGGCAACATTTGTAATGGTGTTGATAAAGCCCATGTTTTTCCTTTTCATCCAGTGTCTGAATCTTTGCCAATGCCATATATAGTCTCAAGTAGACCAACTCACACATGGCCAGAAAGCTTTCATTCAAACATTAATCCAGATGTTGCAATGTGAATAACAATGAGACAAATTAGGCTGCTTTCACAGTAACTTCTGAAAAGGCATTTTCGCAGATTAACATGGATATCTGAAAGTTACAATCTGTTACTCTACTCTACTTGACCTCTCCAATGAATTTAGAATTAAAATCCACATAAAGCAGCAAAGTGATCCATGACAGAAATACGAGCTGGTGCATTCAAGCAAAGGTGAATTTTTAATATCAACCATGATTACTCTCGAGCATCTGCAATCTCTTTGGTAATGAAGATTTAATTTTACAAACGCAGAATTCCTTAATTTCAGAAGTTCATTAACCTTGGAGATGTTTTTAATTTTTGTTAATCGAGGACATTTTACCCTGTATTCAATTTTTGTGTATGACTTAAATAGAATTCAGAATTCTTGGTTTAATATATTTTGGAATTGATTTTTCATTCTAATTTGCTGAAAAGCCTTAACATTTCTGTTCCTGCTCATAGTCTCCTGATTCCCCAGAGAGGGACCATATCAGATCAAACATCTGGTGACAGCAAGTCATCGTATCAATGGCAGGTGTTAGCATACTGAACAGTGTACACTGTTCCTTTCTTTATAAAATTCTTGCTTGTCTTTCCATTTTAAAAGGTACAGCTAAGATAAAAAAACTTTTTGGCATAAAAGAACAAAGCCATCACATATCATCTTATAGTTGATTTTAAATATTGATGTCTTATTGCAGAGCATTATTGTGCTCTCCAGTAGGAATGGAACTTTGTGATACAGTATGCCTTCGGCAAATGGAATAACTTTTCATGGACAAATCCAATTTACAGGATGTTATATTGAAATTTGCTTGTGCCGATTGCATTTAAAATGCAATAGTCTCCATTTGGCGATTGGGATTAATTAAATCAGATTAATTTATTTCTGTGCCCTTTTTGAAAGCCTAAAAACATTGCTAGTAGCTTTATTCTTCCAATTCCATTTACTCTCTCAATTCGTCTTTGTAATCTGTAATGTACATTAGTTAAAAATGTTCCAGACTAATTGTTTTAAAACACATAAAATAATCAAGATTCATACATGTTTATTTGTAACCTTCCTTCGTGTCAGTCATTGTATTGTGTGGAACATTCAAATTCAATCACAATTTACGTTTAACATCACCAACATATTTTTTTCTTTTTGTTTTAACTCCATGTAGCTGAAACCCTGGGGTGAGTGTATGTTTACTGGAAATGTGGCATTGGGTGACAGATCATCTTGAGGGAATCATGAAACCATCTGAGAAGCAACAGCGCACATCCGGCAGAACATGAAACTGAAGTTGACCTGTGCACCAGTGGTTTCAAAAATTCTTTATAATGGCACAACATAGGAAATGCAATTATAGAACTTCCCTAACAAGTGCTTCAATGCCTTCAAGAGATTTAGCCATTGAACCAAAGAAGATGTATTGCGAACAACACAAACTTGCCCTTTGTGAGAAAGATCAATGGAGCAATCATCTTCAATATGGTTTGAGCTGGTTTATTTTATTCACCAGCAAGTGGAGATGTGTATTTTCCCCAGCGCCTTACTACATAAACTGTGAGAAACATGATTTTGTTTTTTTACGTTCCATATATTTTCATTAAATCATTTTTTAATTGTCCATTATTTTCTTCAACCCTTCCCCATCACAGAAAGCAAATCTGATTAAGATCACTGGATTCCTCAGTTCTAACCCAAAGCAATTGTAGCATATTAAAGAGCAAGTACAGCATTACCTTCTTTCTGAACTTGTATTCTGTAGAATAATCCATCGTTTTAGTGGCAGGCATCTCAAATACTTTGCCATACTCAAATCATATCTGACCTCGCATCATTAACATTCACAGATGGAAGTTGTTGTTTGATCAAAATATTAAATATCAAAGTATGGTCGATTTTGCTTCAGTAGCTTTGTTGTACTTTAAACCATGAACCTGCACTTGAAAGAAGCAGAAAGATGCCAGGAAATATCGTCATGCTTTTGAATTTACTGGAAAGGATTTCACACAGAGCTTCTGTCCCAAAGCAAAATGGAATCCTTTATCAGCCTATGCAATATTAATTTACATGTTTTAAGAAACCCCATTTTTATGTCTGGTTCTTGGAGTTCAATGTGTTTGAAAATGTCACGTCATGAATTTTAAAGGAAACAATGGAGTTGAGATTCTTGGCATATGAAAAGTCCTGTTTCATTTTTACAGGACTGCAACAGCAAGGAGGGTGAAATATATAAAAGCACGATTGCAGAACTAAAATATTATCAATATAATTTTGAGTTATGGTGCAGCACAAAAGGATGAAATCCAGATAATTACAGTTTTTTAAATGTAATTCATTAGGTATACTGACTAAATCCTGTTAAGCATAATTGTGTAGAAAAATAATGATTAGAACATTTACAAGCCCCCTTCCTGGGCTTCCAACAGTTACAAATGTGTATTTGGATTGAACTTTAATGAATTATCTTTGGTTCATTCCCATTTCCACCTATGAACTGTTGTTATTTTAAATATATAATTGGGATTCTTTGTGACATATTTTCTGTTATACGAAAACTCCAAAAGCCAAAATTATAGATATGATGGGGAAATGGTTGCCTCTGTGATCATTGCTTCCGCAATGATGGAACATTCCAGCATTCTGCACAGCACCATATTTTGGCCGTGTCAAGATGCAAGCAGTGCCAATAATAGGTGAATTTGAGCAGCAGGCAACATTGGATTGCAATCAGCAGGCAGTACTAAAAGATTTAACAAATGCAGTGCAATGTAACATCAGGATTGTTGGATAATTCCAATAAGCAAACAATTACGAATGCCATGAAATGGTTTTTGAATCAAAAGAGTAGGCCAGTGAAGAGGTTTTTTAAGTATTCAAATGATGTACAAATGTCTAAGCAGCAGTATTTTTAACCTAACTTGGCTGCAAAAATAACTTGAGGGTATTTGGTCAAAACCCATTGATTAATAATGAACAGATAACCTCTTTTGTAGAGATTTTTAATTGATGTTCTCCATGATGTCTTGATTGTTTTGATTAACAGTAATAATCTCAGTAAAAGTGCACTAATGGGCAAGGGAAATAGCTGCTTCACTAATTTGAGTCTCAATTTGACTATTGTTTTACTATTGTAAAATTGTTTTAAGATTTATTTGTACTTGGTCAAGGGCTGTGAATGCTGCGTAGACACTAAGCAGGGCTTACTAGTGTATATCTTGTTCTGAATTTTAGACATTTCTGATGGTTCGCATTGGATCTATATGTATTGATGGGTGTTTGTTAATTTTCTAGTTCTGTATTGCAGTACTTGAAAGACATATATTTCTATGTGTACATAACTGTAGATTCATGAGCAAATGTTGCAACTGGAACACATCATGGTACCAAACACTAGGATTGTTGTGCAAAAAAATAGACTGACCTCATAACAAAACAAGTTTGTAAATTTACATGGGCTTCCAGTCTGTTTTTGTTAATTTTTTTGCCCTTATTTGTACAATTGGATATCAATGAATAAACAGATCCTGATTAACTGTTTTGTGCCAATCATTCCAAAGAGCCAAGCTTAACAGCACCAAATGCTTTTAGTTTGCATTAATTTGCATCACTGTGTTATTTGACGTTCAGATTTGTTTCTTCATTACAAAAGCCACACCAAATTTTAAATGTTGTCACATAGCTTTCCTATAATATTTCACCAATAAATCAGAACCTCCATTTTTTATGCAGCCATTTCCAGCCCATATCTTATAATGAACCCCTTGGTTCTCAAATGTTTTACTTCAGCTTGGCCAGCTTAAATATTACAGCAATCCTATGCTCTGATATGGTGTGGAAGAGAGACAAGAGTGTTTTATTGTCATACTAGACAAAGTGGACCCGTTGGGCCCAAACCACTCCTGCATTGGTGCAGCACCCTCTCCTCCCCCTCTCCCCTTCCCTCCCCCCCCTCTCCATTCCCTCCCCCTCACCACCCTCCCTCCCCCCAGGGTTGCCTCTCCTGCATTGGTACAGCACCCTCTCCTCCCCCACTCCCCTCTACCCCACACACCACTCCCCCTCCCTCCACTCATCATCCTTCCTTTCCCCCCCCCCCCCCTTCTTTCCCGCTCCCTCCCTCTAGGGTTGCCTCTTCTGCATTGGTGCAGCAACCTCTCCTTCCCCATACCCTTCTCCACCCCACTCCCCCTTCCCTCCTTGGAGCAACCCGCGGTTCCCGGCCTGGGTGGCCGCCATTGGTGGAGCGGGGGCGGTGGAGAGTCCTGGCCCGTCCCGGTGCGGGGATGTTCAGTGGTAGATGGCGGCGGTTCTCCCACTGTCACTGAGCTGCTGGACTCTGGGCGGCGTGGGGAAGGCGCTGAGCTGGCTGGGGAGAGAAGGGACGGGGGAGCCGAGGGCAGGCTCAGCGCCAGGCCCAGGCCTCGGCCTCCACCTCCACCAATGCCCGGCCTCACTGACGCTGCTGCTGCTGCCGCCTTTCCCCTTGGCCCACCTCAGGCTCGCGCTTACCCGGTCACGTCCAGGTCCAGGCTCTGGCTGCTTCCCCCGGCACCAGGCCTGGCTCTCCCACCGCCCAAGGGACTGGCGGCTGAGCCCTGTTCAACAGACCCCAACTGTGCAGGCACGGACGCATTTGTTCTGCGCACATGTGGATGCGGCGGCCATCCTACGTAAGTACTAGATCAATGGAGCCCCAACTGCGCCTGCGCGGTTTTTTAAACTTTAAAATGTGAATAACTTTAAATATATAACACCGATTTCAATGAAACTTCTTCCATAGGACCACAGTGAGTAAGGTGGGCCTACAATTGTCGCTCTATCGTGTACCGTTTTGGGTGTAGTTCAGGAACAAGCGAACAAACCAGAGTTTTAGTATATAGATGTGTCAAAATAGAACAATGAAGTTCTTACTTGCAGTGGCAGCACAACAGGTTTGTAAACACAGTACTCAATAGATAATATAATAAACAATCAAAAAATAAAGTTCAATAAAAAAATTTAAACCATATAGTGCAAAACAAAACAAAGTCCCAAGTGCAACCATGGCAGTTTGGAGTTTAGTTGGCATTTTTTGTGTTCAGACTGGTTGTTGGGAAGATACTGCTCCTGAACCTGGACTTTCTATACCTTTTCCAAGACCAAGCATCCTACACCTTTCTCCCGATGGCAGGAGTGAAATGAAAGCGTAGCCTGGGTGGTGTGAATTCTTGATGAGGGCTGCCTTCTTGAAAATAGGTCACTTTCGATCCTTTTGAGGTGGGGAGGCCAGTACCTGTGATGGATTTGGGAGTGTTCATCTCTTTTTGTAATCTTCATTCCTGAGTGATTGAGTTGCTGCACCAGGCCAAGACGCAACCAGTCAATCTGCTCTCCACTGTGCACCTGTAGAAACATCAAGAGAGTATTCCTTGACATACTGAATCTCCACAAGCTTTTAAGGAAGTAAAGGCTTAGATGGGCTTTATGATTTCATCTATGTGCTGGGTTCAGGAGAGATCTTCAGAGATATTCCTGCCCAGGAACTTGAAGTCATTGTCGCTCGCCGCCACCACCACCCATTGATGAAGACAGGTTTGTGAATCCATGGCCTTCCTCTTCTAAAGTCAACAATCAGTTCCTTGGGTTTACTGATATTGAAAGCAAGGTGGTTATTCTGGCACATTCAATCAGACAATCGATCTCCCAAAGTGTGGTGGCTTTTCCTCCAGGATGTAGTTGAGGTGGATCGTGTTTCTGAATGTGCAGAGATGAAGGTAGATAGGTTAAGATGCAGCAAATCGCTCCACCGTGGAAAGTATATTCCTTGAGGTCTATGCTACAACTTTTGAGGATTAGAAGTCTGACACAACCTGCGCTTTACATCAAAAGAGGATCAAAAGTTTGCAAAGCAATGAGGAGAAGTAGTACCCCATTTTGCAATTGCAATCTTAACTGCTATATGTATTAAAATTGCTGAGAATATGAATTTGGACTATATCCATCATTAATGTTATTTGAGAAATCCACAGATCAAACCAGGAGGTTATGACCATTGTATTTAGTTTTACTGCTTGCAAAAATCAGTTTGACATGTAATCTGCCACTCAAGAATTTATCATTTTTTAGCTTTGAAAAACTCCTTTGTTGCTTTAGAAGTATGTTTGGGATCGTTGGCTTACTGTAGAATAAACCGCCAGCCAATGAGTTTTGAGGCATTTGTTTGAACTTGAGCAGATAGGATGTGTCTATACACTTCAGAATTCATTATGTTACTACCATCAGCAGTTGTATTATCAATTCTTCTTTTGTGTCCGTCATCCATGTTTCAAATATTGACATCGCTGTCATCGTCCGTCCTGAAAAGGATGCAAGCTTCTGGCGACAATCAGTGGGAGCCATCATTGTTGCAATAGATGATGGTGGTAGCAGAATTAGCTCAGGACATATCCAGTTTCCAGCCCTGCGATGGGGCCCTTCTGCTATGGGGCCGTATTATCAATGAAGATAAGTGAGCCAGTACCTTCAGCAGCCATATGTGCCCAGGCCATAAAGCCCCCATCACGATGTTTCACAGATGAGATGGTATGCTTTGGATCTTGGGCAGTTCCTTCTCTCCTCCATACTTTGCTCTTGCCATCACTCTGATATAAATTAATCTTCGTCTCATCTATCCACAAAACCTTTTTCCAGAACTGTGGTTGCTCTTTTAAGTACTTCTTGGCAAACTAACCTGTCCATCCTATTTTTGCAGCTAACCAGTGGTTTGCATCTTGCAGTGTAGCATCTGTATTTCTGTTCATGAAGTCTTCTGCGGACAGTGGTCATTGACAAATCCACACCTGACTCCTGAAGAGTGTTTCTGATCTGTTAGACAGATGTTTGGGTTTTTTTCTTTATTATAGAGGGAATTCTGTCATCAGCTGTGGAGGTCTTCCTTGGCCTGCCAGTCCCTTTGCGATTAGTAAGCTCACCAGTGCTCTCTTTCTTCTTAATGATGTTCCAAACAGTTGATTTTAGTAAGCCTATGGTTTGGATGATGTCTCTTAACAGTTTTATTCTTGTTTCTCAGTCTCATAATGGCTTCTTTGACTTCCATTGGCACAACTTTGGTCCTCATGTTGATAAACAGCAATAAAAGTTTCCAAAGGTGATGGAAAGACTAGAGGAAAGACTAGGTGCTGAGAGCTCTCTTATACCTGCATCAATGAGCCATTTAAACACACCTGAGCAATTACAAACACCTGTGAAGCCATGTGTCTCAAACATTATGATGCCCTGAAATGGGGGGGACTATGTATAAACGCAGCTGTAATTTCTACATGATGAAACCAAAATGTATAAAAATACCCTTTAATAAAATCTGACAATGTGATTTTTTTCTATTACAAATCTCAAATTGTGGAGTACAGAGGCAAATAAATAAATGATGGGTCTTTGTCCCAAACATTAATAAGGGCATTGTAAATGGAGAGTCATGGTTTGCTATCATTATGTTGTAATGTGTTCATTGAAGGAGTTACAGAATTATACTTGCTAAAAATTATTGATGAAGGGAGAAAAATATAGTTCATCTTCCTGCTTTAATTTTGCTAAATTTTTAATTGGAGATTTGAATGCAGCAACATAATAAGTGTGAAGGGGCTCTTTAACACAAACATAAGCTGCAAAGCTGACTCAATATTGATGTTTTCATTGGAATTTATCTTCCAATTCACTTAGATCAGTGAGTAAAATGGGATTCCAAAATTCGGTTTTCCAAAAAATGTTGCCTTTCATGGAATACATTTCCCTGTGTTTTAAGATCTTAATGATCCTGATTCCATTCCTAAACTTTGGAGTTAATTGAAGTCATTTGAAATATAAAATGCATTGTAAGACTTTTTATCACAAGCATTCTTAATTTCAGCTCAAACCTCTTTATTGTTTAACATGACTCTTTTGGAAATAAGCAATTCCAAATTGCTTATTTGGAATTATTTTCAATTTGAATTGTTGAATAATTTAAATGATGGATACACCCAGGTTCTTCAGTTTTGGTTATCTCTAAACTTACTTTGCTCATGTAAGTTTAAAATCTTTAAGCTGCGTGTGAATGCAAAATGTATATCAGTTTAAATTTGCATACTGCTGAGAAAGTGGAGGAGAACAGGAGGATTTCAGCAGGAGAAAATGTCACATAAGGAGTTGTTTGTGATTAAACTCTAGTCCAGTTATTGGCCCATTAGACCAAACTAGTGTAGATAGCAACCATCTGGATCGCCTGGCCCACGTACAGGCAATACTGCCATCATCGCTTGAAATTACTTTGGCTTCAGGTCAGAAGATGCACAGATTAGCCAGGTTCTATGGTGATTGCTGCACGGCTTGTTCATATCCTGAGACTGTCCAGCTCCCATGATCTGCAGCCACTACACAGTTCATTTTTCCTCTCCGAATTTAAAAAGGAAATTGAAATTAAGTATGCCAAATGGCATGTGAACAGCAATCTTACAATCAATATTGAGAAATTGGCGAGCTCATTATTACTATTTGCATGTAGTCTAGCATTTTGTGTACAACTTTTTGTGATTTGGAAGACAGCCCTTACTGCTGTGAAAATGTTAATGCATATCTTGTGCTCCATCCAAGCCACATTATCCTCTTGCCTGCTGGATGAATGTTAATGAGATAATGAGCTTTCTGGCAAAAGGCCCAGGTAGATGAGAAATGCGAGGAGCCATGGGATTGATCCAAAGGATACATCAAAGCTAATGGTCCAAGATTAGGAAGAGACGCACAAGATGAGGGCAGGGAGCTTGCAATTTTTTGGGGGGGAATTCCTAATAGATTTGAATGGCAAGATCAACACCCAACATTAACTTTATTCCTTGGAGCACAGGAGATGAGGTCAGAAGGGAAAGAATCAAGAGGAACCTGAGGAGCATCTTTTTCACACAGATGGTGGTGTATATATTGAAGGAGCTGCCAGGGAAGGTAGTTGAAGCAAGTAGTTTATAACATATGGGCAGGTTCATAGAGGAAAGATTTGGAGATTTCCAGGCCAAATGTGGGCAGGTAGGATTAGCATAGATGGGGCATTTTGATCAGCATTGGGCAAGTTGGGTCAAAGGACCTGTTTCTTTGGTGTATGTCTCTAGGACTCCATTACAACAACTGCAAAGCAGAAAACTAATGAATTGGAGGGTCAAGGGCTAACAGTTGAGATTTTGAAAGTACAGGCATAATCACCTGGGTGAGATTTTCTTGCAAAATATAGAGGAAAAAGAGGATTGTTTGTGTTGGTGGTAATCAGGAAACAAGTTACAACAAAGATCAAAGAAGTGGCTGAGAATAGGGTTTAAAGTCTCCTTGGAGAAGAGACTAATGGTGAACTGGGGCTAAGTTTGAGAACGACCATGAATTGAGATGAAGATTACAATAATTATGGATGAGGTTCCTTGTTCTGATGGAAAATAGTGAAGATGAGAAATTGAATATTTGGGTGGATGGTAGAAAATTAGGATTTTTAATGAGGGGCATGAAGGATATAGAACAAGGGGAAATGCTGAGAGAAAGAAACTGCCAGTGATGCAGGTCAAAGGGGTGGGTTAATGATGATGTCGGCCAGAGATGTCTGAAAACAAAGGTTTCAAAATATGCCCTCCACTGGACAGCTTTCAGTGCAATAGCAAGACCTTTGTTTACAAGTAAACAGATATTCTGGAAGTAGATAAGGAGGAGAATTGTGGTAGTTGATTGGCTGTCATTGTCCACAGAATTGACAACAGGTTGCAGGAGAAAATTGGTGTCATTAGCAATGGTCGATGCACTGAGGAGAGAGTTCAATGCAAGGATAGGATGGAGTGATTAGAGCACCATTTACACCAGGTCTAATGGAGGCTTGGTGGTGAAGCGGCACTTGAACTCTTCTGAAAATAATAGCTAATTATGTGACATTAATTTTGTATGTTCTCTATTTCACAAATGCATAATTTGCAAAAACAATAACTGCATTTCTAAGTCATTTTTTGCTGAGTACAAGATTATTTTCCAAACAAAATAGTTAGACAAAAATGACATGACATCGATACACATTGTTCATGTTAGATGAGCAGAATTAAGCCACTCAGCCCATCAGGTTACTCACCATTCAATCGTGGCTGACTTATCTTTCCCTCTCAAGCCCATTCTCCTACCTTCGCCCCATAACTCCTGATTCCCTTCCTAATCAAGAACGTTGTGGGGGATAAAGATAAATTTTAGGGATGTGAGACAGATTGTCATAAAGAATTTCAAACCTGCGGGAATAGAAGTAAAGCAACTATACTGTTGGGCAAGGAACAGATATTGCAATGGATATAACAAAGCCTGAGGGACTTGACACAATCTCCACTGTGGGTTAAGGGTTTGTATTTGAGCTAGCTGCACCTTCAGTACAACTGGAACATTGGCATCCATATAATGATTTCCCTGACGTGTCCTGCACACAAGGACAAATCCAATCTGATCAATTATCATTAGTTTACGGTCAATGAAGGATAATGTTAAAATTGTGCCTCTAACCAATAACCTGCTTATTAAAGGTGGGGTTTTGTTCTGCTACGAACTTTCCAGACGACCTTCCTCCAAGGTCTAAATGTGAACAAACAAGCTGAATTTCAGAGGTGATGTGAAAGTGATTGCCCTTGAGATTAAGGTAACTTTTGATTTAGCAGATCCTGCTAACCTATTCAATTGTTGAATTGGGCTTTGTTTTGCAGGACAGATAACACACAGGGATAGACACAAAAACAATCAGTCAAATGCAGCATCTCATCTGGAAACCAACAAAATGAGATTGAGCCATATCAGTGATTAATAATGGCCGAGAAATTACTTTACAATGTTTTAATGAAAAAGCGCCAGTAAGGATTTTTTCTAAGTGCGCGAAGGTTGCATAAAAATCATGGGGTTCATTTGCAATGTTCACCAAAGAATGTTGTATTTTCCATGTGATGCTGCATATTATAAATTTCAAACATGCATACTCATGATCCATGACAAATTCTCACAGCTGCCAGCACTTAGCAATGCAGCTGCATTCTATCCTGTCAGTTAAAGCACAGCCTCGTTTAAGCAGCAAACGTCCAGTTGCATGGTGTGTTGCTGCTCAGTTAATGGATGCTGCAAAGGTGGGAGCAGGGTTGGAGAGTTATCCTGGAGGACCTGGACAGTTTGGTGAAGGGGTATCTACAGGGAACATCTTATAGCAAGGGGCTTCAGAGTCCTTCCCAGACAACACTCGATGTGGCCAAGATGGCCTCTGCGAGGATTACTCCTATATGAGTATAATTTATTAATACCTGCACATTTGGGAAGTCTGTAACACAGACGGATCCCTCTACCTACTCACATGGACTCGAGGAAAAGCTGGTGATCCTCTATCTTTAAGTGATGTTCCCAAAGTAGCAGTGGGCAGCAAAGTGGGAGGTGTGGCAGGAGGCAGCAGCAACAACATACTGGGTGCATGGGAGGGACTGTACTCCTAACCCTGGCTGCCATGGAAAACAAACCAGGTACGTATGCAAGGCTGTGGTTGTGCTTGCAGGAGATCACAATGAGGGCAACAAATTCAGTTTGAGTTGAAAGAGCACAGTTTCATGGGGAAACATATTACTACAATCTGATTGCTCCGTGAGTAGAGAGCTGCATTTCACTAATGTGAAACTGAAAATGAATGTTGGATGTTGCATTACTGTTAATGTTACTTGGCTCAGTGCTTGAATAAAGAGGGGAGCACTAAGTACAAACTCTCAAAAAATCAGGAGGCGAAGGCCCTCAGTAATTAGCAAAATATTCTAATACGCGTCAAGCTGATTTTTCAACTAACAGCATGGTTTGTTTTGGATGATGCAAAGGAATTTCAAGGCTCACATTTTGGATGTTAGTGGTGTAAATAATGTGCCTTTGAGAACTGCCAGCTATTCCAAAATTGTTAATTTTGTACATTTATTCAAACTGGAGCTGAATTGTGGGTCTTTTCATAACGAGTCACTTCTTTTCAGCTTTGTGAGAGTGATTTATAAATATCAACACCTAATAGACACATCTGCTACAAAGCATTGTTTCCACTCCATCAGTATCTTCCCTGCAGCACTCAATACTGCTCTGCACTATAGTCCCACCTGAATGTCAGGACTCCCATTGCAATGCTTTTGATTTATATGTACTTTGTGCTCAGTAAAGCAATGCACAAAGCAGCAGCTCACAGGAGCCCTGACATGAAGTGTATTCACTGCTCACCTAAGTTCTAGAGCTGCAGTGCAGGGCATAGAAACACCTGGATTTCCTGGGAGTCTTCAAGTCTTCTCTGAGAGATTTGTAAATTTGTCGTGTTTCTGTTCTTTCATCAACAATCAGGCACATGGCACTGCTGGATGGAAGGAGAGACAAAGTTCTTTGATTGACAGAAAGTTCTCTACGGCTGGAGGTCATAATCTCAGAATTAAAGGACGTTCTTTTAGGAAGGAGATGAGGAGGAATTTCTTTCGTCAGAGGGCGGTGAATCGGTGGAATTCTTTGCCACAAAAGGCTGTGGAGGCCTCGTCAGTGGATACAGATGCTCCTCGTCTTACGATGCTTCGACTTACGATATTTCGACTTTACAATGGTGCAAAAGCGATACACATTCAGTTGAAACCATTCAAAATTCTTCTGATCTTGGATGACGCTCCAGGCCATCTGCAGCATATCGGCGACATGCATCCCGATGTAAAGGTTGTGTATCTGCCACCGAACACAACCGCACTCATTCAACCAATGGACCAAAGCGCAATAGCTGCGTTCAAAGCCGACTATTTACGCCAATCGTTTGGGCAGGCTGTTGAAGCGACTGAATCTGGCCGAACACTCCGAGATGTTTGGAAAGGTTTTAACATTCTAAATGCTACCCGGAACATTCCTGCAGCATGGGAAGAAGTCACACAGCAATGCATGAACAGCGTTTGGAAGAAAGTTATGAAGACATATGTGAACACATTCAAAGGCTTTAACAAAGATTCTACTGTTGATGACATAGTTGATGACATAGTTAGTAACAAGATATTAGTACTTGGGAAACAGCTAGAATTGATGATTGATGAAGAAGATTGACGAAGAAGATATTCATGAGCTTGTTGGCATTGAGGCTGAAGAACTTTCCAATGAGGAGCTGATCGAACTGGAGAAAGAAAGAAGTAAAGATGCTGAGGCAGAGGAAGAAGAAGTTATACTCAAGGCACCGATAAAGTTCACAACAAAGAAACTGGCGGAGGCGTTTGCTGCGATCAGCAGTGGCGTACGGAGGTTGGAAGAAATGGACGTCAGTTACGAGAGGTTTGCAAAAGCTGACAGGCTCTTGCCTGCTATAGGGAAATATATAATGAAAAGAAGAAACAAACTGTGCAGTCAAAACTTGATATCTTCCTCAAGAAAACTATGCCTGCTAAACAATCAACAAGTGTCGATGCCCCAGTGCCTTCTCCCACTATTCTCGAGCCTCATCAGAAGAGAGAGAATGTTTGGTAGGTTAGGTGTATTAAATGCATTTTTGACTTAACAATATTTTCAATGAACGATGGGTTTATCGGAACGGCGCCACCTGGTGGTAGAATGATTGACCACATGGGTTTCCTTTGGGTTTCGTAGACTCGTAAAGCACAGAAACGCGCGCTTTGGCTCACCATGTCCATGCTAACCATTATACATACGAGTTCCACTTACCTGCTGTTGGGATGAGCTTGTGAGAGAATAGGACATACGTGGAGGAATGGGAGTGGACGCATTGCTCATTGTGATAAATTGCCTACTATATTGTGTGAAAATATGAGAAATAAAGAGGAAGAGATTAAACTATGCCACAAAATTGCTCACAGGTGGCTAATTAAATGTGTTGGTATTTTGAAATTGAGTGTTCATTTGATCTCTATGTTTCAGTCATAAAAGGGATGGCAGCCCATAAATGTTGACAGGATAAGAAGGTTAAATTGTGCAGCTTCTGTACTTGCAGCAAGATCATCAGCAAACAGAAGTTTTGTAAGACAATTGTTTTCACCTTCCTCATTGTAGCTGCACATTGGAGATATTGGGTCCATTGCTGGATGTCAGAAAGCAGTCTGGCAAATCAGTGAGAGGAAAGCAATGAATCCAATCACTCTTGAGTTGGAGGAAGGTGTCGAGAACACGCATGTGAAAGTTGTTATCTCATTGAATGGGTCTGAGGGACAGCATTTACTTGAGTTCTCCAGATGTAATGGTCTTGCTGTGGGAAGTGTGTGGACTCCCACTGCTGCCAATGATATGTACACCTTGTGTACTTGTGGCAATGACAAATAATATCAAATGCTACTTGTGCCTCAATCAAAGTTTGATACATTCAGAATCTCTTCAAGATGACAGCCATATGTGGCCAGGATGACCTCTGATGATTAATGCCACATGAATGCAATTTATGAACACCTGCACATTTTGGAGCCTGTAGTGCAGACACAGGGGTAACTTCACTGACAAAATAGCAAACTGAAGATATCTATTTTATCCTTAATTTGCGTGTTAAACTGTAATTTTCACAAACCTATAGCTGGTGTTGATCTCGCCCTCTGGGCATGGTAGAGGTAAATTATCCATAATCCATTATCTTCATAAACCTTGGAACAAAATAGCATTTTTAGTTTTTCTGCTGTCCACCACTTGTTTAATAATTAAATATTATCTCTAACTCTATCATGAGCCAACATTAAAGAGGGCACTCCATTATTAAATATTGTCCCTTTCCTTGGATTGTTACTATTTGCAGCTCTTTCAAATAGTTTCTCCAGTATGAAACGTGCCCTCGTACAGTTTAAGAGCAATATTTAATATGGCATGTGTAAACTGGCTGTTGTCCACAGTAATCGCACATGCCTCATTAATCTTTGTGAGCTACTGTGACTTGGTCACGTTATTGTGTACATGATAATAGATATCAGAAATGTATCTGCAACGCAGTGAAACTGGCCAAATTCAAACAGATCGACATAACAAACAAATTACTTTAATCAATGTGAAGCAGTTTCATCATCCAGCCATATCGAACATTCAGATCAGTTTAATGTTTCCCTGTGGGAAATTATACACAGTTGTCTTCAAATGCCTCTCCCCCAAGCTTTTTTATGATGTTGACAACGCTTTGATGTGAAAGAAGCACAACCTGCTCATTACAATATACCCTTACGCCTAGATTTGATCTAATGTTGTTGATTTTTCTGTCACGTTTCAAATTATTCACCATAAATCGATTGGTAAGATTACTTGCTGGACCTGGTATTAATCCAATGCCGGGATCAATGCCTATTCTTTCTTTTTCCCTCGGAATCGGGACATTACTCTCGGACATTCTGAGCTGAGCTGCATGTGAGGCGGGAATTCACATGATAAATCCTCTTTGTGTTTTAGCCCCAAATTGATGGAGGACACAACTACCTCAATGTGGATTGATATTGCACCCCACAGCAATAAGCCTCAAGTTGTATTGTTAAGAACTACAGAATAATCAACTGCCAAAGGGGGAAAGGGTGGTTGCTGATGAATTTTAATGCAAACGTCTAAAGGACATGAGCAGATAAGGCATTCGGAGAGGGGAAGGTAATGACAAAATGAAAGCGGTGTCAGGAAAAATCAAGAGCTTCAGATATGTTCTTAGTTGTAGATATAGGTTAGAAAAACAATCACAAAATGACTTAAACAATGCCACTTTGTTGAGGCTTTTAAACTTAAGGCTTTCCGCAACCCAGAATCAATATAGGTTAATGAGAATGGAGATGCCAGACAACCAGCACTTTTAGATTAGTTTAGAAGTACAGTGTGGAAACATGCCATTGACACACCGCATTCACACTGACCACCAATCAAACATTCACACTAAAGCACATGTTATCACACTTTTTCATCAACACTCTACATACTAGGGGCAATTTTACAGAGGCTAGTTGATCAATAAACCCGCATGCTTTTGGGATGTGGGAGGAGATTGGAGCACCTGAAGGACGCCCACAGAGTCACAGGAAGAACGTGCAAACTTCACATAGACGGCACTCGAGGTCAGGATCAAGCCAGCGTCTTGGACATCGTGAGGCTACAGCTCTACCAGCTACGCCACTATTCTCGAATGGGTTGTAACAGCAGGACATTTTATTTAGATGCATTTTACAGAGATGAAAGAATGGGGGACTGGCGAGGAGAAGCACATTTTGGGTAAGGATGTCTGTCATAATGACGGGTGGAGAGTGAAAAGTGGTCTTAACATTTAAAGCACACCAGCCCACGATGAAGTCATTGAAAGTGAGGCGTTGTACAATCTAACAATACAGCACTGTCATCAATAATGCATACAAAGAGTAAGTAGAGTTAATTTGGTATTGATTACATTTGCTGCTCATTTTGTTTTCCACAAAGGCATATGTACTAAGCCCTGAGTGCAACATCCCCCTTGGCGTTTGTTGGAACCGCTGGATGTCTCGTCCATGCCCACCTGGAAATGACTGATGCAGTGATGATGGTTTCAGCTCCATGCATGTTGAAGCATCAGAAAAGTAAGGAGATGAGGAGTCCCAAATGAGCAGATATTGTGAGGAAAAGGATACAAGATTGGAACTTCAGTTCGCAATTGAATGAGAATGCGAGAAAGGAATAGCTCTTCCTGCCATGTAGATGAAAATTGATGTTCTTCTGACCCGGTCTCAACTGCGTTGATGTGCGACCACATTGCAGGCAGATCTCTAAAAACACATTTCGTCTAATCACATCAATTCTTCGATTGTTCTCTGTGAAAAATCTTTGGAACCTTTTTGTCCACCAGTGTATATTGATGTTGTTATGACCCAGGTTCAACTGCCTGTTTAGCATCCATTTGTATAGGAAGGAACTGCAGGTGTAAACCAAAGGTAGACCTGCCGGATCCCCTGGTTGCCAAACACTTTAATTGCCCTTCCCATTCCCATGCTGACCTTTGTGTCCTTGGCCTCCTTCATTGTCAGAGTGAGGGAACAGCATCTCATATTTTGCTTGGGCATCTTACAACCCAGTGGTATGAATATTTGATTTCTCTAACTTCAAGTAACCCTTGCATCCCTTCTCTCTCCATCCCTCCCCCAACCAAGTCATACCAGCTTCAAAGTGGTCTTATTGAGTCTCATTGTCTGTACTCGTTCTCACCCGGCACACAGCCAGCAATGGCCTGTTCCCTTTATTATCATCATCACCTTTTTGCACATCTTTTATTCATTTGTTCTATATCTCTCTACATCACCGTCTTTATCTCTCGTTTCCCTTTCCCCTGACTCTCAGTCTGAAGAAGGGTTTCAACCCAAAACGTCACCTATTCCTTTTCTTCAGAGATGCTGCTGCCTGATCAGCTGAGTTACTCCAGCTTTTTGTTTCTATCTTCAGCTGATGCTGTTTTCTTATTTAACCTCTTCTTGGTATTTTTCTGCATGAGTAAGGTTCCAATAATGCTTGCTATTATATTTTTCTGAAGGCTATGTAAGTATTAGGTGTAATTTTACTATTGATGAATGTGTTAATATAACTAGTACCTTTCTGCTGAGGACTACATTATATTCATGACATTGCAGCACCTTGTGTTCTCTCTCTTCATTGTATTACATTTCAGCAGTTTTTATTCAATCTCAGAGCACAACCTTTGCTCCTGGCAGTGTGGCCATGACATCGTATTCTTGTTGGAGATTAATATTCATAGATATCATGTGTGCAGAAAAGAACATGAGGTAAAAAGGGGAATTGGGGTGACAACACTGATTATGGAAAACAATGTTAGAAAGAAACGATGTCCTTATGGGAGCAAGGTTAGAGTCTAGTTTAGAACTGCAGATGCTGGTTTAAATCGAAGGTAGACACAAAATGCTGGAGTAACTCAGCGGGACAGGCAGCATCTCTGGAGAGAAGGAATGGGTGACGTTTCGGGTCTTCCCACAGGCCATCAGGACTGTTAACTATTATAACTCCAGGGACTACATTTTTTTTTCTGTATTAATTTTAATTTATATGCTGTAATTGTAATTTCTTTTCCACAATCCACAGGCATTGCCACTTTCATTTCATTGCACATCGTATATGTGTATGTGACAAATAAACTTGACTTGACTTCAGACTGATGGTTAGAGTCTAGCTGCCTACCTAGACTCCTTCACATCAGGTGGCAGGACAAAATTCCCGACACAGAGGTCTTGGAACGGGTCGGAATCCCCAACGTCCACACCCTCCTACGGAAAGCCCAAGCCAGATGGGCAGGCCATGTCGTCAGAATGCCCGAGAGTCGACTGCCAAAACAGCTTCTGTATGGAGAACTGTGTCAGGGCAAGCGCTCAGTAGGAGGACAGAAGAAACGGTTTAAGGACTGCCTCAAAGTGTCCCTCAAAGACTTGGACATCAACCTCAGCACTTGGGAGTCTCTTGCTCTGGACCGTCCAACCTGGCGTAGCAAGCTCACCACAGGAGCCCATGCAGCAGAGAACAGACGCACTGCAGAGGCCCAGAGGAAACGCACCGCGCGCAAGGCCCGGGCTACCTCCACTTCCACTGCAGCAGCCATCCACTTGTGTCCTACGTATGGGCGTGCCTTCTGGGCCCGGATTGGCCTCACCAGTCACTTTCGGACCCACAGTCACCAATCCTCCAACTGAAAGTGAAGTCATGTTCATCTTCGAACCCGAAGGACGAACAACACAACAACAACATTTGGTTAGATTTGAGAAGAAGAAAGGTTATGTATAAACTTAAGGTATAATGAATATGAATAAGCCTCCTTTCCCATCCCCAATCCTCCCTGTCCCCAAATTCCTTCTCATTCGCTCCTTGGCTCCCTCTATCCCTCATGCTTCCCGTCACTAAACTTTCCCTCACCCTTCTTTGCTTCCAATTTCTCCTTCACACCATTTCCACCCAGAATATCACACATTCCCCGTCTTCATTCTGCAACCTCTCTAGAAATCTGCAGAGAAATTACAGAGGTGCAAAATCCATATTGTGGTGATATCAGGAGACATACATTATCCAAATATCATTTGAGATAATATTGGATCAAATTGAAGGGGGAACGAGGACCTCCTTAGCCAACATGTCACTCGGTCCACAGCGACTCTGAACCTTTTGACTTCAAGGCAAGGGTGAGAAAAGACTCAACAACTCTCTGGCAAGGAGGGAGTTGGGAAGACTAACTTCTAAGGAGTCAATTTGATTAAATACTTGGAGCATGACCTTGTCATGATCAACATCCTATTTTGTCAGAGGACAAGCATAAAATGTCATCCCTGTTCCTACACCTTGAGATTATGTCATGGCCTGAATGAGGGACTGCATGGATCTCCATATCACTCCTACCATAACAGGTAGTGAAGACTGTTAGACTGACCACCACTGCCTAATCCACTCTGTTATCTTCATCAGTCTGCCCTCAGCAAACATGAAACAATGCCACAATAAGATCGATGTTTGACCTCTCAAAGACCCCTTAAAGATGTCTTCTTCGGCAGCATGCCACACGCAATGTGTTGACTGTCAACCAGCCGAAGCTACAGTGTGTCTATATCTTATGGATTAATCCTGAAGACTGCCATAGTTGGCATCTGTGGCGAGACCCTTGGCTTCTCTACCATTAGGAACCAACGATGGAATGTTGAGAATTAAGGCGGCACGGTGGCATAGCGGTAGAGCTTCTGCTTTACAGCGCCAGAGACCCGTGTTCGATCCTGACTTTGGGTGTTGTCCGTACAGAGTTTGTACGTTCTCCCAATGACATGCATGAGTTTCCTCCGAGATCTTTGGTTTCCTAAATTGTCCCTAATGTGCGTAGGACTAGTGCTGGTGTGCGGGGATCGCTGGCCGGTGCGGACTCACTGGGCCAAAGGGCCTGTTTCCGCGCTGTATCTCTCAACTAAACTAAACTGAACCAGGAGATCTAAGAAGTAATTAACTGCAAATAAGATATTGGGTTGAAAGCTCTACCACTCCTCAAAGGAGAAGGAAGATCTATAGGCACCTGGACGCAGAGGTCCTACAGAAAATCTGGTGGAGAGAGAGAGTGCTGTTCTTCAATATTTTCAAGGCCATCCGTAGTTCCACCAAGTGTGCCATGACAATGAGGGCAAGGAATGGAGGTAAACATATCTAGGCCAGAGATGGTCAATGTCCATCGGAAGGAGCACTTTGAAGACCTCTCCTGCCACAACTCGTTCCTTGAAGGAAGCTCCTTTGACTCCATTCCTCAGCAACCTACTCAGTCCAGTTTGCCACCGTTTTGATCCAACAGGAAGTTGTGAAGGCCAACTCCCTAATATAAACAATAAGCCTTGGGACAGACAGTATCCACGTTAGTAATTCGAAAACCTCAGTCATGTATCCAGTCTTATCGTCCACATTTGAAAACAAAGAATATTACCGGGAGACCACAGGGATGCCATGATCATGACCAGCTTCAAGAACTGCGATGTTTGGCTGTGGTAACTGTTGAATGTTCTCGCTGGTGGAGCAGGGAGATGGATCGCTAGGTTCCTCTTCAACCGTCTTCTCCCATTAGCCGAGGAACTACTGGTTATCCATCTGGAGACAATGTGTATGTGACCTACACTGCACCACAAATCTCAGGGAAATGTTAGGGTGCCACACCACCCATTCTGCTTGGCCCCTTCAACATCACTGAAGTCATGGACTCCATCAATCGCAGGGCTCTGTGCAGGGCTCTCCTCAAATTCAGCCACTTGCTGAAATTCATCTCCATCTAATACTTGTTTCATGAGAACATACTTCAATGTGAGGAGCCATGAAATGCACTTACTGCCTCCTCGCCATGTGTTATTGATTGCCTTGTCCTCCCTGATCAAAATTCAGCAGCCAGTAATCTTTTTCTTCTCCAGTATTTTTGTTTAATTCGGGACTTCTTTATGACACCTTTTGAAAATATCAACCTTCCTGAACTAAAGTGCTACTGAGATTGAAATATTACAATGGGGATATTCTAACTAAAATATGACATTCTCCTATTGATGAACAGTTAAGTAAAATTTCCGAGAAACATCAGCGTTAACTTTCCAATGTTAACACAGTGGCCATTTAACCTACCAACCCTCCCAACTCAAATACTATCAAAGTTGAGCTAGCCGACAAGGCATAGAAGCCATTTAAGTATAAGAAAATAACTGCAGATGCTGGTACAAATCGAAGGTATTTATTCACAAAATGCTGGAGTAACTCAGCAAGTCAGGCAGCATCTCGGGAGAGAAGGAATGGGCAACGTTTCGGGTCGAGACCCTTCTTCAGACTGATGTCAGGGGGGCGGGACAAAGGAAGCAACAAAGGAAGCCATTTAATGTACACAGCTGCAGATATAAACAACTGAGCTAATCCTTCCACACACGCGCACACGCACACACACACGTACACACACACACACACACACACACACACACACACACACACACACACACACACACACGTAGGCTGTTCACTTGTTTTTTGAGTAAATTAAGCAGTTTTTAATATGAAATTTTAAAGATGTACAAAGTCTTACACGCAGGCATATTTCTTGCGTTCATCACCAACTCTAACCTTGTATCACTGTTTCAGTCCCAGTGATTTTATTTTGGAATCCACAGCAGCCTTTTGCATTTTTTAACGCCTGTGCAAACCTTCAGTTTTTCTTTGTTTGTCAACCTCTATTGATTTTTTTTTTTTACACTCGCCAGACTATTTCCCACTTCCCACTTCAGGGATTTACAGTCTGGATCAGAGACTTTGTTGTTAAGAAAAGGAAAAGCAATACTACTTTCACTTCCTGGATGTTGTTTGTGATTTTCCTGTCACTCCATTATTATCCTCTTCAGCATTCCTATCGTCATACAACGAGGAAAGAGGCCCTTCAGGTGGACAATCTCTTGGGATCAAGGTCGACTTGCTGCTACTCTGTGTCTGGGGTGGCTGATGGGCCCAATGTAAGGCACCAGACACCTCCACGAATGGGGCAGGAGATGCTGACAGACGGGACAGGGGAGTAGTTTGTGAAGCAGTTTGTATCTCAAGCATTTACACTGGGCTTCCATGTGCTCCCTCTCATGGCCTCAATTTTTTTAACACTATCCTGAATCTTTTTGCTCCACTTTGAGTGATCATGGGTTTCCATGAGTCGGTGGGAATGTTAATAATATATTCCTTTATTCGTCCCACACCGGGGAAATTTACAGTGAGGTTTTCTGAACATCCTTGCATGATTTCCTCTGTACGACTGATAATCTCATCCCTCCACAGAGCTTTACATAATCTTGGTGATAACTCATGTTTTATTCGAACCAATCTTTTGCTCCAAGGCCGAGGAATCCAGGGGATATAGATTTAAGGTGAGGGGAAAGATATAAAATATATCAGTGGGGTAATTACTTTATGCAGACTGGCGCATACATGAAAGGAACTGCAAGAGGAAGCTGTAGAAGTGGGTACAATGGTGGCATTTAAAAGACATTTTGACAGGTACATGGATAGAAGCCATTTATGGGCTAACAGGCAAATGGGACTAGCTCAGATATAAAACCCAGGTTGGCATGGACAAATTGGGCTGATTCCACATAATATGATTCTCTGATATGTCTAACAGTTGTTTTCAGTCATGACTGCTCTGGAGAAGCCATGCAAGTCTTAGCATTCACTGTCAATCTATGGCTTGAGTCTTACCAGACCTGCAGAGCAGAAAGAAGGCGGAAAGCAGAAATAGAAAAAGGAATAGGTGGAATGGAAAAGACAACATAGAAAACCTCTTTCCAATCAACCAACAAGGAATACATTGCTAACAGACCTGTGTCTACCAGTACTATACCCCAGTGTTATACAGCGATAGACCTGTGTCTACCAGTACTATACCCCAGTGTTATCATGAGATGATTTCAGTCCAACAGTATTTACTCCAGTGACACACCTGTGCCCACTAGTAATGTACCCATATGTCAACCAGACACAAACTTGTGTCCACCTGCCCTGTACCCCAATGTTACACAGTGACACACCTGTATCCACCAGTACTGTACAAGAGTCTTATATGGTGACAGTTCTCTATCCACCAGTACTTTACCCCAGCATTATACAGTGTCAGACCTTTGATCCTGGTACTGTACCCCAGTGTTATAAGGTGACAATCTTTGAACCCGAGTACTGTACCCCAGTGTTATACAATGGCAGACCTGTGCCCACTTGCACCATACTGCAGTCTTACCCAGTGACACACCTGCGTCCCCAGTATTGTACCTTAGTGTTATGTGGAAATGGATCATGGGTGTGTCACTGTCGAATACCACATTGCAGTTTTCTATATATTGACATTCCTTTGTCCATCTGTACACCAGAAGCTACTTTACCTTGTAGGTATTTTCACTGTTTTTAATTTAGACTACTTATTACTTTCCTAGCTATCTTTCCTAGCTATGAAAATAGTCATTGCGTGCATATATGTAAATATTGAGCATTCATTGCATTAAGTCACCATTCAAAATACTTTCAACTGCTCTGTTTCATTGTCTAATTGTATAATTTCCTGCCATGCACTTGTGAAGGTGGATGATTTCCATTCAATCATTCAGTGCTACCATTTTCCCTTCTAAGTCAAAAGCTCCTTGGTTCACGTTCTCCTCCAGACCTTGAACTGATAATTCATGCTGACCGTTTAGTGTGTGTGTAGTTCTGCCTTTCATTTGAGACAGTCACTCAAATTCCTCAGTTACCCTCAAAGGCAGCAGTCAAAACGTTTAAAAGACTGGTATGTTCTCCTTTGACTTTGCACCTCTTCGTCTCACAATCAACATTACTAAAAATGTTCGTGAGTTTGATCGTTAACTTAATAGGGTTTTGGCAAATTTATGACTGTGATTCCTGTACTGTCACAGTCCCAGAAAAGTGTTCCAACGCTAGGAAGTGATTTGATGCATTTTGAGGTAATTGAAGCTGCTACAGTATCTCAGTCGAAATACTTTTTCTTTCTCCTTCTTTTGGATTAGGATGTTGAAATGTTTATTGCTGTGACATGGCATGAAAGCTCTCTGTGGGCTATCTTTAACATTGTCAGCATGTTGCTCTGCTGCGAACATAAAGAAAACCCGGTCTCCCATCAAGTTGAAACATCTTATGCAGATGGTTATAATTTCATTGCTGGACTGGACTCTGTATCAATTTGCAGATTTATATGGAGCTGATCTCAATAACTGGCACACAAAGACTCTGGCACTTGTCCTAATATGTAGATGAAAAACAAACCCTATGAAAGGAATGTCACAACTTCAATTGAGATCTTCAATCTTCAATGAGAGGATTGAGAAGAGAGCAAAAAGGTAAAATCTAAGAGAAATGCAAAGCCAATGAACAGTATGTTGAGTCATCTGTCACCAACTCCACTTTAACTTAATTGGACCGAATATTTTGTGCACCATGGCATTTGAAAATAGTGTTTTTGCAAGTTTTAAGCACGTATATGAAACTGCAAGCATCTGTTGTAGCTGTGATCAATAGGAAGACTTGCGGAAACTGATACATCACTCAAATGATACATTAATTTAGTGTACGGCAAGAGTACAAATACTTCAACCTGCAAGTTTGCTGATACAACAAAACAATACCAAGATCAATAACTGCTAATTTAGTTGGATATAGAATTCCAATCCATTATTTTAATTTCCATTTAATCAAAATTAAATTGGTGTGTTGAAGCAGCCCAGATTGCAATCACCTCAACATCATGAATAATCAAAGCATTGCTCCTGTACGGGGGAATCTTTGAAGGACCTTCAAGGACTAGGAATTTTTCAGTGCATGAAAAAGGGTTGAAAACACAATGAGGGTTAAGTGTTAGGCTATGTGTGACCCAATTCTAATAAGGACAATGTCTGAAGGATCACGTGCATTAGAATGGGCTTTGTTGACCTTAAACCTTTATTTGAGCACAAACCGTGCCATTGGCATTGTCTCCATGATCGCCCACTTTATATGGAAGGAAACAATTTAGGCAGAGATCAAGGGGGCGGACAACTCAGTGACAGCCCAGAGAATATATTAGGATGGAAGAATGCGTGAAGCTTTGCGGTGGGGGTGGGGGGGCTGGGAGGATTGGAACGTGCTAAACGTTGGGAGGGAGAGAGGGATGGAAGGATGGAAGGAGGATTGGAAAGTGTGAAGATAGACACAAAAAGCTGGAGTAACTCAGTGGGTCAGGCAGCGTCTCTGGAGAAAAGGAATGGATGATGTTTCGGGTCGAGACCCTTCTTCAAGTGAAGCTGGAGTGTGAAGCTGGAAATGATTGCCACGGAGGAAAAGAACAGGGTTGAGGAGAGTATCAATGGAGGGATGTTTGATTGGAAGATGATTGAGAGAGGGTCAAGGCTGAGGGAAGTACTTCCCCTTATCTTCCATTGGGACAAATAATTTGTGCACCCTGATTACTGGTTGGATCAAGAGTCAAGTGTGTTTAATTGCCATGTGCACTGGGACCAGGAGTCTATGCATCAGGAGTCATCTGATGACATTTGTTTCAGACAACTGAAAATGGGTTTAATTACCAAAATAACGCAGTGTCAGCCTGGCACCTCCTTTACATCAGTGAGTCCGAGTGTAGTCTAGGCGACCGTTTTGCCGAACACTTGGGCTTGGTTGCCAAAGCCTGGTGGATTGCCTGGTTTCTAACTATTTTAATCCTCCATCCTATTCACATACTGACCTTACTGTCCTGTGTCTCCTCCATTGCCAGAGTGAGTCCACATGCAAACTGGGGACACTTCACTTCATATTTTGCTTGGGTAGCTTACAGCCCAAAGATATGAATATTGAATTCTTCAATTTAAGGTAACACCTTTTCCCTTTTCCCTCCTCACTTCCCTGTGCCCCAGCAGGGTACCCACCCATTTCTCCTATTATCTTTATCCTTCCTCCCGTTTCCATTCCCTTCCTCTGTTCTTTTTCATCCATACTCCTCCCTCTGGCTTCACATTTCATCCTCTTTCTTTATCTTACAACCTTCTGATTCCTTCTCATCCCCAGCCTTTGTTCACCCATCTACCAACCCCCCCTCTGCATGTAGTCCACCTGTCACTTGCCAGGCTTTGTCCAGCCCCCACCTCTTTTTCAGCGTTCTCCCTCCTACTACAATCAGTCTGAAGAAGGGTCCCAACCCGAAACGTCTCCTGTCCACGTTCGCCAGAGATGCTGCCTGAGCCGTTGTGTTTTTTTGTAAAGCAGCATCCGCAATTCCTTGTTCTCCATTTTGTGCAATCATGGAAGATTGATGTTTTATTCTGTCAGGAGATTGAACTGCAGAGCCATAAGATGTAGGAGGACGGGCCTGAAAGTCCACATAACCTTGTTTTATCCTTCAGCGTGTTCTCATGGCTTCAGAAATGAGTTTGAATTTTTGACATTTGAATACTGATATGAAGAAGGACTCCGTTTCTTGGTCTCATCAGCATTCAGCATTACTCACAGGAGAGAAGGAATGAAGTTAATGGACTGGTGCCAAACCATTTCAGGATTAGATTTATAAGCCTTGACGCATGAGTTACTGTACTTCTCGTTTGCCCTTTATTTCTGATGCTCTTCATAATTATGTCTTTGCCAGCACAATCCTTGCCACCTCTGTGGGGAAACATCACCTTAGCAGCGCCCAACAATGTCTGAAACGGTGATCGAAGACCTTACACCTCGCATGACTTTGCTTTTGCACCGTATGTATTTACTGCACATTTGCACAAGGTCACTGGTACAAGGATTGGGATTTTTGAAGGTAAGTTGCACAAAGCTCTGCATATTATGTGCTTTGGAGAATATTTATTTTGCAATGCCAATTATAATGGATGGAGGACCCTTCCAGCAACAATTTAATGCACGTTTGTGAGTTGGAGATTGTTCAAGCTATTTTCATTTCGTGACCCCCTATTAGTTTAGGAGAGGGTTGTCCTTACATGTAAATATACTCGTGCGTTTACTTGATTGCATTATGTGAAGGAAAGATTTCTAGTTCCTGTCAAATACTTTTAACCTAATCTCATGAAAAGCAACTAAATGGATGATGAAAGTCACCTTCGAGCTATGAAGTAATGTTCCTGCTTTGAATAAGTAATGTGGGAAATAATGCAGCAATATTGAGATAAATCCTCCATCTGCAGTCCTGAGGGAGGGAGATGGGGAGGTGCTGGTGTGTGAGCACAGAGTGTGCTCGCTTGCCTTGCTAAAGGTGCATATACTGCACTACACAGCTCATAAATCTAACCCGGGATGATTTGAGCCGGTGCATTAATTTCACTTCTCCTCTCCCGTGGGGTACACTGAATACTGATGAGACCAAGAAACTGGTCCTTTACTTTTTTATAATCAGTGAAGATATTGCGGTCCTGAGTCACTTTCTTTCTTTCTTTCTTCATCTCACTCTGTGTGAGAGAGTTTGCATCTCACAACAAGCAAGTCAGGATCTTCAAAGCACAAAAAGCAGAGAAGGAAAATTGGGTTCAAAAACTGTTGGTATAATTTATTCTTGGAGTAAACCTGGCAATGCAGAATAATCCTGTAGACTCCTTGACTCAGGATGAAGTTTGTCTGTTCTGGGGAGATGGCAGAGGCATTGGGCTTTACATCCGTGCGGCTCATCCACAGGATGGCCTGTCTATGGGACTCCACACCTTAGCTTTAGGTTTACTATTGTCACGTGCACTGAGATGCAATAAAAAGCTTTGTTTTACATGCTATCTATACAGATGAGATAATACTATACATTGATACAATCAAAATCCCAAACTGAAGTGCGATAGAGCAAAGGGGAAGATACAGAGATACAGAGTATAGTTCTCAGCAGTGCAGTGCATCAGTTCATAGACAAAATCCAATGTCCACAATGGGGTAGAGGAGAATCTTTTGTAATGGCTGTATCCTGGCTTATGGAAGGACCGTTCAGAAGACTGATAATGTTGGCTGTTTTTCAGAGGCGGTGAGATGTGTAGATAGAGTCAACAGTTGGAAGTCTGGTCATTGAGATGGACTGGGCTACATCTACAACTCTACAATTTCTGGTGGTCATGGGCAGAGTTGTTCCCAAACCAAGCTGCGATGCAACCCAACAGTATGCATTTGATGGTGAATCTGTGAAAGTTCATAAGAGTCATTGGAGATGTGAATGAGACCAGCGACCTCGTTGACAGACCAGGGTCTGGTTTCCACACCTCCTTTCGCACACCGGAAATGTTCTTGTGAAACACATTTTGTTCTGTTTCCCACACTCCCTTTAAACTTACCATGTTCACTATAAAAATATACGCTGTGTAACGTCTTTAAAAAAGTGAATTAAAAACATGTTGGATTATTAATTGGACCGAAATCCAATAATTCATAAAATCTGCTGATCTGGCACCACTGTAGCTCGAGTGTGCTGTTGAACTGAGTTATACGGTGATGGGATCATAGTTGAACAGCTCACCTCCCCATTGATGCCCTTAATGAGAACTTTGCCATCCCATTCCTGTAAGACCAATTGATCCCCAACACCCTCTGGGGACGAAGGTTTCACAATATGCAACTCTTGTACTTCCTGAAGTTTTCCCATTAATTAGTTCTCATTTTAAGATAGCTATCGTTTTCCATTCCCATCCCTACAGGAAAGAATGTCTCCCTACATTCTCTTGAGATCGCATCTTTTTAATCCTTCGGCTTCCCTATAATCATTTACTACATATCCTCTGTTCACTATCGTGGATTCCAGCTCATAAGTCAATTGTTCAGTTACATCAAAAAAAAGTTTACAGATTTTATTTTGACATAGAACCATAGAGTTATACAGCACTGAAAGAGCCCCTTCGATGCTGATTAAGTCACCTAAACGAGCCAGTCCCATTTGGGTACAACTTGGATGATGCAATACAACTTGTGAAATGTTACTCTTCTTTGCATTCCTATTGTGGTGTTGCAATTATTTTTTTCCTGTTTAATGACCTTATATAAAAACGAGACCAGTCATGAGTGAGAATGTTCTTTCTCCTTGGGCTGAGTTTTAATCTAAGCTTGATTGTATTGTGTATGTAGATCCAATGATGCTCAGCGAGCAAGAGCAGTGAAGTTGCTGTGCTCTGTAAATGTCATTAATGCAATCAAATTGCACTGCTAAATTATGCAATTATAACTGGATGCAAGTTTCTTTCAAGACACAGAAATAGTTAAGTAGATTTAAATATCTCAGTGCGTAGATTAGCGTCTCGCACATGACTGCCCTGTTGAAAGTGAAAGGAACAGCAACTTGTATGTGGAAAGAATAATTAGCTTGAAGTGATACCGCATTATGCCGGTAACTGCTGGTACACAGTCGATGCAGAGTGATGGTCAGGCCTTTCTGCTGAACAAGAACGTGAGGGGAAAATTTGGGAGGTGGCATCGTGGTCAATCTAAGGATTCAGAAAAGACATCAGGAAAATACAAGATACATTTACTCGCCTTCTCCTTCCATGGCGGATGCTCTAATGTGCCTAGGAATCTGAAGAACGAAATGAAAATGGAAAGATATTAATGTTGGTGAACAAACATCGGACGGTAGTCACCTAAATGATAACCTGGCAAGTTCTATCTTTAGAGGGCGATGAATTTTAATGAGAATTGGTTGACAAATCCAATCTCTGCTCAGAACTCCCTTTGGTACAAATCTTTTTGGAGAAAGAAGCAAAACCAGATGAAACCCTGCTCTGCAAAATCTTAATTTGCTACATTAATTGTTTAAAAACATTGCTTCTATTTCAGCTACGGTGGGCATTGGATTTCCTTCGGGTGGTGAGCAATGATCTCTCACTTGTCCTGATCTTTAACTCAGTCAGCCAGTTTATATGGTTTATTTGGGACCACTCATCAGAGTGTACACCAGTCAGAGACATCCATTGCAGTGCTTTTCCTTCTAGAAGATAACCTTGTTCCTGTGATAATCACTACACATTGTGGTTCTAGTATAATTACCAAGCTAATTTGATTTTTGTGGAAGATTGAACAGTTGATGAACCTGCTTTATGTGTGATAATTTGTACTGTATGTCAGTCAGACTCCATTTACTCTTTTGAAGCCTGGCACTAAGATAGTGAGTCATTTTCGATTTGGCAAGTATAAATGGCAAGGGTGGTGAGAGGATTATACTAATGGGACCCCATGGTTTGATGTGATTAGCTGATTGCTCATCCTAAAATGTCAAGGAGAGGTTGCAATTCATTGCAATCTTTGTAACAGCAGTGTCGCCCACAGGAAGTCTCGGGGACAGACTCTCTTTAAATTCTAAAACTTGACTGGGGTAAATTGAAGATGAGTAAAAGGTACCAACATTTCTGTTAACTGCTATTAGAATCTTTGGTGAATGTAAATAGCTGAAGGGATGATAAAAAACCAAGACACTGTATAAATACCTCTTTGTTAAAGTTGTCTATCTATATGGTAACCACTGATGCAATCACTTGCCCCCTTACTACTTAGAAACACTACAACCAACGGTGAGAGACACAAAATGCTGGACTAACTCAGCGGGTCAGGCAGCATCTCGGGAGAGAAGGAATGGGTGACGTTTCGGGTTGAGACCCGGGGAGGTAGTTGAGGCAGGGACTATCCCATCATTTAAGAAACAGTTAGACAGGTACATGTCCCGCCTGCCTGCATTTGGTCCATATCCCTCCAAACATGTCCTATCCATGTACCTGTCTAACTGTTTCTTAAATGATGGGATATTCCCTGCCTCAACTACCTGGATAATTCCTTCATCCAAATCATTAATATATATTGTAAATAGTTGCGGTCCCAGCACCGAGCCTTGCGGCACTCCACTCGCCACTGCCTGCCATTCTGAAAAGGACCCGTTTATTCCTACTCTTTGCTTCCTGTCTGCCAACTAATTCTCTATCCATGTCAATACCCTACCCCCAATACCATGTGCTCTAATTTTGCTCACCAATCTCCCATGTGGGACCTTATCAAAGGCTTTCTGAAAGTCTAGATACACGACAACCACTGGCTCTCCTTCATCCATTTTACTTGTCACATCCTCAAAAAATTCCAGAAAATTCCAGCAAACTCCACATAGATAGCACCCGAGGTCAGGATCAAACCTGGGTCTCTGGCACTGTGCGGCAGTGGCTGTGGCTCTACCAGCTGCACCACCGTGTCTTCCTATGAGAGTTTGGAAGAATGGAATAGGAACACGGTCTGAATGTAGTACTAGAAACGCAGAAACAATTGAATATGGACAGGAGATTACACATTAAAATAATCTCTGGTTGCTACATAAATTCCAGAACATGAATCAAGACTTCCTCAGACACATCTGTGAAGACGGACTGTGATCAAGTGAACACGGCAAGAATAGGTAGATGTGGCATCCCAAAGGAATTTGGAGGCACAAATATAATTGCTGAGTTTTGCTGATAATTCTAGTGCCATTGTTAAATATTTTCTTTGTATACTTTAGTAAACCTGGGCATAATGGGAAAGAGGTCAGAGCATCAAAGGGAGAGTCAACAAGAACCCGCACGTTTACAGGATGTGATGTAATGCCAGCCTTGTTTAATCATTCTTTTCATCCTTGCATATTTGGATGAACCAGATTCAGACAAGTCCTCAGAATTGTGTGCAGCAGCATTTCTATTGAGTTGTATCCATTTGTGAAATGTGGCATTGATCTACAATTCAGAAGAAACATTGGGAGTTACTGCCCAACAGTAAGATTAACTTGCTTGCATGATTTGTTTCTTTCACGCCTCTTTCACTGTGTGTAACGATCTCTTCACATCTCCATTTGAGGCTGGATAGGAATGAGATGTGCAGTAATATTTGATTCATCTCACAAACTGTGACATTTAAATGTCTGAAATTCCTGGCAATTAAGCACTATCCAGTTCAATTTCTAAGGAACCACATGTTTTATGAGGGATCTAAGTTCTTGTATTGTGCTTTAGTGGTGGGACATAACCCCACATTCTTTCTCTTGATCCATTTTGAATGGTTATCCACCAACAGCTGGAATTTCTCCAAATCTATCTTAAACATGTAGAAGATAGTTTGCATCCATACTATCCTGTAAATAAATTATTTCTTTCTGCACAAAGGCTCGATGAATTTGCTTGCAAAGCCTCCTGAATACTTTGAATATTCAGAAAAGCTCAAACAAGGAAATGCAGATGCTGGTTTACAAAAAAAGACAGAGTGCTGGAGTAACTCAGTGGGTCAGGCAGTATCTCTGGAGAACCTGGATAGATGACATTTTGGGTTGAGTTCCTGCGTGATCTGCATGAAGGGTTTAGATCCAAAACATCTCCTAGCCATGCTTTCAGTTGCTGCCTGACCCGTTGAGTTACTCCAGCACTGTGCCTTATTCAGAGATGTTCTTCTTTTGTAGCTGATGTAAACAAACATCCTTTTGTTGTGGAGACACAGTTGGATGTCCTTTAACATCTGGTCCATGGTGGTCAGAAATAACTTTACGCCACCTGGCAGCTTGTTATATGCGTGAAACCTCTGATCACTGTTCGAATACTTTGGCTTACTTTACCCATGTTAAATTATACTTGTTAGTGGCAGTGGTCTAATTTGGTGACGACCTTTATGTTTTGATTGCAACAGCCACAAGGAATGAAAATATGTGAATATTTGAAAATGCTTTAAAGAGGCATTGGAAACAAATTATACAGATTGTGCAACGTGAAGAAAAGGTACTCTTCACTGTCCATGGTTCAATACATATTCAGAAGATAAAAGTGGCTGCAGATGTTGGGATCTGAAACAAAAATCAACGCTGGAGAAACTCTGAGTCAAGCAGCATCTGTGGAGGCAAAAGTATATGCAGACGTATGGGGTCGCGACGTTGTATGAGGAGTGAAGAATAATTGAAAGTCACCTTAATCTCTGTAAAACCACACAATTTTAACCAACTTGATCATTCAAGATTGTTCAACTCCCCTTCTATGGTGCATCCAGTACTTGTCGAAGCTCACAGTAAATTTAATTTGGTTCAGTACAATTGTGGGCCTTGTCCTCCTCATTGCTGGCAGACAAATGTCTGAACAGAACACAAAGTGCTGGAGTAACTCAATGATTCCGACTGATGACAGATCCTGACCCGAAACATCACCTATGCATGTCCTACAAAGATGCTGCCTGACCCGTTGAGTTATTTCAGCATTTTGTGTCTTATTCAACCAGATTCTGCAGTCGATTGTGTCTCAATCTTTGAACAGACCTGCATATTACTATAGAAGCTTATCTGGACATGATTAGTGTTTAAGCTGTTTTCCAATCCACTTTTAATTTTTTTACCTGATTTTATCCGTCCGAGGTAGTCTGCTTGTTCAGTTAGCAGTAATGATGAGAAGTTCATCTTTCAACCATCATGAACAATTATGCACTGTTTCTGACCTCAAGTTTTCTATGTTTCACTAAATATGTCTTGAAATCTAGCACTATTTTTGTTAATGGCACATTGCTGAGCTTCTTGATGCAAGTACCTCTGAAAATAATTGAACAGTCAGCAGTAGTATTGATATTCAAATCAATATACTTGCCATTAACTTTCATTTTAATTTTAGACTTGTATTTTGTATTATTGCTGCTAGTGGCGCATATACTGTTTAAGCTTTTATTGGTATCGTGCTTATCATCTTCAGTATTGTGTAACCTCGCCACTTATTGCCCTTGCACCATTGTAAGACCCTGTTTATCTGGCATTATTCTGGCTTGGCCCATTGAGACTTTGTGCCTGTTTTGCCAGTGAAGTATTTTGTTGCTCTGACCTGCCCTACCTTTTTATGGGCGATCTCCAGACTATTCAATGATAATTTATTGTCACACGTACCTCAGTTAGGCACTACACAAGAGTCGCTGTATTCCTGGTGCCGATAAAGTTACAAAAGTTCACCAAACATTGATATCTGCTTCTCCCACCAGTCCCAGTTTCTCGCTCACTTACATAGAACATAGAATATCCATGTGGAGATCTGTTTACGGGGCATGCATTTCTGAACCTACCTGTATTATTAAGCGTACTTTCATTGAGCATGCATCATTTCACTCTCAGCTTTAATTTTAAAGATAGTTTGGCCTGAAAGACATGTCATTTATGATACCTCAGGTCTGAAGCCCCCTCCCCTGACTGTCTCATGGACTCTGAGGGTTCCAAATGAGCTAGATGAGATCTAAGCTGATGTCTTGCACCATTTTTGCTTGAACAGTAGCAAGGCTTAACTTGATGATCCTGTATAATAGCTTTCAAACCTCTTGTGCCTCAGAGTAAACTAGAATCTCATCTCTGCACATTAGAGCTTCTGTGGCTCTCACTGCCATCATGAAATTACAGTCACTTGTTGCACTAAATCACATTGTAACCTTAGGCAGCATCAATTCTTTTCCATTTTATCCCTGTTGCCCCTGTGGGAATCCATCCTTGCACAGTAGCATGCAATGTGTGGAAAGTGATTTGCAGGGAGAGTAGAGAGGTCTGGCTTAATTAAGTTTCTTCTCAGACTGTACATATACAGGTTTAGTTAGAGTAAATAAAGAGAAACTATTGGCGATCCCAAAGGAAGCAAGGAGCAAATGATATATGTTTAAATAGCTCTTGGCACTTACAGTGATGGCTGCTTCATCAAACAGCTCTACCCTGTTGTAATGTTAGAGCAACTGTTAGTGCCTTTGGAGGAAGAAATCATCAACACGATGACAATTCCATCACCGTCTTCGGCAATGAAATGGAGTTGGAACAAACAATAAACACAACATAATACATAATCATACATAATTTATTCACATGAGAGGAAACTGCCTACTACATTGGAGGAGCTGATTTATTTAGTCAACGAACTGAAGCAAACAGATCTGATGATCAAAACTATAGCATAGACCCTGAAATGCTCGTGGTTATTTTTCATTCATACGCAATATGCTTAGTCAGTGATTGTGGATGGTGATATAATACAAATTAATTGTGTTGTTAACAAAATCATGTATGAGGAGGTTGTTACATTATACAGGTTATGTGTGCAAGATCAATCTCAGTCGCCGATCCAAGACCCAAAGTGAGTGCCAAAGGGCTATTTAAACCGTTATACTGTTTGGTTCTTTCGCTCTTTGGGAACGTTGATAGTTTCTCTCCATTTACTCTAACTAAACCTGGTTGTGATCTCTGGATATAATTGATGGGAGAAGTTAACCAATCATCTCCATTCTCATGGGGACTTCTGATGCTGCTGAATGCAGACAATTATCAAACCGGTCATCAATCTTATAAATTCACGAGTCGAGCTTTCCACTGTCTCAACTGTTGCATTCTCCAGAAAGTTGAAGCTTGTTAATGGGTCTGTCAAAGGTACTATTAAACAAAATAAAGCACGCCAAATCTCTTCTCTCCAATACCCAAGAGTGCAATGCTGTTTCATGCTCCAAATCTAGTGTGACCCCTCTCCAAAGAGGAATTAAACAGAGCATCCCTTGATGAAATGCAAATCACTCAGGTTTTGCTAAGAGACGAAGCCAGATAACTTTACATTAGCTGTGTTTCCTTATTCTAGAGAAACACTTTTGTGAAATCCTCTAAATCTGTGAACAGTTCATCTTCATCAACATGCTTCGCATTAAATGAAGCGGTGGAATTTAATCAATTTTCACTTTAGTTTGCCTAATCACCGAGAATGCTGGGACTTGCTGGAACACATCACAATAATAATATATGTACCATATCTAGATGCACCGAAGAAAGCATGCTGTTGGTGAACAGCTCCGCCCAAGACCACAGGAAATTGCAGAGAGTTGTAGATGTTGCCCAGTCCACCAGATTTCTCACCGTTTACTCCATCTACACTTCATGCTGTCTTGGGCAAAGCACCCAATATAATCAAAGACTTGTCCCACCCCGGTCGTTCCTTCTCCCTGCTCCTGTCCGTCAGAAGTAAAGAAGCTTGAAAGCGTGCACCACCCAGGAACAACTTCTTCCTCTCTGTTACCAGGCTTTGAAACAGTCCTTCCGTGAGTTAGGGTACTGTCCAATTCACCTCGACTCCATTGTGGACATTGGACTTTGTCTGTGGAACCTCTGGCACTATAATGCTGAGAACTATATTCTGCATTCTGTACCTTCCCTTTGCTCTATCTATTGTACTTGAGTCTGACTTGATTGTATTCTTGAAGAGAAAAAGACTAGTTAAGACAAATGTAGGTCCCTTGCAGTCGGAAACAGGTGAATTGATCATAGGGAACAAGGAGATGGCAGACCAATTGAACAACTACTTTGGTTCTGTCTTCACTAGGGAAGACATAACCAATCTGCCGGAAATAGCAGGGGACCGGGTGCCTAACGAGATGGAGGAGCTGAGGGTAATCCAGGTTAGTCGGGAAGTGGTGTTAGGTAAATTAAATGGATTAAAGGCAGATAAATCCCCAGGGCCAGATAGGCTGCATCCCAGAGTGCTTAAGGAAGTAGCCTCAGAAATAGTGGATGTATTAGTGATAATTTTTCAAAACTCTTTAGATTCTGGAGTAGTTCCTGAGGATTGGAGGGTAGCTAATGTAACCCCACTTTTTAAAAAGGGAGGGAGAGAGAAAACGGGGAATTATAGACCAGTTAGCCTAACATCGGTAGTGGGGAAAATGCTAGAGTCAGTTATTAAAGATGTGATAGCATCACATTTGGGAAGTGGTGAAATCATCGGACAAAGTCAGCATGGATTTATGAAAGGCAAATCATGCCTGACGAATCTTATAGAATTTTTCGAGGATGTAACTAGTAGAGTGGATAAGGGAGAACCAGTCAATGTGTTAAATCTGGACTTTCAGAAGGCCTTTGACAAGGTCCCACATAGGAGATTGGGGTACAAACTTAAAACACATGGTATTGGGGGGTCAGTGTTGAGGTGGATAGAGAATTGGTTGGCGGACAGGAAGCAAAGAGTAGGAATAAACGGGTCCTTTTCGGAATGGCAGGCAGTGACTAGTGGGGTACCGCAAGGCTCAGTGCTGGGACCCCAGTTATTTACAATATATATTAATGATTTGGACGAGGGAATTGAATGCAACATCTCTAAGTTTGCGGATGACACAAAGCTGGGTGGCAGTGTTAGCTGCGAGGAGGATGCTAGGAGGCTGCAGAGTGACTTGGATAGATTAGGAGAGTGGGCAAATGCATGGCAGATGCAATATAATGTGGATAAATGTGAGGTTATCCACTTTGGCGGCAAGAACAGGAAAGCAGAGTATTACCTGAATGGTGGCCAATTAGGAAAAGGGGAGATGCAACGTGACCTGGGTGTCATGGTGCACCAGTCATTGAAAGTAGGCATGCAGGTGCAGCAGGCAGTGAAGAAAGCGAATGGTATGTTAGCATTCATAGCGAGAGGATTTGAGTATAGGAGCAGGGAGGTTCTGCTGCAGTTGTACAGGGCCTTGGTGAGACCGCACCTGGAGTATTGTGTACAGTTTTGGTCTCCTAATCTGAGGAAAGACATTCTAGCCTTAGAGGGAGTACAGAGAAGGTTCACCAGATTGATCCCTAGGATGGCAGGACTTTCATATGAAGAAAGACTGGATAGACTAGGCTTATACTCGCTGGAATTTAGAAGACTGAGGGGGGATCTTATTGAAACATATAAAATTCTTAAGGGGTTGGAGAGGCTGGATGCAGGAAGATTGTTCCCGATGTTGGGGAAGTCCAGAACCAGGGGTCACAGTTTAAGGATAAGGGGGAAGTCTTTTAGAACCGTGATGAGAAAACATTTCTTCACACAGAGAGTGGTGAGTCTGTGGAATTCTCTGCCACAGAAGGTAGTTGAGGCCAGTTCATTGGCTGTATTTAAGAGGGAGTTAGATGTGGCCCTTGAGGCTAAAGGGATCAGGGGGTATGGAGAGAAGGCAGGTACAGGTTACTGAGCTGGATGATCAGCCATGATCATATTGAATGGTGGTGCAGGCTCGAAGGGCCGAATGGCCTACTCCTGCACCTATTTTCTATGTTTCTATGTTTCTATTCTTGTATGGTATATCTGATCTGTTTGGACAGCATGCAAAACAAAGCTTTTCACTGTGCCCCCAGTACACGTAACACTAATAAACCTAACTAAATATATGAATGTTTTGTATTGCATCAAGCAGTGTTTATTTTTCCCAGCTAACCCACAGTTCTTGGCTGAGTCATTTATCTTTGTCAATTTTGATGTAAATTTCGAATGATTATGTTTCCACGGGAGATTTACCAATAGTAGTAGTCTTAAAGTAATGTGATGATAGTTCCTTTCAGACAGGGAGCATTGACAAAAAAATCCACCGAGCTGAACCAGTGCCTGATGATCCAGCAGTTACCATGAAGTTTGAAGGTTTTATTTCATAATTTAAAAACATTTTCTTTGAATATAACAAAAATAGAATAACATCAAGTTGTGTGCTTATGATGAAAGAAAGAAGTCAGTGAGGTGGTCAGTATCAGGACCAAATGTTCTGTTTTGACTTCCAGAAACTGCATATGCTGCAGAACACGGTTCATAAATCACACCCTGGAATAACTTGGGAATGGCACATTAACTTCACCTCTCCTCTGCAGTGAATCACAATGAACGCCGATGAAACCAAGGGAACAAGGCAGGATCTGAGAGTCCTTCACTGTAGTTTTATGATGTTCAGGGTCATCGCAACAACTTGAACAAAACCTATTTCCTCATCTCTTACTGAGTAACAGCTTATTTGGAGTGTCTTTGAAACTCTGCAGAACATAGCTTATTTGTAATGCTTTTTTTGTAAATTGATTCTTTTCAACAATATTTTCTGCCGATTGCTACCCCCTGTCTACTGCTGAATCTCAGTGCTGAGCTTGTAAATATGTGGCATCATAATCAAAATGGAGTATTTCCTATCTTGACCATGTAGTGCCGAACCACGGACACTGAGCCTTCTGAGGTATGGATAGTTGGCCCAGCCACAGCAACATTGCTCTGCTGAGCAATCCTTGTGCCTCCTCCCCAAACCCCAAACCCGCCCTTCAGTCACGAAGCAATCCTCTTTTCCTATTTTTCATTTCCCTCCTTCTAAGGCTCCAACCTAAGCAGAACCGATTCAGCACATACACATTGTTTGGTGTTATTGCACGAGCTCTGATCAAAAAGTAGTGGACATTTTCTGATAAGTCTTTTAAGCTGAGGCATTGTCAGCACTTTCGGGTGGATGTGAAAAGAAAAGTATTACTTGCTATCATTAAGAGGACCAGAGTGTTTTAGACAAAATTAATCCCACACCAGAACTGTTGATCTGCTTATTGTAAAAATGGTGTCTATGAAAACGTACTGTTTGCATAATGTGGGAAGCTAGAGGAAAGTGCAGGAGCCCTCGCTGAGATTTATGAGTCATCATTCAATACAGGCGAGGTGCCGGAAGACTGGAGGGAGGCAAATGTTGTGCCTCTAAACAAGAAGGGCAGCAGGGAAAAGGCTGGGAACTCCAGGGCAGTGAGCTAAACATCTGTGGTTGGAAAGTTACTAGAAAGTATTCTGAGGGATAGAATATACATGCACTTAGATGGACAAGGGCTGATTAAGGATAGTCAACATGGTTTTGGGAGGTGTGTGTCTCACAAATCTGATTTAGTTTGTTGAAAATGTGGCCAAAAAGATCAATGAAGGCAGAGCTGTAGATGTTGTATACGTGGATTTTAGTAAGGCATTTAACAAGGTTCCGTATGGTAGGCTGCTCTGGAAGGTTAGATCCCATGGAATTCAAGGAGAGATAGCTGAATAGATAGAAAATTGGCTTCATGGAAGAAAGAGGGTGATGGTGGAAAGTTGCTTCTTGGACTGGAGGCCTGTGACTAATAGTATGCCTCAGCGTCTGGTGCTGGGCCATTGCTGTTTGTTATCTATGTCAATGATTTGGTTGAGAATGTACATGGCATGGTTAGCAAGTTTGCAGATGACACAAAAGTGGGTGGTAGTGAAGATGATTGTCCAAAATTGCAGCAGGATCTTAATCGGTTGGGCAGGTGAGCAGAGGAAAGTTTGATGGAATTTAATACAAAGAAATGTGAGGTGCTGCATTTTGCGAGCACTAACATGGGCAAAACCTACACAGTGAATGGTAGGGATCTGGCGAGTGTGTCGAACAGAGGGGTTTAGGAGCATAGGTACATAGCTCGTTGAAAGTGACAGATAGATAGGGTGGCCAAAAAGGCTTTGGGCACATTGGCCTTCATCAGTTACAGCATTGAGTATAGAAGACAGACACAAAAAACTAGAGTAACTCAGCGGGTCAGGCAGCATTTCTGGAGAAAAGGAATTGGTGAAGTTTTGGTTCCTGACCCTTCAGACTTCCTTCTATTGATTCCTGACCTGACCTACTTGGGCTTCAGTGATGAAATGACTTCCCCCTCTCCCCCTCCCCCACCAGGATTTTACCCAATTTACTTTGTGCATTTCATATTGGTGGAGATTTAAAAAAAAAGATCTGTCCTTCTATGAAACGTCTTTCATTAATTCTTTCTGTCCTACTAAAGTTTGTAGGCATGAATCTACTCAAGATACTAGCATCTGCAATTCCTAGTGTCTCAACAAAAATTAGTTCTTGCTTAAGGAACCTCAGTTGCACAAGCTCACAGCCTTGGGTTGGTTTTGAGAAAGATACCTGATACAGGCCATTAAACAATTAAAGATTCAGATAATATGCCTATTGCTAATTTATCGGATTGGTGAGGATGACGTTTTCTGACTTCAAATTGCAAAAATTGCTGGAATAGTCATAGAGTGATACAGTGTGGAAACATGCCCAACTACACTAATCCCACCTGCACACATTTGGCCCATATTTCTCCAAACTTGTTCTATCCATGTACCTGTCTAACTGTTTCTTAAACATTGGGATAGTCCCTGCTTCAACTACCTCCTCTGGCAGCTTGTACCATACTCCCACCACCCTTTGTGTGAAAAAGTCACCCCTCGGAGTCCTATTAAATCTTTTCCGTTTCACCTTAAACCTATGTCCTCTAGTCCTCGATTCACCTACCCTGGACAAGAGACTGTGCATCTACCCGATCTATTCCCCTCAGTAGACTGGCTAGTAGGCAGCTTGATTCTTCCCAAATGGTCATTCAGAATTCTTGTGCAGAAATAAATGATTATTTCTTCAACTAAGCTAATGGCAAATTTAATAAGTTCTCGAAGTCGAATATTTTGAATTTAATTTTGTTTATCAGTAGATTTTACTGTGATTATCCGTGGTTTAAAAAAACACGTTGTTTGCCAGGTAGATGTCGCCTGCAATTACCCAGCATCTTTCAACACCACAGGTGTACCAAAGTGTTTGAAAGCTGATGAAGTGTATTCATCACTGTGGCGTAGGGACATTGCCAGATCATTTATACACAACAAGCTCCCAGAAACAGCAATAATCAGATCATCTGCTTTTGGATGTTGACTGAGGAATAAATATTGGTTTGGACTCTGAGAATAATTTGGCAGCTGTTGTGAGAAATTGTGCAGTAGGATCTTGCATCCAGCTGACAGAGCAGATGGTCTGTGGCTTCATATCTGATCCGCAGGACCAGACCTCTGGCACTGTGACACTCGTTCCGGGCTGCTCGAGATTGTCATCCGAGGCGATGTTGAAAGTTTTAAAATATTGTCTCCAGGCTTTACAGGCATTGGTAACATTTTGTATTTACTTAATGTTTTTAAGCAGGAAATGTCATGGTGCATTCCACTGCAACTCAACAAGCAACAACCAATTGAACCTTATTGCTCAGGAATAGGTCTTTCGGCCCACAATGTCCCAAACATGATGCCAAGTTAAATAAATCACCTCTGCCTGCACGTGATCCATATCCCTCCATACATTGCATATCCATGTGCCTATTTAAAAGTCTCTTAAACGCCATTATTGTATCTGCCTCAACCTCCACCCTGGCAGCACATTCTAGGCACTCACCACTCTGTGTGTAAAAAAAAAAAACAAGCACCTACACATCTCTTGTAAACTTTGCCCCTCTCGTCTTAAAGCTATAGCCATTAGTCTTTGACTTTTCCAAGCTGGGAAAAAAGTTCTGACTGTCTCCCCTATCTATGCCTCTCATTGTATATACTTCTATCAGGTCTCCCCACAACCTCCAACACTCCAAGTTTGTTCAACCTCTCCCTATTACCAATATCTTCCAATCCAGGCAGCATTCTGATAACCCTCATTTGCACTCCCTCCAAGTCCTCAACATACTCTCTGTAATGGGGCGACCAGAACTGCACCAATAACATAAACGGGGTTGCTGATGGTTGTAGGGAGAATGAGGAGAAGTGACTAAACACTGAATAATTAGGCACTCGGGTTATAGTTGGTAGAAACAGATTTGGAAGAGAGCCTCTGGAGAGGGCAGCCTGACTGACTGAAAGCTTCAAATAAATACACTTCTACAGCTCATGTGGTACATGCCTGATTCCTTGTGCCATTTTGATGAAAGATTTGTCCAATTTATTCACACACTCCAGACTGTTAGGATTTGCTTTGCTTGTGCCGTCTGAGTGAGCAACTGAGGAAGAAGATGAATCTGATGACAAAAGTATGAGTTTGAGCCTAAATAATTGCAGACTTCCAAAGAAAGGCAAACAAGTGATATTGATCTGGACATGAAGATGCTGGTGAACAGGCCGAGCTAGATCTTATCAACATATTAAAAAGGAAGGGTCTCGACCCGAAATGTCACCTATTCCTTCTCTCCAGAGGCATCAGTCTAAAGAAGGGTCTCGTCCCGAGACGTCACCCAGAGATGCCGCCTGTCCCGTTGAGTTACTCTGGCATTTTGTGTGTATTTTCAATTAAAACAATCCCTGTTTGAGTGCATAGTCCCCAGGTGGAAAAGTTTGTTCTTCAAACTGTGGGTTTTGTTGAATCAGTGCAGAAAATCTCGTGTAGACAGATAGGTCAGTTATAGAGCTATTAATTTATTATATATTTAATTATTATATGTTGTCTTACTGGATTTACTTACCTGTGAAACTGCAGCAATTTTCATAATTCCATCATTGATGCATATGACAATTAAGCATACTCTTGACTCTCTTTATTTGTCTTCACGAGAGCGGGAGGGGGAATTATAAAGTACAAGCAATAATTAGGGACAGAATTAGTGGTTCCCCAGACTAGTGTTAATTTTCCTAAAGCAAATTCTGTCTTGGCTAACTGGTGTTTTGATGAGATGACTGGAGGGGTCAATGAGAGAAATGTAGTTGATCTCTGTGTGTGGACTTTCAAAAGGTTTTGATAAAGCATCATTTAAAAGGCATAATTGGGATTTCAGCCCAAGGAATAAAAGATGGTGTGCCACATGGATAGAAAACTGATTTAGGAAATGGGAATGGAGAGTTGCAATGAAAGATTGTTTTGGGGACCTGAGGGAAGTCTACTGTCGAGGATCCCAGGAATGAGTACCGCCATCATGACTTTTCCTACTTTTTGTATACAGAGCCAATTTTCAAATCCGTGGAAGACACTAAACTTGGAGACATATTGGAGGCTAGATTTATGCGAGAATTAGACTGACTTATAGAATTTAATGGTAAGAAACATAAAATGTTACATTTTGGTGGAAAGAATGAGAAGTGGTGAGATAAACCGGAGGGCAGGATTGTAAAAAGAGCCCAAGAATCCAGGTCATTGCGCGCATAATTCTTTGAATGTGGCCGAGCTACATCATCACCAATGAAGTCATGGTGAGCATTTACAAACGTTGGTTGAGCTGCCGCTGGAATTTTGTGTCCAGTTTTGGGCATCATATCTCAGGAGAGACGTTAAGGCATTTAGAGTGGGTGCAGAAAAGATTTATTGAAATGGTTTTAGATCTAAGTTACTCCAGTTAGGCAGATAGATCAGAGAACTGGAATTGTTCTCCTTGGGGCAGAGGAGCTTCGGACATGATACGATAATGGTATTTAAAATCGCGAAGAGTATTGATGAAGTAGAGAGTCAAAGACAGTTCCCAGCACATGAAGAAATCCCGTTCCCCCACTTTTATGTTTTCCTGCAACATATTCCCCCACTAGCACCCTTCCCGTAAACTACCACTATATTTTGCCACATCATTTACACTGGTCACTGAACATCCTGACCCACATTTCATTGTGAAGTGGGAGGAAATTGAAGCACCCAGAAACCCACATGGTCACAGAGAGACCATGCAAACTCCGCACAGAAGCCACAGCAGATTAGAATTGAACGCACATCCCTGCAGCTGTGGGACATCAGTTTTACCGGCTGTGCTACTCTGTCTCATTAGCAGAAGGTTCAAGAGTCAAAGGGTATAGAATGAACATGATTATTAAAAGAGCCAGGAGCAACTGAAGGGATTGATGCAGAATGTGGTTAGGAACTAGAAATCCCTGCCGGGGGAACTTGTGGAGGCTAATGAAATGATTGCATTCAGAAGTATCTGTGCAATATCTAATTTGTAGGGCTGTGGGGTGAGGTTGGGGGAGGGGACCTGGCTAGAATACTCTTCCACACAGCTGGGATGGACTCCATGAGGTGAAGGCTTCCTGCTATGCGGTAACCATTTTAGGATCGACAGTAAGCTTCAGGATTAGCAGGTGTTGCTGGCTGGTGTGGCAGGTGCTGAATCCAACAATTTGTGGGACTGCCTTGTACCTGCTGACAAATGAAAAACTCTAGCCGTGTGAATTTGCTCAGAGCCGAGGCTTAATATCCGCACCATGAGTATTGATGCATACGTTATTGAGAGTTCGCACGTCTGTGAAATGTTCTTGTTGATCGTGCACTCATCTCAGCCTGAAGCTGCCTTCATCCTTCCAAAGTGCTGTGCATCCCGGACTGTTCAGCAGTATCAATATTTTAGTTTATTCTGTCCATTCATGTCGTGTGCAACACAACAAATGACTCTGAAGGGGGTCTCTGTGAAAAATAATTGAACCAATTACATACTGAATATAGAAAGGGCCAAGGGAATGTGACCATTTTATCACTGTCTCTGATTGTCCCTGATTGTCTCTGTAATTGCTAGTCAGCGATATGCAGCCACAGTGGATTTATTTTCCAGTCCTTCATGAAATAGAGAATTTACTCTTGGGGAGACAGCTGAACGACGTGATGACAAAACAGTGCGAGCAAATGCCTTTAGTTTTATTCTGCTCGTCCTCCCAATCTCCCATTCCTGGAAGTGCTGACTTATGCTGGAGTAACTCAGCGGGTCAGGCAGCATATCTGGAAAAAAGGCATAGATCCTTCAGAAAGGTCTCGACCTAAAATGACCTTTTCCTTTTCTCCTGAGATGCTGCCTTTCCCGCTGAGTCACTCCAGCATTTTGTGTCTATCTTCGGTATAAACCAGCATCTGCAGTTCCTTCCTACACAGAGTTGATTTATGTTTGAATTCAAGTCCCCTCAAAATGAGAGCCAAAAAGATGCTGTTTCATTTGGGTTGGTGACCTACAGAGGCATCGTTGTGGTGATTGGTTACAGAGGAGGCTGGCCAACAGGTGATGTCAGGCCATTCACCCATGTGGGCACCAGCACAGTCAGGTATCCTGGTCTTAACTGATCTCCACACACCTGTACACACAGTGTACCATTTCCCTGCTCCTCTCCTGATTTTTTTAAATGAACAAATGCTATAATACTATCCATCAAATGATGGTAGGACCACATAGTGGCGTAGCAGTAGAGTTGCTGCCTTCTAGCCCCAGACGCCCAGGTTCGATCTTGACTATGGCTGCTGTCTGTATGGAGTTTCTACGTTCTCCCTGTGACCTGCGTGGGTTTTCTCCAGGTGCTCCGGTTTCCTCCCAATCTCCAAAGATGTACAGGTTTGTAGGTAAATTGGCTTTGGTAAAAAAGTTGTAAATTGTCCCTGGTGTGTAGGATAGTGCTGGCGTACGGAGTTGTCACTGGTCGACATTGGCCGAATTGCCTGATTCCATGCTGTAGCTCCCTAAAATCGAAAGTAAATATAACATCCATTAAAAGCAGGGTTTTTCTGATTTTTAATAATGTTTCGTCAAACGTTCTTGTCAAATTCTCTGCAGACCCATCTTTTCTTTTCACCCTTTTTTACTCTTTGCGCACATGGTTTGACATTGAATTTGCCTGCTCCATTTCACCCTGTATTCCAGCCTGCCTTCCTGTTAATGGTGACCCTGTAATGTCATCGGCTCAGGTCATTCTCAGTCCCATTGTTCATCGTTTCTAAATGGCCCGTTGCCTTTGCTGTGTTATTAGCCAGCACAGCAATCTAACAGGAGCAAGCTTTTACAAACAAGATGCTTGTTCATGCAAATTGCATTTTATGCATTTATGTTCATGCATATCATATGCAATTAAGGATCTCATTTACTCGGGGTTGGTTTGCTATTGAATCAGTTGCTCAAGAGGGGGATATGACAACCAGATGACTGAAACAAAATAAATAACTAAAGAGACACATCCAGTGACAGCAAAGCCCCTGTTTTATGGCTCCCGGAAGTCAAATTGATTTCTTTTATTACATAGGTTTATGAGATTCCTGTTAAGAAGGATTATGTTCTGTGATTTCAGCCATGAAAATTGCCAATTGATGACTTTTATCATGAGCAGTTAATGTTTTTTTCCCCCCAAAGGGAGAACACCTGTATTTAAATAGTGCATTGATCAATTTAATTTGAATCTGGTCAGCAATTTTACCCACTTAATAACTGAGCAGTGAAATGAATAGTGTTCAACAGAATATATTTGTAGTTTTGGATAGATTTTGAATTTAAATAATCTTGGATTTAAAAATATGAATTGCCAAGATGTGGTTTACATTGCAAATAATAACGTTCAGGAAGTGCTTCATTGGCAGTTTGACTTTGGCTTTCACTCTCTCAAAAGACTGGTGGCACATTAACTTGTTTGACCTCATGTGATGAGTTGTTGTTAGAATGCTGTTTGGCCTGTGTCAGCTGTTCACATTTAGATGGATATCTGGTTTTAATGAGATCAGCAGAGATGATCAGTTTGTAATGGTATAACATTGTCTTGTTTCTGTAGAAATGACAACACTCTCAGGAACATGTTTACTGGCCATTTACTGCTCAATCAGTCCGTGACTCCCATATTCCCACGATGGACCATTATTTATCGGAACGCAACTCCATGTCATCGGTAGAGAAAATATTGGAGCACAAATAGTCATTTGTTTATTACCATCAGAGTTGCCTATCATAATTTTTTCAGGTGTCTAAAGTCTATCCTGGTCACCAAAGCCAGTGGCACTCTTTATTTGACATGTCTCAATGTTAATCAGAGCTTCAGAAGTAACTATACATAGCCAAAGACAGGGAATGACACAGCAGTACTGGGGTTAATGCCACAGCCGCACAGATGGAGTGACCTCGATTTGACCATGACCCTGGGTGAAAACAGTAGAGTTTCCACATTCTACTTGTGACCATGTGTGTTTCTCCTGGGGTACTTCAGGTTCCTCCCACCAGCCAAAGACAAGCTCGTTGGTAGGTTAATTTTTTACCGTGGTTGGCAGGAGAATCAGGCAGGATACAAGAGGGAAATGTCAGAGAGAAAATGGGTTCCAGGGTAAAAGGTGGGTGTCAGGAGCTGATGGGAAGGGCCTGAGTTCTGAAAGGTGACCGCCTTCTATGTTGTGCGAAAATAGCTCAGAAATGCGTGAGACATAATACGACTGAGCTGGTTTAATGGACATTGGTAAAGTGCTCTTCAAACAACTCCCTCACACACAGTTGGATCCATTCATTTCAACACAATGGGAGGCAAGCTGTTACTGAAATGGTGAACAATTTTAGCAGCACTGACTGGATTAGAAAAGTCTTATTTCCCTTTTACTTCCCACTCCAACAGTGAGGAAACACTTGGTGACATAATGCAGATGTTCCAATATGCCGTGTGCATTAACATTTGACACATCCTTCAGTCACCATTGCATAATATTTCTCCATGACAGTGGAATCCAAAGGCCCTATTAGTCATTATCTGAAATTAAGCTGTATGTCAGGATCATTCATCAGAAGCCAGCACCTGATCATTTTGGAATCCTAATGTTTATAGGAGAGTGCTGAAATAGTTGAGAGATTGAAATCCAGTAAGAGGCCAGAAAGCAAAAATGTGAAAGATTTGGGAATATTGTTCACATACCTGAAAATTGAAACAGAAAACCAACGTATCACGTATCTTCTGATTTGCCTTCTGTGTTCTTAGGAAATGATTTATCAACGTAATGTTTATTTTCAATAATACAACTCAACAGAAAAAACCCTGCTATTTTTGCTCCAGATTCCATCGTCTGCAGTCTCTTGTCTCCATTACAACATTGACATTTTCTCTAAAACAAATAAAAGGCACAATTTTTCAGCATAATCCATTTCCATATTCCTTAACACATTTTATGAAGTGGAATCACCATCATTGATAGGAAGGAACTGCAGATGCTGGTTTATACTGAAGATGACACAAAATGCTGGAGTAACTCAGCAGGTTGGGGCTGCATCTCCTATTTGTTTTCTCAAGAGATGCCTGACCTGCTGTGTTACTCCAGCATTTTGTGTCTATCTTCAACATCATTGGCTTCTCCCATGAGTAGATGCGGTGAGGCTTTCTGCTGTGCTCAAACTTATGAAATGGTTCAACATTTTCCGATCCATTAATGATTGAAGTATAGCAACAAAACCCATTGACTCAAACTAAACAACATCTTCTTTTAGTTAACCCTAGTAACTGTCAATGGGCCGAATTAACGTTCTCAAATCGTTGGCCATTTGGATGTCTACCCCTTTGTAAATTGAACTCAATAAGAGCGTGTTATGAATCCAGCACTGACACAATGATCAAATCGCCGCCTCCTGGCTGTGTGACTATGGATATCCCTTTTTTAAACAAATGGACAAAACCTAGCAGGTGATTTTGCCCTTAACATTTGCTGAAATACTTTTGTAAAATATATATTTCTTAATAGCTTGAGTTACACTCTGATACACCTCATGACCACACTTAATGTTATTTCACTTTATTGTAAGCTGGCCTGATGTGCCAATGTCCTATGCAAGACTCTTTGCCACATTCTCCTATATGCATTTAACAAGGAAATATGTACTGTAGGTCCTCTCTAAAATCTGATTTTGTTACAAGAAAGTTTGTATCACATTTTTGTTTATGCTGAATATATGCCTAAACTATTGACCATTGTTGAATGTGGTTGCACTGTGTACGATATAACGTTAAAATCTCATGAAATGTGATATTCTCAGCTTCACTGGCAACCCAGGGTCAGTAACAAATTGCCTGGAAGGTCACTGAATTTCACAGGTGCCAAACCTCCCATTACTGGAAACGAGTTAATAACCCACATGTCTGTAGTCATTTGAATCACTCTCTTAATGGGCACATGTTTGGCCTTTTTGGCTGTAAGTTGTATTTAATCACAATTCCATTAAATTACCACCTGTCCGCAGCAAATGAGAGATGCGATGTGCACTGACATTTAACGAGCAAGGAAGCACCCATGTTTATCCAAGCTGGCATTTTACAAGACATCCAATAACTTAGGTCAAAGCTAAACAGGCATCAGCTTTGATCCAAGAACACATTCAAATGACAGAAAACCGTATTTGTTTTATTTTCACTGTGATCGGTATTGGACGCTGGACCACTGAATGGCATTGATTCCTTGTACATTCTGCCTTAATTCTTCATTGGAGAGCATGAAAGTAACATATTCTGAATTTGGTTTCTGTCAGGTGCCTTGGGACACAAAAATGCAAATTATTGGTTACCTTCCTTAAGCGGCAGCTGCCTCTAATTCTCTGCTCGGCCACTACTTCTGTTGTCTCTGCTCGATAGGATGCTTTTGGTTGCCTTTCATTTTGTACCTGACTTCCCCAATTCATCTTCCCTAACTCCTGTCAATACTTGTTCACATTCATCAACGCCAACATCCTCTCCAAAGTCTTTTGGTCTATACTAAAACCATGACACACTTGAAAGAGTAGCTAGTCTGACTTAACCTGACTGTAAAACAGTCAGCAGTGGTGAAATCGATAGTGTAGGAAGGAACAGCAGATGCTGGTTTACACTGAAGAAAGACACCAAAATGCTGGAGTAACTCAGCGGGACAGGCAGCATTTCTGGATGCTCGAAGGAATGGGTGACATTTCAGGTCGAGACCCTTCTTCAGACCTTTTTGGCGGAGATAGAGTTCGGGGAGAGGGCCAGTGTACACCTGGAACAGGGATTGACATACCCTACAAAGAGGCAGGCATAGCTGGGGCCCATATGGGTGTCCATGGCAACGTCCTGCATTTGGAGGCAGTACGAGGAGTAGAAGAAGTTGTTAAGAGTAAAGACCAGCTCTGCTAGGCAGAGGCGAGTGTTGGTGAAGAAGGGTCTTGACCACAAATGTCACCCATTCCTTCTATCCAGAGATGCTGCCTGTACCACTGAGTTACTCCAGCATTTTGTGTCTATCTCCGTAATGAAATTAAGCCATGGATACAGCAAACACAGAGCAAGCCCAACAATAAAAGATGTGACTGCAGAACCATGATCATGGAATTATAGGAGATATGAGAGACATGAGCTTGTTGGACAATCAAAGTCCTACTCCACCACAAGATAGTCTCTGAGATCCACTGTCAGCCAATTCTTTTTTCTAATCACTCATATCCCTACTTATAGCATCTCCCGTGCACAAGTTCAATGCAGTTCAGCAACCAGGCCACTGAATGCATCAGACTACGGGCACATTTAGTGCCACACATAATTGCACATGTTGGACCAAAACCACCTCTATCACCATTATAGTTTAACAATTGGAGGTTTCCAGCCATGATCTGATGGCTCATTGAGGCCTTGCACAAATCATTTCCCTCCCGAAATGAGCAACACTTAAAATTTGATGGTAAATACATATGTACTTATATTGTCATAGTTTGTTAAGATTCTTCTATTCTCTCTATCCAGATAGTGATATATTCTCCAATTTAGAATCCTGATCTTCATGAGAATCTTCATATTGTGACCGAGTCAAAACCTAATGCAAGTAATTCATGAATCTGGGAATCACATTTCATGTTCACTGTCACAGGAATGTTTTCAACCACTTTTAGTCATTGGCTATTTACCTTTGCCAGATATTTCTGCAATGTCCCATTTTCACTGCTGTTGGCGGGCTACGTACATAATTTACTTGCAAGTCCTTGCCTTGGGCACCTAAAGATCGCCCACCATTTAGAGAGATCTTTGTCAAATCTGGTTGAGAGCAGGAGAAGAGTCCTTAGGGGAAGTGGGCCAATCACTCTCACACTGCAACAACAGAATATTCCATCCACACTTATGATGAAGGAAGGAACGACGAGGAATATTATAAATCTAGTTTCTATTTGAGATTGAGGACTGAGAAAATACTAAACTTTAAAAATGTATATGGAAATCTACCTGTGTATTAAGAAAAACATTTAATACAATTCGGATATGACCTGGCTACTTATGCAACTCTTCCCCTCTTCTCTTGGGCCGTGGGCGCGGGGGGAAGAGAGTGGAAGTTTTGTTGCCTTCCATCACAGTGAGGGGGTGTTTGGAGTCACTGTGATGGATGTTGGTGTTGGGGTCGTGTGTCCTGTGTTCTTTTCTTTTTTGCTGTGTCTTGTGACTGCTGAAATTTCATTCGGTATTTATACCGAATGACAATAAAGTTCTGTTATACTGTTATACTGTTACCACTTCTATTCACATTCACCTTTGATGCTAAAGATCTAATATTTATGCAACATCCCATTCTTTTCTGTCTAATTATTTCCCTTTCCTGTGCAATCTGGAAGCTATTAATTTTGTGTTGTTCCATTATGAAGTTGATGGTAGAGGGATGTTGTTGTCTTATGGTGTTCCACAGGGATAGGTGCTGAAACATAAATACGGATAGTACTCCCTGGTTGGTATGGATGTGGTGGGCTGAAGGGCCTGTTTCCATGTTACATGACTCTGACTAAAGGGCCTGTCCCACTTAGGCGATTTTTTAGGCAACTGCCAAAGTCGTAGCAGATCGCCAAAATTTTCTTTTACCCTACGACAATGACCACGACAATGCCGAGTCAGGTCGAGATTACACCATCTTTGGAAACATCGCAAAAATTCCCATGCTGTCAATGCTTCTCCGGCGTCCTAAATTTTGCTGAAATCACTGACAAGTGCTTGAGAGATTTGAAATATAACATCTTGCCCAGGTTACTTGAAAACCAAGCTTCACGGTAACAAGGCATAAACTGGATTTACTTCCAGTTTACTAATAGCAGTATTAAGAAATTTAATTTTGAAAGTGGTTAAATGAATTTTTGTGCGGAGTGTGGGCATTCTTTGAAAATGTACAGGAGATGCATATCTGGATTCTGGGTTGCATATCTGGGTTGGGAGCCTACTTTAAATGTAATCGCTGATGGCCATAAACATCGCGAAAATTCCCACGCTTACCTGACCGTCAAACTGTTGCCTCCAATCTACCTGTCAAATGTCCTGACGGTAAATAAATTGGCTAAACACAAGTATTTTATGGTATCTTCAAATGACTTTGCTTATTTTAATATTATGTGCTTCTAAATGCATCTAAGAGAACCTAGCAAACCTGGGGACAGCATGCGACAGCGCCCGCAATAAGCAACGATACCTGGCGACAAGCCAGCTGTCGCCGAGAAATATCACTGGTTGATTTCTCAGCGACGCGCTGAGATCCACTACAATTCTTGGAAGACTCCTCATGATCATGCCCGCTACACCCGGCGAACTGTTGGTGACAGCCTAGTCACCGGCAGTCGCCTTAAAATCGCCTAAGTGGGACAGGCCCTTTACTTATGTGACAATTCTTTATATCTCAGTAGTGGGGCGGAAGTGCACAAATCACATCCACCCTGCATCTCATGGTAACCAAAGGCCCTCACTATTAAGAAATGGCATTGCTGTTGTAGAGCAGGATATCAGGATGTTCTTATTTTTCCAAATGTTCTGATGCTACAATTGCTTCGGTTTAGATCAGGGATCTCCAAACAATGGCTCGCGGGTCAAATCCGGCCCGCCACGAGATTTTATCCGGCCCGCGGCAAGCTCTTAGACAGCGGGGACAGGAGGCAGAAGCTGCCGGTGAAGGTTCGTCGGAGAGCGGATCGCCACCGACCCAGAGCAGGGACAAGGCGAGAGATCGCAGCGCCCCCTCGAAACCTCCCTCCTCGCCGCCGCTCAACTTGGGGAGAGAGAGGGGGGGTGGAGAGAGTCGGGGTAGAGGGAGCAGCGGGTGAGAGCGGGAGCACGGGGAGGGGGAGGGTGTCAGCGGGTGCTGCTCCCTCCCTCCCTCCCTCCCTCTCTCTCTCCCTCCCTCCCTCCCTCTCTCCCTCCCTCACTCACTCTCTCCCTCCCTCCCTCTCTCTCTCCCAGAGCCAGCTCTCTTCTCCGGCCCCGTCTCCCTCGAACGCAGCGAAATATGAACAAACACAAGTGAACCTTCCCTCCTCGCCGCCGCTCACCCCGGGGATGCGGGGCTTCTGAACAACAACTACACTTGTGTTTGTTCTTATTTTGCTGCGTTAGAGGGAGACGGGGCCGGGGAAGAGAGTGGAGCAGCGGCGCAGATCTTGCTGTCTCTGGGAGAGAGGGAGAGGGGAAAGAGAGGGGGAGAGAGAGAGGGAGGGAGCAGCCCCTGCAAGTGGCGGCGCTCCTTCACCGGACCCTCTGCCACCCTCCCCCCCCCCCCCCGTGCTCCCGCTCTCACCCGCTGCTCCCTCTACCCCGACTCTCCCTCCCCACTCTCTCCCCTCCCCCCCATACCCCTCTCTCTCTCTCTCCTCTCTCTCTCCCCCATTGGTGGTCACTGTATTTTTTCTGTTTTATAAATAATTGTTTACCTACGGTTTATATATATTCCAATATTTCAAGCTCTTTTTAAAAATTGAATATTATTTATTTGTTACCACATAAACCGAATCTAACCTAACCTAGTTTAACCTTTCCTAATCTAATCGAACGTAATCTAGTCTAAACTTTTTTGAGTTCATTAAATTTATAAAACTCACATTTTATTTTTTCCTCAGGCCCGCAAAAATGTGCCAAATATATAGTGTGGCCCTCATGCTGAAAAGTTTGGAGGCCCCTGGTTTAGATCAATAAATTTAGAATAATCTAGGGATCGTCTCTCCAGCCAATTATCTCCATTGTACCATTTGTACCATTTGTGAGCTCAGGTATTCAGGGAATAATAATTTATTCACAAAATGCTGGAGTAACTCAGCAGGTCAGGCAGCATCTCAGGACTGAAGAAGGCCCATTCCTTCACTCCTGAGATGCTGCCTGACCTGCTGAGTTACTCCAGCATTTTGTGAATAAATACCTTCAATTTGTACCAGCATCTGCAGTTATTTTCTTACACAGGGAATAATAATGGTCAGTCTGCAATTCATTTTCATCTTAAACAAACCATTGCAATGTTGGTTATTTGTACAATGTTAGTTAACACTACTCCTCGCCCTTCCTTCCTGACGCATCATTAGTGGGCATGATGGGACCCGCAGAGATTATGGCCAGTGACTAATTGCACTGTCCTTGGATGAAGAACATTTATAACGAAGGAGCTGTAACCAATTCTTCATATAGATCAATATATTCACTTGGGCATGAAACAATAGCAATCAAATTGAAACATTAATGATTATAAAGAGTAAAATTGCATTATGTCATCTGAATCAGAGACTGGGAAAGGATGAGGAATCTATTTCCTTGCACGAAACAGTATGTGAACGTGTACTGTTTCAATATTAATTGCACCAAGATAATAATGGATTGAATTCTATTCAATGAGAAGTAAAAAACAATAACCTTTCTTTACCAGTTTCAATTTCATCAAAAACTTTCTGAAATGTTTTGTACAGCTGAAATTTAAACATTTTCTAAGCCTGTTACAGAGAGATCATTTAACAGTCCAGTTAATCCATTCACCAATACTTTTTGTATCTGAAATGGAGTCATTACTGGCATGATTTATTTTTATCTTTATTTTCCCTGCTCTCGATTCCTCAGTGGAGAATACCAGAAACCTTCCTCAGGGAATGCCAGAAACCTTCCAGCCAACATAATTAAAACCAAATTACTCATCGATATCTCAGCAGTTAACAGGACCTTGGGTTGCCTGAATTGTTGCTGACTTTCCAACACCACTATAGTAATCACACTCCAAAAGCCCAAAGTTAGGCAGGAGACACCTGTGAAGAAATTCATTTGCTTTGCGTTTGGAGCATTTTAAGCATCATTTTGATGCAATTCTGTGCTTATGTACTCCTTAGGTTCTTTGATTGCAGCGTGCAACAGCACACTGCATCCAGAACATGTTTTCACATGTGCACACCACGCAGGTCATGACTATTCCTTTTCATTTCCAGACACGTTGCTTCAGTGGAAGGCCTTCAGCCCTCAAAGACGCACTCTCTTTGGTAACCATGCAGCGGGTACACACGTTGTGAAGGTGGTGATGGCTGGAGAATGAGGGCAAATAGCTTCCAAGGATCTCCGCGCATGGTGGGATAAAGGCATGGAAAGGGTTCCATTGCGATGAGAGCACCAGCAGATCCTCGAATGAGGATGGTAATAGGGAGCTAAAGTTCTCACCACCTGCAGACATGCTTCAAAGAATACTGTAAAATGTATCATGATCTCGTAAGGTTCGTCAAGGTGAGTGCTGCAGCCCTTCGTTGCACCCTTTACATGTATCGCATACAACCCCCCCCTCCCCCCTTTCCCCACTTCCCCCTCTACTCCTGCACACAGACACATAAATGCACACTGCCCATATAGCCCTACTCTTGCATATACATGCACAGACAGCTGGACAGACATATGTATACAGTGAACAATGCATTAAATTTAGGGCATTCATCTTGACATTAAAGCAATGTTTTCATTCTTCATTTTAGGCAAAGCCACCAACGACGAGAGGTTGACTATTGGCTGGCTGGTTGGATGACTGGCTCCTCGTGTTCACCAGCTTACCAGGCAGGAGAAGAGAAGGTCCTACTTCTCTTCAGAAGGGCTACTGAGAACCAGATAAAATCTAGAGCAGAGGCTACTTGAAATCTAGACACGAGGAACTGCAGATGCTGGAACCTTGAGAAAGACACAAAGTGCTGGAAGAACTCAGTGGGGTAAGGAAACATTGACTGTTTTTCTTTCCACAAAACTCCATGATCTTCTAAGCTGTCCCAGAGGTTTCTGCTTTGTTTTTGTTTCAGAATTCTAGCATCTTAAGTTTATTGATTTTATTTGTGAGCTTTGGCTGGCTGAGGCTGTCCAGCTGGTAAGGTGGATACATCGCATGAAGACCACTGGACTCTACAGTTGGTGTGAGTTATAGGTCCATCCATACTGCATGTCTGTTGTTGATGAGCAATGACCTCATAGAATATTATTAATAGACTATTATTTCTATTGACCAGCAAATGAGCAAAGAATATTCAATTACGCATTATCCTTTTATGAGTTACATCACATTTTAACTTAATAAATATGGATGTACAGGAGCTCATTAATGGGTTAATATGTCCATGGTCAAGGAACTAAAACATTGGGGAATCGTGGTCTACTCCTCCATTAACTTTACATTATCAGAGAAGATGAATTTCTGATTTAATGTTGATAATTCCAAATTCAATCTTCTATCATTTTGCAGAAATCTCTTTTGCAGAATGAATTACTCCTTGGAGATCTCAACTAAGCCATTACCTGAGAGCTTTGATGCTATAAATGAGGTTTAATGCATATTTCGTGTTACTTCTGCACAACTCTGGGTGATTAAATTTGATCTTTACAGTTTTGAGTGAATTCTCATCCCAAAGATGCCACTCAGACAGGAGAACCATTTAAGAAAGTAATAATTGATGAAACAGGAGTGGAACCAAGATCATTAGTTATCCATTTTGTTTTTTGCTGACATCAATTCCATGATTTCGTGAGCCCTGGAGTTAGGTTTTGATAGAACAGGTGCTTTCGGGGAAGTGAATATTTCATCGTTGTTACTTGCTATCTTTTCGAGCTTGATATCTGAATAGACGTGGGTGTTCATTCCAGCCTTTCAAGGATTCTGTTCGGAAATGTATTCATCTGATGGATGTAACCTTTATCATTTAATACTTAAAATCCTGAGATCAAGCTGAAGAGGGGTATTAAAGAGTGCTCCATGGGCGTTACCTTGTTGGTTGAATGAATGGTGTGCAGGTAACAGATACGCAAAACTGCCGGAGTGATCAGATAACTTTGTTTTTGATGCACATACCTTTCCATCTAGCAATGAGTGATTTTTCTGTGGACAGATACGTGTGTACGCGCAAAACTGGGAATTTGAAATAATGTGGAAAATGTTGCACATAGTAATTCAGGCAGGATCTGTGATAAGAGAAACAATGAATGTTTCAGTCAATGATCGTGCCATGAGAACTTTCCTGCATCCTCCAATATGCTCCTGTACCCTCCTGTTACTTTGACATTAATAAATATCTAGTCGCTCCCACTCTGTGTGTAGTCAACAGCAGATGTGCTTCTGTTTGGAGCAGAAACGCCTGCTGCACATCAATCTTCTAACATCAGCATGAGTACTGCATTGCGATTCATTGAGATCATTGACGTTGATGAATAAACTTAAATAGAATATTCCAAATGGCAAGCAATCTGTCTTCTTGTGGAATCGGCCTCAATCAATTAATCTCCAGTAACTTCTACATTCAAGCTGCAAAGATGATGAATTGGACGCCAAAACGTTCCTTGTTCCATTTCCCCAGTTTTAAACCTTGGCTCCCTGCTGCCTGATTTCACAGGCTCCAAATCGCTCTATTCCATCCTAATAATTTCCAAACCCACCCCTTTCCCACTCAAGTTTATTCAGTCTCTCAAAAAAGGGACACAGATTTGTTTATGCAGACAATGATAGGCAGGTGTAAAGCAGTGAAGAGAACACTAGAAGCAAAGCTCTTTTCAACAGCTTGAGTCATTGGACGGCTCCACTTGGTCTTTCCACAGTGTGCGCCAAATAACTTTGTCTACCGTCGTCTTGGGGATCGTTTTTAAAGTGCATTTCCACTAAACTGAAACAAATCCTCCACTACTTTATTTACTGGTGTTTTACATAGATACATAGATACATAGAAAATAGGTGCAGAAGTAGGCTATTCAGCCCTTCGGGCCAGCACCGCCATTCAATGTGATCACGGCTGATCATCCGCAATCAGTACCCCGTTCCTGCCTTCGTCCCATATCCTTTGATTCCGCTAGCCCTAAGAGCTCGATCTAACTTTCTTTTGAATGCATCCAGTGAATCGACTTCCACTGCCTTCTGAGGCAGAGAATTTCACAAATTCACAACACTCTGGATAAAAAAGTTTTTCCTCATCTCAGTTCTAAATGGCCTACCCCTTATTCTTAAACTGTGGCCCCAGGTTCTGGACTCCCCCAACATCGGGAACATGTTTCCTGCATCTAACGTGTCCAATTCCTGAATAATTTTATGTTTCCATAAGATCCCCTCTCATCCTTCTAAATTCCAGTGAATACAAGCCCAGTCGTTCCATTCTTTCATCAAATGTCAGTCCCGCCATCCTGGGCATTAACCGCGTGAACCTACACTGCACTCCCTCAATAGCATGAATGTCCTTCCTCAAATTAGGAGACCAAAACTGCACACAATACTCCAGGTGTGGTCTCGCCAGGGCCCTGTACAACTGCAGAATGACCTCTTTGCTCCTATACTCAAATCCTCTCATTATGAAGGCCAACATGCCATTAGCTTTCTTCACTGCCTGCTGTACCTACATGCTTACTTTCAGCGACTGCTGTACAAGGACACCCAGGTCTCGTTGCACTTCCCCTTTTCCTAATCTGATTCAGATAATAGGTAGACACAAAATGCTGGAGTAACTCAGCGGGACAGGCAGAATCTCTGGAGGGAAGGAATGGGTGACGTTTCTAGTCGAGACCATTCTTCAGACTGATGTCAGGGGAGTGGGCGGGACAGAGATAGAATGTAGTCGGAGACGGTAAGACTAGTGGGAGAACTTGGAACGGGGAGGAAATGGAGAGCGAGGGAAAGCAAGGGCTATTTGAAGTTAGAGAAGTCAATGTTCATACCCAAGTGAAATATGAGGTGGTGTTCCTCCAATTTGCACTGGGCCTCACTCTGACAATGGAGGAGGCCCAGGACCGAAAGATCAGATTGGAAATGGGAGGGGGAGTTAAAGTACTGAGCAACCGGGATATCAGGTTGGTTAAGGCGGACTGAGCGAAGGTGTTCAGCGAAACGATCGCCGAGCCTGCGCTTGGTCTCGCCGATGTACAGCGGATACAGTAGATGAGGTTGGAGGAGGTACAAGTGAATCTCTGCCTCACCTGAAAAGACTGTTGGTGTCCTTGGATGGAGTCGAGGGGGGAAGTAAAGGGACAGGTGTTGCATCTCCTGCGGTTACAAGGGAAAGTACCTGGGGAGGGGGTTGTTTGGGTGGGAAGGGACAAGTTGGCCAGGGAGTTGCAGAGGGAACGGTCTGTGCAGAAAGCAGAAAGGGGTGGAGATGGGAAGATGTGGCCAGAAGTGGGATCCCGTTTAAGGTGGCAAAAATGTTGGAGGATTATACGCTGTATGCGACGGCTGATGGGGTAGAAGGTAAGGACCAGGGGGGAAGGGGAGCAAGTGGAAATGCGGGATATCGAGGAGACCCTAGTAAGAGCCTCATCTGTAATGGAAGAGGGGAACCCCCATTTCTGAAAGAATGAGGACATCTCCGATACTCTAGTATGGAAAACCACATCCTGGGCGCAGATGCGGCGTAGACGGAGGAATTGGGAGTAGGTGATAGAGTCTTTACAGGAAGCAGGGTGGGAAGAAGTGTCGTCTAAATACTATGGGAGTCAGTAGGTTTGTAGCAGATCTCGTTCAATAGTCTGTCTCCTGTGATGGAGACGGTGAAATCCAGAAACGGTAGGGAGATGTCGGAGAAGGTCCAGTGAATTTGAGTGCAGGATGGAAATTAGTGGTGAAGTTCATGAAGTCAGTGAGTTCTGCATGGGTGCAGGAGGTAGCACCAATGCAGTCATCAATGTAGCAGAGGTAGAGTTCGGGGATAGGGCCAGTGTACGCCTGGAACAGGGATTGTTCGACGTACCCGACAAAGAGGCAGGCACAGCTAGGGCCCACGCGAGTGCTCATAGCTACGCCTTGGATTTGGAGGAAGTGGAAGGAGTTGAAGGAGAAGTTGTTGAGGGTAAGGACCAGCTCTGCTAAGTGGAGGAGAGTATTAGTGGACGGAAATTGGCAGGTTCTGCGGTCGAGAAAGAAATGGAGGTGTAGAGTGACTGGACATCCTTGTTAAAGATGACGGAGTGGGGGCCTGGATAACGGAAGTCGTTGAGGAAACGAAGAGCCTGTGAGGTGTCTTGGACATAGATAGGGAGAGATTGGACCAGGGGGGATAGGATGGAGTCGAGGTATGTGGAAATTAATAGCCATGAACAAGCAGAAACAATGGGTCTGCCAGGTCAGTTCTGTTTGTGGATTTTGGGGAGAAGGTAAAATCAGGCCGTGCGGGGCTGGGGAAGGATAAGGTTGGAGGCTTTAGAGGGCAGTGAGCCGTAAGTAATAAAATCAGAAATGGTGTGTGATATTAAGGTCTGGTGCTCGTCATTCAGATAATAATCATTCAGATAATAATCTGCCTTCTTGTTCTTGCCACCAAAGTGAATCACCTCACATTTATCCACATTATACTGCATCTGCCATGCATCTGTCCACTCACCCAACCTGTCCAAGTCACCCTGCATCCTCATAGCATCCTCTTCACAGTTCACACTGCCACCCAGCTTTGTGTCATCTGCAAATTTGTTAATGTTACTTTTAATTCCTTCATCTAAGTCATTAATATATATTGTAAATTGCTGCGGTCCCAGCACCGAGCCTTGCGGCACCCCATTAGTCACTACCTGCCATTCTGAAAGGGACCCGTTAATTCCTACTCTTTGTTTCCTGTCTGCCAACCAATTTTCTATCCATGTCAATACAGTACCCCCAATACCATGTGCTCCAATTTTGCCCACTAATCTCCTGTTTGGGACCTTATCAAAGTGTTTCTGAAAGTCCAGATACACTACATCTACTGGCTCTCCCTTATCCATTTTACTTGTTACATCCTCAAAAAATTCCAGAAGATTAGTCAAGCAAGATTTCCCCTGCGTAAATCCATGCTGACTTGGACCGATCCTGTTACTGCAATCCAAATGTGCTATTATTACATCTTTAATAATTGATTCCACCATCTTCCCCACCACTGATGTCAGGCTAATTGGTCTATAATTTCCTGCTTCCTCTCTCCCTCCTTTCTTAAAATGTGGGATAACATTAGCCACCCTCCAATCCACAGTATCTATAGAACATTGGAAAATGATCACCAATGCGTCCACCTCCTTGAGTAGATTTTAGATTTAGAGATACAGCGCGGAAACAGGCCCTTCGGCCCATCGGGTCCGCGCCGCCCAGCGATCCCCGCACATTAACACTATCCTACACACACCAGGGTCAATTTTTTAAAAAACATTTGCCCAGCCAATTAACCTACATACCTGTACGTCTTTGGAGTGTGGGAGGAAACCGAAGATCTCGGAGAAAACCCACGCAGGTCACGGGGAGAACGTACAAATTCTGTACAGACGGCGCCTGTAGTCAGGATCAAACCTGAGTCTCCGGCGCTGCATTCGCGCTAAGGCAGCAACTCTACCGCTGCGCCACCGTGCCGCATGAGTACCCTGAGATGCAGACCATCAGCCCCCTGGGGATTTATCAGCCTTCAGTCCCATCAGTCTACCCAACACCATTTCCTGACTAATGAATTTCCTTCAGTTCCACTGTCACCCTAGATCCTCTGTCCCATCGTACATCTGGGAGATTGTTTGTCTCCCTTAGTGAAGATAGAACCAAAGTACCTGTTCAACTCGCCTGCCATTTCCTTGTTCCCCATAATAAATTCACCTGTTTCTGTCTTCAAGGGACACACATTTGTCTTAACTAATCTTTTCCTTATTACATTTGATCCTTTCAACTGTGCTTGATGTCGAAATGCTTTTAGAACCTCTCCTTTAGTACAACTGTGCACTCACTGCTACAGAAACCAAATGCATACATATCGCAAGATTATTGATGCATGCCTGACAACATGCCGAACTCAGCAAAACATAAGATTTTGGAGGAACCCATCTGGTCAGGCAGCAATTGGGGAAGGAATGGACAGGTGACATTTTGGGTCAGGATCCTTCTTCAGACTCGACTTCACCGGTCCATTCGGCCTCTTGCATTTGTTTGATGCACTGAGTTCCTCCAGTACATTGTGCTTTGGTCAAGATTCCGGTATCTGCAGTTTCTTGTGTCTCCGACATCCTAAACTGACCTGACTTTCGCCTGATGCAGTTAAAATGGCCAGGATTCATCCATGTTTTCCAGAGATACTGTGCTGAGTTATTCCAATGTTCTGTGTCTTTTTTTTATTATTGGTCTCGTCAACCTTATGCGATGCGTTTCTAGGCAGTCCCTCACTGATGCTCTTAAAGATTATTATATTCTGATTTTGGCTGATGGAGCACTTCCATTAATGTAGATGTCTTAATAAAACAGGTCACTGGGAAAGGTCCTCTGTGAAGAATGTTCAATCAGTCTGTCAGGCCTTTACTTCATCACTTGTCTGTGCTGAGTCATCTAAACTCAGCCTTAAGCTAACAATCACCTTTGGTTAACACTTCAAGGTGAATTCCTTGACCCGTTGAAGAATGTGTGTGTTTGTGTGTCAGTCATGGAATACAGGATTAGACTGAATATTGACGCACTTTGCTTTTGAACATGCTATTAACTTTCACTGCACTGGAAATTCTTCTGCATGGCATACCATTTATGTGTGCCACTTAAAAAAACAAACTGAGTTCCGTGTGAGATCTAGTCCTGTGATCTCTAATTGATTTGGTTGAAGTGCATTGGGCATGTGACACACTCAAGCACAGAGGGCACTGTTCACGCAGTGTAATCAGTCATGTGCATGGCAGTGTTTTAGGAAGGAACTGCAGATACTGGTTCAAACCGAAGATGGACACAAAAAGCTGGAGTAGCTCAGGTAGCATCTCTGGAGGGAAGGAATGGGTGACGTTTCTGATTGAGACCAGGGTCGGGTCTGAGAAGGGGCTCGACCCGAAACATCAGCCATTCCTTCTCTCCAGAGATGCTGCCTGTCCCACTGAGTTACTCCAGCTTTTTATGTGCATGGCACAACTTGATATCATTTGCACTAAATTATTTTATTCTAGGCATGGCCACTCACACTAAAGTAGCCTTTCCTGAGGGTGTCTGCTTCAGCTTCAGTTAAAAAGGAGCCAGCTAACCTCTTGTCATTCAATGTGCTTCCCTCCAATGCACCATCTTCCACTGTTGGACAAGCCTCCGATGTACCACCTTTTCATTCATCCATGGGATTCATTCAAGGGATTCAGACTTTGCAGGTTTAGTCACCACCATTCCTAAGTGTCCTTGGGAAGGTGGTGGTGGGCTGCCTTCTGAAACCGCTGCGGAAATGATTAATTTAGTTTAATTGAAGATGAAGAGGGAGAGAGAATGAGAAAGGGAGAGAGGGAATGGGAGAAAGAACAAGTATGGGAGAGAGAGAGAGTAAGTGAGAAAGAGAGAGAACATAGACGAGAGAGGAGACAGCAAGCTATGGTGAAACAGAAAGGAGGAAGTTCCATTCAAAGTTTCTTGCTTTTATCTACTTAAATCAAAATCACAAGAATGTGCAATGTTTGTCCCCAAGATGGGGTTGCTTACATCAGAGACCAGGCTAGTTTCTCATCATAACCAGGTAAATCTCCAAGTTTGCGGATGACACAAAGCTGGGTGGCAGTGTGAGCTGCAATGAGGATGCTATGAGGCTGCAGGGTGACTTGGATAGGTTGGGTGAGTGGGCAGATGCTTGACAGATGCTGTATGATGAGGATAAATGTGAGGTTATCCACTTTGGTGCCAAGAACAGGATGGCAGATTGTTATCTGAATGATATCAGATTAGGAAAAGGGGAGGTGCAACAAGACCTGGGTGTACTTGTATATCAGTCACTGAAAGTAAGCATGCAGGTACAGCAGGCAGTGAAGAAAGCTAATGGCATGCCGGCCTTCATTGTGAGAGGATTTGAGTTCAGGAGCAAGGAGGACCTACTGCAGTTGTACAGGGCCTTGGTGAGACCGCACCTGGAGTATTGTGTGCAATTTTGGTCTCCTAATTTGAGGAAAGACATTATTGCTATTGAGGAAGTGCAGCATAGGTTCACCAGGTTAATTCCCGGGATGGCGGGACTGACATATGATGAAAGAATGGGTCGACTGGGCTTGTATACACTGGAATTCAGAAGGATGAGAGGGGATCTAATAGAAACATATAAAATTCTTTAAGGATTGGACAGGAAAAATGTTCCTGATGTTGGGGGAGTCCAGAACCAGGGGTCACAGTTTAAGAATAAGGGGTAGGCCATTTAGGACTGAGATGAGGAAAAACATCTTCATCCAGAGAGTTGTGAATCTGTGGAATTCTCTGCCACAGAAGGCAGTAGAGGCCAATTCACTGGATGTTTTCAAGAGAGAGTTAGATTTAGCTCTTAGGGCCAAAGGAATCAAGGATATGGGGAAAAAGCAGGAACGGGTTACTGATTTTAGATGATCAGCCATGATCAATAGACAATAGACAATAAACAATAGGTGCAGGACGAGGCCATTCGGCCCTTCGAGCCAGCACCGCAATTCAATGTGATCATGGCTGATCATTCTCAATCAGTACCCCGTTCCTGCCTTCTCCCCATACCCCCTGACTCCGCTATCCTTAAGAGCTCTATCTAGCTCTCTCTTGAATGCATTCAGAGAATTGGCCTCCACTGCCTTCTGAGGCAGAGAATTCCACAGATTCACAACTCTCTGACTGAAAACGTTTTTCCTCATCTCAGTTCTAAATGGCCTACCCCTTATTCTTAAACAGTGGCCCCTTGTTCTGGACTCCCCCAACATTGGGAACATGTTTCCTGCCTCTAACATTTCCAACCCCTTAATAATCTTATACGTTTCGCTAAAATCTCCTCTCATCCTTCTAAATTCCAGTGTATACAAGCCTAGTCGCTCCAGTCTTTCAACATATGATAGTCCCGCCATTCCGGGAATTAACCTAGTAAACCTACGCTGCACGCCCTCAATAGCAAGAATATCCTTCCTCAAATTTGGAGACCAAAACTGCACACAGTACTCCAGGTGCAGTCTCACTAGGGCCTTGTACAACTGCAGAAGGACCTCTTTGCTCCTATACTCAACTCCTCTTGTTATGAAGGCCAACATTCAATTGGCTTTCTTCACTGCCTGCTGTACGTGCATGCTTCCTTTCAGTGACTGATGCACTAGGACACCCAGATCTCGTTGTACGTCCCCTGTTCCTACATGACACCATTCAGATAATACTCTGCCTTCCTATTCTTACCACCAAAGTGGATAACCTCACACTTATCCACATTAAACTGCATCTGCCATGCATCCGCCCACTCACACAACCTGTCCAAGTCACCCTGCAACCTCATAGCATCTTCCTCACAGTTCACACTACCACCCAGCTTTGTATCATCTGCACATTTGCTAATGGTACTTTTAATCCTTCATCCAAGTCATTAATGTATATTGTAAATAGCTGCGGTCCCAGCACCGAGCCTTGCGGTACCCCACTAGTTACTGCCTGCCATTCTGAAAGGGACCCATTTATCCCCACTCTTTGCTTTCTGTCTGTCAACCAATTTTCTATCCATGTCAGTACCCTACCTCCAATACCATGTGCTCTAATTTTGTCCATGATTCAATATTAATCTAATTCATATTGAATGGCAGTGCTGGCTCGAAGGGCACCTATTTTTCTGTTTCTATGGTCCTTGAGGTGTGGATGTACTGTCAATGTTGTTTGGGAGAGAGTTCTGAGATTTTGACCAAGCAACGATGAAGGAATGACGATCTATTTCCAAGAAAGGATGGTGAGTGCATTAGTTTAGTTCAGTTTAGAAATACAGCATGGAAACAGGCCCATCGAGTCTACACTGACCATCGATCACTTGTTCAAACTAGTTCTATGTTATTCCACTTTCACATCCGATCCCAATTTTTACAGAGATAAATTAACCTATAAACCTGCACACCTTTGGGATGTGAAAGGACATCAGATCACCGGGGAGAAAACCATGCAGTCACAGGGAGAACATGCAAACTCCACGCAGACAGATCCCAAGGTCAGGATCAAACCCAGGTCTTTGGCCTTATGAGGCAGCAGCTCTACCAGCTGCGCCACTGCCATTAAGGGCAAATTCCAGGTGGTGGTGTACCCATAGTTTTGCTGCCCTTATCCCTCTTGCTGGTGGGGGGGGGGGGGGGGGCATGGGTTTGGAAGATGCTGTCTCAGGGGTCTGGGTGAGTTACTGCATTGCCTCCTGTAGATGGTACAAACTGCCTTTGCTACACCTCAATGATGCAGTGAGTGAATGATGGTGAATAGGGTGTCTCTCAGGTGGACTGTTATGGTGTCGAGTTTCTTGAGTGTTGCTGAAGCTGCACTGACCCAGGCATCTCCTAATGCTGCACAAAATGCAGGTTCGATCTTGACCTCGGGTGCTCTCTGTGTGGAGTTTGCATGTTCTCCCTGTGACCATGTTCGCTTCCTCCAGGTGCTCCAGATTCCTCCCAAATCCCAAGGACGTGTGGGTTTGTCGATTCATTAGCTTCTGTAAATTGTCCTTAGTGTGTCGGCAGTGGATGCAAAAGTAGAGCATGGTTTGAGCGGGTGATCTATGGTTGGCATGGACCTGGTGGGCTGAAGGGCCTATTTACATACTATATATTTTCAGTTCTATTCAAAACCCACCTCCCAACATTGCACAACCCTCTGATCTTCCATCTGTCTGAAGAAGGGTCTTGACCTGAAACATCACCTATTCCTTTTCTCCAGTTACTCCAACATTTTGCGTTTATCTCCAATGTCCCATCTCCAAATGCTACATGACCCTCTGATGTCCCACCTCCAAATGTTGCATGATGCTCCATCTCCTCCATCTTTTAATGTTGCTGTTGCCCCAGCTTCAAGTCTGTTTTTACCTAGCACTTGCCCCTCCCTGGTACAATAACTGGTACTTGAAGATTTGACAAATATACCAACCACTAGCTGCAAATTGCACAGAATTATGTGGCTGGAAGTTTTAAGTGCTTCTGTATCATATTTTACACTATGGCAGGCATACTTGACTAATATGAGGTAATCATGATAAAGTTTCATCCTTGTTATCGATTGTATTTATGATCTGATACTTAATAGTGAATAAATCTTGGTATATTGCACACGGAAAGAGCAAAGACTTCCAGTAAATCTGCTTGAGTTATAGCGTGCATACGAGAGCAAGAGAACTGATGGTGGGATGGGTTCAGAGTGCGGGTCTGTGGTCTCTGGGGGCTCAAAGCATGAAAATGGGTTGTATTAGTAGTTTTTTAACAGATCAGTTAAGGAGAACCTCATCAAGTCTGCTTCAAGCAGTCAGATGCATCAATCAGAAGACGATTGAAATTACTTTGAGCCTGTTAGAAAATGAGCATGGGACATTCGCCATGGATAATGCAAGGGGAAATAAAATCACAAGGATTGATTTATAGTATGGATGACCTGGCAATAACAATAAAAGGTGTTGCTGTGAATTTTGAAGATGTAGGCCACTGTAAACCTTTCAGTTGCCCTTTGCCAGCATTTGAGTAAATTAGCAAGCACTGACTTCCGATTGTTTCACTGTCAATCTACGGATGAATGTGCAGTGAAGTTGAGGCCTTGTTCTTTGGAAACAAAAAGGCCGACGGATGATCCCAAGGTGCTGAGAATCTGGTTCAGACGAGCTGGGTCAAGCACCAGCAACTGGGTGGAAGGTAAAGGTAAACAAGACCTGGTGCAGAGGCAACGGTGGTATCAAATGATCTGGAGGAAAAAACCTGGTCTTCAGTTTCTAGGTACTTTCAGTGTTATTGTAATTAGCACATATGTGGTCTGGGGCACTGTGTACCTGTGGCACGATACTCTATGTGTGTGTGTGCTTTTGTATATGGTTGTGGTGTGTGTGCACACACAGACACACACACACACTGGTTGAATTGCTGTGAGCAGTTTCAGTTTAGTTTATTGGCACATGTACCGAGGTGCAGTGAAAAGCTTTATTTGCATGCTAACCAGCCAGCGGAAAGACAATACATGATCAATGTGTTTTGGACGTGCAGGCATATGGTGTGTGATTGGGGTGCTGTGGGTGTGTGGTTGTGCTAGGAGTGGTGCGGTGTGCTTAATCTGATAATTCATTCCGCTTGCAGCCTTAAACCTGCCCTGGTCCAGCAACTTCATTCAGTAGTCAATGTGTAAACAGGCAGCCTGATGTACAGGACCAAGCGGAAGGCTCGGGTCTGATCACCAAACCAGGTGCAAGAGACCTTTTTCACCATCCATTGGATCAGTCCAGCAACAGAAAGAAAGCAAAAATACACCTAGAATGCCTGGTCCTGGTTGTCCAAGGCTGGAACGATGCAGCTGTGAGCTCGGACTGAGGACAAGGTGAGGCTAGCCGGTGATATCCTCCACATTGAACATTAATTTGGCTTAGACATGAAGATTTATTTATGAGGTATTTAAAGAACCATTGTCTTTGGCATTTGTTCCAACCTTAAAAATAAATGGAATCCTACCCGTGTTAATGGTGAATATGTATATACCGACATCGACCAAACCTCCAAGCTTCTTATTATCTTCAATTCATTTAAAACTTGAGAATTGTTTCTGCTTGCGTCTTTATCTATGCAGTCAATGTATAATTGCTTTGTGAAACCAATTATTTACGAAAGTTTCAAGTCTAAGAATGAATAGAAAATTAGCTCCTATGATTGGACTTTTACAATATTTTTGAAATACTGGATAACCAACCTAGATCAACAACTTCCTTGTATATCCAAATAAATTCACAGAGTGCGGAGTAACTCAATGGGTCAAGCACCATCTATGGAGAACATGGATAAGCATCGTTTTGCTTCGGGACCCATGCTGTTTGACCCACTGAGTTATTAATGGAACAAAGGAGTTAAGATCACTCTAGGATTAAATGGAAGAGCAGAAAAGTTATCAGGCATCAATGTTTCTAAGGCCAATTAACCACAATCCTTGCATGTAAAATGTTCATTGTTACTTCACAATGTCACTGTTGAGAACTAAAACCTGGCACAATATTCATGGTTTATCATGGAGCAGTGAATTCCACTCAACGTTATGCTGATTATGACACAGGAAGAGGCCATTCATCCCGTTAGATCTATGCTGAGTTCTTGCACAGAAATCCCATCTGCACCATTTCCCTGTCTCATTTTCCAGTAACCTATTTTCTCTCACAGGTCTACAGTAGACAGCAGAAATACTACCCAAATTGTGTCTGTAAAACCTTCCAAATAGAAGGCTAAGTAAAGCAATGGAGCATCCTCTTCCAGGTTAATAGCCCCTGCATTGAGGCCCTAATTACACCCAGTTGGATCAGATGGGAAAGCCAGCGTTTGCCCACCATCAACCTCTCTACTTCTGCTGTCAAGGCAAAAGGTTATCTGGAAGTTGAATCAAAGCTATTCTCAAATCCTCTAAACAAGTGCAATATCCCAAACCATTCATGGTATTCCTTTGTTCAAAATAGGGAATGCTTCATTGTGAACAGGCAGAAATCCAGCAGGAACACTTTCTGACCCACTGTGTCTGTGGATCCTACAATGGCCTCATCAGTCATCTGTAAACCCACAGAACTGGAATGGAAGCAAGTCGTTCTTGACCCAAAGGGATTACTTTGGAAGGATGCACATATCTTGCAGCCAATAAATGTCAATGTTTTCAAGAGAGAGTTAGATTTAGTTCTTTGGGCTAAAGTAATCAAGGGATATGGGAGAAAAGTATGAACGGGTACTGATTTTAGATGATCAGCGATGACCATATTGAATGGCAGTGCTGGCTCAAAGGGCCAAATGGCCTACTCCTGCACCTATTTTTCTATGTTTCTATATGGACCTGTTCAAGCCAACTGGTCAGTCATACAGGAACAAGCTTAACTTGGGGAAACTAAATGTTTTTCTTCGAAAAGCATGTCAACCAACGAGATAAAACTGGACTAATGCAATTTTATTATATACAGTACATTGATATATTGTTCCCCCTCAACAGGGCAGTGCCATTGCCACATACCATCTTGCTCTGTGTCTCTGCTAGTGCCATTCTGTAAAATGGTTGGTGACAGGAGAGAGCGATTCTCAGAGAGATTATCATATCATATCATATCATATATATACAGCCGGAAACAGGCCTTTTCGGCCCACCAAGTCCGTGCCGCCCAGCGATCCCCGTACATTAACACTATCCTACACCCACTAGGGACAATTTTTACATTTACCCAGCCAATTAACCTACATACCTGTACGTCTTTGGAGTGTGAGAGGAAACCGAAGATCTCGGAGAAAACCCACGCAGGTCATGGGGAGAACGTACAAACTCCTTACAGTGCAGCACCCGTAGTCAGGATCGAACCTGAGTCTCCGGCGCTGCATTCGCTGTAAAGCAGCAACTCTACCGCTGCGCTACCGTGCCGCATAGATTCATTCATCAAATTCCTGGTTGGAAGCAGCCCATCCTTTCCCCCAATTATTTTTTAGATTATGAGGTAACTGAATCTAAGAATATAGTTGCAATGCCCATTTTAATAATTCATCTCTTGAAGGAGCTGGAGAACAAAACAACTTGAAAAAACAGTTTTGGGATTTCTACCCACTAATGCTTTGGTAATATTGCGATGAACCTAATGGAGGTCCCTTACATCTCCACAGCGAGAAAGAAAACAAAGTAGCTCACACTTCTTTTTTCAGAAAACTAAGTAATCTGAAGAATAATCCCGACCCAAAATGTCACCTATGCATGTTCTCCAGAGATGCTGCCTGACCCGCTGAGTTAACCCAGCATTCTGTGTCTTTCTTGGCATAACCCAGCATGTGCACTGCATCCAGCTCACACCACTGTATTCTGGTGAATCTCACATCTGGAATCCCAATCAAAGATGGCAAAACCAACAATTGGGTGTCCATGTATTTCAATAGTAGATAGAAAATGGCGCATGTTAGGCAACTTGGGAGTCAAAACAAAATCAACCGTACAATCTTACAATTACAGTAATTCATAATTTACATGATATATAATATATTCTGTAATAGATATAATCTGTAACTAATATCCAAAATCATTTCAATCCCTCAATGTTTATAAAGTAATTCTCCAGGGATAACAATTTCTAATCAGTTAACAAAGTTGACAACAAAACTATAAAATAAAAGCTGAACATTCTGAAAATGCATAATATCATCAGCATTTGCAAAGAGGAAAGTCTGACTGCATTTCAGTTCGAGCATCAGTGAATGAGTAACACCTTAATCGGGACCCCATTTGAATCCTGAATCTAATCGAGCTTCAATGCAGAAAATCATACATGATTGGCACCCAGTTGCAACCTGAATTTTGCATTTCCCTTTCAGAGCCAGTCTGTTTACAAAATCTTCTGATATACTTTTTGAGATTTCTAGCACTCATCATTTTCACCCTCTGCAGTTAAAAAAAGACAGCCTGCTGTAACCGCATAACTAATCATCCAGAACATTGTCACCTACAGAGAGAGGTATAAAGCAGAATGAATTAAACATGAGGAGCCAAGCGCAGCCAGCATTAATAGTGTAAAACAAAATCAATAGATTGTCTTATGACTCTTACGCTGCGGTTCTTAAAGATAATTACGTTGGAGAATCTTTCCCACTCTTAATGTGCAAATCTAGTTGTCAACTTACACAAGCTTATTAAAAACATGGTAGAGCATTATTTAAAATATTTACAGCTTGTCTTTTCAACAATCTGCTTCGATAAGCAGCAGTTCTGGAGTGTGAAACGAGATGGGAAGTGGGCCAAAGTCACGCTTGGCAGAAGACAACATGTTCTGAGGCAACATTGCTTTCTAATGGTTCCTCTTGATTTATCAGCATTCAGGGGCCAATGGCTGTGCTGTGATAAGAAAAGGTCCCAGTTCCAACTGATTAAATATGAATTATTTGGTTATACCTGTTTTGGTAATAGACTGAGGCAGTGACGAACAATTTTTCAAAATCTGCAAAATGGAAATGATATTATGTGACAACGTAGAATTTAAAATTAATATTCTGAGATCTCTCAACACCAGCATTAACCTTTCATGTTTAAATGTTAAGATTAATGTCTCTTAAAATGCAAGGAAATAATCTTGTGTGCCAGTAAAGTAAATTTTACCACAGCCATGAAAAAAAATTGAGTAAAACCAACAGCAGCTTAGAAAGGATAAATTAGCCTTGGAGGAAATGCAGATTCACCAGAAATGTAGGAGGACACTTAAGGATAAGTCATGAAGAAAGATTACGCAAGCTTGTATTCCTCAATAAATAAAGATTGAGAGAGATTTGATTAAAGCCTTTAGGATTTTGAGTGGATAGTGTCGATATAGAGAAATTACTTTTTTACTGATAGAGAGAATAGGAAAGGGGACTTAAAAAAATCTGAGGCCACCCATTCAGAGAGACTGGGAAAGTGTCCTGCATACAAACATCACAATTATCCCTCAAAATGCGGTAAACACCAGCATAGTTAGTAATTTGAAAAATGAAATGGTAATTTCTGTTAACTCTTCATGAAGCAGCTGAGGTACATAAGTGGAGTTAGGCTATAGATTAGTAGTTCTTATTGAATGTTGGAATAGAGTAGAGGGGGTTCTTTGAACTAATCCCACTTACTTAGCAGATATCAGCTTTGACATTCTGAGCTTGCGTGTTAACAGACATCAGGAAAATTGAAGTTTTTTTTTGATCAGGTGCAATTTCCATGATGAATTTTAAAATTTGACAAATTTGATGTACAGGCGCTTCCTGAATTACGCAATGGGCGCCTTACTTAAACTTGCACTTGCATAAATAATTCTATACTCAGTTCCAAGTGCAACTGAGGCAGTTTGTAATTTCAAGTTTATATTGGAAATTAGCCAGCAATGGCGGCAGTGCTTACCCAGAATGCCACATGCTGCAGAAAGTGCCCCAGACGCAGCTGGGCATCGGTGAGATAGTTAATACTCTCAGTGAATTATTTTGGGCAGAGGATGGGAATGGTGATTCCGACTTACGTAAATCTGATTTACATAAGGGGTCACGGAACGTAACCCTTACATAAGCCAGGAAGTGCATGTATTGTGTTATCTGGTTGGGTACAATATTAATCTGAATAGATTGGATTGTATGCAAGCAAAAGTCTTTCCACAGTGGAAATATTGTACGAGCTATGAGCTGCAGTTACAATATTGTCCACATATTGTCATGCGTTATGTGTTGGTGGCGCGAGCCACAGGGTGTTGCATGTGTCCGGTGCCCTGGTATAAATCCAGATGCCGCTGGCTAGCAATTTTTGTGAAAAAGGGAGGCGAGTGCGTGAGCCTCCCTCTGCCAGTACATAACCACTGCATCATCACGACTCTCGCAGTGCCTCCTCCTGGCAACACATGGTAACTGGGGCCACCTTCAGTCATAGAAACATAGAAAATAGGTGCAGGAGTAGGCCATTCGACCCTTCGAGCCTGCACCGCCATTCAATATGATCATGGCTGATCATTCAGGTAATACTCTGCTTTCCTGTTCTTGCCGCCAAAGTGGATAACCTCACATTTATCCACATTATATTGCATCTGCCATGCATTTGCCCACTCGCCTAATCTATCCAAGTCACTCTGCAGCCTCCTAGCATCCTCCTCGCAGCTAACACTGCCACCCAGCTTCGTGTCATCCGCAAACTTAGAGATGTTGCATTCAATTCCCTCGTCCAAATCATTAATATACACTGTAAATAACTGGGGTCCCAGCACTGAGCCTTGCGGTACCCCACTAGTCACTGCCTGCCATTCCGAAAAGGACCCGTTTAGTCCTACTCTTTGCTTCCTGTCCGCCAACCAATTTTCTATCCGCCTCAACACTGAACCCTCAGTCCCAGGCTAAACTGCACGGGCATCTCGGAGGAACTCTGGCCCCCAGAGATGCGACGTGCAGGCCCACCGCCGTGTGGACACGTCCTGACGTCCATCAACCAGGTCCCAACTATGGGTTAAATAGCACCCAGCTGCCTTGTGGGTAAGGCTCAGGAGAGCCAATGGCACTGGAGCTGGAGTTCCTAGAGACGGGTGGCTGATCCCTCGTGCATTCGCCTTCCGGCAACTCCTGCAACCGAGTAGCCCCAGACGTAGCAGCCACGACATTCCTCTGGAATTAACCTATCAGGTCGAGAGGGGAATGCAGATGCTGGGCAAGTCTGTATTCCCATTTACATGCCCAGGCTCAGCGGCCAAATCAAATGGAGAGGACACTGATCTGCCTGTCATGGGTAGGCCCAGTCAGTCACACAAGGAAATGTAACCACAGATGAAAAATCCCCCTCTCCAAGCAAGACAACACCAAGCCATACCATCATCTGAGGTATGAGGAAGTTTGGCATGAACGCCAGCATCTTCACAAACATCTACAGATGCACCATCGAGAGCCTGCTGACGGGCTGCATTACAGTCTGGTACAGGAACTGTTCTGCCCACAGCCACAAATCACTACAGAGAGTGGTGAAGACGGCACAGCACATCACTGGCAACTGTCTCCCGGCCGTTCAGGACATTTTCTACCGGCGGTGCCTGCGGAAGGCACGCAGCATCATCAAGGACCACAGCCACCCAGCACGCAGGCTGTTCTCCTTGTTACCGTCAGGCAGACGATACAGGAGTATGGCTGCACGTACCACCAGACTTAAGAACAGTTTCTACCATCAGGCCATCAGGCTTCTGAACTCATAAACACATTTCAAATCATATATGTTGATTATTTTTAATATTGTCTTTTTACCTATTTTTAATATTGTCTTTTTACCTTACTAATGTCATTTTTAAAATCTTATTTATCCTTGGAATATTACTGCTGAGGTGAACCATTGTCTTGTCAAATACATTTCATTGTACCGTTGACCCTGTGCCAACCTACATATGACAAATAACATTTATTATTATTATTATCATCATGCAGATGGACGGATGCCAGAGACAGAGAGATTATCATGCGTACAATGTGACACCAATATTAATAATGTTATATTGTACGCATGACAATAATTAACCATGCCAATACCAAGTGGCCACAGGCCTAGTGATGGCACTGTGGCATTAAGCTACCAGTATATCCAAAATTGTTTTACATTGGAACTGGTGGGTAACACAAATTGGCACTGATTACCGTGCAGTATTCTGTATGGATGCATTCCCAATATTGGCATTTGAAGTGAGGCACATGGATAGCCTTGCCTACTCATAATGTAAAGGGAAAACACCACCAAATTGGCAATTGGGGAATGGCAGTCTATCGCTCAGTGGCATGTTACAGAATGGCTGTGAAACTCAGGGGGTGAGGCTGCTTCAATGTGGAGGTTTAAGGAAGAATTGCAGAAAGACCTCTTTATTGAGGCTTTCAAGAAATAGTTACAGCTTGGGCAGGGGAAATTAAATTGTCTGATTCTGTAATGCTGCAATCTCACTGTGAAGTTACAAGGTTAACGATGTGGAAATTACAATGTATTACTGGTTTATTAAAATGTACTCCATATATCAGTGCATAAAGCACTTTTTGTCCCAACTATAGGACTGATGTGATATTTGTCAAGAGGGTACATATAACTTTCAGCACTTGAGCAATAACATTTTTGTGTCTTTTAAAATTCTGTCCCAAAACAAAATGTGTCTAAATCTGAAACTTTTATTTTTAACTTGAAAGTATTTTCTTGAATTACAGCTATCTGCTATTTTCTTCTGGTCAGTGTGAAAAATGCATCATAAAATGGTGATACTTTTGTAGTTGATGCCCTCTGCTGGTGTAACCTCAGTTTAAAAAAAAACTTTAATCATCTCTGCATGATGTTCATTCAGCTGAACATTCATCAAAATTCATACTTTTGCTTCTAGTTTAAAATGCCCGAATATCAGTTTGAAGAAGGGTCTTGACCCGAAACGTCACCTATTCCTTCTCTCCGTAGATGCTCTCTGATCCGCTAAGTTACTCCAGCTTTTTGTGCCTATCTTCTGTTTAAATCAGCATCTGCAATTCCTTCCTACACAGGTAGATAGTCATCCAGGACTGCTCTCTAGTTGAGGAACAGAGTGATGCCTCGGGTCTGAGACCCTTCCTCAGAGAAAAAAAGAGAAAATAAGTATTTTCAGTTTTGCTTAAAATCTGTAAGATGTTTCTCCATCCATTTCACTGCTGTTTTGCAAAGCTGCTCACTCACTCCCCAAAATAATTACTGTGAATGTAAATAAAAAATGGAAAGAAAGACATGCATTTACATGGCATTTCTCATTTCCTTAGGATGCATCTAAGCTCCTTACAGCCAAAGACATAATCTTTATTTGAAGAGTAGCCACACTTGCAAAGTTAGGAAGCATGGGAGCGAATTCATGCTTAGTATCATTGTGCAATGAACATGGGGTTTCTTCTGCTCTTTTTTAAATACACTTCAATGAGACATCCCCTGTTAAGTCATGGAGACTCCTAAATTAGCATCGCGCCTGAAAATGGCACATTCGACAGTGTCGCAGTTCTTCAATGCAGAAATGCTGACTTGTATTTTGAGCTCAGATCTCTGTGTTTATACATTGATATCTATGTCATTTGAATTGAGCAAATGACATAGATAATTGTTGCAACTTTTGGAGAAGTTTACCACTAGATTGCGTTCAATGAACGTACTTGAACAAAAGTTCAACTTCAGGTGGAGCAGCCATAGAAAGGGAATGTCATTTTAACCAAGGCATTGAGACATAACTATTGCATTGTCCTGTACATCACATTGTTGGGACACAGGTTCACTGGTTCTTCACTTTAGGTGCCAGCACATAGTAGGGACTTTAACTTCATGAAACATTAACGATTTAAGAATCATTCTGGACGTGGCGTTTACAGCATAAAACTTGTGGGGTAAAGATAAGAGGGTTAAAAAAAAAAATCAGCCTTTATTTTCAATGATGGTCAACATCTATAATTACACTGGAATATCAGGATTTAATAGGACTTTTTTTTCCTTCGAAGAAGTCACAAACAACTGCCTGATGTTTTAAGGGCGAGAGGCGTGCTGTTAATGCAACAGCTGAATAATTATGGTAATTCATAATGAACAATTTGCAACAGATAATTTTGGTAATAGCAATAGATTGTGCTTTGGAAGTACAATTTTTCCTATTCAGAAGATTTTCTAACCTTCTGGAAGTGCTCTGGCTTACATTAAGGTGTTGCTTAAGACAATGATTTCTCACCTCATGCAATCTACAGACAGTTTTACTGTGGATTCTGCTTCCCGACTCAGCGAGAGTCCATCCCAGTGTCTCCCTCTGTGAAGAGCAGCTTTGCCAGAATTTCTGAGTAGTAAGGTCCAAATACCATCCTGTTGTGCTGCACGATGTGGCTGAATGTGGAGCCAATCTCCTTCAGTTCTGCCTGAATGGGACCAAGGCCTCCTGGAAGTGCACGATGCCCATTTCGTGGGCTGGAGAGACTGAGGAATTCCTTCACGTAGAAGTTGATCCGCTCACCTACAGAGAAACAATGAAACCAGCTACAGGTAAATACCTCGTGGTCCATTAAGTCGGGCATGCGACCAAAAATAATTGCTAAGTATTAGTTTTATCAATTAAGTCTGCTGCCAAAAATAATTTAGGTATTAGTTTTTCTTATTTAATGGGTTCAGTATTTGACAGTGATTGCAAAATGTGTCAACTTACTAATTATTGTGGTTGACTTAAAGATCTGGATCTGTTGTATTTGGAGAAACAAACATTGAATTGATTTTTTCCAGAGGGAATATATTGGATGTGGTTAAATTATTTCAATATTTGTTTTGTATTTGAATAGTCTGAGCAGATGTTTACAGTGTTGTTGCACAATGAGATGTCTTGTACTTCGGTCTGTTTTACATTTGACAATATACGTGGATACAAAATCCATTTGTTGCTTGCTTTCACGATAACTGGTTAAAACATTGGTGGATACTCCTTCTCAATTTTACCTTCTTGACTAATTGCTTAAAAGTTGTTCGTATTTCTACTGCATCCTTGATTCTCACTTCAACACATTGTATCCCCTCTGGCCATCCCCTCCTTGACTTTGAAGCTGTAGTTCATTATTTGGGTGCACGGCTGTGCTTGTTGGCATTCTTTGGTAGTCTGCAATATGCTCACCCTCTACTTCTGTGCAAAGACGATAATGGCACCTAAATGGGGTTGTGTGTGGGAAGGGATGTGTAATAGGCAAACAACTGAATGGTGAAACCCCTGGCTGATCCCTTTTCAATAGTCTGTAAGAATGAGAGTAAGTGCTAAAACACATGACCAAGTAGCCCTTTAAAGTTTGGGCTGATCTACCAGCAAACTGCTCCACAGAGTAAATCTATCAAGGGATTTCACTCATCTGGGTGTCTCAATTATAGAAATATGTACTCTCATGATACTAATTATAGATAGGAATAATCAAAGTGATAGGAAGGAACTACAGATGCTGGTTTGCACTGAATATAGACACAAAATGCTGGAGTAACCCAGTGGTTCAGGCAACATCTCTGGAGAAATGGAATAGGTGCTGTTTCGGGTCAAGACCCTTCTTCATACTCCTTTTCATACAGGGTCTGAAAAAGGCTCTCAACCCAAAATGTCACCTACTCCTTTTCGCCGGAGATGCTGCCTGACCCACGGAGTTTCTCCAACATTTTGTGTCTATAATCAAAGTGATTTTGTTTTAATTTACATTTCCTTTAAGGAAAGGAAAACATCTTTTTTTTTTATAGTAACAAAGACAATATAGCACAATTTCACTCACTTATTTTGCATGTTGTACACAGGACTCACCTAGCAGAATACGAACTACATTGTGGCTGTGCCTAATGCTTCTGATTTGTCCTTTTAGAATTGCTTCTTGCTCATTAGTCAGAGGAGTGTAACCATGCTCAGCATGTGATCTGTTGACCTCTCTGTGCATCTGATCACTGAGTGCATGTAGAGCTTCTCCTAATCTTAATGCCCTGGAGATTGAGAGAGGGGAGCAACACAAGGATTTTTTAGTACATTGTATTATACAGCTGCTTATGGTGTTGGACCTATTGCTTAGAGGTGTTATTTTTTCACGATATAAAGTCAAAACTTCAACTGCTCTTGACTTTCCATGTCAAAGCCTCAAACCAATATATGTGATACATTGATAGGGAGAAAACAAAATGTCTGTAGCTCACAGCACCCATACCTCCCATTCCCTTCCAAACATAGTCAATGGAACAAAGAGGGGGTCCTGTGGTTGGAGATGAAAGAATGCCAGGACTGTGGTTGGAAATGGAGGAGGGAGTTATGTGGGTGGAGATGGAAGATGGAGTGCTGGAGATGGAGTAGGGTGTTCCAGGGGTGGAGATGGAAGAGGGAGTTCCAGGGGTGGAGATCGAAGGAGGTCCAGGGGTGGAGATGGAAGAGGGAGGACCAGGGCATTGAGATGTAAGAGGGAGTGCCGGGGGTGGAAATGGAAGAGAGAGTTCCAAGGTTGGAGGTGGAAGAGAGAGTGCCAGGTGTTGAAGATGGAGGAGGGAGTGCTGGGACCAGGGCTGGAGATGGAAGAGGGGTTCCAGGGATGGAGATGGAAGAGGGGGTTCCAGGGATGGAGATGGAAGAGGGAGGGCCAGGGCATGGAGTTGTAAGAGGCAGTGCCAGGCATGGAGATGGAGTGAAGAGGAATTGGCTAGGTTGGAGACAGAGTGAAGAGGAAGCATTGGAGTAGTGGGTGGAATGAATCAGACACGAGGACATGAGAAGGTGTGATTATTCAACCCATACTTTGGAAGATTCCTTTGCACAAAAAGTGACTGAGATCTGGAATATGTAACATTAAGACTACTTTTGGCCAGGACATAAAAGGCAAGTCCATGCCTCAAGGATCCAGAGTTGTTATTCTGAAATAACAGAATCGAATCAAATCAGGCAAAAGAGTCTTCCATGTCCAACCATGTCTTATGGTCGAGACAGGACATCAAAACAAATATATTGGAGATACTCATCCCACTGCCAGCTTCGTTGACACAATCTGCACACTCTGCACACAAGTGGATTGAAACAATGCAGTTTTCACCTGGACGTGCCTTCAAAATGGAGTTGTAACTATGCAAGGTGCTGAAATGCTTCTCGGCATTCTGTGTTTATCGCATCCTGGAGACGAATGGTCAGATTAACTTACTTGCAACTCTGCTCATCCAACAGGACACATGTCACCTGCTTTAGTTTATCTACAAACCCTGGCAGACCACCAATGGCAGCTCCCACTGCGTTAGTGGTCACCAAAAGAACAGAAGCCACCAGAGTCAGCTGCTCGAGTCTCTGCTGCATCCCCTGCAGACGGGATTTGTCCATCAGCACAGTCTGTTCAAGAAAAGAAGACAACAGTGTCGGTTGACAATACCTGACCAAAGAAACTCAACAGTATCTAGTCAATCACTGCGGAACAGTGGGGCAGAGGAGTGATGGAACGATTACGGATCGTTGAAAATGTTTGGTGGGTTCGAACTCGAAATGATAGTTGTTGATTAACCTCACTCAATCATCATCAAAATTACGCGGTCAAAACCTGTCCATGACAGGCTCTGGGTGATGGAATATAGTGGGGGTAACTCACCCAGGTTCCTGCATGCTGGTTGTAAAGCTCACTGATTTGAATATTGAGACTGAATTCTGTTGTAATCTCTGCTGAGATCCATGGATACATGATTATTGAATGTTTTTGTTTCTTATGTTATCAATGAATATTGTGTTTACAGGCCTCAAACATAGATGGCGGCGCTGCCCTAGCAGCTGCGGCTTACCTGCGGTTCGTTTGTCTTTTGTGTTTTTTGTTGTTTTTTGTCTTAATTGTAGTGTTTAGATGTGATGTAGTGTTTTTTGTGGTTGTGCACTATGTGTGGGGGGAACTGTAAAATTGTAAAACTGTCTCTTCCGAATGGAGACCCGACCTTTGTTTTCTGAGTGGTGTCTCAGTTCCCGCTGTGGCCTACCATCGGCCAAACACCTGGAGCTGGCGGCCTTGACCTGGGCTCTGGTTCGCAGAGTCCGCGGACCGGACTTACCATCTGCGGAGCTGGCTGCCTTTGGAGGCTGCGGGAGCGGCTGCGACTCGCCTCCGGAGGCTTCGGCGCGGGCCGCGTGGATGTCGGAAGCTCGCAGCCCCCTGGGTGGGGGCAGACATCGGGAGCTCCAGCAGCGGCAGCGTCTTCGCCCGCCCCGAATCGCGGGGCTTGGGTCGGCCCGCTGCGGACATTTCACCGTCTGGCACGGCCTGGAATGTGGCAACTTCAACAGCCTGACCACGGGAGAAGACGGCAGGGGAAAAGAAAATACATTCTGGCCTTCCATCGCAGTGAGGAGGTGACTGGAGGAGACTCACTGTGATGGATGTTTCTTTTTTTGTTGTTTTGTGTTGGTTTGTGGTTGTGTAATTGCTTATTTTATTGCTCTTACTGTTGGACTGTGGGTGACGAAATCTCGTCCAAAAGACCTGTTTTTTTTGGATAACAATAAAGGTGATTCTGATTCTGTAATGTTGGTACATATGATACTTAAACTCTTGACTTTTGACTCTTGACTCTCTTAATGATTTTTAACACTCGAGTGGTGTGACCCAGCATACTGATACTTCTTGCTTCTTTCCTGAGACAGTCGGGACATTCAGGAAGAGATGAAAGGAGCAACACCCTGACCAGGAATTAACCCTTCCAAATGAGTCCCTGGTAAATTTTTTAAAAGACACAAATCGCAGGAGTAACTGAAGGGGACAGGCAACATCTCTGGAGAACTTGGATAGGTGACGTGACGGGTCGGGACCCTTCTTCAGAATGACTGTGGGAGCATGGAAGATATGGGTGTTGTTCCTTCAGTTTGCATGTGGCCTTACTCTGGCAATGGAGGCCCAGGACAGAAAGGTCAGTATGGGAATGGGATGAGGAGTTAAAATGGTTAGCAACAGGAGACCCAGCCGACCTTCGCGGACCAAGTGCAAGTGTTCGGCAAAAGGGTCCAAGACCTATACATGATCTTGCTGATGTAAAGGAGTCCACATTGGGATGCTGTAGATGAGGGTGACAGAGGCAGATATGATAGAGCCATTTAGGAGGCTTTCATGTAGTCACCTGGATGTGCAGGAAATAGAGGGGTATAAGTCACGTGAAAGCAGAGGAGATTAGTTTAAGTCGTCATCATAAGTATATGTCCTGTATCGGTTCACTGTTTGAGTTAACTTTTGCATCCCCACATGAAGGATATAACGCAGAGCCGCTGGGTAATAGACAAGACGTGACGAGGGAACCAGAAGGATCAATGAACTGGTACATTGATCGCTTAGGTCTAAGGCTGACCCAGATGCTGCTTGTACCTGAAAATTCCCCAGCTCTGGGCCGGAGTCTCTGCTGCAACTCTTGTCGATGTGCTTTGTCCTCCCACACAGTCCCTGAGACCTGGAAACTCTCGTCATTTATGCATTTTATCGGGTCCCCAGTGGTCTTGGCATGAACTCTGCTTGCTCACTCAAACCCGAATCTTCCTGGCTGTTGACTGTATTGATGTTCATGTACCTGACCTTGGCAGCTGGCTTTGAGCAAACTGCAGCTCCAAGTGGTTGATCACACTTGAACACTTGCCAGCTATTCAGCGACATCTGTCCAAAAATCGCAACTAATATCTTCTGTTAATTAATAGTTATTGAGAAGAATTTAATTAATCTCAACATACTTGTTGATTTTATAGGGTTAGTTATAATAGTACTCACTACACATCACTCTTCAGCTAACTCTATGCAGGCACTTTGTTCACTCATGAGGGAACTTCACCTCTAGTGGCATAGAGCATGGCAACAAGTGTGATAGATGGCATAACACATATAGCTTAATATATCTGACTGGGGGCCCTACCCTCATGATGCCTCAGACCTTACAGAGATGTAATGCTGAGGCTCTATAAGGCACTGGTCAGGCCACATTTGGAGTACTGTGAGCAAATTTGGGATCCATATCTGAGGAAGGATGTGCTGGCTCTGGAGAGGGTCCAGAGGAGGTTTACAAGAATGATTCCAAGAATGAGTGGGCTAGCATATGACGAGTGCCTGACAGCACTGGGCCTCTACTCGCTGGAGTTTAGAAGGTTGAGGGGGGGACCTCATTGAAACTTACAGAATAATGAAAGGCATAGAGTGAATAGACACAAAATGCTGGAGTAATTTCAGCATTTACTGAAGAGGAAGAAAGGTCTCGACCCGAAACGTCACCCATTCCTTCTCTCCAGAGATGCCGCCTGTCCCGCTGAACAACTCCAGCATTTTGTGTCTATCTTTGATTTAAACCAGCATCTGCACATAGAGTGGATGTGGAAAGGATGTTTCCACTGATGGGAGAGTCTAGGACCAGAGGTTACAGCCTCAAAATTAAAGGCCGCTTTTAGAAAGGAGGTGAGGAGTAACTTCTTTAGTTAGAGGGTAGTTAATCTGCGAAACCCATTGCGACAGGGGGCTGTGGAGGCCGAGTCAGTGGATATTTTTAAGGGGAAGATAGACAAGTTCTTCATTAGAACGGGCGTCAAGGGTTATGGGGAGAAGGCAGGAAAATTAGATTAGGAGGCAGAGATCAGCTATGATTGAATTGTGGAGTAGACTCGATGGGGCGAATGGCCTAATTCTACTCCTATAACTTGTGAACTTGTGAACCTTACCTCTGGGTAAGTGTTGGTCTCGTGGTTCCCTTTCAGCAGGTTCATGTAGCCTTGATTAAGCACTGCAGCTGGGCTCAGCCCCCTTGGGTGGTTGCCACGATTCTGGGACATTGAATTGGACGTTTCCTCAGTTGCTGCTTTCAGCCATGCAGTCGTGTGCTCCAAAGCATCTGAGAATCGGAAGTGAGAAGGTGTCAATGTTAGATTGGTGTAGAAGCAGCCATTAGATGCGATTATTTGGTAACAGCAGGGGGGTAACTAAGCCATGTGGACTAAAAAGTAGCTGGATTGTTTCCTGAACTGTAGTGGTTTTGTACAGACTGTCGCCACCCCCTCTGGGATTCAGCTATCATACCCCTGGTATCTCCCCCCTAAACTCCTACCTCTCCCTCTTATTAAAATACCGCTTAAAACTACCATTTTGACCAATCTTCACATCCATTTGTTCACATGGGCTTAAAATGACATTCTGAACTAACGTTAGTGGTATGACATTTATTCACAAAATGCTGGAGTAACTCAGCAGGTCAGGCAGCATCTCAGGAGAGAAGGAATGGGTGACGTTTCGGGTCGAAACGTCACCCATTCCTTCTCTCCTGAGATGCTGCCTGACCTGCTGAGTTACTCCAGCATTTTGTGAATAAATACCTTCGATTTGTACCAGCATCTGCAGTTATTTTCTTACACTTAGTTGTATGACATATGGTTATACCCCTTGCTCTCTCCATTACATCCTGAGAAAATCAGGATAGGGGGCTCGATTATTAAATTTACACTAAACAATTGTATTTAACTCAACTTTGGAGGAGGAAGGGATCGCTTTCGTCCCAATAATGTGCAGCAACATTATAAATGCTTTCAGATATAACATGCTATCAATTTAGCTACCAAAGTAAATCTTTCTCATGTTCATCACAACACTCTCCCTTCATTTCTTCCTGGTTCTCAGCACATTCACATGCAGTAAATCATTAACTAGAACATAGAACAGTACAGCACATGAACAGGCCCTTCGGCCCACAATGTCTGTGCTGAACATGATGCCAAGACCAACTCTTATCACCCTGCAGATAATTCATATCCTTCCATTCACTGCCTATTTCTGTATTTTTATCTAAAAGTCTCTTAAATGCCACTATGATATCATATCCACCACTGACCCCCGGCAGCACAGTCCATGCAACCTTTCCTGCAGCTTAACTTTTCTGACTAAATAACACCACTTCACTGAGTTACTTACTGGGCTGTTTGTTGAGGAACTCCTGGAACTTGCTGCGCTCATACTGAATGGACGGTTGTTGTAAGTGTGGCTTTAGAGTCTTAATGGTAAAGTTCACCATGTCGATCTTCATAACGTCCAGCACACGGAAGATCTCCCTGAGAGATTGTAAAACTGGATGGATTAATGGGTGTCATTTCGAGAGGAACAAGCCTTTTCGCTCCGCTGTGGTTAACATGGACCACAATGCCTCAGGAGCAAGGTGATTAGAGAGGAAAGAGACCTGGGACAACCTTCAGTAGTTTATCACCTGAATGCATTAAGAGGTTGAGGCACAAAATAAATGAGAGAAGGCAAGGTGCAGGTTGTTTCTAATGAAGGTTTCTGTTCAAACATTAATGCACTTCAGTGATACACATGGAAATAACAACTCTACATTCGGTGGAGGCCAATTGAAGGCAGTGAATAATTTTCAATTCTGACCACTGGCTGTTTTTTTCCAAACAGTAGCTATTTGTACATTCATTTTTTTCCATTTGGATTCATTTTATTGCCTCTTCCCTTGCTCCATTATCAACTACCTGTACTTCTAGCTTAGACTTTTTTCTCTCTAATCATATGAATTTTCCTGCCTTCACATTTTGATGTTTCCTACCCTCTCCTGCACTACACCTGCTTAAACCCTGCTCCATCTCTGATGTCTTCCACTTCCAATGAAAGGTCGTTGATTTGAACTGTTAGGACTCATTCTCTATAGACACTGCCCGAGGTGCTGAGTATTTGCAGCGTGTTCTGCTTTAATACAAAATAAATCAAATTGTTTACACGGGAAACATGAGATCTTTACAAGTAGCGAGGATCTTGGATGAAGAAACATGATGAGTAATGTGGTGCCAGAATTAGTGTTAGAAACAGGATCAATCAACACGTTCAGAAGTGATAGATGTAGCATTACATAGTTAATGGCACAAAATTAATGGCATTGATGACACGTGGGAAAGCATTGAGAAAAACAAATGAGCAAGAGATTTTGGAGTCTCATTATAATGCCGATTCTTGGCTTCTTTTAAGTAAGCAAATGAAATTGTGAATTTCATTACAAAATGGTCGGCATAGATTAAATGAGATTGTATTCCCTTTGCAATTTATAATTTTAAAAGCTATCTATTATTTGTGAGTCCTTGTAAATCCTGAAATAACAAAATAGTGTATTTATCCATTTACCTTTCACATCATAAAACGTCACAAGATGCTTCACAAAATTTAAACAAAATTTGAGACAAAAGGGAATATGCGATAAATTAATCTTAAAGTCAAGTCAAGTTAATTTTATTTTTATAGCACATTTAAACACAACCCACATTGACCAAAGTGCTGTACATCAGTGCAGGTACTAAAAAAGAACATCCAATAGCACACAAACCTAACAACTCAGACATACCAGCACCCCCTCAGAGGGCCTCAAACGCTAGGTTTTGAGCCTGGACTTAAAGGAGTCGATGGAGGGGGCAGTTCTGATGGGGAGAGGGATGCTGTTCCACAGTCTAGGAGCTGCAACCGCAAAAGCGCGGTCACCCCTGAGCTTAAGTCTAGACCGCAGGACAGTCAGTAGCCCCAAGTCGGCCGACCTGAGGGACCTGGAGTTTTGAGTGGTGGGTTACAAGATTTTTGATATGGGGGGGGGGGGGGGGGGGCAAGCCCGTTTAGGGCTTTATATGCAAATAGGAGGAGTTTGAAATCGATTCTGTACCGTAATGGGAGCCAGTGGAGAGAGGCCAGAATCGGGGTGATGTGGTCCCTTTTACGGGTACCCGTCAGGAGTCTCGCTGCGGCGTTTTGGACCAATTGCAGGCGGGACAGGGAGGATTGGCTGATCCCAGTGTATAGGGAGTTGCAGTAGTCCAGGCGGGAGGAAATGAATGCGTGGATGATTTTTGTCTAGGTCGTCAAATTGGAGGAATGGTTTGATTTTAGTTATGGTACGAAGCTGGAAGAAACTGGCTTTTACCACAGAGTTGACTTGCTTATCAAACCTAAAAGCGGAGTCAAATATCAAGCCAAGGTTTTTGACATGTTTGACTAGGGTGGATAGGCTTCCAAGGCTGTCAGTTGGGGGGGGGGGGGGGGGGGCATCAAAAGGTTATGAAGAGGCATGAATATTTACAGGGTTAATTCTAGTATCATCTGCTTGCCCCTCTTCACATACCTGAAGAGTGATACGGTGTCTGTGATGCTTTTCAGTTTCCTTATTTCTCCGTCCCTGACTGGTGCACAGAGATTCCCCATCGTGCCGATGATGAAGCCGGCCACTCGGTGGATATCCAAGGCGTTGTGCTTGGCCTGTTGTTGGATCAGCTCCAGGTCCAGCACCTCACCGATCTGTGATCGTAACCGCGTATGACCGGGAAGCAGAAGTGCCAACAGCGACTGAAGAGAAGATAACCAACAGTGAATGAGGTCCACTGCAGACCAATGGCTCCACCTATATCTGATCCATTTACTCTTATTTAATTGCAATCTTTATTAGCTCTGGAATATTTCACTCTCAAACTGCTCGGCTCTTCAGTTTTATCTTGATTAACATTGAAATACAAAGCAATTTTCTATCCGTTAAAGAAAGCTGGGATATCTATTTCCCTATCTTTCCTGTGTGTTCTCACGACATAGAAGGAGGTCATCTGTCCCATTGATTACATTCCCCAGTCACTTCCCTGCAACATATTCTCTCACACATAACCATTTACTCTCCCCAGCACCACGGGTGATAATTTACAATGGTCAATAGGCCATCAACCATCAAGTCTTTGTGATGTGGGAGGAAACCAGAGTACCCAGGAGAAACGCATGTGGTCATAGAGTCATAGAGTCCTACAGCACAGAAAGAGGCCCTTCGGCCCATCGTGTCCACGCCGCCCGTTACCAAACAGTCTAATTTTAATCCCATTTTCCCGCATTTGGACCGTAGCCCTGAATGTTGTAGCATTTCAAGTGCCCATCCAAATGCCTCTTAAACGTTGTGAGTGTTCCCGCCTCCACCACCCCAGGCAGTGAGTTCCAGACTCCAACCACCCTCTGGGTGAAAAAGTTCTTTCTCACATCCCCCCGAAACCTCCCTCCCCTTACCCTGTATCTATGTCCCCTCGTTGTTGAACCTTCCACCAGTGGAAGAAGTTCCCCGCCATCTTCCTTATCTATGCCCCTCATGATCTTGTACACCTCGATCATGTCCCCTCTCAGCCTTCTCTGCTCCAGGGAAAACAACCCCAGTCTGCTCAGTCTCTCCTCATAGCCGAGGCCCTTCATCCCTGGCAGCATCCTGGTGAATCTCCTCTGCACCCTCTCCAAAGCTATCACATCCTTTCGATAATGTGGTGACCAGAACTGTACACAATACTCCAGCTGCGGCCTCACCAGTGTTCTGTACAATTCCATCATTACCCCCCTACTTTTATATTCGATGCCCCGGCTAATGAAGGCCAGTAACCCATATGCCTTTTTGACCACCCTGGTCATCTGGAGAACATGCAAACTCCAATACCAGAGATCAGAATCAAATCTAGGTCACTGGAATTGTGAGAAGCAGCCTCTTCCTCTCCTTCACCTTTCCTCTTTAAGATCTGAGAATGTTGCACTTGCTGAGGCACTTTGGTTTTCTCCTTTCTTGTACCAGAATCTAGGTGAGTTTTGTTTTTCCAAGGATAAATTTAGGTGCGTGCTTAGATTTCGATTTTGAGAGAGAAGAGCTCGTTTGCAATCCTGTTTTCTTTGGCAGTCCCTCAGATTTGGAAATAATTGGCCTCGGTTTTGGATTTGCAGGTTCTGAGGGGGTTAATGAGGCCAATGTGGAAACTACTGATTCTTCCACAAATGGGCAGTTGGTGTCTGAGAGACGAGGCAGATGGTTAGTTTGTGAGGCATCGGCAGAACCCTTGGGGACATAGCTCCAACGATTGGAAATTGCTTCTAAACTCCGAGAGTTTCCATGAATTCCCATCAATGTCAATACAGGAGATCGGGAAACCTTGGCTTAAATTCAGGGAGAGTGAGGAGTTAATGTAGCCATTGTATTCACCAAGAAGTGAGCAATTTTTGAAACATTCTCTAAGCCCAGCGCAAGGGTAAACATGGATTTGGCTGCTCAACCACTAATATCACAAGTTTCTCACAGGTTTGGCCCAACTCTTTGGCACTGATTCTATGGGACTGCTCTATTCCAGGCAGAAGCACAGTGAATGTGAAACATTCTGCTGTGCTATAAACAGCTGCGTTCAAGTTTCAGTGATAAATTCCAACCTGCCGCTTCCAAGGTAGAGAACTGAGATCTGGGCCAATTGGCAGGTCCACATTAGTGATCGATGGGTCTCCGCCTCACCTCTTTAACTTCTTGCAGCAACCTGATGGCGTGGGAGTACTGTGGTGGCATCTCATCCAGCTGGGCCTGCAGGCTATCCCAGAACGCCCTGTGCACAATGTCCTTAACTCTCCTCTCCAAACTGCAAAAGCAATGAACAGATACATAAGGGAGAAATCCCGAGAAAACGGGGAAACAAAGTTGTATTGAAGAAGCATGCAGTGCAGTAGCAAGCCTTTTTGCACAGTGTCTGAATGGGTCTTTGGAAGAGCTGAGAAGAATATTATTCTAATTTGCCCTCTTTCCCTGTGGTTCAATAATCCCCTCTCTTCTAATATTTCTCCTGTCACTTTTGGAAGTTATTATTGAATCTATTTTCACGATTCTTCACAACTATATTTTTCAAGTCATATGTTCTCTGTGTACATATTTATCCTACATTACATCTGTGCACTCTGGCACTGACATTTCCGTCAATAGAAATATTTATTTCTATGTAGTCTATTAAAACCTTTCAAGATTTTGAACACTTCAATCATTCTCATCTTTTAACCTTTTCTACTCTAAAGGCAACCCCAGCTTCCCCAGTCCCTCTCCTGTGATACCACACTAGTAAATATGCTTGGCCTTCTTTCCTGAGGCCTTAATATTCTTGATAAAATGTGGTATTGATTGACTGAATAATACAGCATTGAAACAGACCTTTCTGCCCACCATCGACCACCCGTTCATGATGTTCTCTTTTACAGCCACTCCCTTGACATTCGGGGCAATTTTCAGAGACCAATTAACCCACAAACCCACACGTCTTTGAGATGTGGCAGGAAATTGGAGCACCTGGACAAATCCACATTGGCTCAGGGAGAACATACAAACTCCTTAGGCCCAGCAGCCAAGGTCAGGATAGAGCCTGGGTCTCTGGTGCTGTGAGGCAGTAGCTCTACTATCTTTGTATCTAAAAATGAACACAATGCTCCAAGCCTTTCATGAACAATAGTTTACTAATAATTTCCTTGTATTTGTAATTTATTAATTAATAAAGTCAAGGTTTTTTTTCACATTTTAGAAAATTGTCCTTCCATCTTTAAAATATTGAGTGCACGCCTCTCCAGGTGCATTGTTTCTGCACAACTTTAAAATGGTACCATTTGATTCACATTAATTCATCTCATTTTGTCCATCACAATGAATCACGTACCACTTCTCAACATTCAATTTCCGCTGCCATATGATCTCCCAGTTCACCAGACTGTGCACTTCATCCTGATGGCATCTTGTCGTTTATTACCTTTTTTAAGCTGTGCCCCGGGCAGATTTTGAAATGCTGCCCTGTATATTCCAACCCAGGTCATTAATATGTATTAAAAAGAATATTGGTTCCAAAACAATTCCATGGGAACATCAAAGTGATTTTATCTTTTGTTAAAAAGCACCAGTTCACCATTACAGTTTGTTTTCTGTCTTTTAGCCATTTTATACCATGTGGCCTTTGTTTCTTTAGTCATATGGGTTTTAATCCTTATAATTAGTTCCTTCTGTATGGCTCATTTACTTCATTGATAATCTATTTTGAGTTTAGTTTATTATCACGTGCGATCACAGGTACAGGTATCACAGGTACAGGTATCACAGGTACAGGTATCACAGGTAAAGGTATCACAGGTACAGTGAAAAGCTTTTGTTGCATGCTAACGAGTCAGCGGAAAGGCAATACATGATTGCAATCGAGCCATCCCCAGTGTACAGATACATGATAGAGGGAATGATGTGAATAATGTTTGAGTGCAAGATAAAGCCAGTAAAGTCTGATCAAAGATAGTCTGAGTGTCTCCAATGACAATAGACAATAGGTGCAGGAGTAGGCCATTCGGCCCTTCGAGCCAGCACCACCATTCAACGTGATCATGGTGGATCATTCCCAATGAGGTAGTTAGTAGTTCAGGACCGCTCTCAGGTTGTTGGTAAGGTGCCTTATAACACCTGGGAAGAAACTGTCCCTGAATCTGGACGTGTGCATTTTCACACTTCTTTACCTTTTGCCTGATGGGAGTGCGGAGAAGAGGGACTGGCCAGGGTGCGATCCGAACTGGATTATGCTGGTGACCTTGCTGAGGCAGCGTGATGTAAATGGAGTCAAAGGAAGGGAGGTTGGTTTGTGTGATGGTCTGGGATGTGAGCACAATTCTCTGCAATTTCTTGCAGTTTTGGATGATGCTGTGATGCATCCTGACAAAATGCTTTCTGCATCTCATACATCATACCTTATGAAGAGGTGGGGAGGAGGACAAATAATTAGGTGAGAAGAGGTAAATTCATCCCATACCTGTTCTGCGGTGACTCCATCTGCTGGATCTGGAAGTTGCTGTTTATGACCATCTCGTGTGCGATGGCCATGTTGGACACATCACGAGCAGTTTCCAGCACCTCAGTCACAGATACTAGCCGTGGTGGGCTGCCTGTGGAAGGGACAAATGCAGACAGTTTGCTCTCATTTTCACAATAACCCCATCAAATATCTCTGAACCTACATCAGATTGGCTAGGATTTCCATCACCATTTAGTTTGAACAAAGCTCATTTTGTTCTGATTCAGGTCGATATTGTCGATGACCATTTTTTCCTGATCATCCACTATTTACCTGTCAACGGTCCACTCTCTCACCTCCACCTTTAACTATCTTTTCTTCAGCAAATCCTTCACTGCTTTCCTTTATACTTTATCCTTCAGTTTAGAAACAAAGTTTTATGAGGCCTCAATGGTACAGATTTGAGCCCCATATCCATCACTAGTGTGTGCCATCGAGCTCACAACACTCTGCCTTAACCACACTGTGCCATACATGATTCCCTATATACTGCTTAGGCTCTTACCCACTTTACTGGTGTGTCTGCTTGCTGCATAGTCTCCATATGACCTGAAGATTAATGTTAGGTTTAGTCTGATTTAATTAAGAGGCGGCGTGACATTCCTAAAGAAAACTGGAGATACCCATTTGTGGAAATAGTGGAAATCCAAATGGTACTGGAGAGAATTTAAGTTGAACTCTGGAAGCAGGCCTCTGGGATGATCGTTTGTTGCTAAATAGCATCACCAATCATGGATCAATTTCACTTTAAAAGGAGTAGTGATTGAATTCTATTTGCATTTCTCACCTCTTCATATTTTTGACATTTTCCACCTGTCTGAGCATTCATTGAAGAACTGAAGTCTAAATTTCCATTATATCAAAAGATAACCGTTTCCATATTTTTTAAGAACAGAACATTATATTGTGACCAATAACATTTGAATGCATCATCCAGAAAATACTAACACTGTATATTCACCAGGCCTTGTGGAATCGAATGTCATTAGTTTTGTTTGTTGAATACAGTACTTTCTCATGTCTCAAATCCAAATACTTTAAAGTTTTTGCCCAATGTAATATAAACAGTTCACGACTTGGGATAGCGGCAAATAATTTGCCTAAGCAGGTAATTTAGGAACAAGTTTCTCTGCTGTCTTTAGAGATCTTTTGTGTGAAACCTTCCAGTGAAAATACAATATGGAAACAGGCGCTTCAGCCCAATTGATCTATGTTAGCGTTTTCTTCCCCATGCGTTAGTAATTCTACTTGTCTTCTCTTCATTCCTACATTAATTTACTCCCAACAGTTTTCCCGCCATGTTCTGTACTCGACCCTCTCCACCACCAAAGATGCTGCTCGATCTGCTAAGTTCCTACAGCAGATGGTTCATTGCTTCATTATTTCCCGTTTCCCTTCATGTGTCCATTTCAATCCTTTCACCATCAAAGTAACATCATCAAACATCAATGAGTGCCTGCAGTTAACTTTCAATTAAATTTAAACAATGCCATCCAGTACAAAATGGGATTATTAAATTATACCATCATTTCAAGGAGGATCTGCTGCATAATACAGTAGTTATAGTGGTTGACCTGTAGTTTGAGGAATAAGGTCCTCGCACTCTTCTGCTTCCACAATGACCTGCCTGCTTACTGCAGCAGACATTATCATTCCTCCACACAGGAGATGTGGATCGAAGAGGATCTCAGTCCATTATCCTTACTGTAACAAACTTGAACACAGCAGCCACCATGATACCATGCTAACACCAACATGCATCTGGTTTCCATATAACCATATAACAATTACAGCATGGAAACAGGCCCGTTCGGCCCTACCAGTCCACGCCGATCACTTTCTCTGACCTAGTCTCATCTACCTGCTCTCAGACCATAACCCTCCAATCCCCTCCCATCCATATACCTATCCAATTTACTCTTAAATAATAAAATCGAGCCTGCCTCCACCACTTCCACCGGAAGCTCATTCCACACAGCCTCCACCCTCTGAGTAAAGAAGTTACCCCTCATGTTACCCCTAAACTTTTGTCCCTTAATTCTGAAGTTATGTCCCCTCGTTGGAATCTTCCCCACTCTCAAAGGGAAAAGCCTACCCACGTCAACTCTGTCCGTCCCTCTTAAAATTTTTAAAACCTCTATCAAGTCCCCCCTCAACCTTCTACGCTCCAAAGAATAAAGACCCAACCTGTTCAACCTCTCTCTGTAGCTTAAGTGCTGAAACCCAGGCAACATTCTAGTAAATCTCCTCTGTACCCTCTCCATTTTGTCGACATCCTTCCTATAATTTGGCGACCAGAACTGCACACCATACTCCAGATTCGGCCTCACCAATGCCCTGTACAATTTCAACATTACATCCCAACTTCTATATTCGATGCTCTGATTCTGTGCCAAGTTTCAAGGCAAATTAGTCAGCCCTCTCTACCGGATAGATAATGGAGAGCCATGCAGGTGGAGCAAGGGGTCGGAGTATTCCACCATAAATGTGCTTACAGGATTCAATGCAGGAAGTGGCATAATCATGTGGTGAGTTGGTGGTTTCAGAACTAACTAAGCAGACAGCACATAAATGAAAGCCCAGTCATTAAAACTGCCTGTAAAGCAGATAAATGAAAAAATTAATTGCTTTATGTTCTCTCATATTACTTTGGTCTTTGTTTGTTTTAAACTTTATATTTCAAGGCTATATAAAAAAAAACAAAGCTTAGAGTGGGCATTTAGCACAGGGTTCCCTATTCAGTGAGTGCTCTGTCTGGTAACAGGTGATGGCACAGTGGGCAGCTGTAAGCAGCATTCCAATTTTCTGATGCCACCCGACAGCGAACTCGCGAAGTTGGGATTCTGTACCAAATTGTCTGCTTCTGGGCTGCCTCATCCCTCCTGCGTTCCGAAAAGAGACACACGATAAATGAGCAAGTGTGACTTGTTGTTTGTTGACTTCAGTATAATTTAACATTCAAATGAATATCTCCTATTTGAAGCAAACGCCAAGTGACTCTGCCCTGTTCTGGCAGAGAATGTGACATTTGCTTATAGCATGTTGGATAGCAACATTTTTAAACCGCAACCAGAGAAAGTTTTGTACATAATGCCTGCTTTGCCTAATTAATGAAATAACTTTGAAGTTGATGCAATTAGAAAGTGACTTTAATTTGAAGACTGATAAAGCTTTTCAAATCAAATGCCATGTGATGGTGAACACATCAAAGAAGTGAATGTTCTCTCACCTCCAAAAATAACTTCTGTTAAATTGGCAGGTATTAAACTGTGAGAATTTTCTGTCATCTGTTCCTAGATGTCTAGACAGCGGCTGTCTAGAAATGCACAACTGAGCTCCCTGCAGTGACTGGACGTGTTAGTGGAGTGATATTAGTCGACTCTCTGGGTCCAATGGCTAAGTATTATTACTCAGGCTTCCCTTCCATAGTTACAGGTGATTTGTAATTTTTTTTGACCTATCACCATTTGACCATTCTAATTTCCTTTGCCTGCCATGGTTGGATTACGTTTCCCATTGGGATTTAAGCCTTAAAACGATATGCATTCACTATAAATTATATTTTCACTCTAAGTGTTCGCCATTGCTCATTAACTGTCATAGCTCTTAATGCAGCTTGCTCATCAACCATAGCTAATTCACACCTTTGATGTTTCCTTTGTTTTGGCATAAGACCTTGGTTTCAGATTGAGTTAAATCATTCTATATGATATAACATTATATCATGTTATAATCACTATTCTCTGAAGGGAATTTAGACTCAATATTGCCATTTAATCCTTTCCCATTATAGAAATCTACATACTAAAACTTTTGTTTGTTTGTTCCTGAACTACAGCCAAAACTGTACACGATAGCACGACAATTTTAGGCCCACCATACTCACCGTCATCCCTTTGGTACTAATGGAAGAAGATTAATTGAAATCTGTGTTATATTTTTAAAGTTATTCACATTTTAAAGTTTAAATTTATCTCCTAGAGACCGAGGGGGAAGGGGGAGGATAAGGGGGGTTTTGAGGGGGATGGAGTAGGAGGGGAGGGGGAGGGAGGTGGGAATGGGGGGGAGAGGAGAGTGGGGGAGAGGGGAGGCGGGAGGCGGGGGGGAGGAGAGGGTGCTGCACCAATGCAGGAGAGGTTTGGGCCCATTGGGTCCACTTGGTCTAGTTACATCTAAAACTGCCTGGTTCATTGTTGGTTCTTCAACAAACTGGGCTAGAAAATCATCTTATAAACATTCCAAGAATTTATGCCCCACACTATCAGTGTGTACAGTCTACAGGCAGTTTAAAATCTCCATTGTTTATTGTACTACACTTGGTACATATGTCTCTATTCTCATAATGTAATCTATGTTCCACATAATCATGGCTATTTTATACCACTCCTGCATTTTTTTTCTACTACTTGTTTTTTTGGTTCCATCCAAATTAATTCTACTATCTGATTTTTTGAGCTAAGATCCTTTCTCTTGACAGCCTTTCTCCATCCCTTATTATCAGAGCTACCCATCCTCTTTCCATTTTGCTGAAATATTCTGGAGTAATTAATTCTGAACCTTGGTCACTTTGCAACCATGCCTCTGTAATTACTATTATGTCATTTATTTTATATATTTTTATTTTATTTTAATATATCTACAGCCGGAAACAGGCCTTTTTCGGCCCTCCAAGTCCGTGCCGCCCAGTGATCCCCGTACATTAACACTATCCTACACCCACTAGGGACAATTTATACATTTACCCATCCAATTAACCTACATACCTGTACGTCTTTGGAATGTGGGAGGAAACCGAAGATCTCGGTCATGCCCTTTTATTTTATTTGGGTCAGTAATTTGTCTTTCTTGTTAAGAATGATACATATGTTCGGATAAAACTCCCAATTCTCTCCTTTAAACTTTCTTTCCCAGCAATAATGTGAGATATACTCCTATGTTTGTGTACCCTGCTCTTTTCTGACTCCAGTGAACTACCTTACATTACCTATTTCTCCCTTCAATTTTCTAAATCCCACCTCAAATTGAGCCTTCACATTTCAAAGACGCTTTATCCTTTATGGAAAAGATTTGTTTTTATATGATGTATTTTTAAATCTCAGCAAGCCCCTAAGCCAATGCGATAGACATTGTTATAATGCATGAAACATAGCAATTCTACACAACATAATCTCCTTTTCTTCAGCTCATTCTGAATTCGACTATTTTCTTCCTCTAAATGCTACAATTAACTCTGCTTTAAGAGCCACCTATGGTGTAACATTCAGTAGAGTGAATAAAATAAACTCCCACAAACAATAGTGTAATAATGACTTGATCGTTTGTTGGAATGATTGAGCGTGAATATTGGACAAGACAGTGGAGGTAATTAGCACATTTCTCTTCAGTTTTACCTCTCTCGTAACGATGTTACCTTCAATAGTGTAGCATTCTGCAGTCCTATATTGATATGTCGGCCTGCAATCCACATCTTTGGAGAGAGTGAACCCAAAAACCTTCTCACACAAGGCAACAGTGTTACCAGTTGAAAACTGATATTAGACCGAATTGGAACCAAGATCCCAGGAGTTTAAAAAAATCACAAAAGTGACTAACATTAATGCAGTAAAAAGCCCAATATTTCAAATGAGATTCAACAATAGGTCAAGTGAGGAGATGAGAACATGTAAGCCAAAGCTTGGTCAAAGTTGGAAAGAAGGGCCAAGGCAGCCGAGGCATAACTACCAATCATGGAATCGTGGTCATTTCAAGTCACTAGATTGCTGTTTGTTAATAATGAAAGACATGATTGGAAGTCTTCAAGTAGGTCAAAGTGGTGTTAAAAGAGCAGGTCCCACCATACTCACCCATGGATTATGGTCTGTACTGACCACATGTGGTCTAATTGTATGCTGCTTGAGGTTAGAGTCCTAAACAGTACAGCATGGGAACAAGCCCGTCAACAATAAGTCTTCATTGACCATCAAGCACCCATTTTTACCCTAATCCCACCCTCATCCATTTTAGATTTTTAGATTTAGAGATACAGCGCAGAAACAGGCCCTTCGGCCCACCGGGTCTGCACCGCCCAGCGATTCCCGCACAATAACAGTATCTTACACCCACTAGTGACAATTTTTATATTTGCCCAGCCAATTAACCTACAAACCTGTACGTCTTTGGAGTGTGGGAGGAAACCGAAGATCTCGGAGAAAACCCACACAGGTGGGGAGAATGTACAAACTCCGTACAGAACAGCACCCGTAGTCAGGATCGAACCTGAGTCTCCGGCGCTGCATTCGCTGTAAGGCAGCAACTCTACCGCTGCGCCACCGTGCCGCCCATTCACATTCACAGCAACTATCCCTTAGATTCCACCACCCATCTACACACTGGGGGAAATTAACAGTGATCTATTAACCTGCCAACCTGCATGTCGTTGGAATGCTGGAGGAAACCGAGGCAGGTACAGAAAGAACATGCTGACTCCACACTGGCAGCAGCAGGGGTCAGGATGATCCCAGATCACCAGAGCTGTGAGGCAGAAACACTCGTAGCTGCGCCACTGTTCCACCCACAAGATGAACAGTTGAGCTCTCTAGTCCACAGGCCATCTTCGAGACAATAGACAATAGGTGCAGGAGGAGGCCTTCGGTCCTTCGAGCCAGCACCACCATTCAATGTGATCATGGCTGATCATTCTCAATCAGTACCCCGTTCCTGCCTTCTCCCCATACCCCCTTACTCCGCTATCCTTAAGAGCTCTATCCAGCTCTCTCTTGAATGCATGCAGAGAATTGGCCTCCACTGCCTTCTGAGGCAGAGAATTCCACAGATTCACAACTCTCTGACTGAAAAAGTTTTTCCTCATCTCAGTTCTAAATGGCCTACCCCTTATTCTTAAACTGTGGCCCCTTGTTCTGGACTCCCCCAACATTGGGAACATGTTTCCTGCCTCTAACGTGTCCAACCCCTTAATAATTTTATACGTTTCGATAAGATCTCCTCTCATCCTTCTAAATTCCAGTGTACTCCAGACACTCGGGTTCAACACAGTCAAAGTGAAAGGATGACTGTTCTCCCACATCAGTCGCTGGATTCATTTTTGGATGGGTTTTGTGAGTTATCTTAAATGCCACTATACTGTCTCAGGGTAGGAACCGGGTGTGGCGGGCATATTTATTTGTTGGAATTCTCTGCATTGAGCCAGCTCCTAAATATACATGAATGAGGTCTCCACATAACAACTTCTGAACCAATTTTTCAGCCAAATTTAACAGTGGGTTCAGTCATGTCCAATTTCCAAAGCTTCTTTCGTGCAGCTCTCAACAGTGTACCATCGTAACAATTTGATCTATGATTCTGTGTTAAACAAACTGTTCCACCCATCATTCTGTTGTTAAGTTTAAAGGGAAAAATGTATTTAATAGTCCGGTAATTGCTTTACCTGTAATTGCTTCAACATGCCTGACCCTGCCCCATGCAAACATCAAAGATGCCCAGGCCACAACCAAAGGGATCTCAATCTCCAGGCAAAGAGCAGATGGAGCTCCAAATAACTAATAAGACGTGGGAAATAGTGCTCTTATTATCCTTTTGTTGTCCGTCTTGAAATCATATTCCTGATTTCAAGTAGTTACGTTCAGAAATCCTTATGTAATTGTACAGCTTTGCACTTGTTCCAATGGAATAGAAAGTTTCAGGTATTAGCGGGCAAAAATTACTCCAAAATCTATCTTAAACTCCAGAGTTTGTGCGTGTGAGCTAAAACTGTTTTTAAAGTTTGCTAATTATTCCTGAAGAATCTAATTTCTGCAGAGACCCTATGCGCACAACAAGCCCTATTTACGCCATCCATACCATCTCCCTAAACATCATCATTTTTAGTGCAACGCTATCTTTATGTAGGTCTAATGGTGGACAATAGTTTGCACATCTAGCACAGACTAGGTGAACCATTATGCTCAATAAGTAAGCTTACTAAGAAGGTGTTGGAACATAGAACAGTACAGCCCAGTACTAGCCCTTTGGCCCACAATATCTGTGCCAAATGTGATACTAAGTCCAACTCCTATCTGCCTGCACATTTCATATCCTTCCATTCTCTGCATATACATATGTGTATCCAAAGTCTCTTAAATGTAATTATCACATCTGCCTCAGCCACCATCCCTAGCAGTGCATTCCAGGCAATCACCACCCACTGTGTAAAAATAATAAACTTTGCCCCTCTCATCTTAAAGCTATAACCTCTAGTATTTGATCTTTCTGTCCTGGGAAAAAGGTTCCGACTGTCTACCCTATCTTTGCATTTTACAATTTAATATACATTTATCATGTCTCCCCGTAACCTACAGTCTTCCACAGAAAACCATCCATATCTGTCCGACATCTCCCTGTCGCTAATACTTCCTAATCCAGCATCATTCTGGTAAACCTCCACTGCACCCTTTCCAAAGCCTTCACAACCTTCATGTAATGGGCAACCAGAACTGCACACAATACTCCAAATGCAGTCTAACCAAAATCCTGCATCATCACTTCCTGACTCATATACTCAATACCCCGACCAATGAAGGCAAGCATATAGCATGCCTTTACCACTCTATCCACTTGTGTTGTAAACTTGTGTTGTGTTGTAAACCTCCTCTGCACCCTTTACAATTGATGTGATGTAATTGATTTGAATTGATGTAACAGATGTAAACAACATTTCAGCTACGTTGTATATAAATGATTTGGATGAGGGGATTGAATGCTTTGTGGCAAGTTTGCGGATAATACGAAAATATGTGGAGGGGCAGGTAGTGCAGGGAAAGCAGGGACTGCAGAAGGACTCGGACAGAGTTGAGAGAGTGGGCAGAGAAGTGGCGGAATATAACGAAGCAAAGTGTGGAGTCATACATTTTGGTGGTAGGAATAAAGGCGTAGACTATTTTCTAAATGGGGAGAGAATCCAGAAATCGGAGGTGCAAAGGGACTTGGGGGTACTGGTGCAGGATTCCCAAAAAGTTAATCTGCAAGTTGAATCAGTAGTAAAGAAACCAAACACAATGCTAGCATTTATTTCAAGACGGCTAGAATACAAAAAACAGGGATGTAATGCTGAGGCTCTATAAGGCGCTGGTCAGGCCGCATTTGGTGTATTGTGAGTAATTTTGGGCACCATATCTGAGGAAGGTTGTGCTGGCCCTGGAGAGGAGGTTTACAAGAATGATCCCAGGAATGAGTGGGTTAATTTATGATGAGTGTTTAACGGCACTGGGCCTGTATTTGCTGGAGTTTAGAAGAATGAGGGGGGACCTCATTGAAATGCACCGAATAGTGAAAGGCTTGGATAGAGTGGATGTGGAGAGAATGTTTCTACTAGTGGGAGAGTCTAGGACTAGAGGTCACAGCCTCAGAATAAAAGGACGTTCGTTCTTTTAGGAAGGAGATGAGAAGGAATTTCTTTAGTCAGATGGTGGTGAATCTGTGGAATTGGAGGTCAAGTCAATGGATATTTTTAAAGCAGAGATAGATAGATTCTTGATTAGCACAGGTGCCAAGAGTTATAGGGGAGAAGGCAGGAGAATGGGGTTAGGAGGGAGAGATAGATTAGCCATGATTGACTGGCGTAGACTTGATGGGCCGAATAGCCTAATTCTGCTCCTATCACTGATGACCTGACAGCCAATTGTGAAGAATAAATTTGAAACTGAGGAAGTGTGGCAAATAATGGATTTCAAAACATTGAGAAAGATGGGATAGGTTGAGAAAAGAATAGCCAGATAAAATAATAGGTGCTGCCCCAAATTTATTTACGAATGGGGACTCTTCCATTTTCGAGTTGGAAGAAAACGACATCAGGGACAGGCCTAAGATAGCCATTGGCTTTCAGAGCTTGAAATTTTGGCAGTCATGACCTTCACGTAGTTTTGTATGTAAAACAATGGAAGTAGAACACAAACATCTAAATGAGCCGAGTCAGACATCAACAGTTCAGTAGAGGGGCAAATGTGTTAATGGTAAAAATTGTTAATATATTATCATTACAATTAATGATCTACATCGTTATACATTAATATTAGAAATATTTATAACATTGATTGGGTGATATTCTTAGGATCACACCAGGAATTATACCTAGCAGTATCAAATGATGTCGAAAGCATTTTCTTTGTGGATTATTTATTTCCTGTAATTTCAACTGTAATTTCAGCTTTTGCTAGCTTGTTGTAGTGTCAAAGTGATAGCTGATGAATGCTAACCTCATACTTACAGCAGGCAATACTTGGCTTGCAGAGGTTAGGCATATTGGTGTTGTCATCTCCCCCTTTAGATTCAATGTCGGTAGACATTGCCCGCCTGCCCTCCCGTTCCCTTTGACCTACGTTATGGCTGGCACTCGTGGGTAGTTTGCCCTCACTGTTGGGCATTGTGTGTGGATTTATTTCTCCCTCCAATTCCAATTGAAAAGGGAATCTGTTGGATAAAAAAAAAAAAGCATGCATTTCAGAACAATGCTCTGTAATTCTGTAATATGATGAAATACACTTTCTCAATGACACAGATTTGTAGAATTGTCACCTAAAGGAGCGATGGGGGAAAGGATCCAAAATAGGCGCTATAACACAAAGGTTATCTGAAGAAAGTGCCAGAGCTACTCCACCACTCGCTGAAAGTTCGTACGTGATAGAAGCAGAATTAGGCCATTCGTTTACTCTGCTATTCAATCGTGGCTGACCTATCTTTCCTTCTCAACCCCATTCTCCTGCCTTCTCCCCATAACTCCTGACGCCCTTCCTAATCAAGAACATTGTGGTGGATAAAGATAAATTGTAGGGATGCGAGACAGATTGTCCTAAGGAATTTCAAACCTGAGGGAATAGAAGGGAAGCAACAACTACTGTTGGGCAAGGAACTCAGTATTATGTGAGTCACGAGTTGGAGAAACACAGAGCTCTGTGTTTTGAGCAGGAGAATTTAAAAGTGAGGCTGAGAATTTAAAAGTGAGGCTGAGAATTTAAAATTTGACATGTGCTATGAAAGAAGGCAATACGGGTCAGGGGGTACAGAGGTCATAAATGAACAGGTCTTGATGTGAATTAAGATGCAGGTGCCAGAGAGGACCACAGGAGGTGGGGCAGGCTTTTGGTTTATGTATGTTTCAAATCTTTGCCCTCACTGATCTATTTGTCTGTTGTGGATGTATGTGTCCTTGATGGTTTTGGTAGGAATGATCGTAGTGCTCTTTTTGTGGAGACAGTTTCATCTTCATGCTGAAGACCTCTCCATTGTGTTACATTTTATAAGGTCATAAGTGATAGGAGTAGAATTAGGCCATTCGGCCCATCAAGTCTACTCCGCTGTTCAATTATGGCTGATCTATCTCTCCCTCCTAACCCCATTCTCCTGCCTTCTCCCCATAACCCCTGATACCTGTACTTATTGAGAATCAATCTTTCTGTGCCTGAAATGAAAATAAACTGCAGAAGTTGGAAATCTGTGGGGAGAAAAGGATAGAAAATTCTGTCGGTTTTCACCAGGACAGGGAGTGTCTGTGAAGGGAGAAATGGATTTGAATGTTTCAGGTCAAAAACAGCTCATTAGAACCAAAGGTCGCTGACTTGAAACGCTAGGAGCCTCTCCACAGATGCTATCCGACCTCTTGAGTATTTCAAGTCAAGAGTGATTTATTGTTATATATCTCAGAACAATGAAATTCTTACTAGCATTTTCTATTTTTTCCTAATAAATGAATGTTTGATGCTTCTTCCACCTATGTATGAGATGTTTCTGGATTAAATCCATCGCAAACCCAGTGGCTTTGAAGATTAAATTTAGACAGAGTATATTTTCTCAATAATTACAATGCATTTTACTCTTGCAGGTAATATCTCCAGCGTGGACATGACATGTAACTACTGAGATCAAGATCGCACGATCACACGGTGCACAGAGTTTTAGAATATGTTTGAAAACCTCAGAAAAAATTAGAGGAATTTTCAGCTAATGGTCAACATTTCAAAACGGAAGATCGCACAAACTATTACCAAGGTCTGTGGTAACCGTAGAAAGAAACACCTGTAGTATTTTGTCTCCTGTACTATTTTCCACCAGTGCACTGATATCTGGGACATTGTTAACTGTGCCTCACTGTCCATTGTGTCAGGAGGAACTGCGGATGCTGGTTTAAACTGAAGATGGACACAAAAAGCTGGAGTAACTCAGCGGGACAGGCAGCATCTCTGGAGAGAAGGTATGGGTGATGTTTCAGGTCTGAAGAAGGGTCTAGACCCGAAACGTCGCCTTCTCTCCAGTGATGCTGTCTGTCCCGCTGAGTTACTCCAGCTTTTATTGTGTCTATCTTTGTCACTGTACATTCAGTGTCTCCTGGCCCTCACTGTATACACTGGAATTTAGAAGGATGAGAGGAGATCTTATCGAAACGTATAAGATCATTAAGGGGTTGGACACGTTAGAGGCAGGAAACATGTTCCCAATGTTGGGGGAGTCCAGAACAAGGGTCCAGAACAGTTTAAGAATAAGGGGTAGGCCATTTAGAACTGAGATGAGGAAAAACTTTTTCAGTCAGAGAGTTGTGAATCTGTGGAATTCTCTGCCTCAGAAGGCAGTGGAGGCCAATTCTCTGAATGCATTCAAGAGAGAGCTGGATAGAGCTCTTAAGGATAGCGGAGTCAGGGGGTATGGGGAGAAGGCAGGAACGGGGTACTGATTGAGAATGATCAGCCATGATCACATTGAATGGTGGTGTTGGCTCGAAGGGCGGAATGGCCTCCTCCTGCACCTATTGTCTATTGTCACAAAGAACCTCTGCATGCATGCACTGACACTACGAGCGAAGCACTGGCAAACCCTGGAGACAGGCAGCAGCTCATCAGAAGTCAAACACTGCCCAACATCGCCTGCCCATGCCAGTGCTTTCTCACAGACGGACAGAAATATATGTTCGTCCAATTATTTCAGATTTCCAGCAAGTGCGGTTTAATTTGTTTATCTCTTTAATGAAGTATTGTAAAACTAAACAGCACGATTCTCCACCTATAACTAACTGCGAGCGGCGCATGGTAGATTAAAAGGTGCATAAATAGCAAAAATAAAATCGAACTGGAAGGTGGAGAATGGGTTCACAGGATATTGCAGATGCTGCACTCTGAGGCAACAAACAAGCTGCTGAAAGTGCGAGCACATCCTCATGTGTCATTTTTCTCCCACATCCGATGATCGACCAGCTCAGTTCCTCCAGCAAAAAGACACAAAGTGCTGGAGTAACTCAGCATCTCTGGAGAACATGGACAGGTGACATTTCTGGTCGAGACCCTTCTCTCCTGATGCCGCCTGACCTGCTAAGTTGCTCCAGCCCTTCCTCGTATTAATCAGCATGTATCTGCTGGTTCATCGTTGCTATATTTTGAGTCCCCTCCAGCAAGCAGATTGTTGGAATACAAACACACTTACATTAAACAGAACGTGCAGATAGATGCTGGTTAAAACCGAGGATAGACACAAAAAGCTGGACAGGCAGCATCTCTGGAGAGAAGGGATGGGTAACGTTTCAGGTCGAGACCCTTCTTCAGACTGAGGGTGATGATTACCCTTGTCTCGACCTGAAACGTCACCCGTTCCTTCTCTCCAGAGATGCTGTCCGACCCGCTGAGTTACCCCAGCTTTTTTTTTGTGTTTAAAGTGAACAGAAATCTATTTCCTTGAAACACCAAACAAAACAATTTGCCCACTACGGTGAGAGTATTCGGAAAGATGGCCCATTAGTTTTTGTTTGTCATTGTTGCTGGATTAAAGCCCATTAGTCTTTGTTTGTCAATGTTGCTGGATTAAAGTCACGTACCTTGCGATCGTCCTGTCTCTACTCTCTGTGTTTACGCCGACCAGTCCCGCTGTAATTTCAAATCCGATCGAACCACCCAGCAAAGCTGGGGGGATATGCAGCACACCTTACATATTCAGGCTCGGAGGGGCGAACTAAACAGCAACATGATCACATAGAGCTGGAATAATGGCCAATGATGCTATTGTATGCACAGTCTGTGAATGTTTCATGTTTCTAATGTTTGCAACAAGGTATTGTAAATGGTTTCTAGAACTCCCTCGGATCAGTGAACTCCTCCAATATTGAAACTAAACAGCGCCGAGACTCCGCCTCCTACAGTCAGTTGCAATTTGCAAAATGTACATGGAAATGTCAGGGCATTTCATTAAAGCCCACATTGGGCAAACGGCGTAAAGCTGAATGATTTGCAAAAGCATATGCAGAAATAATTTGTATTGAATCCTGAATCTGGGAAGCACGATGTGCAACTCGTGACATTTTTAAAAGTAAGCAACTTTTTTTTTACCATGGCAACGAGGAAGTGATATGTGATATGCAACATCCGTGCCTGAGGGTGAACATTAAACGGCTGAAAAGGCAACAGTTTACATTTCTAAAGCGCCCATTCCAACCTCTCCAGAATGTCATAAATAAAACGCGTAGAGTTTCTTAAAGGAAGAAGTTTGAAGAAGGGTCCCACACCAATCCATCTTCCCCTGAGATGCTGCCTGACCCACTGAGTTACTCCAGTTATTATGTGTCTATCTTTGTTATAAACCAGCAACTATATTACATTCCAAGGAAAGTGGTACCGTGGTAATTTAGTACACCCCAGTCGCCCGTTGTTCTCCCGATCACTCATTGTGCAAATGTTCTGGAATGGATGACACTACAAATCCTATCAGTTGTTTGCACAAAACTGGGATCAGAGATTTCTACCTGAGCATTGAACACGCTGTGACAATTGATGCCGGTTCAAGGAGGCAGCCAATATCATCAAATGCCCAAAATGTACAAACAAAGAACAGCAGATGCTGATTTACAAGAAGAGGCACAAAGTGCTGGTGGAACTCAGCGGTTCAGGCAGCATCTCTGGAGAACACGGATACGTGATATTTTGGTTCTTTTGTTTTATTTCCCCCAATCAAAGACCCACATTCTCCTGACCATATTCCCACTTCGTTCCTCCTTTCTGGAATAAGGAAGAGGAGTCTGAAAACCGTGACCACCAGGTTCACAGATAGCTTCTTCCCAACAACCATCAGGCTCTTGAGCAGCACATAACACTAACCTCAACTGTGATTAACTATGTTAACTGTGATTAACTATGGATGCAACTCAACTATGGATTGTTTGGTTGCACCACAAACTACAGGTTTTTTGGACTACTACAGTTATTAATTTATTGGATTTTATTTTTGTTTATTTACATTATCTGCGTGTATTTCATTTATAGGACTGTTTTGCTGTTGGAAGTAAGATTTTCATTTTTCTGTTATCAGAAAATATGACACTCTTAACTTAATTATTGGTATTAGAACATCAGTTTAGAGATACAGCATGGAAACTGGCCCTTTGTCCTACAAAGTCCACGCTGACCATTGATATGTAGGAAAATAACTGCAGATGCTGGTACAAATCGAAGGTATCACAAATTGCTGGAGTAACTCAGCAGGTCAGGCAGCATCCAGGAGAGAGGGCATAGAGTAGGAGGGCAGGAGGAATCACAGAAGGGGAGCAGCGAGAGAGCATTTTGCTAAAGTCTGAAGAAGGATCTTGACCCGAAATGTCACCCATTCCCTCTCTCCTAGATGCTGCCTGACCTGCTGAGTTACTCCAGCATTTTGTGATACTGACCATTGATCATCAACTCATGTTATTCCACCTTCTCATCCACTCCTTACACACCAGGGGCAATTTACAGAGGCCAATTAACCTGCATAAACACACGACCTTAAGATGTGGGAGGAAACTGGAGCAACCACGTGGTCACAGGGAGAATATGCAAACACCACACAGACAGTACACGATAAGTCTCTGGGGCTGTGAGGTGGCAGCTCTACCAGTTGCACCCCTCTGCCCCATTCCCTTGAGCCAGCTCTGCATTCAGTAAGACCATAACTGATCCAGCCTTGGCTCCCACACCACTTTCCTTCTCTCTCCCCATAACTCGCCCTACAGGCCTCCCAGAGGATTGTGGTGAAGCCAGGTGGTGAAGCCTGTCTGGGCCGAAGGAGCTTCAGCGGTGGCGGCGATGGGAGGCTCAGTGGCAGCAGGTCGATGATCATGAGGGGGAAGGGGAAGAAAATGGAGGATTCGGCTTGGGGGGGACTGTTTTGTTAGTGTGTTTCCTTTCTGTAACCTGCTACATTACAGCTACACAACTAATTAACAGAGGCTTTACACTCGAGTCTTGGGTTCAGCCATTTTAATTCAGGATCCGCTTGGCTACAGCCTCATGGGTAATATATTCCCGGTACTGCACCACCGGTGCGCTATTCCCATAACATCCCCCTTTATTTACAAAACAGATATGTACAGGAACTTTACATGTATAGCCATAAATTAAATTCTTCCATGGCATCTTATTTCATTGAGTCCAACATGTCTCCAACAGTCCATTTTCCAACCTGCCTTTGACAATCCATTTCCGTGGTAGCTTCCAACTTTTCCTCCCTTGGATCTGCGACAGTTCAGTGCTCGGAATTATCTAAACTTTGAACAACACATGTCTGGTTCCTCATTCCCTTTCCCGTGAAGAACAATGGGGACCCGGTGTGGGGGGAGTGCCGTGAGGGACGTTGGAAGAACAAAGGGGGACCCAGTGTGGGGGGGGATTCTAGTTTAGAATCCTCTGCCCAGGGGATAAATCTGTGTTCGTCTGTTTATTTGTTCCAGTGAAAGCGATGTACACACGGCAGCCAGCCAACAGTTGCTTGCCTTTTTATTTTTGTTTTCACTTTTAATTTCAAGTTTTTGTGTACTTTGTGTGTTGTGTCTGTTGGCAGACCAATTTCCCTCTGGGGATGAGTAAAGTTTTATCGTATCTTATATACTGTAGTAGAAGGTAGCCAGGGTTAGATCATACCTGGAATATTGTGGGCAGTTTTTGGCATGATGGCCAACGAGGACATGTTGGCCTTGGAACGGGATGAAAATGCATACAAGAAATTAGTTTGGTCAGTTACATCTAGTTAGAAATCAGCTCTCATCTCATAAAATGGAGGTATAATAAGCTTAAATGATCCAAGGACATGTTGGCCTTGGAATTAATGTATCAATAGTTGAACTGGAATTTACCCGAACTTCAACTATTTATTGTCCTTCATTTTATCATCCTCTGGAAAAAAACAAACAGGTTCATTGAATGGGAATGAATATATTGAACAATTAAAACAAAATCCCACAGCAGGACAAGGAACTCTCCAAGTATGTGGCTGTGGAGTACGCAAGATGGCCAATACTCAACCATATCTAAAACAGATGATCTGTTCATTTATTGCATTGGTGCCTGATAGACCACACTGTGTACAAGCTCTTGCTATATTTATCAAAGCACTTCTCTACCTGGCACCCTCAGGCATTATATAATTGCAAATGAGTTTGTTTTTCTGACTCTAACTTCTGACTCTTAGATGCAGTTACTACTTGCTGAAGCATGGCACCATCAGCCATTGCTTAATTGAGTGTGTTGTCTCTGTACTGAATTCGATTTTTCTTGCTTCTTTTAATTTCATTGTTCTCCTGAGAAGGAATATTTCACCACAATGAAGCATGTTATCTTATGACCTCAGTGAAAACTAAAAAAACATTGTTATGAAGACAATTAAATCTAAAGCAGCAGTTACGGTGGGAGTTTTTAGAAATGTGTTTGGCAATGTTGGGTAGGGATTTATATCCTTCACACAGGGTAGACCATTGTTCTTGGTCACATGTGCTCCTTGTGAGATACAATAGTGTGCATGTTGAACTCCTCTACCAAAATTCCAATGAAGTCAACAGATTATATAGTGTAAGAAAATAGTGAAGTCAACAGATTATATGGTCATGCGCTTCAAAACTGGATGTTTAGCCCACACAAGCAAGGACTATTTTCTGATTTTTTTTCGTTGTCCCATACTGTTGTCCTTTCATAAGTTAGAGGAGTAGAATTAGCTCATTTGGCCCATCAAGTCTACTCTGCCTTTCAATCGTGCCTGATCTCTCCTTCCCTCAACCCCATTCTCCGGCCTTCTCCCCATAAGCTCTGACACCTGTACTAATCAAGAATCTGTCAATCACCGCCTTAAAAATATCTATTGACATGGCCTCCACAGCCCTCTATGTGGAAATTATAGACAATAGACAATAGGTGCAGGAGTAGGCCATTCAGCCCTTCGAGCCAGCACCGCCATTCAATGCGATCATGGCTGATCACTATCAATCAGTACCCCGTTCCTGCCTTCTCCCCATACCCCCTCACTCCGCTATCCTTAAGAGCTCTATCCAGCTCTCTCTTGAAAGCATCCAACGAACTGGCCTCCACTGCCTTCTGAGGCAGAGAATTCCACACCTTCACCACCCTCTGACTGAAAAAGTTCTTCCTCATCTCCGTTCTAAATGGCCTACCCCTTATTCTCAAACTGTGGCCCCTTGTTCTGGACTCCCCCAACATTGGGAACATGTTATCTGCCTCTAATGTGTCCAATCCCCTAATTATCTTATATGTTTCAATAAGATCCCCCCTCATCCTTCTAAATTCCAGTGTATACAAGCCCAATCGCTCCAGCCTTTCAACATACGACAGTCCCGCCATTCCGGGAATTAATCTAGTGAACCTACGCTGCACGCCCTCCATAGCAAGAATATCCTTCCTCAAATTTGGAGACCAAAACTGCACACAGTACTCCAGGTGCGGTCTCACCAGGGCCCGGTACAACTGTAGAAGGACCTCTTTGCTCCTATACTCAACTCCTCTTGTTACGAAGGCCAACATTCCATTGGCTTTCTTCACTGCCTGCTGAACCTGCATGCTTCCTTTCATTGACTGATGCACTAGGACACCCAGATCTCGTTGAACTCCCCCTCCTCCTAACTTGACACCATTCAGATAATAATCTGCCTTTCTATTCTTACTTCCAAAGTGAATAACCTCACACTTATCTACATTAAACTGCATCTGCCATGTATCCGCCCACTCACACAACCTGTCCAGGTCACCCTGCAGCCTTATTGCATCTTCCTCACAATTCACACTACCCCCCAACTTAGTATCATCTGCAAATTTGCTAATGGTACTTTTAATCCCTTCGTCTAAGTCATTAATGTATATCGTAAATAGCTGGGGTCCCAGCACCGAACCTTGCGGTACCCCACTGGTCACTGCCTGCCATTCCGAAAGGGACCCATTTATCCCCACTCTTTGCTTTCTGTCTGTTAACCAATTTTCTATCCATGTCAGTACCCTACCCCCAATACCATGTGCCCTAATTTTGCCCACTAATCTCCTATGTGGGACCTTGTCGAAGGCTTTCTGAAAGTCGAGGTACACCACATCCACTGACTCTCCCTTGTCAATTTTCCTAGTTACATCCTCAAAAAATTCCAGTAGATTTGTCAAGCATGATTTCCCCTTCGTAAATCCATGCTGACTCGGAACGATCCCGTTACTGCTATCCAAATGCTCAGCAATTTCGTCTTTTATAATTGACTCCAGCATTTTCCCCACCACTGATGTCAGACTAACTGGTCTATAATTACCCGTTTTCTCTCTCCCTCCTTTCTTAAAAAGTGGGATAACATTTGCTATTCTCCAATCCACAGGAACTGATCCTGAATCTATAGAACATTGAAAAATGATCTCCAATGCTTCCACTATTTCTAGAGCCACCTCCTTAAGTACTCTGGGATGCAGACCATCAGGCCCTGGGGATTTATCAGCCTTCAGTCCCATCAGTCTACCCAAAACCATTTCCTGCCTAATGTGGATTTCCTTCAGTTCCTCCATCACCCTAGGTTCTCCAGCCCCTAGAACATTTGGGAGATTGTGTGTATCTTCCTCAGTGAAGACAGATCCAAAGTAACGGTTTAACTCGTCTGCCATTTCTTTGTTCCCCATAATAAATTCCCCTGCTTCTGTCTTCAAGGGACCCACATTTGCCTTGACTATTTTTTTCCTCTTCACGTACCTAAAAAAACTTTTGCTATCCTCCTTTATATTATTGGCTAGTTTACCCTCGTACCTCATCTTTTCTCCTCGTATTGCCTTTTTAGTTAACTTTTGTTGCTCTTTAAAAGAGTCCCAATCCTCTGTCTTCCCACTCTTCTTTGCTATGTTATACTTCCTCTCCTTAATTTTTATGCTGTCCCTGACTTCCCTTGTCAGCCACAGGTGTCTCTTACTCCCCTTAGAGTCTTTCCACCTCTTTGGAATAAATTGATCCTGCAACCTCTGCATTATTCCCAGGAATACCTGCCATTGCTGTTCTACCGTCTTCCCTGCTAGGGCCTCCTTCCAATCAATTTTGGCCAGCTCCCGCCTCATGCCTCTGTAATCCCCTTTGCTATACTGCAATACCGACACTTCCGATTTTCCCTTCTGCCTTTCCATTTGCAGAGTAAAACTTATCATGTTGTGATCACTGCCTCCTAATGGCTCTTTTACCTCTAGTCCCCTTACCAGATCAGGATCATTACACAACACTAAATCCAGAATTGCCTTCTCCCTGGTAGGCTCCAGTACAAGCTGTTCTAAGAATCCATCTCGAAGGCACTCTACAAACTCTCTTTCCTGGGGTCCATTTCCAACCTGATTTTCCCAGTCTACCTGCATGTTGAAATCTCCCATAACCACCGTAGCATTACATTTTTGACACGCCAATTTTATCTCCTGATTTAACTTGCACCCTAAGTCGAGGCTACTGTTTGGGGGCCTATAGATAACTCCCATTAGGGTCTTTTTACCCTTACAATTTCTCATTTCTATCCATACTGATTCAACATCTCCTGATTCTATGTCACCCCTTGCAAGGGAATGAATATCATTCCTTACCATCAGAGCAACCCCACCCCCTCTGCCCACCTGTCTGTCTTTTCTATACGTTGTGTACCCCTGAATATTCAGTTCCCAGCCCTGGTCCTCTTGTAGCCATGTCTCAGTGATCCCTACAACATCATACTTGCCCATGACTAACTGAGCCTCAAGCTCATCCACTTTATTTTTTATACTACGCGCATTTAAGTACAACACTTTAACTTCTGTATTTACCTCCCCTCTCACATCGTTCACAATTGGCCCTGCCCTTAATTTCTTTTCCGCTCTGGAACTTCTGTTCCCATTCTTCCTAGAGTCTTTTGCAATATCTCCTGTATTCCCTTTTACCTCATCTTCATATTCACAATTTGTTAACCCCTCCCCCCCACTACTTAGTTTAAAGCCACAGGTGTCACACTAGCAAACCTGCCTGCCAGAATGTTTGTCCCCCTGCTGTTAAGATGCAACCCGTCCCTTTTGTACAAGTCACCCCTAGCCCAGAAGAGATCCCAGTGGTCCAGAAATTAATTCCATAGATTCACCATCCTCTGACTGAAGAAATTCCTCCTCATCTCCTTTATAAAGGTTCTTGGTTCTTGGTCCTCCAAAATATTCCAAATGGTCCTTTTATTCTGAGGCTATGGCCTCAGGTCCTAGACTCTCCCACTAGTGGAAACATCCTCTCCACATCCACTCTATTCAGGCCTTACTAGAGGTAAAAGAGCCATTAGGAGGCAGTGATCACAACATGATAAGTTTTACTCCGCAAATGGAAAGGCAGAAGGGAAAATCGGAAGTGTCGGTATTACAGTATAGCAAAGGGAATTACAGAGGCATGAGGCAGGAGCTGGCCAAAATTGACTGGAAGGAGGCCCTAGCAGGGAAGACGGTAGAACAGCAATGGCAGGTATTCCTGGGAATAATGCAGAGGTTGCAGGATCAATTTATTCCAAAGAGGTGGAAAGACTCTAAGGGGAGTAAGAGACACCTGTGGCTGACAAGGGAAGTCAGGGACAGCATAAAAATTAAGGAGAGGAAGTATAACATAGCAAAGAAGAGTGGGAAGACAGAGGATTGGGACTCTTTTAAAGAGCAACAAAAGTTAACTAAAAAGGCAATACGGTGAGAAAAGATGAGGTACGAGGGTAAACTAGCCAATAATATAAAGGAGGATAGCAAAAGTTTTTTTAGGTACGTGAAGAGGAAAAAAATAGTCAAGGCAAATGTGGGTCCCTTGAAGACAGAAACAGGGGAATTTATTATGGGGAACAAAGAAATGGCAGACGAGTTAAACCGTTACTTTGGATCTGTCTTCACTGAGGAAGATACACACAATCTCCCAAATGTTCTAGGGGCCGGAGAACCTAGGGTGATGGAGGAACTGAAGGAAATCCACATTAGGCAGGAAATGGTTTTGGGTAGACTGATGGGACTGAAGGCTGATAAATCCCCAGGGCCTGATGGTCTGCATCCCAGGGTACTTAAGGAGGTGGCTCTAGAAATAGTGGAAGCATTGGAGATCATTTTTCAATGTTCTATAGATTCAGGATCAGTTCCGGTGGATTGGAGGATAGCAAATGTTACCCCACTTTTTAAGAAAGGAGGGAGAGAGAAAACGGGTAATTATAGACCAGTTAGTCTGACATCAGTGGTGGGGAAGATGCTGGAGTCAATTATAAAAGACGAAATTGCTGAGCATTTGGATAGCAGTAACAGGATCATTCCGAGTCAGCATGGATTTACGAAGGGGAAATCATGCTTGACAAATCTACTGGAATTTTTTGAGGATGTAACTAGGAAAATTGACAGGGGAGAGTCAGTGGATGTGGTGTACCTCGACTTTCAGAAAGCCTTCGACAAGGTCCCACACAGGAGATTAGTGGGCAAAATTAGGGCACATGGTATTGGGGGTAGGGTACTGACATGGATAGAAAATTGGTTGACAGACAGAAAGCAAAGAGTGGGGATAAATGGGTCTCTTTCGGAATGGGAGGCAGTGACCAGTGGGGTACCGCAAGGTTCGGTGCTGGGACCCCAGCTATTTACGATATACATTAATGACTTAGACGAAGGGATTAAAAGTACCATTAGCAAATTTGCAGATGATACTAAGCTGGGGGGTAGTGTGAATTGTGAGGAAGATGCAATAAGGCTGCAGGGTGACTTGGACAGGTTGTGTGAGTGGGCGGATACATGGCAGATGCAGTTTAATGTAGATAAGTGTGAGGTTATTCACTTTGGAAGTAAGAATAGAAAGGCAGATTATTATCTGATGGTGTCAAGTTAGGAGGAGGGGGAGTTCAACGAGATCTGGGTGTCCTAGTGCATCAGTCAATGAAAGGAAGCATGCAGGTACAGCAGGCAGTGAAGAAAGCCAATGGAATGTTGGCCTTCGTAACAAGAGGAGTTGAGTATAGGAGCAAAGAGGTCCTTCTACAGTTGTACCGGGCCCTGGTGAGACCGCACCTGGAGTACTGTGTGCAGTTTTGGTCTCCAAATTTGAGGAAGGATATTCTTGCTATGGAGGGCATGCAGCGTAGGTTCACTAGGTTAATTCCCGGAATGGCGGGACTGTCGTATGTTGAAAGGCTGGAGCGATTGGGCTTGTATACACTGGAATTTAGAAGGATGAGGGGGGATCTTATTGAAACGTATAAGATAATTAGGGGATTGGACACATTAGAGGCAGGAAACATGTTCCCAATGTTGGGGGAGTCCAGAACAAGGGCCACAGTTTAAGAATAATGGGCAGACCATTTAGAACGGAGATGAGGAAGAAATTTTTCAGTCAGAGAGTGGTGAAGGTGTGGAATTCTCTGCCTCAGAAGGCAGTGGAGGCCAGTTCGTTGGATGCTTTCAAGAGAGAGCTGGATAGAGCTCTTAAGGATAGCGGAGTGAGGGGGTATGGGGAGAAGGCAGGAACGGGGTACTGATTGAGAGTGATCAGCCATGATCGCATTGAATGGCGGTGCTGGCTCGAAGGGCTGAATGGCCTACTCCTGCACCTATTGTCTATTGTCTATTGTCTATTGTCTTTCACTATTCAGTAAGTTTCATTGAGGTCCCACCTCCCTCACCCTTCTAAACTCCAGCGAGTATAGGCCCAGTGCCATCAAATGCTCTTCATATGTCAACTCAATCATTCCTGGGATCCCTGTAAATGTACAATTACCACTGCAGCCACTTCCTTCAAAGGCCATGAGGGCAGGCCATTGGGTCCTTGCAATTTTTCTCCCTTTAGCTCGTTGAGTTTTTGTCCTTAATCTCTTGGTGGCACTGTGGCGCAGCGGTATTGTTGCTGCCTTACAGCACCAGAGACCCGGATTCGATCCTAACCATGGGTGCTATCTGTATGGGGTTTGTATGTTCTCCCTGCGACCGCGTGAGATTTCCCTCCAGTTTCCTCCCACATTCCAAAGATGTTCAAGGAGTAATTGGCTTCTGTAAATTGTCTCGAGTGCATAGGCTAGAACTGGTGTACGGTGATCGCTGGTCGGTGTGGACTTGGTGGGCTGAAGGGCCTGTTTCCACACTTTATCTCTAAACTAACTAAATTAAACTAATCCCTTATGATTGGGATTTTTACCAGATCCTCCATGTTATTTGAAATTAGCCCACCTGCTAACTGTGGGTTAATTGCGGTGTCCTCCACAGTAAAGACCAATGTAAATTATTAATGTAGCATTTATTTTCCTTCCCCTTCATTTACTATGTTATGTTGGGAAGCTTCACTACAGAAACTGATGAGTGTAATTTCTCAAGAGTTTGTTTTATTTTTCTGCAAAAAGGTTCAAGGATTAATTCTGGCCTGGCTCAGGCCTGATGCAGGACGGAAGGCAGAATGTATCCAGGCAGGAGGCCGATGTAACCTGAACTTATTACAATCACCCCTTGATGCTCAATACAGATCACGGCTGGTATCGCTCTGCTGCTGCATTCATTGCCACATGTGACCATATGCAGAGGTATTTGTGCAACATTGTCACGTCTAAATAACTTTAAAATGTACACATGATTAAAGGAGTACTCATTTAACTTCAAACACTGTTCCGGGTTAGAAACAACATTTCAGAGGCATCTGGCCAGGTAGGTGTTAGAGGAAGGCATAGCAGGATGTAGATTAATGCAGGCAAGTGGGATTAGTAGTTATGTAACATGATCAGCATAGACCCAGTGAGCCAATGGGCCTGTTTCTCTGTTGTACAACTTTACAACTCTATCTACTCTGAAGAAGGGTCTTGACCTGAAACGTCATCCATCCTTTCTCTCCAGAGATGCTGCCTGTTCTGCTGAGTTACTCCAGCATTTTGTGTCTATCTTCTATCTGTCATTTCTTTATTCCCTGTTATTAATTCACCAGCCTTATTGCCTAGAGGTCCACATTTACTTTTGCTGTCTTCTATTTGTATGGCCACAGAAAGTCATATTGCTTTTTTTTGATGTTACACAAATGTTTTCTTTCAGCATCGGTTTTCTCCCTGTTTATGAGGTTTTGAGTGCTGGATGAACTTTGCTGCTGGACTTATGGAACGTTCCTGCCCTTTGGCCAACAACCAGCCCTTGCCACTTTATTTGCCCTTCCTTTCAATCTAACAGTGTCCTTGACTCTTGTGGCAGAAGGAACTGCAGATGCTGGTTTAATCCGTAGATATTCAAAATAAAGCTGAAGTAACTCAGCGGGTCAGACAGCATCCCTGGAGAAAAGGAATAAGTGACGAAGAGTGAAGGGAAAGGGAAAGGTTTCCCTTTCCCCTGACTCACAGTCTATAGAAGGGTCTCGACCCAAAAAGTCACCTATTCCCTTTTCTCCAGAGATGCTGTCTGACCCGCTGAGCTACTCAACTTTTAGTATCCTTGACTCTCCTCTATCAACCACAACTTGTGCCTTTGTTGGTTTTCTACTTACTCTATGAAAGAATGTGACAAATAATTTACACAACTTGATCCCACGCATTAAACATTTATGACTAGTTATTAAAAAGCAAACAAAATCAATCTACAGAGGTAAGCTGAAATAAAAGCAAAATATGCTGGAAATAATCTGTGAAAGGAAGGTCTTTGACCTGAAACAATATCTATGCTTCTCTCTCCACAAATGCTGCCTATTTTTAATGTTTACTTAATTTATACCCCCCAGTGACTATACAACGTGATGATTGTACTTGACATCTCTGCCTACTTCAGGATAGACCCTGAGTCTGAAAAAGGTTCTCGACCCGAAACGTCACCCCTTCCTTTTCTCCAGAGATGCTGAGTTACTCCAGCTTTTTTGTGTCTATCTCTGCCTACTTGATTACTCTTTGCTTCTATGTTGTCTATAACCCTCCAAAATAAAAATTATTGCAGGCAGAGGATATTAGTTTAACTTGGCATCATTTTCAGCATGGACATTGCGGGCCAAAGGGGCCCATTTCTGTTCTGCACTGTTCTATGGTGTAGAACATAGAAATTCTGTGTTTAGTATTGTAATGGCAGTTTCTATACCATCTCGAAATCCCACTTCGATAGCCATTACTTCTCGGGGATGAAATGTAGTTATAGCTTACGCACACGTCGCACCCTGATATGAAAAAATGAATCTTCCAAACTCCTTTTCTTCATTAATTGGTTTTATTAAAGTAGCACAAATCATAGAGTAATTCATCAGTTTCCGTACATTATCAACTGTTTCGTCTTCAAACAATATCTAGAAATTCTTGCAGTTATTACCGTATGGTTCTTACAAATATAACCGGTGCGAGCGCAAGGTATGAGCGCGTGGTAAAGAAGTGTATGCTCACCATCCTCCGAGTCTAAACTGACCCACAACCTCTGTCGACACACTAGCCTCCTCCCAGCTAGACACTCCCAATTACGCATTAAGTCACACCCACAAGCAGGCAAAAAAGACATAAACTAGAAATATTAAAACATAGCCATAACACAATGACAATAACTGAATTAAGCATAAATGGCTCCTACAAGTATTTTAGTTTGTATTTGGCCATCCGGTCAACAAGAATTAATCCAATAGTGAGTTTTGAAGGATCCATGTTATAGTGAACCTTTTAGGATTATCCACTTGCAAGGATTGGCATAAAAAACCATTTTGTATATAGAGATATATACTGCATGGATATAGAGAAAAATTGCATGTTTTATTTTATAAGAGTTGGGGAACGAATCACTACTTTGGAAGTGTGAGTGTTGACTAGTTAAGGGCCTGACCCACTTAGGCGATTTTAAGGCGACTGCCGGCGACTAGGCTGTTGCCGACAGTTCGCCGGGGTGTTGCGGGCATAATCGTGAGGAGTCTTCCAAGAATTATAGTGGATCTCAGCGCGTCGCTGAGAAATCAACCGGAGTGAAATTTCTCGGCGACAGCTGGCTTGTCGCCAGGTATCGTTGCTTATTGCGGGCGCTGTCGCATGCTGTCCCCAGGTTTGCTAGGTTCTCTTAGATGCAGATAGAAGCACATAATATTAAAATAAGTAAAGTCATTTGAAGATACCATAAAATACTTGTGTTTAACCAATTTATTTACCGTCAGGACATTTGACAGGTAGATTGGAGGCGACAGTTTGACAGTCAGGTAAGCGTGGGAATTTTCGTGATGTTTATGGCCATCAGCGATTACATTTAAAGTAGGCTCCCAACCCAGATATGCAACCCAGAAACCAGATATGCATCTCCCGTACATTTTCAAAGAATGCCCACACTCCGCACAAAAATCCATTTAACCACTTTTAAAATTAAATTTCTTGGAAGTAAATCCAGTTTATGCCTTGTCACCATGAAGCTTGGTTTTCAAGTAACTCGGGCAAGATGTTATATTTCAAAACTCTCAAGTACTTACCGACTTGGCAGTGATTTCAGTGAAAATTAGGACGCCGGAGAAGCATTGACAGCGTGGGAATTTTCGCGATGTTTCCGAAGACGGTGTAATCTCGACCTGACTCGGCATTGTCATGGTCATTGTTGTGGCCATTGTCGTTGGGTAAAAGAAAATTTTGGCGATCTGCTATGACTTTGACAGTCGCCGGCAGTCGCCTACAAAATCGCCTAAGTGGCACAGGCCCTTACAGAACAAAGAGGATGAATATTTTTATTAAGCAACAGTAACCAATTAGAGTTTCACGTGCACATTTGATCCTGTTTTGCAAAAGTATTTATTTTTAAATTGCTGAATAAATGCTATTATGGACTAAGATTTAGAAAGATGCTTAAAATTTTCAAGTTTATTTCACAGAGATTGATTGCTGGTCAAATGCTTGAAGTACTTAAACTATTTTAGAAACTTTGAGACTTCAGTAGCTATCCAATTACATTCAACAATTGGCTTTTCAGTTAACGACTATTACTTATTTCTAGGCAAAAGATTTTTTGATTCAGATAAAGTCCAATAATGTCCCAATCACATTGAGTTAAGAGAAAATGATAAAAGGAAAACTACAGTATAAGTCATGAATAAAGCTTGTCAGAAATAGAATTCTATTTTATAGAATGTGATGTCTATAAATACCAAACTAAATTTCAGAACACATTTATTAAGTGTTTGCCTGTAGCTTGCTATGAACCACAACATTGTCTTGCTCTATTTTTAAACCTACTCTCCAAAATCATTGTTACATACAGACATTTATCGAGTTTCTTTCCTAGGCAATTGTCTTAGTTCATCTGACGTTTCTGTCCATACTTATCTCACTTACTAATTTTAAAATCAGGCCCCGTGCCCAGAATTGTAGGATATTTCCAACATGACCTCTGTATCTATCTATGAATGTTGGAATCACATAATATTATGATACTCGTTTGATAGATTTTTGGACTAGATTTTGCGATGGGTTTCATTACAGCAAAATCTTTTTTATTTTTCTCTTCCCTCCATTTTACAAATTACAAAATTACACAAGCTTTTACCTATCTCTTAGTTTTGTTTATTAGGATCAAATCTCTTTCAATGCTATTTACCTTTTGCAATTATCATTCGGTCACATTGTAAGGAATCTTTAACAAATATTCCAACATTCTGCTCCAGTTGTTTACCAATACTACACTATGTATAGCAGGAGACTGAACGTTAGTCCTGCAGTGATTGTCCAACAGATAACAAATTTCATGGTCATACTTTCCATGACCTATTTTCATCCAGCTTTCATCCAGCCAGCAAATCTACCATTAATTACATTAACCCTGAACATCTTAGAGAAATCGAGCACCCTTCTAAAAAAAAATCCATTAGACAGACCTGAAAGGATTCCATCAGATTAGTGAGGCATGAATTATTGCATCTCTGTAGTTTGCAACCACTCTTGATGGCCTTTGTGCTCTTTAGATAAGATTTGTTAGCAACTCATTTAATCCCCTCAAGCATTTTCTCCATGACAGATGCGATGCTGACAGGTCTATAATTTGCAGGTCTGCATTTCCTGCTCTAACATCTTTCATCGTAATAATCACCAAAGTTCATTTCTTTAAATGTTTGAACTATCTGAGAGAAATGGTCATTAGAAGCTGAAGGTTTTAGAACAGTTGTTCCACACTCCCAACCAGCTATGATGTATACGCTCAGAAAACAAAAGGATCAACACTCCTAAAAGGCAGTGAAGTGGCCAGCTGGTGGGCTGTATATCATACTTCCTATCATACATTAGCTTCTAGTGTCCTGTGGCAACAAAGGTTAAAGCTAGCCGTAGAAAGAATTAGAATGCAGTAAATAAACATTGTGATTCTGATGGTCTCAAAGAAACACATTAAATTCTCACAGGCTCGTAGGCATAGATGCAAAGTTGATGTTTCTCCTGCTGAGGTGTCTAGAGTCAAGGGTCACAGTCCCAAAATAAGGGATAATTTTTTCTGGAATGAGATGAGAAGTGAAGACATTTTTTCACCAAGAGGATAGTGAATCTTTGGAATTCCCTGCCCAAGAGGGCTGTGCAATGAGGTAGTTCAGTTTATTGTCACGTGTACCGAGGTACAGTAAAAAGCACTTTGTTGCGTGCTAACCAGTCAACGGAAAGACTATACATGATTACAATCGAGCAGTCCACAGTGTACAGATACAGGATAAAGGGAATAACATTCAGTGCAACTTAGTCCAGTAAAAACAGTTAAAGATAGTTCGAGGGTCTCCAATGAGGTAGATATTAGCTGAGGCATGAAGCTCAGTTGTTGATCTTATTTAAAACAAGGATCAATAATATTTGGATATTGAGGGAATCAAGAGAAATGGGACTAGTAGTGGAAAATAAGTGTGAGGGACAAAAAGGCCAACTCCTGCTTCAGTTTCCTGGATGATGATGATGACTTTCAGAAGGCCTTCGATAAGGTCCCACATAGGAGATTGGTGTACAAACTTAAAGCACACAGTATTCGGGGTTCAGTGTTGAGGTGGATAGAGAATTGGTTGGCGGACAGGAAGCAAAGAGTAGGAATAAACGGGTCCTTTTCGGAATGGCAGGCGGTGACTAGTGGGGACCTTTCATCGAGTCTGCTAGATGTAACATCTTGACCCGACATATTGGCTGTCCATTTTCCTCCTTAAATGCTGCCTGACCCTTTCCGTGACCCAGGTGGAGAGTTGCTCCACCTGCTCACCTTGCATTTGCTACAAATTTCAGCATCTGCATTCTCTTGTACCTGCCAGGGAAGGCAGTCGTGGATGATCAAATTCATATCTTTGGAAACAAGAGGAAACATTTCAAGGATGTTCCCAAAACCTCCTTGAAGAAGTGTAACATCCCCATTGACTGATGGACTGGGACAACTAGAGATGGAGAAGGAGCATTCGGGGCAAAAGTCATGTGAATCCTTACACAGGGAAAATATAGCAGCCCAGGGTAAACCAAAGAAAGTGTGAACCATCTCCCAAATACCTGTCAACCCACACAGACAAGCATCAGTGGTAAAGTCTGCAGATCCCTCAACAGCCTCGTCTGCACAGACACATCTGAAATGGAAGCAAGACATCATAGGACAAAGGAAGACAGATTAGGTTTGATCCCTGGTCAACTGTTGCTTTTTATAAGTAGAAAGACTCAGGTAAGAAATGGCAGGGCCACATTGAATGGTAGGGTGGGAGTCCAGCAATAGTAGCTAACGATATTTGACTGCATCTGTGTTGTTGACATCTGATCAGGTTTCAGTGACTGAGTCTTTCTGCCTGATTATCTCAGTGCCATGAGAAAAAGGTTATCATTCTAAATATCATCTAAAATTCATGATAAATAAATCTTTCATGGCACTTGTTCTGAGTTTGATAAAACATCTGCAGTTAGTTGCAAAACCAATTTGGCTAATTAAAAAATGATCAGTACAATCAAACAACACCTGTTCACCAATAATCTGCTCACTGAAGCCTCGATTGACATCAAGATAGCATTTGAATGGATGAGGTAAAACTAACTTCAATGCAGGGGAAATCCCTCATATGTTGCTCAGAGTAAGATGGTGGTTAACATCCTAGATTTTGAACATTAATTGGAGTTTGTCGCAACAGTGTCTGAAGCCAAACCAGCTCTTCATCAATGTAAGTTTATTATGTTTGTACATGGGGATGTTTGTTGATGAGTACATAATGTTCAATTCCATTTCCAACGTCTCAGCCTGAGTCTGCATGCAGCAAGAACTGGAATCCATGCCAGGCTTGGAATGAGAAGTGGCACATCAGGGTCAGGCAATGAACATCTTCAGCAAGAGAGAGTTTAATTAATCACTCTTGTTATTTAATGGCGTTACCACTGCTGAGTTTCCCACCATCAAAATCATGGCATATCAACATTATCTCGGCTGTATAAATGCTGGTCAGAGGCCGGGTATCTGTGATGAGTGACTTTTCATGTTTTCTAACAATCCAAAGCCTTTCCAACACATCCATAAGGATCAGGTCAAGATTGCAACAAACTATTCTCCATTTGTTGGGATGACTGCAATTCCAACAACTATCAAGAAGCTCAACACCAAACAGTCTGCTTGATTAGCAACTCATCAACTAAACATAGCACAAAAAGTAAGGAAATTTGTGTTTGGTAGATTATTTATTTGTTGTAACAATGTTTCTTGGCAATAAATCTTATACCGTTGGAAAGCCTGTTTATTTCCCTTTTAAATGGTGCCACATTTGTAAGGAACATGCATTTGTGGGATGAGCAGCAGAGCTGAGTATATGGGTAGCGCCCCTGAAAAAATTGCCAAATCTTCTCTGCCAATGCCAAACAGCTTATTCTGCTGTTGCTATTGACTTGTTTTGAGCTTCTGGTACCCCCAGGTGCTGACAATCAGGTGCCTGATTGGCACCTGATTGGCAGCATCTGTGAGCATGGGCCCTGCTACAGTGGTCAGTAGGTGTCTGCTCCAAGAATCGGCATGCCACGTTTGACTGATCTGGATAGGGCCCGTGCGATAGGGCAACTTCAAGCTGGTGTTCCGCAAAACCAAGTTGCGGCATTATTTGGAGTGAGCCCTAGTACCATCTCCAAAGTGAAGGCCAAGTTCCATATAACGGGGGATGTCAGAGACAGGCCACGAAGTGGGCGTCCCAAGAAGACGACACCCGAAGAAGACCGTTTCCTCACCCTGTCAGCACTTAGGAACCGTAGGCTGTCTTCTACAGATTTGCAGTCAAGGTTTGCAGGACGATATGGCCGACGGCTCTCTGCCCAGACAATTCGGAACCGACTGCACGCAGCCGATCTCCGGTCTCATAGGGCTGCCAGGAGGCCTGCCATGACTGCCCTTCACCATCAGGCCCGTTTGCGCTGGTGTCGGCAACACGTGCACTGGAACCTGAACATGTGGAGGAACGTTATGTTCAGCGATGAGTCCAGATTCTGCCTACGGCAGTTGGATCATAGGGTCAAAGTGTGGAGAAGACGCGGAGAACGCTATGCTGATTGCTGCACCGATAGAGTAACATTCTTTTGGTGGAGGCAGTGTGATGGTGTGGGGCGGCATCTCCCTCACTGGAAAAACGAGGTTTGCATCATTGGAGGCAATCTCAATGCAGAGAGATATCGAGATGAGATTCTGCAACCAGTGGCAATCCCATATCTCCACAGTCTGGGACCGAACTCTATCCTCCAAGATGACAATGCTCGCCCCCACAGAGCAGGGTTTCTCAGAGACTACCTCCAGAATTTGGGAGTGGAGAGGATGGAATGGCCTGCCAGCAGTCCTGACCTCAACCCCATTGAACACTTGTGGGATCAGCTTGGGCGTGCTGTTCATGCCAGAGTGACCAACACAACCACGTTGGCTGACTTGCGACAAATGCTGGTTGAAGAATGGGATGCCATCCCACAACAGTGTGTGACCAGGCTGGTGACCAGCATGAGGAGGAGGTGCCAGGCTGTTGTGGCTGTGTATGGTTCATCCACACGCTACTGAGGCTCCTGTTTATTAAATGAATAAATTGTTAAATTGCCAATATGTCTTGTTTCTTCAGACTTCAATCATCCAATCCCCCAAACAACACCGAGCAAGAGTCAATGGCAGAATAAGCTGTTTGGCATTGGCAGAGAAGATTTGGCAGATTTTTCATGGGCGCAACCCACATACTCAGCTCTGCTGCTCATCCCACAAATGCATGTTCCTTACAAATGTGGCACCATTTAAAAGGGAAATAAACAGGCTTTCCAACGGTATAAGATTTATTGCCAAGAAGCATTGTTACAACAAAGAAATAATCTACCAAACACAAATTTCCTTACTTTTTGTGTTATGTTTATTATAACTAATTTTTTTTTTGGCACTAGTGCAGAGTGGTTATTGTGTGCACCATCTAAAAATGCACTGCGGGTACTCACAAAGGCTACTCCAGCAGCACCGCCCAGACCAAGAACCTCCAGCATCAAAAGGGCAGCAGATATTTGCAGGTTTCCCTCCAATTTGCACAATATCTATTTACAGAGGTACATTGCTGATCCTTAATTATTGCTGTTTCTAAATTCCTGGAACTCACCATCCAAAGGCACAGTGGAAGTGCCTTCACCAACATAACTCTCACAGCTCAAGAAGGCACCACCTTCTCAAGAACATGTATGAAGGGGCAATAGATACAACTTTGCTCATGATGTCCTGAAAATCACTAAAGCAAGGAGGTTACTGGAGGGCAGCTGCAACGTGAAAACATTGTTAATGCCTCTTCCACCAATTCCTGTTGATTGAAAGGAGACTACTAGGTCAGTAATTGGATGATTTTGGAGGTTATTGCGTGACTGGGCATGTCTGGGTAATTTTCCACATTGGAATAAAGATGGCACTGACATACGTGTACCATACATTTAGATTGTTCTGATTTACAGTTCAGCATTAGTTTTGCGCAATGCACTTAGCCACATTTTGATGCCTTGCAACTAAATTATCCAGACACTGACTGACATTGATCTTGATAAGAGGCTAAGGTTTTGAATGAAAAAATGTTTGAAGTGCAAACACTTTGGTTTGCCTCCTTCATTTGCACTGCACTCTGCCTTGATTGATTATTGAAGAGTCTAATTGTTGAATATTTACTGCCATTCTTCACTGGAAGTGCTTTGGCTGTGTTGCCCCAATGTATCAATTATCCAACTATCCCATCCTACTCAACTTACCACCCCTGCCCCCCTATCCTCTTCCACCTATATCCCTCCCTCTGGATTTACAATTCACTCCTTATCTGACACCCTTTAGTCTTTTCATTTCTACCTTTATCACACTTCACCCATCTGCCAATTAAATCCCCCTCACCTTTACCCACCCATCACTTTTACTTTAGTTTAATTGTTAGGGCGGCACGGTGACGCAGCGGTAGAGTTTGTACGTTCTCCCCGTGACCTGCTTGGGTTTTCTCCGAGATCTTCGGTTTCCTCCCACACTCCAAAGACGCACAGGTATGTAGGTTAATTGACTGGGTAAATGTAAAAATTGTCCCTAGTGTGTGTAGGACTTGGTGGGCCGAAGGGCCTGTTTCCGCGCTGTATCTCTAAATCTAAATCTAAAAAAATCTAAAATCTAATTAGCCAGCGCAGAAACAGGCCCTTCGGCCCATCGATTCCACGCCGACCAGCGATCACCCATACACTAACACTATCCTACAACTAGGGTCAATTTACAATCTTTACCAAAACCAATTAACCTGCAAACCTGTATTTCTTTGGAGTGTGAGAGGAACCAGAGCATCCGGAGAAAACCCATGCAGTCACAGGGAGAACATACAAACTCCATACCGACAGCATCCATAGTCAGAATGGAACTCGAGTCTCTGGGCTATAAGGCAGCAACTCTACCGTTGAGCCATCTTGCCAGACTTTCTCCCACCACCATCTTTCCTTTGCAGTTGGCTATCCATTCCCTCCACAAATGCTGCCTGACCCACTGAGTTACTCCAACTCCAACACTGTTTTGCATCAATTTTAGAGTCTCCCACTCTTCTCTAAGGCCTGCCTTTTCAGGTATTTACCATCCAGGTAACCAATGTTGCAACTGTGCAACACAGGTGATAATTAGTGGCTCTTCTAACTCTCAAAAGAACACAAATAATAATCTCCTGGCTGACTAAGCAAATCCGAACAGATCAGAGAGGCGCAGCATGGATTTACAAATCATATTTAATTACATTGGTTAGATTTTTGTTCGGTGTTAACCAAAATGAAAGCTAAAGGAATTTCTAAAGATGCTATTCATGTGGATTTTCAGAAGGTAGTGAACAAGGTTGCAAATGGGGTAGCATTAACAAAAGTGAGGGTGTGTCAATTTGGAGAAAAACTATTGGCATGCTTAGCAAACCTGTGTGAGTTTGTGTGTGTGTGTGTGTGTGTGTGCGCGTGTGCAGGCATATATAAAGGGGCCTATTAATATGTGTAAGTGAGTGGTAGAATATGGGGTAATAGATGAGAAGGTGGGATTAATGTAGGACTAGTGTAAATGTATGGTTGATGGCGGCCTGTGATTGTGATGCCTCTCTGTGACATTACGGTGAGTGGGAAAAGCTGCAAAAGTGGACAAAACTGTAGCAAATGGAGTACATGGGAAAATGTATGATCCTCCATCAGGATTTAAGAAAGCATAATCCAACCATGGATGATTGGCAAGAAATCATGAAATGTGGGTACGTACAGTGATTTAGGGTCCAGCCTCAGAAAAAGCTAAAAGTTAATGAACGGTGAGAGAGATAGTATGTTGCTTTTTAGCTCAATGTGAGTTAGAATGCAAATGAATGGAACTTATCTTGTAGATGTGTAAAAATCTAGCTAGACCTCAATTAGGATACTAAATTCAGTCTAACAGTCTACCTCAGAAAGGCAGAATACTATAATATGATACCTCGATTAGGGAGTTGAGTTATGAGGCCAGGTTTCCCAAAATAAGCTTGAAACTTTTCAATTCAAAGCTTTTGTCTAAAAGATTAAACATATTTATGAAGTAGAATGCTCTGACATTTTTCCTCAGTAAATTTCACTCATTGAGCTCAAGAGGGATGTTTTCACTCATTGCACAAGGACAGTCATTTGCTCACTCGCTCACTCACTCACACTCACACTCACTCTCTCAGTCTCTCTCTCTCTCTCTCTCCCACACACTCTCTCACACTAACACTCATACACACAACTTCTCTGATAAAATTTGCAGCACTGTCTCGACAATGCAGAGGGTTCCCATCAAATTATATACACTGGCCATGTTCTGTTCCTAATTCAGCTAAAACATCAATTCAAACACATGCATTATTGGATGAAGTTATGGCTTACAAGCAAAAGTCTGAATAAAGGCACTTATTGTAGGATTGGAAAATACATATTTTTTACTTATAGACTTGTGACGTTGCTAATTACAGTTTTTTAGATGTTTTAGATTCTCTAAGATTACTTTACAAGGCTATATTTACAAGCGATAGAACCATTTTATAAATGCAAAAAAGAAAGACACTTTCTCTTAAATTTGAGAAAATATACAGTGCTAGATTTTACAAGAAGAATAAGCTTCGTCAATTCAATCCTTCAGAAAGAGTTGGACCAATCTATGCTTGAAAATATAATAGGAATACAAGTAAACAGTGAATCTGTGGAATTATATGATTGCTGTGTTGCTATGCTCATAGGAATATCACTTAGGAAAGCAACCAGTAGCTTCTAAATCACGGAGGAGTAAACCTGGGGAGATAGCTATTGGAAATTTGGCAGAACATTTGTACAGCTTCCCCGCTGAAGATTAGACGAAGAGAAATTGCCCATAACTATGTAGTAGGAAAAGACGATGAATTTAACTTATTAGGTTTAATATGTGCATATTAACTTGACATCAACTGACAAAGTTTTACTCAAATAGTCACATCTCCATGTTGTGTCACTTGTACATCTCTTGCATAGAAAATGCAACGATTGTATATTCCACAGACATGGATGTTTTAGTTTTTAATCCCAGTAAAACATCTCTGCCTTCAGGGTTGATACACAAAGATGTGGTGAGGGACATAGCGAAAAGTAGCAATTTGACATGTAATGATAGGTTTGCTTGTAGCATTACTCACTGAGGTTTCAACCATGTGAAATTATATGTAGTCTTGCTTGTCACAGATTGTTGGAAGTGGAAATGAATGTACAGTAGTGGAAAAAAACAACTATTTTCTTACTGTAAAAAATGCTGGAGTCCCCTTAGAGGTACTGCCATCTGCTAGACTGCACTGGAAAGCAATTTGTAGTCACTTAGTTGAGTTTAGTTTAGTTTAGAGATACAGCGCAGAAACAGGCCCTTCAGCCCTCTGAGTCTGTGCTGTCCAGCAATCCCCACACACTAGCACTATCATACACACACTAGGGACAATTAACAATTGTACCAAGCCGATTAACCTACAAACCTGTATGTCTTTGGAGTGTGGGATGAAAACGGAGATCCTGGAGAAAACCCAAGCAGGTCACGGGGATAACGTACAAATTCTGTACAGACAAGCACCCATTGTCAGGATCGAACCCAGGTCTCTGGCGCTGTAAGGTGGCAACTCTATTGCTGCGCCACTGTGCCGCCCTACTTATAGAAAGGCATGTCTCAGTTCAATGTTTGATATGGTATACTATGTGGTTATGTTTGTTGAATTGAATTGAATAAATTTAATTAGCCAAGTATGTATACATACAAGGAATTTGCCGTGGTGCTTTGCTTGCAAATAACAACACGACATACAGTAAACAATTAAGAATAAAACATAAAACATTAAGAATAAAACATTATAGTTTAAACATGTGAATGAAATAAAATACCAGAGCAAAAGGAGGCTACAGACTTTTGGTTATTGAGTAGAGCTACTGCTCGTGTGAACAAATGCTGTTTTTATGTCTGGCTGTGGCTGCTTTGACAGTCTGGAGTCACCTTCCAGAGGGAATTGCTTCAAAGAGTTTGTGGCCAGGGTGAGAGGGGTCAGAGATGATCTTGCCTGCTCGCTTTCTGTCCCTTGCAGTGTACAGTTCGTCAATGGGGGGAAGGTTGCCGCCAACAACCTTCTCAGCTGGTTGAATGATGCGCTACGGATGTCGTGCTTGGTGGCTGAGCCAAACCAGACCATGATGGAGAAGGTGAGGACAGGTTCTATGATGGCAGTATAGAATTGGACCATCGTTGCCTGTGGCAGATTGTGTTTTCTCAGCAGCCGGAGGAAGTACGTCCTCTGTTGGGCCTTTTTGACTGTGGAGTCGATGATCGCCTCCCATTTAAGGTCCCTGGAGATGATGGTTCCAAGGAATTCAAATGACTCCACAGATGTGACTGTGGTGTTCTTGATGGTGAGTGGGGGGAGGAGAGACTCCTAAAGTCTTACTATCAATTCCACTGTCTTAAGAGCATTGAGCTCCAGGTTGTTGCGATGGCACCAGGACGCCAGCTGTGTCACTTTCTGTCTGTAGGCAGATTCCTCCCCATCCTGGATCAGTCCAATCAGGGTTGTGTCATCTGCAAACTTGAGGAGCTTGACAGAGGAGTCTGTGGAGGTGCAGTCGTTGGTGTAGAGAGAGTAAAGGAGAGGGGAGAGTACGCAGTTGCTATAAAGTGTTTTAAGTTAGTGATCCTATTTATTAAGTGATCAGTTTAAAGATCAATACTTCCACAAAATACAAAGAATTGGACAACTTAAGCAGCTGCTTACCTCTTTATGCTGCATTTTGTATTAACCAAAGTCAAGTACTGTAGATGTTGGAAGTCTAGACGATAAACAGAAAGTGCTGAGAATCCCAAAAGATTCAGGCTGTGATTCAGGTTAGAAGAGAGAAACAGAGTTTCATGTTGACGACCTTCCATCAATTCTGGAATAAATTAGGGATAAAACTGCTTTGAAACCGAATGAGACTGGTTGTGGGTGTTAAGCTGTCAGTCCGCCAAAGGCTAATAAATGTTCAAACAAATAAGAAGAATCATTACTAGCAACCACTGACAACAAAATAAAGTGAACAGTGATAATGATCTGAAGTTTGTGAGCTCAGTATTGATTGCAGAATGGACATGCTTAGTAAGTTTATTTTTTATTGTTTCTTTATACACGTGTGAAATGAGCACCATATTTTAGTTTTCATCTCTGGTTGCCGCGAGACGTTTGAGTCAACTAGACTGCAGCTTGGGACTGGAATTACATGTAAACTCCACCAGACTAGAGAGGTTGATTTTCATCTCCAAATGACTTTAATGCAGTCAGATTTACAATTCAACTATGGTTAGTTTATTTTACAACTGCAACCCTGCCACATGCCATTTCAGAATTATTAAATGATAAAAGAATAATATTAAAAGATAGTTTCTACCAGTGTTTAAATCAATAAGGGCAGAGGTGTAGAATGAGGAACATCTCAAGAAAAGACAGGAGAAAATAATTATTTCTTGCAGCTGGTTAATCGAACAGCATCATCATACGCAACTATTGAGACTGTATAATCATCTAAAAAGTGGATGTAAGGAAAGAATGAAAGGGAAAGAAATTAAAATTGAGTAGATTCCTTCAGCTAAATAAACTCAATCTCTTTGCAGACATTAACTTTTAATTCCACAATCATTTATGTTAGTGTTTAGTGAAGTTCACTGAAATAAATTCAGGATTTGTTTAATTCTGCTGCTCCTGATACTGGATGTTATGATGGTGGAATGGGTGTTTTCAGTAATTAAATGTTAAATCCAAGCAAGTCCAGCAATAGACTTCCATTGTTGAAACAAGAAAGTACAGATGTTGGTTTACATAAAAGGACACAAAGTGTTGGAGTAACTCAAAGTGTTGGAGTAATTATAGGTATTAAGGGACCTATAATATTTGTGTGAAGGAGTCAGGACCCTTCTTCAGACTGATTTACATTTCTCTCCCTAACTCTAGTCTGGATCCAGCAGGAAAAGGCATCTCCAATTTGTGCCCAATTTTGGAGGAAGAATGAGTTCTGGGATGGAGTTGCTGCTTCGATATTTCTAGCTCATAGAGGTGGTTTAGTGTTTGTCAGAGTGAACAAATGCCACTCACATGATGAGTTCACAAGAAGGCTCCAGAAGCCACTCTGGATGAGATTCAAATCCATTTTTTCCTTGTCCTTATGTCCAGAGGCCATGCTTGGCCAGGAGTAACATGATGAACTGAGAGCATATTACACATTTATTAAATTAAAAAAGTAATTGGCATTGGAATTGGAATCTAGTGGGTTGGGGGAGGGGAGCAGTTGATAAAGTAAAATGATTTAACTTAGTTAGGAGTGGAATGTACTTACACAGAAAGGCTGGTGAAAGGCAGATTAAATTGGTTCAAACTTTGAAGGAAATTTGATGGATTCATGAGGGATGAAAAATACCAGGAACGTGGAGACTGGAAGTTATTGATGGTCCTTGAAACAGTTTGCACAAACACAATGGGATGAACAATCTCCTTCAGAGTGTCAGGACTGTACAATTCTCTTTAACGGTCAACAAGCTATCATCTGCAAAGAACTAAAGTTTTTCAACCAGATCCATAAAAGCAGTATCAATCTTTATTATTCCCCATTCTCAGGCTCCAACAAACCCGACTGAAGGGAGTAACATTAATCACAATTTGTTCTGTAATTCAGAGAACCAGATTAAAGTAGTACAAAAGTGAAGAACGTTAGAAAATAGATGGAGTAGGCCACTCGGCCCCTCAAGTCTGCTCCTCATTCAGCATGAAGATAGACACAAAAAGCTGGAGTAACTCAGCGGGACAGGCAACATCTCTGGAGAGAAGGAATGGGTGACGTTTCAGGTCAAGACCCTCCTGATTCAGCATGGTCATTGATGATCTCCCCCAGGCTCACCTCCTTTTCTCAGCCAGTTCCACACAGCCCTCACTTGCCCGATCTTTCAAAGATTTGATTAACTACTACTTTAAATACCCTCATGATCCAGCCTCCACATCCCTTCTGGTAGAGAATTCCAGCTTTGCTGCCTCCTGCAACACGTTGTTATTTTAGATCTCAGTTTTATATGATCACGCCCTAATCTGTCCATTTGTTGGAGACTCTCTCATTAGTGGAAATATCTCAGCATTCACCCTCTCAGTATCTTCAATGCTTCATTACGATCACTTTAAACTCCTAACAACTTGCATCTAATTTCTTGAGCTGTTCAATATAGCACATCCACTTATCTCAGTAATTAACACGGTGAATCTCTGTTGAACTACCTCCAATACCAGTACATTGTTTCTTAAATAAAGGGACTAAAACTGTGATCACAGTACTCCAGATGTGGCGCCATCCATATCCTGTACAATTGTAATAATACATCCGTATTTCTAAGCTCCAACCATCTTCCTAAAAAGACTAATATGTCATTTATCTTCCTAACCACTTGTGCTTCATTGTTAACGTATTGCATTCATGCACAAGAACATCTAGATCATTCTGTACTTTGCTCATGTGCAAACTTCCTCCATTTAAATAATAGTCCGTCTTTAGATTCCTCTACTAAAGCCAATAAATTCACACTTAACCACGGTTAAACTTCATTTGTCAAGTGTTCAACTAATCACTCAACCCATCCACATTCAGTTGCAGAATCCTAATATCTTCATCATGATATACCTTCCCATCTATTTTCTTGCTGTCAGCAAACTTGGATACCTCACACTACATCTCCCCACCAGGCTGTGGATATAAAGTAAATAATTCAGGGCTAAAAGCTGATCCTTGGGACAATCCACTAGTTAAACCTTCTTGTATGGAAAAGTCCCATTTATTCCAACTCTGTCTTCTATGCAACAACCAATCTTTAGTCCAAGCCAAAACACTTCCCCAAGTACCTTAAGCTCTAATCTTGTGCATTTTATTTTTAGTCAGTGCATGTGTACTTCATTTGAGTTCCGCAGCACGGCAGGGAGTGTACCCGGCGAGCGGGGCCAAGCCCTCCAGTGGGCCTGGCTCGCCCACCGGGGATGTTGACAGGACCTGTGCCACGAGAGCGAGCGAGCGAGGGAGGGACCCGCGAGCAACTGCAGAGTGTGAGGTAGGCCATCGGAGAGCGAGGATAGCCGTTGGATAGCGAAGTGGGCTGCCGGAGTGCGAGGTGGGCCATCAAGGAGTGAGGTGGGCTGTTGGAAGCTCCCGGCGAGTGCCGTGAGGCCATCAAAGAGAGGACCCAGCGGTGGGTGACTGAGATTGGGCCGCGTGAGTACCGAAGGTCAGAATTATCTACCTGACAGCAGGTGGCAGTGTCACTACACAGCCTCATGGGAGATGGACACAAAAAGCTGAAGTAACTCAGTGGGTCACGCAGCATCTCTGGAGAAAAGGAATAGGTGACGTTTCGGGTCGAGACCCTTCAGTTTAATTCAAGATCCAACTGGAGATTCCATCCTCTAGCCTGTGATCAGGAGGGACATATAATATTTGGGTAAAAGAGATACTAAATAGCTTCTGGTGCTTCAGTGTATTGCAAGCTGGCAATGCTTTCAAATGTGGGCAAAATATTACCAGGGTAACTCAGTGTTCCTGAGACTTTTCACTGCCGTTTAATGAACAAAGTGAACTTCAAAGTAAGCATGATTTTGATCAAATTAATTGATGCTTGGGACAGCAAGTACCTTGGGAAAGCTAAGCTAGGGGTGGCACTGCTGGTAGAGCTGCTGCCTCAGCTTCTGCAAATCGGGTTCAGTCCAGACCTGCTACAATCCGTATAGAGTTTGTACATGCTCCTTGTAACTTCAGGTTTCTTCCCAAATCCCAAAGTATGCAGGCGGGTCACTGTAAATTAGCTCCTGGTTGATGACTCTGGTTGATTGTTGTGCAAACACCTCATAAGTGGCCCTCACATCTAGTGATGTGGTAGGATCTGCAGTGAGAAGATGGGAATGCAGGGAAAAGAAAATGGAATCAATGCACGATGTGTGCAAAAGTGTGCTTGATGGTCAGGGCCGACTCAATGGGTCGAAAGCCTTGTTTCCATGCCGAAGGTTAGTGTGATTCTTGGTGTGCCAGTGCATCTTCGATTGACCTTTGGACAGAAGGATTCCAAATTTTGATGGATTGATCTCGAGTAGAATTTAAATTTAAGTGACACTTTTATATTTGGAAATCTGAGTCACAGCTGATAATTTAATCTAAAACTGACAGATAAACTGGAGACCACGAGAGTCGAGAGTGTTTATTTGTTATGTGTTTCAGCAAAAGAACAATGAAATTCTTTCTTGCTGCAGGTTTGCAGGTCCATTAATACAATAAAACTTCAAATAAATATACAATAATTAATAATTCAATAAATTAATAATCAGTAATACCAGATAACCAGACCATTTTATTGTAATTTTAATTTTGGTTTAGATTGTCTATGATTTAATTTAGAACATTTCAATTCCAGCTTGCAATGACAGGGTTATTATTAGTGCAAATTGTTTGGAAAATGTAATAACTGATTTATCTAGAAGATGGTTATGACTAGAGTACTTGTTTCATGTGTCTAACTTGGGTTTTTGCATCATTCATCTGTGTTAGAGGTTACAAAGTTCAACAGCAAGCAGCTAAAAGCAATTTACAAATATTTTTGAAGTTCTACATCAGTGGAAAAATAAATTTCAGATGAAGGACGAAGGGAAATTCCTTATAAGAACAAGTCCCATTGAAGCATAGTAGCTAGGTTTCACAATTAACTTTTAGACAGGATGTTAAGCAAATCCTCATGCTGGCTTCTCAAATGGACAGAAAAGATGATGTAACCTGAATCTAAGAGGAGCGAGAGGAATTCTCCCTGATGCCACGGCTATTTTATACCTCTTAACCAAAGTTACCGATGTAGGTTTTCTGGTATTTTACTTCATTTCAGTCTCTGAGATCATTTCTGCAAATTAACTGTTGCGATCCCTCGATGACACCAGAGGCAAAAAAATCCGAAATACTTTGCTGGAATATCCTGAGGTTGTGAGAGGCACCGTGCATCAAATCCTTTTGTGGAAGAGTGGATTTAACTGATAAACTTCGGCAGAAACATAATGAAGTTGAACCATACCCCCAACCCCACTCTGTCTTACTTCCCATGACACAGTATTTTGTTGTTCCAGTTGGAATAGCATCAGAGCTCCTGAAGTCAGACAGCACACAACCTGCCCCTTCAGTCCACCAAATCATCGTGTACCATCAAGCACCCACTTGCACTAATTCTGCACTAATCCCATTTCAGTCTTCCTACATTCCCATCAGTTAGATACACTTAATGATAGCGGAGTGAGGGGGAATGGGGAGAGGGCAGGAACGGGGTACTGATTGTGAATGATCAGCCATAATCACATTGTATGGCGGTGCTGGCTCGAAGGGCCGAATGGCCTACTCCTGCACCTAATGTCTATTGTCTATTAACTCCTCCCAGTTTCTGCCAGTCAGCTAAACTGTAAGGGCAATATACAGTAGCCAATTCACATGCCAATTTGGGATGTGGAGGAAAATGGAGTACTCCACATAGCCAGCACAGGAGCCATGATCGAGCCTGCTCACTGCTGCTGTGAGGTAGCAATTCTATTAGCTGTGCTACTGTCTATTGACTTTCTGGCAAATGGATACTGTAATATATTGGTACTTCAGTCTTTGTGCCAATGGGGTTGAGAGGGAAACATAGATCAGGCATGATTGAATGACGGAGTAGACTTGATGGGCTAAATGGCCTATTTCTGCTCCTTGAACTTATGAACTAGACAGTCTAGTACGTAAGCATGCCAGTATTTAGATGCTCAAGCATACTTGCCTTCTATGGTATGGATATTCAATTAACAGGCACTCTGGAAATTTAGTTCCTGGGAATGACCATAATTGAAAAGTAAACTTGCTTTTAGGCAGTGAGTGTTTTGTCCCCTTACTTTGTTGCTTTGGTGATACTTCAGCACACCATCACTCTGGCACTGAAGTATTCACGCTACAGCACGTAAGTGCTACAATATGCTGGAGCCTCTGCCTGCTGTTGCTTTGGCATGTTGGTGCAATGGCACATCTTGCCTTTGCTTTGTATTCTTTCCAAAATTCCTGCATCTCACACCACTCAAAGACCAAAGGCATTGGTGGTTCTGCTAACACAAATGCTGATCCAATTGTGGTTGATAATGTTCTGAGAGTATGGGCTTTTATTTTGTGTTACACCCACTTTTTTTCCTCAAAATTGAATAATACAGAACAAGAGAACAAAGGTAATCTGCTCAATGGCAGCTAGAAACCATGCTTAGAGCCAAGCAATATGTATGGTTTAGTTTACATACCCATCCACCGCTCTGTGGAGCATTGCATCTTCAATCAGAGTGTAACACTGCCAATCTTAAGTCACCCCTGCCTTCTCAACAACAAAAGTTTGCATTTGTATAAAGTCTTTAATGTACTAAAGCATCCAAGCTGCTCCAAACAAGGAGGGGGATCAAACAAAATTTGTCACATAATAGATATCAAGCCAAGTTGCCAAAATCTTGATCAAAGAGGTATAAATAAGTCCTTATTTGGTTGGCACGATGTAACAAGTGGTAGGCCACATGGATCTGAGCTAAATCTTTAATTTCTTGCAATTTTTATGTAAATTGGCATCAAAGGTATGGGATGCTAGATTGCCTACAAAGGGATCTTGATAAAGACTTGAACATGACACATCCATATCAGTCCCATTAGAGGCAGGACAAATCCATCCAGCTACTTGTGTCCCAGTCATTCTATCCTCAATCATCAGCAAAGTGATGGAAAATATTTTTGATGGTGCTATCAAGTGGCATTTACTTACCAATAATCTTTTCAATGAGGCCAGGATCATTTGGCATCAAAGACTTATACCAAGCATGGATCAAAGGGCTGAATGCCAGAGGTAATTAACTGCCTTAGATAGCAACACTTGACTGAGTTTAGTATTAAGGAACATAGTTTATGATGGTGCACAGTGGCAATAATCTTGGCATTATGTTCGGCACAGGCATTGTGGGCCGAGGGGCCTGTTTCCGTGGTACTTGGCTCTATGACGCTATGATCGGTTGGTTCACATCTGAAAAATTCTTACCAAAACGAATTGCAGGAGCACCTTCACCAGGAGAACTGCATTTTCTCAAGGTCATTTAAGCATAGGTAATACATGCCCATATTCCCAAAAATGAATCATACCAAAATTTACTGAACCAACTCAAGCCCAATTAAAAATTGACAAATATTAACCTGAAACCTTGATGGCAAACAATTGTGAAAATTCTGAATGTAGGGAGGCAGTATATAAATACAAGTATTATTGTAAACTCACTGAACCATCAGAGCAGCATTATACTTCTACGTTTGATTCCACAAAAGTACATGATTTGGAGCATTGTGCATAATATTTCTCAGGCTTGCATACAACATTTTGTAAAGTAGTCACATACCTCATAAAGTTCAAATGCTTTAAACAAACAACTATTGATGTGTTAACAGCAGCTTGCATCTGACAAAGTTTACAATGTGTGCAAAATATTGCATTCTCCTTTATGTGCCTGACATTACTGTTTCTCATACAGTTTGGTACAGGTAGCCACAAGGTGTCTGATACCTGAACCCCTTTCTCTCCCTCTCTGCAGGTGGTAATTCCTGTTTTTGTGATTCTGAGAAAGTGGTCTAAACTAATGGTGAAACTCTGAGTGATCGATATCTACTGGGTTCCAACCATATGAACAGAAAGTGATGGCAGGTAGATGGGTACATGGATGGGACGGGTTTGGAGGGATATAGGCCAAATGCGGGCAAGTGGGACGTGTAGCTGGGACATGTTGGCCAGTGTGGGCAAGTTGGGCCTGTTTACACTCTATATGACTCTACGACCACTGAATCATAGTTATGCACTGCCAGTGGTGATTTTCTCACTTGGAGATCAGTGAGAGTTCACCAACTGGCAGTGCATAACAATAATTCAGCTGTATTGTCATAACTTTCTGTTTATATGGTTGGAAAATGAGAAAATAATATACTCATAAACTCAATAATACTCATAAACTCCACTTCCATTCAGAGTGTCCTTAGATTCAAAGTGAGAAAAATTGGTGTGTATATACTGAGTTCAGTGACAATGCAAACTGATTTTACATTGGGCTTTCTTCATGTTGTTTGCTAATATATAGGTTCTATTCATGGGGCCTCGCTTTGAAACATCCCAGGTAGACCTGAAAGAGGCATTTGAGTTCTTAATGCCTGATGATGGCTTTCCATTTAAATCAGTCAGTGATGAGTGAGGATCGTAGTATTCTTGTTTAAGATAATCCTCCAGACTAAAAGGATTGCAAGTTCCCATTGTCCTCCCACCCGACCCTCAGCCCTCCCAGTACCATTCCACACCTCCCCACCAACACTCCCTTAAAGCCTATTTCAATTCCCATGCTGGGACATTCCCAAAGGCCACAGCTGGTGAGGCAGGCTGAACATCGATTTCATCCCTGAGATAAGGTACCAATGGCAGGTCAAATACAAGCCCAGACTGTTATGTAATCCCAATTCTGCAGTTGGGCCAAAATTAAATTAAGGATAGCGGACTCGCAGCTCGAATATAGAAGCCTGAGGGGGGGATCTTATAGAAACATATAAAATTCTTAAGGGGTTGGAGAGGCTAGATGCGGGAAGATTGTTCCCGATGTTGGGGAAGTCCAGAACCAGGGGTCACAGCTTAAGGATAAGGGGGAAGTCTTTTAGGACCAAGATGAGAAAACATTTCTTCACACAGAGAGTGGTGAGTCTGTGGAATTCTCTGCCACAGAAGGTAGTTGAGGCCAGTTCATTGGCTATATTTAAGAGGTAGTTAGATGTGGCCCTTGTGGCTAAAGGGATCAGGGGGTATGGAGAGAAGGCAGGTACAGGTTACTGAGCTGGATGATCAGCCATGATCATATTGAATGGCGGTGCAGGCTCGAAGGGCCGAATGGCCTACTCCTGCATCTATTTTCTATGTTTCTATGTTTCTATTGATCTGAATTTCAATTCTTTTTTTGTGTTGCTTTCCACCAGGTGCCCTCAGATCGGCTAATTGGCCACTATAAATTACCCTCAGTGTAAGTGACAAAAGGACTAATGTGATGTTAATATGCATGTGAGAGAGAAAAGGTTGCAAATTTCCAATCCGGATTCCGCTCAAACCACTGTACTGAAACTGCGCTCCTCAAAATCACAAACAACATTCTCCTCTCCTCCGACGCTGGCAACCTCAACATCCTCATCCTACTTGACCTCAGCGCCGCCTTTGACACCATAAATCACTCCATTCTCCTCACCGACTTGAAATCTCCCTTAACATCACCGGCACAGCCCTATCCTGGTTCAAATCTTACCTCTCTGACAGACACCAGTTCATCTCCATTAACAACTGTAAATCCCCCACCGCTCCCCTCCCCCAAGGTGTCCCCCAAGGCTCAGTCCTTGGCCCCCTCCTCTTCATCCTCTACCTGTTCCCCCTTGGTCAATTAATCCGCCGTCATGGTCTCAACTTCCACTGCTTCGCCGATGATATCCAGCTCCTCATCTCCACCAAGTCAATCTCCCCCACCACACACTCTACACTGACAAACTGCATCACTGAAATAAAATCTTGGCTTCAATCAAACTTCCTCAAACTCAATTGCAACAAATCTGAAATCATCATCATTGGTCCAAAAACGATCACCAAATCCACCCAAAACTTCATCCTCAACATTGATGGTCTCCCAGTATCCACCTCACCTCACATCCGGAATCTTGGAATCATCCTTGATCAAACCCTCTCCTTCGACAAACACATCAAACACATCACAAAGACAGCCTTCTTCCACCTCAAAAACATTGCCCGTCTCCGTCCATCCCTCTCCTCCACAGCTGCAGAAACCCTCATCCACACCTTCATCACCTCCCGTCTGGACTACTGCAACAGCCTCCTCTATGGCGCACCCTCAAAAATCATCAACAAACTTCAATACATTCAAAACTCCGCTGCCCGTCTACTCACACACACCTCGATCCGTGACCATATCACCCCCGTCCTTTATAAACTCCACTGGCTCCCCATCCCCCAGAGTATCCAGTACAAAATCCTCCTCATAACCTACAAAGCCCTCCATAACCTGGCCCCATCCTACCTGACCGACCTCCTCCACAGGCACACTCCCACCTGCACCCTCCGCTCTGCCGCTGCCAATCTCCTATCCCCCCACATCCGGACCAAACTCAGATCCTGGGGGGACAGGGCTTTCTCCATCGCTGCTCCCACCCTATGGAACTCACTACCCCAAACCGTTAGAGACTCCTCCACACTCACCACATTCAAAACATCGCTGAAGTCTCACCTGTTCAGTACTGCCTTCAACCACTGAAAGTCACCTCACCTTCTGTCTCCTTTCTCTGTTCATTTATTTATTTACTTATTTATCTATTTATTCATTTCCCTATGTTCTCAAAATCTCTGTAAAGCGTCTTTGAGTATATGAAAAGCGCTATATAAATAAAATGCATTATTATTATTATTATTATTATTTATCAGGGAAATAGAGAAATGGAACGGCACCAATGGGACTGTTGTGATAGGGGCCAGCAAGGACCAAAGGGTTGAATCGTCTCTTTCTGTGCTGCAATATGTGACTGAAAGTCAGAGTGAGATGAGTGAGCCCATTTCTCACCAGCAGAACTGCAATTCAGGCAGATGTGTAAGGGATCGACTGGCAGCAGTAGGACACCATGTCAACGTGGGGTACTTGGAACTTGACAGCAGAAGAACTTGAGCGTAACATCTGTTATTGGGGCAAGCTGAAACCTACGGACCTGTAACCCAGCACGAGGTATCAGGAACCAGGCTGGAATTCACAAAACTGCAATTGTGCATGGAGTCAGAGCCTACTGGAACTGCAACCCGAAATGCGTTATACAGATCAGCTGGCACCTGGCATCAGATCAGCGAAATACCAGGCTGAAGGTGCAGGAAATCATTAGGCACCAGGAGAACTGAGGTGAGCTACATGGAACAGCTGGTGGAAGTGGAACTGTGCCTAGAATAAGATGCCTAGACAAACATGCCATCTAGAGAAATACACCCCTGAATGTGGTGTCAGAGCTTATTTGCTGCCACTGATAGTAAGAGCCAGCTAGCAACAGTAGAATCACACACCAGGTTTGGGTAGCTGAGTTTCTCAAACGAACTTCATTTATATGACTCTTCCCAAACTGGTTTACCGGCATGTAGTACTGTTGTGTACCCAATGTAACACAGAGGGGCAGCAAACAGTTCTCCCCAGTGATCAAGAATGTCATATTGACTAGATGACTTGTTACTGTGATGTTGATCGAGACTTAAGTATTGGCTTGGACTCTGCTGACAACTTCCTTGCTTCATTTCAACACTTGTGGGATCCTTTATGTCCTTTGGGAATAGCAGGTGGAAATTTGGTTTGATGTTTCATGCAATTGAGCCACCTTCAACAGTACAGCATTCGCTCAGTGTATTGACAGCTCAGGTATTCGTGCCCCAGTCTCTGGAGTGGTCTTTGAGTGCTCAATCCTCTGACTTTGGGAAAGAAGGCGATCTGTGAACCAATATTGGACACCTAGCATTATGCTCACTGATTTTCTGAACGGCTTCAAACTAGGCACAAGGGCAGCATGTTGAAACCACAACCAAACATTTATAATTGCACAAGCTCTGCTAAATTTTTTATCAAACCCGTGACAATCTCAGATCAATCAATTCACCCAGTTATTATAGTCAACTATTTCACTCTAGCCACTAGAGGGCACTAACGCCAACCTAATTTTACAATATTAAATAGAATTCCAGCAGCTAATATCAATTACAAAAATCATCAGCGCCTAGGCAGTTATTAATAATAAATATTAGGATTTCAAAATTCTGAATCTGTTGAACAAGATAACATGTTTCTAAGAAAATCCTCTTAATTTTGTGAATCCAGCCTGGGAAATTGGGCGGGTCAGTGGTGCAGCTGGTAAAGCTGCTGTCTCACAGCCTCAGAGACCCAGGTTCGATCCTCACCCTGGGTACTGTCTAGGTCTGGAATTTGCACGTTCTCCCTGTGACCTCGTGGGTTTCCTCCGGGTGCTCTGGTTTCCTCCCTCATCCTAAAAGATTTGCAGGTTTGTAGGTTAATTGGCCTCTGTAAATTGCCCCTGGTGTGTGAAGGTGGGATAAATTGGAACGAGTGTGAACAGGTGATCGATGGTTGGCGTGAACTATCGCGTGCTGAAGGGCCTGTTTCCGTGCCATATCTCTTAACTGAACTAAACTAAACTAAAATTAAGATGACTGCTTTTATTCTCAACTAAGCATTTAGATTTTTCCCAGACTCTCAACAAATAACAGAATTCAAAGGAAAAGCCTTGCCTTGCAATGCACAGGTTGCAAAATATTTTATTCAGCATGCGTCTAATAGTATTTGGCATAGTTTGTAGATTTTATGCAGGATATGTCAGAGGCTGAGTCAAGTTGCATGCAGTATTAACCAGAGTTATTGAGCGGATAGATACTCCAGACAATGTGTGGGAGGATATTATGAAGCCTGAAAGCAAACCTTGAATTTGATCGCCCACCACCGCCTGAAAGGTCCTGAAAGCACATTCCAGCCATGCTGTTCCCCGCACTGTGTGATGCGGGAGTTTGTAAAAGTGTATTTGGCCCACGACCATTTTCATTTTGTCAGGAATATTAACCCGGCAGATTATAATTATGACAATCTCCCTCCGGGTTGTGTGTGGTTTAACGAGAAGTGATATCAGGTTCTATTCCTTGTTCCACAAAGGATGTACCATGTCTCTTATTGGCAGCACGGGGGAAAAATGCAAGGTAATGTTGTTCACAGAGCTTTGAAGAAGAATGGCAAAAATGACACCACCCTCATCTGCAAAACTCAGGCAAGATACCTGGAATTTCTGACACCAGCAGCTTTGCTCAGATGAGCACAGACAATGAGTCCCTAACGTAGCCTGTGACCTCTCAGCTTAACTACAATTATCAGGAGGGTGGAGCTGTCCTTTAAGAGAAATTAGATCTGGGCCTTAGTTCCGTAACTGTCTTCTGGCTTCACCTCCACCCACATTCCATCAGATCAGAGGGGCTGGGATACCATTTCCAGCAGCATTGCAGGACAGATTGTTTTCATTTAGCTCTGAAACTCTGCCTTCTTAGCTTTGCACGTATAATTCAGCCCCAGTGAAGACGTTTGCTCCTTAGGAATTGAAGGGGGACAATTTCACTAAAGAAATCCAGAATCTTTATTCTGAACTTTACATCTGCACTTACAGAGGGAAGGGAATTTGCTGCTTTATTTCAAAATTAAATCTTTTCCATCCAAATTCTATTTCATTAAAAATTGTAAAATTCAATACGTGCAATGTACGTATTGCATTGCACAAGAAATTAACCTCATCAAACCAGTTCTGAAAACACTTGAGTCCACATTGCTTCAGGGCTCAGGGAAAGCTCACTTCATTTATCGAGCTTTGTGAAATTCATCACGGTTAATAAAATCATTCGAAATAGTGAAGTGTCTGGGTCTGTCTCTCCGTGCATTTTTCTGTGTCTGTGCATTTCTTTGTGTGTGTGTGTGTGTGTGTGTGTGTGTGTGTGTCTGTGTCTGTGTCTGTGTCTGTGTCTGTGTCTGTGTCTGTGTCTGTGTCTGTGTCTGTGTCTGTGTCTGTGTCTGTGTCTGTGTCTGTGTCTGTCTGTCTTATGCATTTCCCTAAATATGATTACTAACAAATCTTCATCTCACAATTGAACTTTCAAAATATTTCTTCATGGGGGAGGGTTACGGGACTGATTTAAGAAATCTCTGACATGTGAAAAGTGCGTTTATTTAACCTCTTTAGCAAAGCTGCAGGGGGTTGTACAGCAGGCTCCAGCTCCCAGCCATGATCAATAATCATCTTTCTAAAGTAATCATAGAGCCGTAGAATGATATAGCACAAAGGAGATCAATCAGCCCACGCTGCATGTGATGTGAATCAGTCAATGACATATCACAAAGCAGACCATCCCTGGATCAGATTATTCCCTGCAAGAATGGGATATACAGTATAATATGACCTTCTGCTTTCTAATATTATATTTCATGCACTGTCAACATTTGTCAATCTAAGAGTGGGTGGGGGGGAAGGGGGGCAGAATGCGAGTTTGCACAAAGCAAAAAAATCTGCAAATTAAATTGAATTTGCAAGAGTCACTTTGGGGTTAAAATATCTAAGATTTCTTACTAGTAGAGTAAACATAGTCTATTTTACCCATTTATACTTGTGGTTTTGCCACTTTCTTACAGTTGGTAAGAAAGTGGCAAAACAATAAGTATAAATGGGTAAAATAGACTATGTTTACCCTACTGGTAAGAAATCTTAGATATTTTAACCCCAAAGTCACTCTTCACTCACATCCATTGGAAGGACAGTGGCAGGATATTTTCACAATTGTGAACGGGTACATTTTGCTGCAAGTGATACATGCTTTGTGCCACCAGGGGTTGTCACTGAAGTAGCTTTGCCTGGTAGAAAGCTTTGAACCAACTTTGTCGGGCAGCACAGTGGCAGCAGCAGATGTTGCCTTACAGAGCCAGAGAGCCAATGGGGGCGGGTACGATCCTGAATGCTGGTACTATCTCTTTACTCTTTTCTTGTCTTTTCTGCTTTCTACTGCACAACCGCCAACAGCTGGGTTATCTCATGCAGGTCTATATGGAGCTTATATGTTCTCCCTGTAACCGCGTGGGTTTTCTCCGGTTGCCCCTGTTTCCTCCCGCACTGCAAAGACGTGCAGGTTTGTAGGCTAATTGGCTTCTGTCAATTGTCCTGAGTGTGCAGCATAGAACTAGTGTATGGGTGATTGTTGGTTAGCATGGACATGGTGAGCCAAAGGGCCTGTTTGGTGTATCTTTAAAACTAAAGCTAACGTACAGTGATTCCACTGTAGGCATTGCCTCCAGAAGACATTGCTGACTTAAAAATGCAAGAACTGCCCTTCGTCTATACTGCCAGCTTAGATGATGATTTAAAATAAAATACACAAATCCTACGCAATCATGTACTTGCAAAGAATGAGTTCAAGGCATATGTTTGTAGCAGTGCATGGCATGGATGATTATGCTGAAACTAGAACACTTCTTTTCAGCATCGAGCCCTCAAGGAAAAGTGTGGGATCTTTTACAGGAAAAATAAATCTTCCTCTCCCGTCTACAACTATGTCACTGCTATTCAGAAAATCCCTTTTCAACGCAGTGCTGCAGTTTCCTCCCACTTCCCACATCAGTCATCCTGTGGCCTAAGCAAAATTTCCAATCTGTGCCTTGTTCGATGTGGTAATATGGTCTGGGAGCATTGCCCATTCAGGAACTGACTGAGACTCTGAGGAACTTTATAAATTGAAAGCAAGTCTATTTCCCTTTGTCATAATGACTACAATTCCAAAGGAAAGCAGTGTTTGTGGCAACAATTGCACGACAGTGCCCCTGTTTACTTACTGATGGTGCTAATCATGCCCGTTGCGGGCATCTCTAAAGCATTGCACTACTCCATTAGACATCAAATTATTGGAAGCAAATCAACCCTCCGCAGAAACTCCAAGGTCACTGGAAACCTCATGATAGGAAAACTTCTGATTGACTGACAGACTGAAAGAAACAGCATGGAAACGGGCCCTTTCGCCCATTGAGGTCACACTGACCGTCGATCACACATTCATACTAGTTCCATGTTATCCCTCTTCTGCATGCACACAAGCACCCTTTTTACAGTGGCCAATTAACCCACAAACCCGCACATCTTTGGGAAGTGGAAGGAAACCGAGCACCTGGAGGAAGCCTATGTGGTCACAGGGAGAATGTGCAAACAGCACCTGAGGTCAGGATTGAAGCCGGGTCTCTGGCACTGTGAGACAGCAGCTTTACAGACTGCTGCCCACTGGTTGGAACATCGCAAGATATGCATGAATTAGCTCAGATTCTGCGATCAGGTCAATGGTGCTATTAATAAACAAAGTTGATTTACATTTTGGACTGAACAAGATATTACAAAAAATATTTAACCATATTACTGTAGGCATGCATGTATAATGTCAGAATCTCCAAGCTTAACCCAAAATAATTCAGTAAATTTCATGACCAACTTTTTTGAACTAACTCATCAGTGCAGGACCTGCCAAGGGAGATATTTCATGCCCAATTGAACTCACCATTGATGTCAACAAAGAGGACGAGAGGCTTGCATTTCTATTTTATTTTTCATGACCCCATGTCCCAAAGCACTTCATATTTAATGAAGCACTTTAGTTGTGGAGTTAATATCAGAGATAGGGAATTGAACAGGACAGCCAATTTGATTTTACACCATTCAAAAAAAAACTTCAGTTCCATCTTAGATAATTGCCTTGTGTAAAAGGTATTAAATTTGTTGATTAAACTAATAGACTTTCATGTCTGCACGAAAATGTTTTCTATTTACAAGTTTGACTGTGTGTGAACCCTCTACTGATAGCGAGTGAAGCAATGATCACATCATGCAATAATGGAAGTCTTTTCTCATCCCTTTCACATTATCTGATTCTAAACTGCTGGTCATTTTCTGCAGAACTCTTTCTCTTTGCTCATCCCCCTCTACCAACACCTATGGCTTATTAGCTATCTCCATCCCCACCACCAGAAACCGTGATGTCACAGTGTCCTGCTCTCTTGTTAATACATAGACTGTTGCCACAGCTTCCTGTCCCTGTGATAAGGGTGTGGCCAAAAATGAATGGTTTCACAGGAGAATGCAAGGCATATGTGATGTGGCACTCCAAATGACATGGCATGTGTGATGTGGGTTGATACCATTTCAAAACTTTGACCAATTGCTCATTGTATATATATTTAGTTTTAGTTTTAGAGATGCACCATGCAAACAGGCCCTTCGGCTCAGTTTTGCAACCTACACACTAGGAGCAATTTCCAAAAGCCAAATAACCTACAAACCTGCACGTCTTTTGAATGTGGGAGGAAAATGGAACACCCAGAGAAAATCCACGCTGTAACAGGGAGAATGTACAAACTCCATACAGTCAGCATCCGTAGTCAAGATCGAACCCGGGTCTCTGGTGCTGTACGAAGGTTGCTCCACCACTATCCTGCCTTTAACAGTGATAAGGGTAGATGGAGAGTTTGTTTTCCACTAGAGGTGAAGCTACCTGCCTGGGTGGATAGGCATACAGTGAGCTGTTTTGCACAATGTAATTTTTTCCATAAACCACTTTTGGTTGCTAGTTCTGATAACTTGCTATTCTCCTGTATCTTCATGAGACAACAAAAGAAAGAAACTGTGATACGGTGCCTGAAGTGCTGGCTGATGAAACTACGACATTCAGATGCCATGCCTGAAAAAGAATACTGCACACAATGAATAATCTTTTGCAACTGAGATAACAAACAGTGCGATTCAATTGAGAGCGTGTACCACTGAACCGGTAAAGAAGCCCACACTATAGGATTTCAATTCTGTAACCAGTCCAAAGAATTGAGGCTATGGCAGCCAAATCATAAGAGACTAAAGTTAAAATATTGTTGAAGCCAAGTTTATTTGAGGTTGTAGTGTTTAATAGCCGAATGGCTGTATGGAAGGAGCTGTACCTGAATCTGGGTGTTACAGTTTTCAGGCTCCTGTACCATTTTCCCGATGGCAGGGGTGAAATGAGTGTGTGGCCAGGGTGGTGTGGGTCTCTGATTATGCTGCCTCCCTTTTTGAGGCAGCAAATCCCTTCGATGATGGGGAGGTCAGAGCCGGTGATGCAACCAGTCAATATGCTATCTACTGTATGCCTGTAGAAATTCAAGAGGGTCACAGCTTAAGGATAAAGGGGAAGTCTTTTAGGACCGTGATGCGAAAACATTTCTTCACACAGAGAGTGGTGAGTCTGTGGAATTCTCTGCCACAGAAGGTAGTTGAGGCCAGTTCAGTGGCTATATTTAAGAGGGCGTTAGATGTGGCCCTTGTGGCTAAAGGGATCAGGGGGTATGGAGAGAAGGCAGGTACAGGTTACTGAGCTGGATGATCAGCCATGATCATATTGAATGGCGGTGCAGGCTCGAAGGGCCGAATGGCCTACTCCTGCACCTATTTTCTATGTTTCTATGTTTCTAAATGATAATCAAGTGATAGAGAATTGAACCAAAGAATAAAGCCCTCTAGTCAGGTCCTGGAGAATGCTTCAGATGAACATTGCAACTGGTCTCGAAATGAGGCAGTTGACTGACATCATTTCTTTGCATTCAATCAAGAGCAGGGAGAATCCTTTGATACTTTCTCACCAGAGCCAAGATTGGTGTTAGATAACTGCAATCTTGAAGATTTGAAGGACACGCTCATCAGAGATAAGATTATTTGTGGAATCTGGGTGCCCAGCCTGAGGGAACAGCTGCCAAACAAGACAGAATTAAGTCCAGCAGAGTGCACACAGCAAAGCCGCAGAGCTCTCCAAAGTCAGACTGAAAATGTTGGACAACCAACAGGATAAAGACCATATTGTGAAGTGTGAGATGAAAGGTAGAACAAGAAAAGAAAAGGCAAGGTGGCTTAAATATTGTAAGTATTGCAGAAGGCAATGTGAGTGGGTAATAAAAAATAATCCTGCATAAGGTAAAGGGTGGGCGTGATGTGGATTGGAAAATAATTTCAGGTCATGGAGTCATGCAGTACGGAAACAAGCCCTCCAGCTCGACTTGTCCATGTCGACCAAGGTGCATCATCTCAGCTAGTCCCAATTACCCATGTTTTGCCTACATCCCTCAAAACCTTTTTCCTCAAATGATGCACAAAGAAAGAGAAAATAAAAGTCATGGCACAGATTCAGGATCAGATTCAACATCTCAATGTAGCTAGTGCTAAACAGTATCAGTTCTGTAGAGAAAATATCCGTAAATGCACCTAGAGGTGTTGATACAAGGCCACTCCGGAACATATCAACTTGATTAGGGAGGATTGTGTAAAGTTCTCTCAAAGCAAGCAATGAATCTCGGACTGGTGAAGTAAAATGAAAGGGATGTTGGCAAGAAAAAAATCTGGGTCTGAATGGCTGATTTAAAAAAAATAATTTAAGCACTAAAATGCCAATAAGTTACAGTTACGAATAGGAGGTTGTTGCCAATGTCACCCCGTGCAAAGTAATATCTCTTGCAATATAGACCATTAACACAAAATATTTTGTAACCTTGTGAGATTTGTCAAGGTGAATGTCATCAATTAAGACCTCCTCATTACATCTCCAACCTTTGGCCTCATTTCTATTCAAACTCTGCTAACACCTTACAACTCCCTCACTTTCTCTGTCACTGTCTCACTCTCTCTCTCTCTCCCTCTCTGTCTATCTCTCTCTCATCTCTCTCACATGTACACATTGCTTCTGCCTCTCAGGCCCCCACTCGTTGCATCAATCTCCCTCGCTTGGGTTTTTTTTCCCATCTCTATTCCTGCAGTTTCCCTCTTCTCCATCCCATCCTGTGCATCTTTTCATTTTCCCTTCCTTTTCTCGTGCAGTGAGAAGCTTTTTGTTGCGTGCTATCCAGTTAGCAAAAAGACAATATATGATTGCAATCAAGCCATCCACAATGTACAAATATAGGATAAAGGGAATAACGCTTGTGCAAGGTAAAGTCCGTTAAAAGGTAGTCCAAGAGTCTCCATTAGGGTAGAGAGCAGGTCAGGACCATTCTCTAGTTGGTGATAGGATGGTCAGTTGCCCGACAACAGCTGGGTAGAAACTGTCCCTGAAACTGGAAGTATGTGTTTCACACTCTGTACCTCTTGCCTGGTGGGAGAGGGGAGAAGAGGGAATGACCGGGGTGGGACTTGTGGCTGATTATGCTGGTGGCCTTGCCATGGCAGCGTGAAGTGTACATGGAGTCAATGGAAGGGAGGTTTGTTTGTGTGATGGTCTGGGCTACGTCCACAACTCTCTGCAATTTCTTGCGGTCTGGGATGGAGCTGTTCCCAAACCTACGTGATAAACTCTGATTCTCCTCCAATCCCCGCCACCTATCACACACCCCAACAACACTTCCCTTCCTCTCCCTTCGCAGCGTGAAGCCACCCAATACAGGACATGAGATCATATGGGCATTTTGAGAGGGAATCAACACTTCCGAGCCCCATAAAACACCATCCTTCCAGCAGCAAGCTGGCAGCCTTTGAGGCTCACTGCAGCACTGGGGTAGGGTTTACAATGAAAAGGAAAATCACAAAAGCCAAGAGGCACTGCCTCAAACTGCACATTGAGAATGTACTCCATTCTTATGAAGTACATCCTCCTTGGGAGTTGTGAATTGAACAGTAATGGACATTGGATACCCCATCTACAGAAGAGTCTGCTGTTCCCACACTGGCATTTTTCACCAGCTGTCAGGGCAGCATTGTGGCTCAGCGGTGGAGATGTTGCCTTCAATGCTTACAGCGCCAGACACCCGGGTTCGATCCTGACTACAGGTGTTGTTCATATGGCGTTTATACGTTCTCCCCATGACCTGCGAGGTTTTTCTCCGAGATCTTCGATTTCCTTCCAAACCCCAAGGACGTACAGGTTTGTTGGTTAACTGGCTTGGTATAAATGTATAAATTGTCCCTAGTGTAGGATAGTGTTAGTGTGTACGGATTGCCGGTCGGCGTAGACTTGGTGAGCCGAAGGGCCTGTTTCCGCGCTGTATCTCTAAAATAAACTAACCTAAACCAGCTCAGAACCCACAAAACACATTGGAAGAAAGTCATCCTCGATCCTAAGGGACAGCCGAAGAAGATGAGGGAAATGCCTTCATGAGTACAGTCTATAAGAACTGCATTTAGAAAGCTTGCTGTTCTAGTAAATCTCCGTGCCTGGTTTGCCGAATGCTGTGGGTTGAAGGATAAGCAAATGAGGTCTCTTCTTCTGGATTGCAGGCAGCAGTGAGCAGCAAATGAACAAATGCGGCAGCTATCACTGGCAATGCCCGGAATGGTCCTGAGGCTAGGAATATGAGAGCGATGGTGACCTTGGCTTCAACTGTGAGAGAGGTCCAGGCATGTGTGTGAGCCTTTATTGGAGGCCTGAAGGGGGACACAGATTTCAATGACAATCACCTTGTGGAAATAATACCTGGGAAGTGTAGTGAAGAGTGTTACTATCCGACCACCGTGGGGGATAAAGTAATATACTGGTGATATATCAGATAATATATTGAGTCCCCATTTCACACCTCCTGTCATCCAATCTCCGTGTGCCTGTGGGTGACTGTGATGCCCTGTGACTTCATTCTTAAGTGCGAACAACATGTGGAGTTTGTTGAGTCATGATCAGCAGTCTGGTTATGGACGATTTTTGGTTGTGATTGGTCACTTGATAGTGTGGTTTCTGAGCAATGAGCATTCGTAAAACCTGACTGCTTTGTTGCATTACCCCCTTTCATGTCTTTGAAAGGAGTTTCATACTAATGAAAAAATACTGAATGTTTTGCTGTCAATTCAAAGGACTAATTTTCCACCGAGTGCCAAGACATGAAATGTGGCATGTGAGGGAAAGTTGCGCTGTTTCAGTTAAACGAGTCAAGAGTTAGGAGCGTTTCATTGTTATATGTCCCGAAATGGAACAATTAAATTCTTACATGCAGCAGCAGTAACTTGTTTGTAAACACAGTAGCCAATAGATAATTTTTTTTTTGTTTTAATTTAAAAAAAAATCAAGTTCAACAAATAAAAACCCCAATATTGGGCAAAAACAAAATAAAGCCCGTACCGAGTGCAACCCAGGTAGTTCGTAGTTTAGTTGGAGGTCGTAGTGTTCAATAGCCTGATGGTTGTTGGGAAGAAGCTTTTCCTGAACCTGGAAGTTACAGGTTACTGATTCTCAACAGCACAAAACCACTTATTTTGCAGTTGTGTGAAAAATGTTCAAGCCTGTTTTTAAAAAAAAACTATTGAGCTGCCTGGGCACTCACAGCATTCGCTGCTAATAGTTTGTGACATTGCCTTCCAGCCTTATAATCACACCCAGTATCAACTTTCTTGTGTGTATTCCTTCAATTATTGAGAAACTGAGATGAAGGCCAAAGGCCCCTGCTTCAGGGGTGCACCAACGTTTGGAAGAGTGGATGAAGTAAATAAAAAAAGGGGCCACGATGACAAATTTACATTTCAAAAGCCTCCTGGTTGTCGAAGAAAGTTTAATTTTGGAGACATAGGAAGTTGCCCTGCTTTGAAATGGTTCAATGGTGCCTTTATTGTCACATATGCAAAGTGCTAACACAGTGAAATCCGAACAATCCAGTAGAGTATTGCCACACCTCCAATCCTCGATTAGATAATCTCCTGAACCTGCACGCAAGAGGCACCATGTTTTGGTGTTATTTTCAAAGTCTGTGCTCTAGTTCTTGTTCCAGGCACATCTCAAGCTGTTGTGGGCCTGTTAAAAAATCCTCTCCCTGAACAAGGACACAGCCTTAACAAAAACAACAAGAACATAACAATATCAGTTATAGAAGTGGGAGTGGGCCAATTGTCCCCTTGTGCCTGCTTCACCATTCAATAAGGTCATGGCCAAACTTTCATCTCAGTACTACTTTCCCACATTAACCCACATCCCTGGGCCCCTTAAATTTCATTAAGATTAGCATCATTGATCTTCTTCATTGTATTCATGAAGATAGTGGTGAGCTGCCTTCTCTTCAAACCATTATGGTCCAAATGAAAATATTCCCAAAACACGTTAGATTTAGGGCTAGATTTGTGACCTGGGAGCAAAGATGTCCAAATTGAGTTTAGTTTATTGTCACGTGTACCGAAGTACAGAGAAAAGCTTTTGTTGCCTGCAAACTAGTCAGCGGAAAGACAATACATGATTACAATTGAAGGTAGACACAAAATGCTGGAGTAACTCAGCGGGACAGGCAGCATCTCTGGAGAGAAGGAATGGGTGACTTTTCAGGTCGAGACCCTTCTACATGATTACAATTGATCTATTCACAGTGTACAGATACATGATAAGGGAATAATGTTTTGTGCAAGATAAAGCCAGTAAAGTCCGATCAAAGATAGTCCAAAGGTATGCTATGAGGTAGATAGTAGTTCAGGACTGCTCTCTAGTTGTTGTAGAATGGTTCAGTTGCCTGATAACAACAAGATGGTGTTAATTAAATGGGAAAACTGGTGTATCTGCAGCTTATCTACCTCGGTGATGGATTTGGAAAGGTTCACTGAAGATGGGACTTCATCCTTACATTGTCTGCCAATGGTGGAAAGAATGGATGTTTAAGCCGGTGGATGGCATGGTAATTATACAGGCAAATTTGCTCTGGATGGTGTCTAAGCTTTCTTTATTGGTATTACTCTCAAAACTAGACATGTGAGAATACAGTAAAGGTGATGCTGAAGTATCAAGGGCCGTTGTTAGAAACTGCCTGGTGTTTGGATGGCTTTTACACCAATGTTCTGAAAGTGGGATAATTTGGTTTCAAAAATGATTATCTTCTCTGGCAAGTATTACTGGATCTACTGCCCCCAATGCTCATTTATTACAATTGTATTGACACTCATTGTTGGCCTTCTTGGTCAAATTGTGCTTTGATACCAAAAACAATCAATCTCATGATACCCCAGAATGATATGGAGAGTTGAGACCGAACAAAACGTAAATGAAGGAGGATAAGCACTGTGGTTTGGCATAATTGGAGCATGGGAACAAAAAAGAACAAAGATAAAATAGAGACGGGCAGCATTATTGATTTTGTAACTGACCTGAAGTTTTCATTTGGATTAAGCTTGTGATGAATCCAAAAACCTTCTGCCTACAAACAGCTGCTGCATTATAAAATCAAGAAATAACTTCCATAGAGTTTTGATTTTCTCTATGACCTCTTAAAATTATAGAATTTGATTTATAATATTTTATCCATATAACCATTCTTCCCAATGAAGTTCAGTTAGATCCTACATTTTAAAATGAGTTTGTGCACATTATATTTTTTAATATTTCTAATGTTCAGAAATTTGATTTATCTCTGAACTTTGTTAATATATGTGAATACAATGTATTCATTCTTTATCTGCATGTAACAATTGCTGAATGTACAGCAGGGAAAGGTAAACAAATGCCTTTCACAGCAATCAGTTCTTTGTGCAATGGCCTGTTGATCTCTGTGTATATATAAACTAAACATTCACTGGTGATCTGACATGTTATAATTCGCCAATGCATCTTGATTGAAATTATCTTGTGGGTATCTAAAAAGTAGTTACATGTCTGTTTGAACTCTGTACATAGACCACATTTAGACTGGGAATGTTGCGTTAATCAGATTATGCAAAGCAAAGATGCTGGATAAGAAACTTGCATTACTCAACAAAGCAAGTGGAGCTTTGAAAAGTACTGGCCTATGATCAAACATTATAGCTGCACAGATGAACTTGACACATTACATTTCTATTCCGTGTCTCTCTTTCAAACTGCCTTAAGTGTTGTCTTTTAATCTGAGTTAATTGAAGAATTAATCGTGTATTTTGTCACACGTTAAGACATTTTAATGCTTTGATGGTGTTTCAAAAGCTGGATTTTCAGATTAGACTTGCACATTGTTTATTTCTATAGGCCACATCATCGTCATACTGTAATAAATATTTTGAGTAAACTTGATTAAGGAAGAGTGCTTTGTGTAAGTTCACTAAACAATGACTTTGTTTTTAATAAAAGAGACACATACACAAATCTTTGCACATTTGTAAAATTGATTTTGTAATATATATTTTGTCCAGATTTTGAAGTTAAAGGCGATTTGAGAATGGTAGAATAACAAAAACTGGACATGTAGCATTACCACACTTATATGTATCCATTACGAAGTGGAATATTAACGTTACCACTTTGCCCTCCTATTCTACTGGAGAACAGTCCCTCCCAGATAATAATATTATGAAAATTTTATTAATAATGTTATAAAATCAGTGTGTCAAATACGTTCTTGTAGTAAAATGGCAGGAGTTAAATAAAAACAAAATTGTACAGGCATCTTAATGATACCCAATGGTGAGAACCTTATCATAATTAGTACTAGTGGTTGAAGAGGTCTATCACATCGATGCTCACTAATTTGGAGGAAGTTTCATATCATATCATATCATATCATATATATACAGCGCGGAAACAGGCCTTTTCGGCCCACTAAGTCCTCGCCGCCCAGCGATCCCCGCACACTAACACTATTAACACTATCCTACACACTAGGGACAATTTTCACTCATATATAAACTGTTTATACAATGCTGGCTGTAATGAAAAGGATGATATCTGGATTCTCCAAGAGTATTCATTATCGTCACCCAATTTCTTAACTACCTGTTCTACTTCATTGTAATTGGCTCTCTGAGTGAGTGGACTACATTAAACATGTTTTATCACACATCTGCTGCTGTGGGGAAAGCTGTTCACATCTAAAATTGACATTTGGGAAACGGTAATTGTTTCCTTGTGCCAATCATTGGTGTATTGGTGTAAAGTGAACCAAGGTACTTCATGGGTTTTTCAATTTGGAAAAAAAGGATAGAGTTGGGAACAATGAGTTACTTTTATCCTGATTAGAGGCTTATGTTCTCAATGCTTTTGGCCTGGCTATGACAGGCAAGGCTTCAAGCAAACAAACAAAAAAGAATGACGTAGGATGGAACTGCAGATGCTGGTTTACACCGAAGATAGACACCAAGTGCCGGAGTGACTCAGTGGGACAGGCAGCATCTCTGGAGAGATGGAATGGGTGATGTTTGGGGTTTAGACCCCTCAAAATGAATGAGATTGACCGTAAACAGTCAACAACTAGTGAGTTTCTAATTATTTAAAATACAAACAGAAAGTGTTAGAAATACTCGGCAGTTTACATAGCATTCTGTAGAGAGAGAAACAGAGATAATGTTTCAAGTCAAAGACTTTTCAACAGACAGATGATGTTTCAAAAACAAAATTCATAGCCAATAATAAAATTAGGTGAAAATCCAGAATTCATTAGCTGCATTCCATAGGCTCAAAGCCTGTGAACTGTTGCGCTGTTGTGTATATTTAACATGGTATTTTTTCAGTGTAGTAATTTATTCTGTTATCTTAGTGTTCTGTCATTCTTTCAATAAGCCGAACCAGGTCTTCATGACCATTTGTCTCATAAGATTGGATAAAGTTTAACAATTCTGATGGCTGGCATGATCTAATAATCTGTTCCTGGTTCGAGTTTACCTGTCCATCAAGGAAAATATTTGTTTTTCATTTTTTCAAAATTTTCTTTCCATATTTCTATTGTTATTAAAAAACTAATAACCTGAGTTATAACACAATCAGATGCGACCATCATTCAATTATATGAATGTGCTGTTCAAAACTGTACAAAGTCATGTTTTGCCTCAAATATCGTCTGTTAGCTTTTACTTCTTATACAAGGTATTGGCTGTTCTGTCAACAGCAATAGCTGTATTGGATAATTTACAGTATTAATATGAATTGACACACGATCTTAACCTCTTTAAGTACTCAATGACCTTTTCAACTTTTGAACTACAGGCTTTCAGTGCAAATTTACAAAGAACCCTTTGCGAATTTAAGTTTTAATACATACCAAATGCTGAGAACTATAACGTAGAATTCATGGAAAATACCAAATTATTCTGATTCTCAGTAATCGTGGAATAACTTCAAAGGTGGTTATAACTTTGTCTTTGACTAGATTCTGACTGAGTAGGTAATTATGCATATTTTCATGGACGTCTTAGAGCCATCGTGCACATTTTAAACCTTTTAACAGCTTTTTGTTTCTTTTTTCCTCTGTGAGAAATGTTCAAGGTGAAGAGAAGGCTGGCGGACTCGTCTTTTTGAAGTATTTGAATTTGATTTCTATTCTTTTTATGTGATCTTTCATTGCCTCTGGTTACATGCTATTCTCGTTTGATTAACCTGCACTATCATCCACATGCTCTGTGTCATACACTTCATGTAAAGACAGAACATGGGCAACTGATCCAAGAAAATATCTTGCAACCTTATTTTGTTTGAACCAAGGACTTAGCCAAGGATTTCCAGTATTACGGATATAAAACATTTTTTAACATCAGTCAGATGTTTTGTCTGTCTTATTAATCATTTAAATGTGGGATTGTGGATAAGAGAAGACAAATCAGTGCACCAACATAAAATAATGAGAAGAGGAGATGAATCATTCATCAGCTAAATACATTGAAAGACGTGAAATAATCCATTTCCTGTCTCGATAGGAAAAGCAAACTATGCTTGGCAATTAATATGTGGAACTTGGACAGCAACAGGCCCGAATAGGTCAAAACGTTGCTTGATTTAATGCACTTTAATCCTATCTTGATGTCTCCAGAGGTGGGAGTTGTACTTCCGCCTGGTTTGAATCTATGTTGTCTACGGGAGATTGCTGGAGTTGGCAAAATATTATTTATTCTAATTGATGTTTAGGATCCTTTGAAAGAAAGCAGCATGATTCTGTTCCAATGTGCTTCATTACCTCTGGATGAAATTTGAAACATAGTCATTGTTGTTTCGCTGGCAACTGTGGCAGCCAATTTATACACAGCAAAGTTCAACAAACAATAATTTGTGAGTTGATGAATAGATTTTTGGCAAAAGAGTACCCTTCCTCTCTTTGAAAATGTGTCATGAGTATTTTTTGTTGTTGAAAGACTGCATGTCTATTGATGTAGAACACTTACAAATTGGATTCTGGATTGAGGAACCTAAGAATATTTGAGCCAGAAAGTGATAGAACTGAACTGAGCTGAAATGAAAAATAGTGGAAGAAGTTTTACCCTCCTGTCTAAAACATTCTGTCTCACCTGAGAGAGCTTTTACCAAGAGAGAGCAATTAGTGATTGGAGAGAAAGCTCTAAATACATTAGCATCACACTTGCATACTGCACGAACTGAGAAATTAAAATCGTCTGGCGACATAAATATATATCTGTGACGATAAAAGTAATTACAATGGTATATATCTAAATTTTTATTTTGGGGGAAAAAAGTTAATAATGGTGTGATTGTGCTATCATGGTAGAATCATCTATCTTACTGTTTTAGATGAAACAATTCAATTTCATGCTACTGCACCCTTTATTTGAAGATTGCAGAAGAACCAGAAATCCTCCACATATTATTTTGCAGCATCTTCTTCCATGTCCCTGCCTATGCCTTATTCTTGCCGTGCTACTTTTCCCTTCCCTTTGCTCCTGTGGGCCTGAGATTGCCAGATGCTCACCTGCAAGTGTAGTAATGTAGCAGCATAATGCATTTGCATTCCTCATTACCCCCTGCCCATCCCTCAAAGCAATTGAGAAGACATTGCCCACGACAATGTTCAGTAGAGTCAGGGGACTGGATTTAACACAGGAGACAAGTGTCTTCTGTGATTTACTGATAAGATGCTCAAAACAAAAACGCTGTCAAGAACATACTCCTGACTTAACGATTCTTAACATTTTAACAAGGTCCAGGATACAGACCAGACAGTTTATTTTGTTTTAAAGAAAGAGTGAGAACTTGAGGTCAAAGCAAGTGTGCCTTTTATGAATGTTAAATCATGCATGCTTGCTTAATCAAACTAATATAAAGACCTGTGTTTATAAATTAGTTTTCACAACTCTGCCTGGGCCATTTTACTGCCAAAATATTCTTCTGTAATATTGTAATGTGTAATGTTGATCACAAGAAGGTCGCACCATCAGGTTTTAGTTGAGTGGATGGATATTGGCCAGAACACTGGAGTGGAGCAGCTAATGACCCAGGTTCAATTCTGACCCTTGGTTCTGTCTGTGCAGTTTGAGCATTCACCCTATGACTGTGTGAGTTTCATCCAGGGGGCTCTAGTTTCATCCAGGGGGCTCTAGTTTCATCCAGGGGGCTCTAGTTTCATCCAGGGGGCTCTAGTTTCATCCAGGGGGCTCTAGTTTCATCCAGGGGGCTCTAGTTTCCTCCCACATTCCAAAGATGAGTAGTTTGGCAGGTTAATTGACCACAGTAAATTACCCCTTGAACGTACACGGGTGGCTGAATCGGGGAGGGGAGAATCAATTGGGATTAGTGTAAAGTCGGTGTGGATGGGTGCTTGATAATTGGCATGGAATCAGTGGGCATTAGGGCGGTTTCCATGCTGTATGTCTCCAGAACTCCAACATTTTCTTGAATGTTATAATGAGAAGTTTGTCCACCTGAGGCGGCAAATATCATGTCCAAAAGAGTAAATCCAACAATATAGGATCCCCTCAGTATTGTTCAGAAATAGCAGGTTGTCTGGAACAGGGGACCAATTATTTATATAAGAAAATAACTGCAGATGCTGGTACAAATCGATTTATTCACAAAATGCTGGAGTAACTCAGCAGGTCAGGCAGCATCTCGGGAGAGAAGGAATGGGTGACGTTTCGGGTCGAGACCCTTCTTCAGACTGAAGAAGGGTCTCGACCCGAAACGTCACCCATTCCTTCTCTCCCGAGATGCAGCCTGACCTGCTGAGTTACTCCAGCATTTTGTGAATAGACCAATTATTAATCTTCTATCTGAGGCTGGAGTATTACCACTCGGAGAAGGCTGCTATATTAATGTTACTTGTGTGCTGGCCAAGCCCAAGCCACAATAGATTGTGCAGGAAAGAATTGTAGGAATAAATTGCGGCTGGATCAACTTGCATGGAACTTTGTTGCAAGTGCACTTGAATTAATACTGAAAGGCGGCATTCTGTTTTAAGCACAACTTGAATAGGGCCAAGTCAAGTCAAGTCAAGTCAAGTCAACTTTATTTGTCACATACATATACAAGATGTGCAGTGAAATGAAAGTGGCAATGCCTACGGATTGTGCTAAAACTACAGAACAGAATAGAAAAGAAAAAAAATGTAACACAAAAAATAAATTAATACAGTAAATTAAATTAGTCCCTGGTGAGATGAGAGTTAACAGTCCTGATGGCCTGTGGGAAGAAACTCCGTCTCATCCTCTCTGTTTTCACAGCGTGACAGCGGAGGCGTTTGCCTGACCGTAGCAGCTGGAACAGTCCATTGCTGGGATGGTAGGGGTCCCCCATAATGTTGCTGGCTCTGGATCTGCACCTCCTGATGTATAGGTCCTGCAGGGGGGCGAGTGTAGTTCCCATACTGCGTTCAGCTGAACGCACTACTCTCCGCAGAGCCTTCCTGTCCTGGGCAGAGCTATTCCCAAACCAGATTGTGATGTTTCCAGACAAGATGCTTTCTACAGCCCCAGAGTAGAAGCACTGAAGGATCCTCAGAGAGACTCTGAATTTCCTCAACTGTCTGAAGTGGTAAAGGCGCTGCCTTGCCTTACTCACCAGTGTGGCAATGTGTGTTGTCCATGTCAGATCCTCTGTGATGTGGACTCCCAGGTATTTAAAACTGCTCACCCTATCTACAGTAATCCCATTTATCTCCAGTGGCGTGTACGTCCTCGGATGTTGAGTCCTTCTAAAGTCCACAATCAGCTCCTTAGTTTTTGTGACATTCACGAGGAGGCTGTTGTCCTGACACCAGAGTGCCAGATTAGCCACCTCCTCCCGGTAAGCCTTCTCCTCGTTATCGGAGATAACGGTAACTCAGATAACTGAGATAACTCAGCCTAACCCAGGATTTACTCAGGATGCAGGTGAAACCTGGGTTAGGTCTGATTTCCATGACAATGCATTTACTGTTGATATCCATTCCCACAACTTGCTACAAATCATTGATAATTTCTCCTGGAGAAATTCACCCACTCCAAATAAACTTAAAATACCATGAAGGAAATAGGAAGGGGAGAAGGCTATTCAGCCACTTGAACATGCTTCACATTTCAACAGGATCTACTGCACTTCCTTGTCTTTCCCCATAACCTTTCATTCCCTTGCTACTTATCAATCTCTCAGCCTTCTACCTACAGAAGTTCTGTGTCCCCAGGGCTCACTGTGGCAAACACTTCCAAAGACTCACAACCCTGTAAGATACGAAATGCTTTCTCATCTCATCCTTAAATAGTTATCCCCTTATTCTGAGACCATGTAATCTTTCTGGACTCAGCCATGAGAGCAACCATCCTCTAAGCATTTAACCTGTCCAACCCCTTTTTTAATGTAATTATCAAGATTTCACTGTGTTGCTACATTGTTTTAATGTACAACAGTAATATTTTGACTATTAATCTAGGCTTTTATGAGATTCCAGTACAAATGTACGACTTGTAGTTTTAAATCTAATGACTTTGAAAAAACCCGTTCTCATTATAAGGACAACAGCAGTAATTACTGTGAGAAACGGTGAACTTTGTTAAATCAAAAAGTTGCTAATTATGTCATTTTGGCTTGCTGTGTCTACAGTGCCATAATGTGGAATTACATTCAGCTAATTTAACCAATGCTGCTGAATGGTACTTTAATGGTTAATGTATCTGATTCTGTTTCAATGGGATATGACAATTTAAGACATCAGATTGCTGATAACAATGTAACCACAGGCCACTGCAGGTACAAGGACTGATAATCATCAGCACCATCAGTCATTTGGGTTATGTCTGTTTAAAGACAGCATGCTGTGTTTCTGTTATACCCTATACCACTTTCACATGTAACAGATGTTAGTAGAGTAACCAGCTCCCATAATATAAAATGCCTCTTATATTAGCTTTAACATATCCTCCTAATAGCTTGTGATGCATGATTTGGGTGAAATATTTCCGATGCTATGTTATTTTAAGTTAGGTAAATATGATTTCCCAGACTGAAGTTAAAAGTTTTTTTATAAAGGTGAGATTTTGTTGTGTATCAGCCAAAATGTTGTAGTTAATAAATGAAATTATGTCCACATTTACTCTAGATTAAAATCTAGCATTATGGCAGAAGATTAAAGATCCAATGTACCCACAGAGCGTGATGTAGCTTCTATATTGACCCATCAAAAAATCAATGGGATCAGACATGTAAATACTGTGACGAGGCAAGCTAGTCAGAGGCTGGGTACCTTGTGGTGAGTGATTCATTTCCTGACAATCCAAAGGTTTTCCACCATCTGCAAGGCCAAAGTCAGGACCATGACAGAATACTCCTCTCTTCCCTGAATGTGCAGTTCCAGCAACAGTGAAAAAGCTTGTCACCTCTTAGGACAAAGCAGCTACAGGACAAAGCAGCCCACTTGATTGGCATTCTATCAAACAGCCTGAAGATTCTTTCCCTCCTCCACGAGTAGAACATAGGTTCAGCCCGGAAGCCTAAAAGAATTGAAGGTTTCATTTTGCAATCTGTTGCAATAAAGGAAAATTGTGATGCATTTTGCTGTTCATTTAGTTGAGCAGTTCTTTGCATTGAATACACCAACAGCAGTTCCCAAACCCATCACCTTTATCACTTGCTGCAAGAAATTATGTCATAGTATCTATATGCCACCTTTATCAATGTAGATAATTAATGTAAATAGACCTGCATTTAGCAAGCACTTATAGGTAGAATTGGCATAGCCTTAGAGCAGGTGAACAAGTGCATAAACAAATTAGGAGAGTTTTAACAAGTATTGTGACAGCTAAAAGAACACACACACACATACATCAAGGGATACTGAACCTCAACAAGTTGGCACCTGAAGGTAGACACCAACAATAAAGTGATTAAATGTGAGATGTCTAGCTTAAAAGAGAGTAGCAGTGAGATGTGTTTATGACAATGATCCCAAGGATGATTGGGTTAACATATGATAGACGTTTGACAGCAATGGGCCTGTACTCGCTGGGGTTTAGAAGGATGAGGGGGGACCTCATTGAAACTTACCGATAGTGCAAGGCCTGGATAAAGTGGATGTGGAGAGGATGTTTCCACTAGCTGGAGAGTCTAGGACCAGAGGCTGTAGCCTCAGAATAAAAGGATGTACCTTCAGAAAGGAGATGAGGAGGAATTTCTTTAGTCAGAGTGGTGAATCTGTGGAATTCATTGCCAGACAGCAGGGGAGGCCAAGTCATTGGGTATTTTTAAGGCCCAGATTCTTGATAAATAAGGGTGGCAGGGGTCATGGGGAGAAGGTAGGAGAGTGGGGTTGATAGGGAAAGATAGATCAGGCATGATTGAATGGCAGAGTAGACTTGATGGGCTGAATGGCCTAATTCTACTTCTATAACTTATGAACTTATGAACTCCAATAATGGCTCATCACTGTTATCACAGCTCCAGGTATTGTACATTTTGGCAGTAAACCTCCAGGTCCGTCAGAGTTATTTCCACACTATTTATTTGGAACCTGTTTCTTTAAAGCTACACTTATGCAAGATCAATTACATTGAATCAGAATCAATGTAACTTGAAACTGAATACGCTTCAGAATATTTACACATGCTATTAACTTGAATTGGTGCATGTGTCAAGAGTGTTTCAAGTGACCACTTCTGTATTTATATTACTGTATACTTGTGCAAAATAAGTGTATTCAATTACGAGCCCCACCCAATGCTGCTGAATTCCTTCTCTCATTCCTGTCACTTTGAAGAAGCCAAACATATCCCCTCAAGGAAGGAAGCAAAACAGGCAGGAAAGTCATCTTCAGGCCACAATCAAACATTTTTGAATGACATGTTCTGAGATTGTTGGAGTCTCAGGAATTGGTTGGATTCCTTTCCTTGCTGTTTATGATGTGACCAGGGGAAGCAATGTCACAAAGGGATTGATTAAAAGGGAGGGTAAAAGGGAGAAAGCTAAGGGTCGGGTGGTATATTTACCATATTTGTTACAAGGCATGCGCATAAAATTACTCTGTTATTGATTAATTACTAATATTGGGCAGCACAATGTCGACTCATTCAGGCGGGCTCCAATAATATTTGATATGAGAGGTAGAATATTGGCGGAACATATTGAGAGAGAATATTGAGAGAACTTTACACTCTATCTGAGCACACTGGGATGGACAGTGGTAATGTAAAGGAGAAAATGGTTCGCTTGTTCGGGCATTGGAAACAGAAGTCCCAAAACAGTTCCCCAGCCTGATGTTGTTACAAATTGTGTGATATTTACAGTTGGTGCTTGCATTAGCATGCACATTATTTTTGTGATTTGTAACTGACTTTAGATGTTGTACATAAAAGTCTAATATTTGCTCTGAATAAGGAAGAACAAACACCACAGCTGGTTACACTATCTTAATGCAAATCCAGTTTCATTGTGTGATGCTTCTCCAGGAAAAAAAAAAATCAAAGGACGATTTGCCGATGATGCAGATGGGCAGCTGACTGGTATATTTGAGCATAATCTGGATCAATGAATTTGTGGCTGATGATGTGCAGCCCTGCCTCAAAGGAATCCTTCCTCACCCTGCAGCATATGGTCTCTAACTGATTGATCAGTAACGCAATGATTAAGAAACCTAGGATCCAAAATGCTTCAACATTTAGCATTGTAAAGAAAGATAGATTCCAGAAATTGCCCATCATTCCTGATGGCCATGATTATTAATATCAACTAATTATATAGCATCAACTTTCAAATTATATGGCAATAAATTTTAAATCACAAATTATCATGAATTTAATCAATATGATTTCATTTCTATCTTAAAGTTCCTTTAAAACAGATTTAGAAAAGGGACAGGCGTGTTGCTCTGGGATTTTCCTCTGTTGAGATCGTTAAACTCAAAACCTCTGATTGGCAAAATCGCAATTGATGTTGGGAGACGATGATTTAACAAATAGAATGAACATAATTTCCCTGCTTTGAATTTCAGCTTCCCTCACCTCTGTTACTGTGAACATAGCCACTCATCATTCCATCTCTGGGCCTTTGTCCACCCGTCTGCAAATCAAAACCACTCTCACCTGTATCCATCTATTACCTGCCATGCTTTGTCCTGCCCCCCCTCCCCCTCCCCCTCCCCTCGCCCCCCAAGAAGGGCTCCAACCTGAAAAGTCCCTTATCCCTGTTCCCCAGACTTGCAGCCTGACCCACTGAGGTACTCCAGCACTTTGCCTTTTTTGGCAAACCAGCATCTGCAGTTCCTTGTATCTGCCTCTAATCATTTTGTTTTTGTTTACTTTTTGCTTGCTTGAATGGCAGACAATGGGTGACAGAAGAATATCCCACCTTAGCCGACATGCTAGCCAAGCCTTGCTTCATAGGCACTCACATACAGAGGAGCACAAATATTAAGGGAACATTATCACTGGAGCAGACCTTATGATTACTCTAGTTTATAATACTTCTCTGTAGATTAGTTATATCATCTAATGGGATGATTTTTTTTGTCATCAAATATACTGCTACAGGGCTTGATGCCAACTCAAGTAATACACCTCCAAGATTTACCAGAATTTCTTTGTCACAACACTTTTGCCAAATGGAACTTTCGATTCTTTTAGCCTTTCATTTTCCCGCCAAATATTGATACATTGGTCAAGAGCAATTAGTTTATTTAAGGAACAGCATCCAATGGAAGGGTTAGCGAGGGGAAGGCTGAATGTTTTAAATTATGACTGGTTGCAAATACATTTCCCCCCCCCCCCCCAGAAGTGTTTCACATTAATGGGAGAAAAAAAAGAAGTTCTCTCCTCAAAGTTGTCCGTCGATCTCCTCGCTCAATTGAAGGATGAATGAGATGAAAGCTCGTTTGTGTTGTTATGTTGTGTTGTGTTGTTGGGGGGGGGGGGGGGGGGGGGGTGGTGGTGGTGGAGGATTAACCTGTCCCACCTCTTCACTACATGCCCCCCTCTCTCCACCCTCCTCACAATGAGGTGGTTTACTGTCACGGTGACCGGCTTCCTTGACATTTTTAGATGGGCAAGGGCGGGGAGTGGAGAGCAATCAAAACAATGTTGTTTTCGGCTGAGAGTGTAGGGGACGGTGTTGTCCTTTGGGTGGGAGAATAATAATAATAATAATAATAATGTATTACATTTATATAGCGCTTTTCAGACATAGGGAAGTGAATAAATAGATAAATAAGAAAACGAACAGAGAAAGGAGACAGAAGGTGAGAATGACCTGTCCCGGGTGCCCACACACTCTTGGTTTAACATTTTACATTCTCCGTCCCTCTCTGCTGTTGCCGCCGCCTCTCGCTGGACGGGACTGGCCTTAATTGAACTCAACAAAAAAAGAGATTGTTGCAAACTCACAGGCGGTAGTTTAATCAGAGGTTTTGTGTTTTTTTTTTCTCTCACACAACTGCTCCCTCGCTAGTTCAAGTTCTTAGTTTTATCGGCTGGATGACCGCGAATTGTGTTGAATAATTCAACAACAACAGCAAAACAAAAACCCCATAGGCGCTGTGTGCGCTCTAAACCAGACTAATCTGTGCTTTAACCCCCCTCCCTCCCTCCCCGCTGTTTCACTTGCTTCTGAGTGGCAGAGGCCGGGGGTCCATTCAGTCACTACTGGATTTGTGCAGCTTCCAATGGTCGGCCCGGCCCGGCGACATGATCCTGCCTTTATCGATCCATTGATTGCACATGGTCCTGCTCTGACCTCCTGATCCCAAAGAAGCCGTTTCCATGGAGACTGGAAGTCCTCCAGCCTTTTTTTTTTCTCTTCCCCACTCTGTGTCTCAGGCAGGAATTTTCTCTGGGCAGCAGCAGCTGATTGTAAATTCCTGCAGATACTGGAAGCATTGCGTGTGAGTGTCTCCCTCCTCCCCCTTTGTTAGGTCCACCGACTCTCCATCTCCGCTCTTCCTCCCTCTCTTGTGTGTGTGTGTCTCTCTCTCTCTCTCTCTCTCCTTCTCTCTCTCTCTTTCCCCCACCCCCTCTCCTCCCTCCCTCCCTCCCTCCCTCCAGACCTTGTGTTGTAGCTCGCAGCGATGATCAGGACACAGCGAATCCTCCTGATCCCACAGAGGGCGATCTGACTGATCCGACCGAGGTTCATTTCAGCTCCATCAGGACCTCTTAGAAGAGAGTGAGTGAGTGAGAGAGAGAGAAAGAGAGAGAAAGAAGACGAAACAACAACAAAAAAAATCGCGTTGCATCCCTTCCCCGAAAGACATCTGAAAATGCAGAGCAGAATAGAGGCTAATCGTCTGTCCGGCTGCTACTGTTTGTTTCTCCTTCTCTTAAACCTACTCAGCACTGCGGGAAGTAAGGGAAACCAAGGTAAGGAAACCTTATGATATTCCCCTACACCCACTTCACTTTAAACATGTTTTGTTCCTTCTGTAAATTCGTTCAGCGCTGAGATTCAGATCGTGAACTGTAAAGGATCACAGGGGTCTGATTGCATGGGGGGAACCAACCTTTCGTCTCTGTGCGTGAGACAGGGCATGTGTTTAAATAAGATCAACAATCCCACATAAGGGGAGAAAAAAAGAAAGTGGGTGAGACACCAATTTTGTCATTTGAGTTCAATCGAAAGACAATTTTGTGCGTAACTTTTAAACCTTTAAGTAACCGAGATCAAAGTCTCATTTACTGACACTCTTTAAAATATGCTAACTATGGATCCTGTATTCTGTTCTCAAATAAGCCCAATCTTTCCAACCTGATGTGTTCAGGATATTTTCTTTCTCACCACAGATTGATACAAGTTTTCCAACTGTGCTCACTATAGAAAGTTGACGAGTCAATGTCAAAGATATGTGCAGTTTCTCTAAACAATAATGAGATGAAACATAAATTAATCAACATGTTTAATGCAAAATTATGTTTCATAATTGAACTGTAGCAGATATACATTTAAGAATCAGAACAGTGTGTAGAATATGTATACATATAAATATATATGTGTATATTTGATGTGAGTGAAAACAGTATTTAATAATTTTCAATCATTTAGATAAGAATAAATTAATTGTTTTACAATTGACTTATTGTTATGCAAACTGTAAATCAATAGAACATTAAATAATCGGTTGGCTTGGATTCAGCCAGCACAGACATAGTACAATACGTAGGAACATGCACTCAAATCTGGCTTTTCAAATCCTGTTTTACTTGTGTCTGCTGACATTGTGGCAATAACAAAACAAACACTGCAATGTGGTTTTAGTCTTTAGTTTATTAGCTGGGCGATTGACATATGTATTTGCTGAAAAATGTAATCTGAACAAGCTGGGGCTTATTCAGCATGATGTTGACACATTACTGTGCAGAGTGCTGAGTGAACATTTAACCAAGAATTTGCACCACTTTGAGCATAGCTTAACTTAGCTGAATATACAATTGTTACATTAGATGGAGTTAGTTTGATATCTGTGCTGTGACTACCCAACAAAGAATTGCAAAAACTATGGTATGTTCAGCGAGTGCAGTCTGTGAGGTGATTTTAGTTTTTCTGAATAATTTTGGTGAGGTGGATGGGAAGTTAGAATTCCTGTTAACGATTTTTCTCCTGTTCTATTGGGAAATGATTATGGTTATCTACTTGCTCCCACTCTCTGCTACAATGTTCAAGTTGCCATTCTTCATGTAAAATCATACAGTAAGTGTTAGCAACTATTTGAGTTTGAGGTTCATCATATTCCAGCCTTTTCCAATGTGTGTTTAACACTTACAATGGTTCAGCGATCAATTGGAGCCATTGAGCATTGACTCTGAGGAGAGACCCAGTCTAATTCCTGTCTTTCCATAAGAATTGACACTGAGGCCAAATGAGATGTGATCGTTGGTTAAACTGTACATTTCTAATCATTGCACATACTGTGCTCAATCATTTGAATTGATTTCATCAGCAAACACCACTGTTGAGTCATGGTTGTCTTCCTTTTTAAATTCCTAAAAATGCAATTATTTCACGGAAAAATAATGTTGGAAGCTGCTCTGTAAGGGACCAGTAAGATCCTTTTAAAAGGAATTGAATTAATTTAGATTGTCATTTTTTTAAAGTTTGGTGTGTAATGTGGACATGGTTTTCCATCAGATGTTTTTGCTGCACTTGGTATGAGAGTTGAATTACTTGAATCTTTTGCAATAATGAATTGATTTTTCATGAAAACTTTACAACTGTTGTAAATTTTCAAAAGCAAAATTATCCTCCAGTCTATTTTGAAATATTACCAAGGTGAACCCTGAGAGCTGACATTCTTGGTGTAGAACAAAAGATGTTTCCCATTATAGATGCTCAGCATGTGCAAGGGAAACACCTCTCATGAGATGAGTGCATTGTAGATCATCCACACTGACTTAATAAATGGGGGGTTGGGTGGGGAGGTGGGTGATGTGGAGATTCTGCTGGGTTCCCGAACTGTTTGAAATCGAGTGTTAGTAAATTCTAAACACTCACTCCACCCCATATGCTACCACTATCCCGAATGCAGAGAAGTATAAGGTTTCAAATAATTACATCTAACAAATTGTCACCACTCATTAGCAAATACTTTCTGCAAATAATGTTTGATGTATTTTCTCAGCTGGAGAGTCAGTCCTTTTATTTTTATGTGCAGGAGAACAGTGAAGAATTGGATGTCTAGCCCTTATAGCTTTCATCATATTGCTTGTAAACACATGAAACAAATGTGTTTACCTGCGTAATGTAAAGCTGCAGAGGCACCATCTGATTTTTTACCCTTTAGTATGATCTCCTCCTATGTTAATTTGCATCTAAAGATTGCAAGTAAAATGCTTTGGTTCGGTTCTGCCTCTTTCTTATGAATCTTGAAAGGTATAAACTCATTGGGGAGTTTAGTTCCACAGGTTCCAGTGCCATGGAATCTCGTTCAAGTGGCCACTTTGTGTACTGGAATCAAGGATGAAGGGTTTTGCCAGGCTATTGCCTGTAGAGCTGATGGGAAAAATTGCCCGATAGAGCTGATGGTGGTGTAAGAAAATAACTGCAGATGCTGGTACAAATCGAAGGTCTTTATTCACAAAATGCTGTCACCCATTCCTTCTCTCCTGAGATGCTGCCTGACCTGCTGAGTTACTCCAGCATTTTGTGAATAAAGCTGATGGTGGTAATTGGTTCATCATATCTGAGCTCCATCGGACAATATGTCCAAGAGTAGTTACTAGTCAACGGTCAGAAACAGAGATCATGGCTGAGATCCAACCTCTCCTTTTCTCTTTTATTAGTTCACAGGTGAAATACTTTTGATCTTTTTACTCTTTAGTCAGAGTAATTGTTTAGATCAAAAACAAAGTGCTGGAGGAACTCAATGGGTTGGGCAGCATTAGTGGTAGGCAATGAACAAATAATGTTTTGTGTTGGGATTTTTCTTCAGACTGTGACCTGTCCATTTCTCTCCTTAGATGCTGGTTGACTTGCTGAATTCCTTCAGCATTTGTTTTTTTGTTCAAGATTCCAGCATCTGCAGTCTTTTGTGATTGTTTAGATTTCTAATATTGTCCGGTTCATTTCAGTTTAGTTTATTGTCACATGTACTGAGGTACAGTGAAAAGCTTTTTTTGTTGATAATATTATGAAATTATTACCGAATGTGATGGCTGCTCACTTTCGCAATGGCATGTTATATTGTACAACCTCTGGCTGTCAGTGCTGTTTAAACTACAGGGAAGATTCAGCAGCAGTCGGAATAACTGCGGCCACACAATTTTGAAGCCACGATTTGTATTCCTGTTCATGGACTGTGTTATCTTTTCGATGGCACGCTCAGCATCGGCAACAGTATGATCGTAGCACTCAAAAGGCATTCTGCTAAATTCCTGTATAATACGGTGCCAATTTAGTTCTGGCATAATCCAGTTATGAAAATAATTAGTTTGTTCAGTTTTTATACTGCAACAAAGAAATGTGAACCTGGTGCGACTGCTATTGGCTCTCTGCCACTATACTGGCCCCTGGCGTGATGTGATTAATGGCAAAAAGTAAAGAAACTGCCCGTTGTAAGTTTCACCTGTATAGATTACAGTCTCCACCTGGCTTGTGCTAAAACATTAACAACAGCATAATAAACCTGTTGTCCTGATTGTATGGTTCCCTGCTTTACCATTCAATATCTATGTATTACTAAAACTCTCATCATGTTTGTTCCCCCCTATGTTTATCCTGTATGTTTGTTTGTGCCGTTTTGATCCGGAAATACAGCGAAAACAGTACATGATAGCGCGACAATTTTAGGCCCACCCTACTCACCATTCCCCCGCGGTCTCAATAAATCAACTTTTGTTACTTATTAAAAACAAATTTCTTAACAAACGTTAATAAATGCGCCCCCCCCCCAGCCGGGAGGACCGGCGCCCATATAGTGTGCCCCGCGCCTGACCTTCCTCCCGTGGTGCAATGCAGTGGCAGAGGCGGCGGCAGAGGGTCCAACAAGATGGCCGTCATCGCCCATCGCCGCCCTTTGCCGCCAAGCGGCAGGAGAGGCTTCAGGTCCACGGCTCGCTTGGGCTGTAGCGCTGGTGGCACGGGGCCGAGGTCAGTGCTCCCTCTTCCCTTCCTCGTCCCCCCTCGCTCGTCCACGGGTTGCCAGGCCCGCAGGATCGTCAGTTGTGGGAGAGATTTGGACCCAACGGGTCAAAGTCAGTCCAGTATTATTTAAAATGATGAATGAATGGATCGACTGGACTTATATTCACTGGAATGGTGCAGCATGAAAGAGGATCTTATAGAAACATATAAAATTATTATTATTGCACAGGCTAGATGCAGGAAAAAAATTCCCGATGATGGGGAGTCCAGAACCAGTGGTCACAGTTTAAGAATAAGGGGTAGGCCATTTAGGACTGAGATGAGGAAAAACTTTTTTCACCCTGAGAGTTGTGAATCTGTGGAATTCTTTGCCACAGAAGGCAGTGGAGGCCAGTTCACTGGATGTGTTCAAGAGAGAGTTAGATTTCGCTCTTAAGGCTAACGGGATCAAGGGATATGGGGAGAAAGCAGGAACGGTGTACTGATTCTGGATGATCAGCCATGATCATATTGAATGGCTGTGCTGGATCGAAGGGGCGAATGGCCTACTCCTGCACCTATTTTCTATGTTTCTATGTTTCGAAAATAAATGGTTGGAGAGTTAAGTATCACTTGGTGATGAATGTTTCTCATGTTACTGGATCTGTTATTTTGCTACTTAATGTATATAACTCTCTAAATTAAATACAAAAACGCCTTCTCGCCTTTTCGATTTGGGTATTGTACCTGCAAAATGGGTCTTTTTTTGAGATAAAGATAAAATTTGAAAAAAATATTAGACAATAGAAGTATGTTTGGCAAATTCATGAATGTTTTTGTTGTGTTTGTGATCAGATATTTATGACTTGATTGGGGAGAATTCAGAGTAGTGTGTGATGAATATCAATGTTGAATAAAATAACAAGTTAGTTTAAAAAACAATGTTCTCTTCCCTCAAAGGGGATAGTCAACTGATGCAGGGTTTTTATTTATTGTATCCTTTGTTTTTAAAAGCGGAGGTGTCACTCACCAAAGCAACAGTAAATCCCACAGTGAATGCAGAAGTGCCCAAATTAGTGGCGACTAATGTAAAATAAATATTGCAAATGGCAGGTTTAGTGTTATTTTCAAGCATATTCGACAGATTGTTAGACTCCCAGCCTCCAGAATTGAGCTCAAAGTTTATTGTGGAGTAAGTTTTCTTCAGATTACCGCATTGGAATTTTTTTTTGTGTGCGTGATAATTTTGTAGTTTTTAAGGAAGCTATTCTAAGATTTTAGCCTGCCTGAAATCTCTTCGCTATGGCAGCACTGCTTATTTAAGATCAGAGTGCTGGAATTTGAAATATTCTTTAGGCTTAAAAGTTTTCTATACTCATCCCCCCTTTGGTTCCTCAGGATGTTTTTTTCTCCTTCCCCTTTCTGGGACCTCCTGTGTCATGCACCCTGGCTAAAATATGTGCAAGGGTTCCCCAGCTAAAACAGTTAATTCTCTGTTGATTAACACCTTTTGGCAAGAAGAGTTGTGTGAATATCTGGATAGGAATGGGATTAAAGGTTATAAAGATAGTGGACAGACAGGAATAATTTAGTGCCCTGTGGAACATATCGGCTTCTGAGCTGCCTGGGCTGTGGGAAATGTCAGGGTAGAGGGAGAGGAATGGTCAGGGATGAATAATGTAGATATGGGGTTAACAGGTTTTGAAGGCCAGTTTCACCAGATTGACCTTTAGGAAGAGGGGCAAGGAAAACTTTGCACAATCTTTCCTCAGGAGATTAACAGGTCGCAATGATGTAAAACAAAAACAATGAATAAGCTGCAAACGTGGGACGTATTAAGCAAACAGAGAAATTAACATTGGTCAGTCAGCATCCAAGAAGAGCAAAAGGTATTGACATATCAGCAAACTGAATAAATAAACTTTTGCAAAGAGGCCAGAGTGTGAATAATTCAACAGCCTTCCCTTGTTTTGTAATGAGACTCTTTCCTGATAATGATATAGTTTGGCTTGGATTTGGCAAGTAGTGACATTGTTGAGCTTATTGCATGGAGGATTGAGCTTTCGATTCCAGAATATTTCACTTCATTTTATTTTGGTTTTATTTGTCATGGTGCTTAAATCGCTACATAATCTAAGTATCGTGAATAACACACTTAAAACAACATTGATGGTAATCAAACTAAAGTGTGCAAAAAACCAAACTTTTGGGGGAACTCAGATGGGTCAAGCAGCAACTGCAGATGGAATCTATTGCATCAATTACAAAGGAGGCTTTGGGAAGTTCCTTGGATCATTTTTACTGTCCACCTGGTAATCCCTTGTCATGGTGGAATCCAGAGGACCTCATGTCAGGAATATGAACGACATGGGTCACCCACCAGAGCGAAGTGAGTGTAATTGGGGCTGCAGTGCTGGGGATATTGTTCAGGGTGAGTTTGTGGATGTTGTCTGGCTTATCTTACCAGTGGGGTTGGAGGATGTTGTGGGTGCAATGCCTGCAGTTCTTGAGGAACTTGATGTCGGTAGTCTGGTGATCTATATCACTTGGTAGAACTTGGTAGAACATAAAAATTATGCCAGACCAAAGATTTTAACTTGAACTCTGATTCTGGAGTTGAGGTGCGTGACTTAAGCAGTTAGCTCTTCTCCAAAAGGGAGGTTGTTGAAGATGAAGTGTAGCATTTCAGTGAGAAAGTTAAGGGAAGGGCTGGGGTAATATGATGCAGCCCTGTTAGTTACTTGTTTCCTCTGCTTCCCCATTCTAATGAAAGATCTTCCACCTGAAATGTCAAGTCTCTCTTTCCCCAGATGCTACCCAACCTGTTGAATGTTTCCAGCATTTTTTGTTATCTTCATGTTGCTGGGCCACTTGTGCTCTTTCCACCCAATTTATTTTCTTTAGATCTTGGATTTTCTCTTGGCTGTTAGCCTTCAGGTACCCGTAGAGATGCTGCATTTCCATGGATGGAAGGTGATTTTTAAACCCGGTTTGCCTTGTGTTTAATGTTCATCGGTCCCCTGATCTCTTGATCATTCTTATTAAATCAGTCCTGCTGTATTTTAACAGGGAGACCAAGAGACTCTACACCATTATGAAAAGTTGTAGTTACCATTGGTTGTCAATCTTCAGATTGTCTGTGAGGTGCTACTTGAAAAAAACATATATCTGAGAAGAATGCAGTTCTAATGTTTGATCTGCTTGTAGTACTATTTTTGTTACTGCATTTATTTTGGGGTCAGACTTTGGAGATAACAGAATGGATTAATTATTGGTCAGTTGATCAAATCATCATTAACTGCCATGAAGCATTATTACACACAGGCATGTATTGTATCTGATTTCCTAAAAAGTTTACACACAATAAAAATATCCAGAAATGACACTTGGGAGCAGTATAAAATGATGGCCCTTTTCAATTGAGTCTTGTATTGTTTCTGCATTGATCAAAAAATGCATTAATGACAATTTTGTTGGATATTTATGCATTTCCTAAAAGGTTGTCTTATTTTGGAGGAGTTGGTATTCTTTAACACGATGCAATTAGCTGTACTGTGCACAAAAGCTCGAGTCAAGAGTGTTTTATTGTCATTTGTCCCAAAACAGAACAATGAAATTCTTACCTGCAGCAGTGCAACAGATATATGTATACATAGTACTCTGTAAACACCATAACAAACAACAAAAAGACTTCAGTTTGTATGCATACAAACAATAATAGTACAAAGATAAAAACAATGTCCCCAAATCTATGTAGTTCAGAACCTATTTGGAGGTTGTAGAGTTCAATAGCCTGATGGTTGTAGTGAAAAAACTGCTCCTGAACCTGGGCATTACAGCATATTTTTGACACCATGCGTTTGAAGAAAGGTCCAGACCCAAAATATCACCTATCCATGTTCTCCAGAGATTGTGCCTGGTCCGCTGAGTTACTCATTTTTTTGTAAACCAGCATTTGCAGTTCCTTTTTCCTGCCATACTATTTTATTGTAATCCAAAATTGTTAAGAGCTCCCTTTGTCATCATACATTTTTAGATTCTAATGTTTAAAAATCTTAAAATGTAAGTATGCTTGCTTCCTTATTCAAGAGAGTAGCATCCAACCAAATGTCCTAGCACTGGTACCAGACCTGTTCCTTCAACCCTTCTTTGTCCCGAGAAACTGCACTCTGACAATAGTGGTCAATTCCTGCATCTCTTAACATACTGAAGGCCACGTTGCCTTTCCATTCTTCTCACTTTCAAAACCTCTTCTGGACTACCGTTAAGTGTTCTGTACAATATCAGTGGCTTCCCTCCTCACTTTTATGTCACGGGTTACAAAATGCTGCTCTGGTCTACAAATTGCTGCTGTTTCCTTGTTCTTTATTCCACTTTAATGGGTTGCCCGTTCTAAGGACACTGACTGTCTAGGGCATTGGCAATGGACGTTCAGTTCTTAACCATGTGGACGGAATTTTCTCGGTTTTAAGTTTCTCTACTTTCTGGTATGAAACCTCTGAACCACTGTTGTGACTTTGCCTTGATGTCCTAGTTAGGTCTGGGGAAAATGTCGCGATGATGCCCATCTGCCATCTGCACCATTTTGCCTATGATGCTTTGAAGTATGATCATTAGAGCAATAATTCATCCAATACAGATGAACTTCAAAATCTAAAACAGTTTTTTAATGGTTTAGCTTTGGATACATATTGCATGTAATAAAATAATTTGCATACTGAGTTTGTCTATCAAATTCCACTTGAAACAATGCTTGCTACCCCACTCTAAATGGCAGTAAGTCAGTTAAAACACAATAATTCCACATAGCATCATGGAATATGAAGATAAGATAATGTGGATTGGACAGTGCTTGATAGGACTTGTGCTTAAAAACTCTGTCACTTAACACAAAAGGTCTGTGGCCTTGATGAATAAGCACATGGCTTGCCACAGATGAGTCACACACATCACCAAGATTGGATTCTTGGCCTAAGTTAGTTTGGGTCAATGATGGCCTGAGCATTCCAGCTCTGGAACAGGATTTGGTGAAATTACTGCCACGTGATCCATTACTTATCTTGAGTATTTACTGCCTGGACCAGGGAAGCAGTTTGGCAGAATTCTTAACAATTACATTTCTTGGTTTGAATTCAGCTGGACTAATCAATTTCCTCCCCAGTAAGACCCCACCATGCGGATCCCAGTAACAGACACGCAATACCCTGGACCATTCTCCACCTGCCTCTCTTTACCATGCTCTCTGTTCTCCATGTACCACAGACAGGCCCAGCTTGAGCATGTTCTCAACTTTCAAATGGTTTTTCTGCACTTGAGTTTATTTTTAATGGAATGCTCTTACGAAACTCTTGGAAAATCTGTTCATGTTCAGTGAATGATTGTAACGAGAAATTGTTTTGGCTCTTCTGATGAGACCAGCCTTGTGGTGTATTATCCTGAAATTTCTTAAAATTTTGCGAATTGTACTTTTGTGAAAGTTTTGAATCTGTGTTCAAAATGGCAAAGAGTTTTGATGGAGTAAATGTGGAGTAATACTGCAGAGGTAGATGAGCCAGTAACCATGCAACACAGAACTAAGATAAAAAATAAGCAGAGAATTTTTGTTTAACACATGTACTGTGATCTTGACTATTTGGTGGAAATGTGTTCACCAATAAAGGGAGACACAAGAGACTGACTGGATATTTGTTGCAATAATAAAGGAAATCGGGTAGATGTCCTCAATTTTTTAAAAAAAGTTTACAAGGGTGTAGGGAATGAGTGGGAGAACGGTCTAAGTGCCCATATGACTTCATTAGTGTGTACACAAGAAATTTTCTGTCTATACAATACAATACAATATATCTTTATTGTCATTGTACAGGGGTACAACGAGATTGGGAATGCGCCTCCCATACGATGCAATAAATTAATTAGCTATCAGTATTAATTTAAACAACCCAATGAAACAAATTAGATCAGTTTTAAAACAGAATAAAGTGCAAATAGATCGGTGCCGGTTCGCTGTGCAATGTGACCATCCGGCTCAGCAGGACCGGTTCATAGCAGCTACGGCCCTGGGGATGAAGCTGTTCCTGAATCTGGAGGTGACCTGAGGATCCATGAGGGAAACATAAGATGTTCATGTAATTGTCTTTTTCTGGCCGCCTTTGTTTTACTCATTACTTCTGTTACTGGCTTTGCTTTCATTTGGGTGACTGCCACAAAAGTTAGCCTGGAGTTTCTTAGATGTGTGTCAGCACTTACAAGGGAACCTTCACACATCTTCAAGTTTGATTGCCACAACCCTGCACCTTTGGGCTGCCTTGCAGTATTTCATTGCTGTTTTATCGATGCCTGACCAACCTTTCCACTCTCAATGCCCTGTAAACAGAATGTAAGTAAATCAGCAAGAGTTGCAAAACACATGCAATCTCTTGCTATGAAATTTGGGCAGTAAATTAGTAGTCAGGATATGCTGACGTTCATGAACTACTCAAGCTTTTTTTGTGGTTTGTGTTGTCAACACATTTGTTGAGTTAAATCACTCCTTTGCAGCTCGCTATCAACCATCTATTATCCTGCAATGATGATACTGGTGGAGAGATTCTGAGTGCCATGTACTTCTGATTGTGGTTTAAGCAATGGGACAGAAGATTCAATCCCAGTGATTTTCATTGACTTTCTGGTCTGACTTTTTAGTTGAGAAAATAGTTGCATCAGATTTGTAATTGTGGCAAAATGACCACTGGCAACTTTGGTTTCAACATTGTTCATAGATTTCCAATGGACTTTAACTCCTTCAAAAAGTGAATGCCTGTTTCCGAATACACATTTCACCTTGTTTTACTAAAGATCCATTGTATATTTTACTTTGTTGCATAAGTAAATTACTATAAGTGAACACATTATAGAAAATCAGTGTAGAATAATGGTTTCACAAATAGGTACTTAAAAAAATATTTTTGTATTTATGTAGATAAATGTATCATCCGATGCTGTTCTTAGACTACACATTCAATGATTTTGGGGATGAAAGGTTGTTTATAATTTCAGTTTTTACTTTTCAAGGACTACTCTGCTCTATAAACAAGGTCATACAAAGCTCTGGTGCTAGTGTTATAACTAACACAAATCACCCTTTAACCAACACCTATCTGCGTGCTGGCTGACAGCAGGTCCCAGTTAAGCAGTGCTTTGATTGTTTCAAATCTGCTCTTCGCAGATCCATAATCCATGAGGTATCTGTACTTCTCTTGAGAATCCTTGAATTTAATAGCTTCGTCATTGGCAGGGGCCAAAGTTCTAAAATCTGTCTGCCTTTCCCATTCTTTATTTCCTTCTGATAAAATGTCCCAAAAGAATGTCCTCATGTGGCTCAGCATCATTTTCTTGGATAATGCCTTTGTGATTGCCTTGCGAAGTTTATACTACGTTAAATGTGCTGCATAAATGGAAGCTATTGTAGTTCACATAGACTGTTGAACCTTTAGTATTTTCTCCCTCCCCTGTTACTGCAACAACTCTCCACTGATTTCATGGATTTTGCTGTCACTATCTATCCTGAAGCCTCTCTTAGAAATGAATCACTTGCTCTAACCCCTCTAGCTGCGTACTGACCTTGTCTCACGAACTGACCGTGGGCAGTGTGAAGATAAGTTAATAATCTGGGCATTTCCAATTGATCTGAAAAGCTTGGGGACAATTGGCTACAGGTGTCCAAGAGTAAACTCCTAATTAACCCATATTTTAAAATAAAACCTACTGCTCTTTTCCATAGCTGTAATTATCTTTATTGAAATTCGAAAGACTCTAATAAGACTTTCGTTCTCTCAGCTGTTCTTAATTATTTTCATATCTGGATCTGGTAACCATAAAAGCTGTCCGACAATCACAATAAATGAGAACATTTGTTCGACTTAAGCAGTAAAATTGAATTCTTACCAGAGCGGCATTTGCTTGACAATAACACTGATTCCTCTCATGAATACCCACTTACTAACAGAACTCTTAACTTTGTTCAGAATTCAATTCAATGCTTAAGATCGGCAAAGAATTTAAGGTTTAAAAGTTTAAGATAGAGGAAAGCAATATTTCCATATTTTCTGTACATAAAACACAGAACAGCACATCACAGGAACATACAAATGTATCTGTTCCACCACCATCTCTGGCAGTGTATTTAAGGCACCCACTACAACAAAAAAAAACTTGTCCCCTTAAACTTTTCCTCTCTGACCTTAAAGCTATTTGATATTTCTACCCTGGGAGAAAGGTTCTGACTGTTTACCCTATCTATGCCTCTCATTATTTTGTATACTTCTATCACGTCTCCTCTCAGCCTCTGATGCTCCAGAGAAAACACTTCAAGTTGATCCAAACACGCCTTACAGCTAATACTCACTAATCCTTGCAACCAATCATATTATAAAGTAGGTGTACGGTTTGCGATGCTTATGCACAAATTTTGTCATGAATTTTGAGTAACTCCTTAATGTCAGTGTTTATTAAAAGTATATAAACATTTATAATGTGAATTTCTGTGTTTGTGGTTATGGTTCATTTACAGGCCTCTCATATCTTATCCTTTCCACTAGATGGTGCTCATACCTTGTCCTGTCACATGGCTACTAAGTCACTCCTCCAACAAACCTCATCTGGTGCACCTTTGCTTTCCAGAGCGAATATCTTTAAAGGTTTTTTTTTTCTCTCTGAGACTTGGTATCTCTTTCTGACCCTAATTTCCCTCAATCACAAGGATTATTTCATACTGCAGCCCCCCCTGAAATCGCGGCCATTCCCAGCGACTCAAATTCCCTTATGATAGATCTTTTCAATGGTATGAGATAATTAATTAGTAGAGATGGTTGCGTTGCATGGCCCTTTGCAATGCTTAACTTAGAAGTGCCAACCAGTGACAGCTTCCTCAGTATGTCTGGCTCTGGAATGCCCAAATCATTAAAATAAACATAAATTATGTGGATGGCAACATAAGGTTGAACAGAAATGGGTTCATCAACCATCACAATCCCAGTACATTTTTATGGCGTTATCCAGTTAACCCTGACGGACCTCAAGCTACTGATCACACTTGATTACCTGTGCTGGCATGCTTTAGGTGCCAGGTTATTAGGTGAAGGTACATTGGATTCCTCCCTCTGAACTGCCTTGTTTTGTAATTTTCTAGTTTGATTGGCTACAATAGTTTCAGATACTCATTGCAGTGTACATCTTCAGGCATGTTTGCAATGGTTCTGCGACCGGAACAAGTAGAACTATTGATTACTGAGGCTTTGTTCATGAACAGTTTTGGTGGCAAATAATGGAATCTTCGGCAGCATAATTTACTGCTTTTCTTTAAAAGAAAATTCTATAATAGGAGAGAGAGCATTTGAGTTTTTCAGGAAACATTAAAAGAAGCATCTGGTTTTACATATTATTGTGTGTGTGTGTGTGTGTATAACTACAGGCGCAATACTGGTGATTACTGTGTGGCAGAAGGAAAACAATGTTTAGAAAGAACGTTAAATGGTGAAGAAAGGTCCCGATCAGAAACATTGTCTGTACATCTCCCCCACAGATGCTGCATGACTCGCTGAGTTCCTCCAGCATTTTGTATTTCATATTACGATACGACACAATACGATAAAACTTTATTCATCCCCAGAGCGAAATTGGTCTGCCGACAGTCACAACACACAAGGTACATAAAAACTTGAAATGAAAAGTGAAAACACAAAGAAAAAGACAAGCGACTGTTGGCTGGCTGCTGCGTGCACAGCACCTTCACCAGAACAAATGAACATACAAACAGACAAACACAGACTTATCCCCTTGGCAGAGGATTCTAAACTAGAGTGCCCCCCCTTTGTTCTCCCACTGTCCCTCACGGTGGTCCCACCACGCCGGGTCCGCATTGTTCTTCACAGCGGTCCTCCCACGCCGGGTCCACATTGTCTTCTCCTCCCCCCTCACGCTCATCGACCGCGAGGCCCCACCTCCATCAAGGCTCCCATTGCCGTTGAGTCTCCCGCTGCTGCTGAGGCTCCCGTTGCCGTCATCGAGTCCCCTGCCGCTGCCGCCGAGGCTCCCGTTGCCACTGCCTTTGAGGCTCCATCGGCCCAGATAGGCCTCGCCGCCCGGCTTAACCGCAGTCTCCTGGGAGGCCTGTGGGGCGAGTCGGGCCTACCGGGGTGCGTTCCAGTGTTTGGTCATCGTTCTGCTCGGCGGCAGCGTGGTTGTTGAGCGGGTGGATCGGGCAGGCCCGGGACTTAGCTGTAGTGTTGTTGGAATCTCTCTTGAAAGTTTGTTTGTGACTTTGTTTAGTGCGGAACTGATGAAAATAATACATGGTACGGTCAGTATGATGACCATTGAGTTTGTTAATGCAGAGCTTCTGTACTTCTGGCTCTGACCTTCACTCTTTGCTCCAATTTTCCGTTAACCAGGGTTAGGAATTTGCAATGAGGGCCTGAGGTCAGTTACCTTTAAGTAATGAAAACCGAATGCTGAGATTTTCAGTCTTTGAATCCATCCTAACGAAGAGAATATATCAAATAAGCAAACATATGTAGAACAATTTTAATGCCACAAGGAGGAAGACAATGGCTAAAGTTTTTAAGATCTTGCTACAGGTTCAGAGGAGCACTTTTCCTTCAGTTGGCTGCTTAGCTTGCTAAATAGTATGTGCTTTAATGCTGAAAAATACTTAAATTTTTGTAGTAATAAAACTCTCCAAACAGAGCTTTATTCATCCATGATATTAGTCAAAACTACCAAGTGATACAGTATCTATACCAAAAAACGGTTTAATATAAATGTACCCGCTGAAACATTTGATCTTTTAATTTGTTTTAAGTGGATTAATTCCGATTTTTCCCAACTCACATCCCGTTCTATCACCTTATCCATGTTACACTTGCCTTCTGTTCCACCTACATCACATTGCCCAATTTAGAAATATAAATCACTGAAAAGATTTTGAATGGCTTTAAACTCAATTTGAAAGGATGGTTTTTGAAAAAGTCTAAAGTTGAGAAAATTAATTATTGAAATAATTTGGTTGAAGTTTGAGAGTGTATATCTCCAGATTGGAGGGCTCCAACCCAGCAGAATGCTGCGTTTTGATTGTGTATTTTGAGAAGGCAATGAAGGTGATCGATGAGGGTAGGGCAGTGCATGCTGTCTACATGGATTTTACTAAGACATTTGCTAAGGTCTCTCATGTTACGCAAATTCAGAAGATTAAGATGCTTAAGATTCATGATGGCTTGGCCTTTTGGTTTCAGAACTGGCTCACTCTTCGAAGACAGAGGGTTGTGGTGGAAGGATGTTACTCTGGCTGGAGGTCTGTGACCAGTGAGGTTCTGCAGCGATCTGTGCTGAGACCTCTGTTGTTTGTGACACATATAAATGAGTAGGAAGTCTGAAATGAATCTGAAGAAGGGTCTTGACCCAAAACGTCACCCAAACCTTCTCTCCAGAGATACTGCCTGTCCTGCTGAGTTACTCCAGCATTTTGTGTCTACCATACATATAAATGACTTGGCCATAAATGGCCATCCCCGGGCACTTTCCCCTGCAACCGCAGGAGATGCAACACCATCCCTTTACCTCCCCCCTCAACTCCATCCAAGGACCCAAACAGTCTTTCCAGGTGAGACAGAGGTTCACCTGCACCTCCTCCAACCTCATCTATTCCATTTGCTGCTCTATATGTCAACTTCTTTACATTGGGGAAACCAAACGCAGGCTCGGCGATCGCTTCGCTCAACACCTTCGCTCAGTCCGCCTTAACCAACCTGATCTCCCGGTGGCTGAGCACTTCAACTCCCCCTCCCACTCCTAGTCTGACCTTTCTGTCATGGGCCTCCTCCAGTGCCATAGTGAGGCCCACCGGAAATTGGAGGAACAGCACCTCATATTTCGCCTGGGCAGCTTGCAGCCCAGTGGTATGAACATTGACTTCTCCAACTTTAGATAGTTCCTCTGTCCCTCTCTTCTCCTCCCCCTTCCCAGATCTCCCACTGTCTTCCTGTCTCCACCTATATCCTTCCTTTGTCCTGCCCCTCTGACATCAGTCTGAAGAAGACCCGAAACGTCACCCATTCCTTCTCTCCTGAGATGCTGCCTGACCTGCTGAGTTACTCCAGCATTTTGTGAATAAATATGGCCATAAATGTAGATGGGTTGGTTAGTAAGTTTGCATCCAACACCAAAATTGGTGAAGTTACGGACAATGAGGAATGCTGAAGAAGTGTACAGCGGGATATAGATCAGCGACCAAAATAGGTATAGAAATTGCAGATGGAGTTTAATTTGAGCAAGTGTTAGGTATTGGCAACACAAACAGATAGAGTGGTAAAAAAGACATATTGCCTTCATTGGTCAGGGCATTGAGTATAAAAATCAGGAATTCTTCTTCCAGTTTTATAAGACTTTGGTTAGGTCACATTTGAAGTATTGTATACAGTTCTGCTCACTCCATTACAGGAAGAATGTGGAAGGTTTGGAGATGGTGCAGCAGGGATTTACCAGAATGATGTATAGATTAGAGGGTATTAACTATAAAATGAGGTTGGACAAACTTAACTTGTTTTCTCTACAACACTGGAGGTTTGAGGTGAGATCTGATAGAAGCATATAAAATCATGAAAGGCAAAGATAGGTGGACAGTCAGAACTTTTTTTCCCCAGGCTAGAAATGTCAAAGACTAGAGGCCATAGCTTTAAGGTGAGAGGGGCAAAGTTTAAAAAAGATATGCTGGGCACGTCTTTTTCACTGAGAGTGGTCGGTGCCTGGAACATGTTGCCAGGAGTGATTGAAGTAGATACAATAGGGGCAATTATGAGGCTTTTAGATGGGCAAATAAATACATAGAGAATGGAGGCATTTGGATCACTTGCAGGCAGAGGAAATTAGTTTAACCTGGCATCATGTGTGGCATGGAGATTATTTGCCAAAGGGCCTGTTTCCTGGCTGTGCTTTCTATGTTCTATGGCTGCATACAGAGTAGAATTGTAGACTCAGCAAGGATATTGAGGCCAGTTTGCAAACGAAGGAAAGGAAATGTTGAACAATTTTAGGATTTACTAACAGCACCTCATATTCTGCTTGGGTAGCTTGCAACCCAACAGTATGAACAGTGAATCTCCAATTTTAGGTAACCCCTAATCAACCCGACCTTTCCTATTTCCCTCAGGCCCCCCCTTCCAAAACCCGGTGTGAAGAATGGTCCTGACCTGAAACATCACCCATCCATGTTCTCCAGGGATGCTGCCTGTCCTGTTAAGTTACTCCGACACCTAGTGTCTATTTTTGTAAACCAGCATCTGCAGTTCCTTGTTTCTATAAAGGAAATGTGGTGGCTTCCTGCCAAAAACAAATTTCTCTCATTGGTTTATCCCGGAGAGAAATACCAGCGGTATGAACATTGACTTCTCTAACTTCAAATAGCTCTTGCTTTCCCTCTCTCTCCATCCGCTCCCCCTTCCCAGTTCTCCCACCAGTCTTACTGCCTCCGACTATATTCTATCTCTGCCCGCCCACTCCCCTGACATCAGTCTGAAGAAGGGTCTCGACCCGAAACATCAGCCATTCCTTCTCTCCAGAGATGCTGCCTGTCCCGCTGAGTTACTCCAGCATTTTGTGTCTACCTTCGAGAAATTCCTGGTACTGTAGACCATATAATATTTTTGAATTGAAATAAGATAGAGAACCAATACTTTTTGAAGACGTGAAGTTTGCCCATCAGCATTTGCCAATTCTGATGGGCAGATGCGGAATGCCAATTTATTTTGTGGTCTTCGGAGCCAGAGAGAGGGGAAAAAAGTAAACATGGCTCCCACTTTCATTTCCTATCGAGATGATCATCACTGGCAAGTATGTGCGTAGACATCTAATGAGAGCACAACTCTAGTTCTGGTGCAATTTGAACAATAATCATACATGTACAGAACTGTCTTACCTTTAATGATGAAAACAGACACAAAATGCTTGAGTAACTCAGGGGGTCAGGCAGCATCTTTGGTGAAAAGGAATAGGTGATGTTTTGGGTCGAGACCCTTCTTCAGCAGTCTGAAGAATGGTCTCAACCCAAACCATCACCCATTCCTTTTCTCCGGAGATGCTGCCTGACCCACTGATTTACTCCAGCATTTTTTGTCTATCTTCAGTGTAAACCAGCATCTGCATTTCCTTCGTACACATTTTGTCTGCTCCACTGCGAAATCTCCTCATTCGCAGTGGAGCAGACAAAGGTGTGCCTACTTTGAAGAAGTTCTCCTCTCTCTGATGGGAGTTCTGCGGCAGTCTGAAGAAGGGTCTTGACCCAAAACGCCACCTATTCCTTTTCTCAGCCTGACCCGCTGAGTTACACCAGCATTTTGTGCCTATCTTAAGTGTAAACCAGCATCTGTAATTCCTTCCTCCAGATTACCTTTAACAATCTCTGATAGAACAGGGAGTACATAAATATGGACTCCACAACTCAAACAATGATCAACAGTCTGGTTTTGAATGATCCTCCATCACAGAAAGTCACAATAACTTGGCACTAGTTATATTTTTTTATCAGCGTAATTACGTAAGACCAAGATCTGTGCATATAATGACAGTGCAAAACATGGAGCGCTCAGTTGTTAGCCATACCAGATGGTAAAAATAGTAAAAGTAGATGTTAAGTATCTCTGATGTCTGCCTGAGAAATACAGACTTGTTTTAATGAAGCACTTCACAATTGGCCTGTTTGCTTGTCCATGATCATTTTTTTGTGACTGACATGGTAGTGATCCATCTGCATTTATCTCTACATTTAAAAAAACTCAAGAGAGGTGGAAACTGCAAAGAGTTACAAGAGCAGCCTTGTGGGTTTTTTTTTCCTTAATGAATGAGAGGCATAGATAGGGTAGATAGTCACAACCTTTTTCTCAGGATGGAAATATCAAATACTAGCGTGCACACCTTCAAGGTGAAAGGGGCAACGTTTAAAGGCGATGTGCTTGGCAGGTTTTTGAATCAGAGAGTGTTGAGTGCTTGGAATGCCCTCCTGGGTTTACAGTCTGGTTTGGGAACAGCTCTGCCCAGGACAGGAAGGCCCTGCAGAGAGTAGTGCATTCGGCAGAACGCACCATGGGAAATACACTCGCCCCCCTGCAGGACCTATACATCAGGAGGTGCAGATCCAGAGCCAGCAACATTATGAGGGACCCCTGCCACCCCAGCAACGGACTGTTCCAGATGCTACGGTCAGGCAAGCGCCTCCGCTGTCACGCTGTGAAAACGGAGAGGATGAGACGGAGTTTCTTCCCACAGGCCATCAGGACTGTTAACTTTTATAACTCCAGGGACTAAATTTTGTCTTCGCTGTATTAACTTTAATTTATATGCTGTAACAGTAATTCTTTTTTTTGCACAGGCATTGCCACTTTCCGCAGGCATTGCCACTTTCATTTCACTGCATGTCGTGTATGTGCATGTGACAAATAAACTTGACTTGACTTGACTTGGTGTGGCAGTGGAGGCAGATACAGTAAAGATACGAGACTTTTGGATGGGCACATGGATATGCAGGGAATGGAGGTTTTGGATTATGTGCAGGCAGATAAGAGTCGGTCTTGCCATCAAGTTCGGAACAAACATTGTCGTTGAAGGTTTGAAGCAGGGACTCGACCCATTCACCCATTCCTTCTCTCCAGAGATGCTGCCTGTCCCACTGATTTACTCCAGCTTGTGTGTCTATCTTCAGTTTAAACCAGCATCTGCAGTTCCTTCTTACACAATGTACTGTTCTATGTTCTATAAAGGGGGTCAAGCAGCTTTTCATTTCCAATTTGAAATTTATGTGCTTGTTGGTAGTTCATTCTGACTAGTTGGGAGTGGCAGGTTTTCTGTAAATTGGTGATTCTATGGTTAACCATTCTAATTTTTCAGGAGAGTTTTAGATTGTTTTCAATGTATAGTTTTGAGGTAATTGAATGCTACCATCTTTTCTGGTGCTCATTCTATGAACCCACCGCCCTCAAAAGACTTATCCTTCGATCCACTTGAAATCTTACCCCTCTCACCTGAAACCTATATTCTCTCGTTTTAGACTCCCCTACCCTGGAAAAAAAGATTGTGACTATGTACCCAATTTATATCTGTAATACCAGGATCTATGGATTTTCTGTTCATATAAAAATCTTGGTCCCTCTGCTACATGCAGGAGTATATGATTTTGATTAAACATGGTTTGTGACATATGGTACTGCGAAAGTATTTGGTGAACATTCTTTATGAATTAGCTAAGGCAATGTTGTCTGTTCTGTTTACATAATTTTCATTCTGTTTCCAATAAAATGCACAATATTTGATTTGGTTGAAATGAAAATTAAGCTTTTCTCGGACTGTTGTAACAGAGCTATATGGCAATCTGTTATGTCTAAAGACTTTTGTACATGTTTATGTGATAGGAACCTCGTGACCCTTGTGCTTTCCCATTTGAAAGTACAAGGATTTTAAATCAATGGTGGCGCAGCGGCAGAGTTGCTGCCTCACAGCACCAGAAACCTAGGTTTGATCCTGACTATAGACAATAGACAATAGGTGCAGGAGTAGGCCATTTGGCCCTTCGAGCCAGCACCGCCATTCAATGTGATCATGGCTGATCATCCCACAATCAGTACCCCGTTCCTGCCCTCTCCCCATACCGCCTGACTCCGCTATCATTAAGAGCTCTGTCTAATTCTCTCTTGAAAGCATCCAGAGAACAGGTGCTTGTTTGTATGGCATTTGTACGTTCTTCCTAAGACCTGTTTGGGTTTTCCCGGGATCTCCGTTTTCCTCCCACACTCCAAAGACGTACAGGTTTATAGGTTAGTTGGCTTGGTATAATTGTTAATTGTCCCTAGGCAGTGTAGTTGGCAAAGTTGCAGCTGGTTCGAGATTTGTGAAGTGTTCTCAATGACACTAAGAGATATAGAAGGGAGACTAGAGATATGAAAGGGTAAGGTGTGAAAAAGACAGGTCCAAGCAGATGCTGTTTGAAGGAATGTCGTATGGGTCATCGTTAGCTGAGAGGAGGGTAACAATGAGGCATGCAATCAGTAAAATTAATCAGGACAGTGAAACTAGTCTCCCTCTCCCCTAATTCTCAGTCTGAAGAAGGGTCTCAACCCAAAACATCACCCATTCCTTCTCTCCAGAAATGCGGCCTGTCCCGCTGAGTTACTCCAGTATTTTGTAACTATCCGGTGTAAACCAGCTTCTGCCAGTTCCTTCCTACTCAATTGTAGCATCCCAACCAATGCCAAGAATGTGTGTAGTTTAGAGCAAAGAAGAGGGCTAGCAACTGCATGAGTCAGCTGTAGATGACTCAAAATTGGGCAGTCTGAAGAAGGTGGCTGTTTGGTCTACTCATTTAAAGGGTAAGTGTGTTGGGAAGCTTGTTGGATTGCTTGCTTTCAATGTCAAGGAGCATGGAAGGTATAGCAAAGATCTTTTTTCAAATCCAATTCCAAACCCAACCATTATTCAGTATCTGATATTTGATGTCACAGTTTCTCCTGCAGCACATACAGAAGCCACTCTGCAAAATACGGTGGTATAAATCTGATGAATTTAAATGATACTTGTTTCTCATTGACACACCATTTTGAGCTGCTAGACCTGTTTTGAATCTTTCCTTTTTATTTTGGTGAGGGTGCCTCACAGCCCAAAGAAAGGTGTCAGTATGAAGATAAGGGGAGATGGGTGGGGGTGGGTGTTCAGAGGTTACTACTATGTGCGCCGACATGTGATGCAGGTGGGTTGATGAGGTTGAGAAGGTTATTTCCTCGTATTAGTTCTCTCACCGCATGCTCGACAGTCCACTTGACTCCCATGACCTTTTGGGCTTGGTAATCTTGCACAGTAACAGTGCAACTGAACTTTATTGGTGACATTCAAGTGTTTTGTAATCAATCCATTACAAAGCATTAGGTGAACCACAAAGCATTTATTGAAACCCATGCAGTGAACAATACATAATGTTGCTCTCCTCGTATCAGCTTACAGACTACCAAACTAAAGGGATGAGCAGGCTGTTATCAGTGGCTGCAGTCCTATTCAAATCCCAGACTGGACTACCTGGTGGAATGTATATCATGCATAAGATATGTGGTGAAGGTTATACTGACAGAGATAAATGTGGTTGATCTACATCCTTCCTCTTAAAGAAGCAAATCACAATTAAACAAACATATAGTCGAGTATATAGAAAAACACCAATATCAGGGGAGCGCACTTTACTTTGCGTACTGTACGCTGAGAGTAGCAAGTGAGAAGACAGTTCACCGACAGTACAAACCCGGACCTTGTACTAGTCATTGAACTTCGGATTCGGCTTGCAGACGCGAACCTTCGTGCGTACGGTACCAACCGTCACCTCCCTTCACCGAAGATTGAATACGAGAAGGGAGTGACACCGCAGGTCTGACCGGTGTTGAGGGAGAGGATGGAGACCTCTGCAGCATCCGGGGAGGTGAAGCAGCAGGCGAGACATCTGGACCGGGGTCAGCAGGCAGTTGTGGGACCGAGGGGCTAGAGCCGTTGGACTGTGGATGAGACACAGTCAGGGTAGTGTCGAGGCGGCACTGGCTCATTGACCGGACGAAGATGTTGCCGGGTATGTCTGTGGGTGCCATCATCAACACGGACCAGGTAAGCGCGCGGCTTAGGAGTAGGTCCTTGAATGACACCCAGCCGGTCGTAGCCTTTTGCCGTTTGCAAGCGGACAACCTGTCCTTTGGTCAATGGTGGAAGCGGTGTGCTTGACTTGTCATGGTATTTTTTCTGAGTATCGCGACGCTGTTGAAGTTGTGTCTGGGCCACAGCAGGGGCATGAATTTGTGGTTGTAGCATCTGATTGGCTACAGGTAGCGTAGTGCGAGTCTGCCTGGACATAAGGTGCTGGGCAGGGGAACCCAGAATTGAATCGCGAGAAATGTTTAGTAAATTAAGCAAGTCAAGATAGACGTCGGAACTGGCCCGATGGGATCGTTCCATCACTTGCTTGGCACTTCACCGCACGTTCGGCCAAACCATTGGACTGCGGGTAGTCTGGGCTGCTGGTGATGTGGCGAAAGTCCCAGCGTTTAGCGATGTTTTTGAAGTGCTGGCTGGTGAATTGGCTGAATTAGAAGAATCACATCACAGTATTGCTATGGATTTAACGAAGCAAGTAAAAGCATGAGAGGAATAGATCGAGTAGACGCACAGAGCCTCTTGCCCAGAGGAGTGGAATCGAGAACCAGAGGACATACGTTCATGGTGAGGGGGGAAAGATTTAATAAGAATCTGAGGGGTAACCTTTTCACGCAATGGGTGGTAGGTGTATGGAACGAGCTGCCAGAGGAGGTAGATGAGGTAGGTACTATCGCAACATTTAGGAAACATTTAGACAAGTACATGGATAGGACTGGTTTAGAGGGATATGGGGCAAACGCAGGTAGGTGGGACTAGTGTAGACGGGATGTGTTGACCGCTGTGGGCAAGTTGGGCCGAAGGACCTGTTTCCTGCTGCAAGACTCTGTGACTCGAAGTGGAGGCTGCTCTTTATGACATTCATTTTTAGGGTAGGAGGACACAATTGAATCATTGTGAATTCATGTTCATACTGTAATTAAATGAGGCAATGCAATTATTGTTTAACAAGTACTGAACTGAAATAAGACACGCGTCTAGATATCACATTGTCAGGGTGAGGAATTGTATAACCAGCTACCTTGAGCTTGAGTAGTGGTGTCTACACCCTGCTGATGTAACTATTGTGTACTTTTGTTACCCTGACTATTACACTTGAGGCTAGCTTCTCTTCTTCTACAACCTAATTTCATCTTGTTCTTTGCTGCTTACTTCCAAGAATAGCTCCTTGCCCATCGCTCTTGGATTTGCTAACCCAGACCAGCAATGTATTTTACCTATGCTTGTGGTAAAGCCCCTCCCGATCACTGAAATCTCCATTAGCCCTGCAGCCTTTTCAAACTCCACATTCCCTCTAATTCTGGTCTTTTGTGAATTCCCAATTTGATTTGCCTTTGGCTGAATCACCCTCAAAGGGTCGAATTTCTGATCTTTTCTGTCCTGCCTCAAGAGTGGACTCCTTTATGACATTGTACAAAACACCTCTGATGTGGAAATGCATAGGATGAAATGCCTAGAAAGTTGCTATAATGTTTAGATTGATTAGGTTTGATTGTACTCGTTAAATTATAATTTGTCTGGAGAGCATGCAAAACAAGGTTTTTCAGCGCATCTGATAAACCAATTCGCAATAGGAATGCCCCTTAGGATTTATCTTGTTGACCAAACGTAGCTCACCTGGCCTGTTCATGGTCATATTTTGTCTGAGCACTTCTGTGAAGCATCATGGAATGATTTACAATATAAATGCAAGTTGTTGTTTCATGGGATCCTGTTCAATTTTTGAAATACAAATGGGATTTTCCAAAATATATACGTCATTGTGAATGGTCTTTTTTTTTAACCTTTTCTTCCTCATTCTCTCCCTGACTTCTGAGAATATTGAAACAATGCAGGAAGAAGTTTTCAGATCTATTCACTGAAATTTGATTCCACTTTAACCTAGGAAGAGTAGCATGTAATAATGCCAGGTTTAATAATTGTGAATTAAAGTTTTGGGAAATTTTTGGTTTTCATGGATTACTTGACCATTGGCACATATGAAATATATAATCTTCATACCATGATCTCCAGGTGATGCTTCAGGAGGTTGATCCTATATTGAGATAAGTCAAGAGTAAATCAGGTGTATAAATTACCAGGGGATAATCATTAGGAATTAGAACAGAAAAAGACTACTTCAGGCAGCACTGCAGGAAGATGAGACCCAGTCTGGTGATGAAAGAAATAGCAACTAATCTCCAGCAGGTGCAAGTGTCAGTGAAAGTTGAACCAATGCTTTGTGTTGGACCGTTTCCTTTTATAACAGGTATAACAGGTATAACAGGTATAACAGAGCTTTATTTGTCGTTCGGTACCGAAGTACCGAACGAAACTACATAGCAGTCATAGAAAAAAAAAAGAACACAAGACACATGACCCCAACACAAACGTCCATCACAGTGACTCCAAACACCCCCTCACTGTGATGGAGGCAACAAAACTTCCACTCTCTTCCCCACGCCCACGGACAGACAGCTCGTCCCCGACCGACCCGCACAGTCCCCGCACCGGGCGCTGAAACGTCTCGCGGCCGAACCGGGCGATGAAAGGCCCGCGACCAAGCCTTGCGCAGCTAAGTCCCGTGGTCGAGCCGCACCGGGCGATGTCAAGTCCGCAGCCGAGCCGCACCAGCGATGAAAAGCCCCGCAGCCGAGCTGCACCGGGCGATGTTAAGCCCCGCGGCCGAGCTGCACCGGGCGATGTTAAGCCCCGCAGCCGAGCTGCACCGGGCGATGTTAAGCCCCGCAGCCGAGCTGCACCGGGCGATGTTAAGCCCCGCAGCCGAGCTGCACCGGGCACTGTTAAGTCCAGCGGCCAAGCCGCACCGGGATGTAAAGTCCAGCGGCCGAGCCGCAGCGGGCGATGTTAGGCCCCGCAGCCGAGCCGCACCCCGCGCCGTGAGGAAGAGAAAAGTTCCCCCCCCCCCACCCACCCACACCACCACCCCCTCCCACACATACACAACCAAAAAAAATATATAAAAGCCATCCCAACACCGACACACAACAAAAAAAAAGAGAAAAAAAAGACGGACAGACTGCTAGTCAGCCGCTGCCGTTAGAGTTGAATGTGCAGAGAAGTGCTCACCTACTTTTTTGTGAAGGATGGGCTGCAAAGTGGCACAGTGTTGCTGTTTCACAGCGCCAGATTTGATCCTGACCTCAGGTACTGGCTGTACGGGGTTTGTACCTTCTCCCTGTGACCGCGTGGGTTTTCTCCAGGTGCTCTGGTTTCCTCCCACACTCCAAAGACATACATGTTTGTATGTCAATTGGCTTCTGTAAAATAGTAAATTGTCCCTCGTGTGTACGATAGTGCTATCGTTGGTTGGTAAGGACTCGGTGGGCCAAAGGGTCTGTTTCCACACTGTATCTCTGAAGCCTAAAATAAAGTTTTCATACCCTGAGGAACATATAAGCAATCACCAGTTCTACATCCAAACTTCTCTTCATGCATAAGCAAAATGGGTTCAATTCTAGCCTCATCTCCACAATGGAAATCTGAAGAGATCAAGTACAACACTGCTTTTGAAATCTGGCTAATTTTACTTTATATCGTTAATACCTGACACTAATTATGGTCCAGCGTAAAATTAATGTTCCATTTAATACAATGAACTACCTGTCTGAGGAGTTAGTTTAAAATTGGAAGTATCTGCAAGCTAATTTCCTTGAAAGCCTTTATATCCACAACCATTTTCATTCTTAAGTGACACACACTCATGTACAGTACATGCTATGGATTGTAAGGAAAAGTTTATCTTTCATTCCATTTAATTACAAATGTAACCAGGTAAGATCAGGCATTGCAGCGCTGCCAGGGAAATGGTTCCCCTCAATGTACATTGCATTGAGAAATATACTCGTCCAAATCCAGTACCCAATGTCGAGTATTACATTGGAGCGATGATTTTACTGCCTATGCCATCAATAAATCCTAATCCTCTGTGACTCGTAATTGAAAGATATATCTGGGAAAAGTTATTCCAATATTTAAAAGTTAATTTGAACTGTTTGGAATTTAGAATCAATGAGAGTAATCTTATCATTTGGTCTTTGGAAGACATTTCTGACATTGGTAAATTAGAGTTTTAAGCATCTTTAAAACTTTTAATGTAAACCAGAAGTGACAGATTATACATTTTGAATGCACTTTAAGTGTGAACTGAAATTGAAGTTGCCTATGATATTTTACAGTGCTGTTATTTCTCACACGAGGTGATATTTCCTTGCATTGTTGGTTGACTTTGTCTTTTAATACTTGCTGGTTACTTAAGATCAGAAGCTAATGGTGGTATGCCATACAGTCCACACGCGAAGAGTGCATTTAATAAAACCATCTGGATGAATCTTTCAGTCTTCAGATGTGGTATGGTTGATTACGACCAAATCAACCAATTATTTTGAAAGGTATAACACCTTTTAATAGCACTGCAGTTAGTTAGCCACTGAAATACTCAAAGCATCAATACAGATTAGCAAATGGTTTAGGGCAGAAAGTGAAATCCATAGAGAAAATCGATAGTTTTATGAGAAGCAAAAGCCATTAGATCTGCAGCATGTCACCCTTATAAATTATTATAAATCACATTGCAGACAAGTTAGAAATTTGTTCACACATGCTAAACAGGAAAAGTGCATGTTAAACCAATAGAGTCCAATGGAGCTGATTTTCAGAAGTGGGAGATGATGTGTAGAATTGGAGAATTTGGTGTTCATACTGTGGTCAAACCATCATTTTTTAATATATGTACCTATCGGCCTTCTCTTAACAGGTGCACCATTTGAGTCCTCCGTAGTCAACCTTGTTTGCAATCTCTCCCAATGGAGAGTAGTGCCTGACCTGGTCTTTTCCCATGCCAATGCAGAATCCATCTCTGAGTTAAGTTCATGAGGTGTATATCTGAGCCTGTAGCTGCAGGGATCAGATTGATGTGCCTTCTTACTTTCTTCCATTGATGTTTAATTTGGCCAGATTGCACTGTTTGCACATCTGGAAAGAGGAAGTCGTATGGATGGAGGAGAGCATGGGAACATGTGAGGGGCATGCGAAAACCATCTGCAGTTTGTAAATCAGAGGGGGGGATATGGGGTTCATGGCCAGCACATTGTATCTCAGGTTCTTTAGACTTTTAGACTTTCGAGATACAGCATGGAAACAGGTTACATGGCCCACCAAATCCACACTGACCAAACACTACCACTATCCTACACACACTAGGGTCTATTTACAATTTTATAGAAGCCAATTAATCTACAAACCTTTCCTTCTTTGGAGAAAACTGGAGCACCCAGAGAAAACCCACGCTGTCTCAGGGAGAACGTACAAACTCCATATAGACAGCACCCGTAGTCATGATCAAAAATGGGTCTCTGGTGCTGTAAGGCAGCAACTGTACCGCTGCGCAACTATGTCACCCACTGCGCCACTGTGCCGCCCTGTTGAGTGGGTGACATTAGCTAGGGCACCAGTGGATGTTCTCTGTCGCTGCTGGCACTGGGTTGCAGCTCATTGTCCAACACAAGAACTACTGTCAATGTGTGCAAGCTGTGAGAGATGGACGTCAAGTCTTTGAGTGGTGCTCAGTGTGTGGGTTGATGATAGAGCAAACTAATGTTACATCTAAGACCTGATTCCTGGACATTACTAGTTGGTGTGATCGAGCAGTACATTGAGCACTGTATGATGCAGGCACGTGGCATATATGTAAATGTTTTCACTGACCTTGATCATATTGTGAGGTTACTGAACGTTTTCCTGCACTGCATTAAGGCACTTGGAGCTTGACTACTTGCATTCAGCTACAAAGCCATTTTCTCTAAGGACAATTTCAGCATGAACCTGTAGTCATAGTCGTAGACTCGTACAACATTAAACAGCACAGCACGGGAACAGTCTCTTTGGCCCATAATAAGCTTCAGAGCAATGCTGTATGAAAACAGGCCCCTTGACACAGCCTATCTATGACAGGCATGTTAGAATTCAGGACTGGTCCCATTTGCCTGTCGTTTGACCCATATCCCTCCAAACCCTTCCTATCAATGCATATGTCCAAATGTCTTTAAAAGTCATAACTGTACCCGATACTGTGTGGAGGTCTGCTTGAACCACTGAGGATGCAGAACATCTTTTATTTGCTCCATCTCATCGAACAAGAGTTTGGATTTCTATGCAGCTGTGCTATGTTCTGCCTTTTCTCTTATGAGGCTGAAATGAGTTCCACCAACTTGTTAAGGGACAAAGCAACTTTAAGAGACACAAGAGACTGCAGATCATTAGCAAAGCACAAAGTGCTGGAGTAACCCAGTGGGTCAGGCAGCATCTAGGGAGGGAATGAACAGACCTGTATTTTTTTCCCCTTTAAGAGAGGCTCGCTGAATTGTAACAGCACAAGATAGCGTGGACTGATAATTGTAACTGAGGCTGTGCTAAGGCAATCAACGCCATAACTAATGCTACCTGATTGCTGACAGTGAGGAAAAGAAATGGATTTGGTTCCTGCTAGCCCCGAGTAACCTTGCATTGTAGTCTTGGTGCCTCTTTTCTAGTGAAATCAGATTTAGCTCCTGATATCTCTGCACTTTGTAGTGGTGTAGACCAGGAATTTTCCATGGGTTGGGAAATGTGGGTAAGAATTATGGTTCAGTTAAAATGTTGAAAGCTGTGAAAAATATTTCTCTTCCATTCCAGTTTCAGTATAATAATTACCTATTCCCAAATGACAAGATCTTTTATGACATTTGCTGAATATGTGAAAACTCTGCAAATAGTTGATCCCAACCAAGTTTGCTTCGTGAGCATTACAGACTTCTTGACCTGTGTCAGTTCAGCTCTTTGCCCTTGCTCTGCCTTTCAATATGGTAGGTGAAGAATTTACTATATATTGTTACAATGTCAACACAACCAAATTTTGGCTGGAGAATAAAAACAATTGCTTTTTCACGCCTCTGACCCTGACGGGAGAAAACTGAGATAAATTTAAACTGGAGGAGGAGCATCCAATCGGGAGTTTTAGGATTACAAGTTTGCAAGGTTTCTGGTCGTTGCTGTGTCTGCTAAGCCAATGTGACCAAAGTTTACTGTACATTTCTGATAACACCCTGCACTCACTACACCTTTCTGAACTGTAGTATTGGACATTACAGGGTTATTTCACAACATTTAGCTGCATTAGAATTAATGTATTTATTAATTACATTTTGTTCTTCACGTGGAGGATTAGCAGCTGACTGTTTCATTTTTTATTAAACCTATCATCTTGGGGATACTGTCTAGACTATTATGAATTTCACCGGAGGGGTTGACAAATAGACCCAAGAGATGGGAACAACTAACATACATTGTTGACATTGCAATAGAAGCCTCCCATCCTGAGTGAGTCAGGCACTATTTACATACCCTGTACTTCAGAGTCACTGACAACACGGAAAGATTTTCTTTCCTCTTTTGCACTAATGCTCACTGTGGGATCCTTGGAGAGTGCTGTGGTGAACCCCAGGGAGCACTCACATTTCTGTATCGTTTAGCACTAGTGCTTGTTAACCTACCAGTGCATTATTTCTTTGGCTTGTACCCATATATCACATTTCTGTATTGTTTTCTTTTGGATGGTTGTTCTTCAGAAGTTAAGATCCAGGATTGTAGCAGAGGGGGAGCGGTGGGAAAAGTACGTTTAAAGGGGGCAACATACATAGAACAACTGCAAAAAAACATTATTCCATGAACCAGTATACCACTAACTGAACTAATTTTAAATCTTGGCTCTTTAAAAGTGAAATGCAAAACAAGACTTCAGAGTTTGAACGTTTCTATCTACACACATCATAGAACTGTACAGAACAGGAATCAGTTCAATTTAGTTCAGTTTAGTTTATTGTCACATGTACCAAGGAACAGTGAAAAGCTTCTTGTTGCATGCTATCCAATCAGCGGAAAGACAATACATGATTACAATCGAGCCTTTTACAGCGTACAGATACATGATAACGTTTAGTATTAACTTTAATTTATATGCTGTAACTGTAATTCTTTTTTTTTGTGCACAATCCGCAGGCATTGCCACTTTCATTTCACTGCACATCGTGTATGTGTATGCGACAAATAAACTTGACTTGACTTGACTTGCAAGGTAAAGCCAGCAAAGTCCAAACAAGGATAGTTCGAGGGTCACCAATGAGGTAGATGGTGGTTCAGGACTGCTCTCTGGATGTGGTGGAATGATTATTGGCCCTTTGGCTCATAATATTTGTGGCAAACGTATTTCCTAGCTGAACTGATCTCTTCTGCCTGCACATGATCCATACCTCTCTATTCCCTGTACTTTCATGTGCCGATCTAACAGAATTAAATAAATTAGAGTGCGAATGATGCAAATAGTCTCCCTCTGGCTTTTTGTCTTCCTGCTCTCTCCACTCTCACATGTATCCAATGTTATGCTAAGACAAGAATTCTGGTAATGATGGGTCCAATAAACACTTGCCAGCGAAGGGTGGGTGTGAGATCTACTATGGTCTTGGTTACGAAGTGTGTCATTACTTTGAGCCTTTGTCTTTGTAAATAAGGTGCCTAAATACTGGCAGCACTCCTATCTTTGAATGTAAATTGGAGAAGAAATCATCAGCCCATTGTTCAAGAAGTGTAAGAAAATAACTGCAGATGCTGTACAAATCGACGGTATTTATTCACAAAATGCTGGAGCAACTCAGCAGGTCAGGCAGCATCTCAGGAGAGAAGGAATGGGTGAGGTTTCGGGTCACCCTTCTTCAGACTGATGTCAGGGGGGAGGGCGAGACAAAGGAAGGATATAGGTGGAGACAGGAAGATAGAGGGAGAACTGGGAAGGGGGAGGGGAAGAGAGGGACAGAGGAAGTATCTAAAGTTGGAGAAGTCAATGTTCATACCGCTGGGCTGCAAATTCACAAAATGCTGGAGTAACTCAGCAGGTCAGGCAGCATCTCAGGAGAGAAGGAATTCACAAAATGCCCATTGTTCAATGGATGTTATTTTCTAGTGCATTGTGAAAAACGTGGCAGTGTCGTGCAAGATCCTTAATCACAAGTCGGGTTACTACCTACAACATCCCACGGCCTCCAGGAGCTGTGGTGCAATTATGGGTGATAGACTAACATTTTCAAATACTGCCAGGCATTAGAATAACCTGACATCTAAAAGACAACCACTGTAGTTGAACAATAACTATTGAAATCAATATTAATGTTAACTGAAGTTAATGGTGTTCTCGGCTCTTGAAAAGATCGATCTCCATAATTAATGCTGGGGTCAGGTAGAATTAATACTGTCCCCTTCTCTCCTCCCTCCCTCCATTGCTTCTACCTCTCTCCACATCAAGAAACTGAACTCTGCACTGGAATGGCAAGATTTTTGCTCTTTGCCAGTTGCTGAGCTAATGGCATGGAAGTAAAACTGACCTTGATATGTGGCTAGGACTCTCACTAGTTTCAGGTTGGTCCAGAAAATACCTGGCTGAATTTCAGGACAATAGTTTGAAATCACTGCAACTTGGTAGCTGAAGTGAAGTGAGAATGGTCGGATGTTTGTCAAAGTAAGAGTGGTTCTATTCTCATGACTTAGCTGGATAGGACTTGTTGACTAGAAATCAAGAGTATCAGAAAAAAAATCTGGGGAAATCTTGATTAGTACGGGTGTCTGGGGTTATGGGGAGAAGGCAGGAGAATGGGGTTAGGAGGGAGAGATAGATCAGCCATGATTGTATGGCGAAGTAGACTTGATGGGCAAATGGCCTAATTCTGCTCCTATCACTTATGAACTTACATAATATGGTCACATGCAATGATAGATTCCATGCCTCATTTTAGTCCTGTCAGTTGTCAAAGTTGAATTATTATATCTTTTATTCTTTTTCCATTAGCTCCTTCAGTCAAGTAAACCTGTAACACAACATATGTGGTTTTATGTTGGCACAAAGATTTACTTTTGTTATTCTTGGCACAAAACTGTTGAACGAACTGTAACAATTACTGAAACTTAATTACAAATCTTTGCTCCTGAATTTTTCATTTCTCTAATGTGATCATCATGGTAATGCTATTATATATACATTATTAACATCAAAACTACTGGAACTTTACATTTGACATTGATAATGATTTTCATGCCAAAAACAGCATCTAAAATAATTGGTGCACATAGTGGATTGGAAAAAAATCAAGAAATGTAATGCATTATTTAAATCATGTATTAGATTTTTTTTATAAACAGCATATTTCATTCTATAGCTCCATCAAATCACCTGATTTCCTTGATTGGATCAATTCCATCTATTAATTAACTCCCCTGCCCTGTGCCCTACCTGTTTCTTCCCCCCCCTCCCCCCTCCTCCCCCCCCCCCCCCCCATGCGGCCCTTCGAGCCAGCACCGTCATTCAATGTGATCATGGCTGATCATTCACAATCAGTACCCCGTTCCTGCCTTCTCCCCATACCCCCTGACTCTGCTATCTTGAAGAGCTCTATCTAGCTCTCTCTTGAACGCAACCAGAGAATTGGCCTCCACTGCCTTCTGAGACAGAGAATTCCACAGATTCACAACTCTCTGACTGAAATGGAGCATTGAAAGTGTAGCCCGGTGAGTAGAAAGGGAGCACTGCAATGAGACTAAAGTGTGTTCAAGGGAACGGAGGAACTGGATCCAGGTGAATGGGAAAGGAGTGTGTCAAACATTACTCACTGAGCTGGTTGCTGAGCCACAGTAAGGGCTGGTAATTAAGACTAGTTTGCACCAAGCCACACCTGTCACGCCTTTGAAGTCCGATGTTGAGCCAGTAAATTTAGACGCATGGGAATCCTGAACATGATGACATTAACATGGACAAAAACACAGCTATGTACAGAATTGACTGCATTTTCCTGCTTGTTCCAGCCCAATGTATTTCATATTATCTTTGTAGGAAAATAACTGCAGATGCTGGTTTAAATCGAAGGTAGACGCAAAATGCTGGAGTAACTCAGCGGGTCGGGCAGCATCTCAGGAGAGAAGGAATGGGTGACGTTTCAGGTCGAGACCCTTCTTCAGACTGATGCAGGATCTTGACCCGAAACGTCACCCATTCATTCTCTCCTGAGATGCTGCCTGACCCGCTGAGTTAGTCCAGCATTTTGTGTCTACCTTCATATTATCTTTGAGCTTGTTTGTTCTTCCCCTGTCCACCTCTCTATTCCTTCCAGTCCCATTCAATGGTGTAGGCAGCTGTTTGGCCAAACATATGATGTGTATAAAATCACCGATAGAAAGACTTTATCATTCCTGCTGCAAGATCTGTATTGCTGTCCTCCATTCTGAATAGCAATGAAGCAGTTGCATAAATCAGAGGACTGGAAATCAAAGCGTGAGTGCTATTCAAAATAGTGGGCAGCTGATATGTGTTTGTTTTTCCTGTTAAGAAGCACTGGAGGAAATCCTCTATTTTGTTTATACAGCGACCTGTTACAATGTTCCATCGTTCATATACAAATCTGTGAATGTGGGTTGACTGGAACTGGGGTATTTATATTGCTGGTTCTCGATCCAGCTGTTCAACTGCCACAATAACTTTTTTTTTCCTTACTGTATAACTGTATGTGTAACTTCATTAGTCTAAGTTGCCCCTGGTGTGAAAGGAGTGGATGCAAAAGTGGGATTACAGAGAAACAGTGTAAACGGGTGATTGATGTTCGGCATGGACTTGGTGGGCCAAAAAGCCTGTTACCATTGTTGTATCCTTAAACTAAAACTAAAACTATTGGGCAGTACTACTTGGCCAGTACTCATGAACCTACAGCATCAGCATCAAGAAGTATGAAACTTTAATGTCCTTGGAAAAGCATCTTTGAGGCACTTCCTAATTTCCTACCAATGACATATCATTCTAACTTCGACATATACTGGCCTTACTGAATGTCCTGCAACATCCCCACCCCCCACCCCCATGCCATTCCAGTGCTATTACATAGATCTCAACAGTTCCATATCAAATAGACATTTATTTTGGAAATAAATTGCCCACAAGGTATTGAGATTGAATCCCCAGGCGCGTAGTGGAATGCAGGGGCCTTGGAAGAACCTAAATGGAGCTATAATCCTGTGAATCAAAATCAACAGCAGCAATTTTGAATAAACATAGAGCGTGAATAACACATGTTTGATGAGGCTGTGCTTAAAAATACTTTCCATCTTACAATATAGTGATGCAACAAATCATTAAAGTCACATCTGCTGGTTACAAACCTTTAAAACGCAAACTTGAGCTCTGCCAATAACTCAAGAACATGTGCTGATAAACAACACCAGCTCACGTTAAAGCTAGATTTCTATTTCTTATTTTTTATAAGCATATTTGTGATCTCTTCAAGTTTGAGACAATACAGTTTGATTGCATTAATATATTTTTGGTTAGGATGTGAGTCATGTTCAGTAAATATACTTTACTGCAAAGAGGGCATTGTTGCCTTAGTGTTGTTTTCTCCACCAAGCAAGTTTAATTTATTCTAGAGTGAGTGCTATGCTCGCTTGTGGTAAAATATTGGGTGATTCCATGATCTGCTTTAATAACTCGGATAAGTAACAAAATTAAGGGTAAACCATGATTCATAGAAACATAGAAACATAGAAAATAGGTGCAGGAATAGGCCATTCGGCCCTTCGAGCCTGCACCGCCATTCAATATGATCATGGCTGATCATCCAACTCAGTATCCTGTACCTGCCTTCTCTCCATACCCCCTGATCCCTTTAGCCACAAGGGCCACATCTAACTCCCTCTTAAATATAGCCAATGAACTGGCCTCAGCTACCCTCTGTGGCAGAGGATTCCACAGATTTACCACTCTCTGTGTGAAAAAAAACTTTCTCATCTCAGTCCTAAAAGACTTCCCCCTTATCCTTAAACTGTGACCCCTTGTTCTGGACTTCCCCAACATCGGGAACAATCTTCCTGCATCTAGCCTGTCCAACCCCTTAAGAATTTTGTAAGTTTCTATAAGATTCCCTTCCTTCTTGGCAGTGCCAAAGTCAAGTCATGATACCTGTTTGTTCTCTTCCTTTCAATCTATTGTCATGTGCTCGACTGCAATGGTATCTCCAAGCAGAACTCAATACCACATAAAGAATCAGTGGAAACAATACTATATATCTTTATTGTCATTGTACAGGGTACAACGAGATTGGGAATGCACCTCCCATATGATGCAATAAATTAATTAGCTAGTCAGTATTAATTTAAATTTAAACAACCCAATGAAACAAATTAAAACAGTTTTAAAACAGAATAAAGTGCAAGTAGATCTGTGCTGGTTCACTGTGCGATGTGACCATCCGGCTCAGCAGGACCAGTTCATAGCAGCTATGGCCCTGGGGATGAAGCTGTTCCTTAGTCTGGAGGTGCGGACATAGAAGGTCTTGTATCGTCTGCCCGATGGTAGAAGTTCGAACAGACTGTTGCAGGGGTGTGAAGAGTCTTTGTGGATGCTGGTGGCTTTTCTGAGGCATCGTGTGTTGTAGCATATGAGAAAGTGTTGCTCAGATGCATTTCAAAACACTCTAAGTCACAAATTTCAGCACCCCCTTCCTCCTGCCTTCTTCAACTCATGCACCCTGTGTGCTGACAAGCTGATCAACAGGTTAAATGAATACAAACATTGAAAGTCGTGCATTAATAGTGCCCCAGCGCTGAGTATAATCAGGATGTACAGAGTTTGTACGTTTTCCCTGTGACCATGTGGATTTTCTCTGGGTGTTCCAGTTCCCACTCACATTCCAAAGACGTGCAGGTTTGTAAATCTGTAAATTGTCCCTAATGTGTAGAATAGAATAGTGTATGGGTGCTGGTCGGTGCGGACTCAGGGGGCCGATGGGCCTGTTTCCACACCGTGTCTTTAAACTAAAAGTACTAATTTTGACCTGGCCGCAGCTGATTTCAACACACCCACCATCATCAGCCTCCTCCCCGCCTCACCATCTTCATCCCAGCAGTGCACCTCCCCTCATTTCTCAGGAGAGGATTATTTATGGATTTAAATTGGGCCACTCTACTTGCATTAGCACAACAGGAAGAGCAAACCCTTGGGCAGACCCTATGTGTGAGCTTTGCCGTACATATCCAGAGCATTCAGGAGCAAAATCGGTCTGAGGAAAGGGACACACATAACAGAGGGAAATTGATTAGTTGTTTCTATCTTTTTGGGTTGATTTTTGTTTAACGTCATTACCAGACCCAAGCCAGTTCCTTCACCAACCCTCAGTAAGCCTTAGTCATTGCTAATGGCAATAGGGAATGCATAGCAATTCAATAGGGGGAACATAAAAAGGTTTAACCCCTCACTCGCGATGCAGTCTGCTTTATAATTTATGAATGGACCAGCAAATATATTTTTTAGATTTAGATTTAGAGATACAGCGCGGAAACAGGCCCTTCGGCCCACCGAGTCCGCGCCGCCCAGCGATCCCCGCACATTAACACTATCTTACACACACTAGGGACAATTTTTTAAAAACATTTTACCCAGTCAATTAACCTACATACCTGTACGTCTTTGGAGTGTGGGAGGAAACCGAAGATCTCGGAGAAAACCCACGCAGGTCACGGGGAGAACGTACAAACTCCGTACAGACGGCGCCCGTAGTCAGGATCGAACCTGAGTCTCAGGCGCTGCATTCGCTGTAAGGCAGCAACTCTATCGCTGCGCCACCATGCCGGTAATTTAATATGGGATTAAATCTACTCCCACTTCTTTTGTGGGTGGAATTGGATTGAGATTATCAGCAGTTCTGGCCTGCGTACTGTGTTACATGTATTTCTACGATACAGTGGTGGGGGGAATAATCTGCAGTGGTTTAATGTTACTGAGCTGACCGACTGTTTTGGGTTTGAATGGTTCTTTTTTAGATTCCTTTATAAACATTCATTTGGAATGCCTGCTCCCCATTTGATGGCTGGAGATATGGAAAGATCAATCACTGGTTTCAGGCTAACACTGGCAAGAGAATGTGGAAACTTAAAGTGAAAAATCTTTTTCAGGCATTTTTCAAACAACACATGAAGCATAAATTCAGGCCACACCATTAAGAGTTGATCTGATGAAAGAATGTTCCACACTAAGCAACATATCTGTCTAATTGTAACCCAACCAGGGCCTCAATTTTAAAAAAAGATGAAAGGTTCATTATTACTTAGCTGTCCACGTGGCAGCTGTAGCTATTACAGTTCTTCATAAATTAATGCAAATTGAATTTGTGCAGGGTTCCTGTTGCATTTAACTTTGACGTGAAGTGATGAAGTGTGTGCTTCTGTGTGCTGTGTTGTGTGTGCTTCTGTTTCTCATTGACAGCTATTGCTACTTAGTCCTGCACACAATCAATGGCAGCATATAAAGTGTCTAGCTGTCTCCAAGTATTGGAAATGTTTCTCACTGCTGCAGAGGAGAGCTTTGTCACTCTTGTATTTCATTTTGCCCCAAGGATAACATTTCAGTTCTGAGTTGTGCTGACCTGAGTTAAATTTTTGTTACTTGCTGTTAAGTTATTTTCTGTGTCTGCTCCTTTTATCGACCCTCTCTGTGTTGAATGCCATGTATCTGCTGTGTAGACTGATAATCGAGTGTTTCTGTAAGCTGTGACACTTCTAAGCTTGTTGGTATTGGAAGAAAACTGTAGCAGTGTTTGCATTGATTCTATTATGCATCAGACCTGAAGAAGTGTTCTGACCCGAAACATCAACTATTCCTTTTCTCACCCACTGAGCTGCTCCAGAATTATGTGTCTATCTTCGGTATAAACCAGCATCTGTAGTTCCTTCCTACACATAGTAGATTTATTTAGCCAGGTTTCACTGAAACTACCCTGATACTACATGTATCAGACCTGTTATACCTTTGATAGACCGAGGAATGGAGGGTACAATTAAAGATTCCATTGGACTTCCTTGTCTGACATGATTCTAAATGTTAGAACAGTGATTTAAAAGGAGATATTGAAATCTGGGAAATAACTCAAAAGCAGGACAGAATGATCCAGAATTTTTTGTGAATGTACTTAAGCTAAGTTATCTGACGCTGTGATTCAAAATCATTGGAGTTTTAGCACTGACCGCCAATAGGAGAAGCGTCGAACAGAGGACAAACTCACTGTAGCAAATGTGGAGAAACTGAATGAAAGTTTGCACAAAACTGTCCCCAGTAACTGGGTGCAGAGAAGCAATGATAAGCCTTTGGGAGCATATTCAGCTTGACCAGCCAGGGTGCAATGTGTAACATAGATAATAGACAATAGGTGCAGGAGTAGGCCATACGGCCCTTCGAGCCAACACCGCCATTCAATGTGATCATGGCTGATCATCCACAATCTGTACCCCATTCCGGCCCTCACCCCAGATAGATGATAATGCGTGGCTTGGAAACTCTAAAGAGGGAAATACACCACCATTATGTATTAAGAAAATAACTGCAGATGCTGGTAGAAATCGAAGGTATTTATTCACAACATGCTGGAATAACTCAGCAGGTCAGGCAGCATCTCAGGAGAGAAGGAATGGGTTCCTTATGTATTAAGTTGTTCACACAAAGTGCATTTCAATGAACACCCTAAAGTATCTGCCGTGTTACTTCCCCCTGGGAGAGGCTAGTGCAGTTTTAATGTTAAGCACATTAACAACAACTGATGTTTAATATCAATTGTACATCATCTTGAGATGACACATGACCCAGAAAGTGTTTGATGAAAAAAAACATTTTTTAGAAGTTATTTTCTCCAATTGAAAATTCTTAAATCCAAATTATGGATGTAAGCAGTCTGTTAAAAAAAATCAAATGTTTAAATGTATCCATTAAATCGTGATCTGTAATATCATCATTAGAATTTTTAGTTGAAGATATTTATTTCTCCCAAACATCTCCATTTTGAGAAATATAAAGCTGGCTCTTCATCGTTGCTGGGTCTAAATCCAGGTGTTCCCACTCCAGTTCAGTTTAGTTTATTGCCATGTGTACCGAGGTACAGTGAAAAGCTTTTGTTGCGTGCTGCCAGCCAACTGTACATTGAGAGTATCTTCAGCAGAGGGGCTGCAACCATTCTAGATGTGGCTTATCCTTACCTTCTTGAGGACAATGAAAGATGGGTAATAGCTGCTCGCCATTCCAGTGATGCTAAGATTCTGAAACAGATTAACAAATAAAAATATGTGGTCCTGCAAGAAAGGACGCAGTATGAAATCTGGTTCTGGGAATTGAAATGGGCCAAGTGGGCTACATGTCCAATGAATCAACACTTGGAAGTTACTGATGACATTTGGATTAATGACGCAGAGGACCAAGAAAGGACTAAACTTCGAGTTAAATTAACTTCAATGGAATTAAAAAACATGAAAAAAATTAACCAAATAATGGAAAACAGAACTATAATGGGACAATGGATGACCTTTAAAGTGCTAATGTTTCAGGTTATGTACATTCCACAAGGGGAAAGGAAGATGGCAGAGTTGTGATAGATGGTTGCTCTTCAGTTTGGAGGATAGTCAACAGTGGTGACAAATAGATTTTTGAAAATATATTTATTATTTTCACTTTGTTGCATTGTATGAATTTTCCAAATGTTCATATTAGAGGACTATTCTTTACTTTGATCTAACATTTGTTTTTGTGCAGCCTATTTCTCTGTTCCTATCAAGTTAAATACTCTATCAAAGCAAGCTGTTTGATTTACACATTTGATCGACACACTGACATTGCGCAGTACAACAAGGGGAGTGACCTCTTAGCTTTTAGCCCTGGAGCTTTCCATGAGGGCCCTTTGGCTGATTTTAATCATGATTTTTTAGATGAACTCTCATCCGAAGAACATTAGTCAAATGCATTGAATATCTGATTGAAATGATGTGACATTCACTGAGGTCATTTCCATCGATAAAACTTGGCAAGCATGGCACACGAATGGAAATACTCCATGGTTTCATTCGAATCTGTGGAATTCTCTGCCTCAGAAGGCAGTGGAGGCCAATTCTCTGAATGCATTCAAGATAGAGCTAGATAGAGCTCTTAAGGATAGCGGAGTCAGGGGGTGTGGGGAGAAGGCAGGAATGGGGTACTGATTGAGAATGATCAGCCATGATCACATTGAATGGCGGTGCTGGCTCAAAAGGGCCGAATGGCCTCCTCCTGCACCTATTGTCTATTGTCTATTGTTTTCTGCTATTTATTGTATTTCTTCACCTTTTTCTTTAATTTGGGCTGGTGGGCCAGTCACAACTACAACTGTTACTGTTTGCAGGCTTTTCTACTTGGAAGCTTGGACTCCCCCATCTTGGCCCAACCTCCAACATCCCTGCCAGTTTACTGCCATCTGCCAATCTCCTGGCTCATTCCGTGCTGCCTGCCTGGGATCTCCACACAGAGTTCTGAGGCCATCAATATCTCTCAGCCCTTGCATCGGCAGATAAGTCTGAAGAAGGACCCCAATCCGAAACATCACCCAATCCTTCTCTCCCGAAATGCTGCTTGTTCCGCTGAGTTACCCCAGCATTTTGTGTCTATCTTCCCAATCCGAAATGTTACCAGTCTGTAGTCCTCCATAGATTCTGCCTGGCCTGCTGGGTTCCTCCAGCCATTTGGTATGGTCTATTCATTGGTTTAGGGAAATGATAAATGAATTCTCTATCATCACTCTGGGTGATGCGTCCAATTTATTGCGTGTGGAGTGAAAGATAAAAAATGATGTTTCTGTTGGCTATAATTTATTTTTTCTATCCATCATGTGGCTCAGTCTATTGGGTTAAGCAAATGTTTTGATTATTTTCCACACCTCATTGAAAAGTGGGCATATCTTGGTTCCTGCCTGGAATGGTTGCCTGGTCCACCACAATAGGGCCATGATTAAGAAAATGACTGCATTTTCTATTTTCTGTTTTGCATTTGACCTTCCAGCAACATTCACCATTCGTTAATGGTAACAAATAATGGAAACTGCAATCGTCCCATTGAGGGAATCGTAATGTTCCCATCATCTGTCAGCTCATCTCAGTGTTCTATTCTTCACCAGTTACTCACGCCAGAAGCAGGCAAATCAACATTGCAAACTGCCAAACATTTTTATTTATCCATTGGCAATTATTCTGATACGATTTTTTACCAACAACTGTTGTGTGTTTTCTTCATGCCTGTCTTCTCTACACTTATATCTGCCCTGTTATCTTTATGTGGTGGGACTAGTGTAGATTAAACATGTGGGCAAGTTGGGTCGAAGGGCCTGTTTCACACTGTATGACTCTATACCATCATCTTAAACAATTTTTAATCAATCACTTGGTACTAACACTTTAGTGACCGAGCCAATGGTTGTCAGCATCGTCTCCTCCAAATGACTCGGACTGTAGACATGGTGGTGCCATGAGGCTACTGTGTCACCGTCTGTTAGAAAATAGAGCTTCTGACTGCATTGCAATATGATATACATATGGCTCTAAGTATATATAAAATATGAGGTGAGCGAGTAAGCATGAAATAGTAGTGGGAGTGTAAACGTAGCTGTGCAGATGGTATTAAATTGGATTTGTTGCAGATTATATTCAGAAGACATCTCAGGTCATTGAATCTTTTCCTGCACTGTGACTGGGCCCTATATTTACTGGCATTTGTCTTCCTGCCACCTTCTCCCATTGTCATTTTGTGTGTGTGTGTGCGTGTGTGTGTGTGTGCGTGCGCGTGTGTGTGTGTGTATGCGCGTGCACAAGTATGTATTCTAGCCCAGTGATTTTCATCCATTTTTGCCCAATAAATTATTCAAGTAAATGCCATCTGCCTACTGAATATAACACAATACATACTATAGCATAACATCTGTTTTGGTCTATTTTAGCACTAGACCAGTTCTTAGATTTTTTGTGCCCCTTTCCAGATTGTGGCTGTCATTTCATATACCATGTCTGGCAAAGCAGAATGTTATCTATATAAAAGATATCTGCATGTAAAATCAGAAAGGTATTGTTGCAATATTTCATCATAAATAAATCATCTTCCCCTAATTAATTGTCAACTTAAAATGAGACAGAGCCAGATTTGGACATAAGTATATATAAAGCCAGATTAAGGAGTATACATGTGGTTTTACAGAAGAAGCAATGAGCTATATGTATTAATTAGAATTGGACATTTTTCCATTTAACAACTGCTCAGGTTTAATGCAAGCACTGTGATGTGAAGAATCCAAAAATAATAGCATTTAGAAACACAAGACTCTGCAGATGCTGAAATCTAGAGCAAAAAAAACAAACTGCTGGAGGATCTGTGGGGAAAATCGGGCAGATGGCATGTTGGGTTGGGACCTTTGTTCAAGACTGGAATAGATGGGGGATAGTTGATGGAAAAGGGTGAGGGTAAAGGGTGGGGCAAAAGCTGCCAAGTGATAGGTGGATCTAGGTAAGAAGGGGTTGATTGACCAGTCAGTCAGGTGGGGGAAAGAAGGGGGAAGATAGTTACAAAGTCTGGAGGTGAAAAGTGGAGAAAACAACGGACTGGAGATGGTGGAAGATGATAATGCGAGGAGCGAAATGTAGAACCAGAGGGAGTGCTGGTGGGTGGCAGCAAAAGGGAAAGAAGGGAACGTAGGAGATCTATCAGGTGGAGGGGGTGGTGATGAGCAAAAGGAGGATGAGGTGGTGGGGGAAGTGAAAAGAAAAGTGTGCTTGAGAGAAACTGGGTGGATCAGAAGGAGAATTGGGGGGAGAGCTGGGGGGTGTACCTGTAATTGGAGAAATCAATGTTCCTGCCAATAGGTTTGTGGGTCATTTAAGTGAGGTGCTGTAAATAGTAGCATGGCATCGGTGGTGCATTGCATCAGTCTGCATCAAGATATCATTTACAGATATACAGTATTATTAGGGCAATTGGTATTTCTGTATTGTCACCCCTTGACTGTCCACTGTTCTCATGTATCAATTTCACGCCCATTCCTAATTGATCTCCTCTTCCCCTTTCGAGATTGGGAAATAATTGCAAGCGATGGAAAGGATTTGAGCCTTTGTTTAAACTATGTGCTTCTTTTCAAAACAAAAACCTTTCGTATTTCTTCTTACCGAAGGCCTCACTGGAATTTGGTTCTGACAGTCAGTAATAGCACGGTTGTGCAGCTAGCGAAGCTGCTGTCTCACACTTCCCATACCACGAGTTCCTGACCCACAGTGCTTCTCTGTATGGATTTGGCATCTTCTCCCTGTGTTCTCCTTGGGTGACACAGTAGCGCAGCGGTAGAGTTGCTGCCTTACGGCACCAGAGACCCGGGTTCGATCCTGAGCGTGGGCGCTGTCTGTACGGAGATTGTACATTCTTCCTGTGACCACGTGGGTTTTCTCTAGGTGCTCCAGTTTTCGTCCCCCACTCCAAAGATATACAGGTTTGTAGGTTAATTGGCTTGGGTTTGTATACTTTGTATGAGTGTAAATTGACCCTGGTGTGTGTAGGCTTTTGTTAATATGCGGGGATCACTGGTCGGTGTGGACTCGGTAGGCCGAAGGACCCGTGTCCGCGCTGTGTGTCTAAATTAAACTAAAGCTTCTGTAAAATTGTAAATTGTCCCCAAATGTGTAAGACAGTGCTAGTGCTTGTTGGTCGGGGGGGACTCAGTGGGCCGACAGGTCTGTTCCCTGCTGTATCTCTAAAGTCTGTAGTCTAAAGACAACATGGGTTTCCTCCGAACCTTCCTTCTGGTTTCTTCCCACATCCCAAAGACGTGTGGGTTGCATGATAATTGGCCACTGTACATTGCCCCTCGTCTGCAGGTGAGTTGTAGAATCCAGTGGGAGTTGATGGGAATGCGAGGACATTTAAAAAAAAAGTAGGATTAGTGTAAGTGGTTGCTTGATTGCCAATGTGTAATCAGTTAGCTGACAGAGTTGTTTCAGTGCTGTATGATTCAACGACTCTGGGTCAGGTCAAACTGGTACCTGGTTAATGTAGCTGTTATTCATTTATTTCACCAGTCAATTCATGTCGTCCTAAAGTCTGTTCACTCCGTTTCCAAGTGTGGGTCATCTGCAAGCCCAAGTTATTAATTTTTTCCAGAAAGGTTTTTTGGTTACCACGTCTAATTTTTCCAGTAAAAATGAACACTTTATTTTACATTTGATGAATTTTATGTCCAAACTGCATAATACTTCCAGTTTTGCAGACATCATCATTGTTTACTTTATCAAATTTTCCTTTAAAATCCATAAATTCCTTATTAGTCTCTCGAGCATCCACATTCACTCGTCAAAGAGCTCAAATAGGTCACCTAAACACAATTTGCCATTAACAAACCTATTAATTCTCATATTTATCCCCAGGTAAATTTGCATTGATCTAATATCTCTGATGGTCTCTGCAACTATGAAGTTGGGGTCAGCAGCTAGTAGTTTTAGTTTTTAGTTTAGTTTAGAGATACAGCACGGAAACAAGCCCTTCGGCCCACCGAGTCCGCACCGACTAGCGATCCCTGCACATTAACATTATCCTACACACACTAGGGACAATTTACATTTGTACCAACCAAATAAACCTACAAACCTGTCCATCTTTGGACTGTGGGAGGAAACCGAAGATCTCAGCGAAAACCCATGCGGTCACGAGGAGAACGTACAAACTCTGTACAGACAGCACCCGTAGTCAGGATCGAACCCAGGTCTCTGGTGCTGTAAGCTAGCAACTATACTGCTGTGCCACCGTGCCACTCTAGTAGTTGATAGCTAATGCAATGTTAGAGGTTCCAACATTAGGCAACATCAAATTGGGAATTAAACAAATATTTACTCTTTGAAACCCTGTGCCAGAAGTCCCATCTTGGAAAACATAAAGCGATCTTCTGCCATATTTGGCTTATGCAGATAGAGTCGAACATTCATAGAGTCATTCATAGCGTGGAAACAGGCCCTTTGGCCAAACTTGCCCACACCGACCAACATGTCCCATCTCCACTGGTCCCACCTGCCTGCATTTGGCACATATCCCTCTAAACCTGTCCTATCCATGTACCTGTCTAAATGTTTCTTAAATGTTGTGATCATACCTGCCTCAACTATCTTCCCCCAGCAGCTTGTTCCATACACCCACCACCCTTTGTGTGAAATAGTTACCCCTCAGGTTCCTATTAGATTTTTCCCCCCTCACCTTAAACCTATGTCGTTTGGTTCCATTTCCCCTACTCTGGACAAGAGATTGTTACATGTCAAACACATGTTTGTAATCCTTACTTCCATAGCAACTTTACAGTACCACAGCCTTTACCCCGGAGACTTGAGTTCAAGCAAACTTTAATTGAATGTGTGTCTAGGGGTGTACAGAGCTTGTAAGTTCTCTTTATACTTAATATAACAGACAATCATTTCTATAGCTTGGATTTGCCAAAATAGTTGCTGGAAAGTGATGAACACAATGAGTTCCAGGCAGAGACAGGGACGAGAACCCACTGTTTCCCAGCACAAGCATGTATCCTTCATATTTCTCCAGATACATTTTCTCTGGTTAAAAAAACCCAGCTGTTTAACGGGTCCTGCCCTCTGGATTGCAACCAGACATTTCACAATTGCAAGCTTGGAAACAATGGAGAAATGTGGGCAGTTTGAGATAGTTGTGCAATAGGTTATTGAAACAAACTTTGAAAAGTTTCTTTAGAAATGAACAACTGTACAATGAACTGAATATTTGAGCAGTAGTGGCTCAGGCATCCTGTGTGGGTTCATAACGTTGCAACTTTCCCACTCATAATGATATTACCATGTCAGTGTTACTGGGAATGTGGCCTCTGTTTAGTTACTTCAAGCAATATTGTTGTGAATTTTACTCTGCCCGTCATTCACCCTCCTTTCAACTCCCAAAAGAGACTTCTTGATTTGAAACTTCAAAATGATCTTGGGTAAGATAAAATGATCCAAATGTACAAGATCATAACTGCTCTGGAAAGGATAAACAAAGAGAGACCATCCTGCTTAGTGGTGGCTGAAAGACCAAGGAACACTCATTGAAAGTCATGGAGTAAAGGTACCTTGGGGATGTGAGGGAGGAATTATTTTAAGCAGAAGGTGATTAGGATCTGGAATCACTGCCTGTGAAAATGGTGGAAAAAGACAGTCAGGGCTTTCAAAAGGGAATTCGATAGGCCCTTAGTTCTAATGAAACGTGATGGAATTGAAATGTTGGACACAAACTCCTGGAGCAACTCAGTGCGTCAGGCAGCATCTCTGAAGAACATAGATAGATGACGTTTCATGTCGGGACTCTTCTTCAGACTTTGAAATATCACTCATCCAATGCTGCCTGACCCATTGCGTTATTCCAGTACTTTGTGTCTTTTTTTGTAGAACAGCATCTGCAGTTCCATGTTGCTATATTCATTGACTTGAACTCTGTTTTGTTTCTCTCTCCATACCTGTTGTGAATGCCCAGCACTTTATTTCCTGCATCTATAATTTTTTTAGTTGGAGATAAGAACCCATTGATGGGCTGAATGGTCTCTCCCACTGGCATTATCATTCAGTCCTGAGAGTGCTCATCAGTTAGCTGATCACACACGTTATGGGAGCTGAGTAACGCACCAAGTCTAGCTGTGTACATACTCACTGTTCATGGACCTACGTACAGGAGTTACTCAATAATGATCAAAGGAGGAAACCTGGATAATTTACCAGCCACAATCTAAGGACAGGAGTTTTAGATTTAGATTTAGAGATACAGCGCGGAAACAGGCCCTTCGGCCCACCGGGTCCGCGCTGCCCAGCGATCCCTACACACTAACATTATCCTACACCCTAGGGACAATTTTTACATTTGCACAGCCAATTAACCTACATACCTGTACATCTTTGGAGTGTGGGAGGAAACCGAAGATCTCGGAGAAAACCCACGCAGGTAGAACGTACAAACTCCGTACAGACAGCGCCCGTAGTCAGGATCGAACCTGAGTCTCCGGCGCTGCATTCGCTGTAAGGCAGCAACTCTACCGCTGCGCCACCGTGCTGCCCTTTTGTAATTCCCTCACCATTTTGCAGTTGAGTTCAGGACAAATGGAGCATTAAATTTCCCAAATTGTATACCTTGCTGACTTTTGCTGCAGCACGTTAGTTTTATTTGGATAATTTTGTATTGATTTTCATATTTTCAGGAAGCTCCTTAAATCAAGTTGGTAGATTTAGCTGCCAGCATAATTATTTTTTAATTGGAAAATCCAAAAATGAAAACCTAAGAAATATTTTTCAAAGGAACAAAAAAAAATAGGAGCAGGAGTAGGTGATCTATTCTTTCAAGCTGACTTTGCCATTTGCTGCTAATGTGGCTGATCCTCGTTCTCACTCCCATACACCCGTTCTTTTCATATCATATCATATCATATATATACAGCCGGAAACAGACCTTTTCGGCCCACCAAGTCTGTGCCGCCCCAGTGATCCCTGCACATTAACACTATCCTACACCCACTGTTTACAGCCAATTAACCTACATACATAGCCAATTTTCCCACATCCCTTTGTACGTAGGTCCATGAACTGTGAGTATGTACACAGCTAGACTTGGTGCGTTACTCAGCTCCCATAACGTATGTGATGCATTTATGACATTTTTGAAACAAAGAAAGTTAAAGTGCTGCTTTAATGTTCAGTTTGATGTGCTCTGATATGTTCCGTTACTAACTTTTGCACCTTCAATATTACTTCTGTTCAAATTGTTTATATCTATTTAATTTTCAAATTTTGACTGAGCAGGCTTCAACAGCGCATGGTTTGCCCCTGCTGCCGAAAACCCGTATTTATTTAGATATATGCTGCATCTTGCCCGATGCACCACTCCCACTCTACTTTTTAAGACGGGCATTCCTCTGGTCTCTTTGCTTAAATTTATTGTGTGCAAAGTGTTTAGAAAAGTCCCGACAATGATGTGAAGACCCAGTACAAATGCAATTTCTTCCTTCCAGCGGCATGTTCAAATTGTGAAATCAAACACATTGGCCTTAAATCTGACACAGGCTCGTGTTAGTTGAGAATAAGCAGAATTTTCCTTCTTTGTTTTGGGTGCGATCCAAATCTAGGTCCCAAAACTGCAAAGTATTTGTGCTCTTTGGATTTAGATCAAAATCATACTGAGGAGATAAATGGAGAGGGGGAGAGGAAGTCATTCAAGCCCAGCTGGCTGCCACAGAAATAGTAAGGTGTTTGGTACTCTAATATACTATACACCTCCTTGTTTAGTTTCTATTTTCTTGAATGGTTTGGTACTAATTTTAACTTGACAGTACTCAATAAGCAATATGTTTTGAAATGAAATAGTCTATTGTTGAATAGAAAAGACAGAAATTGACGTATGAAAACTATTATTACCTAGTTATAGAAATCTTGGGAATAGATTAGTGTTGAATGTCACTTGTGCCATTTGTGCAATGTAATCAATGTGTCCCAGAAAGATTTTGCCAAAGTTGATGTATCAGAGTACAGAATGTGTTGTGAGCATACTCAATAAATACCCATATCATGTAAATACAAAATACTTCACAGTGCAACATTATATTTGCAGCAATGTATTCCCTTCATTTTGGTTTTGAATTGATAATCAAATTGCCAACATAATTAAGTACAAGAATCTGAATTGCTTCCTATTTTCAGAAGCTCTGGATGAGGCAGGAGTACTGGACTTTTTGTTTTAACTTACAGGCTCTAAACAGTTTGTAATTGGAGGAGGAGGGCAGAGCAAGGTCCAGGATATTCAGCTGGGCCAACGAGGACATGTCAGTAATCTTTGCAGCTCACCTCTGAGCCTGCTACTGCCCCCTCTGACATTTCTCTGACAATCAATGATTTTTGTTTGTTACACTTTATGTTCAACGAAAGGATGTGGGCTTCTCAGGCTGAGCCAGTGTTTAATTGCTCCTCCCTAATCACCCTTGAGAAGGTGCTGGCTGTTAAGCTACCTTCTTGAATCCACTACCATTCTTGAGGTAATGTTGTTAGCCGTGAGGAAGGGGGAAGAACAATGAATGACCCAGCGTGGGGTGTACTTTGTAACTTTGTCAGCGTTGTTTGTATGGCAACTACTTGCATACCTTGGGTAAGCAAGCAAAGAATTTCACTGTGCCTTGTCACATGTGACAATAAAGTATTCTATTCCAAGATAGTTGTAGGATTTATTGCCAGCGATGGTGTAGGAATGTCTATATATTTCCAAGTCAGGTAGTGTGTGGATTAGAAGGCAACTTCCAGGTGGTCGTATTCCCAAGCTTTTACCCGCCTTGTCCTTCTAGCTGTTAGAGGTCATGGGTGTGGAAGGTACTGTCTCCGAAGAATTACAGATCTATTTCTAACACATGATTCCAACTGTGGCCATATTTATGAGCCCTGCAAGCTGATAGGTTGATAAATTAGGCCCATGACATGATTCTGAAGAGTAATGTAAAGTAAACTAAAATGAAGTACTTGAATTGCCAAGGTCTAGAAGACTATGACCCTAATGTGCCTAAATGGGCTTGGTGTAGATAGGTACCATGGACGGCATAGAAATGGTGGGCCAAAAGTACTGCTTCTGTGCTGTATTACTTGATCTAGAAAATAATTTGATTGTTCCGATTCGAATCTCTGTTGAGTTGCCAATGTGGAAAAAAAAAATCAGTTTTACCAAATTAATTTAACAAAGAAAATGAAGAAGCTATCTACTGCCTTATTTGGAAATATTGCAATTCAGGGCAAGTATTGTAAGTAGAAGGCGGATAGAAAAAGTGTTGAGATACAAGAGACTGAAGATGCTGGAATCTGCAGTGAAAAACAAGCTGCTGGAGGAACTCAGAATGATGCAGGGTCTCGAACAGAAATGTTAACTATCCCTTTGCCTCCATAGATGCTGAGTTCCTTCAACATATGTTTTTAGGGAAGTGTCTGTGTGTTGACAAAGCATACTATGTCCAAGATTAATAGATTTTTTACATACCTCAGTAAATTATTATGGTTAACATACTACAAAGTAATAATCCCTTCCTAACATCTCATTTTTTACTGTTTCAGATGTTGATGAATGTGTTGAAGGAACAGATAATTGTCATATTGATGCTATCTGTCAGAACACTCCCAAATCATACAAATGTATCTGCAAGTCTGGTTACACAGGAGATGGCAAACAGTGTGAAGGTAGTATAATCTTGAGCAATATTATGATATTCATTGTACTTACCATCTAATAAACATGTTCCGTGCTGGGTGAAGCCAGTAATGAAGATTGTGCAGAAAATGTTTCTCACCATAATGATTTATGAATTGGAAATAGTGAAACCAGGAGCTGCTGTTTGAATGACATGACCATTACATTGCCTGCTGAAACATAATGAACAATACTGTTATTTTCTAGACCTGTATCATTACACACAAAGGCTTTTTTAGTTATAATTGACATTAAAGCAAATTTCTATTCAGTGGCTTGTTGTTTTAAAATCGCAGCCTTTTAAATGCCTCCATATTATTAATTGAAATATATACTTTTCTGATTTGTATTTTCTCCAATAATAATATAAAGGATGCCAAGTATCTAAAACTTGGAAGGCTTATTATGATGCTATCATAGAAAAATTAATTGTCGATTTGGATTGTGCAAAAACAGTAAGAATCACTGTTCTTCAGAGAGAAGGCAGTGACATTACCCACTCATCATTTCCCTAATGTTGACACACTCTGAGTAAAACTCTATATTAATCTAAGTTTTGCAATAATTACAATTGAATATTTTCCTATTAACTGTTAACTGGCAATAATTCATTTTCAGGCATTTAACATTTATTTAGAACTGTACTTCAAGCCAAGTTTTAAAATGTTTTGTGATGAGATACAATTGGTGGTAAACTATAATTAGTGATTATTAATAGGAACCATTGTTGCACTGGTACTTCAGCAGAGAGGAGGGATCTCCAATAGGTGTTTTTGAACAAATCTCACAATGGGTCTCACGGATTATTACATCCTTCAAGAAACTTTTTAAAATGTGTTTTTTTAGAAACCTGTGAACCACTTTTAAACATGCTGTGCAAAGTTTTTGTATTTAAGATCCTAACTCAGCTATACTAAGTAAGCAAGCCATTATGAATACTGTTTATTCCCCATGACTATTTGTTATTTTTTGTCAAATTATATGTAATGTGCTTGCTGATTCTGGCATTTACAATCAGTGAATTTTCATTGGTTTGCAGAAAAACAATACAAACTGTTTCCTCTGTATGGAAATTCCATCAATTGCTATTCTCTTCAAATTTGGACTGTGTTTCATTTTCACAGAATTAGAGATTTCTTTGTATTTTACAAAGGGGAATGATCTGCATGCAGAGTTGCCGTATAGAATATTTCAGGCCTTTTGTATATTTTTAGCAATCACTAGGGACAGTCATTAGTTCCCTATATGACCATTGACATGCAACTCAGAATGGTGGACCAGGATTGATTGAACCTGATGTAATTGCAGTTGTTTTCAAACTGTTCATAAGATCGTTAGATCATAAGTGATAGGAGCAAAATTAGGCCATTCAGCCCATCAAGTCTACCCGCCATTCAATCATGGCTTATCTCCCTCCTAATCCCATTCTCCTGCCTTCTCCCCAATACCTCTGACACCCATACTAATCAAGAATCTATCTATCTCTGCCTTAAATATATCCACTGACTTTGCCTCCACAGCTTTCTGTGGCAAAGAATTCCACAGATTCACTACCCTGTCGTGAATATTAGTGAAGTTAAGAATACAACTCTTTCCATTGATGATGGTTATATAATGGTGAAAGGTTGCTGTTAGATAAATTTAACAGAGAAGCGGAAAGGTGAAGCAAGTCATGAACACTGTCCAGCATATACATTCGTCTTCCATTGTCCCGGCTTTAGTTAAGACGACTTGCTGTATTTGTTTATTTATCTTACCTTTTAATTAATTGTCTTCCAGATATTGATGAATGTGACAATGAGTACAGTGGAGGCTGTGTCCATGAATGCATCAATATCCCAGGAAATTACCGCTGTACATGTTACGATGGATTCAAGCTAGCGCATGATGGCCATAACTGCCTTGGTAAGCACCTTCAGAGAACTACTCCTCATTTCATGCATTCTTCACCAATTTCTGTGTTGGAACCAAACCACCAAATGTTTGCAGCCCAAAGGATTCATAAATGCTTTTTTTGAGGAATGCAATCACAGATAGATCAGTGTATTATTAGCTAAGAAATGTGACTATTATGAAGGCAAATCAAATGTCTGTGTCATGATTGTTAAAATATAGGCTTCTCATGAAGAAGCTATGTATAAAAATAAGTTAGAAATTCTGTTGGAAAGCCTTGTGCTGCAGGTGGAGTAAGTGTTTGCAAGCCTGGTGCTACTCCAATGGAATTGACTTCAATGCTGTGAAGACTCTCTCTCTCTGTATTTTCTTGCAATGCTCTGGTCAGCTGTTTTGTGTTTGGAATTTCAGGCTATCAGTGGAAGTCTCTCCTTCTGACGTTTAATTTTGTCACCAGAAAAGAGCAGACCCATGGGGTCTGGCTGCCATTGCATCTGTAGCAAGACATCGTGCAACTTGCACCCACATGAGGTGTATTTTTGTTTGAGAATTATGCTTTATCTGGTGGCTTCTGATGAATGAAATCCTGAGCATTCCTATCCAGGCTACAAATTTGCAAGGCATATCACATATGAGAGTCTGGTTGCATAATAATTTGGATTGAACCCATTCGCTATTTGTGCTACTCGGGAATCTATCTCTGCACAGTTTAAAAATTCACCAAAGTTACAATGTCTGATAAATTCTTAAATTGTGCCCTGATAAATTTGGATGCATCTTAAACACCAAGTGGGTTCTTGAGTAAATTCTTAATCCAAGAATCTAACAATGTATTCATTGACTGTTTCATCTGTTCTTTAATCCCTCACTTTCTATGTTCTGCTATCACAAATAGTTGTGGATTGAACTAATAACTGCCATGTTAGTTCAGTGAGTGAAACATCTCCGATCAGTAGTATGCAATGGGTCTTAGAGCCAATCCATGTAAATTGAATAGCTTTCTTGAGGACCACATAGTGGCACAGCTTATAGAGCCACTGCCTGACAGTCTAGGGAGTCAGGTTCAACCTGACCTGCAGTGCTCTGTGTGGAACTTGCATGTTCTACCTCTGATTGAGTAGGTTTTCTCCAGGTGTTCCAGTTTCCTCCCACATTCCCAAAGACAGTAGAGGTTAGTGAGTTAAATGACCACTCTAACTTTCCCTTGGTGGACAGTGACTGGTAGAATCTGGATGGAGTTGATGGGGAAAGTGGGAGGAAGAAAGTGGTTTTAAGACAGCATAGTGGCACAGATGGTAGAGCTGCTGCCTAACAGTGCTAGGTTTGATCCTGACTTGAGTGCTGTCTGTGTGGAGTTTGCACATTCTCCCTGTGACCGCACAAGTTTCCTCTGGGTGCTCTGGTTTCCTCCCACATCCTAAAGAGGTGCAGCTTTGTAGGATGTGTAGGAAGGAATCGCAGATGCTGGTTTATATCGAAGATAGACACAAATTATAAACTTACTGACTCCCACAACTATCTAGACTACACTTCTTCCAAACCTGCCTCCTGCAAAGACTATATCCCCAACTCCCAATTTCTCCGTCTATGCCACATCTGCACCCAAGATGAGGTGTTCCATACCAGGGCCTGTGAGATGTCTCATTCTTTAGGCAATAGGGGTTCCCCTCTTCTATCATCGATGAGGCCCTCACACATATCTCCTTGGTACCCTGCAGCTCCGCTCTTGCTCCCCCTCCCCCAGTCACAACGGGAACAGTGTCCCCCTAGTCCTCACCTTTCACCCCATCAGCCATCACATACAGCACATAATCCTCAGACAATTTCGTCACCTCCAACGGGATCCCGCTACTAGTCACATCTTCCTATCTCCGTTTTCCGCAGAGACCATTCCCTCTGCAACTCCCTGGTTAACTCATCCCTTCCCACCCAGACCACCCCCTCCCCAGGTACCTTCCCCTGCAGGAGATGCAACACCTGACCCTATATCTTCTCCCTCCACTCTGTCCAGGGACCCCGACAGAAGTGGGACAACAAAAATGGAACAACATAGAATTAGTGAGAATGCGTAATCAATGGATGGTGTGGATTCGGTGGGCTGAAGTTCAAGCTGTATCTTTCAATCAATCAATTCAAGCGGGGTTTAGTGTAAACTGGTCGGCATAAACAGTGGGTTGAAGGCCCTGTTTCTCTGCTGTGTCTCTCTATAATGCTATTATGGCAATATTTTGGCAGCCACACATTTCAATGTCATCTACTTACAAAATATTATTTGCACAAAAGAGCATTTCTATTATCGATGTGTATTTTGTGAGAGATTCAGATAATCAGCTGTACATTCCTGACACACTTTCAGCCAAGAAGCCTCAGTTTTCTCCATTTTCTGTGCAAAAACTCACACTGCTGCACTCAAGACCTCTTTGCTCAAAAGTCACTTTTCTGTCTGACAAGCATCGCTGACCACTGCTGCCTTTTTAATTGAGTTGCTATCTTCCATGAGTTTGGGGTTGCCTTCACAGTGCCTGACGTCACTGTGTGTTAAGAATCCTAAACGTTTCAACCTCTTAGCAGTTTCCCTTTTCAGCAACAGGCTTTTCATCTTCTGAGTTGAGTGCAGTCATTCACTGAATCTTAGCAGGCTCTGCAAAGAGCTTCTTCAAAGCACACCATTTATTTTTTTCTCTGGCCTCAATATATGTCAGATTTTATAGGCTTTCCTTATCGGCAGATGTATTGAATTGAGAGGTGACCTATGTTTAACTATTGTAAAACTGCATAAAATAAGCCCATGTTGACAGCAGAAGCTTCAGAACAGATGCTTACTTTTTATGTCGCATATAACAATTACATCATTATATCACATGCATCCGTAATGCATTTATATATTTGCATAAAGATGTATAACAATGAATTTCAGGAGAGAGATTCTGCTTGGGTGCCCACAGGGTTGAATACCAGGAATAGAGGATTTTACTGACCTCGCATATGTGTTAAAATCCAGTGAAGTTATGGCAAAGTCTTTCACACGGTACAGTTGACAATGATTAAACTAAAATCTTCTCTAGACCACAAGATGACACAGTGGGGCAGTGGTAGAGTTGCTGCCTTGCAGTGCCAGAGACCTAGGTCTGATCCTGACCACGGTTGTTGTCTGTATGGAGCTTATACGTTCTCCCTGTGACCGTGTGGGTTTTCTCCGGGTGCTCCATTTTCCTCCCACATTCCAAAGGCTTGCATGTTTGTAGGTTAATTGGTATCTGCAAAATTGTCCCATGGGTGTGAAATAGAACTAGTGTATGGGTGATGATTGATCGATGTGGACTCGGTGGGCTGAAGGGCCTGTTTCCACACTGTATCGTTAAACTAAACTAAAACAACCTGATTATTCCAAACATTAAGATCTCCATCTGGGGATGTTTTCACAGCGGTCACGGCAGCCATGTGCTAATGGCTGCATTTTCACTTCTCATCCCATCATGGAGCCTGCCCAGGGGAAAGGAGTCATGCATGAAGGATACCGTTCATGACCCCAAGAGAAACCTGTTGGTTAAGCTTGGTTGGCACATTATAGGAAGGGTTTGGTTGTGCTGGAGAGACCGCAGAAGAGATTCTCCATGATATTACATGGAGTGGATTACTTTAGTTACTTGGGAGAAATACTTAGGCTGGGCTTGTTTTCCCTGGAGGGAAGGAGGCTGTGAGTTTCTTATAAGTATTTAACCATATAAGAGTCATAGAAAGGGCAGCTAGGTAGAATCTATACCAGCATGGGTAGCAAAAACAATAAGGAATAGGTTTTAGGGAGGAGTTTTAAAAGGGTTTTGGGCAGACTGTTTTGGCTGGAAAGAAAAATTGATATCTGTAACTCGCTGTCAGAAGATGTGGTGGAATTTGATATGATCAATACAGACCGTAAAATAGGCAAGGCATAGAAGGATAAGGACATAATGCCATCAAATTCATTCATATGGACATGCAAGAAAGGTCGGTGGGCTGATGGGTCCATTTCTATGTGGTGTAACTCTATAATTCTTACATACAAACAGGATGATGCTTTTGTATTAGACCAAATTCATATCCTCAAAGGTATATAAAACATTCAGACGTGGCAATTGCCTCGTGGAATATTGGGCTCGGCTGTGTCCTAAGACTTCTCCGCAGGGATTTCAAATATGGCAGTGATCTTCACCATGTTGTGAAATAAACATCCATGTGAATTGCATTGGAATGGGTCAGGTTAGTAATGGCCACCCAGTCAGTATTCAGGTTTTATGTTGATTTTAAGAGGTTAAGTATTACACATACTATTGAATCTGAAGATTTCCCATTTATTTTCCTCTCACAGAACGGCTTTGTTGTGTTTCAATTGGAAGTCTAAGTCAGTGGAACTTTCTGAATACATTTGCTACCATGCCAGCCCAGGAATGAGTTGTTTGGTCAATGCATCACCTTGGAATTGTGGCTTCTTTGTGTGGTTTCACTGACCTTCATGGCCGGTGATGAGTGGACATGCACTAGACATAAGACTTGGTTTAATGTGACTCACTTGGAATTTGCCACAGCACATCTGATACAATCTACTGTCTGTTGGGGTCATGTTGCAATGTCTATAAGCATTGAGAAAGTTTCTGTTGATCCAGTCTGTTGATCATAGTAGACACTAGATGTTTCTTTGTCCTGTACCTCATAAAAAAAAAAATCTTGGCCACATAAGGAAAATTTCATATAATTAACATTTGTTGTGTCATGGTGATTTCTGGTAATATCACAGTTTATTTGCCCACGCAAAGAATAACGGTGAACTTTAGAATTACTCAGAGAACCATTGAATGAAACCATTGACAGGTAAGACACATTTGGTTTGTGTACATATCGTGAGTCTATTGCACTAGGAATTGTAAATGCTAGGATCAAATTAGTGTGCCCAAACTATGATGAAAAAGTGATGTGGGGAACTGATCTCATTGAAGCTTTCCTCAAATCATGCGAAGTTCACTGGGTTAAGGGTAACCAGGTGACTCAGAGCAGATAGAGAGCTTGGGCTTATATTCCTTGGAGTTCAGGAAAATGTCCGGTGATCTTATTAAAAAGAAATGCTCCTAAGAAGGTTTGACAAGGAAATGTTGAGATGTTTCGATTGGCGTGAGAAATACGGACAAGAGGACGGCTACAAAATAATGAACCGATCTTTTAAAAATGAGGTGTCCACAAATTTCATCCCGTAATTCTCTGCTCCTAAGGGCGGTAGAGATCGGATTATTTGACATATTTATTAGATATATTTAGGAATTATATTGAGGAAATTAAGGGTATGGGGAACTGTGCTTAGAAGAGAAGTTGAAGCCACCGAAGATCAGCCCTGATCATGTTGAATGGGAGGGTCAGCTCCAGAGGCCTGGTGGCCTACTCCTGCTCCAATTTTCTTGTGGTTCTTGGGCAGTTTCCCTGACTACTATTTCATATTAGCAGCGAGAATTCAAATGTCATCCTGGCTAAATATATGGCACCTGTGTTTTGTAACATTCCAATGTGAACAGAAATATAGGCACCCAGTGGGGTAGAGAATATTCATGGTACTTATGTCTGAAAATGGAGGTTGTAACGTTATGCCCTCTTGCACCATGCAGTTTAGTTTCAGTGAAAACTAAAACATAATGGAAAATCAGTCTTACTATCACTTATATGCGTTGTGATTTTCCTTTAGGCTTCCCTACGTGCCTGATGCAGTCACACAGTCACAGGAGCCCCGACATGTCCAACCACATCAGTAGTTTTTCTCCAAGCATGGGACCTGGAGATCACCCTTGCAGGCTTAACCGCACCTAGGATGCTTTCTTTGTCATTAGTTAGAGGGTATCTACCTGTCCAACATTGGGACCCTGCCTGATGTACATCCCTTTTGACTAATGTATTTAATCTGCTCTCCTGGCATCCAATACCATGCCCATACCGCTCACTTTCTCTCTGCCATGGCAACCCATACAACCATAGCAACTTCATGCCTTTTTCAGCCACCAGTCAATTTAACAACCTCCTGCATCTTCCCAATCTGCCAAATTTCACCACCACTTTATTTGATCAGCACATTCTTTAACCAGCAATTCCAATTTGTACTGCTGACCCCAACACCCCACTGCCCACACCACCATCTATCCCAGTGTAACTTCCTGTTACCCTAAGTCCCAGCTACCAATTCTAACCTCAACTAACCAGCACCTTGCAATCCCTGACACTCTGCCATCCACCACACTCCCCCTCCCCATCCATACCCCCATCCTCAACCTCATTCTCTCTTTGCCACAATCTGTCAGTCCTGGACTGGTTTTACCCAATATACTTTAAGGATTCGAAAGGACTCATGTGCAAGACCTGTTCAATTAGGCACAATCCTTGTGTGTTGTTAAATCTTACGTCATGGGCCCGTGAACAGTATCTTCATACCCTGCCACTAAACACTTTTAATTCTGAACTTTTTAACTGCTTCAATTCAGATCTTGGTAATAGGCCCTAAGTTGAAGTATGTGCAAACATTGTACTTCCATTCGCCATATAGAAAAGTGGTGCTTTTTAGATAGAACTCCAAAGGATGTACTGCATGGGCAGAGGCTCTTTGACTGGACCAGTCTAAGCTAAGGTTTGCTCTCCTCCACTTTATTGACATCCATCTGCTATTTCATAATTCTTTTCATCCTCATCTCTTTTACAAGTTCCTGCCAGCTTCAACCAATCTCCATTCTGCTTTCTCAGTACTCTGCAAAATATATATATTTTCAAATCCTTTTCTTTGGGAAATTCTTATGTCTATTTTGTTTCCTTTTTCACATGCAACCACAGTGGAAACCCCTCGATAATTTCTATCAGGCTTCCCCTTGGCTTAAGGGAAAGAGGATTTTGCTCAGTTGCTCAAAGTTTTGCTCAGTTATTTTTCCATTTGTTGTATTAGAACAGCATTCTTTGGATGCCAAAGAATACAATACAATACAATACAATACAAACTTTATTGTCATTGTGCAGTGTACAAGTACAGAGACAACGAAATGCAGTTAGCATCTTAACCAGAGTGCATGTGATGGAATAGTAAAACATATAATATATACATATATGCACAGTAGCGGTAGTGGTCAGTCACTGATGGGAGGAGTGTCCGAGGGGGGGGTGGGGGGGATGGCAGCAATCACCGAAGCGCAGTTAAGTAAGGTAACGGCCGCAGGAAAGAAGCTGTTCCTGAACCTGCAGGTCCAGGAACGGAGAGACCTGTAGCGCCTCCCAGATGGGAGGAGGGTAAACAATCTGTGGTTGGGGTGAGAGCTGTCCTTCAGCAATGATGTTTCAGGGATAGACGTAAGGAACTGGAGATGCTGGTTTACAAAAAAAAAAGACACAAAGTGATGGAGTAGCTCAGTGGCTCAGGCAGCATCTCTGGAGAAAATGGATATGATGTTTCTGATCGGGACCCTTCTTCAGACAGATTGTAGTAGGGAGGAGTAAGTTGGAACGGGGGCGGGACAAAGCCTGGCAAGTGATAGGTATCAGCGGGATCCTTTTCAAAGTACTTTGGGAGTTGGGAAGAAATGCATTGTGAGCTCAGTGTGATGATGCTGAATGTCTTCTGACTTATTTGGCTTGAATAGTAGAATCATAAAAGTCTTAGAATGTAATCAAAACAGAAGGAGGCCATTTAGCCCAACATGCCTGTGCATGTTGGAAAAGGTCTATCTAACCTAATCCCAAGTCCCACTGTTGGGTCCATTGCCCTTCAATTCAGAGTTTTTTAAATATGCATCGTACTTTTAAAACGTGATGGGGGTTTCTGTTTTATCACCCTTCCCGAGAGTGAGTTCCAAACCTCTGTTACCCACTGGATAAAAGAGTTCTTCATCTTCCCCCCTCTTATTCTTTGACCAATTATTTTTAATTATTGGTGTCTGTTTTTTCACCTTCTAAGCCATGAATCAAAATACCTGACAACAACTTGTTATGCAAATATTGAAGAATCTTCTATTATTATAATGCAATTACTGTCACACTAGCATATGTTTTTAAAAAAACACCATTTGACTTTATTTAATATTCATAGTTTGGGGAGAATTTCATCTTTAGTTGCCAGCACTAAAATACATGAAAAATGTGTCTGCTGGTTGTCTCTACCTACTCACATTCAATCACATTGAGTAGATCCAGATGAACACAGATGCACACAATTATTGGAGATGAAAGGAACTACAGATGCTGGGATCTTGAGTAAACCACATAGTGTTGTGGAAACTCAATGGGCCAGCCAGCATCTCTGGAGAACATGTATTGGTGATGTTCAGGTCAGCTTTGACTCTGTAAAGAAAATGTACAAAAACATACTCACCCATGTCCTCCAGAGACGCTGCCTGACCTGCTGAGTTACTCCAGCACTTTGTGTTTTACTTGAACACCATTATTGGCACCATTATTCCCCAGAGTAGGTGAATCGAGGACCAGAGGACATAGGTTTAAGGTGAACGGTAAAAGATATTTATGGACGTATGAGACAGTGATGATCAAAATTCATGCATTCTTTTGATGATTTTTACAAAATTATATTGACTACATTTCAGCTCCATTACGTTTTGAAAACTGTGTGTGGTTTTAGTAGTATTATATCTATAGATAGACCTGCCAATTTACATGACTTTTTATGAAATGTCACTCTATCCAACATTATCAGAGTTAACAGACTTAACAGATACAGAGTATAACAGACTTAAGGCCCTTCTGTGCATTTCCAAATGTGTCACTGATCGCAGTATCCATTTCCATGGAAAACATGGAGAACATTATGTTCAGTTCTGGGCACCATGTTATAGGAAAGATGTTGGCAAGCTGGAAAGGGTATAGAGATTTATTAGGATGTTGCCAGGACTAGAGGCTCTGAGCTATAAGGAGAGATTGAGTAGGATGGGACTCCATTCTTTGGAGCGCAGGAGGATGAGGGGTGATCTAACAGAGATGTATAAAATCATGAGAGGAATAGTTTGGGGAGATGCACAAAGTCTCTTCCCCAGAGTAGGTGAATCGAGGACCAGAGGACATAGGTTTAAGGTGAACGGTAAAAGATGTAGGAGGATATTGAAGGGTAACTTTTTCACACAAAGGGTCGTGGATGTATGGAACAAGCTGCCAAGGGAGTTAGTTGAGGCAGGGATTATCCCAACATCTAATAAACAGTTAGACAAGTACATGGATAGGACAGGTTTGGAGGGATATGGACCAAACGCGGGAAGATGGGATTTGTGTAGCTGGGACACGTTGGTTGGTGTAGGCAGGTTGGGCTGAAGGGCCTGTTTCCGCACTATATCACTCTATGACTCTGTGACTAACAGCAGATGAGGTGAGTAAAAGTATATTTACTCAGGTTCCTTGTGACATAAGTAATGTTATATGGTCAAGGAGTATCACATGGTACAGGTTGCAGAAATAATTTTGGAATAGCAGACAGATTCTCATCACCTCTTTTAATAAGATCTGAAATGTTCCAACGATCATATGGTCGCCACTCATCATAAAGTGCACCTGAAAATCAAATAAATACTCCTGTCCCCTACTTTACTGAGAAGAAATATTATGGTATTGTACCAAACATTTCTCCCACAAGCAAAACATAGACCACTAATCCAAGTTAACAGTTCTCCCTCCTTCATTGAGCATAAGACAATCCCCTCTGAATACACATTAGATTTCATCTTTCCCATTCCCATTGAGCAATGTTAATGTGATATTGCTCTACAGTTAGCTTTAGGTTTACTATTGTCATATGTGCCGAGGTACAGTGAAACTTTGTTCTGCATGCTAAACAAACAGATCAGATATATCGTACATAAATACAATTGTCAAACTCGTACAATAGATAGAGCAAAGGGGTAGAGACGGAGTGCAAAATATAGTTCTCAGCAGTGTAGCGCATTGAAGCACATCAGTTCCAGAGATAAAGTACAATGTCCTATCTACAATGAGTAAAGGTGAATCAGACAGTACCTTAGTTTATGGAAGGACTGTCCAGAAGCCTGATAACAGGGGAAGAAGCTGTTCCTGAGTCTGGTGGTGCACACTTTCAAGATTCTGTACCTTCTGCTGGACGTTAACAGGGAGAAGCAGGAATGACCAGGATGGGACAAGTCCTTGATTATATTGGCTGCTTTTCTGAGGCAGCGTGGTGTCGATGGAGTCAATAGTGGGAAGTCTGGCTTGTGTGATGGCCAGTTGGTCTTTCCCTTCTACTCCCAGGAAAATAGCTGTGTGGAAGGAACACTGTGCATTGTATTTGAAATTCACAGAGAAATACTGATTTATTCACAAAATGCTGGAGTAACTCAGCAGGTCGGGCAGCATCTCGGGAGAGAAGGAATGGGTGACGTTTCGGGTCGAGACCCTTCTTCAGACTGAGAAGTATTCAGAAATACTGAGATGGTTATCCTTTTTTCAACCTGTCACTCCATTTTTTACCTTCCTATTATTCCCAAAGATCACCCCCTTCTTCTCCACTGTGTTTTATACAGCCCGATCTCATCTTCGAATGAAGAACATTTCTAGCTATTAAGAAAAACTGCCCCGATGAAATCAGGCAGTATAAAACACAGTGAGTGTAGAATAGTGTGTAGAAAATTTCTAACTATTATTTCAAAACTTTTCTGAATTGGAAATTTATTCGGCCTTATTCTTGGCTAATTTCTATGAACACTTTGTCTGTTACCTGTTTACTGGAACTGAATTTTCAACGAGTTTGTGTGAGCATTCAGTGTGGAATTTGTTTCTTGTAAAGTTCCCTTCAGGTACTGTTGTCCTGCATAGCAGTAATTATTTTATACTGAATTAGATATTCCTCTAGAACCTAAGGGCTGTATGTTTGGCAAGAGCATTTAGTTGGGTTCACCACAAATAACTCTCACTTCATGAAGATCTTAGTTACGTTTGGCCCTATAATGTTTGTAAATTTAATCTAGTGTCACAGAACTTTTCATGCGCAAACATCTTCTGTACTAGCCTTGCCTTCGTTTCCGGAATCGCAGCAAATAGAGAAAGCACAGTTTTTATTATTTAAATAATGCTGAATCTTTGGTAGCTTTGCAGTAAACGAATTACTTTCTCTCTAGCTTTAATATTACATTCTGCACTCTTTTTCCCTTTTTTTTCTTGAACGACCTGTGGTGCTCATTTATGGTTTGTTTGTAATTCCTTTAGATAAGCACAAGAATATGCAGGGTCAGAAAATATGGATCATACGCAGACAGAGGAGATTAGTTTAATGTGGCATTATGTTCAGCACAGACAATGTGTGCTGAAGGGATGTCCCTGTGCTCTCCTGTTCTAAGTTCCATGTTCTATGTATGGTCTGATTTGTCTGGTTACTATCCAAAACACAACAACATTTTTTACTGTATCTCAGTGCAGGTACATGTGATAAAAATAAATCTATACCAAACCAATACTCATCTGAAAATTCACAAAGTGCTGGAGTAACTCAGCAGGTCAGGCAGCATCTTAGGAGAACATGCAGTGGCGATGTTTCGGGTTGTGACTCTTCTTCATGTCCTCCTGACCCACTGAAAGACACTTTGTGTCTTTCTTTGTAAACCAGCATCTGCAGCAACCAGCTCCTTGTATCTACACTTATCTGAAAATTGCACACTATACACTTTGGGCGGCACAGTGGCGTAGCAGTAGAGTTGCTGCCTTACAGCGCCAGAGACCCAGGTTTGATCCTGACTATGTGTGCTGTTTGTATGGACTTTGTACGTTCTCCCCATGACCTGCATGGGTTTTCCCCGGGATCTCTGGTTTCCCCCGACACTCCAAAGACGTACAGGTTTGTAGGCTAATTGGCTTGGTGAAATTGTAAATTGTCCCTTGGGTGTGTTGATAGTGTTAACATGTGTTGATGTGCATGGATCACTGGTCAGTGCGGATTCGGTGGGCCAAAAGGCCTGTTTCCGTGCTGTATCTCTAAACTAAACTATAGCAGTGAGCTGGCTGACTTGGTATCAAACTTCCCTTCAAGTTCACTGGTAAATTCTGAATGCAGTAACATTGGTAAGGCCAACTACCAGAAAATGACAGTGCTTAAAGTTGAGTTAACATTCAACACTTTTCATTATAGATAATCAGAAAAATTAAGTAAGACTTATTCAGGGAGCGTTGTTTAATTAAGAATCCTAAAGCGTCCAAATATTGGTGTAAAGAATTCCCTAATATAAGGATGCCATGTACTACTGTTCAAATCATGCCATTTACAATTAGAAAGGGTTTAAATGTTAGTGTGATTCAGTGACTGAGAGTTGCATTTCATGAATGCTGTAGGGGATAGCTAGCTTGCAGCATCTTGCAGCGTAGCACTTGCCACTAATATCTGTGTGATCCTATTTGAGTAATACTTATCATTATGGAGCTCTAATCCAAAGGCAATTTTTGCCTTTCATGGTAACTACTGAAGGAATCAGTAATCCTTTCCTAGTGTCTTGTCCTCTAATGATTGGTTGAATGCTGGGCAAATTGGAATTGGGACAATACAAAAAATCGCAATATTGTAAATGTGCTATATTCATTTTCAGCTACATCTCAAATAACTCAATTGACTTTGTGCCATGTCATTTAATTTTTTTCTACTGCCTTCTTAACACAGTATTTGCAAAACTGATTCATTTGCATTGTAAAAGCAACAAGGCTGTTTTAGGAACCGTTTTATTGTTAAAACCTATTGATAAATGATGGATTTGGATTTCCTTCCGGAGAGCAGCATGTGTTGTATAGCCTGCTGAGGACACCTAGTGTTATAGCTCTACAGCACCTGCTATAGAGCATGTACCTTTCTGATCTATTCACTGGTATCACAGGAAGATTCTTGCACTGAAGGAGGCCATGTGGCCAGTCCATTTTTTTGCACCATGTTGCTCACCATTAGTGGAAACATCAAGTTAATGACTAAAATGCCTTGAATCAACTTTATCTGTGCATGACAAAACTTGCAACAAGATATGTTGGCCTTCCATAAACAATGGAATCTTCCTTGTCATATGGTGCTTAGAGCTCACAATCGACACTGTCGCATTTCACCACATTGTCATATGATTCAAATGTGTTTATTTTTTACCTCGATAAATCAAATTGTGGAAGTTAGTGGCAAGAACCTGTAAAACACTCTTGAGTATGATGGAAGTAGTAAATTTGTATATGGAGCACCTGAAAGACAAGCTACCTCGAAAGAATGATCAGCCCTACAGGGGTCTGCTAATATGATGTAAATTTGTCAATCGAAGAATTGTTCCTTTAGATTGAGATAGTGCAATGGTCTTTTTCTTTGATTTTTTTCCTTATTTTCAAGGGTTTTGATCGTGGTTTTGATCATGGATAAATAATTTTTTTAATAAAGATTTTCTTTGTTTTTGCGATTTGTTTGCATTGTATGAATATGATATGCTACTACAGATCTCCAGTTTACCATAATCACACATTCTATTATTTGTCCTTAATTATTATGTTGTTTTAAATTAAAGAGGCTCTTATCTCTTTTGCTTTGTCAATGGAGCAGCCCAGAAGATTTGAGTCTATTTAATAGCTTTGATGAGTTGAGACAGTTCTCCCTGGATATTGGTTATCTTGAATAACTAATCCTGAAATAGCAATGAATAATTAAAATTAAGCTGAGAAGACTGAGTTTGTTTTTGTTGAAGTCTGACACCTAAGTGGTTAGTTTTAACGATCAAGACCTTTCCTTCATTTTCTTGTTCTTTTAGAATTCCAACTCTGCTGCCTTCCTATTAAAGCCTTAAATCTCTTTGAACAGAGAAGCAGGATTTCCTTGTAATGTTTGCCCTGAAGGATGTCTGTGGTGAGAATGTAAACCCTTTCAGAACTTCACTACTTGCAGCACAATGTGCTGAACTCCGAATGATCACAAACTTGTATTGAAAGATTTGTTTAAACTAAATTCATTCCAATTGGAAAACTTAATCCACTTTGACTATGTACATAATCTGTTCCTCAGCCAACCCTTTTAAAAATATATAATAATATAAATGGAAGGCAAAATGCAAAGTGCTGGAATAACTTAGTGGGTCAGGCAGCATCTGTGGAGGGAATTGATAGGTGACATTTTGGGTTGGGACTCTTCTTTAGACTGATTGTAGTAGGGGGAGAAACCTGAAAAAGAAAGGTGGGGATGGGACAAAGCCTCGCAAGTAAGATCTGGGTCAGAATATGGCTGAAGACCAGGAGAGCAGCAGGATTTACAGACTGGGAACAGTGAGAGAGATGATGATGATGATGCTTGTCCCTGATATTTGATTCTATGACAATGCTTGAGTGGTCATTTCTTGTTTCCACATATGACCAATGTTGTTGGTCATTTTGTTTAAAAGCTAGTATAAATTTAAATGGAAGTTGTGGTTTGAATTAAATATCTGATCTCTTAATCTTATACTAACTCCTAGTCGGCATTAATGGCTACATGTTTTTCTCATTCTCAGTATATGGCAATGAAGTTCATATCCTTGTTTTACTTATGTATCTAATTAAGTTGCACCCAAAATGAGGATTTTAGACATTAAAGTTTCCCATACTTCCAACAGAGATTGTTCAAATTACATGGAGCTAGAATGCTTGGCACATTGCCTACTCACTTATTTATTGAAAGAATAGAAAACTCAATTTTCTAACAGATTGTGTATGGTGTTGTTAAATAGATACTCTCCTTTTGTGCAGTAAATTGGGCTCATACCTTAGTGGATATATCCATAGCAACAATTTGTAGTTTATACTGCCTTTAATTCAGGGAAATCTTTTAGGACACTTCACGGAGTGTTATTAAACAAACTTTGCATAGCCATATGTGGAGGTACTTTAGTATTGTCAAAACTTTGGTTGAAGAGGTAGGTTTTTAACAGCATCCTCAAGGGCAATAAACCAATGGAGACCCGAAACATCACCCATTCCTTCTCGCCAGTGATGCTGCCTGACCCACTGAGTTACTCCAGCATTTTGTGTCTACCTTCGATTTAAACCAGCATCTGCAGTTTTCTTTCCCACTAAACAAGCAATGATGTGTGAACGTTTTGATGACCAAGATTATGAAGGGTGGACAAAGGAAGCTGGCCAGGAATGTGAAAAGTTAATCTTGGATGAATTTCCAAAAGTAGTTTGACTGAGACAGGGGTGAGGCTGATAGATGTTACAGGATGGAACAGAGTAGTTTCAGTGAAACCTGGCTAAATAAAGAATGAAGATGGGCCTCGACCCGAAACATCACCCACTCCTTCTCTCCAGAGATGCTGCCTGTTCCGTTGAGTTACTCCAGCATTTTGTGTCTTCCTTAAATAAATCTCCTATGTGTAGGAAGGATCTGCAGATGCTGGTTTATACCAAAGATAGACACAAAATGTTGGAGTAACTCAGCGGGATAGGCAGAAGGAATGGGTGACTTTTTGGGTCATGACCCTTCTTCAGACTTTTTCAGAGTGATAGATTACCATTGGCCTGAGCACAAACATATATTGGTTACATTAAACATACAGCATGGAAACCGGCTATTTGGCCCAACATGTTAATGCTTGTGTTTGTCTTCCAATTAAACCTTTTCTTCTCTTTCCTCATCTGGATCTATCATCATAACCATCATAACCCTCTAGTCCCCTCTTCATCCTGGGCTTGTCCAGACTCCTTTGAATGTACTATTTAGCCCAGCCACTTCTTATGGTAGCAAGTTCCACATTTGGATAAAACCATCTTTTGAATTCCCTATTGCATTTATTTGTAATTAACATACAGATGTCAACTTATTAATCCAATTATGCTCATCTCGAAAAATGGACGCGTTCTTTCTGAAATCACTTTCCCAGAATCTCAATCAACACCTCCATTAGGTCACTTGTCAACCTTCTTCAGAGAAAGAAGTCTGATCTTCCTTTCCTTAAAGTGGGTATGGCCTCACATGTCTGGTATCATCCTTGTTCATTTTCTCTTCACCCTCTCACTGCCTGTGAGTCCTTCCTATGTTATAGCCCCCCAGTATTGTACACAATGCACAACTGTGGTCTAACCAAGATTTGATGGAGTTTTAGTAACTTACCTACTTTTCAAAAATATATCTCTCAAAATAAAATCTTGTGCTTTTATGGCCCTGGTAATGTGGCATTACTTCTTGTGAAATTATTAACAATTTTCCTTAGGAGCTGTTCTCCTGTTCATTAAATCTGTCATCACCACTCGTGTCCTAAAGCAAATAACTATTGACTACCATTTTATTGTCAAATCCCTTGCCCACTCCAAAGCCCACACACTGTCTCTAAAATCCATGCCCATCTTCACCAAAATCTCCAATAATTGTTTAGCTCCATCAAAGTAATGAAGCAGTTGAAATAATTTCCATTTCTGTAAGGTTGGACTCTGCCTTCCATCAACTCCTTTACTGCTGCAGCCCATGTCACCTATGGAGTAGGCTGTTCGAGGTTGGGGTTCCCTTCTTTACCCTCCAGAAACTTTCATTCAAAGCCAGCTGATGTCTTGTGAAAAAAATGTATGTGTTAACAAGACATTAGTGCAAAAATACAATTAGAAAACAAGTCCATGGCAGTCCAAGAAGTGCCTGTGGTCTTCTGTTGCTGAGGTATGATTAGGATTTTGCAAATTGTTTCATGAACCAGATAGTTGTAGGAAAGTAGCTGCTCCTGAACCTGGTAGTGTGAGAATTCAGGCTTTTGTACCTCCTGTCGAATAGTAGCAGTGAGATGAGGGTATGGATCCTGAATGGTGAGGATCCTTGATGAGAGATGGTAGATGCGTTTGATGGTGGTGGTCAGTTAGGGACTGCACCCTGAGTCAAGAACTCTCGGTAGCCTCTTAAGTTCCTGTGTGTTGGAAATGTTGCCATTGCATTCTCCCAATGATGATCAAAGTAATGGCCTGTACCCTCCATTCTGAATTTTTTTAATCCACTCTATCTTTGCATTAGGAAAATCTTCATTATTTCCCTCTCTGATTGCCTTATTAAATCTCATTATTCTATTTTGCACATCAGTTTCTCTTCAATTTCTCATCATTGTGATTTTATTTTTCTTGGAATGTCTGGAAAGTTACTCCTTTGAAAACTGGAAAACTTTATTTCCTCGTCGCTACTCAAATGGCAGTGAATTGAATGATCGTTTTCCTGTGGTTTATTCCCAGATAAAAACCATGTTCCAAATCATTTAATCTGTATGGATGTCAGGTTTAATCCTTTGTTTTTACTGGCACTAATAGCAAAGTAAATCACGTCAAATGCTATCTGCTTGCCTCAAGGTAACAGCTGTGAAGCATTTTATTTGTTCATTATATCTTTGCCTGATAGTTGTGCATTAATAAAAATAGCTGTAATACTTCAAAGTGTTTAGCATTGGTTTGGAAGCTGTGAGAAGAAGTAGATAGAAAGCAATGTGTAGGAAGGAACTGCAGATGCTGGTTTAAACCGAAGAAGGGTCTCGACCCGAAACAACACCTATTCCTTTTTTCCAGAGCTGTTGTCTGACCACTGGCAACAGCTGAATTACTCCAGCTTTTTGTGTCTATCTTGGATAGAAAGCAGTGTTGATTACAAAGCAATAAAAGCAGGTGTCACAGACTCACACTCTGAAATGTTACAGAACCTACAAAGCCATCTGTGAATGCCATCACGGATTCACTTATGGCTTAAGAAGAAAAAAGCAAAGTACATTGAATTTAATTACTGTAAACTCCAATAATTGGCACCTTTGGGACTTTGATGGTGAGGATTAGCAGGTTTTCTATACTGTTGGATGTTACTCTTATGAATACCTCTGCAAATATTTATTTTATTTTTGTGAGTCATGCCACAGTATGAGATATGTTTCAGTGAGCCGAGAGTTTAAAGGAAATGGGCGATAGAACCCAGTGAGTTTCAGTTTGTAAGCACCAGGTGATTCTGACTCCGGCTGCACATCCGGCTGGCAGTCCAAACCCTCAGCTCTGTACACCCTGTTTGCACTTCACACCCCCTGTCTGACTCGTACTCCAGACAAATGAGTGAGTTGGATGCTAGACCATCTGGCTATCCTGACAATTGGATACTGGAGTGTCAGATTTTTAACAGTAAATGGAGATTAGATCCAGTCATGATTTGTGATTCTTTGTTCTTTCTCTTACTACTCTCACTATCCATCACCCTCCCCCCACACACCATAACATCTCCCTAATCTCATTTGTTCTTATTTATCATTCCATGCTTGCGGTCAGCATTTTACATTTAAAAACAATCTTCTTTCCAAGGCTGTAATTGGGTAATACAAAATTGCTCTGAGACTAAAATTAATTGAATGCTTTGTCGAAAAGTGTCATTGTGTCTTGGGATGTTTTAGGGAGGACCAGATATCTTACAACATAAACACAAGCAAATGGTTTTGCTGCTGTCTTTTCATTAACTCATGGATAAGAACAGTCAAAACTAAGAATCTATAGCGTTTGGGCATGTGTTGTCAGCTCAGCATACATCTTTTGAGCTAGCTCTATCTTTTGCTCTGTGCCATTCCCTCTGAATGTTTAAATTGGGTTAAAAAAAAGTTCATGATCATTGTAATGATTATTACTGGAAAAGTAATGATTATTACCTTTTCAAGTGAGCGAATTTAATTCGAAGGTACTTGATTCGGAATTTCAGAATTTCAGCCAATTCAGAGCACTGATATGTGGGAAGAAAATGCTGGTTTAAATCGAGGATAGACACAAAAACCTGGATTAACTCAGCAGGACAGGCAGCATCTCGGGAAAGAGGTTTCGGGAAAAGGGAGATGATCTATATCTCTTGTTTCCTTTTTCCGTAACTGGTCTGAAGAAGGGTCTCGACCCGAAAATTCACCCATTCCTTCTTTCCAAGGATGCTGCCTGACCGTGGAGTTACTCCAGCTTTTTGTGTCATTGATGAGGCCTTTAAAGGTTTCACTAATCAAAGTCCTATAGGTTGGTAAGGTCACACCTGCATCAGTTGTGGCCTCTTATTGTCTGAAAGAGGATTCTTTCTTCAGAGTTCATGCAACAAAGTTTTATTAGTCCTCTAAAAAAAGATTTAAAAAAAAGATTTAACGTACACTGGCACCATCCCCCAACTCTTTCTCCACTATATTGATGACTGCACCGAGCTGCCTCCTGCATTCATACAGAACTCTATAATCTCACTAACTTTACCATATAGTTTTACCAAATGTATGTGTCCCCCCCCCCCCCCCCCCCCTGCTATCATGGATGGATTCCTCATCTGCAATCTGGAGAAATGTTTGGGTGGCTTACAGTAGGAATATTTAATTCTCCAATTTTAGGTAACTAGCCTACAAAACCCTCCCCCCCCCTTTTCTCCTCCTCTCTGCTCCACCTGGATGTGCACCCATTTCTCCTTTCCCCTTCTCCCCATCCTCTTTGACCTACATTCCTTTCTCTGGCTACACAATTCATGCCTTTTCTATCCTTTCCTCCTTGTCTCACACCTTTTGCCTTTTCATCTCTGGCCTTTGTCCAACCATCTACTAATCAAGAACCACAACCCCCCCTCTCCCACCCCCTCTCACATGTATTAGCATGTATCACCTGTTCAGTACTGCCTTCAACCACTGAAGGTCACCTCACCTTCTGTCTCCTTTCTCTGTTCGTTTATTTATTTACTTATTTATCTATTTATTCATTTCCCTATGTTCTCTAAATCTCTGTAAAGCGTCTTTGAGTATATGAAAAGCGCTATATAAATAAAATACATTATTATTATTATTATTATGTTTGTGCTAGCTTGTCATGCCCCACCTCTCTTCCAGCTTTCTGCCTCCCTGCTATAATCAGTCTGAAGGAGAGTCCTGACCTGAAAAGTCACCGATCCATGTTCTCCAGAGATGCGGCCTGACCCGCTGAGTTACTCCAGTGCTTTGGGTCTTTTTTTGTAAACCAGCACCTGCAGTTCTTTGTCTGCAAGATAAATCTAAAGATTTATTAGATTGATTCCTAAGATGAGAGCAATGTAATATGGAAAATGCTGGGTTTAATAGAACAAGAGAGTCAAGAGTGTCTAATTATTATTTTCACCGGGAACACAACAATTAAATTCTTACTTGCTGCAGATTTACAGGCACATTAATGTGACAACAAATTAAATAAATATACAATAAACAACAATACAAAAGGCCATCGGTTGTAATCAGACACCAACAGTGCAAGTTGAAGTATGTAGTACAACCAACACAAAGCCCGTATGAGTTTGTTGCTGAGGTAGAGTTGTGCAGGATTGTTCAAGAGCCTGATGGTTGATAGGATGAAGCTGTTCTTTTACCCTGGAGGTAACAGTTCACAAGCTTCTCTACCTTCTTCCTGATGGTAGCAGTGAGATGAGAGCGTGGACAGGGTTGTGTGGGTCTTTGATGATATTAGCTGCTTACTTGAGGCATGTTTCCTGCTGCAGAAGTGCTGTGACCCAACAATACTGGGCAATATCCTCCATTTACTGCAACCTCCATTGTTCTTGATTGTTTGAGTTACCGAACCAGGACATGGTGCGACCAATCAGTATGCTCTCTACTATACATCTGTAGAAATTTGTTAGCGTATTCAATGATGTGCCAAATTTCCTCAAACCTCTAAGGACGTAGAGGCATTAGCGAGCCGGCCACACAGTCATGGGTGTGGAGAGAATAGAGCAGTAGACTCCTATTATGTTCATGTAACTTTGAATTTGACAAAAAATGAAACTCCTGGAACTGTTTCCATTTGATTCAACCACAAAGCAACAAAACACGTCACGGTACTTCATAGCAGTGTGAAAGAATTAGAGGAGGACATTTGAAAGAAGTACGTAAAATGCTGAAAATACCAAGGATTTCAAGTAGCTTCTGTGGCGAAAGAAACAGGTTTTAGCCCTGAGAAGAATTTATATATTTCATTGAATAAACATTTTACAATAGAGCGAAGATGCTTTTTAGCGAAGGAAATCTGTGTTGAAATATGACTAATTTTTCTTTGGTTTGGTGGAGACAGTAAATAAGAACAGATGAAAAATGTTAACATTTAGTGCAAAGTAACTGTAACAAATGAAGTGTACTGTAACACTCGTAACATGTGTCTGCAATCAGTGTGAATAAATGTATATTTTTCATTGGGACTAACAAATTTATAAGGTAAGCAGTACAACTGCCATTCAAAACATTACCTCATGTGAGAAACATTCTCTCGGGGGTTTCATTATATCGAAAGTCTGAGAGCTGTGGTGTTGTTTCATATTTTCATTGTGAAATGTTTGTCTTTTGTGGTCCTTCAAGGCTATAGATCTGTACATGACTTCTGGCATAATGTAAAACTGTTATTTTATCTCGGCCCAAATGTATTTAAATACTGTTCTTTAATAGCATTTTTTTTTGTCACCTCCAGACATTAGATGTTGAAATATTTTGCATTGATTTACGTTGGGAATTGTCTTTCTCTTTTGAAGCTTGGGCTGTGAGAGGTTCACATCCACAGTGCTGACAGATGGCTGTAAGATTAATGGGCCAGTGTTATAAATCCACCTTGTGGATCACCAGTGAAATTTGTTAATGAATCACATACATAAGAGAGGCTAAACAGGTTAAGGATATCTGAGGGAATGCAGTTTAAAGGAGTAACATGATAAAGAGGACAATGATGCTATTGTGTGCAAGAGTACAAGCTCAGTGCTTTCTACAATTATACAATATACCCTGCCACCCTCTATCATTACATAGAGTTCACAGCCCTAAAACTGGACTGCGTTCATGTGTTTGTTCCAACTGCTGCTCTTCCATTTCTGTTGTTTGCCAAGGTACACTTTGTAATAGCAAGTACCACTTTTCAATCATTTCTGAATTTTAATGAAAATCTGCTAAATTCCTGACGAGATCATTAGTGAATAGCTTAAATTTATCGCCTATAATTCTGTGTACTCTTCAAAGTGGAAGCACATATTTTTGTGTCTGTGTTTTACTGATGCTGAAAGTTGTACTGTTATTGACAAAGAAGGTACTCACCAGATTTAAGAATCGAAGCTCATTGGAGACATTTTAAAGCACAGAACAATGCACAGATGTCCCAGCAAAACACATAAGGTATCGCGGAGTGGGAGTGGGAGATACGTTTATTGATGAACATGAAGATTATGTACTAGAAAATCCATCTTTCTTGCACTAAGCAAGCTAAAAATTCAGACACAAATGCTATCGGCAAATCTTTCTCCCATGGATTAGGTAAGAAGGCTGTATTTGTTGAATTTGCTGGGGAAATATTAGTCTACATTATCATGCACCATTTAATTTCAAGCTCATCTGTCTAACAAGTCTTACCAAAGGACAACTGAATCATGAACATGGAGTATAAATATGGAGTAATTTTGATTGTCAATCTGTGATAAGGTGGAAGATCTTAGTTGAGCAATGATCTGCCTGAATAGTTCTCTGCACCTAGGTTAGGGAGGGGAGATTAGCTCTAAATCCAACTTCCTGTTTAGGTTAAAAAAGGCTTGTAAATTGGTGGGTGCTGGCTGTGATTTTCTCAGCAGTTGAAGAGCCATTTAATATTTCTGCATAATGAAAGTAGCACAGGGCATTTGAGGTGCATGAACTAACATCTAACAAGAACCCTGCCCTCGGGGAAAACATGAACAAGAGGAAAACAATTGTAGGAAAAAAAAATTGGCAATGTGAAGGAGCAGTGGGTGGAATATTGGTGTTTCATCTCGGAAATTCAATTAAAAGTCAGCAGAATTCTTGAATCAATAGGTCTGCAGGATCTCTGAAGAATCAAAAAGAACTTGGAGCCAGCCCGATCTAATGAGATCAAAGTCATCTGCTTTAGAAAGTTGCACAAAAAACCTAAATTGAATAAATTTGCATCAATGAGCATGCATAACATAAGACTCTGACTCATATTTAATTAGCAAGCTCAGTAGGAGGATGAAAAGTTGAAGCCACAATAAATAAAAGTAAAATAATCAGTGCTACAAATCTGAATGAGAAAAAGAAAATATGGGAAATGGAACCCAATTAACAAAACCAATGTAATCATCTTATATCTGAACCCATTGACATCTCTGAAGTACTGACCCATTCTCCTCTCTTTGATTGTTCCACAGTCTTTTCTGTTGTATTTGTGGTTTCCATCATGGTAGCATTTTCTCCTGACAAGGGCATTGTCCTAACTCACACAGAAAAATTATCAGAAACATTCTAAAATGCAATTATGTTGCACTCATAACTTTTTCATCTAAGTAACTGGAGACATATTTTTTTATGTTTCCTATATTGAGGCAATATTTGCATCAGCACTGCCATGTTGAATGTACCCTGGGCAAAAGGACTGTGAAATAGTTTATATTAACATATGATACTTGTCCCATACATACTTTCCATTGCATGTCAATGCATTTTCCCTGAAACTTCATTGATACGCTCTGGCTCTCGCTGAAAAGGCCAGCATTAATTGCTGTTCCTAATTACCCTGAGAAGATAGTGGTGAGTTGCCTTCTGGTGAAAGAAGAGGACATGGCCTGGATGGTGAGATTCTTCATGATAGGTTTCACCTTCATGAGGCAGTGCTTCGTATAGGGTGCTTTTGATGGTAGGGTGCAGTGTGCCCGTGATGGACCGCCCACTCTCTGTAGCCTATTGTATTCCTGTGCATTGGAATTGCCAAACTAAGCCAAACTAGGCCAATTATGATACATTCTACCGTGCATCTGTAGAAATATGTTAGAATATGCGGTGATATTTTGAATCTCTTAAAGCTTTTAAGAAAATAGCGGGCTGGCCCAAAAATTTGAGGCTGCTAACTCTCTCCACTAGTGACCCACCAATGAAAATTGGTACTGATCTCCTGACATCTCCCAGTTCAGGTAGATTACTTCAAATGTCTCTTGACGTTTAAAGCAATCAACCTTAAATATCGAAGGTATTTATTCACAAAATGCTGGAGTAACTCAGCAGGTCAGGCAGCATCTCGGGAGAGAAGGAATGGGTGGCGTTTCGGGTCGAGACCTTTCTTCAGACTGAAGAAGGGTCTCGACCCGAAACGCCACCCATTCCTTCTCTCCCGAGATGCTGCCTGACCTGCTGAGTTACTCCAGCATTTTGTGAATAAATACCTTCGATTTGTACCAGCATCTGCAGTTATCTTCTTATACAACCTTAAATATCAACTTTGTTTCCTTCTCCACAGATGCTGCTTAACCTGATGAGTACTTCAACTATTTTCTGTTGCTATGACATGCTAATCAATCAGATTGTATTTAGAAATCTCTGAGTTTATTGCACTTCACATTACAATCTAACTCTGAAAGAGACGAGGGGCTGGTATAGCCTACTAGTTAAACCAGTCAGAACTAGGTATGTAGGTTAATTGGCTGGGTAAATGTAAAAATTGTCCCTAGTGGGTGTAGGATAATGTTAATGTGCGGGGATCACTGGGCGGCACGGACTTGGAGGGCCGAAAAGGCCTGTTTCCGGCTGTATGTATATGATATGATATGATAGTCATCCCAAGAATTTGCTTTGCAGTTTAGAAGTGCTTTACAACTGAGATTTGGGGATTTAAATCAATAAAACTCTAACAATGTTTTTGCTCAACAATACTCTTTATCGGCCCCCTTCCAAATGACAAGAAGCTGTCACTATTTGCTTAGAGTTAGAGTTTCTATTATTAGGTAATCTGTAAATTATGTTTTGTGTTTGGTTTGGCAGTCATGAGTCATCTGTGGTGTATAATTAAATAAGTTATCACTTTCTAAGAGTTAAAAACTTGGATTGGCCTTCTGCTTGCTTCGCTATACAAAACAGGTTGCCAACAGATGAGACTCCTCATTAATTCTGTCTCATGACTCCAAAAAATGTTGCTGCACCAAACAATGTTCAGACTTTTCAATTGCCCGCAGCATATTCACATTAGCAGTGTATCCGATTAGACCTAATTAAAAAAAATACAGAGCTACATCTGAGCACTCTGGACTTGCAGGTTCTCTTAGCTCTTTTAATTTCTTGTCAGCAATTTGACTGACATGGATTTTGGCCTTGGTACGCAAGTTTGAATGTTTCAAAATAGTTCGTTACTCCAGTTTGTGCGAATGGGAAAGATGTTGGTTACGCTGTAGGACAATAAACATTTGTTTTGACAGACCGAAACAACTGAAATAAAATTCACCCATTCTTAACGTGTGTGAGGGGCTGGAAGTGAGGCTATGACTGGGCCAGGTCAAAGGTGAACATTTGCAATCTTCTGTGTATGTCAGTACAAACAGTGATTCACCTGTCATCTTAATTTTTAAAGACATAAATGTGAAATAATCTTCAAGGACAGAAAGTGCTGACAACATTGCACAACTCTGGAAGTATCTGAATGAGTGTTTAATTTAGTTTAGTTTAGTTTAGAGATACAGTGCAGAAACAGGCCCTTCATCCCACCCAGTCCACGCCGACCACACTAGGGAGAATTTACAATTTTACTAAAGCCAATTAACCTACAAACCTGTATGTCTTTGGAGTGTGGGAGGAAACCGAAGCACCCGGAGAAAACACAGGTGGTCACAGGGGGAACGTACAAACTCCATACAGACAGCACTTGTAGTCAGGATTGCATCCGGGTCTCTGGCACTATAAGGCAGCATCTCTACTGCTGTGCCACCGTGCTGCCCTGCTGGGGAACGATCACCTGGTTTGTCCATTGGATGTGCCTGATCTACTATTTGTCATTTTGTTTCTGCTTTTTCAGTGTCTTATTTTATTATTCACAGAGCGGAAGTTTCTAATGTGTAGGAATGTGAGTGAGGAGAGGTTAGGAAGAGAAAAAGTGAAAGATTTCAATTCAGGTTATGGATCCCAATCAGCCATTTGCCAACTGATTTTTAAAAAATGATTACTTTTTTAATGATTTATTAGAATTCAATACTTGTTCTTTGGTCTTTAACATTCTATCAGAATGAACTCACTTGGTTTAAGAATTGTTTTAGAAACATAGAAACATAGAAAATAGGTGCAGGAGTAGGCCATTCGGCCCTTCGAGCCTGCACCACCATTCAATATGATCATGGCTGATCATCCAACTCAGTATCCCGTACCTGCCTTCTCTCCATACCCCCTGATCCCTTTAGCCACAAGGGCCACATCTAACTCCCTCTTAAATATAGCCAATGAACTGGCCTCAACTAGGTATTGAAATAAAGAAGCTTCATTGTTGACACCCAACACCATGTGACACTTGTGTAAACCCGGACAACTTGTTATCTTGTTTTCATATATACACAGAAGCAATCGCCACCACAAACCGATTGTGCATCTCTTACATCAGACTGGAATCTTGGTAAACGGGGCGAGGCTCCTGTGCTGATGGCGTATTCTGCAAGAGTTGTGCCAACCCTGCTATTTCTTTAGCTGTTGGTTAGGTGCAGCTTCTTTTGGTCTTCTATATCTATCTCTTTTGCCTCCTGTTCCCTTCATCATTTGATATTCGCACCTTGTTTCACTTAAATTTCTTTCATCCTTACCCATCAGGCTTCTTCCTGTCTCACAAATAATATTGGACCTACGTTGTTTTATTCAAGCAATTTACAGTTCATTATACTATTTGGATTTTATGTTGTTTATCTCTTGCTCCCTTTCCTTTGTCTTCTTCCTTTATGTATATTCTCCAATTCTCTAATTTTCTAATATTTGAGTTTGAGTTTAGTTTATTATGAAGTTTACTGAGGTTCAGTGAAAAACTTTTGTTGCTTGCTAACCAGTCAGCGGAAAGACAATGAATGATTACAATCGTGCCATCCACATTGTACAAATACATGATAAAGGGAATAACGTGAATAACGTTGTGCAAGATAAAGTCCAGTAAAGTCTGATCAAAGAAAGTCCGAGGGTCTCCAATGAGGTAGATAGTAGTTGTTGGTAGGATGGTTCAGTAATATTCTCTAATTCTGCTGAAGGATTTGTTCCTGAGGACATAACATCTCGGGTTTTAAATAATTGTAGAGGTTCTGTCCTTACTTTTTAAGTTTGAGCTTGTCAGATGCAGAGTGAATGTTTTTGTAGATGTGAAAACATAGCCCATCTTACCTCAGCCCAAAGATATTAAACTTAACCAGGCAAAATGCCAAATTGTACCTCATGACAAAGTAAAGAACAAGAGGTCATTCCCATATCTAACCTTGGCAGAGATGAATCTACCTGATTTCCTGTCTCTGATAAATCACACGTGAAGATTAATCAAGTACATAACAGGAAGCTCACCACTGCAACCAGGTTTGCTTCTTGTTGAAATTGAAAATCACCTCCACAATCTGCTGGGATTCCTATGAAAACAGGCATTCTGACCTCAGTTTATTCGATCATACTGCACATAACTAAGCTGAGATTTATATCTGTGACCTTAGTTTACTTTTGGAATTCCACGTTCAACGAATAGGGTATAATTGAAATTAGCATACTGTAGATTGGAATTCTTTAAGAATGTTTTATCCCTTTCCCAGTTAAATATTGAGGGGGAGGTGTTGCCTCATTGAAACATTCTGAGCAATAGATCTCTGCAAAACTAGCAAGGATCTGGTTTAACTGCTGCCTCATTACACATCTGGGAACATTTGATTTCAGCAGACTCTCAATGTGCTGCAGCATGAACTTTTTGATTTAGTTTTCAAGTTTGGACTTTTTTTATAGTGGAATTTGTGGAAACGAAGACTATTGGTGACTTTAAACTGCCTTTTCAGTGATATCCTCCTTTGTAATTTTTCCACAAATCCAGTAAAATAACTTTCAGATTGTTACTACTGCAGCTAGTTGTTATGACACTTTAAACTACCCGTTAAAGGACAAAAGGAATTTTATTGCAAAGCTTTCTTGTGCCTTAAGAAAAGTTCTGTCCGGAACTCAACATCTATTCACCAATAATTGTGCAGTATTGATCTGTAACATGAAGTTTAAAGCAAAAGAAACCATCACAAGAACATTCAAGAAGGCAATATAACCAAAGGTGGCTTTGGTTAAGGAATATTTCCATTAACAGAAGGGTTAAAAGCCAGGAGTCATAGGTTTAAAGTAGGATTAGAGTCAAGTCAAATCGAGTTTACTGTCATATGCACGTATGGTGAGGTAGATACAATGAAAATGTTGCGCACTGCAACATCGCAAGCACATGGTCCCAGACTAATGCACAAAAGTATAAATTATACATAAATTACACACAAATTCTATAATTGGAAGTTAGTGCAAAAGAATGCACAATTAGAAAAACAAGTCCAATGTAGTGTAAGAGATGCTGCTAGCGAGCCACACTGGTTGAGGAAGCCAAGGATCCAGTTGCAAAGGCAGGTACACAGGCTCTGGACTCGGTGCTTGGTGATGAGTTTGGAGGAGATGATTGTGTTGAACGCTGAGCTGTATTCGGTGAACAGCAGCCCGATGTTATGCAGACGGTCCAGAACAGGGTGGAGAGTCAGTGAGATAGCTTCTGCAGTTGACCATTTGTAGTGTATCCAGGTCATTTTTGACCAAACTGATCTCCCGGTGGCCGAGCACTTCAACTCCCCCTCCCATTCCCAGTCTGACCTTTCTGTCATGGTGGTCCTCCAGTGCCATAGTGAGGCCCACCAGAAATTGGAGGAACAGCACCTCATATTTCGCCTGGGCAGCTTGCAGCCCAGTGGTATGAACATCGACTTCTCCAACTTTAGATAGTTCCTCTGTCCCTCTCTTCCCCTCCTCCTTCCTAGATCTCCCTCTATCTTCCTGTCTCCACCTATATCCTTCCTTTGTCCTGCCCCCCTGACATCAGTCTGAAGAAGGGTCTCGACCCGAAACGTCACCCATTCCTTCTCTCCCGAGATGCTGCCCGACCTGCTGAGTTACTCCAGCATTTTGTGAATAAATACCTTCGATTTGTACCAGCATCTGCAGTTTTTTTCTTATATTTCTGAGTCAGGAATGGATTGGCGCCAGAACCAACTTTTCAGAGCATTTCATTATGGTAGTAGGCATGGAGGAAGTCTCTTCGTGCTGAGGAGAAATGAGAAAAAATATTGTTTATCCAAAGGTTAGTGGGGATCTAGAAAGTAATGCAAGAAAAGGTGGTGAAATCAGAAATCGTCTTGACAGTTATTTGAATAACGATGATCCGCAAGGTCAAAGGTGCTCATGACCATTAGATGGGGTTGTGGCGGCACCCGGGGGCTAGGCCACTCCCTTGGTCATTCCACTCGGCACTCAGTGGACGGGAGGGATTAGGTCACTTCCTGGGTCAGTCCCCTTGGGTCAGGTGGTCTGGGACTATAAAGGGTTTGGGTGTGTCGACTCACGTTCTTCTTGAGTGCGGTGTTTGATACCACAGGTAATAAAGTTATTAATTACTCACCTGGCGTCTGGCCTGATTACCGCGGTGACCGCACCCACTACAGGGTTTTTGTTTTGACATGAGAATTATAAAACGACAAATCCTTGGTAATTAATGAAAGGCTAAATTTAAACATTGCTTAATGTATGGTGAGAGAAATGTGGAGAATAATTTTGATCCGACTTTATTGCTCTGCAGAAAATTGTCAAAACCTCCAATATAATAGCTCTTTTATGAACTAAAACTTACAATTATGACATAATGTCACATAGGTTTGCCCACTGAGTTCATAGTGGACATTAAGTATGTAGTCTTTACTCCCCCCACATTCACATCAACACCTCCTGATTCTACCAGTCACCGACACACTGAGGAGTCAATTAACCGACAAGCCCACAGGTTTTGGGATGTTAGAGATCAATAATTGGGGTGATAGATCTATTGGGGGGGGGGGGGGGGGGGAAGAGATAGATACCAGAGCACACAGAGGAAGCTGACATGATGATGGGCTACAAACTCCAGACAGCACCTAATGACAAGATCAAACCTGGGTTGCCTTTCCTGTGAGGCAGTAGCACTGACTGCTGCATCACCGCACTACCATTCCCCTGGCATTGCCTTGTGGAGAATCCAGTACAAGGCTGAACCTTCGTGGACGTGCCATCAGTGCACAACTTCAAAGTGCATAAATTCTCTGATGTGGTGAAATATTTATGAATAACAAAAGTTCTGATATTGTGGAAAGTCAAGGTTGAACTGATGAGAGATTAGCCATTTATAATTTATTGCAGATTTTGGAAAAATGGATTTATAGTTCAAAAAAGTTAACACAAAAGTAACATTAATTCATAGTTGTTTTTTTAACAATTGTATCAATTCTGGTGAAGATTATTGAAACCAACTCCATTACTCTCTCCTCTGGTGCTGCCTGACCTGCTGTGTGTCCCAGCATTTTCAGACTTCCATTATCTGCAGTTTTTTGTGGCATACACTGTAGCACGGATTTTTTATTTAGATTTAGAGAAACAGCGCAGAAACAGGCCCTTCGGCCCACCGAGTCCGTGCCGCCCAGCGATCCCCGCACATTAATACTATCCTACACACACCAGGGACAATTTTTACATTTACCCAGTCAATTAACCTACATACCTGTACGTCTTTGGAGTGTGGGAGGAAACCGAAGATCTCGGAGAAAACCCACGCAGGTCACGGGGAGAACGTACAAACTCCGTACAGACGGCGCCCGTAGTCAGGATCGAACCTGAGTCTCCGGCGCTGCATTCGCTGTAAGGCAGCAACTCTACCGTTGCGCCACCGTGCCGCCGGTGTGATTACCAGCACTCTCACTTTCCCATTTGACTCCATCAGTACCCATCTAATAAGAATAACTTGTTAACTGTTAATCAATGATTACTCGTTGGTAACTGCGGTTTTGTCATGCAAAACCGATGCTCATGGTGAGTCAAAGAAGGGATGTCAATTGTTTATTCTCCCTTTCTTCAGCTGTATGAGATATTATGGATTGGTCTGTCCCCCAAAGTTCACATGGGTTTTACGTTACACATAATTCCCGATGTGCACTTTACTACAATAGATCTAACGTTTATACAGCTGGGTGAAGAAGATTTAAAAAAACATTAGAACTGTTTTGTTTAATGATTAGGGCTAGAACAGTAAAGAGTTTACTGTAGTACAGCTGTATTATTTACTCAGTTTGAAAAGAGATTAGGAGCAAGTGGTGCAGATGCAGTATCATGGCTGATATTGTGTATTCAAATGCCTTTATGTGCTCAGATGCATGAAAAATGAATTGTGTTTCCATCTTGTTCATTTCTTCAGCATGGTTCAGGTATTGTTTTTTAATTCAGTTTTAATTGGAGTTTTTAGTTCATATTGACTTCACAATGCCTAGCCATGTGCTGAACTGTGAAGATGGCTAATTTATTAGGATCAATACACCAGCAATAATAACTAATAATGTCAAAGGTCCAAACATTTCTCCCAAATGCAATCAGAGTTAAACGTGAATGCCGTGTAAAACTTGAATTTATCTTCCCCTACTTGTTAGGTGGAAATGAAAGTTGTGAATATGGAAATTCAATGCACTCTCTGTTTCAGCTATCTATGTGTTATTCATTCGTACCTAAAAAATACAGGTAAGGCAAAAGAAAGAATACCAGAGGTTTTGTGCAGAAGGAAACAAGAAAATGCCTGCATGTATATTGTGCCTTTCATGATCTCTGGGTGCTTTCCAAAGTGCTTTACATTCAACGACTGACTTTTGAAGTGTAACCCTCACCCTAATGCAGCTTACACCCCAGTGGTATGAACATTGATTTCTCTAACTTTAGATAGCTCCTCTGTCCCTCTCTTTCCCCTCCCTCTTCCCAGTTCTCCCACTGTCTTTCTGTCTCCAACTTTATCCTTTCTTTGTTCCGCCCCCTCCCCTGACATCAGTCTGAAGAAGGGTCTCGACCCGAAACGTCACCCATTCCCTCTCTCCTGAGATGCTGCCTGACCCGCTGAGTTACTCCAGCTTTTTGTGATACCAGACTTTTGAAGTGTAGTCACTGTGGTAATATTATCAATGTAACAGACACATTGCTTCATCAAATAATAATTTGATAACAGTAAGATTATTAATGTTGCTTCTTTCATTAAAGGTGATTAAGAGATAAATATTGCCCAGCCGCACTTTGATAGTGAATTTGGGACTTTATTGGCCTGGATATGCCGCCCACATTTCCCATTGCTCCAAACACATCTTTCTCAAATCAGGAAGATCGGTTTCAGGCAAAAGTCCTTGCAGAGCCGCCTCAAGCAAGATCCAAAAGCAGATTCTTCGCTCTGAATGTTGAAGAATCTTGGCAAATCCCTCTTCCACTGCTGATCCCAGGAGTGACTCAAACCTACGGGCATTTACACAGATAGTTGCAGTGTGTTGAACTGCCAACAAAGCTCAGCAACTTCTGGGCCACTGAACCAAAGCAGAAGTGAGACAAGGCCTTGGTTTAATGCCTCATGTTGGATAGAAGTGATAGCACTCCCTGAGCATTGCACTCAAGTGACTGCCACGAGTTTTGAGTTTTAAGTGCAAGTTACGGTGTATTTTTGTTAAATGTATTTGTTTACAGATAAAGGTGTTGGTAATGGTGCCAGCATTTATTGTCTCTCCCATATTGATCTAGAAAAGAGGGCACAGTTGAGAGTCAAACACTTTGGTTGGCTGGAGTCAAATATGGCCCAGACTGGGTAGGAAGAACATTTTCTTCCCTGAAGGAGATTAGTGAACCAGTCCGGTTTTATAACAATCCCACAGTTGCAAGCTGGTATTTACAGAGCCTAGCTTTAATTCCAGGTTTCTTTAATTGCATTTAAATACCCTAGCTGCTGTGCTGGGATAGGAACTCTTATCACTGGATCAACCTTTTCAGCCACTACAATTCAGTACCCAGTAATCTGTGGCCACATCCTCGTGACCCAAGATGTTAATGTTATCCACTGACCCAAGGCTCACAGCCTATATTCTCAAGAGTTTGCCTTGTTTCAATCCATACTCCAGCTCAAGGGGATCATTTAAAATCTCGCTTGGCTGGCCCATTTGTGAGGAGAGAAGAAATGCAGAAGCTGAGGGAAATTGTGTGTCCAGGACTGCACATCCACTGAATTCTACAGCTACTCTTAGTTAAAATGGGGCTGCCTCAGTTTCAAATTATGAGAAGTCTAGCATTGGCTTAGAACCCACATTTGGATATAGCAGTGCCAGTACAAGTAACAAAAATAATGATGGTACTCACAATTTTCCCACAGACATTTAATTCCAGGCAAGAGAAAGAATCAGTCAGTTTATATTTCCATAGCACATTGCACATGCAAGATTCTGCACTCTGATGAATGCATTAAAGTCAACACCACTGAAAGTAGAGAGAGAAAACCTTTTAACACCATACAGCACAGCCAAATGGTTATTTAGGTCCACAAAAAGTTCAAAGTGGAATCAACTCACTGGAAAGAGGCTACTTCATAAACCATTGCCAAAATATTTTGCATGTGAATGCACAGTTTTTGCAATGCTTGTGAATCCTTTATCTCAAGAAAATCGGAAATTCTGATTATTTTTGAGTGAAACAAATTAAGTGGTTTACATTTTGTTCAAGTAGCATATCCATTCAAAATGTGGCTTTTGGCACCACAACACAATCCCATTCTCAGCATCTACGAGATGTTCCAAAAGTTGCACATTTGAGTTGCCAGAATGTCAGTGAAATATTTAGCTTATTTTGAGGTTTGAACCTCATCCAAGGGCTTTAGTGCAAGGGCTGGAGGGAGCAGGCAGTGCATTAACTGTGTGTGGAAAGCGGCAGAACATTGCTATGATCAAAGGCAAAGGTGTAGCTTCTAGCCTAGCACAGGAGGGAAGAAGAAACGCAGCCCAGAGTGCGGAAGGAACTCAGTGGATTGATGCAACATTGCGGAAGGGAATGGATGGGCAATGTTTCGGGTTGGGACTCTTCTTCAGGATGATTCAAGTGTGGGGGGTGGGGGGGGGGGGAGGTGGAAAAGAAAGGTGGGGCAAGACAAAGCTGAGTAAGTGACAGGTGAATACAGGTGAGCGGAGTTTGATTGGCAAATGGATGGAGTACGTGACAAAAGCTAGAGGTGAAGAAGCAGTTGATGCTCAGCAGCCACATTGGAAGGAAAATGGATTCCCTCGGCTCTGTCGAACCAGAATATTCTTATTAAAGATATGTTCATTAGTATAGAAGAGTAATCGAACTTTATGGCAAAGTATCAGACTCTTAGGGCCCTTAAGTCCATGCTGACTATTACCCATTAACATCAATCCCATTTCACTTGGTTTGTAGTCTTCTGTACTTTGGAGATCCATGTCCTTCAAATTTGTGGAAGCCTGCCATCACCCATTCAAGAAGTGCCTTTCAGATTCGTACCATCCTCTGGGTGTAAATATTTCTACTCAGAACCCCTCTCATCTTCTTACTCTAAGCCTATGGTTTTTTCTTTGTATATCTCTGCGATGGGGAAAAGTCTCCCAATATCTACCTTATCGATGGCACTCATTATTTTGTACCTTTCCAACAGCTTCCTTAACTCAAGGAAAACAAACCCATTCTCTCTGGATAACTGAAAAGCTTCATCCTAGGCAACATCTTCTTGCTATTGAGGGCTTGCAGCGTAGGTTTACTAGGTTAATTCCCGGAATGGCGGGACTGTCATATGTTGAAAGACTCGAGCGACTAGGTTTGTATACACTGGAATTTAAAAGGATGAGAGGGGATCTTATCGAAACGTATAAGATTATTAAGGGGTTGGACACGTTAGAGGCAGGAAACATGTTCCCAATGTTGGGGGAGTCCAGGACCAGGGGCCACAGTTTAAGAATAAGGGGTAGGCCATTTAGAACAGAGATGAGGAAAAACATTTTTAGTCAGAGAGTTGTGAATCTGTGGAATTCTCTGCCTCAGAGGGCAGTGGAGGCCAATTCTCTGAATACATTCAAGAGAGAGCTAGATAGAGCTCTTAAGGATAGCGGAGTCAGGGGGTATGGGGAGAAGGCAGGAACGGGGTACTGATTGAGAATGATCAGCCATGATCACATTGAATGGCGGTGCTGGCTCGAAGGGCCAAATGGCCTCCTCCTGCACCTATTGTCTATTGTCTATTGAATCTCATCTCCAGCGAAACTATGTCGTTCACAAAGTGTGACAACCAGAAATGTGCACAGTACACGCTAGTCTATTTACTAAAACTCTCGTTTGTTTGTTCCTGAACTACAGCCAAAATGGTACACGATAGCGTGACAATTTTAGGCCCACCTTACTCACTGTTGTCCCTTTGGTGCTAATGGAAGAAGTTTCATTAAAATCGGTGTTATATTTTTTAAGTTATTCACATTTTAAAGTTTAAATCTATCTCCTAAGGAGGGAGGGAGGGAGGAGGGAGGATAAGGGGGTTTGAAGGGGATGGAGTGGGAGGGGGGAGTGGGGAGGGTGCTGCACCAATGCAGGAGAGGTTTGGGCCCAATGGTCTACTTGTTTAGAAACATGTACCATAACCTGTGCCCTGGCCAAGGAAAGCAAGTATCTCATATGCCTTCCTAATCTCCTTATTTCCTAATGTGGCTGCTTTCAGGATCCTTTGAATTGTACACCAAAGCCCCGCTGTTCCTAAATACTCCCTAGGGATCTTCCATGCATTGTGTGTGTGTGTGTCCTATCATTATTAGTGTTGCCAAAAATGCATCACCCCATATTGATCAGCTATATATATACCATCTACCATTGCTCTGCCTGCCTAACCAACTGATTCAAGGTGTCTTGTACCCAAAGAGTACCCCTCACTATCAAGGACACCATCAGTTTTCATGTCATCTATAAATTTACTAATCACACCTCCTATCTTCAAGTCCAAATTGTTAAGATATGTAACAAACAGTTAGGGTCCCAACATTTATTGCTATGACCCTCGTGTGTACACTAGTCACAGACTTACAATGAGAAAAATAATTATCTGCCATCACTCTCTGCTGCCAAATACCAAGGCAACTTTGGATGCAGTTTCCCATGTGAGATCTTGTTAGAGGCCTTACTGAAGTCCATGTGGACTATATCTTCACCACTGCCTCTTTAATAGGCTTTGATACATCTTCAAAAAAAGAATTCAGTTGATCAGACAGGCTCTCTCCCAACAAAGCCACGATGATTATCTTTGATTAATCCCTGTCATTCAAAATGTAAATTAATCTTGTACATCAGAGTTTTTCCAGTAACTCTGATGTTAGATCCACAAATTGAGATCTACTTACTTGCTTGCAGAACGCGCTGAGTGCTTGGTTGGATGTTGCATGATAACATGTTGACCCATAACAGATAAACACAAGAAACATTGGTAATTTCATGTAGTCCCTTGAATCATTAAATGGGGACATTCTGATGCATTATTTAAAACTTTGTTGAAACTTCTGATGTTGTATGCGGTGAGATGAATGAGTGGCCAATTATCCATATTCAAATTTTTGGCAGAATTGATAAGAGTGGTAGATCTAACACGAGGTGATTTAGATAGATGCCCTTTGACACTATAACTTCCGAATTTGACCAGCCAGGATGAAAATCATCATGGTTCACAAAGCACCATGCTCAATGTTCTTTGAATACTTTACTTTCTGATAGTCTGGATCTTCTTGGGGAAAACCCCCACAGAGTGCTGGAGTATTTCAGTAGGTCTGATTACATCTCTGGAGGACATGGATATGCGTCGTTTCGGGTCGACACAACGGTATCTGATGAAGGATGCTGACTGACCTGCTGAGTTACTCCAGCACTTTGTGTCTATCCTTTTATACAGTGTTTGCTTTAACTTTAAATATACTCATAAGCAGTTTTTCTTTGATTTTGGACGTGACTCATCCTGCCGATCACTTGAAGGAGTCAGTTCCCAGGTTCACAGGTGATGGACCCTTTCTTAAGTTCCTTTGCAAGTAGATAACATTTGCCCTGAACATCCTATATGATGTAAAGATCGAGTGAGTGATTGACTGATGCAACACCATCTGATTGTGTTATCTTTATCCTGCATTTTGTACATTGACAAATTGCGAGACTTAGTGCACTAGTCCATTATTGTCAATGACATTCTGAAAATGAAACATTGTCACAACAAATAGGTTTAGATGGAGAAAAGTCTGAGTTTTATAATACTGATGATTTAAATCTTCAGCACTTTCAAGCCTGTTGGGTATAAAGCTAGACTTAGTGGAACCATGGTCTTGTAGATTTGTACGTTATGTGGACAGTCAGACTACAGGGGTTCAGAGCAGAAGGCAGACAGTTATAAGTAAATAAATACATATCATTTTGTGGTCAGTTTGCTCCATTTATTTCCTTGGGTTAGTGCGATGTCCACTGTGTTTGTGGCTCAATATGAATGTTTCTCTTTTCGTTCCTTTCATCTCACAGCCTGTTTTTTGAAACCATTTAAAGTCCTTTTGGTTCCTCAAGGCTCTTGGGATGTGAAGATTGGCCAATTTTGAACTGCAAATGTCACAGACTTGCCTTTGTTGAGCAGCCACCTGGCCACTTCAGTCAGTTTTTTGTGCGTTAAATGTGTTCATGTTGTGGGTGTAGCCTTAGTGGTCTTCAGGGATAATGTGAATGATGCCCTTTTTATGAGCAGGCTGTAATGAAGTTCATGATTACAGGTCGTGTAGCAGTGTAACCTCAACTTCAGTTTACCCAACACTATAATAAATGAACTGTACTGAAGTGATATCTTGTCTTTCTGACACTATGCAAAATATAGTCCTGATGTTGAAAGATGGGGGGGTAACATTTGAAGTATTATTTATCTATCACTTTACAAGTCATATTTAACATTTTTCTAACCATTAGATCATTTAAAACTGTTTATTTTTGAGGGATACAATTAAAAATGGACTGGTCATGTAGCAAAACAGTATAATAGCCGTTTCTGAGTCATGTTCTGCCAACAAAGACATTTAACTGGATGCTTCCCAACATATGTCCCACTTGCATATCAAACGTTATTTCTACATCAGACATAGATCAAATGTCCTCATTTCTTTTCCCCATGTGGAACACTGAAGATGAAATTGGACTGCATTGCCCTTGCAGAGACAGTCATTGCTATCCTACTGAGATAAGTCTCATACTTACCTTTATTTAGACTTTCGAAGAGATCCTCCTCCCCTCCTCCCACTCACCATCAACAACAACATAGTCACATCTGTGGAGTAATTTAAGTTCCTTGGAACCATCATCTCCAGGGACCTTAAATGGGGGGCCACCATCGACTCCACAGTCAAAAAGACCCAACAGAGGATGTACTTCCTGCGGCAACGGAAGAAACACAATCTGCCACAGGCAATGATGGTCCAATTCTATACTGCTACCATTGTCCGTCCTCACCTTCTCCATCGTGGTCTGGTTTGGCTCAGCCACCAAGCACGACATCCGGAGGCTGCAACGGATCGTTCACACAGCTGAGAAGGTTGTTGGCTGCAACCTTCCCCCCATTGACAAACTGTACACTGCAAGGGCCAGGAAGCGAGCGGGCAAGATCATCTCTGACCCATCTCACCCTGGCCACAAACTCTTCGAAGCACTTCCCTCTGGAAGGCGACTCCGGACTGTCAAAGCAGCCACAGCCAGACATAAAAACAATTATTTTCCACGAGTGATAGTTCTACTCAATAACCAAAGTCTGTGGTCTCTTTTTTGCTCTGGTTTATTTCCACCCACATGTTTAAACCGTAATGTTGTATCCTTATTGTTTAGATGTGGTTATGCTTTATTCTTAATTGTTAACTGTATATCTGTGTTGTCATTTGTGAGCGGAGCATCAAGGCACATTCCTTGTATATGCATACTTGGCCAATAAACTTATTCATTCATTCATTGATTCATTATTTCCCTTTTATCCTCATGTCCACTTCATTATAGTATTGATCCTCCATGCCCTTCAAAAGCTTTAGCCTTATTCTACAATCTACAATCTGCCCCTCCCCTCTACCTCTGCCATGACATCCTTCCTCCCACCAATCCCTCATCACCCACCGAAGTCCTCAACAATCCCCTGATATTACCCTAGACCATACAATCTATCCTGACCCCTCAGTCCTCATGACCCCTGATGTAGGCCCCAATCTCCATATAAAGCATCCCTCAAATTCCCCAGCCACCTACCTGATTGCATCTCATTTGATACATCTTGCCAACCTAAAAATGACCTATTTATCTCAGAGACACGAGAGACTACAGGTGCTGGAACGTTGAGTAAATATCAACCTTCTTGAGAAACTAAGCCTATCTTTGGAAGGGGGTTATCAGACGATGTTTTGGGTCAGGGCCTGACTTCAGACTGATGGAGGAGACACTAGACAATAGGTGCAGGAGTAGGCCATTCGGCCCTTTGAGCCAGCACCACTGGGGAGAGGGGAGAGAACTGGTAGGATGAGATGAGAAGGGATGGGCCAGGAATTGGCAAGTGTTAGGTTCATCCATACAAGCCATTAATTGCCGGGAGAGTGGGAGAGAAGGATAGAGATGGTAACAAAGACTGGTGATAAGTAGATTCCACCATTTGTGCCCTTTGGTCTTCTCTACTTTTCACCTCCAGCCTTGCTGTCTCCCCCGTCCGTTTCCAATCACAGATGCTGCCTGACCTGCTGAGTTCCTCCAGCAGTTTGTTTTTTACTTCTTTATCACAAATGTTTCCTGTTAACTTGCCCATCTGTATATTAAAATATTGTACTGACTAATTCCACAGGCTCTTACCTTCTGGAGTAACTTTTTTTGTGGCAACTTATTGGATGCCGCTTGAAGTTCATATATACAAACTTTACGGGTTCTCCTTTACACATCTTAACTTAAAAAAACTCTAATGTCTGACAAACAAGGTTTGACTTTCTTAGAATTATGTTGACTCTGCTGGATTGCATTGTGATCATCTAAATAACCTGGTGATACTTTCTACTGGGTGATTCCAGCATTTTCCCATGACAGGTGACATGCTAAATGACTCACAACCACCTTACTTTGTGCAAGATAGACACAAAATGCTGGAGTAACTCAGCAGGACAGGCAGCATCTCTGGATAGAAAAAATGGGTGACGTTTCGGGTCGAGACCCTTTTTCAGAGTCTGGCTGTGGACCTACTTTTTGTGATACTTGGATAGTTTTACCTGTTATCTGTAAGACGCCAGCTTTGCAACTGTAAACCGAGAGGTCAAGGAAAGTGAAAACGTTGAGAGTGTCATATGTACTGACAACGGAACAAAGAATTCTTACCTGCAACAGCTTAACAGGCTTGTAAATGCAATAAACACCAATAATATGTAACAATTTAAGGAAATTCAATAAATTGGTAAGCATCACACTAGAGTAAAAACAGAAGTCCTTAGTACAACCAAAGACAGTCACAGAAGCTCATAGTTGCTGAGGTTAACATTGTGCAGTGTTCAAGAGCCTGATGGTTGTTGGGAAGAAGCTATTCCAGAACCCGATGGCTCCTGCACCTTTTTTCTGGCCATCGAAGTGAAGTAAGAGCGTGGCCAGGGGAAAGTGGATGTTTGATTATTTAGGCTGCCTTTTTGAGGTGCATCTAATTCTGGAGCACATGCCTTCAAAACTACACCTAATATGTAGCCTGGTGTAGTTTTGAAGGTATGTGACCCTGCTATGACGACTGCCCTTGGCAGTGTCTTAAATAATGTCAAATAAAGTGACTGGCTTCAGCAATGGTGGACAGGTGTGTTTGTTTTTAGCTTTCACGTGCTGAGGGGCCATTATCATTGAAGGTGGGGATCTGCCTGGCTATGGGGCTACAGATCATGGTGCTGTGCATTTCTGCTGCTGTTGAAGGCCCACAGCACCGCCTGGGTGCCCTGTTTCCATCTGTTAGTCTGGTCTGATGAATCAATCCCATTTAATGTGGTGATGTAGTCATCCCGCTACAATCACGGGGCCGCAAAACGTAATAGTTTGAATGCATAAACTTGTCTCCCCAAAGGTAGGCACAAAATGCTGGAGTAACTCAGCTTCTCTGGAGAGAAGGAATGGGTGATGTTTTGGGTCGAGACCCTTCTTCAGACTGATGTCAGGGGATTGGGCGGGACAAAGATAGAATGTAGTCGGAGGCAGTAAGACTGGTGGGAGAACTGAGGGGGAGGGGGAGGGGAGAGAGAGAGAGAGGGAAAGCAAGGGTATTTGAAGCCTCCCCAAAGACTGTGCCGTGGTTACTTTTACCAATAATGTTGTAGGTAAGTGCATCCACCACTAGTAGATATGTATGGATGGAGTCAAGTAGATTTCTAGCTCATATTGGTTAACTCATTATCAATGGCAGATTGTCTGCCCAATTGTATTATTTCTCTGTGTATTGGTAGTGTTGTAGTACAACTAAATAACATTTCAAAAGGCATTTAAGTATCAACATCACTGGTGGCTCTTCCTTTGAGCTTAAAATTTGGCTCTGTCAGGCTTTTGGTCACTTGCTCTAAATATCTCCCATGTGAATGAGTTACATTTTGTTTTGTAGAACTTTTAATTTGCTGTTTGCATAAATGTGGTTTTTTTTGGGACACCTTGGTTTAAAGTTTTCAAGTCCAATGATACATTAGGCAAGAATATATTGAAACAGGATCCACCTGAAGCCCCCAGCCAAAATGGGCTTTAATGCTCAAGTGTCATTTGGGTTTCAGAAGGATAATCGTTAACTCTACAGCTGTTTTTTAGGTTGATCTTAGATAACTGAGTCAGGATTTCCCTGCACTGGAAGGTTCAGTTCCAATCGTGAAACTTCCAGGGGGAAGGGAGACCTGTGTTTAATTACTGACCAGCCGTCATGCGCAATGCAGGGGATATATGAGTGAATTTATTCTAACACATTTTTGGGGTAAAACAGATCTTAGCCTTTTTGGAATTTTCTAACCAGTGACTTCAATAAGCTTAGAATTATGAAAATATTTTAGAATCTATAACTTACACATTTAGACTTCAAAGTGACAAAACGTTTATTTTCCAGGAATTTTGGTGTCTGTCCTTGTTCCGTTGGAGGTATATGTCTTTCCTTCCTATTCTTTGCCAAATACAGTATAAAAGTCAGTCTGAGTATGTGCTTTACTATTTCTGTATCTTTTGCAAGAGTCTAATTAGGGCTGTGGTTTTCCCAATGGAATCATGCGCCCAGCTGAATGAATCAGGAATCCATTTCTTTCCAGTTTACCTTGGCTTTCTCTCAGTGTGTTGCAAGTGTGGAGTTTGCAGCCCTTTTACTTTGTTTTGCTGATTTATTATTGTTGCAAGATGCAGGGAGCGGGAATTGATCTGGTGAATTTGTCTTTACTATGTAAACAGAAAGCAAATTGATTTCAGATGAGTATGTATTCATTCGTTGGTGTCAACAACTAAAAGCTAGAGGCTGGAGATGAATGTAGCCACCCCACATTTGAATAATATCTGTAGGACAAAAGTTGGGTAAATGGAATTGTTTCATGGTCTCATTAAATGGCAGAGCAGGCTGGTGAATAATTTAGCTCTTTGAAATGAGTTTTCAGATTTACAAAATACCTATTCCACGCTGGTGAAATGTGAAGCAGAGGACAGAACAGGAACCTTCAGGCTATCAAGGCTATTCCTTCCATGGATCTTTCCCAGAATGGTTATTATTTTACTCAGTTAATTTTCTGAGGAAAGGTCTTGAAGTATTTTTGTCTGTTTCCCAGAGAGAGAGAGAGAGAGAGAGAGAGAGAGAGAGAGAGAGAGAGAGAGAGAGATGATGAAAATTCCATTTTCAACCTGCAATTCTTCCACAATCATTAAACCTGACTGGTTATTTTCAAGAATAATATTTGCTTGGTCCCTTCTTCGTGGGAGTGATTGTGTTTCTTGGAGTATTTGACTCTCCCTGTCTTTATTTATCTCTTTCACATTCAACATAATTTTCAGCCATGCGGACATGTCTCCATGGTGTGTTTGAGCAGAAGGCCATGGCGAAGGGTTTCAGAAGGGCGTGTGAGGCAGTTGGATTTGGAATGAACATCAGTAGTATTTCAAATTTTATTTTTGTTTTTCATAGCCTAAGGATGTCCTTCAAGTGATGATTATTTTTCTTCATTTAAATTACAGTCACATTGACTTATTTATTTTAGTAAACAGCAATTTTGGAGATTAAGACGCATATTACCAGAGGAGCTCAGCGGGTCAGGCAGCATCCATGGAGGAAATAGTCAGGTGATGTTTCGGGTCAGGAACCCTTCTTCAGACTTTTAGAGATTATTTCTTTATTTTGTGAGTTGGGCAAGATGCCTAAAATATTTGGTCTCATGATTAACGAATTAAGTTTAATATCTCATTCTTTTCCATCGTCCCACAGTCTTAGTTTAGTTTAGTTCAGAGATACAATGTGGAAACAGGCCCACCGAGTCCATGCCGACCATCAAGTCACACTAGTTCTGTGTTATCCTACTTTCTCATCCATTCAGGGGCAATTTGCAGGGGGCAATTAACCTACAAACCTATATGTCTTTGGGATGTGGGAAGAAACCTGAACACCCAGAGGAAACCCACGCAGTCACAGGAAGAATGTGTAAACTCCACACAGACAGCACCCAAGTTCAGGATTGAACCCGGATCTCAGGCGCTGTGAGGTATCAGCTCTACTAGCTGTTCTGCCCTGTGTGTCTTAATCTCTAAAGTTATGTACTGAAACTAATTAGTTCTGTTGATTAAGTTCTGGGCTAATTCTTTTTACTTGGCACCATCTATCAACTGAGGCAGCCACCAGTTCCATGATTTCATAGTTAACCTTTATTCAATTGTTCATCCAGTTTGTGTGAAGGCAGGACAAGCAGGAATGTAGTGTACTTGCATTAAATGGTTGCAGATGAATATTGGAAGTTCTTCTGTGGATATCAAAGGTGCAGAGAAAGCATTGAATGCAATACCTTGCTGAGAAATAGCTTACTGAAATATTTTTAAGTGGCATTTCTGCCACAAATCTGTCCAAATGCCTTAATATGTTTGCACTAAAATGTCTCACCTCAGTAACATTTAAAAACATTTAATGTTTGCACAGTTGACAAAGAGGTCACTGTCATCAGTCTCTTCCTACTCATTTTGAGCCTGGGTCGCCAGGAAATTATATGTATGGAGAGTTATAGCTGTACAACAAGCTGATCACTTTTACAGTAGGTCAACTCCTTCATTGTTAAGCAAACAAAACTAGTCATAAATCTGCCTCTCTACTAGTTTAACCCTTTGAGAGCAGATGGAATAAGATTATGGTGCTTTTGTGGAATTAAACAAAATTAGACCAGTGTGTTGTAAGGGGATCTATTAACAAATTGAAAATGGAGGAATAACATTGAAAATTACATTAAAATATAACATTTAAAATATTACATTAGTGCACATATTTTGATTTATTTGGCATGCTTAATTTCTTCATTTGGTTTATGAACTTTTGGCTACCTTTGGTTTTAATCCTTTACCGGGCTTTGAACAAATCTCTGAGGTTTTGGGAGACAAATGCTTTTCATTTTCCGGATGCATTTTCAGTTTAAGTTGTGGGCACTTCTTTGAATTTGAAATGTTTTGAAGTCAATTGAACAGGATTTCAAAGAAGGATGATGGCACACAAAGGCTAATGTTTGATGCATTTACCAACTGGGGGAAAGTCCCAGAAATATTTGTGTTTCATCAAACCTCACTGTTAAAACACCTTGTATTACTGAAAGACATGGTGATGATTTGTTGATATTTGCTCATTTCTTCCCTGTGAAGAAAAATAACTGGATTTTATTGGGACAATTGAGAACTAACGCAAGCAAGGCAGGTGGGAGGTTTAAATTGGCATCATGATCAGCATGGGTTCATCTAGCAGGCTTACATTTATCATCATCTAGCAGAGACATAGTGGATCAAAGTGCTAGTGTTTGTGCTATACTGTTCAATGATCTATGATGCATTTGGTAGGACGGGCACAGTCTCGGGGGAGGGGGGAGGTATCCTGGGTAGGGGCAGAGTCTCTGGATCACAGGGATGAACCCTGGGAGGAGGAAAGTCATTCCTTGGGATCAGGATGGAAGGAACCCATGGAGAATGAAAGACACATAATGGAAGATTCCAGGGAAGAGCCCAGCATGGGAGGAACCCTTGCAGGATGGGGGTCAGCCTCCGCAGTGGAAGGCAGAGCGCAGCTCCTGGTCCGTGGTGGGGAATCCTGGGAGGACGACTGGCCTCTCCAGTTCAAGGCAGAAGTCAGGTGTAGGGGCGAGAATGTCGTGAGAACTCGGCATCCCATCCAATCCTATTGTCTACCTGTGGATCGTGGAGCGCAAGCCATAGACGTGGTCCCTCAGAGATGGAGTTCCCGAGCCCGTGACAGTCATTCTGCAATAAGGAGGGTTTGGAAAAGGAGTTATCCCACCCGACAAAGATTCTACAACACATGGAAAACACATAAAAGAATTATCCCACCCGACAAAGATTCTACAACACATGGAAAACACATAAAAGATATTCGGACAGGTACATGGAGAGGAAATGTTTAGATAGATATGGGCTAAACGCGGGCAGGTGTGACTATTGTATATGGGGCATCTTGGTCAGCGTGGGCAAGTTAGAATATAAGACCTGATTCTATACTGTATGTCCCTATGACATAGAAAGGTCTTGTGATAAATGAAAGAGCTGATATACAATACATAACCACTTCTTTTCACCAATTTCAGCTTTTTTTCCCTTTATTTTTACTCGCCCATCAACTTAGTTTTAATGTCTAGAAAATAAATCTTCTAAAATTCCCAGATCTCTGTTTAAAAGTAAAAGCCAAAAGTATTCAACACTAAGGAATGATTGATGCATTTGTTGAGTGCTTGATGACAATGGTTTTGTACTTAGCAAAGTTTTCACAAATTCTTTCAGAAAATCTTTTTAACACCATACATAAATTGACTGGGTAATAGTCTAAATAAATTATAAACTGGGTCATATGTGAGAGACATCTTAAAATAAGGTCTACAGTTAATTATATGTAAGAATTTCCTATCCATGAGCTTTTAGCATTGGAATGAATTGCTTAAGTGGAAATCATTTTTACTCCGCTCTGTATCTTCAATTTATGTGAAGCTGTTAGCAACCATGAAAATGTACTTGGAGGCATTTCAAGGATGGTTGATCATGGTAAAACTGGTTATTGTGACTTGAAGCAATGAATCATAGTCACATGTGGAGTAATGCATGAAAGTTTGGAAATCCCTGCTTTGAAATGGACTGTTTGTTTGGTGTTAGTTAAGGGCCTGTCCCACTTAGGCGATTTTAAGGTGACTGCTGGCGACTAGGCTGTCGCCGACAGTTCGCCGGGGTGTCGCGGGCATGATCGTGAGGAGTCTTCCAAGAACCGTAGTGGATTTCAGCGCGTCGCTGAGAAATCATCCGGAGTGAAATTTCTCGGCGACAGCTGGCTTGTCGCCAGGTATCGTTGCTTATTGCGGGCGCTGTCGCATGCTGTCCCCAGGTTTGCTAGGTTGTCTTAGATGCATTTAGAAGCACATTATATTAAAATAAGTAAAGTAATTTCAAAATACCATAAAATACTTGTGTTTAACCAATTTATTTACCGTCAGGACACTTGACAGGTAGATTGGAGGCGACAGTTTGACGGTCAGGTAAGCGTGGGAATTTTGCGATGTTTATGGCCATCAGCCATTACATTTAAAGTGGGCTCCAAACCCAGATATGCAAACCAGAAACCAGATATGCATCTCCCGTACATTTTCAAAGAATGCCCACTTAACCACTTTTAAAATCATTTTTTTAATACAGCTATTAGTAAACTGGAAGTAAATCCAGTTTATGCCTTGTTACAGTGATGCTTGGTTTTTAAGTAACGCATACAAGATGTTATAGTTCAAAACTCTCAAGTACTTACCGACTTGTCAGTGATTTCAGCGAAAATTAGGACGCCGGAGAAGCATTGTCAGCGTGGGAATTTTGCGATGTTTCCTAATACGCTGTGATCTGGACCTGACTCGGCATTGTCGTGGTCATTGTCATGGGGTAAAAAAAAAGTTCGGCGATCTGCTACGACTTTGACAGTCGTCGGCAGTCGCCTTAAAATCGTCTAAAGTGGGACAGGCCCTTTTTAGTTCACAAAGCTTGAGTGCATATTTTGAGTGGGAGCTGTGCTACCTGGTGACCTGAGCAATGTGACGGCTTGTGTTTTGCCTGCATATGTCAGATGTGTGCAGTGGGCAGTTGGTGATTTGATGCCCACGCTGGTATGTTAATGTGAAACACAAAGTGCTGGAGTAACTCAGCGGGTCATGCAGCATCTGTGGACGGAATGGATAGGCCTTGTTTTGGATTGGGACCCTTTCATCAGTCCACGTTTCAAATGAGGAACCCTTCTGCAGAAATGAGAAAGAAAGAAACAGGTTCTTTCAGTTCAAGGGGTCTGAAGAAGGGTCGCGGCCCATAATGTCACCCATCCTTTTTCTCCAGAGATGCTGCTTGATCCGTTGAGTTACTCCAGCATTCTGAGTCTGTCTTTGGTATGAGCCAGCATCTGCAGTTTCTTTCTGCACAAAGAAACATGTTGGCCAAGGTATCAGAGAAGATGGGAGAGGGACAAAGGGAATTTTTCTAGCAGTGATGTCATATATCAGGTGGGATCAGACTAACTTCCCATGGTTGTGTAATTTATAGTGTTTTTTTAATCCCGCCTGCCATACATATTTACCCTAAAACATAGAACCATTCACATTATAATGAAGATAAACACAAAATGCTGGACAGGCAGCATCTCTGGAGAGAAGGAATGGGTAATGTTTCAGGTCGAGACCCTTCTTCAGACTAAGAGTTAGGGGGGAAGGAAACTGGAGATATGGAAGGGTAAGGTATGAAAATGACAGAACAAAGCTGATTATGATCACGGAAATGTACAATGGCTCATTGTTGGCGGTGGGGACGGTGACAACAGGCAAACAAACAGTAAATGACAGTAAACAGTAATTAGGAAGACAGTGAAACTAGTCGGAGAAGTACGGTGGGGGAGGGATGGAAAGAGAGGGAAAGCAAGGGTTACGAAGTTAGAGAAATCAATATTCGTACTGCTGGGTTGCAAGCTGCCCAGGTAAAATATGAGGAGCTGTTCCTCTAATTTGCCTTTAGCCTCACTCTGACAGAGGAGGCGACCCAGGACAGAAAGGTCAGTATGGGAAGGGGAATTAAAGTGTTTCGCAACCGGGAGATCGCGTAGGCCTAGGCGGACTTATAGTGAAGACTGTCATTGTACTGGTGCCTGGACTGGTGTGAAGCCTCGCTCGAGAACACCACTGGGAAGATCACTCACCTTGAACTTGCATGCTGCATCATGCACAATCTGGCTATAACCCAAATGGGCACAGCTCTTGCCAATGTTACAAGTGGACTGGAGGGGAGAGATGATGAGAAGATCATCAAATCAAGAGGTGCCAAAAAGAGGCCTCTTTGGTTGTGTTGTACTACAAAGGCCCGGCTTCTAACTCTCTGCTTCACCTGAGGAAACTGTGAATCAGAAACCTAGTTGTGAGAAGGAGATATGTTGTGTCAGCATCTAGCAGGCCCTGGAGAACACTCGTGCTTGAACTGGTGTGTGAAGCAACATTTGCTGGTACCATCGTCGTGGCTATCCCTCGAGGTTAAGGATGATGGTCTACATTCCGATGACAGAACGAAGACGCCTGTGTGCGTGTTTGTTTAACGTGTACTTGATGTTGCACTCCCAAGAAGCACACGGTCCTTCACAAATCAATCAACTAATTCCAATGGCAAGGGAACCAAGACGATTGGAGCTGATAGATCTGTTGCAGCCCTCACAGCCGTTGAGTTCAAGATAACTTTGTCCGCCTGGTCTGCCGTTGAGGTCTTGTACGTTGGATCGTTCTTAGTCTGGACCCTCATCCTCGACCTTACCGCCATGGGTGGCCCTACCATAAGCTAGTGGTTCCGACGGTATCACTCTCGGAATCATGGGGGCACGCAAGCCTCTTCACCACAACATTGCCGGTACCAACAGCCAAGCAATGTACTACTTCTAGAGCAGATAATCCTGAAATGTAACAACATCCACAGCCACAAATCCAAGTGAAATCTGGGCCATTATACAATCTGAACCAGAAATCTGAACCAGAAATACAATAGCTCCCTTTTCTTAAGGCTTGCAAGGATATTTGTTATCTTGTTTTTGCAGCTTTCTCAATGCATTGAATTATGAAGCAATTTTGCATTACTTACAGTATGTTGGCTGAAAATCCAAACGTTTTAATGCTATGCCATGCTGTGTTTAGATTAATTTGGTTTAGTTTAGAATACAGCATGGAAACAGGCCCTTCGGCCCATTGTGCCCAGGCTGACCATCAATCACCCAATCGGACTTATCCTATGTTATTCCCACTTTCGCATCCACTCCCGACACAGGGAGGCAATAATACAGGGGCCAATTAACCGACAAACCCACACGTCTTTGGGATGTGGGAGGAATCCGGAGCACCCGGAGGAAATCCACGTGGTCGCAGGGGAAACTAGCAAACAGACGCAGCCAAGGTGAAGATCGGACCCGAGTCTCCGGCGCTGCGAGGCAGCAGCTCCACCTGCTGCCCTACTGTGCTGCTGTGGTGGGGACTTTTAACATAAATGAGGTGGAGCTGCACAAAGTAGAAAGCTCAATTTCTCCGGAGAACGCAACATTTATCCGGCAACATTAGAAAAGATCCTGCACTTTGGTCTCCAATGTCTGTGATGGACGAGGATGCAGACTATTTTTTAAGAAAAGGGGAAGGCCAGAGGGAATGCATAAAAAGCTTAATTTGAACCTCTCAGCCAAGCGAAGAAAAAAGGCAACTGTACTTGACGGCAGACAACATTAGATTAATCAAAGTGACAAGATCAAGAGGTAAGAGAATTAAACGGCAACCACATCAAAAGTGACATTTCATCCTGTGTAGGCAGACCATATCTGGGGGAACATAATTCGTAAAATGCCATTGCGGACAGAAAGATCTTTTGTCTAAACTTGCATGCAGTGAGTGGGCACAGAATAAAGTATGTGCTGACTATGCCATTGTCTATGGTTCCAAGTGTCTTTTATTTGAAATGAGCAATATCGATACAATGCTGAAATAGCACATTTTGCTTAAAGCTAAACATTTTGGAAAGGCCAAAAACTCGGTATGTTTTTTGTTTGTTTTTGAAATGAGAGTCTGCACATTTGTGCATGGTCCATTGTGCAATTCTACTGTATTTGGTGAATTAGCTTGTGTTAGTGGAGCTCCCTCCATAAAGGTAGTTGAGCATCACTGCAGAAATGAAAGCAAGATGTTTTTATCGAAATACCTGGTCATTAGAGGAAGCCAAATGCAGGCATGGATATCTACTGAACAAATTTCAGGGGAGATATGAACATATAACAGAAATGTATTAATAAATAACGCATAGACGTTGAATTGAAGGACACAGAGATTTTAGTTTCATTCGTTTTTAAAGGAATAATGAGCTTGAATTATTTACAGTATGTGCCAAAAAAGACACTTGATTAGTTTAGACTGAGTGTGGAAACAGGCCCTTCGGCCCACCGAGCCCATGCCAACCATCGATGACCCAGTCTACCTTACAAACTAGGGCAATTTACAGAATCCAATTAATGTACAAACCTGCATGGTTTTGGAGTAAAGGAGGAAACCGAAGCATCTGGAGAAAACACACGCAGTCACAGGAAGAACGTACAAACTCCGTATAGACAGCACCCGTAGTCAGGATCAAACCCAGGTCTCTGGCGCTGTAAGGCATCAACTCTACTGCTGCACCACCTTTGGTGAGGATGCTGTGCACATAACTTGCACTAGAGAATACTTTTTTGTCACTTCCAACGTCATTCCACCACCAGTCACATCTTCCCATCCCCATTGCTTTCTGCCTTCTACAGAGACCGCTGCCTCTGCAACTCCTTAATTCACTCATCCCTTCCTACTCAACTATCCCCTCCCCAGGTACCTTCCCCTCCAACTACAGGAGATGTAACACCTGTCCCGATAGCTCCTCCCTCACCTCCATCCAGGGACCTCAGCAGTCCTTCCAGGTGAAACAGAGGTCCATGTGCTCTTCCTCAAACTTCATCTCCTGTATCCGGTGTTCCCGATGTAGCCTCCTGTGCATCGGCAAGACTAAGCATAGACTCAGCGACCATTTCGCCAAACACTCCGCCCCAGACCTGCCACATCTCCCAGTTGCTAACCATTTTAACTCCCCTTCCCTTTCTCATATTGACCTTCCTGTTCTGGGCTCCTCCATTGTCAGAATGAGGCCACATGCACACTGAAGGAACACCACCTCATATTCCGCTTGTAGCTTACAACCCAATGGTATGAACATTGATTTCTCCAATTTTAGGTAACTATCAACCCCATCCACCTCTTTCCCCAAAACAATCCTCTTCTTCCCTCCCTCTCTTTCCCCTGTGTCCCATCTGGACTCGCACCTATTTTCCCCCTCCCCTTCCTCTAGCTTCATAATTCTCAGCTCTTCACTCTTTTTATCTCACACCATGTCTTTTTTTTCTTCGGCCTTTATTCATCCGTCTGTTTACCGTAAATAAAACACGTACCAACCTGTTACCTGCCGCACCTCTCTTCCAGCTTTCTCTCTTCCCCCCCCCCACTTAGTCTGAAGAAGGGTCTGTCCCAAATAGTCACCTATCCATGTTCTTCAGCCTGATTTGCTAAGTTACTCCAGTACTTTGTGTCTTTTTTTGTAAAACAGCATCTGCAGTTCCTTGTTGCCATATTTCATGACTAGTTGGCAAATTATCATCAAAGTAATCTATTATTCATTTATAGGCATGACATCTGATAAGGAAGGAAACCATGTACATTTAGGAAATCTGCAGTCTAAATGGAAATGAAGAGCACTGGGATAAAAATATATCATCTGATCGGAGGATGCAGAGTTTATGTAATAATTAATGTTACATCATTTTCACTCAATATTACTTAATATTTGTCAGAATATGTCATTATAATTCAACAGCCCAAATATATTATATTTGTACTGGCTCGGGCCTGACGTGTAATGAATAAGTAAGATGAATAAGGTGCTGAGAACATTCATGGTCCGAAGATCCATTTCTTTAAGCAAAAGCACATGCTTATTATCGTTGATTTTATGTCAAGTACTGAATCAAGTCTACACGGACCGAGCGAGGTAGGTCATTTAGTCTCAGTAAGATCACAGCTGATTTATCTTAACTTCATGTTCAGCTTGGTAAAACTTAATACCCTGGACATCAAAGCTCTGATACCAGTATCCAGAGGTTAGGTGTGCTTCATTAAAGTGTTAAGCACCCTCAGCGTGTGCTGCAATGGTGATAATTTAGATTTTGGCCAAGATTTTGCTGTGTCTTGCCAGTGATTTTACATGAGGTTTCTGCTCTTTCTCAGTGTAAATGCTGCTAGTTTTCAGCATTAACATGTGAATGTGGATGTCCCGAACCTCGTGGCTGAGCTCTGCCAGTGATTTCCAGCTCCACTCCTCTGCCTCAACTCCTTGTGGTGGGGCAGGAGTGCGCTGCAAATCCCCAGCACTGATATGATAGGAGCCTTATTAGGGAGATATTGAGGTTGCAGGTAAGAATAAGATGAGCGCTCTTTGAGTATATTTGAATGTATCTGGCCTGTTGATATGTGGAGTCATGATGCTGTTCGGGGCCAAGTCAGCTCCTGTATCTGGATCAGTGAGATATGCCTTTTGGGTGTCGAGAGGGTTCGATTGAGGGATTCGAGTAACTGGTAATCAACTGCATGCAGCAAGTCCCCTCAAGCAAATCCAAAACATTATATTATTAAACATTTATATGGGAAATTATGATTCATAGGACCTTAGGAACAAGGAGCAGAATTAGGCCATTCAGCCCATCGCCACCCTGCTCTGCCTTTTGATCAAGGCTGATTTTTCCCCCTCAACCCCAATCTTCTGCCTTCTCCCTGCAACCTTTAACGCCCTTACTAATCAAGAACCTATCAATCTCTGCTTTAAAAATACCAAATGACTTGGCCTTGGGGTCAAGGAAAGAGTGTGCGTGTCACGGCCCTTTTTCCACCAATCTTTCCACCACTACGCACAAGAAGCACAAGGTGCCATTGTGTGCAGATGCTGAGGAGGGTGTTCATCTCTGGCTGAACAATTTCCAATCTTGTGATGTGGACTCGATAAGAAGACTTGGCCTCCACAGTCATATGTGACCATAAATTCCACATCTTCACCATTCTCTGGCAAAAGAAATTCTTCCTCATCATCATTTCTCAGAGATAAAATTGATTTTCTTTGGGATGAGAGAGTCTTCTGTGCAAATTTAACATAAGATTCTAAACACAACTATACCATCAATCAGAGTATTTTACAACAAGAATAACTGGGGAAATTTTAACTTAGATTTTCAATCGATGAAACTCATGATACTATTCACAAAATGCTGGAGTAACTCAGCAGGTCAGGCAGCATCTCGGGTGAGAAGGAATGGGTGACGTTTCGGGTCGAGACCCCTCTTCAGACTGATGTCGGGGGTGGGACAAAGGAAGGATATAGGTGGAGACAGGAAGATAGAGGGAGATCCGGGAAGGAGGAGGGGAAGGGAGGGACAGAGGAGCTATCTGAAGTTGGAGAAGTCGACGTTCATACCACCGGGCCGCAAACTGCCCAGGCGAAATATGAGGTGCTGCTCCTCCAATTTCCGGCGGGCCTCACTGTGGCACTGGAGGAGGCCCATGACAGAGAGGTCAGACTGGGAATGGGAGGGGGAGTTAAAGTGCTGGGCCACCGGGAGATCAGTTGCGTTAATGCGGACCGAGCGCAGGTGTTCAGCGAAGCGATCGCCGAGCCTGCGCTTGGTTTCGCCGATATAAATAAGTTGACATCTAGAGCAGCGGATGCAATAGATGAGGTTGGAGGAGGTGCAGGTGAACCTCTGTCTCACCTGGAAAGACTGTTTGGGTCCTTTGATGGAGTTGAGGGGGGAGGTAAAGGGACAGGTGTTGCATCTCGTGCGGTTGCAAGGGAAAGTGCCCGGGGTTAGGGTGGTTTGGGTAGGAAGGGACGAGTGGACCAGGGAGTTGCGGAGGGAACGGTCTCTGCGGAACGCAGAGAGGGGAGGGGATGGGAAGATATGGCCAGTGGTGGGGTCCCGTTGTAGGTGACGGAAATGTTGGTGGATGATATGTTGGATCCGCTGGCTGGTGGGGTGGAAGGTGAGAACGAGGGGGATCCTGTCCTTGTTGCGAGTGGGGGGAGGGGGAGCAAGAGCGGAGCTGCGGGATGTAGAAGAGACCCTAGTGAGAGCCTCATCTATAATGGAGGAGGGGAAGCCCCGTTTTCTGAAAAACAATGAAACTCATGATACTGTTAGGTGGCAGATTCTCCTGTCCTAGCTTTAGCTACCAGAGTCTATAGTTTTTATTAAATGCATTTGAAAGTAGGAAAATTGTCTTTCTCGCACATCCAGAATGTTGGAGTCTTCTGAGCCCTTCGTCCTGGCTTCTTCCCTCCCTAAATGTATTCATCATCAACAGCAGGCGCTACATCAACCATCTCAATTTTCCATACTCCTTATTCACTCTAATCTATTTTTCCTGAAAGTGCACCACTCTTCTCACTGAAGACGAGCCCTGATATTGTCACAAGAGCCACTGACAAGGGTAGTGCTGGTATGGTTGAAACTCACCGACCTCTATCTCACATACTTTAGTTTCTTTAGTTTAGTTTTGTTTAGAGATACAGCGCGGAAACAGGCCCTTCGCCCCACCGAGTCCGCACCAACCGGCGATCCCCGCACATTAACACTATCCTACACACACTAGGGACAATTCACATTTCTACCAAGCCAATTAATCTACAAACCTGTACGTCTTTGGGGTGTGTGAAGAAACCGAAGATCTTGGAGAATACCCTCGAGGTTACGGGCAGAACGTACAAACTCCATACAGACAGCACCCGTAGTCGGGTTCAAACCCGGGTCTCCAGTGCTGCAAGTGCTGTAAGGCAACAACTCTACCAATGCGCCACTGTGCCACCCTTCCTCATCTCTTGCCATGAACCATGACCCAATCACTCTGTATACAATACAATACAATATATCTTTATTGTCATTGTACAGGGGTACAACGAGATTGGGAATGCGCCTCCCATACGATGCAATAAATGAATTAGCTAGTCAGTACTAATTTAAACAACCCAATGAAACAAATTGTAACAGTTTTAAAACAGAATAAAGTGCAAGCAGATCTGTGCCGGTTCACTGTGCGATGTGACCATCCGGCTCAGCAGGACCGGTTCATATCAGGCCAATGTCTCCCAGACAATCAGTGACCTGAATTTCCCAGATGTTTCAAGGATTCACTTAAAATTGTGCTTTCTACTTTCTCATATGCCGTGAGAATTCTTTATTTAGATTGGCTGTTAAACCATCTTGATAGAATCAGAGATGCTGGTTTTCGGGATTTGCTGGAACTGGCGCCAGCAACAGCTGAGAATGGAAAAGGGAAAGGATTGTTGGATCCTTGGAGGTAACTTTCTTGGATGATAACTATGAATTCCTTCAACATTCTGAGCAAATTACAATCATACCATGTTGGATTTTAGACTAAGTATAGTCCTTCACTTGTGGATCCATTACTTTTCAGGGTCAAAATCTTTCTTTGATAATGTAAATCCTCTTCGAAATTGTCTATCATGAATATGGGTCTTTTCCAGTGGAAAATCACTGTGCCTCAGCATGAATTGCTCAGTATTTAGCTTGCACTTTCTAAACACAGGGACCAACTTCTGAATTGTGATGTTGTTTTGCTTTAAACCTTTATTGTGGTTCTGCAAGTTGTGGTGACTTCATTTAGCTCTGAAATCAAAATAGTTGCTCTGATCATGTTGGGGCAGATTAGAAGAAGACCTCACACTTCCACTGTGATGTAGAATTTCTCATTGCCTTGGGACATTTAAAAATTGTTCACTGCCAATTAAGGAGAGTCACTGTTGTTTAGTTTAGAGAAACAGTGTGGAAACACTTTTGGCCCAGCGAATCCATTCCGACCAATAATCACCCATTCACTAGTTTTATGTTATCCCATATTCACATCCTACGCCCTAGGAACAATATACAGATCCTACATAACCTACAAACCTGCACATTGTTGGGATGTGTGAGGAAACCGGAGCACCGGAGAAAACCAACGCGGTCACAAGGAGAATGTGCAAACACCGTACGACAGTACCCATCGATAGGATCAAACCTAGGTCTCTGGCGCTTTAAGGCAGCAACTCTACCACTGTGCCGCCCTCTATAAGCAAACATCAGATCATATGTTATCCTACAATTATTGGGAAATAAATGACCAGTTAATTTGATGGTAGTAATCCAGTATGAATGAGGAATCTGTTATAGGAATCTTTCATAATTCCCTGTACAACAAAAGAGCTTTTGAATTAAAGAAAGAGATAAACCTTGCAGGAAAAATGGTTTTCATCACCTTGTCACATTCAATTACATTAACATCAATGTGCAGGAGGGGAGTTGAACTTGTGGACTCTGCACTTGCACGCATTCAGCTGAATTGATTAAAGCCTAATTCCTTCCCCAAGACCTCTGCCTTACCAAATCTGAGTCAAGTTATGCACTTAAAGCACAGACACAGTCTTGAACCCACAGCAATCTGTCACAGAGGTGGAGATGCTCCAGTTCATCTGTGAACGTTGCAAGCAAATGAGCAATAATATATGCATTAAAAAAAATATAATTATGGATGTTGAGTGTGTAGTTCTTGAAATCTCACTGTCATATCGTTTAATGGTTTAACGCTGACAATGACGATGAATTGGTTATAATGGCAATGTCACATTTCAGCAAGTCTTGCTGACAGTGCATGGCACAATGATCACCAGATAATATTGCAGCTCCCCTGCATTTGTACAGACTCACATAAAATGGATGGTCTTGTCACTTACCCCTGGAGTTAATGAAGAGAACTTCAGCCCACTACAAGGCGATAGTTCTAATCAAGAAAAAGATCATCTTCAAAACCTATTCAAAACCTTTTATTGCTAACGTGCCCAAGAAGCTGTAGAGGCATTGAAGCAAAGTACAGGAGGGAAAGCCAACTTGTAATCAGTGGATCAAAACTAACTGGTGTGGGTGGGTGACTGACTGGTGGATGTTTAATAGTACTCTTTGTCTTACTGCTGAGAATTCTAACACAGTGCTTAGGTTTTTTCATCTAAGACTTTATGTGTAAGAAAAAAAATGTGTGCTTTAAATTATGAACTGTTTCAAAGCAGATTTTATTGGAAGCTGCCTATTATTGATAATTTAAAAAAAATACATATCACTTACATCATGCAAATTGTTCAAACCAGTTTCCATTACTATGGAATCTATTAAAAATGCCTCATTCATAATTTATGACACATGCCAATTATTTTACAGATATTTCAACGTTTTTCTCAACTTTTGAAATACATTTACCTAAATGATGAGATTTTGGATGTAACCACTAAATATTACAAGAGGCATTATTAAATTACATTTTCTTTCACTATTATTGATCGTGCAGCAGGTACATTGCATTAACGTTTGTACATAGTAAACAAATGATTTTTAAAATGCCTGCATTTACCTGGAACATTATAGCAATGTAGTAAAGGCAAATTGCATTAACATCCTTGCTTCTGGTCTTATTTTACATAAATTTTATATACTTGGAAAATTGCATTTTCGGAAATACAAATTAAAATAAGTATGATTAGTAGGAAAATTAGATTAACGCAGTTGTGTAAAGCAGAAAAATCTTTTTTACATCACTTTATATGGTGGACAATCATGTTAATACGTTGGACAATAATATGTTGGACAAATTATATTAACATTTATATTAACACCAGAATGTGGCAGGATAATAACACTAACACAAATAGGTATGTGGGATAATCAGTTAACATTGCGGCAGGGTGGCGCAGCGGTAGAGTTGTTGCCTTACAGCGAATGCCGCGCCGGAGACTCAGGTTCGATCCTGACTATGGGCGCCGTCTGTACGGAGTTTGTACGTTCTCCCCGTGACCTGAGTGGGTTTTCTCCAAGATCTTCGGTTTCCTCCCACAGTCCAAAGACGTACAGGTTTGTAGGTTAATTGACTGGGTAAAAATGTAAAAATTGTCCCTAGTGTGTGTAGGATAATGTTAATGTGCGGGGATCGCTGGGCGGCATGGAGTCAGTGGGCCGAAGGCCCTGTTTCGCGCTGTATCTCAAAAAAAACAAAAAAAAGGCTCTAAATTAGTAGGCAAATCTTTTTTCACGATTATTTTTATATATATATATATATAATATATATATATATATATATACGCAGGTCGTGGAAGGTAGTGAAGGTAGTGGATCCTGTTCATTAAAGATGCTGTTTATTTGTTGGTTTTATTTAAAATATAATGGCTCCAGATGCCATGTAAACCATCTGTAAAAGATTGACTCTAACAAAGAGGTTCATTTGAAACATTATCCTTTTTTCTGCTCTGATTGATTTGTGTTTCTGCCATTTTCTGTTTTTATTTCAGATTTCCATTTTATCCTTTTGTCATTTTTATCCTCGGCCAATTTTAGTTTCTTGTTTAAAAAAAAAACGACTAAATTTGCGATTAGATGCCAATTATTCAGGCAAGACTTGGATATAAAATCACTGTAACTTTTAATAATATTTAATTAGATCTTTAGGAACTGGCGCTGTTCGGGGTAAAATGCATGGGGTGTAGGCTGAACAAAGTAGTCACGGATGTTGTCGCTGACAGCTGGCCAGATTCATCATGAGGGAGCAAGTTTACTGACTTAGAAATCTGAGCTACTTCATTCAGTCTTTCAAATATTCCCCTCGAGTCTAGTACTTCCCCATATCTACTCCACAATCCTTGAGCTTACTTCAAGTTCCACTTCAGAAAATAAATTCATTTTCTTCCCAAAAAGCAAAGTTGTGTTGGGAATGTCTCCACGTTTGTCCTGTGAAGATGTGACTTGCCAGTGTAAGCCTTCATGCTCCAATTTACAAATGTTGATACTCTAATCACACGTTCATTTACGATAACACGACGTGATGCAAAAAGTACTTCAATAAAGTAAAAATAAGCCATATGTCTTTACTATTTAATCACAAACTGCATTTTGTCAATTTTTGGGAAACTGTTTGTTTAATCTGAATGGTTCCCAGTGGGAAAGTTGCTAAGCTGCTAGAAGAGTCACAGACAGATATAGTGCAGAAACAGGCCCTTTGAAACATCAAGCCCACGCCGACTCAACTAAACAACATTCCTACAATAATCCTTTGTTTAGTTCCCTCATATTGTCAACAATTTCCTCCAGATTCCCCTACCCACCGACACATCAAGGACAATTTACAATGGCCAACTAATCTTCCAACCTATCACATCTTTCGGAGTAGAACTTAAAGTGCTGACATAACTCAGAGGGTCAGGCTGCATCTCTAGAAGATGTAGCCAGGCTATGTTTCGGATTGTGACCCTTCTTCAGACTTGCTGTGTGAAGAAGGATCCTGACCCGAAACGTTGCCTCTCCATTACCTCCCGAGGTGCTGCCTGACCTGTTGAGTTACTCCAACATTTTATGTTCAATGCAAGCTTCCAGCATCTGCAGTTCCTTGTGGCTGCACATCTTTAGGATGTGGGAGGAAAGCAGTGCACTCAGGGGAAGCCCATGCAAACAGGGAGAATCTGCACACTTCACATGGACAGCACCCGAGGTCAGGATTGGACTTGGGTCCCTCAGTCACTTTACTAGTTGTGCAATGGGTTTATTGAATGGTGGAGCAGGCTTGAGGCTCAGTGACTTCAGCAGTTTCAACGTCCACCAGTCTCTGTGGTGTGGGTATACCCGCTACCTCTTAGGGAGGGAGTTCAACAATTTTAACCTCACAACGGTGAAGGAATGGTAATATATTTCCAAGGCAGGATGGCGCGTCGCTTGGAGGCCAACTTCCAGGTGGTGGCTGTCCTTGTTTTCTAGATTGTAGAGGTTGTGGGGTTTGGAAGGTGCTGACTAAGGAGTCGTGGTGAGTTGCTACAGTACCTTCTGTCGATGTACACACTGCTGTTACTGTTCATCGGTAGTGGAGTGAGTGAATAGGTGGATGGGATGCCAATCCAGCGGCTACATTGTCCTGCCTGGTGTTGAGCTTCCTGGGTTTTGTTGAAGCTGGACCATTCAGGCAATTGGGATGTATTCATCATACTCCTGACGAGCCTTGTGGATGATAACAGGCTTTTGTGGGTTAGTGGGTGAGTTACTCGTCACAGGATTCTTAGGTCAGACCTGTTCCTGTAGCCACCATATATGTATACGGCTACTACATTTCAGTTTCTGGTCAATAGAAAACCCTAGGTAATTGACAGTGGGAGATTCAATTATGTTCATACAATTGAATGTCAGGAAGTGATAGATGGATTTGTTGAGAAAATGTTGAGTGATGAGTAAATATTGGCCAGGACGTTGGACAAACTGTTTTGCTCTTTGACAAGTGCTATTGAATCCACTTGTGTCCACTTGAGAGAGTACAAGAGGTGTCATTTTAACGGAGCATATAAGTTAAAATGCTAGAAATCCAAACCAAGTGCAGAAAACATTGAATACTCTTGGCAACATGAATTGGTTAAGGTAAAAAAACACACGCATATCTTATGTAGCAGAGAAGGGGAGGTCCATGACAGTGTGCCAACTAAAACTGCCAAGTTAACAATCTTTGGAACAATATGGGAGACTGAAGTTAGATACATAACAGTGGGTTTGCGATAGAGAAGTAATGTAATGTAATGTTATGTTCCCTTGACTCTCAGTCTGAAGAAGGGTCTCGACCCAAATCGTCACCTATTCCTTTTCTCCAGACATGCTGCCTGACCCGCTGAGTTACTCCAGCTTTTTGTGTCTATCGTGGGTTTAAACCAGCGTCTGCAGTTCCGTCCTACACCTGTGACAGGGTTGCACTTGCAGGTTTAATGGAGGTGTTGAGATTCCACATACCTGTCACTTTAATTCTCTGTTCCACTCTCTGAAGTCTGTTTTCCGCCTTGTGTATTGCTACAAACAATGCCCAACGTAAGTTTCAGGATTAACACTTCATCTTCCAACTCTGCACATCAAAGTCCAAAGGATTTAACAATACATTTAAAAAAATTACTCACTGTCTCTATCCACAGTTGTGGTCTCTATGTCTCTGTTTCATAGTTACTTCTCTGTTTACAACTGCCGGTTTGTAAAGTATTTGTTATTTTGACAACCTATGTCTAGACCCCAAACAGATCTCTATCTTTTCTCTTCATCATTCCTTTCTACCCCAACTTCCCCTCCCCATCTCTTTTCTCTCTTTATTAATGGGTTGGATTGTGCTTGAGGGAGGCATAACATGGTTGTCATGGAGATCTTTCCACCAGTAGAAGAATCTCAGAAGTAAGGACACGATCATTTGTGATTAGGAAACAATCATTTGAAACTGTAGGTTTCCAAATGAATCTCTCAAATTTTCTATCTCAGAGGTTTGGGGAGCTGAATTATTAAGAGTATTTAGAGGAAATAGACACATTTTGGAAAGATCATGGATCTGAGTATCTACAAATGCAACAGAAGAGAAAATGAAACCTGAGACAGTTCAGCCACAGTCATATTCAACGATGGGGCAGGCTTGAGGGGCTGAGTGGCCTACTCCTGCTTCTATATTCTATGTTCTTATATTCTTGTGACCTGGCTGGAAACTCAAGCTTGTTCCCTTACTATCCCTGAATTCAGGCTTCAGTTTTGCATTTGTGCAGATCCAACATCGAATGCTATAGCCATCCCACAAAGCAATCCGTCTGTGTGGAAATCAGGCCTCAGGTGGAGGACCCTGTGGTCCATTCCTGATCCAACTTAATGACCTTCTGATGACTCATGTGGTCAAGGGCCTTTTCAATTGTTTGTAACTGATGAACTGAAGCCTATGCTGTATGATTCAATGAATCTAAAGCCATATCACACTGCATCTTCTTCCCACAGAAATGGCAAAGTTGGGAGAAGCCTCTCAGTGTTACATCACTTGGAGGATTTGTTGCACTTTTTGACATAACATTCTGATTTTATAACATCCCCGCCACTTTCCCTTCCCTCTCTCCCCTGTGTCCAACCTGGATTTGCGACTATTTCTCCCCTCCCTCTCCCTTTCCACCCACATTCCTTCCCCCAGCTTCACATTTCGCAACTCTTCAATCCGTTTGTCTTGCATCTTCTGTCTTGTCTTCACTGGCTATTGTATAAACATCTGCCTATCAGATAACCTGTGTCGGCTAATAATCTGCTAGCCTTTGACCTGCCCCTCATCTCTTCCAGCTATTCTCCCCCCCCCATCCCCCCCCCCCCCCCCCCCCCATAATACTTCAAGAAGAAATGATGTCAGGTTCAATGTATTGGGATTTAATGTCATCAGTGATTTTTAATGACTTCTGTTTTCCTTTCTCCAGATGTTGATGAATGTGGAGATAGTAATGGTGGATGCCAGCAGATCTGTGTCAATATGATGGGAAGCTACGAGTGCCGCTGTCGGGAGGGATTCTTCCTCAGTGACAACCAGCACACCTGCATCCTACGTCCTGAAGGTTGGATTTTGTTACCTCTTAAAACATATCAATGGGTTGAAGAGAAATCCAGTGGCTTCACTTCTGCTTCGTGCTATTGTTATCTCATGTTTTCTCGTAATGCACAGAATTAATCTCTTCCAGAGAAACAGTTAAAACCAGTTATACCTCTTTAAACATGCAATGAGTGTTTGGCATCTCACTTCTCCAGTTACCTCAGGACAGCTTAGATTCCAATGGAAGACTCATGAGTGGTCAGCTAACTTTCACGGGATAAAACTGCCAGTGACAAAGAAAGAGTGCATCTGCAGTGGTTCTAGTCGAATAAATAAGAATTACTTCCACCAAAGGGAGAGTTAGCAAAGTGGAGAAACAAGAGGTCAGCAGCTGCTGGAATCTTAAGCAAGAAGCAAGCTGGAGAAGGAACTTTGTGGGCCAGGCAGCTTCTGCGAAGGGAATTTGACATAAGACGATCCTTTCAAGACCTTTCTTCAGACTGTATCCATCCAAGAAGCTGCCTGGTGCTGAGTTCCTACATCAATGGGTTTAAAAGTGAGCTGCTCTGTTTCTCTTCCCACAGATGCGGTCTGACCTGCTGAGTATTTCAGCGTTTTCTATTTTTATTGTTATTACGGGATAATTAGTAGACAGACAACAGCTTTAATATAAATGTTAAATGAACCAGAAAGTTAAATTAAGGAGAATTTTTACTTTTACACAATGAATCACAATTATTTTGAAGTAGGGAAAGAATGTGGGTACAGATTCAATAGTAGTTTTCAAAAGTGGATTAACTTGTTTTTTTAACACAGGAATAGGCTATTCAGTCCGTCAGGCCAATACCATCTCCATGCAAAACAATCCATTTGCCTCTTATTTTCTAAAAAAAAAAGAAAACATCCTCTCTTACAGGGGAGGGGAGGAGTGGTGAGAGGGGTTGGGGTGGTGAAGGAAGCTGAAATTCCTGGTCTGGAGGAGAATGCAAAAACTCCAAATAGTACCCAAGATCAGGCTTGAACCTGGGTCACTGGAGGCAGTAGCAATGTGCCATATTCTTGAAAATTAAGTAAATTTGTATATTAGACAATTCTCCCCAAGAATAAGATCTGTTAACTGGTCTCTTTATGTGCACTATGATTGATTTATTTATTAGTGCTGAAGCAATCTATTGTAGAGGAATCAAGAACCAGGACACATACTGTAGGTTTAAGCCGAGAGGGGAAAAGGTTTAATAGAAACCCCAAGGGAAGTTTTTTCATATCAAGGGTTGTGGGTCAATAGAATGAGCTGCCTGAGGAGGTAGAGGTTAAATATAGGGCAGCTGCTTCAATATATTGACATTTAGCAATATTAATGGATGAGCCCCTAACTCATCCATCTCTTTAGATCCTCTTTAGGTGATACAGGAACTTTTTAAGGAAGTTCTTTATTTTCTTTTGTCTTATAATTTTCCCTCACACATACAGACCACGCCCCCATTGTAGACTCAAAAAGCTGGAGTAACTCAGCGGGACAGGCGGCAGCATCTCTGGAGAGAAGGAATGGGTGACGTTTTGGGTCGAGACCCTTCTTCGGATCATTGTTGCTGATTTTAATCTGACTTTAATTCCCATTGACCTTGGTCAGATTACATTTCTGACTCCCCTCTCCAACCATAGCTCCCCTTCATACCCAATTACATATCTAAACACCGTTGATCTGACTATGATGTTCTCACCACATACTCCCACCAATCCCCGATTTGCAAGTGCTCCACAACTCACCTGTTTTGGGCTGATAGCCTTTGTGAGCATTTACTTGTGCAAGTCATTCCTCTAGTGCTGAGTGTGCATCATGCACGATAGAATGACATTGTGGCACAGAGGTGCAACTGGTAGAGCTGCCGTCTCGTCAGGTTTGACCCTGGTCTCGGGTCCCGTCCTTGTGGAGTTTGCATGTTCTCCCTGTGACTGCATCGGTTTTTCTGGGTGGTCTGGTTTTCCTCCCACATCCCAAAGTCTTGCGAGTTTGTTGGCCGCTAAAATTGCTGCAGTGCGTAGGGCTTGATGCCAAAGTGGGATAACATAGGACAAGTGTGAACAGGTGATTGATGGTTGGCATGGACTCGGAGGGCCGAAGGCTTGTTTCCATGCTGTAACTCTAAACTAAACTAAACTATTTGCACATGTGCATTGCACAATACTCGTGCACACCCATCTCTGATAACTAAAGAATGTCTGGGTTTGTGTGTTTTCAGCATTTTTTGTTCTCCCTTTAGAAAACCCTTTATGTGCATTGCCTTTCCACCAGACCACAGCATTTGATATTTATGCCACACTACAGCACAAGATGGTGTAAGTTAGCTTAGTCTAGTTTAGAGATACAGCGCGGAACAGGCCCTTTCCGCCCACCAGGTCCGCTCCGACCAGCGATCTCCGCACATTAACACTATCCTATACCCACTAGGGACAATTTTTACATTTACCAAGCCAATTAACCTCCAAACCTGTAAGTCTTTGGAGTGTGGGAGGAAACCGAAGATCAGAGAAAACCCACGCAGGTCACGGGGAGAACGTACAAACTCCATACAGACAGCACCCATAGTCGGGATCGAACCCGGGTCTCCGGCGCTGCATTCGCTGTCAGGCAGCAACTCTACCGCCGCGCCACCGTGCCGCCCACTAATTTGTTTATAGCGGTTGGTTACCCATGAGCAAATTAGGTGGAATTCGCAAAGAAGGATCTGACTGGGAGAATGCAGGGCCAGTTTAACTGACCTTTGCACACCATTAGGCACAATCCCAGTGTGAATCAATCCCAAAGCAACTGGTTGATATTCTTCTTATACCGAGCTACCATCTACCTCATAGGAGACCCTCAGACTATCTTTAATCAGACTTTACTGGACTTTATCATGCACTAAACGTTATTCAGTTTATCTTACAGTATATCTGTACACTAGATGGATCGATAGTAATCATGTAGAGTCTTTCTGCTGGCTGGTTAGCGCACAGCAAAAGCTTTTTGCTGTACCTCGGTACAAGTGACAATAAACTAAACTAAACTAAATCATACAATGCAGTTCCATTGTAATCGGTGGCACCATATTTTGGAAATGTAGTATAACACACAGACAATACTTGATAAGTGCATGAAATTGAGGGCAAATTTATATCAAACAAGAGTTGGAAAAAAAAGTCAGAGAAATATGCTTCTTCAGACTGCTTCAACAGTTAAAGCGACAAAACGAATTTTCAGTCAAATGAACAAATTCAAAGCCATTTCTCGGCAATACCACCAAGGGATTACCCAAAAAGCAGCTCCAGAAGGAAACCAGTGCTGGTTATGAGGTCACCTGCCTCTGATCTGCACCTGGCAGGGTGAGTGATAATCTGTGTGCAAGGGGCGTTGACACATATTGTGTGTGATTTACAATCTCGCACGCTCTTCAGGCACAACCTCATGCAGATGCCCAAGAGTCAGGAGGTTGGAACATGCTGAGCCCAGCCCACCTCCTGGTATCACTGCCCACTGTCGCTGAGTGCACAACGCAGGCCGGATACAGAGGGCTGACCCCACCAACCCTCCGTGCCTGGGAGACGGGTCATGGTCAGGGGTGAAGAGACCTCAGACAGAGTCACCCTGTGCTCCTGCCCCTTCCTTCCCCCAGAGTACTTTTGAAGCTGGGGATGAAGATAAAGTTAACCAAAAACTCAATTATTTAAAATTAATTATCTTCCTCATCTTTGCAGATCTAGAATCCCCCCCCCCCCTTGAAATAAACCTTGCACGATTCTGCACCAGGTCTGATTGACGTGGAGCCAGAGAGGTCAGCATGATGTTGGAGAGTCCCAACAGGACTGGGCTACAAATGGACACTGGTGATGGAGTGGTCCATAGACATGGTACCATTTGCCACTTAGCAAATCTCAGACCTACTTGTGTGGGTCCACTGTAGTTTAGCTTAGTTTAGTTTAGAGTTGCAGCAGAGAAACCAGCCCCTTGGCCCACCGAGTCCACACCAGCCACAGATTACTCGCCCACCTTAGCTCTATGCCATCCCGCCTTTCCAGTCCGCACACACTAATGGCAGCCCACAGAGGCCAATTAACCAGCAAACCTGCACGTCTTGGGGATGTGGCTGGAACCCCGTGCACCCAGAGGCTCCTCACACGGTCACACAGAGAATGTGGAAACTCTGCACAGGCAGCACAATTTACTTCTCTTGTTTCATAACTTACTTACTTGGGAATGGCCAGCACATATTTTTTACATGGAATATACAGTAATTCCTCAACATCATCAGGAAATGAGTATGCTTGTCCCCTGTCCAATTCTCATGGCCAGCTATCTATGTCTTCCCTCGTGTCGCTTATTCAAACTGAACCAAGCTGTGCATTTTCAGGTTTCATTATAATCATAGACTGAGATTTAAACCTCAAATATTAACCATCTCCAGCACTGCAACAAAAGCATTGTCGTTCTGAGCCTTTGTATCGCCTTTGCCCTCCGTTCCATTATCCTCGTCTTATCTCTGTTCAGTGCCTGTAAAGTAAGTTAATATATTTTATTTATTTCCTGAATACAATAACTCTCAGGAAAAACCTTGCAGAAAATAATATGTTGATCAGTGTTTTTAATCCACTTGTCTCTAAATCAAACTGAATCAAAATCTTTCAGTGAATTTTTTTGCTGAACTAAATCAAAACCCATCTCAAATCACAAGCGAGCCACAAAGTTATCCATCTGTGGCAAACTGATGAACTGAATTATTTTGTGTAGGAAGGAACTGCAGATGCTAGTTTAAACCGAAGATAGACACAAAAAGCTGGAGTACCTCAGCGGGTCAGACAGCATCTCTGGAGAAAAGGAATAGGCGACGTTTCGGGTCGAGACCCTTCCTCAGACTAAGAGTCTGGAGAAAGGGAAGTGAGAGATAACATTTATATTACCGTCTATCTCTCTCGTTTCCCTCTCCCCAGTCTGATGAAGGGTCTTGACCCGAAAAGTCACCCCTTCCTTTTCTCCAGAGATGTTGTCTGACCCACAGAGTTACTCCAGCTTTTTGTGTTTATTCACTGAATTGTTGTTTCAAAAGTGTCAAATTAAATACCATGTTAATTATCTGAAATCAAATTTGCTGAAGTATCCAATTGCAATAGTACTGTCCTTCTGGACTGAAAGGTGTGCTTGAATAGCACTCAGGCGGAGGGGGATTGTCTATTTTGTTTGATTTCCCATTGCATAAAAATACAATTGTGGACAACACACCAGGTGTTTTCACCCAGAGTTCCACCCTGCACTCATTTGGTGGCTTGGAGTTACCCACCAGCCCTTCCCCTGCAGGGACTTACTGGCATTGGGATGTGTAGAGTGTGGGGTTGGGGGGGGGAGAACAGACTAGGGGTTTATGTGGCAATCTTATTGAGTGTGAGTGAAGTAGGGGTTGGGGTGCTGAGCCATTGGTGTGAACATGAGAATGAGGGATCACATTGGCATTGGTGTGGTGGGAATGAGGCAGGAGTGTTGCTGAAGAGGGGGATTGGAGGACAAGAAACTGGCTAGAGGAAGGGGAATGGGTGGACACAGTTTGAGGACTAGAGAGGTATTGAGGGGTAGTGAGGAAATGGTTTGGCCCAAGGTCCTAGCTAAGTTATTCATTCACCAGAGTCCCGCGCTGAGGTGACCACAGCAAGTGTCTATCAATGGGTGCACCTTGGACAACATGCTCAAAATGACATTGCAATGCATGGCATGGTGTAGGTCCTCATCCCGTATGTTCCTGTGTCCAAACCACACAGAGCACAAGAAGCACCGGGTCAACTTTCCCAACTGACTCAAAATGACCTGGGCGAAGTTCTAAACATGGTTCACTCAGAAAAGAATTGATTTTCAGATCCTCAATTCCTAAAGATAAACAGCATTATGGAATTGTATATGCAAGCACTAGGTTTAAATACAATGTGGAATTAGTTTAATAGATGCAAAACGATAGTTTGTTGAGAACAGTGCCATACTTCTGGTATCCATTATCGAGCAGTAAAACAGCAAACCCGTAGCTGTGAGTGAAAGAAATGAAGGGACTGTGTGTGAACGTCTTTTGGAGCTGCCCAGGAAAGTCTGTCGAGTCAGCATCGTTCCACCTCTGGGCTGTTCAGCTGCTCAGACAGCTCATTATATGTAAAATATAGTGACAGAAAATGAATGGGTCTTTATACTTTAATGAAACCTCAAATTCCCTAATTCTTTTTACTGCCTGTTGTAATGCTATGTTCTGGGAAGCTATAGATGATTTATGCCATGCTATAAAAGTCACCTGCACAATGGCTCTGTGGCAGGAAAGTAATATGTGGGAATATCATTTTTATCCTCGGAGGTTGATACTATATTGAGATGCTGTTCATGGTTTTCTTGAGCTTTGCTGTGTCCATATTTAACAGTAACTTCTAAAACCTCTATTCGGGGTATGTTTTGATATCTATGTTTTCCTGCTGTTAATTGCTGTGGTATTAAATTCCTAGCAAGTACAAGTTGTTTTACTTATAAACATAACTGTTCATTAGCTGTCCATTAACCCGAGATACCCTTACACCTATTGTCCACAGTCTGCAGTCATAATTAGCCTTTTGAACACTGTTCATATAAGCTGCCAAGGAATTTAGCTTTGCCTATTTGATATATTCACATCATGTCCTTTGTGCTCTGTTTTAATGTAGTTATTAAACCAATGAAGGAATTTTATACAAGCATATTAACCTATACATTACCAAATCAGATGATATCTGAGAATGTGCAGATACCCTGGGCTAGAGGTTGTGCAGTGCCTGGAAAAGTGTACAAAACCAGCAGTGTGCAGTGGTCTAACAAACATTTTGTTCAAGTGTTTGCCCATTCTAAAATGTTGCTATTGTGGCGCTTGGGGAGGGAAATGGGTAGATTGTGAGGCTGGATTGAAGGGGAAAGGAACGTTGGAATTAATATTAGGGGCGTTTGGGAGCTTGAGGGTCCAGTTCAATCAATGGATGGGGGAGGAGTAGGTTGCATCCAAGAGTCAATGTCTGAGCTCGCAATTGGGTATTCGGGGGTGGGTGAGCGTTGTGCTCAGGATTGGGCTGGAAGTGAGCCGGGCTCACGATCAAGATTGATGTTTGTAGGGTGGGGATTGCAATCCAACAGACCAGGATACAATAAAATGGTTATTGATGGATAATCTGAAAAAGTCCTCAGTGCTGGACTGTATGGTCTAGATCTCCCTTAGAGAGGCCCCCAAAGCTAACGACAAGCCACGCGGCCACACTGTAGTAATGACCCGCTTGTACATGAGCGACACACAAAATCATGAAAATGGAAGCCGGTATTGTGCTCCATGCCATTGGACACTGCTGCACATGTCCAGACTCCTCCCAGTGTATCAAATACACACGGGGGCAGGAGGAAAACCTTGGTATCTATGCAACTCATCGTAAGTCCCCAGTTCCCTCTGTGAAGTTGCTTAAATTGAAATTATTAATCTATAATTAATATATTATTGCCATATAAATGCTGTTATAGCCACTATAATATCGAGACTCCTTTATCTCGATGAAAGGAACAGACGCATTTATCCTATTTGATACTGCAGTTAGTTGTGGGATACTTGTATCGAGGCAGTGATTTTGGACTCATTTCTGGGAACTCTAGCAGTTATTATGCTTTGTATTATTAAAACCTCTGGTTCCCAGCTGGCTGACTTGAAAAGCTCCACAGTTCACAACTTTCAGAAGCTTTGCCTGCACTTTTGTTCCTCTTGATGGCATCCAGAAACGAAGTCAGCGTAATATTCTTTAGTGTAAACACCCGTGCACACCCAACTGAGTGCTTAGTGAGTGTTTAAAAAGTGGAACTGAAGAATTTATTGTGGCCTGGTTATGGGGTGGATAAGTGTTTACATCTGGAAAACCACAGGGAACCTATTTTTACAACTAGAATGGTCAAGTGGCTGAGGTTACTTTGTCTTTTTCTTTTTTTTGTCTCTTGCAAAGTTCTGTTGTTTCGTTCTGATTTTGCATTTCCCCTAACAACATCAATGCCATCAGAAGATGCTCACAGAACCATAGCAGAGAAGAGCCATCATGCTGTGCCTGGCCTTTGAAAAAGCCTCCAATTTATCCCAGTCCCCTGCTGTTTCATTGTAATGCTGTAAAACTTTCCCCTTCAAGTACTTCCCTTTGAAAGTTGGTATCCATCTCACCGCTGGGCATTGCAAACCACATATAGCAACTGATTGCTTAAAACATAGTTTCCTCACATCACCCCAGTCCTTTTTGCCTATTTCGTTCAATAAATGCCTTTAGGTTACTCACTTAAGACTATAAGAAATATCAGCAGAATATCCTTTGAGAGAAGGAATCATTTTCTCATGTCAGTCCTAAATGGTTATCGTTTTATCCTGACTCAATGCCTTTTGTTTTTCCCAGTAGTGGAATCACCCCCATAATATTTCTACATTCAAAATAGAGACAGATAACATTTGGGTATTAAGGGCACCGTGAGTGCAGAATTAATGCAGGAAAGTAGTGCTGGGTAAAAAACAATCAGTGATGATCATCGTGAATGGCAGGTAGACACAAAATGCTGGAGTAACTCAGGCAGCATCTCTGGAGAGAAGGAATGGGTGACGTTTCGGGTCGAGACCCTTCTTCAAACTGACCGAAATGTCACCCATTCCTTCTCTCTAGAGATGCTGCCTGGCCCGCTGAGTTACTCCAGCATTTTGTGTCTACCTTCGGTGTAAACCAGCATCTGTCGTTCCTTCCTACACAGTGAATCTTTTCTACTGTTCCTCAAAAGCAAGAATGTCCTCCCTTACATAAGAAGATCAAAACAGTTTGGTGACACCTGCCATGGGAAAGGCTTGTTTCCTCATTAGTCTGTAAACACTTTCTGCTATTTTAAACATCTCTGAAACCTCTCTTTAGCTTTCACTGTTGCAAGGTGAGCAATCTGACCTTCTTTAATCTCTCCACAAAATGTGAACAGTTAATTCATGGTAATATTCTAATAAATTTCCTAATAGTCTCCCACAATGTCCTGGCCACCTTCCTGAGGTGTGGTGACCAGAAGTATATTCAGTTCCCCAAATGGAGCAGAAACAGTGTTTTATGAAAGTTGATTATTGTTGTATTCTAGCTCTTCAATTATAAAGCCGGAAATCTAATTTCCCTCTACAATAGCCTTCTAAACTTGTCCTACTACTTCAAAGAATTAGGACAACACCCTAGGGCACAAAGCGCTGAAATAACTCAGTGGGTTAAGCAGTATCTGGAGAACATGGATTGGTGATGTTTCGGGTTTGGATACTTTGTAGTTCGGGCACTGCTTTGTATGATTGATTAGTTTCTTCTATATTGTTGATATTATTCTCTGCAAACTTCTCCATTAAATTTTATCTGTCACTTGCCTGCCCACTTCACCATGTCTGCCTGAAGCCTCTTATCTTAAACTCATTAAATTTCTGAGTTTTAACTTCTCTAACTCATTAAACATATCAGTCGATCATTGAGCTCAGGGGCAATGGCTTTTATTCTGCCTACTTTCCTTAGCTGGTCTTGTGGACGCATGGCCCCTTCTCCTTTAACCCCATGTACTCATCTTTTGGCTGCTGAAAGTTGAATGTTTGCATGAGCAATATCATATCATATATATACAGCCGGAAACAGGCCTTTTCGGCCCACCAAGTCCGTGCCGCCCAGCGATCCACATTCCCCTTAACCAGCTCACAAAGAACTCAGTGAAGTTTGTCAAACACAATATTCCTTCGATAAATCTATCTTGGATTTCCCTTGCAGATTATTACACCATTCAATTGCAAGACGCTGATTTGTCTGTGATATGTAATTGTAATGGTCTTCCCTCTGAGAAAATCTGATTCGACAATTCCTGGCCTGAATCCCACTTGCCTGTTAAGTTGCAGTTTTGAGTGCTGCTGAAATTTTGTAGCAATGGGCTCCAAGGGCAACCTCTTGAAGGGACAATCATTTTGTTTCATAATTACTGATTACGATTTCAAAAAAATTCCAACTCTAGTTTAAGGTTGTCCAGCCTTATGTTTCTGCGATTGAACAGATGTATAACGTTTCCATTTGGCATTATCGTCGTATCCTTGGAGCATTAGAAGGAGTTGCCTCAGGTGCCTCAGGTGCATCCTATCCAGTCAGTTACCATTCTCACTTTGGGTGCTGCGAACTTACTAAGTACCTGTTTATCTCTTTGTGCACTTTAGCCCACGAAAGAGCACTGAAATCACCGCCATTTGCACACCGCAAAATAATGAGAGTAATCAAAACAAAGATAAATTAAAAGTTGACAGTTTTAATTGATATAGTCTATTGACATTACCATAACTATGAATAATAATAATAATAATAATAATAATAATAATAATAATAATAATAATAATAATAATAATAATAATAATAATAATAATAATAATAATAATAATAATAATAATAATAATAATAATAATAATAATAAATTCCTTTATTCGTCCCACACCGGGGAAATTTACAGTGTTACAGCCGCAAAGTGGATAGCAAGAGAGCAAGAGATCATTCATTATAAATAAAATATACATAAATTGTCATCAGTTTTCTGTGTGTTCTGAGCTGTTATTGTTGACTCGTCTGCTGGGAGCAGTGCTGGTTGTGCAGTCTCACAGCAGCGGGAAGGAAGGACCTCCTATATCTCTCCTTCACGCACTTGGAGTGAAGGAGTCTGTCACTGAAGGAGCTACTCAGTGCAGTGATAGTGTCCTGCATGGGGTGGGAGTCGTTGTCCAGCAGCGATGTTAGTTTTGCCATCATCCTCCTCTCTCCCACCACCTGCACTGTTGAGGGGGCAACCCAGGACAGAGCTGGCCTTCCTGACCAGCTTGTCGAGTCTCTTCCCTTCCGCCGCTGAGATGCTGCTGCTCCAGCAGACCACTCCATAGAAAATGGCCGATGCCACCACAGTGTTGTAGAAGGTCCTTAGGAGTGCCCCCTGCACTCCAAAGGACCTGAGTCTCCTTAGCAGATAAAGTCTGCTCTGGCCCTTTCTGTATAGCGCATCGGTGTTTTCAGTCCAATCCAGTTTATTGTTGAGGTAGACACCCAGGTACTTATAAGAATAATTTGGAGGCAGGATATTGTAAACAATCTAAGATAGACAAAAATGCTGGAGTAACTCAGTTGGACAGGCAGCATTTCTGGGTAGAAATGGGTGATGTTTCTGGTCGAGACCCTTCTTCACACTCAATCTATTGAGCAATCTATTTCAGAGCAAACGTATTGTATTTACTCAGTAAACAGCAGTCAAATTAAGTCAATTCAGAATCGGTTTAGAGAACCTCCATGAACAGCAACAAAAGCAAAACTGACAATACAGCAGCTTCCCCAATAAAAGTGCCAACTGAAGGATTGATCTATAAAGCCAATGATGTGTGCAGGGTACAGAGTGTTGCGTTCGATGCAGTTCAGCAGTGCCATTACCAGTGACTTCATTGTATGATTTATGTTCCTCTCAAGAACAGGACCTGTCTCACACAAATGAAAATTGGCAGGTAAATTATGGGAAGTGGTTCTTCTAAGTGGTTCACGGTAGCGCAGCGGTAGAGTTGCTGCTTTACAGCGAATGCAGCGCCGGAGACTCAGGTTCGATCCTGACTACGGGTGCTGCACTGTTAGGAGTTTGTACGTTCTCCCCGTGACCTGCGTGGGTTTTCTCCGAGATCTTCGGTTTCCTCCCACACTCCAAAGACGTACAGGTATGTAGGTTAATTGGCTGGGTAAATGTAAAAATTGTCCCTAGTGGGTGTAGGATAGTGTTAATATACAGGGATCACTGGGCGGCACGGACTTGGTGGGCCGAATGGCCTGTTTCCGGCTGTATATATATGATATGATAATTGTGTTCCAAAAATCAGGTGGTTCTTTCATCTATGGAGGAGAGGGTTCTGAAACACTTGCAGGGTCTGGGTCTGAGATGCCCCAGGGGACAGTTCGTTTCTGGACCTGAGAGGCTTCAAGGGACAATGTCCTGCTCAGGATCAGAGAAATTCCAAGAGCCAGGCTCCTGCTCTAGGTCTGAGATACTCCAAGGTACATTGTCTAACATTGGATATGATACTGAGATGGTGTCCTGCTCAGGACATGAAATACTCACTGGTGTTCTACTGTGGGTATGAGATAGTCCTTGGGCTTGAAATCTGGTGTTTAGTTTATAGATACAGCATGGAAACATACCCTTCAGCCCACCAAATGCATGTCTCCCATCAATCACTCATTCATACCATGTTTTCCCACTTTCTCATAAACTCTCCTCTATACACTGGGGGCAGTTTGCAGAGGCCAATTAAACCCATCTTTGGGATGTGGGAGGAATCTGGAACACCCAAAGGAATCCATGCAGTCACAGGGAGAATGTGCAAATTCCATACAGACAGGACCAGAGGTCAGGATTGAACTCAAGTCTCTGGCACCCCAAGACTACCAGCTGCACCACTGTGCAGCTTACATTGAAAGACATAATGCTCCTCTGGTTTAAACAGTCACCGTACTAGTTCAAACGTGGGCACACCAAGTATTTTCATTGAGAATCTGTGTTTACCTGGTCAATTCAGATTTCTATTGACGATGATGAAGATAAGTTTGAAGGGGATTTATTTTGCTTTGTGGTCCCTTATACAAATGGTTAACTCTGACTTGTATCTTTGATACCGGTGACCAACAGAAAGTTGCCAGGGTTTCAAAAGGAAATGAGACATCTCATCCCCTTTATATTGATGATGTGACGATGAAATGTGAAATGTGCTTCGAAATTTATTTTGTATATTTTTGCATCTTGCTTTATATTAGGAATTTTAAAATTATGTGATTCTCATTCCTTGTGTCACTGCATTTTCCATTTTTGTAATAATGTTTAAGGGCAGGAAGCTGAAGATAAACGTTGTCTGACCTTATTTAATGTAAGAGTTCATTTCATTGTGTTTTTACTGGATGTGTGCAATTGCATTCGTTGTTAATTATTGGCATGGACAATAACCCAAATTGGTGACAGATGTGAGGCTGACAAATACCAATTATAACTTGAATCTTGGAATATTAACATTTCTTTGAACCTTGAAGACTAAAAGATATATTTTCCACGATATTGCATTTGCAGTTCAGAAACTTATACAAAATAAATTGCTGTAGCAGGCAGAGATAAATTAAAGAAAATGTAACAATGTACCTTTAGAAAAGTAAACTAATATGCTATATTTTTTTCATTCCTAAATATGTCATTGATATGTTACTGTATAGTATCCCTTTGGAATTTTTAAATTCAATCTTGGGATGTGAACATCATTGAGATGGTCAGCATCTGGAGCCCATCCCATAGTCCACGATGCTTCTGTTAATCTTATACTTCCATTGTATTGAATTAGAAAGGTGGTTGAATTATGTCAGTGATTCCATTGGAGCACAATCTGGAAATGTTATTGGAACAACAGTCAGAAGAGTTCAGAAGCTCATTCAAGAAGTCCAGTTTAGTGTTCAATATTTTTGCAACATTTAATATGCACCTAGTGATTAGCCCAGGTTTATTTCTATTACCAGTCTTCAACCAAAGAATTTTTATTTTATTTATTTTTTATTAGACATACAGCGCGGAAACAGGCCCTTCGGCCCACCGCGTCCGGGCCGCCCAGCAATCCCCGCACATTAACACTATCCTACACACACTAGGGACAATTTTTACATTTACCCAGTCGATTAACCTACATACCTGTCCTCCCGCTGGTCCTCCGGGGAGGGGGGGGGGCGGATTTATTAAAGTTTATAAAGTAAATTGTTTTTAAAAAGTAATGAAAGTGGGTTTATTCACACCATAAGGGAATGGTGAGTAGGGTGGGCCAAAAATTGTGGCGCTATCGTGTACCGTTTTGGCTGTGTAGAGGGCAAGGGCATGGTACACACATACACATAAACAAACCGAGTGTTTTAGTAATATAATAATAGATAGATAGATATCAATGGTCTTGTGCTATGAATTCCATTCACATATAGATTACAGACCAACATTTTCCTTCAAAATGATTGAGTGTTGTGTTTTAGTCATGGGACAATTGAAACTAGTAATATAGAAGTCAACTAGATTGAATCAAATCACTAATAATCTGTGAGTGGAATTATTAATTAAATAATGAATAGGATAGTAGAATACAGAGGAACTAATCTATGCAATTTGACCAAAATCTTTTCTTTTTTTTCTATGCATACCCACCTCACTTTCATAACCTCAAAAGTAATCATTGTCATTGTCATTCCCCGTACAAAAAGCTGTTAATAATTTTATAATGAATTGACAATCCCGTTAGCAAGGTGTTTTTGAGACTGGAAATCATTCTGGTGAAGTTGCCGATGATTAGGCTTAAGCAAAAGACGTATTATTGTGGATATAAGGAACAGCAGATGCTGGCTTACAAAAAAGGACCCAAAATGCTTTAGTAACCTGGCACGGTAGGCTGCATCCCTGGTGAGCGTGGATAGGTGATGTTTCGCTTCTTCAGACTGAGCCTTCTTCATTACTGTGCTTTAGTAACCTTTATCAGAGAAGATAGAAAATAAAATAAATGATCAAGCATCTTTTCTAAAGCAGAGCTTTGCTGACGGTTGGATAATCGTTGTGTGAGCTGGAATGTGTATAAGTTCCAGCCAGAATAGGAACAGACAAGGTGGCAATTAAAATTTTAGGGCCATTGTAATCAGTGATTCTCTTTGTTTGGAGAAACTGCCTTGGTTTCAAAGCAAAAACAGATCAAAGCTTTAACTTTTTTTGCTGCTTATGTTGTACAATCATTGACAGTTGGTTTTGTGAAGTTAGTTAGCCTTATATGTTGAATTCTAAATTTGATTCTTAGTTACTGCAACTCCAACATACAACCCACATTTAGAGTGTTTGCAGTATTTTGCTGTACCTATAGGGTCTGGCTCTTGCTGCTGGTAGAGTCTTGCTCTACTCTTTGTGACTTAGGTGACATGAACAGTGAAAATGGCTAAACGTATTACTTGATTATTCAATCTTTGTAATACTGACCTATTGTGTGACTGTTCTATTTAAAATTCAGTTCAAGCAAAGCCAAGAAGTGGATTTGTAATGATATGTGTTTTTGGCTCAAGTTGCCCAAATATGAATACTATTTTCTCTGCTAATTACTAATGATTCATTTTGATATGTAGCTCAGGGTGCAATGAAATTCCTAGCTCACTAAATGCAACACTAAATGCAACGATAAGTACAACGGCGAATGCAAAACAGCATATTGGTGCAAAGATCCTCGAGGCTGAAATAGTACAAAAAATACTAAAGTGTCACAATGGATTAACTGAATGAGGTAGTTATGAGTAAGTGTATGTGGTAGACTCCAGGAATCACAACCACAATAATACTTTATTAGCCAAGTATGTTTTGCAACATACGAGGAACTTCATTGGCCATACAGTCATATCAATAAAAAGCAACAGGACACACAAAGTACATTTTAACATGAACATCCACCACAGTGACTCCTCCACATTCCTCACTGTGATGGCGAAAAAAAAGTTAAATCTCTCCCTTCTTTGTCCTCCAGTAATCGGGGGCCTCTAACCTTCCATTGACGAGACGTTCTTGACTCCCATAGCCAGCGGCGGGCCTTCCTCGTGGGGGCGATCCAGCTCCTGCATCGGGGGGGAATTTCAGCTCCCCGTGCCAGGCGATCGGACCCCGGGTCAGGGCTATCGAACCTCGTGCGGCTTTTGGAGCTCCCGACCAGTCCTTAGGCAGGAAATGATGTTGGGTAGACTGATGGGACTGAAGGCTGATAAATCCCCAGGGCCTGATGGCCTGCATCCCAGGGTACTTAAGGAGGTGGCTCTAGAAATCATGGACGCATTGGTGATCATTTTCCAATGTTCTATAGATTCAGGATCAGTTCCTGTGGATTGGAGGATAGCTAATGTTATCCCACTTTTTAAGAAAGGAGGGAGAGGGAAAACAGGAAATTATAGACGAGTTAGTGTGACATCAGTGGTGGGGAAGATGCTGGAGTCAATTATAAAAGAAGAAATTGCAGAGCATTTAGATAGCAGTAACAGGATCGTTCCGAGTCAGCATGGATTTACGAAGGGGAAATTATGCTTGACTAATCTTCTGGAATTTTTTGAGGATGTAACTAGGAAAATGGACAGGGGAGAGCCGGTGGATGTAGTGTACCTTGACTTTCAGAAAGCCTTCGACAAGGTCCCACATAGGAGATTAGTGTGCAAAATTAGAGCACATGGTATTGGGGGTAGGGTACTGAGATGGATAGAAAATTGGTTGACAGACAGAAAGCAAAGAGTGGGGATAAATGGGTCCCTTTCAGAATGGCAGGCAGTGACTAGTGGGGTACAGCAAGGCTCGGTGCTGGGACCGCAGCTATTTACAATATACATTAATGACTTGGATGAAGAGATTAAAAGTAACATTAGCAAATTTGCAGATGACACAAAGCTGGGGGGTAGTGTGAACTGTGAGGAAGCTGCTATGAGGTTGCAGGGCGACTTGGACAGGCTGTGTGAGTGGGCGGATGCATGGCAGATGCAGTTTAATGTGGATAAGTGTGAGGTTATCCACTTTGGTGGTAAGAATAGGAAGGCAGATTATTATCTGAATGGTGTCAAGTTAGGAATAGGGGACGTACAACGAGATCTGGGTGTCCTCGTGCATCAGTCACTGAAAGGAAGCATGCAGGTACAGCAGGCAGTGAAGAAAGCCAATGGAATGTTGGCCTTCATAACAAGAGGAGTTGAGTATAGGAGCAAAGAGGTCCTTCTGCAGTTGTACAGGGCCCTAGTGAGACCACACCTGGAGTACTGTGTGCAGTTTTGGTCTCCAAATTTGAGGAAGGATATTCTTGCTATTGAGGGCGTGCAGCGTAGGTTTACTAGGTTAATTCCCAGAATGGCGGGACTGTCATATGTTGAAAGACTGGAGCGACTAGGATAATATAGACTGGAATTTAGAAGGATGAGAGGGAATCTTATCGAAACATATAAGATTATTAAGGGATTGGACACGTTAGAGGCAGGAAACATGTTCCCAATGTTGGGGGAGTCCAGAACCAGGGGCCACAGTTTAAGAATAAGGGGTAGGCCATTTAGAACGGAGATGAGGAAAAACTTTTTCAGTCAGAGAGTTGTAAATCTGTGGAATTCTCTGCCTCAGAAGGCAGTGGAGGCCAATTCTCTGAATGCATTCAAGAGAGAGCTAGATAGAGCTCTTAAGGATAGCAGAGTCAGGGAGTATGGGGAGAAGGCAGGAACGGGGTACTTATCCAGGTGTGCATCGGAACGATGGAGCAGGTGGATGATGGCGTCCTCAACCCCCATTTTTGTTTGGAAAGCGAACTGCAGGGTGTCCAGGTAGGGTTTAACCAGGGGTCACAGGTGAGTGAGCACCATCCTCTCCAGGGACTTCATGATGTGTTAAGTCAGCGCCACCGGTCTGTAGTCATTGGAGGAGCTGGGGTGCGTCCTCTTTGGTACAGGAACCAGGCAGGATGCCTTCCACATCACAGGAACCCTCTCCAGGCTCAGACTCAGGTTGAAGCTATGCTGGAGTACTCCGCACAACTGGCTGGCTCATGCCTTGAGTACCCGAGTGCTGACTCCATCGGGACCCATGGGTTTGCCTGGGCGGAATCAGCTCAGCTCCTTCCGCACCTGCTCAGGCACGACAAAGAAGTGGACCAGGGGGATTGAGGGGGAGAGTCTGTCGGGGAGCAGGAGGGAGGGCAGGCAGAGGGCCCACCATCAAATCTATTAAAAAACAGGTTTAGCTCATTGGCCCAGTCCTGTTTACCTCCCCTCCCCAGGCACTGGTCGTCTTGGAGCCTGTAATGCTCTTCATACCGCTCCGCTCATCCCTCATGTTGTTCTGCTGAAGTTTCAGCTCCAGCTTCCTCTATTGAATGATGGCATTCAGGCCCTGTCATAGTCCGCATGATTGAATTGAGCCTCCAGCTTGTTCTCAAATTCTCTCTTGGTATCCGTGATAGCCTTGCAGAGACCCTTACTTTGCCTTCAAGTGCAGTGCAGTGCAGTGTCATCCTTCCTGAATGCCTCAGATCTAGACTTTAGCAGAGAGTGAATCACCCTATTTATCACAGGTTTTTGGTTAGAATAGGTCCTAATTGTCTTTACGGAATGCAGTCATCGCTGCATTTCTTTATGAAATCGCTGAGTACACGTATTCAGGCTGGATGAAGTCATCTTGAACATTTTCCACTCAGAGCAGACGTGGAGTCTCCTTAGACCGCTGTCACATTACTTTCTTTGTTTATGTCTCACGCTTCAATCTCTGTCTATAAGCCGCAGAAGCACCACTGACGGATGCTCGGAGTGCAGAGTAAAAGCGAGGGATGGAATGGTAGAGTAATTGAATCAAGTCTTTTGGCTCAAGTTGTCCATGTGACCAAGAAGTCCACCCATTTGCCTGCGTTTGACCCTCTAAATCTTATCCATGTACCTGGCCAAATGTCTTTTAAATGTTGTTATGTTATCTGCCTCAGTTACTTCTTTTGAAGCTCGTTCCATCTACATACTACTCTCTGCATGAACATCTTGCCCCTCAGGTTTCTATTAAATCTTTTCCCCCTCACCTTAAACTTATGCACTCTATTTTTTGTTTCCCCATCCCCAGGAAAAAGACTATGTGCATTTACCCTATCCATGTCCCTTATGATTTTTTGCACCTCGATGGGATCAGCCCTCAGTCTCCTACGCTCCAAGGAATAACATCAAACTCTCCCTATAACTCAGTCTCGCCAACATCCTCAAAAATCTTCTCTGCATTCTTTTCAGCTTCACAACATCCTTCTTTTAGCAGGGTGACTAAAACTGTACACATTACACCAAGTATCCCCTATACTTCTCCAGGGAATTGATGTGTGTGACCTGGAGTGGAATGAGGGTGTTATTTTTCCGATGGGAATCAAGTGGTGTGAAATGTTTGCAATATCACTGGTTGACAATCCTCTCCCCTCATCACCCACCAAATTAAGAAGATAGCCCCAGAGCTTTGCTGATGGATAATGCTGATAATTAGCTGATCCAAGGGCTCTTGCTCCCAGATTGGCCCGAAGCCAAAATCTAAATCCAGTTGTGGGAGAAAAATATGTTGCAGGTATTGTACTAGTTTCATTTCAGTCCATTAACACATTCCACAGTGTCCTCTCGGGTGCACTGGAATTCCTGGGAAATTAAGTTCTCCCAAATATTTGGTGGCCTTGTTAGTTTTGATCCTTGAAAATATGAGGTCTATTTATGAGAATGCAGTTTAAATGGTTGGCACCATGTAATATTTCCATGGGTTATGCCCAGTAGCACTTGTTCTTTGGTTGGATGCAATGTAAGAGGTCCATAAGGAATCTTGGAGGAGTCTGACCCTGATGAAAAATAGCTGCAAAAATTATTATGTGTACTTTAGATCCAATTTTGATAAGAGATATTTTGAGGAAGAATCAACAGGATAGAAACAAGAAACCTCAGGCTAATATGTTGGAATAGCAGGAGAAAAGGTTGCAGCTTCTTGCTTTGGAGGCAATTTTTGGACTGGTATCCCCCAGTAATTAACAATTGAATTTTGTTTCCAAGCGTGGTCGCCAATGCCATTAAACTGGGCTCACTCAAGAAGGTAATTGTTGGAATGAGGAGGTAGCAGGATTGGTTTTTGGATGGATGAAAACAAACATGTTTCTACATCTGCACTCCTTGTTCATTGAGTCTGTCTGGCAGGCTCCTGTGTTACTTTAGAATCAGACAAGGGTTAAGGTCAATCACATAATTTAACAATCCCTTGGTCCAATTTTAAAGATTAATTTCTCTCTTCGCCTTTCCATTCCGTGGCCTTGGGGCAGTCCTATGCTGTGATGCAGTTTACCACGTTGGCCTGCTCTCAAAGTGCCACTCTTCAAGTGTGAGCGTGAGTAATCAGTGCCAGTGGGATGTTCAACTGGAGAGGGATCTTTTGGAATCCAATATCTACAAATGCACTCTTTCCTGCAGGAATGAGGCGTACTGATTTATTTTCACATTCTTAGACTTAGAAAGCATGGGAAGCATCTATGGGCGATGTTTCAGGTTGATACATTTCTTCAGTCCGGCACAATGCATGGCCATACTACAATGCTCTAAACAAGAGCAGAAACAATGCTGGACCATGTTTGGTTGTACAATGAAAGTGCCTTTGCACAAGTTAAGTTAAACACCTCAAGGTCACTTCGCGGGATGTCCTTGACAGGTTTCGTAAGTGCAGCTATGGCCACATAGAAAAAACCTTCCATTGTATAATGCTAAATGAGAACAGATGGTTAGAAATTTAACTGCAGCAGTTACATACGTACTATAACTACAAGTGCAGATCGGAGGCTGCTATACTGTAGTAAGTGACTCAGTAGATATCCCAAAGTATTTCTCATTTCTTCAAGTGTGTTATAGAAGATTTTCCTTTTGCTTGATTGCATCGAAGATATCAACACTAACCAGTCACTGTCTTGCTTAGCACCCAGCACCCAGACTAAACCTTCACTTCAACCACCATGGCATACCTTAGCTGCAGTGTGTACCATACACAGAGTGCACTACTGCAAACTATTACAACTTGCCTAAACTCTTTCTCAGCATCTTTGAAGCCAACAACCTCTTCCACCTGGAAGAACACGGACACCCGATGCATGTGAAGACTACCTACCAGAAGTTCACCTCCAAGGTTTGTAGGTTAATTGGCTGGGTAAATGTAAAAATTGTCCCTAGTGGGTATAGGATAGTGTTAATGTGTGGGGATCGCCGGTCGGCGCGGACCCAGTGGGCCGAAAGGGCCTGTTTCCGCGCTGTATCTCTAAACTAAGTCACAAACCATTGACACTTGAAATTGCATCACTATCACTGCAACTTAACTTTGTCAATATCCTCAAACTCACCTCCTAAAAGTAGTGAGAAAATACCTTCACCAATTATTGGGCAACAACAGCTGAAGAGAATCGCCACCTTATCAAGGGTGTGTAGGAAACAAACTGCAGATGCTGGTTTAAATCGAAGGTAGACACAAAATGCTGGAGTAACACAACGGGTCAGGCAGCATCTCTGGAGAGAAGGAATGGGTGACGTTTCGGGTCGAGACCCTTCTTCAGACTCAAGGGTATTAAGTGTTGACCTTCCCGACAATATCCACATGCATGAACTACTGGCCCACCACCGATTTTCTGGCAACTGGTGGGACAGCACCTCCTTTAATCAGGACACCACTACAAGAGCGCACTTGAAATCTCTCCCGGAAGTCTCCTTGGCAATGTGGTGCCCATGGCGAGGCGGCCGATCTCAACCTCATCAGGACTTCCGCGCCGATTGGTGGGTCGAATTTGCACCCAGTGGCTGGAAGTCTGGAACTCCACCCTGGCCAGAACCAGCAGATCTGTTCCCATAGCCGACTCCAGGGAGGCCAAGGTACTGACTAAGGTACTGACTAATTTTGCGGGTATCATGGCTCCTGGAGGCCGTAACCTCAGTTGGTCCGGCAAAATGGATAATCCAGCAAGGTTCTGGAACCAAGGGTCCTGGAAAATCAGTGGTGGACCTGTAAATGAAAGTAGATGACTTTGCACCATACTTTGAAGTTGGGAGCAGCCTTGCTTTGATTTACCTCCACAGAATTTAAGAGCTTTGGACTTGTGCAGTGGAGGGGTCAGCAGCCAGTAGGTGGGAAAAAGCAAGAGGCCAGCACTGAAGGAATTCTGGATGGAAGATGCAGGCCTTTGGTTGATTCAGAAGAAAGAAAAGGTTAAACCCCTGAGCAAATATGAACGTATGATGCAAATATTACATTTCAACCAGGAGCCAATATAGGTGGCTAGTAAGCTGGGGGAATTGGTGATGTGAGTTACAGCTGTCAAATATTTGAACAGATTTACAGTGGAGGAAAGCAGGAAAGTTTAAAAGGTTTTCCAACAATCTACTTCAAAATGGCAGCAGTAGTAGGGAGGTATCCCCATAGGAAGTATTAGTCACAAGGTATTTACTTGCTAATATAACAGCTGAACTAATAGAGTTTTGAAGTTTTAATGCCATCCAAGCTTAATCTCTGAATTTATTGTGGCTATTTGAGCTATCAGATGGTATTCCACATCATGTCGTTTTGATATTTGAACTGTGTGTTATTCTATTCAATCACAGCTCTTTTACTTAAAGAATTTCCATTAAGTAATGTGCATTTCTACACATCTTTTACCTTTTCAAGAATAATATGTTCCAGGCTCTGCACTTGATATGACTAAACTGAGCGTGGCCTGAATTGATGCTTTATTCCATTTAAAAGACACCAGTGCATACAACAGAACAAATTTCAATAAATGAAGATAATTCAGTCTTCTAAGTCAATTATATTAATGAATCCCAACCTGTCTAACTCTAAATCAGAATTTAAATCCTCTGCTGTGATAATTGAGAAGAAAAGGATATAATTTTAAAATTAGAACACAGTCATGCAAGTGTGAAATTAGGAAGCGGTGTAAAAACTGCATTTTGGCTTTCAAGATGGAGATTAATAAATGTTTGTTATGTTGCTCACATCTGCATAGATGTGAGCAATATAGGCATAAATAGGCAGACAATAATGTTATTGAGGAAATAGCTAAACAGACACAATCGGTAGAGTTGCTGCCTTACAGCGAATGCAGCGCCGGAGACAGGTTCGATCCTGACTACGGGCGCCGTCTGTACGGAGTTTGTACGTTCTCCCCGTGACCTGCGTGGGTTTTCTCCGAGATCTTCCGTTTCCTCCCACACTCCAAAGACGTATAGGTATGTAGGTTAATTGGCTGGGCAAATGTAAAAATTGTCCCTAGTGGGTGTAGGATAGTGTTAATGTGCGGGGATCGCTGGGCGGCGCGGACCCGGTGGGCCGAAGGGCCTGTGCGCTGCATCTCTAAATCTAAATCTAAAAAAAAAATCTAAAAAAAACCTCATTGTGTCCTGAGAGTTTAGTTTTGGTGCATGTTTTTTGAATGGGTCAACAGTTTAATTAGGCTCTCGGTCAGTATCTTGTTGTTGTAATGCAAGGACAATAAATCTATACAATGGCTAGAGGATGCAGCCTTTGTCTCAAATGTGTGAATGGAGTTACTGATGAGTTACCCCAGCATTTCTATTTGTGAATGGACCCATGGATTGACTGAAAGTACCTCTGAGGGGCGGAATCATCTTCCTAGCATGTTGGAGGAATGATAGCAAATTGGCAATGTGCAAAACATTGCAGATACTGAACATTTGAAATAAAAGCAGAGAGTACTGGAACTTCTCAGCAAGACAGGCAGCATCTCTAAGTGGAAGACATTAACACTGTTTCATTCTCCACAGATGTTTTCCCTGGTTTGCTGCATGCTGCCATCAGTTTGTCTTATTTGCCCAAGAGGACTCCACATTCACTGTGAAATACTACACTTATTGGACACATTCATACGTAAACACACATGAGTTCCACGCTGCTTGTTTGCTATCTTCAATTGGTTATTTGTGCGCTTTTCAAAGGCTGCTATAATTACAGGAACATTTTACATTTTGGTTTATGAAAAGTTCAGAATTTCATATTTCTTTCCCTTTCACAACTCTTAACTTCTATTTAACGACCTTGCCTACCTGTGCTGCCATCTCTAAGGATTTATGCACCAAGGTCCCTCCGTTCCCCAATAATCCCAAGGACTCTAAAATTTATAGTGTTTGTCGTAGCCTCATTTATACTCCCAAAGTGCATCTCATCTCATTTATTTGGATTGAATCCCAAAATGCCATTTTTCAGTTCATTTTGCCGACACATTGGCATCACCTTCTAGGCTAAAACTACCCCCCAACCACTCCACCAATCCATGTCATCTGCAAACTTACTCAACATGCCACTTACATCCAGATACATCACAATCATAATCATCATAATCATACTTTATTAGCCAAGTATGTTTTGCAACATACGAGAAATTTCATTTGCCATACAGTCATACCAATAAAAAGCAACAGAACACACAAAATATATTTTGACATGAACATCCACCACAGTGACTCCTCCACATTCCTCGCTGTGATGGAAGGCGAAAAAAAGTTGAATCTCTTCCCTTCTTTGTTTTCCAGCGGTCAGGGGCCTCGAGCCTTCTGTTGACGGGGCGATCTTGGCTCCCCTTAGATGCAAATATTGATGTACATTAGAAACAACAAGAGAAACAATGTTGAACACATGCATCCAATCACAAAAGCAAATCTCTACCTCACCCTCTATCTCATTGCTGAGCCAATACTGGCCCAATTTGCCAACTAGCCCTCTCTCCCAAGGCCTAATCTTTTGGATCAGTCTCCCTTAAGGGACCTTGTCGAAAGCCTTGGTGAAGTCAGTGTAAACTACATCTACTGCACTGCACTCATCAATATACTTTTGTTACCTTCTCAAAAGATTTTATCAGACTACCCTGACAAAGCCATGCTATCTATGTCTGTGTAGGAAGGAACTGCAGATGCTGGTTTACACCAAAGATAGACACAAAATGCTGGAGTAACTCAGTGGGGCGGAATCATCTTCCTAGCATGTTGCAGGAATGATAGCAAAATGGCAATGTGCAAAACATTGCAGATACTGAACATTTGAAATAAAAGCAGAGAGTACTGGAACTACTCAGCAAGCCAGGCAGCATCTCTGGAGAAAATGTCTGGTTGGTCTCAGTCTTATAAAAAACATCATAAAAAACATTAATTCTGCACCTCTGAATAACTTTCAATGCCTCCAATAACTTTCCTCTCACTGTTGGGTTCACAATTATACAGTCTTCAGGTCGTGTGATGCCAGACATGACAGTGCCAGGCCTCAATGTAGGAGACATTGATCTGAAAGAAGACACTGACATTAATTCACTTATCTTTATCATGAATGTGGAAGATTTAGCAGTGTCAATAATGATGATACATTCCAATGCCTTAGAGTGTCTTCTGTAGGTGGTCCAGTCTCAGAAGAAGGAGAGAGGGCAGAGACCACCATTGCTGAGTAGACAATCATTTTTGTACCAGATGTCTTTCTCAGTTGACCAAAACTATGTTGAAGATAGGCATGACTTTCCATATCAAAGACACCTAGCTGTGTAGAAAATACTTATGTGTAAATCCAGTTGTGAATACGTTGAGTACCAAGCCATTGTGGATGTAAACCCATTTCCTGCTACTCTGTTGTATAAGGATATAATTTTCCCAGCTGTTATCAGGCAACCAAATCATTCTACCGCAACCAGAGAGCAGTGCTGAACTACTATCTACCTCTTTGGTGACCCTCGGACTATCCATGATCGGACTTTGCTGGCTTTAATTTGCACTAAATGTTATCCCCTTACCATGTATCTATCCACTATAAATGGCTCAATTGTAATCACGTATTGTCTTTCTGCTGACTGGACAACATGCACGAAAAGCTTTTCACTGTACCTCGGTACTCGTGACAATAAACTAAACTGAACTGAACTCATTATAAAAGCGCATCTTGCAGCCCTGTATTATGATGTCATTGTTGCATCTCCCTATCATTCCACCTTACAGTGCCTCATCTAATTAAAAAATGAGCTTCAAGTATTTTCTGCTTAATTGCTGATAGAGCAGGGGAGAACATGCAGAAACTTTACAGCCTCTGGTTCAACTCCCTGAGATTTCTCACTGGATTTTTTGTGTCTAAATTCAATTCAGAGAACACAGAAATTATTATGCAGTTCTTAGCAACAAAAATGTTTTGTTTAAAAAGAACTCTGCTCCTATTAGACACGGGACATTAGTATCAGTGGCAAGTAAATCTTGTGTATGATAGTATCTTGAAGGGCCCACATCAGGTTTTTTTCCCGTAAGCTACTCAGCTATTCACATAATCACAAGCAAAATCAACTCTACCATCTTGTTAAAATGATCAACAAGTATTTTCAGTAAGAGTAAAATAACTGTTTCACTGCTGATTTGAGTAAAATTGCACGTGATTATTTTATTATAATAAATTAGCATATTGCATATTTGATTGGAATGCAAAGGCTATCTATTGTTTGACTGAGAATCCATTTTCTCTGAGAATATATTAATTACAGGTTACACTGTTACTGTTTTTTCTAATGGAAGACTAAATGGGCAGTGTCTTTGGGGTGTGGCCAGGGTTTGGATTGAAGTTCATTGAAGCAAGTTATTAATGCATTATTTTATCTCTCTTACTTTACATGTAAGAGAGATTGATGTCCATTGTATGAAGTGAGAAGAGAGTAACGTTAAATAGTCTGTTATGGATCGAAAAATAGGGTTAAATTGTCATATATATCCAGGAGCACAGAAGATAAACATTTTCTGAATATGCAACACTAATGAAGAAATGGTAACCTAGTTTTAAAGAGAGAGGGAGAGAGAGTCCACTTTAATTAACTCTGAGCAATACACATAAAGTGCTGGAGGACATGAAGCATTTTCTGCCCATTTCTCTCCATAGATGCTGTATGACCCACTGAGTTCCTCCAGCAAGAGAAACAATGTTGAACACATGCATCCAATCACAAAAGCAAATCTCTACCATCACCCTCTATCTCATTGCTGAGCTCCTTTGATTTTTTTGCTGAACATTTCAGCTACTGCAGTCTCTTCAGTTCAGTCTCCCATTTACTGAACACTGAAGCAGACCTTAGTTCTCCTAACTTGGTCTGCTTCGATGTGAGTAGCCCATATCATTGGAGGACCTTGAATATGCAAAGATAATTTTGCGTATCGCATTCAAAATGTACGTTTAACATCATTTGATAATGCTGTGCCTGCTCAGCGACCTCTATACGTTAAAGTAACATATACATGAGGGACCTGTACCAAATAAGGAACGCTGCATGTGTACAAAAGTTCCAATGAAATTTAGCAACAGCATTTTAGACAGGCTGTTGTATTAAGCAAAAAATGTACCCTATCTTTTTATGAATATTTGCTTAAGTATTGAGCTGCTGCTGGGTTCTATGGAATTGACTCCATGCACCACACGATAAATTCTCATTCTGTGCTCTTGGTTCTCATTCATGTGGAGAAAATTTATTAGCTTTGTTGATGGAGTGGACTTGATTGGGCAGGTAGCTTTCCTTTGCTCTCGTGCTCTATAGATTATGGACTCTTAGTCAACCTTTTCTTCATTTTATTACCAGAGTGTTCAAGGGTTTTCAGATTGATTGCCGGTCTGCTGCACATGTAGGAATTTTATGGAAGTGGTTTGACGGAAAGTCATGAGTAGAGGTGCAGCCGTTAACCTAGGGTCACATCAACAATTGTGTTGTTTTAATTATGAGCTCATTCAGCTCCTGTGCAATGTCTGGTTCGGTTTCTCCTTCAGCCCAATTCTCATGGTAATCTCAATAACACTCAGTGTGTGAGGGGGAAAAGAATCCCAAAAGCAACACAGATGGACTGAGGAGAAAAAAAATAGGACATTGATGTTAATAATAATCTCAGTAACAGCTTTTTAAAAGGGATCCTGATGGGCAAGCTCGCTGTTTAAAAGCCTGTTACTCTACTGGGCTTTGTGAGGTCGTTAAGAGGTGAAAGATTTTAAATTAGAAATGGGAGCTCCAAGCAATGGAGGTTACACACTTTGCTCTAACCTAATAACTTCCAAAGTTAGATAAATATTTATCCGAAACTTCCCCTCTGTAAGCTATCTTAAGGAAACAGTTTCATTTTACTGTGTCTGCTTAAAAAGTAACCTGCCAAAATTTGAGCTTGGACAACATTATCTTCTAAATTTTCAGATTTTTACTGTACATGAATGTGCACAAATTTGTTAAAGTACACAAGTCTATGAGGCAATTTACTTTTAAATTAATGTTGAATCTGTTTGAATCTGTTTCAGCTTCATGGAATATAATATCCCTTTAATAGGAATGTATTCAGTGGTTGTGGATTTTTTTTTAAATCGTTCTTTTTTTCATCTACTGCATGTTCATTTTCTACAAAGCATCATTACAACAATAGGAATTTGTCGTGTTTTTAATACAGACAAAAACTATATTGCTTCGTAGTTTTTAAAAAGGTAGCTTTAACCAGGGGAGATCATGGGAGGTAGCAAAAACTACGAGAGAGGCGAGTTGAATTATTTTTCCCATAGTACAGTAATATTTACTAGCACATGACAAGAAATGCAGGTGATTGTTTTAGATACAACGGTCAAGATAATAGTTGCACCTCATATGCTTGGTGTGTGATATTTGCTTGCAAATGATTTGCATAACTCTGCATCCACACAACGTTCACTTTAAATATCTCTTTCTTTTAAGTTTCTTTTTTCCCCTATTCCAAAGTGTTAGTTTTGTTTCTCTTGATGCTGGATACACTCTGGTGATTTATTAATTATGAGCTTAAGATGAAGATGAAGATTAAGGGCAGCACGGTAGCGCAGCGGTAGAGTTGCTGCTTTACAGCGAATGCAGCGCCGGAGACTCAGGTTCGATCCTGACTACGGGTGCTGCACTGTAAGGAGTTTGTACGTTCTCCCCGTGACCTGCGTGGGTTTTCTCCGAGATCTTCGGTTTCCTCCCACACTCCAAAGACGTACAGGTATGTAGGTTAATTGGCTGGGTAAAATGTAAAAATTGTCCCTAGTGGGTGTAGGATAGTGTTAATGTATGGGGATCACTGGGCGGCACGGACTTGGAGGGCCGAAAAGGCCTGTTTCCGGCTGTATATATATGATATGATATGATATGTTGACATTGATAGGAACTTTGAGTCACCTGACTTCAATCTATTATTTCTAACCCAAGACCCAGGAATGTATTGTAGTGGGGGTATTTAATATCCAAACTAGATTGGAAACATAGATTTAATGTACATTCCCAGAGTCGTGGACATTGAAGTCAATTATAACTCCTCTATACCTGAGCTATTTGTGGTGAAGTAACTCAACAAAGTCCCGAACATTCTCCTTTAATTGGAGAAAATAGATGCAGATTGGATGCCTGCTTTGCTGAGCACCTGTATGCAGTTAGTGGGGCTGACCCTGAGCTTCCAGTTTCCTGTCACTTTAATTCTCAATCACACTCCCACTCTAACTTGTCAGTTTGTAGTTCCTGCCACAGTGCCGACAAGGGCAGAGTAAGCTTGAAGAGCACACCTCAGCGACAGTCTGGACATGTTGGAGCCTTTGGGACTCAGTATCAAATGTACCAATTTCAAGTAACATGTTTTCTTTGTTCATATCAAATCTGGCCATTTCTGCAGCAAGTTATCCATATATAATTTGTTTGTTTTTTTCTCTCCTCCCTGATGTAGCCTGAACATATCCTACAGCACTGAACTGCATTCCACAACTTTAAAGTCCCCTTTCTTTCTCTGACATTAATCTCTCAATAGATTGCTTCATTATCAGTGTTTCACCATGACAACCCAGGCCCCACTCTTTGTTTACTCTACCACTGCCCCACTCCTCTATAATTTAAAACTAACTTGTTTTCTCTCTTTTCCAGTTCTGGTAATGGATATTTGATCTGCACTGTTAACTTTCTTGATCTTTCCACAGATGCTAACTGATCACCTGAGAGTTTCCCAAAATGCTGGAGTAACTCAGCAGGTCAGGCAGCATCTCAGGAGAGAAGGAATGGGTCTCGACCCGAAACATCACCCATTCCTTCTCTCCTGAGATGCTGCCTGACCTGCTGAGTTACTCCAGCATTTTGTGATACCTTCGATTTGTACCAGCATCTGCAGTTATTTTCCTACACCTGAGAATTTCCAATATTTTCTGTCTTCAAAGGAGAAAAAGAGTCTCAACCCAAAACGTCACCTATTTATGTTCACTCGTGATGCTGCCTGATCTGCTGAGTTACTCCAGCACTTTGTGTCTGTTTTGTGTATTAACCAGCATCTGCAGTTCCTTGTTTGTACATTTTTTGTCTTTATTTCAGATTTCCAGCATTTGCAGTTCTTTGGTTCCCAATAACAAGAACTTAACTTGAGAATTTCTTCTTCTAAACTGCGTGCTGTAGGAATTCAACATCTCAGGCAGCATCTGGGAATGGACTGGTGATGTTTTGGGTTGGCATTTCAGAATGTGTTGTCTCTTGTGTCTCTGAATTTCTAGATCTTGTCATCTATATATTCACATAGCCATTTTATTTAGAGGGACAGGCTAATTTAAATCAGGTTTGCCCAATTTCCAAACGTTCATAACAAACCAAGTTCTTATGCATGAATTGCTTTGCTCTGTAGGCTTGTTTGTGTACTGCAAAGTGCACAGAGATGGGCTGGTTGTTTGACATCTTTCTGCATTTTCATATGATGAATTCTGTAATTTTTGTTTTAAATTCTTATTTTCCAACCAACAGATGCATGTGCATTATGTAGAAAATATCTGAATAGCAACAAGAATCTCGACATTAACATTCACCTGGAAAAGGGTCACATTGCTGTTATCAGAAAGAGAAAATTGCTATTGTGACAATGGAGATTTTAGGAACAATTTTAGGAAGGAGCTGCTGAAATGTAATTTTTAAGGAAGTCTTAATCCCGAGAAGGAACGATTCATCCAATGCTTTTGTAAGAAGTACTTATTTTATTAATATTGAGCTGAAATTTACAAATTTGAGCTGAAACCAAAAATGTATAAACAAGGAACTGCAGATGCTGGTTTACAAAAATGACACAAAGTGCTGGAATAACTCAGCAGGTCAGGCAGCAGTTCTGGAGAACATGGATAGGTGATGTTTTGGGTCTGGATCCTTCTTCAGACTGATGGTCCTGACCCGTCTTGAATCAGTCTGAAAAAGGGCCCCAATCCGAAACATCACCTATCCATGTTCGCCGGGATACTGCCTGACCCGCTGTGTTCCTCCAGCACTTTGTGTCTCTGGTTTCAGCTCAACCTTTCCATTGTGATCAGAGAGTAAAGGAAAACCTAAAATCTTTAAGGCATTGAAATGTTGAATAGCTTCTTTCATAGCCCACCAGATATTCATTTGTTTTGCACATTTTATGCCTTCATTATAAATAAGAACTGAGCTTTTGTCTTGTCATGTTTTTGCAAAATGTGCTGCACATTGGAAAGGCCAGCTTCCTGGATTGGTTGCCGGTTTAGTTCTGCTAATTGTGCAGATTGATGGCTGTGAGTTTGGATGTGTAAGATCACAGACCATCTTGATCAGTGGGGCAAGGGGGAGTGAACACATGGATCCCTCCAGGACACAGGATCTTGAATAAACCACATCTTTCTCCAATTGGGGATGAGGGTTGTATCAAAGAAAATTGCCAACAGTTTCCAAGATTTGTTGGTCTTTGTACTTCCTGACATTACTTCATGCTGTGCATTAGTGTGGTAGAATGGTGCATAAACCAGAGTCTGCCAGTTCCGAGTAATGTTGTCACTGACAAATGGGCACCTGGTTTTAGTTTGCTGGCACGCTTGCATGGTCATTCTGTTTTGAATTATATGTAACTGAGTTCCTTAATTATTACAAAGACTGGAACATTTGGCTTTTTTGAATTGGGTTTATTACTGGAGCGCGCTGCAGGTAACATCAATCACTATTTACAGAAAGCTTCCTGTGTTGTGACATCCTGTCTAATCGCACACTCTGCTACTTTCATTTATTTGTCAGAGGAAGAGTAAATTACAAGAAGTTGCTTGTGACTGAGTCAGTTCAGTAAAAGATCAATGCTAGAGCATCACTGGAACAAGCAAAAGAAAGTCTGTGATGGATACTGAGTAGTTGTCAGTTAAAGGATAAGGCTTGTTTAGTTAAGTTGCCAGTGAAGTAGTAAACTGAATACTATTCACCACATGTGCTAATTGTTACAGGTTGTTGTCCTTATTGTTACAGATTCTTTCAGGCTACATTTGCAAGGGTACTTGCAAAAGAAGTCAAAGTCCTTCACCATCCTAGCACACAGCTCTGTTCCAGCTCATCAGTTAAATTAATAATACTCCCAGATTGATGCTAAAACATGACTTTTATCTCTCCTTGCGCATCCCAGTGTTGACAAAAGTAAGGTATTGAACCACAGACAGCACAAATTAATTGATAGAAGTTTTGCTCTCTTTCGATGTGGTACTCTAAGCTTCCTAAAAGGTGGTTTAATATGCTGAATGATTGCCTTTTATCCTATGTATATCGCAAAGGACTTGTAAAAAAAAAGGAAACAGTAGAGCCCTGAATTAAATTGGTATCCCTAAGGAGTGTAAGTGTTAAGTACTGTCGAGTCTTGTATGAGGTTAATCACTCTTTGCTTGACCAGTTAATTCTTAATTCCAAATCTCTTTCTACAGTATGTGAATCAGTTCAATTCCCATGCATGTTATTCTTAGCAACCGTTAGATTTCTTGCAAGAAAACAGTACTAATCTTAGATGTGAAATTTTAGGAGGGAACTCTAAAACTTTAGAGTTTGATGTCTGAAAGTAAAGCTGCCGAGGATAGTGCTTACAGTCAGAGGGGTTTGGAGGGGAGATCCAGAAGGAGCCCAAGTTGGAAGAACTATATGTAAGAGAAATACATAGAGTTAGAGGGCAGGAAGGTTATAATGCTGAGTTCATGAGTTTTGAAGCTGCTCCAGGGTTCGAATACAATGGTCTGTTTCAGCCTGATGTAGTGACTGGAAATTAGAAAGAAATAATAGCAAGAATATAGAGTTAATGTTAAGGCCAAACACAAGGCTTCAGTCTTTAAAATATTTATCTTGAAGAAACTGCAATCATCTCGGTCATGATATTGTGGATGCAAACTGATACTACAGAGACAAGAAGGGGTTACTACTGTTGGAGGAGACTTAGGGATATTGACAGAACGCCCAATCTTGTGCTTCGTATGGCTTTGCATCATTAAACAAGAGAGCCAAGGCTAAATTCTTTGAATGGCAGAGGTGATGATGTGAGGTTGAGAAGGAAGCTATTGAAGAAAAGGCTTTGGCTGTACACATAAGAAATTAGTATTCTGGTGGAGTGACTGAAATACAATGCTCCATAGCATAAAAGATGATGTGTTCAATTGATTCTATTGTGGAATTAGATTTTCCCACTTGATTTATTTGAAAACAAAAACTAGCATATTTTGAACCAATTAACAAATTTTCAATTATAAATAATTGGTGTATTATGTAAGATTAGCCTTAATGAGTAGGATTCTGCCTTTTGACTTGCCTTTCAGATGCAATTTTGATAGGTGACAACAATTTAAAATGAAATGATCCCATTGTATGGCTGATCCCTTTTATTGTCCTTACGGGGCATACAATCTCTTCCCTGGCTCTCTTCCACTTTCCATGTGATGGATACATGGCCAAAAAATGAGTTACTTTTGAGCAGTTTAACCAGAAAGACCAAAAGGATGTCCAAACAGTGTCCCACTTGGAAATATCAACTATCTGTCTCATTCGTGCAGGCCAGGAGCCAAATAAGACAAACCAATTTGTGGACCTACTTCCTTGCACCTTCCAAGTTGCAGACTGCTGTCCATATTTGGCGCAAGTTGTTCTCTGGAAAATGACACCAGGAAACCCACAAGGTGAAGAGAAAATACGATGAGTAACGCTGTTTACTTAAGCTGTGGATGAGTGAATACGTACTTTTCTTGGAGTGAAACATGCTTATGATCATTCCCCAGTCATTTTGAGTTGCTCCAGAAATTCAACCAGGCAGATTGCGTAATGCTTTGCACAAGTGCACAAAACAATTTCCTTGTCAAATGGCATCATCCCTTGTTCATTACCAGCCAAATTACACCACACTGATTTGAGAAATGATTGTTATTAATTATTTATTAATAATTATACAAGCTTCTGGAGTCCGGCTGAAGTAAGACTTATTATGGTTTATTTCAGCCCCACGATCTCTTGATGCTGACCAACTTCACCCTCTTCCCCAGAATACATTGGCCACATTGACCTGTGGATTCTTTGCTACAGAAGGCTGTGGAGGCCATCAGTGTATATTTTTATGGCAGAGGTAGATAGATTTTTGATTAGTACAGATGTCAGAGGTTATGGGAAGGCAGGAGAATGGGGTTAGGATGGAGAGATAGATCAGCCATGATTGAATGGCAGAGTAGACTTGATGGGCTGAATGGCCTAATTCTATTCCTATCACATGACCTCATGGCCAGCCCACAGCCCTCGATTCTCCCCAGCTCATGATTGCTCTTGTCCGCACCATACCATTGCCAATTCTCCCTGCCCTGTCATCATGTTCTACATGCCACAAGCTATGCCATCGCATCCTAATCTTCACATTGCCCCCATCCCCACCCTCTACAGCGCTAATCTCTGACTAGCCGCATCAGGCTTCCATTCCTCATAATCCCCTGCTTTATCCCCAACAACAACTGTATTTTGCCTGCACCCCCTCAACCGAGCCTCGGTTCTGGACACCATAACTTGCATACCTCAAAACATGTAAAGGATGATATGCAGGCTTAAAAACATTTCATGGCAACCTACAACCAAAATATTTGCTAATATGCCCCTTAATATACTTATTTAAATCTTGTATTTTCAATAAACAAATAATAGTTCATGAGGATATCTATTTTAATGTGGATGATCGTTGTATTTGAATTTACTTCCTCAGAAAGGATGTAAGCCAAGATACAGCTCAAAACTGATTGTGACTTATATTGTCTAACATTAAACATGCATATAATGTACAGAAAATTTAAAGTGATTCCTTCAATTTTCTATGCCGTGGATTGAACAGTTCCAACACAAACTAGCCCCAAGCCCCAGCTTATTAATGCTGCTGGACCACCTCCTCTGTCTCCATTGTGATATGGGGACATTGGATAAGGAGCAAAGATTATCCCACCCAGGGTGATCCAAGGAGGTGTTGGTGGCCCTACATCTTGCCCCACTGTTGTCTGTTTGGAGATGATGCGCTCAAAAGGTGAATGGGAAAATAATTCCAAAAGAACACAAGGAACTACAAGGAACACAAGGAACTACAGATGCTAGAATCTTGTGCAAAACACAACGAGCTGGAGCAACTCGGAGGGGGTCAGACAGCATCTGTGAACAGGGAACCCTTCTGAAGAAGAAGGATACCAACATGAAATGTCACCTGTCCATTCTCTCCACACATGCTGCCTGACCTGCTGAGTTACTTCATTACTTTGTGTTTTTTTTGCAATTAATTCCAAGGAATTGAATTAGCAACTGTGAAGGAATAGCTTCATAGTTTCTAATGAAGATATAGTGTGATTTGGTGGGAAACAACCTAAGGTTGGACAGAATGAGGATCTGGTTGGGAAGGAAGGAACTGCAGATGTTGGTTTAAACTGAAGATAGACACAAAAAGCTGAAGTAACTCAACAGGTCAACTCAACAGGTCTGGAGAAAAGGAATGGGTGATGTTTTGGGTCGAGACTTCGGGTCGGGTTGTCTGAAGAAGGGTCTCATCCCGAAATCTCATCTATTCCTTTTCTCCAGAGATGCTGTCTGACCTGCTGAGTTACTCCAGCTTTTTTTGTCTGTCATGAGGAGCTGGTTGCTTGGGGTCTCTAGCTGGGATCAGTTCTTGTACTCCAAAACTGGTTTGTAATATTGAGTGTCCTGTATCATCCCATCCAATCTAAGCTGATGAACTTAGTTGGTAGATGTCGCAAAAAAGATGACTCAATTTGCCCACATGTGCCCGGCATGAATCAATGAACTCCATACTCTGGTAATTGGGACACCAGGTACTTTTTCCACCATCTGTTTCTCAAATCTCATTTTAAGCCAAACAGGTTAGAATAATTAGTGAGATGATTCACTAACCCAATACCACAGAGTTCCTTGAAAAGTTAAAAGCAACATGCAAAAACTCTCTGCCCCCACTTCTCTTCAGTCAAAATATATAGGAAGTGCAATTGTGCCAAAAGCAACTCTTAAACCATTAATAAAAAACACACATCAAATACCATTCTGACAATCTTTTTTACATAAACAAACTGGCTAAAATTTCTACACCCCTATTCAGCATAACTGAAGTATTGAAGTGGAATTGTAAAAAGCTCTTTTGGTATAAATTAACATGAATTGATGTTGACTTTACATAAACCTTGATTCTCCATAATGGCAGTTGAAGTCATAGTGTACTGAATGGCTCAGATTGCAGCTGCTCCATTTCCACTAGTTTACAGCTGTCCTCCCCTTTCCTTTGGTCTCTTCACAAATTCCCCCAGTCCTGGATTAGGTATCTGGAGATGTAACTTGGAACTGCATGACATTAATCCAGCTTAATGGTGTATATACATTGCGAAGGTAGATTCAGTTTTTCAGTTACACTGTCAGTTTTGGAAGAGAAACCAGGCATGTTTTGGAGAAATTGCAAAGTGGCAAAGATGCAGTTTCTACTGACATGCAAAAATTCCTAAATATTATTTACTTTTTAAAAAAAACCACTTTTTATTAAAAAAAGAAATAAAATGTAATATTTATCATTTTATTCCTTTTAAGAAAATATGCCGTTACAAACAATAATGGCATTACATAAGTAATAATACAAATATATTGAAATTTGAAATCAATGCATAATACCTGAAGCAAGCTCCATCTAAAAAAGTAAAATGACTTCCCATTACTGAATTTCAGAATGAAGTTATTACGTACACATTTTTGATTTGATAACAGATTGTTTAAATGGATCTTGAGTATACTGAATGTTTAAAAAAAGGTTCAAGGTAGATTAGGCATTTATTGGCAGTTGTGTCACTAGATAAACAGTTCAGGGATCTGGTATTTGGTTTGTTTGCTAATCTGAACAAATTCAGTTGATTATAGCTATGGTTTCAGTGAGGAAGGAACAACTTGCTCGCCATTTGTTGCCTTAGGAAGCATTCCATACATCTAATTCCCATCCTTTAATGATTACCATTTATATCGTACCGTCCATTTAATACGGAAAGTGTCCCAGCTTGAAGTTGAAATCTTATATTTTTTTAAATGAGAGTCCAAGGTAGGAAAGGAATCTTGAGAGGTGCGTGCAAAGTCTTGGTCAAGGTATGGAGAGTCAAGGAGAGTTTTAAGGGGAGCTTTCATCTGATGAAAATTTGTAAACTTGGAACGTCAACATTGCTTCTCTCTATGCAGAGGCTGACTGGCATATTGCGTATTTGATGCATTTTCAGTTTTATGTTAAATATCCATCTTCTGCGGTTTTAGTTTTATTTCCAAACTGGGAAATATTGGAGATGGTCAGAGCTTTGTGGTCAGGAGGATTATTTGGGAGCTTTCTGCAGTTAATTATTCACAAAACATTTCAATTCACTATCATGCACATTTTATCCTTGTACACGTGAATGAGCATTGATAGTTTAGTTTAGAGATACAGTGCGGATACAGACCCTCGGCCGAGTCCGCACCGACCAGCGATCCCCACACATTAACACAAGCTTACACACGCTAAGGACAATTTTACACTTATACCAAGTATACAAACCTAAGCCAATTAACCCACAAACCTGTACGTCTTTGGAGTGTGGGAAGAAATTGAAGATCTCGGAGAAAACCCACACAGGTCACGGGGAGAACGTACAAACTCCATACAGACAGTACCAGTAGTCAGGATCGAACCCGGGTCTCCGGCGCTGCAAGGCAGCAACTCTGCCACTGCACCAATGTGCCGCCCCAAGTAATTGGATGAAATTAAAAACTGCTGAATGTTAAGTATTCCATTATTTTCCTGACTAGATTTGTAAATGGCAGGGATTGAGATTTCAGGAGATGAACCATATGTCACAGAATCCACTCGAATAAAACAGCTATAATGTCGATAATATCATAATTTCAATTCCATTTTTAATGTACATAATGTAATTTTTAATGTACCAGGGCACTTCACTGTGGCATCATCTAACACAATTTGGCACCAGGCCATGTCATGAGACATGGCAGGAGATGACCAATAGGTTTTAAGAAGTGTTACAATGGATGAAAGACAGGTGGACCAGAGGGCAGTTATCGGGAGGAAATTCTGAAGCAATGCTTTGACAGCTGAAGCCTTGGCCAGTTAAGCTCTTGAGCTTTTGATTAATGGTGTCTCCCAGGATTATACTGGTAAGGGATCTGGTATTGGTAGTGCTGTTGAATATCAAAAGTGTTTTATCGTGCTTTTCCTTGATGGAATTCCAAAGCAGACTGTGGGATCAAGTCAGACATCTATAGAGATTGCAGATGCTTGAATCCTGAATAAAAAACAAAGTGCTGGAGAAACTTAGTGGGTCGGGCAGCACCTGTGGAGGGAACTGAACAGTCAACCCATCTTTCCAATCCAAATGTTTTGTCCATTTCCCTCCACAGATGCAGCTTGGCCCTCTGAGTTCCTCCAGCACGTTGTCTTTTACTGCCAGGTATCTGTGGCAGGGGCCTGAATACCATCTCACGCTGAAACAAGGGACAATCTCTGGCAACAATGCATCTCTGTGCATTACATGAGCTCAATGCCTTTTATGCCCATGTTGAACAGGCAAAGTTCAATCAAGGCATCTCCCCCACTCCCTGCTGGCTCTGTCCCATCCATCTCAGTGGCAGAGCCAGATTTGCTTTCACAATGGCAAACTTTCATAAAGTGGCCACCCCAGATGGAGTCCCAGAACGTGTTCTGAAATTATGCACCAATCAAACAGTTACAATCTTTGCCATCATCTTTAACCTCTCTCTTCAACAGTCAACTGTCCCCATCTGCTTTAAGAAAATCTCTATTATTCCATTCTCCCAGAAAAATAGTGAATTGTCATAATTGACTACTGTTTATTGACTCCTGCTCATTGAGATGCTGCCTGGTCTGCTATTACATTTTGTATTCTATGCAAGATTCCAGCATCTGCAGTTCCTTGCGTCAGCACAACCTAACCTGGTTCCTTCACACTGATGTGGTAATCAAGAAAGTCCTTTACTTTCTTCTCCAACTGAGAAGATCCAGAAAGTCCATGTGAATTCTGTCCACCTTCAACAGGTGTGCTTTAGATAGTTTTCTGACGGGATGCATTGTGATAGGATGCATCTCAGTCTGGTATGGTTCTGTTCTTGACTACCTGAACCTGCATGATCCAATCCTTTGCAGGCTCATCACTTCCTTCCATCCAGACCATCTTCAAGGTGCAATACATCCGGAAGTCTGGAAGTCTCATCGAGGACGCCTGGCACTCTGGCAATTGTTTATTTTCTCTAGTACCTTCTGGTAGAAAATACAGGAATTCGAAAGCACCGTCTACAAGATTTAAGAACAGCATCTTCCTTACTGCTATCAGTCTCCTGAACCAATTGCCTCTTTCTTACACCTTTCCTGGAGATGCTACAATGTAGTCATTTTCCCTTCACTCTGCCTCATTCAGTTATTATTTTTTTTCATTACTTTGGATTTCAGTAAAATCTTTGCAACATTCTGCTGCTTTGTAGTCATTGTTGTATTTGCTGATGATTTATTATTACTGTATGGCTACTGTTTACTGAATCAGCATGAAAACAAGGATTCTCTAAAACATCTTCACATATGCTCTAGAGAGTATTATGACAGGATGCCACTCAGCCTGGTACGGACGTTGATTTTGACTGCTTGCACCAACAGGAAGTGCTGAACGTAGCCCAGTCCATCACATGCTCATCACTTCCTTTTTTGCAGTTAATCTTCATGGCATATTGAATCAGGAAACCTGGAGGAATCGTCAAGAATACCTGCCAACCTGGCCATTTGCTTTTCTCTCTTCTGCCTTCTGGGAGAAGGTACAGGAGCTTGAAAGTCCAGGGATCCAAATCCTAACAACGGCTCCTTTCCCACTACTATTAGACTCTTGAACCTGTCTTCTTTTTGACTTCCCTCCCCGGAGGTGTTGCAATTTATTTATTATTAACTCTACCTTATTTGGTTATTCTGTTGTTGAACTTTGTTTTCACCACTTCATATTTCACGACAATCTTTACACCTTTGTGCTGTTTTACATTTGTTGTGTTTATTGTTGTACTTAATGTATTCATTGTCTGCTCTGTGTGCTTCATGCTAACTAGGAATTTGACAATAATCTGGAAATGGTTACAATGTAGTACCTACATGAGGTAACTGTTCCGGTCAGCCTGTGCCTTCGTGTTGTTCAGGTCCCGTGAAGATTGTCATCCAAGGAATCTTGTGTGGAACAGATGAGACTATTGTATCATTTTACTAATTGTTGCGTAAAAACCTATTGGACATAATATTGCTTGGTTGGATTTGGGGATAAGCTGCCATTGGCCATTCTGTATGTTTTCAAATAGATATCAGTGTCCTACTTCGACCGTAATAATTTGGCTGGAAATATAATTCTCGTTTTTCTGCATATTTTAGCAACACGCCCAATAGAATTTTCAGGCCAATATCCGTAACTATATCCAATATGTTTGGCCACTTTTAATATTATTGAGACATGAAAGAAGATGTGTTGATGAAAGTGGTGTTAGATATGTGACTTCCATCCCCTCAACACCTATTTTAGCAGTTATGTACAAAAAGACATGGAAGACTTAGCTGGTGATGATACCATCAAGCAACACTTAACAGTACACATTGATACCATCTACTCTTTACATTGCAAAAACCTTTCTCCAAATAAAGTTCAGTTTGAAGAGCACTGATCGAAGAAGGGTCTCGACCCGAAACGTCACCCATTCCTTCTCTCCTGAGATGCTGCCTGACCTGCTGAGTTACTCCAGCATTTTGTGAATAAATACCTTCGATTTGTACCAGCATCTGCAGTTATTTTCTTACACTGCATTTTGAGTGCAATCAATAGGTAGTAATCAGTTGTGAATCTTTTGGCCTTGTTTTATCTGAAGGAATGAGGCATCAGTGAATGTGGAATCAATGTTGCAGACTCCCAGGGTAATCTAACTCAGCATTCATACACTGCATTCCACTTTCACTGGTCACATTTGTTGATCAAAATGATGTTGACAGAGATGGAGTGTGAGTCTGTAATTCTTGGCGTGATCTTGTAAGGGTATTGCTGAACTGTGGCAAAACTCTCCCAGTTTCTCACAAATCCTCAGAATGCAACTCATGTAATGGGGCCACGATTAAATGAACTTTTTGATCTGATACCTGGATCATTACAGATTGATCCAGCTCCCTTTGATCTAACAAGATTGTTTTACATCTGTGCAACAATGAGTCTTTGCTCGTATGTAAGGCAGACGTGCTTGAGAAGCTAGCATTGTAAAAAAAAACCATGCAGCCTATTCTGTAACTATTCAGAATCCAAATTGTGGTCAATTAATAAGGCAACAATGAACATAGAATATAGAAAAGTAGAGCACAGGAACAGGCCCTTCGACCCACAATATCTGTGCCGAAGGTAATGCCAGGATAAACAAATCTAAACTGTCTGCACATGATCCATTCCCTGCATATTCCTGCGCTTATATAAAAGCCTCTTAAACACCACTCTCATTTCATCCCCCATCACCACCACCCCTGGCAACAGCATATAACCTGCACTCGCCTCATTCTGCATAAAGACCTGCCCCGCACATCTCCTTGGGCCTCTCACCTTTACAGCTACGTCCTCTCACCTTTGACTTTTCCACCCTGGGAAAATGGTATTGGCTGTCTACCCTATCTCTCCATCTCATAATCCCATATACTTCCATCAGACCTTGTGAACTTATCTAGTTTAGTTTAGCCTATTGTCATGTGTACCAAGGTGCAGTGAAAAGCTTTTTGTTGCGTGCTAACCAGTCAGCGGAAAGTGTACACATGATTTCAATTGAGCCGTCCACAGCGTACAGATACATGTTAAAATAAATAACGCTTAGCGCAAGGTAAAGTCCGGTAATAGATAGTCCACGGGTCTTCAATGAGATAGGTGGTACCTTAGAACCACTCTCTGGTTGTTGGCTAGATGGTTCATTTTCCTGATAACAGCTGGGAAGAACGTGCCTCTTAGTCTGGAGGTATGCGTTTTCACACATCTGTACCTCTTGCCCGATGGGAGAAGGGAGAAGAGGGAATGAGAAGGGTGAGATTTGTCCTTGATTATGCTGGTGGCCTTGTGTGCAATGTTGATAGATTTCTTACCTACTGGTTGACATTGACTTTGTTCGGGTAACGAGAAGTGGCTGCTACATCTTCCATATGCTATATGGAGTATTATCTGTTGCACAATGTGAAGAAAACCTGTGATTAAAGATAAAATGACTACATGGGAATGACTAAATATCTAAACATAAAATGGAGATAGGGGTATGAGTTTTAAGAAGGCAGCAGGGTAGTGCATTGGTATTCAACCCAGGCCTTAGTCTTTAATGTCTGGGACCTAGGTTGAAAACAGAGGAAAAATAACAGAATTGAGGTGACAAAATAGTAGATATGGGATATAGAATTAAAGTCAATCGACACATGAAGTTGAGATGTTATCTGATGATGGTCTATGCATGTTTTTGTACAGATTTGGTTCTTGTCCTGTTCATACAGGGGATACTATTGTCACTGGCAAGACAGATTTTAATGCCCTTCCCTTCTTACACCTGCGACAGCACTGATGATGATGATGATGAAAGAACTGCAGTGTTTCCAAGTCAGGATGATGAGAGAGTAGAAAGGGATCTTCCAGGCTGTGTTGTTGCTTTCTGCTTTTCGTGGAGGATGCAAGTCTGGAAATACTTTAGATGACGCCATGGTGAATAACTGCAATGCAATTTACAGATGATATTGGCTGTCGCCACAGCGTGCCGGGGGAGTGTAAACCTTGGGTGGAGAATGGAATGCCAAGCAAATGGGCAACTTTGTACTGAATGATATTAAGCTCCTTGAGTGTTGTTTAAAGCAACATTAATCCAAGTAAATTAAGAGAATTCCATAACCATGTAACCCAGCATTGCAGATCAGGAAAGATTAGTATGCCAAAAGTTGAATCAGATGACTTAGCATCTGACCTGGTTTGGGAATTTTAATGTTCATTTGGCTTTGAGTTCAACTTGTGTTTATTGGTGGCGCTGGTATGAGATTTAATTTTGGTAATGTTGCTGGGAGGGAAGTGGACAGTTGACGTTTGGGATTGAGACTCTACACCTAGATTGAAAGAGTAGAGGGGACGTAGCTAGCGTAGAGAGGGATGAGAGGGATGAGGTAAGAGCTAAAAAACAAAGTGTTAGAGAACAATGGAAATTACAGAAGGGAGCAGTGAGAGAGGGTTTCAAAGAACTCCCATCGAAGAGTGGATGGATTCTTCTTCAAAGAGGACACACCTTGAAGAGTCTTCACAGTCGAGTAGTAAACTAGAAGCACTTGAGACTGCAGATGCTGGAATCTGCTACCTTCTGCGATCGCCACTGTTCTCTATTTCCCTCATCAGATGCTGCCTAAACCACTGAGCACCTCCAGCTGCTCTTCTTTTTATTCCTCCAGCCTATGATTGATTTCCAACAATCTGGGTGAACGATCAGACATTCTTTACCATAGATAGATTTTTGATTACCAGGGGTGTTAGAGATTATGGGGAGAAGGCAGGAGAATAGGGTTATGAGGGAGAGATAGATCAGCCATGATTAAATGGCGTAGACATGATGGGCCGAATGGCCTAATTCTGCTCCCATCATTTATGATCTTATGAACATTTTAAGACATACTCAATTAATTGTTTCTTTAACATGGACATCACTTCCTCTAAACTCACCAATTTAGCTCTAAAAACCATATTTATTGGAGGGCAATAAAGAGGAATGGACTTTTATGGTGCTACCAGGTTGCACAGTGAGGAGGTTGTTAGTGAGAAGTGCTGCTCATGGACAGAGATTAATTGGAACACTCTTGCAAAGAGATGGGCCGAATAGCCTCATTCTGTGCCATGATTCTCAAAATGTCAAATAAATTGCACATCATTCAATATAACCGGTTGCTTCTAAGATTGAGGTCTGCATTTTGACCAGGATGAAAAAAAGGGGAATTAATATCAAATTACAGCATGCTCTGGAGATTGCCTTTTTAATGGTATCCTCTGAAGCCTCTATGTTTGGATAAGTGGAGAGCAGGAGATGCCAGCAATAACCCAGAGAAATGCACTGAGGTTGAGAAATTGCATAAAGTCTTCAATGTTTATTGCAATGGCCCTCTGGGTCCACAGAGGAAGATCAATACCAGCTGCTTGTATATCAAGCTGAAGTTTATCTGAAGAATTCTTTAAGACTAAGATTTTATTTCATTCTTTAAAAACGGTAAGAAGACAAGACAATGTTGCTGGAATCACAACTGACAGGGTTTTACTGTATCTATCGAGCTGAGAAAGTATTGATTCTTGTGTAGCACCTTAATATTAATAAAACATTCTAAAGCACATAGTAAGCAGTTGAAAATATTAAAATGGATGAAGAATGATGAAGGGTGGTGACTGAAAGCGACATTGATGGGTTTTGAGAGACTTCTAAAAGGAGGAGAGAAAACGGGAGAGATAAAAACAAAACACAAAGACTTGCATTGAATGTGCCAGAGTTTAGGGGCACATTGGCTGAATGCCTTGCAGTTTAAAGAGAAGCAAGTTGAATGAAAAGTGAAGAACAAACCTAAAGGATGAACATTGGAGAAATGCTGGCTTCAAAGAGATAATGGAGGTGGGGAGGGTTGAGGCATTGGAAGGAACTTGAAACGTAAGCAGGCAGAGACCTCGTGATGATCAGCAAGCCCAGGACAACAGTGGTGGCACGCAGAGTAGGGTGGGATAGGATTTGTTTTGGACTGTTCAAAATTAATATTGCTTAGGACCCTAGAACAGAACACTTATAGGTCTTTGAATGCTGATGGGTAGCGTTGAAGAGCTGGAATTAAGCAGTTTGGATGATAATTTTAAGCCCACCAATGCCCCATTCAGAATCACTTATAGGTGTTAATAGACAATTCCTGCCTTTTCACTCCACTTGGCATGTTATTTTCTGTGTGTGTATGTTTCTGTGCTTCAGCTTAAGGTGGGTTACACCAATATGTCAGTGTAAGTCATGCTGGACACTTAAATGATGACAATAAAACAGATAACAGGTTAAGCTGCATGTGGAGTATAGTGTGAATTTTTGGTCACCCCATTAAAGGAATGATATGGAAGGTTTGGAGAGAGTGCAGAAGAGATTTACCAGGACGCTGCCTGGATTAGAGGTTGAACAAACTTGGATTGTTTTCTCTGGAGAATCCGAGGCTGAGGGGGGAGCTGATAAAAGTTAAGAACATTATGAGAGGGATAGATAAGGTAGACAGCGACTCTTTTAATCCCAGGGTGCAAATATCAAATACTAGATGCCATGGCTTTAAAATCAGAGGCAAAAGTTTAAAGGAGTGCAAAGCAAGTTTTTTACGCAGAGAATGGTGGCACAGCGGTAGAGTTGCTGCCTTACGGCACTTGCATCACCGGAGACCCAGGTTCGACCCCGACTACGGGTGTTGTCTGTACAGAGTTTGTACGTTCTCCCCGTGACCTGCGTGGGTTTTCTCCGAGATCTTCGGTTTCCTCCCACACTCCAAAGACGTACAGGTATGTAGGTTAATTGGCTTGGTGTATGTGTAAAATTGTCCCTAGTGTGTGTAGGATAGTGTTAATGTGCGTGGACCGCTGGTCGGCGCGGACTTGGTGGGCCGAAGGGCCTGTTTCCGCGCTGTATCTCTAAACTAAACCAAAAAAATGCAAGGCACATGGAGCGCACTGCCAGGGGTGGTGGTGGAAGCAAACATGATAGTGGCATTAAAGGAGCTTTTAGATAAGCAGGGAATGGGGAGATATAGATCACAGGCAACCAAAAGAAATTAATTTAATTTGGCATCATGTTCAGCACAGGCAACATGGGTTGAAGGACATGACATTGTGCTGTACCGTGCTGTATGTTCTATGCTGCATGTTCTATGCTTCTGTGTGTGCTCTTCTTCTAAAGAGAGCCATACGTTCTCTGCTATTCTTTTGTTATTCTGCCTTCCCTAAGTGGATTAAACCGAGAAACTGTCCAATCTTTATTTTGTGGTTTCTTTACCGGAAATGTCAAAGAGCAGATTCGAAACTGGTCCTTATAATGGATGTCCAGATCATCGGAATAACAATGATCATGCCTTTATACATCTTTTCCTTTCTGGCAAGGAGATGTTTTAACTTAGTTCCAAAGAAAAAAAATAGCTGTCCGTAATGTCAATGCTATGCATGAGCTTTTTACTTTTCCTCCTTCTAAACGTCATTGTACCTTTGTCTTTGTGAGAATTGAAGGAGTTACTTTGCCATATTGAACTTTGCTCCTTAATTACGACTGCAGAGGCCCAAAAGGAGTAATGTTTCACCAAAGATACGATTATACATGATTTAAATATGAAATTCACTGTTCTCATGCTTTTCATGTCAAGTTTCTTGCCTCATTCCCATTGATTTTACTTGCACGGAGATGGCAATGTACCAATGTTAACGCAATTCTTAACCAGATTAAAAGTATAAGAGGATAATATGAAATATTCATTAATAGAAATTCCTAGAATGTCCTTTGTGCCATGACAGGGGCCAAAGTGGAGAACAAGGCAAATATGAGAACTAGGTATTTCTAGGTTCCAGGATACTTCTTGTTCAATAATATATCCTTTCACCTATCATTTCAAAACGTGTCAGAGTTTAATATCAGAACCCAAAATGTGTAGGGATAGCATGGAACAAGATAGTTGGAGGACGGGACAGATATCGAGAAGAATGCTTTCATGTTTCCAGCTCCTGAATGTTTTCCATTAAATCTCTTCTGTAAATGAACATGTAGCTCTTGGGTTTGAGGAGGACAGAGAAACAGTCTTGCAATAAAAGTTTCCAAAGGTGATGGAAAGACTGGAGGAAAGACTAAGTGCTGAGAGCTCTCTTATATCTGCATTAAGGATGCATTTAAACACACCTGGGCAATTAAAAACACCTGTGAAGCCATGTGTCCCAAACATTATGGTGCCCTGAAATGGGAGGACTATGTATAAACACAGCTGTAATTTCTACATGGTGAAACCAAAATGTATAAAAATTGCCATTATTAAAATCTGACAATGTGCACTTTAACCACATGTGTTTTTTTCTATTACAAATCTCAAATTGTGGAGTACAGAGGCAAAAAAATAAATGATGGGTCTTTGTCTCAAACATTATGGAGGGCACTGTACATGCACAGAGATATACATACGTACAGCATGTGTAGGAAGGAACTGCAGATGCTGGTTTACACCGAATCTAGACACAAAATGCTGGAGTAACTCAGCGGGACAGGCAGAGAGAAGGAATGGGTGATGTTTCGGGTCGAGACCCTTCTTCAGACCTGAAACATCACCTATTCCTTCTCTCCAGGGATGCTGCCTGTCCCGCTGAGTTACTTCAGAATTTTGTGTCGAAATGTACAAAATTATATTTGCTAACAAAGCAAACAAATAAAGATTTCCCACTTGTGATGTTTTGCAACTAAGTATGGTTGAGTAACTTTATTGTCACATGTACCAAAATACAGTGGAATACTTAGTTTTGCATATAATCCAGTAAAATCATACTATACATAAGCACAATCACACGCAAGTAAAAGAATGCATCCATTGTCATGTAAAAAAAGTAGATTTCTTCTGAGGCAGTAGACATCGAGTCACCACGATTCTGGCACCAGAGGTGACGTATCTGCGATCCACTTGTAACTTTTTACTATAAGACTTGGTGGCTTCAGGAGCAACAAATGTTTAAAAAAACACTGATTAGAAAAACATACAAGGACTGGAAATAAAATTAATAATTTTTACAATCAATGATAATAGACTAAGATGTTTATCTTGCTTATATTCAGATGTAATCTCCAGATATATGTCAATGTTGCATTATATTTGTTTATTATGCACTGATGATTTTCTTTTTAATTTATGGTTCTTTGCAGAAGGAATGAACTGCATGAATAAAAACCATGGATGTGCTCACATCTGCCGAGAAACTACAAAGGGAGGAATAGCCTGTGAATGCAGGCCTGGGTTTGAACTCACAAAGAACCAGCGGGACTGCAAGTGTAAGTCTCAACCATTTACTTGTTCCTCAGTAACATTTATATTGCAGTATTAATGATACTTCCTCATTGGAAGGTAGTCAGAAGCTCTGAGTGGTATGATTTTTATCTTTGTTACTCGCCTGAGAAAATACAGAAGGCTTTGAAATTGCAACCTGCGTCATGATAGAGATAAAATGTTCAAGCAATGGACCAAATGGTAGATATTTGCAGCTTTAGATCCCAATTTTGATGTTGGTCTTGGAAGGTTGCAGAGGGGTGGGTTTGACTTGGGAATGAATTGGAACTAGGAGCATTGAGTCTAAAAAATGAGAGTGTGAGTGGACGAGGGAAGTGAGGAATATGAAAAATATTCAACAAAAATTTACATTTATTATATTCCAGCCTGTACTGTACTCAAAATTCATGTGTCCCAATGTTGAAGCATGACAAAGAACATTCTTTGTTATGATCCTTCCAGGCATTCAGTTGCCTGGAACCTTCTGGTGAGACTCATCAGTGAACTTTTGCTGAATGCAACAGAAGAGGAGAAAAAAATTGGCATTGGAAATAATAACATTCCTTTGGAAAAGATAAACATCTGTTTGATGGGGTTATATTGAATGATCCAATTTTCAAGGTCTTTGGAAAAGGAGAGGAACTTGTTCGTAGTGTTGAACAGGATAGCAGCAGAAGCACCAAATGATACCAGATTTGGAAGGATTGATTTAAGAGCAAAGAATACATAACGTACACCCCTCCAATTTTTGCATTTAAGGTTAAATGAGGTGATTCAATAGCATGGATGGAAATAAATTACTTAACCAGAAGGATTCCAATCAAGAGGATTCCATTTAAAAAAAATAGAGATGGTGAGATCAGAAGGTTTTTTTGATGTGAAGCTTTCTTCCAGATCTTCAAAACAGCCTCAAATTTATTTATTTTTAAAGACTGGAACAGATCTGGATCAAAAGGATATAAATAGAGCTGAGATATTGATTCTCCTTGAATTGCTTGAGGCACTCCACGCCTGCTCCTAATCCAAAGGAACAAGCTCCCACATTAACAACTAACCAGAGTTTTGTACGCAGTTCATAAATAATTGTTTTCTAACACCCATTTTTAATGGTGCTTGGCATCACTGTTGTAAAACTAAACAAATAAGATATCACGGAAAGAAAACAAAAACTGGCAACATTGGGTACCAAAATAAATACTGGAAATATTTGGGCAGAAGATGGTACAATGTTGGTACAACGCTACGACTCCTCCATCCAGCGCTTAGTTAAATTGGCCAATCTCTGTTATCCTGTTCATGCCAAAAACCAAAGGCAATATAAGAGAGAGAATCATTTTAGGCTTTAACCTCTCATTTATGTAGATATTTAGTGATACAACATTGAACCATGAGCCTTGGGTCCTTTGGCCCACCAAGAACACGCCGACCATCGATCACCCATTCACACTAGTTCTATGTTTTCCCACTTTCGCATCCATTCCTTGCACACTCGAGGCAATTTATAGCAGCCAATTAACCTACAAAACCGCACGTCTTTTGGATGTGGGAGGAAACCGCAGCATCCGGAGGAAACCCACGTGATCATAAGGAAAATGTGCAAATTCTTCACAGACAGCACACGCGGTCAGGATCGAACCGGGATCTTTGATGCTGCGAGGCAGCAAATCTACCAGCTGCACCACTCTGCAGCCCTTAAATAATGGTGACAGATTTGCCATACATTCTTTCCTTTTCATTTAAAATTTAAAAAATGCTGTCATCTCGTAGATATTTACAAAGATAATATCTGCCCCCTGTGGCCAATCTGTACTTTGCAAAACAGTCAACAGTCTTAATTAATGGCAGTCATTGGGGATTGAGGAAGAAGGGGAGCAAAGGAGTGTTTTTCTAAATGATGGTAACCGGGCACTTCCTAGCATGTCCTTTGATCCTAACATCTAGGATTACTATATTCATATTGGCAGAGCAAAGCAAGATGTTGCAGGGTTTCACCCGACAAGAGCCATCTGTCTCAGAAATAACAAATCACAACCTTGGCCCCACTGTGAAACTCACTTGTATAAACACAATTCTAATCCAATAGTGAGGCAGAAGAGAAATGGGAGGGCAGAAGTGTGAGGTCAGTGCAAATTCAAAAGCACATTGAGGAGTTCAGAGACTTTATGGCCATGAAGGGGCAATCAATATTTTAAGATTCTTATCCCCCTCCATTGTGGACTTTGCAGAGATCACAAATTTGAACACGGCACAATCTGTAGCCGTTTTATGAGAGGAATATGCCTCTATTCCACAAGATAAGACATACTGCTTTTCCCTGAGACATTTTTCTCTGCGGTTCCAATACAAACCAAGTTTCTCCTTCTTGGTGTGGGACAGCAAATGAAAGGCAGTGCCTTCAAAACTCTTCCAATGCCACAGCTGGTGGTCAAAGCATTGTACCAAAGGTCCATCATGGCTTTAGCCTCAAACTAAACCTTTTCACCGATTTATTTCAGTGTGCCTTTGCAACAAGAAAAATAAAAATGGTCAAATCCCTAATTCCAGCCACGCATTAAGAACTGTTGAAATTATGCTTGGAAGGAAAAAGCATCAAGTTTTGTTAATCTTGGGGTGGTACCATGCCACAAGGTGGTGAGGAATGTCTTGATCCTTAAAGTTCTGGGTTGACGTGGGGAAAAGATACAACCCTTGCTGGTCCTGATGGCCTGTGGATGTATTACAGTTTAGGCAGAGATGATAAGGAAGAGGGTAAATGTGGAATTTTAAAAACTGCAGTAACGTTATTAGATTGTGAGTTTTGCCTTTGTGTTGATTTAGCTTTGATCCGCAGAGAGAATGCGGATAATACTTTCCAAAGAATGGAGTTGCTGTCAAGGAGCTCAATGTTCCAAGAAAATGTCTTACAAAAACTACTTGAATTGTTTTTCTTTTAATTGATTGAAAATGTGCTCTGGATTAGATCACATTTTTTTTTCTCTAACAAGTAGCATTTTTCAAACAAAATAAACTAACAAAAGAAACATTCCCAAGATAGTTTGCTTCTCAACTATGAAAGACGATAGTTTCAGCTGTGGTTAGATAAGGATCTCAAAATATGTTCTTTGACACATTTGTCAGGCGGGGGTTCAGTCACTGTTACCCTCCAGCATTTATTGAGGCGGTAATGTATTTTCTCTCTCTAGTGACGTGTAACTATGGAAACGGAGGTTGCCAGCATACGTGTGATGACACTGATCAAGGGCCGAAATGTGGATGCCATCTGAAGTTTGCCCTGCACTCCGATGGAAAAACATGCGTTGGTGAGTGGCTGGCTCAGACCAAGATGTTGCAAACAAGGACATGAAACAGGGCTGTGGAGTTGAGAAATCTGATGTAATCACTCAAGGAAATGGCTTGGATTTACAATTTCATACACCATTTCCACATATAATGGGAAACAGAGATGGTCAATGAAGCCTGCCAAGATTCTGATGGCTCGGCTTGGATGGGTTCACAGATTTCAGAAGACTTTGAGAATAGAGGTGGGAGGAGGGATCAAAAAGGGATGATTTGACCAAGGTTCTGTTGCCAGGAAAGAAGTTAAGTAAATACTGACCTGATTTCTTTCCAAAGGGCAGTAAAACAGAGAGCAGTCATGACGTGCTGTTCATGCTTGCAAAAAGAAAACAAAATGTTGATTTGTACAAGAGGGGTCTGGGAACTGCAAGTGCAAACTCGTATCCCATCCATTCAATGTGAGAGTGGCCCATTCTTCTGAGTCATCTACTCTCATCCCTTGTGTCAATAGGTGGTGAGTTTTGGAGCATTAGAAAAAATGGCAAATGTTGACAAAAGTATCATTTGTTCCTGTTTCATTTCCAAATAAATCGCAGCATTGGGCAGTAGACATGTTGTGGAAGATTTAGTGACTTCTGGGTAGTGTATTTACGTTGGATATGATATTACTAGAATGAATCATTTGGAATACCCAACCAAGCTAATCACAATTTTGCATATCTGTTCCAAAAAGAGCACTCAGTTTTTAGAGGGTCAATCCATAGATCTATGTGATCATATCATATCATATCATATCATATCATATATATACAGCCGGAATTTTGTCATTGGCTTTGGCTCCATTATCTCTGGGCCCAGCTCTGTGGAAACAATTATTCAATGTAGTTTAACATCCCCCCTGCAACATATTTTGTCCTTAAAGTCTGTGCTGACGAATTTTGCTTTAGCAACATGGTTAACCTGTTATAGAAATCCAAAACGATAAAACTGCAGATGCTGGAAATATGAAATAAAAAACAAAATTGCAAGAAGTATTAGCAGTTCAGATATGTCAGTATCAGCTGTCTGAAAACAAAGAAGAAGAAAAAGAGTAGCTGTCATCTTTGCCTCTAACAACCAATGAGTTATATCCCTCTGGAATATACTCAAGAGGAAACAAAATATGTGTTGGCTGGGTTAAAATTCTGAATAAAAGATAACCAAGATTTCCTAAGATACCAAGTGCAGATGCTCAAATCATGTATCATGTGCCTCTCTATTTTCTCCTGAGATGTTGCTGGTGAAGACACCAGTGGTTAAGGTTTGGGTCTTGGGATTGAACCTGAAATCATGGTCTGAGGATGTGGGTGGTGCAATACTAGAGATTGGGGTCTTTCCCAGGGATGTCCAGAGATTGGGGTCTTCTGGGAGAGGGGGGGGGGGGATCCTTGAAGCAGGGGTGTAGGATCTAGAGACTCGGAGGCTTGAGAAATGTAGGAGACCTATATATATCAAGCTTTTGTTGCTGGACTGGGATCTTCAAAGGAGGGCACTTCAAAGAGTGCTGCTTCTGGTCACGAGGATTCCAGGATAGTCCCATTGAAAATTGTTCCCTGGTGCAATATAACATAAATTCCCAAGCATGCACAATATGGTCACAATAACCCCGCTAGCAAAAACTATGAAAGAATTTATGAGATTCTGTAAAAATAAATTTTGAGTGAAATTTGAAATGGAAAGTAGGGGAATACAATTGAATGTAATGATGAACCAATGCTTCTGAGTGAGGGTTGGCAAGAGGTGGCTGGTGAGACACAAAAGGAAAATTCTGATTTTCAGCATTGTTATATGCTATAGGCACAGCCTACCTGGCATGTTGCACTGAGGGAAAACCTGTTACAAAATAAAGGCACCAAAGTGCTGGGGCAACTTAGCGGTATCTCTGGAGAACATAGAATGTAGAAAGGCATAGATAGCGTGGATGTGGAAAGGGTGTTTCCACTGGTGGGAGAGTCTAGGACCAGAGGTCATAGCCTCAGAATTAAAGGGCACTTTGGAGAAAGGAGGTGAGGAGGAATTTCTTTAGTCAGAGGGTAGTTAATCTGTGGAACTCATTGCCATAGAGGGCTGTGGAGGCCAAGTCAGTGGATATTTTTAAGGCAGAGATAGACAAATTCTTGATTAGAACGGGTGTCAAGGGTGATGGGGAGAAGGCAGGAAAATGGGATTAGAGGCAGAGATCAGCCATGATTGAATGGCGGAGTGGACTCAAATTCTCCTCCTATAACTTGTGAACTTGTAAACATGGATAGGTGACGTTTTGGGTCCGGATCCTTCTTCAGAACTTTTTTTTAAAATCGGTTGACTCATTGAAGCACAGTTTCTCTGGAGCAATTACAACACATCTCAGAATTAGTTAGATTTGAAACAAATCATCAAATAAGAAACCATGTTTTTGTTTGGAAACAATTAACACATTTTACGTTTGTTCATTCCTTTTGAATTCTCTGATGGTTGAACATTACATAGTTAGTAGTGTTTGTGTTGGCTGCTGCCATTCAATAGGGAATCATTGCTGGCAGTTTCATTACACTCCCATAGCCCCGAGGATGTAGCTGAGCCAACAGAAAACATTAAGTGCTTGTCATGGATGACAGGATAAAAAGTATTTGAAAAAATGTGAGCAGTAAAAGCCCTCAGAAGGTCCAATATGGTGTCTCCATGAACATCAATATACGGATGGACTGCAGTGCAGGTGGGTTAGACAATAGACAATAGGTGCAGGAGTAGGCCATTCGGCCCTTCAAGCCAGCACCGCCATTCAATGTGATCATGGCTGATCATTCTCAATCAGTACCCCGTTCCTGCCTTCTCCCCATACCCCCTGACTCCACTATCCTTAAGAGCTCTATCAAGCTCTCTCTTGAATGCATTCAAAGAATTGGCCTCCACTGCTTTCTGAGGCAGAGAATTCCACAGATACAGAGAATTCCACAGATTGTGAGGCCAGTCAGTACATAACATTGATCTTACAACAGTGTTGTCAATTTGGAGCTCAGTAAATCAGCTAACATCTTCACGTAAACGCATACAATTGAAATATACAATTACCCACATGAAGGATTCCTATAAATTAGCAGATGGCATCACTAAAGTGGGCTGGATCTTGAACAACGACGAGACGGATTACAGGAAGAATATAGAGAGCTCAGTAAGATGGTGTCAAGCTACCAATCTCTCCATCATTGTCAGATTTATGAGGGAGCAGATCTATTGAATAAATCTCTCATCGCCCTATACGAACCAGGGTCTTCAGAATCCTTATCTTTTTTAGGAATGAGGATTATTGTTGATTCAGTCAGAGTTTGTGGCAATCTCTGTTGTTTAAAGGCGTGACTATATACAGTTTGCAAACGTGGAGAGATCAAACCACTGAATTTTTTATAAAATTCATTATTTAAACCATCAGGGCCAGGAGTCTTCCCATTTTTAATGGATCTAATAGTCTCTTCAACGTCTTTCATAGTTATTTCTGCGCCCAGTAAATTTCTATCACTCACATTCAAACCAGGAAGGTTACATTCCTGCAAAAACTTTTGCATCTGCGCAGAAGTATCTGTTATTTTTGATGAATATAATGACTGATAAAATTGCAAAAATCTCTGATTAATATCATTAGGTAGTTTAAGCAAATCTCCATTTTCTGATCTAATTTTATGAATTGTAGAATCATCTTCTAATTTACGGAGTTGACGTGCTAGCAATTTCTGTGGTTTATCTCCAAATTCAAAATGTTTTTGTTTAGTATATTGAAAAAGCCTTAAAATATGAGCTGAAAGGATATAATTTAACTTATATTTGAGAACTGCAATTTTATTATGTATTTCAATAGAGGGAGCGATGGCATTTGTTATGTCTAACTGTCTTATCTGACTTTCCAGGTCATTCTGTTCAGCTCGGTTCTTCTTGTTTTGAGACGCTTGAAAAGCAATAATACATCCTCTCATAAACGCTTTAAATGTTTCCCAAAGCAGGGACGCAGGTGTTTCAGGAAGGTCATTTGCGTTAAAAAAAATCTCAAATTGCGATTTAAGATAGTCATAACATGCTTTTTCATTTAAGATTTGCGGATTAAATCTCCAATTAGTCTGTTTCCCCGTTACTCCTTGGAGTTTTACCCTAAATGTTAAAGGGGCATGATCGGATATAATAATATTATGATATTTTGAATTATACGTATAAGGAATAAGTTTGGAGTCCACCAAGAAATAATCAATTCTTGAATAAGTTTTATGCACAGGTGAATAAAATGAATACTCTCGGCCTGAAGGATTATCAATCCTCCAAACATCTTTTATATTTGCACTATTTATATAAGAGTTTAATAATTCACACGACTTGGATTTTGTTTTCCTTTGAGTTGAAGATCTATCCAAATAAGGATCTAATGTACAATTTAAATCTCCTCCAATTATCAAGTTATATTGTCCAAATTCTGGAATGGTATTAAATATTTTTTTAACGGATTAAATACTGATCAGAAGATATTAGCGAAAATCTTAGCTCAGAGATTAAGTCTAGTTATAGACAAATTGATACACCCCGATCAATCAGGCTTTATAGCCAAACGATATTCATTTTTCAACTTGAGACGCTTGTTTAATATAATTTATTCAAATAGACTATTAAATGAAGATTTAGCAATCATCTCGCTAGATGCTGAAAAAGCATTTGATCAAGTAGAATGGTCCTATCTTTTCTCAGTGATGGAAAAATTTCAACTAGGTGAAAATTTTTGTGCATGGGTGAAACTTTTATATACATCCCCAACAGCTAGAATATTAACCAATCAAATGCTGTCATCTAAATTTCATTTAGCTAGGGGTTGTAGACAAGGATGTCCACTATCACCACTTTTATTTGCCCTTATTATAGAACCACTTGCTGAGAGTATTAGATCAAATTCAGATATTTATGGCTACAACACTAAACATACAACCAATAAAATTTCTTTATATGCGGATGATGTATTAATATATATTACAAAGCCAGAAATTAGCATTCCGAATTTATTAAATCTCATAACTCAATTTGGTTCATTTTCAGGTTATAGAATTAACTGGTATAAAAGTGAAATTATGCCAATAATGGAGCATAATCCGGCCATACTTCAACAATTTCCTTTTAAAATTGCCTATGAAAAGTTTAAATATCTTGGAATTTACGTGACTAGGAAATATACTTCTTTATTTAAATCAAATTTTCCTCCTTTACTTGCTAAATTACACAGAAATATCCAATTTTGGAAAACACTTCCTATATCATTAGTTGGTCGTAGTAATGCTATAAAGATGATCTTTCTTCCACAGCTACTATACTTATTTCAAGCAATTCCGATCTACCTTCCAAAAAAGTTTTTTTTTTAAATTGATTCAATTGTTACTAATTTTATTTGGGACTACAAGACTCATAGAATAAATAAAAGACACTTATGTAAGTCTAAAATTAATGGAGGAATTGCTTTACCTAACTTTTTATTTTATTATTGGGCGGTTAATATTAAAAATATAACCTGCTGGTTGGATGATTCTGATCAACAACCGGATTGGTTAAAGATGGAGAAAGAGGATTGTTTACCATTCGATATTGGTGCGATCCTCTTAGCTCCAATAAATTTAAATTTAAAAAAATATGGAGGTAATCCCATTATACATAGTGTTATCCGTACCTGGAAACAATTAAAGCTTACGTTAAAATTGAGTAAATTATCTGTTTTCCTTCCTATTGCGAATAATCCTTCTTTTAAACCGTCTGTCTTAGATAGAGGCTTTGCTCAATGGAAAAGTTATGGAATCAAAAGGGTGGGAGATCTTTATCATAAGGGAACTTTTCTTTCGTTTCAGGAGTTACAGCAGAAGTACGGATTACATGTTAATAATTATTTTAGATATTTACAACTTAGAGATTATGTAAAATCACACATGCAAGAATATAAGTTTAGAGGTCCAGAAACACTTGATGTATGCCTGAATCGACATTATAACTCAAATAAATTAATATCTTTTATTTACAATATTCTCCTTGACATTGACATTCCGTCATCAGAATCTTATAGACGAGCATGGGAGGACGAATTGAATCAATTTATAATGCAAGATATATGGGATGAAAGTTTACAACATATACATCAATGTTCATTGAATACTAGACATTCCTTAATACAATTTAAAATAATACATAGATTACATTATTCGAAGACGAAATTAAATAGGATTTTTCCTAGTATCTCTCCTATGTGTGATAAATGTCAATTTCAAGAAGCTAATTTAACTCATATTTTCGTAACTTGTATAAAAATGCAAAACTTCTGGTTGGAGATTTTTAAAATAGTTTCTAAAGTTATTAATAAAAAATTAGATATGGACCCAAAATTAATTATATTAGGATTATCAGAACATACTACAAATTTTACAGTAAGTCAGGTACATTTTCTTGATTACAGTCTAATAACTGCAAAAAAACTAATACTTAAATTTTGGAAAAAACCAATAACCCCCACAATTAAAATGTGGACTATGGAAATGACAGAGACCCTGCATTTGGAAAAAATAAGGTTTGCCTTAATTGACAAACCTGAGTTATTTTTAAAAATATGGTCTCCATTTATTGAATTTTTAGAAAAGTAAATGGGTTTGGCACAGGACTAAAATAAAAAAAAATTAAATAAAAAGTTGAAACTTGAGTTGGGGGTTGGATGTACAGCTGTGGTTTTTGTCTCCCGGATCTACTCCCGTTAATTTTTATTGTTAGATCCTTTTTTTTTTTAACCCTCTTACTCTCTCTCCCCAAGTTTATAGTTTTATATTTTTATTTTTACTTTCTCTCTTCAAAAATGTAAAAATTGAAGCTATGTAAGAACTTTGTAACAAATGTGTTTTTTCTTATTTCGATTTGTACATATGCTTTTCAAAAATAAAATATTATAAAAAAAAAAATAATAATAAAATAAAAAATAAAAAATAAATAAATCTCTCATAAACCAATCTTCCAACCTTCCTTTTTATGGGCCTTGCACTTTTTGTTAGCTGCACTTACTCTGTGGCTGTCACACTATATTTTGCACTTTCTTTTTAATTTCCATTACTTGCTACAGTTGTGTATGACTTGATTGTACTGACAAATTGTATGATTTGACTGATCAGTATGCAAGCTAAGCTATTCATTATATCTTCGGGCACACAACGATAATAAAACACCATCAATACCATTTTTTTACGAGTTTGTATTTGGAGAATCTCCTACCTCGTGAAAAGTCTGAGCATCCTTACTTATTTATATCCCTTCGACCAAGGGACATCTTGAAGGAAATGATGGGGGAGAGTTGATTAAGAAATGATGTTTGGAGTATGGAACTTAGGAGTTGTTGGCACATTGGAGAGATGGTCAAGTGGTCATAGCAGAAAACAGTTGACAAAATGGCAGCAGAATATGAACATTAATTTATAGAGGATTAGTGGACCTTCATGAGAAATAATTCTAAAATATTTTGCTTATTAAAAATAAATTCCTGCTTTGGTGTTACATGAATTGACCTCCTCAAGTGTGAAGTTATAGATTGCTTTTTGATTTAATCAAGAATGATCAATCAAAAAAGGTAATCAATAAGTGAAGGCTATTCAGCATATCAGAACTAAACTCCATCTTGCATGCAAAAGCATGTCTGCTCATCTACTTGGTTGCTCCTGTCTTTTTTTAAATAAGTATTATTTATTACTTTAAATATTTTGAACTAACATTACTGTTTGTTCTTTTAAACGTTGTTCCTTACTTATCATTCAGCAATACACAAAGTGCTGGAGGAACTCAGTGGGCCAGGGCATCTGGGGAGGAATGGACATTGTTTTGGGTTGGGACTCCTTACTTATCATTGGTGTTTGGGATTGATTTGCACTTTGCACTATTGATGTTTGCAGAACTTTTTTATAGCTATCAGCACATAATCTGCATCACAGGTATGATCCACATCAAGTTATCAGCTCCACTGCCCTTCCATCCTGGAATGGATGGATACACTACCTTAACGTAAAACTTAATTGACAAAGCGGTGTAATGTGCTGTATAAACACGCGGTACTAAAAAATGTAATTCCACCTGTTTATAGACCTATGGATTTAATATGGAAAAGCTGTTCTGTATTTAACTGATTTGTCAAGAGATTTAGAGAGGATCTGTTTAAATTCAGTGTCATGTGATGTTTATGTAAGACATGTGGAGCTGATCAATTGACATTAATTAGATGGTGTTATCATATGACTCCAAGTCATTACTTGCATTTTGCTGCAGGCAGATTTCTAGGAAGCTCAGCACATTGCAAATCATTTTTATTCACGGTAATCTATGCAGTGTCTGTTCTGCAGAGTTATTGTACTTTTGATTTTTACCTCAGGAAACCCACGCACTAATCTCAAATTCTATTCATATTCAGCCTGAGGGTTGTTCTTGTTGTTTGAGCTTGACCAGTCTCTGTCAGCATCCTGTGGAATAGAGGGGAGGAGGAGGAGAGGGGTGGGGAGGAATGAGATACTGTCAAAGGGAGGCACAGGGACACAGCAACGAGAGCTGTTTCATCACAGTTCCTACAGCCCCAGGTTCAATCCTGAACTCCACTGCATTTGCACACTCTCCCTGTGACCACGTGGGTTTCCTATGTGTGCTTTGGTTTCCCCTGGGTGCTCCAGATTCCTCCCATGTCCCAGAGATATGCAGTTCAGTAGATGAATTGGCCACCCTAAATTACCTCTGGTGTTTAGGTGAGTAATAGAATCTGAAAGTTGATAGAAATGTGAGGAGAATTAATTTAGATTTGTTTAAAATCGGTGCTGGATGAACAGCACAGACCCAGTGGGCTGAAGGGCCTGTTTCCATGCTGAATGACTCTATGTAACTATCGGCATTTTTCCATTGACAAAGCAATAACGTTTGTGTAGGGGAGATGAGGAAGAAAGTTAACTTTTAAGGACAACAATTTTGGAACAAATTAGTCTTCTTTCAATCATTCATAATTTTAAAAATTACTGACGTTGGGAATCATAAATATGAACAAGAGCACATTGGGGATACGTAACAGGTCAGGCAGCATCTGGGGAGAGAGAAGAAAAGTTAATATTTTAGCTTTGCAAAAGTGAGAAAACAAGTGTGTTTTAAGTTGCAGAGAAGCAAGAAGGTCGGAGAGGGAAACAAGAATGTCTGTGTTACCATGAAGACCAAGGAAATCCAGGTGACACAAATGTTGTTGCTGCCATCTAAGAGAGGGCGATGAAAGCTTTCTAATCATAGTTGATCCATTAGGCGGAGGGGTAAATAGAGTTAGATGGATGTCAGCAGAAAAGGGAGTAAAAAAATACAGAACGCAGCAGTTGCTGGACTTCTGAAATAAAAGAGAAATCTGGAAATGCTCAGCAGATCAGGTCGCAATAACGTTGACGTGGGGGAGATGAGCTTGCAGCATCTACCTTATCTACCTCTCTTCTAGCAGAGAGAGAAACTGAGTGAACGTTACAGGCGGAATCCCCATAAGGACTGGGCATTCTGACACAAGCTGGAAAGATGGGTTGGCTCCATTTATTGAATTGAGTATTGAGTTCTGAGAGCCACAACATGCCTACACAGAAGGGTAGGCCTGTCTTTCTCTCCAGGCCTGACCAATTGAGCACTCACCACAACTTCTCTTACCTATTAACGCCCTACGGGTATGAAGCATCAATTGGCCTTTTCAAATCAGGCTAAACAGAATAAGGTGAAATCACATGACTTTGATTCTGGCATAAAGAATGGCAACCTCCACAAGACACAAGAGGAGAGTTGCTTTCACAGTGTTAGTGAAAGGCAGCCGTTTAAGTCAGGTTGGGGTGGCAAATAAAGTGCTTTGTTAGATGTACAAGCCTTTGCCAAATTTATATTCCTTAACTCTTGGGGTTCTCTATTTTGTCACAGTGTTGATCATAACAAAATGGAATAGTACAGCACAGGAGGCACAAGGAACTGCAGATGCTGGATTCTTCAGCAAAACACCAAGCGATGGACTAACACAGCCAGTTAGACAGCATCTGTGGAGGGAATGGACAGGCAAAGTTTCGGGTCGGGACCCTTCTTCAGACTGAGTCTGAAATAGGATCACAACCCAAAACATTAGAATCCATTCCCTCCACAGATGCTGTCTGTCTTACTGAGTTCCTCCAGCACTGTGTTTTAGTACAGCACAGGAACAGGGCCTTCAGCCCACCATGTCAGCACTGACGATGATGCTGATCTAACTAATACCATCTGCATGCATGTGGTCTTTATCCCTCTATTCTTTTCCACATATCTGCAGGATGACAGGTATTTCTGTTCAGGAAGTCCTGATGTCCTGAATGTGCATGGTGATGCTAAACTCAGGCGGTATTGAAGATGGCATTGTTTGACCTCCACCCACTCTGTCTTCCTTCCCACAGAGACTTGCGCTGTGAACAATGGAGGCTGTGACAGCACGTGTCAGGATGCTGCCACTGGCGTCCGCTGCAGTTGCCCGGTGGGATTCACCTTACAGCCTGACAGAAAGACATGCAAAGGTCAGTTTCTGCTGCTTCACCCAAAGTCTGTAGTTTCTTTTTTGCTCTGGTTTATTTTCACCCGCGTGTTTAGACCGTAATGTTGTATCCTTATTGTTTTGATGTGTTTATGCTTTATTCTTAATTGTTAACCGTATGTTTGTGTTGCCATTTGTGAGCGGAGCACCAAGGCACATTCCTTGTATATGCACATACTTGGCCAATAAACTTATTCAAACTTACACCCTTCATTACAATGTTAAAATATTCATTTTATACTTGAGATAATACCGTCTGAAGAAGGGACTCGACCCAAAACGTCACCCAATCCTTCTCTCCAGAGATGCTGCCTGTCCCGCTGAGTTACTCCAGCATTTTGTGTCTACCCTGTATGCCCAATCAGAGTAAACCAACAGAGGACAGATACTTGAGTGACGTTTTGGGTTGGGACACTTCCTCAGACAAGACTGAAGAAGGGTCCCTAACCGAAAGGTCACCCCATCCTTTTTCTCTGGAGATGCTGCCTGACCCACTGAGTTAAGCCAGCACTTTGTGTCTATCTTTGATATAAATCAGCATTTGAGGTTATTTGCTTCTACTGTTGAGAATCAGAATCAGAATTACCTTTATTTGCCATCCAAAAAACAAGTCTTTTGAACGAGATTTCGTCACCCACAGTCCAACATTAAGAGCAATAAAATAAGCAATTACACAACCACAAACCAACACAAAACAACAAAAAAATGAAACATCCATCACAGTGAGTCTCCTCCGGTCCCCTCCTCACTGTGATGGAAGGCCAGAATGTCATTTTTCTTCCCCTGCCGTCTTCTCCCGCGGTCAGGCTGTTGTAGTTGCCACGTTCCAGGCCGCGCCGGACGGTGAAAGGTCCGCGGCGGGCCGACCCAAGCCCCGCGATCCGGGGCGGGCGAAGACGCCGCCGCTGCCGTTGCCGCTGCACGTCGGGGCGATCGTTTATACTGCCATGCTTCTGGAAATGTTGGTAAATGTCCTGAAGCAGAGGTGATGATGAATTTTTACATGATCTTCAGACAAATGCCACGCAGCACCTGACAAACTCTTCAGCAGCATGCAGTCATTGTATTTGTAACCAGATTGAGTTAATATCAATATAAGCAGCAATGAAACCAGTTTTCAAGATCACACATTAGGTTTTCCCAATCTCTCTATGTCACATCTCACTGTTTTTCCTTGCCTACGCCCAGATTTTTTGCAAGTACCCTTGTCACAATTACTTTTCCAATGAAGTAAGTGGTTCAAAATAATACTTTCTATTTATTCCCAAGATAACCTCTGTGTGATAACGGGAATTTTTGCCGTACTTAACCTGCCGGTGTGACTTCCGTGCAGACGGAGAGGAAGAGGAGGATGGCTTCCAGCTCCCTTTTGTTGACTGGATCAGTGACAGATTCATTTTAACCTAAGTATCACTTCATGACATTTACATGGCAGAAGAGGATTGTTAGAGGTTGCATGGTCATTACATGCAAAAGATACCATGCTAAATCAGAAGCAGCAGGACCCTAATCTGCCTGTTCAACCTACACCCTTAATCTTGCTACTAACTTTGCTGCAACAAGCTGCTAAGTGATTCCAGGTTTCCCCCTTAACCACTCTCCTCAAAATTCATTCCAAGTGTTCACTCTCAGAGCTCAGAAACAGGCCATTAGGATGAACAGATTTATGTCTGTGCGGGGCTCTACACAGTCCCTCCACCCACTGGGCTTCATTTTGCCACGTCCTGGTATTTCTTTTCTCTCACATAATTACTTAGCTTCCTTATAAATGGATCCAGTGGTATTTATCTGAACCACTTCATCACATTCTTTTAATCACGTTCTCAGTGGTGAAATATTTTTCTTGAATTTCTGATGTTTTAAAGATAGTGCATGGAAACGGGCTCTTCAGCCCAACGAGTCCACGCCGACCATCGATCGCCCGCTCACACTAGTTCTATGTCATCCCACTTATCCACTCCCCACACACTGGAGACAATTTACAGAGGCCAATTAGCCTACAGTCCAGCATGTCTTAGAGATGTTGGGTGGAAATCAGAGCACCCTCCAGCGGTTTATCATCTTCTCCAGATTCCAGCATCTTCAGTCTTTTGTGTCTTCATGGAATGTGATTGAGTCTCTTTCTGGTTCATGGCCTACAACTCCAGGTGTTCATTCAGGTACTTCTCTTATGGATTCACACTTGTACTTCTGAAACTATTTACCATTATTGGAACCAGGAATGATGAAATTCCCACTGCAACGCTCTTTTGGATAGTTTTCCAAGAAAAAAGATGGCTAATTGGTATATGCTAAATTTACGACATTCTCCTGAGCCAAGCTTTTTTCTGTGTCTTCATTAATATCTCTGACTGCCTTTGGATATTCACTCAGCACATTCATTCCCCTTCTTTCCTCAGAGAGTTGTACGCGTTATTTTTACTCCTTACCGCGGCACGGTAGCACAGCGGTAGAGTTGCTGCTTTACAGCGAATGCAGCGCCGGAGACTCAGGTTCGATCCTGACTACGGGTGCTGCACTGTAAGGAGTTTGTACGTTCTCCCCGTGACCTGCGTGGGTTTTCTCCGAGATCTTCGGTTTCCTCCCACACTCCAAAGACGTACAGGTATGTAGGTTAATTGGCTGGGTAAATGTAAAAATTGTCCCTAGTGGGTGTAGGATAGTGTTAATGTACGGGGATCACTGGGCGGCACGGACTTGGAGGGCCGAAAAGGCCTGTTTCCGGCTGTATATATATGATATGATATGATATGATATTTCACTACAATAAAAAATTACTTGATGGTCTATGTTTGGGTCATATTTAAATAAATATTGTCCTCCTGATTAAATTTGATCTTTGTATGCCTCATTGTCACCTTCCCCTAGCTAACAATGATCTATTCTACATTTTCCTTGGTCCACATCCCATTTGATCTCTCATTTTCACACCTTACCCTTCCATATCACTGTGTGTCTCCCTCTCCCCTGACTCTCAGTCTGAAGAAGAGTCTTGACCCGAAACGCCACCCATTCCTTCTCTCCAGAGATGCTGCCTGACCCGCCGAGTTACTCCAGCATTTGTGTCTATCATATTTATTTAGAATTATTTTAAAGTTGTTTAATTCTGCACGCCTATAAGGTTGAAGGCAGAGAGCAAACATGATGGTTCCTCATGTTCCTCAAGGTTTCACGTCACTGTGAGTGAAGGTTGAGGCTCATGGAATTAGTGGAAAACAACTGAGCTGTCCAGGAAATTAGCCAAAACTGCAGGAATGCCCAGCAGACCATCAAACTGCCAGGATGCAACAAGTGGTTAACATCTAAAATACTGCAGTTTATAGAAATCTGAAATAAAAACAAAGTGCTGGAAATGCTCTGCAGATCAGTCAACATTTGTGAAGGGAGAAGCAGAGTTAAAATTCCAGGTCAATGGCAAGAGTGACCTGCAAGGATCAGTGTGGGGACCACAATAATTCAAAGTCAATGGAAACATTAAATTGTAAAGAGATAATAATGATGATATAAATATACCGATTATTAGATAAATGGCATCAATTAATTTCAATATAGGCAAATGTTAGCTCATAAAGGTTGACACAAAATGGTGGAGTAACTCAGCGGGACAGGCAGCTTCTCTGGATAGAAGGAATGGATGATGTTTCGGGTCTCAACCCGAAACATCCATACATTCCTTCTATCCAGAGATGCTGCCTGTCCCGCTGAGTTACTCCAGCATTTTGTGTCTGTCTTCAGTGTAAACCTACATCTGCATCTCCTTCCTACACAGATGTGAGCTCATTTATCTTCTGGACAGTGAAAGGCTAAAAGTGTGAAGTTTCAGAAAGATCTAGGAATCCATTTTCATGACCAGGCACAAAAAATTGTCAAAATTCGTAAAAGAGCAGGTGGGCAGATGTTAGTTTTGACAAAAATGTGACATTAATTTGCCAGAATGATATCAGTATCTCAATGATAAATTATGATGAGAAATTTTATTCCTTGAAATGTATAACATTGGCAGCTGATTCAATTGAAGTTTTCAAGGGAAGAAGAGCTGCTGGGAAGGACAGCTAGACTATTTCTGATGGTTGGGGTCTTTAGAACTGGAGAATACATTATTAAATTTAGAACTGGACCATTCGGGAGAAAGACCTCTGCACTTCCCTAAATGACAAGTGATATGGGAGTAAATCATCCATTTAAATTCAGACTTTGTTAGATTTTTGGGAAGAGGTTATAAGATAAGAGGAAGAGCTGGTGATTATTTAATGTCAGTGGTGTTATGTCCATGATCTTTAATGTCCATGATCTTATTGAAAGGCAGAAGAGGCTGAAGCAGCCAAGAACCTTATTTATGTTTCAGTGATGAAGTAAACAAAATTTTTCCATTTGCTTTAATTTTGCTCGTGACTCCTATTATTTTAAAGTGGATAAATTCTAAATTAGACTCCTGGTATGAATCAAGATGAGGTTCCAAATAATGTTAATGCTTTTCATTTTGTGGTCACGTTCCCCAGGGGAAATATGGTTTGAATTTCCCATAAATCGTATAATTTACAAACACCAGATTAGGATAAGCACCAAAATTTATGCCTCACCAAAACATAGTGTATGGTGGAGTCATTATGCAAACCATATATCAAAATGGAGTCTGAACTAATTGCACCTAACTGAAGTCTCTCTCATAATTCATGTTTGTATGTGCTCTTTTTATTTAAAATCCTTCTTCTGTTGACAAGGTGGTCAGTACCACACCTGGACATCAGCTTGAATGTATTCACATTGATGGTTTCTAACTGGAGTAGTTCTGTGTATGCTTCTTCTGTGGCAAAGGAAGGGAATCTTCCAGACATATTGTTGCCTTATATACTGTATGTACCTTATCTACTTATATATGCACTGACTCAATGCTCAAGCCATTTTGTACAGTTGATCTGCTAGATAATGTACATCTGAAGGTTAAATGGCAAGACTCTGTGTCAGACAACTTGGATTACCAACCTCTCAATCCTTTAAGAAGCTTGACTCAAAACAAACATTCAGTTGTGTTATTCCGACTGGAAATTTGTCACCGGAAGTGCAAGAAATTTAGGAAGGGAAGAATGTGATTCTCATGTATTTTAAGCGCTCAGAAACAATTATATAAAAGAATAAATGGCACAGTGAGTCTCGATTTCAGCAAAATGATATATCTTACTTAAAGAAGGGCAGTTGTGGATGTTGGTGGCTAATAATCCCAGCTCAATGACATCACTGCAGGAGTTCCGCAGGGCAATATCCTGAGCCAACCATCTCAATCTACTTTAGCAACGTTCTTCCTTTTATCATGAAAGTAAGCATGCAGGTACATCAGGCAGTGAAGAAAGCTAATGGCATGTTGGCCTTCATCACAAGAGGAGTTGGGTATCGGAGTAAAGAGGTCCTACTGCAGTTGTACAGGGCCCTGGTGAGACCACACCTGGAGTATTGTGTGCAGTTTTGGTCTCCTAATTTGAGGAAGGACATTCTTACTATTGAGGGAGTGTAGCGTAGGTTCACACGGTTAATTCCCAGGATGGCGGGACTGTCATATGATGAAAGAATGGAGCGACTGGGCTTGTGTATTCACTGGAATTTAGAAGGATGAGAGGGGATCTTATAGAAACATATAAAATTATTAAAGGATTGGACACACTAGATGCAGTAATCATGTTCCTGATGTTGGGGGAGTCCAGAACCAGGGGCCACAGTTTGAGAATGAGGGATAGACCATTTAGAACTGAGATGAGGAAAAACGTTTTCACACAGAGAGTTGAGAATTTGTGGAATTCTCTGCCACAGAAGGCAGTGGAGGCCGATTCACTGGATGTATTCAAAGGAGAGTAAGATAGAGCTCTTAGTGCTAGCGGAATCAAGGGATATGGGGAGAAGGCAGGAACGGGGGACTGATTGTGGATGATCAGCCATGATCACATTGAATGGCGGTGCTGGCACGAGGGGCCAAATGGCCTACACCTGCACCTATTGTCTATGTATCTATGTATCATAAAATAGGAAGTGGGAATGCTTGCACAGTTAAATTCCGTTTGCAACTAATTTAGCAAGTTTGCAAGTAATTTAGTGGGACAGGCAGCATCTCTGAAGAGAAGGAATGGGTGACCTTTCAGGTCGAGACCCTTCTTCAGATGAAGGGTCTCGACCCGAAACATCACCCATTCCTTCTCTCCAGAGATGCTGCCTGTCCCGCAGAGTTACTCCAGCATTTTGTATCTGTCGTCTCTGTCCCTGTCTCTCCGTCTCTGTGTCTATGCATGTCCGCCACTCTGTGCCTTTCTCTTTTCTACATCTTTTTCTCACTCCTTGGATCTGTCTTTACGCAGATATCGATGAATGCCGCCTGCACAATGGTGGCTGTGACCACGTCTGCAGGAATACTATTGGAAGCTTCGAATGCAGCTGCAAAAAGGGCTATAAACTGCTGACTAATGAAAGGACTTGTCAAGGTGAGTCAAACCTCTGTGCTATTTGCTTTAATGTACATAACGTGCTTCCACTGCAATCTCACCTTTATTTCTATTATTCGATTTACCTACTAAAGCCTGGTTGCAGTTACTCATAAATTGCTCATTAACAGGTAGGGGGGTTCTGAAATTATGGCGTTTACCTGGCTGTATACAAATACCTGCTGCTTTTTCAGCAACATCAGCAAAAACTCAAGCAGGTGCGTTTGTTGCTTCTGTTATGGTGATATTGCTGTTGTGCAGTGTTATCTGATATGTAAAACCAAGAAGATTAGATTTTCGATGTAACTGAAAGATAAAAATGTTTTGAGTTGGAACGTGAACCTTGGCGATTAAATCATCTGTAAATATCGTGAATTTCTTTGGAAGTGTGGAGTTAGTTTGTGTTGGAGGCAGGTAATAGAGTGTGAGAATATTAAAAAATCGCTACTGTGTCATCTGATTAAGATTGGAATGTTTTTCTAGTTGGCCGCAATATCCATTACAATTATTTATAAAGCATAGGATCTCAGCTTCAGGCATTAACATTAATCATTTTTAATCTGCATGTTAATACTACCATCAAATATAACATTTCTCAAGAGATGAAAATTCCATCTGCCCAAATCCTGCGGATTTGATCTTGTGAGAATAAAGTCGCTTGGACCTGTGAGAGTCGTTTCCACAGAGAACTGTGGAAAACTGGTGTTGGGACAGAGGGCAGTTATATCCACAGTTCACTGGGGTCCTCTTTTGGCAGAACCTGGGTACTGCAGAAGGACATTGCTGCACATTTTGTCGATGGACATGAATTTTGACAGGACCAAGATTCATGATCTGCAGTGAAATGTCTGCACTTGCCTTTGAATTTTGGAATAACCGCAGACTTGCCTTCTGCAACCCATTTAAGAAGCTGCAATCTGCAATAGAGGGCTGGTCTGATCCCTCATATAGCGGCCCTGTATGTTTAGGATTGCAGGGAGTGGAGATGTTAAAAACTTCTAAAACAGTTTTAAGAAGTAAAAATCTCAAAACACTTAAAAACACTCGAGAAGAAAAGTTAATTAACCAAAAGGTGACATAATCCCCCTTCATTGAAATGAGTGGAGAAGCAACGTTTTTTTAAAGGGTATTTAATGTGAACTTGATGACTGACGGTAGGGAGAGAAACACAGCCCAAATTTCTACCCTCTATCCGCGAGCCCTTAATATCTCTGGATACTAAAATCTCCATCATCCTTTATAACCCTCATTTATGACTATCAAACGTAGACTGTAGATTAGTGTGGATGGGTAATTGATGGATGGCATGGACATTGAAGGTCAACGAAACTGTGTTTCTATTCTATGTGAAGTGAAAAATCTTATCAATAATGACAAGGGGACTGTGAGCCCTGGCTTTGTTCAGTTCTTTTTAGTTTCTAAAAAGACTGATAAACCTAATACAGGATTGATCCTTAAATTCCTACAGATAGAGAATAGAGTTTGAAAGGGGGATTGGGGATTTAGGTGAGAGTTGAATCAATTGATAGTTAATACAGGAGAGTTGTAAAGGATGATGGAGGTTTTAATACACAGAGATATAAAGGGATAGTGCATTGAGGAGAGAGGTGACACAATGGTGCAGCTGATAGAGCTGCTACCTCACAGAGCCAAGACCCTGGTTCGATCCTGACCTCGGGTGCTGTCTGTGCGGACTTTGCATGTTCTCCCTGTGACTGTGGGTTTCCTCCGGGTGCTCTGGTTTCCTCCCACATCCTAAAGACGTGCAATTTTGTGGGTTAATTGGCCCTCTGTAAATTGCTTCCAGTGTCCAGGGAGAGAGTGTGAAAAGTGAGATAACAAAGAACTAGTGTGAACGGGTGACCAACGGTCAACATGGACCCGGTGGACCTGTTTCCATTGCTGTACTACTGAACACTGAGCAATAAATAGACAGGGGATCTGAGGTAGTGAAACTGGTTCATGGAGAGAGGCATGGAGTCAAATACAATGATATGGGGTGAGTGGAGTTGGGACTGTGAGAGAATCAGAAGGGGTTGAGTCAGAGATACAGGGAAAGGATAGAGAGATAAAGGTACAGAACAGAGTTAGAAGGGATTGAGTCAAGCTAGAGAGAGATACATTCAGAAGCAGAAGTCATTAGATATAATACATTTCCCTTTAAACACTTGTTGCAAATGCTGGAGTAACTCTGGGTCAGACAGCATCTCTGGAGAAAAGGAATATACATTTCGGGTGAGAACCCTTCTTCAGACTGCAAGTCGGGGGGGGGGGGGGGGGGAAAGGAATGCAGGAGTTACCTGAAATTAGAGAAATCAATGTTCAATACCCCCTGGTAAACTACCCAAGCGAAATATGGGGTGTTCCTTAATAAAGTTATTAGAGGTGAGTCAAGGTGCCAACTCTTACAACCCACGTCCAAAATTTGAATTTTACTGTTAACTGAACTTGTGACATCCTTTGTCTCAGAAACAAGACTAGTTTTGTTCCAAGGAGAGAGATATTTGGCCTGCACCAAGTGTTTATACTGTAACAATGAATCTTATCACAGTGCAGTCCCTTCATGGTGCTCATCAAACAGACCACTGCTGTGATCTCGACAGGCTTGCAGTCACGTAAGCACAGAAGCCTTTTGGGGAGAAGCCAATGTTGGCGAGGGGTGGCCAGGCGTTATCAGCCAGTCATGATCTTGATGTTTTAAATGATGTAGAACCATGTTTTCGTTAGTCACAGAAACAAGAAATCAGGAGCGCGGCAGATAAATGTTCGGGGTGAGTGCAGACTAGGTTTGATGCTGGCTCTTTAAAAGTTCTGCATTTTCCCCTATGGAGAAGCAAGAAATATCTCAGCTGTAAAATTATTTGCAGTAAAGCATTAAAACGTACAAGTTATCCATTGCTGAACATGGGCAGTAACAGTTGGCACCTCCACTCATCCTGAATCATTTTATTTTAAACGTGTTTCAAGGGAAATTAATTACATTTAATAAAGTCTTTGCTTTTCTGCTTCTGAACATGTCTAGCTGAGCTCTGTCCCTTCAAACTCTGTTCTGCTTCTTTATCTCTCTATCCTTATCATTCATTTTGTGTATCTCTGATTCTACCCCTTCTGATTGTGTCCCATTGACTCTGTCCTTTTATCATAGAAACATAGAAAATAGGTGCAGGAGGAGGCCATTCGGCCCTTCATTGTGATCATGGCTGATCATCCACAATCAATAACCCATGCCTGCCTTCTCCCCATATCCCTTGATTCCACTAGCCCCTAGAGCTCTATCTAACTCTCTCTTAAATCCATCCAGTGATTTGGCCTCCACTGCCCTCTGTGGCAGAGAATTCCACAAATTTGGCCTCCCATATATTCTAAGACTGTGGCCCCTGGTTCTGGACTCGCCCAACATTGGGAACATTTTTACTGCATCTAGCTTGTCCAGTCCTTTAATATCATATCATCATCATATCATATATATACAGCCGGAAACAGGCCTTTTCGGCCCACCAAGTCCGTGCCGCCCAGCGATCCCCGCACATTAACACTATCCTACACCCACTAGGGACAATTTTTACCTTTACCCAGCCAATTAACCTACATACCTGTACGTCTTTGGAGTGTGGGAGGAAACCGAAGATCTCGGAGAAAACCCACGCAGGTCACGGGGAGAACGTACAAACTCCTTACAGTGCAGCACCCGTAGTCAGGATCGAACCTGAGTCTCGGGCGCTGCATTCGCGGTAAAGCAGCAACTCTACCGCTGCGCTACCGGGCCGCCCTATAATTTTATATGTCTCTATAAGACTCCCTCTCATCCTTCTAAACTCCAGTGAATACAAGCCTAGTCTTTTCAATCTTTCCTCATATGTCAGTCCCGCCATCCCAGGGATCAATCTCGTGAACCTACGCTGCACTACCTCAATTATAAGGATGTCCTTCCTCAAATTAGGAGACCAAAACTGTACACAATACTCCAGATGTGGTCTTACCAGGGCCCTATACAACTGCAGAAGTACCTCTTAACTCCTATACTGAAATCCTCTCGTTATGAAGGCCAACATGCCATTAGCTTTCTTCGCTGCCTGCTATACCTGCAGGCAGTGGAGCAATCACTTCTGATTGTATCTATCTATCTATTTGGACTCCTCTTCTGTTCGCCAGACTATCTCTCCCATCTTTACCTAAGTATCTTCACAAGAAGTATGTGGTAGTAGAAGAAGATGGCTTATCACCACCTTCTTAAGGGCATTCGTAGAGTTCTACGATCATACAGCATGGTCAATCATAACCTTGCCTTACAGTGGGCACCCATCCATTTTAATCCCATCTTCCAGCGTTTTACCAGTAGCTTTCAAAACGTAGATGAATAAAGTGTTCATCCAGATATCTATTAAATGCTGTCAGCGATTACTTCTGCCATTCTTTCATAGAGTTATACAATGTGGAAACAGGCCCTTTGGCCCAACTTGCCGACACCACCCAACATGTCCCAGCACATGCCCCAAGTGCCAGTGTTTGGCCCATATCCCTCCAAACCTGTCCTATCCATGTACCTGTCAAAACAAAACCATGCCCAAAGTCCCGAGGCAACCAAGATAGTTTGTAGTTATATCATATCATATCATATATATACAGCGCGGAAACAGGCCTTTTCGGCCCACCAAGTCCACGCCGCCCAGCGATCCCCGCACATTAACACCCACTAGGGACAATTTTTTACATTTACCCAGTCAATTAACCTACATACCTGTACGTCTTTGGAGTGTGGGAGGAAACCGAAGATCTCGGAGAAAACCCACGCAGGTCACGGGGAGGACGTACAAACTCCGTACAGACGGCGCCCGTAGTCAGGATCGAACCTGAGTCTCCGGCGCTGCATTCGCTGTAAAGCAGCAACTCTACCGCTGCGCTACCGTGCCGCCCTAGTTTAAAGTTTAGTTGGAGTGTATAGTGAATGGTTGTTGGGAAGAAGCTGTTCCTCAACCCAGACCTATTTTGCAACAATTCCAAGAGCAGGAGAGATGTCCTGAGCATTGCCTTAATGCTGCTGTGGAGTATCAGCTTACGTTGTATATTTGTGACCTGGATGTCCTGAGCCCAACGAGATCCCTTTAGTTCAATTCCCATTTCATTTATTTCTTCCTTTCTGTTTTCTCCTTTGCTGTTGATCAATCTTGTTGAATCTTACGTTGTGGACCTTCACATGTAGTACCCAATCTCCTGGCTGTTCCAACATCAGAGAAGGGATTTCATATTCCATGAGATCCGAGGCTCTAATATTTTTCAACATTTAATTTGTCAACGTCTTTTTCAAATCATGTGGATAATGTTATCCAGATGCTTCACTAATTTGGTGCATTTCTGCTGACCCTATGATGCCTCAAAAAGCTTGTCCATCTTGCATCAATTGACGGCCTCCAATCGGAATTCAAATACTTGAGGTAAATGCCTACATCTGCATTGCAATAGCCTTAACAATCCATGTTGTTTTTGTCAACCTGTTTTCCTAACAGCAGTACCCAGTTAACACTGACATGTCTTTCCATTAGGTTTCATTTTACAGCAAACTAGCAAAGCTGAACTGTGGAACAAGAACAGGAATCAGGATTGAGGCAGAAATGTTATGAAAGTGAGAATCGTCACAAAGATGGTCATCTCTGGAGAGAAGGAATGGGTGACATTTTGGGTCGAGACCCTTCTTCAGAAACGTTATCCATTCCTTCTCTCCAGAGATGCTGCCAGTCTCGCTGAGTTCCTCCAGCTTTTTGTGTCTAACTTTGGTTTAAATCAGAATCTGCAGTTCCTTCATACACATGAAAGTGTGAATTCCCTGCATGCATCATCCAGGTCACAAATATACAACGTAAGCTGATACCCCAGAGCAGCATTAAGGCAATGCTTAACACTTAGAAGTAGTGTCACAAGAGCAAAGCTTCAACACTGCTCCTTTGTATGACTCGCGAGTTGTTGCATCGCCCGAAGGGGCAAAGATGAAAAGTTGCTCTTTTTGGGCTAATTCTAACCACCCTTTGGTATCAGTAGAATATGAGAACAGTGTGTAAGAAGGAACTGCAGATGCTGGTTTAAACCAAAGATAGACACAAAAAACTGGAGTAACTCAGCGGGACAGGCAGCATCTCTGGAGAGAAGGAATGGGTGGTCTCGACCAGAAACGTCACCCATTTCTTCTCTCCAGAGATGCTGCCTGTCCCGCTGAGTTACTCCAGTTTTTTTGTGCCAACCTTCGAATATTAGAGCAGAGCAGCTTTGCTGATAATTTTGCCTCTGATTCACTGTAACTACACCAGAAATGAGAAGCTATAATTAGTTGTTCTACAGAGTAGGCCAATGGAGACATAAGAAAAGGTTTTCAAACTTCTGTGGTTTCCAAAGGGTGCTCAAGGATCTCCAGTTGATGGATTAGTGATATCCAGACAGACTCGCAAAGCTATTATTAGAAGAACAAAGAGTGAAGTCAGTATAAAATGTTTCTGGCTATTGCAACAGGGATATTTTGTCAAAAGTGGGTATTCTGGCAACGATAGTGCATCATTACAATGGAATTGAGCAACTTACTTGAAAAGAGAATATAAAACAATAAAGTGTAGAGGCAAGATATTGGAACAAGCTGCTCTGTTGAAGAATTGACTGTGATGGTGGTGAAGGCAGATGCAATAGTGGCATTTGAGAGACTTTTTGATAGGCACATGGATTTGCAGGGAATGGAGGGACCTGGATCATGTGTGGTCAGAAGAGATTAATTTAACTTGGCATCATGTGGGCTGAAGCACCCATTCCTGTGCTGTACTGTTCTATGTTTTATGTGATAAAGACACATGGAAACCTGAGTTTCTTTCCAGCTGTAATTTCTCTGACTGCATTTGTCCTTTTCTCAGGGTTTGAATCCCACAATGCCTTTATAACTGAATAATTCCATGGGCAAATCACATCTCAATTTGGCTTCTTAACTGGCGATATTCCAAAACACACAATTTCCCATAATTTGGAATAATTGATTCTTTTTACCATACCCAATCAACAAAACTAAAGGTTGGCGGTATAACAAATGATCATGTAGGATGTGACCAATGCTGATTCGGGAGCAAAGTGGGAACCATAAAGCAAAAGACAGGTGCAGCAGGGGGGGATTTGCATTAGAACTTGGGTAGATTAACAGGAGCTGATTATTTGTCAAGTCATCAAGTTTGTCATCATGTTCAACATCATGTTCAAAAGTACAGTGAAGTAAAAGAATAGTGAAGTGTGAGCACAATGAAAATCTTGCTTGCAGCATCATGCCTCATCCAACAAAATCTTGCAATTTATGAAATAATTAAAAAATGCACATCTCCTTGAGCCAAGATCAGACTTTTCAGAGAGTTGGAAATTGCAAGATGGTGCTGGAAAGTGGCGACTCTGTGCGTGCTGCTCCGAAAGAGGATCTATTGTACTCTTGTATATTTTGATTTGATGGATAGCAAGTAGAACAAGCTACCATTGTAGAAACCATTTTAACCATCGCAGGCACATAGACTTGGATAACACGCAAAGCATAAATTATACAAGACAGTGAAAAGGAAAAGACTGCAAAAGCAAGACATCAGTGCAAAACACAACTAGAAAAACAAGTCTGTGGTTGTGCAAGAGATGGTCCATAGTGTTCAGGGGCTGAGGTAGTGTAAGAAAATAACTGCAGATACTGGTACAAATCGAAGGTATTTATTCACAAAATGCTGGAGTAACTCAGCAGGTCAGGCAGCATCTCAGGAGGGAAGGAATGGGTGCCGTTTCGGGTCGAGACCCTTCTTCAGACTGGCTGTGGTAGGATTAGAGTTGTACGAGTTGTTAAGAACCTGATGCTTGTAGGAAAGCAATAGTTTCTGAACCAGGTGGTGTGGGTTCTGTACCTCCAGCTTAATGGTGGCAGTGAAAAGAGGGCATGGCCCAGATGGTGGGAATCCTTGATGATAGATGCCGTCGTCTTCAGGCGGCTTCGCGTGTGGATGCTTTGTAGAGGCTGTGCCCGTGATGGACAAAGTTGAGTCCACTACTCTCTACAGCCTCTTGTATTGCTGTGCATTGGAATTGCTGTACCAGACCATGATACAACCAGTCAGAGTACTCTCCACAGCGCATCTGTTGAAGTTTGTGAGAGTATTCGGCGACATACCGAATCTCTTTAAACTTCGAAGAAAGTAGGTGCACTGGCGCCTTCTGCACGATTACATCTATGTGCTGGGGCCAAATCAGGTCATCCTAGATGTTAACACCCAGGAATTTGCCTGGCTGGGTACAAAACACTGAAATATGACTCATTCCTATCTTTCTCCTTTCCCAACTCCTCCACAAAATCGTGTAATATCAGAGAAGCATGGAGATTGCTCTCCCTGGGTGCTTCACGCTTGTCTGATCAAGTCCCATTTGCTATTAACCTTATGCCCACCAATTCTTGAAATTATAATGCACCTCCTTTACAATACAATACAATATATCTTTATTGTCATTGTACAGGGGTACAACGAGATTGGGAACGCGCCTCCCATACGATGCAATAAATTAATTAGCTAGTCAGTATTAATTTAAACAACCCAATGAAACAAATTAGAACAGTTTTAAAACAGAATAAAGTGCAAGTAGATCTGTGCTGGTTCATTGTGCGATGTGACCATAGCAACTATGGCCCTGGGGATGAAGCTGTTCCTGAGTCTGGAGGTACGGGCGTAGAAGGCCTTGAAGGCGAACTGCCCGATGGTAGAAGTTCGAACAGACTGTTGCAGTGGTGTGAAGATTCTTTGTGGAAGCTGGTGGCTTTTCTGAGGCATCGTGTGTTGTAGATGCCCTCCAAGGCTGGTAGCTGTGTTCCGATGGTCCTCTGAGGTCTTAAGATGTGCAGATAAATTTAAACTGGAAATTTTCACTTTATTCTTACAGCGGGTGGTGAATGTTCTGCCCCTGAATGTTGTGGAGGCCAGATCATTAGAAGTATTTAAAGTGGAGGGAGGTAATTTTTTTAAAGATCAGGAAATTGAGGTTTATGGGAATCAGCCAGAGAGGAGGAGTTAAAACGTGGAATGGAGCAGCTTTGATCGTATTAAATGGTGGGACAGGTTTGAAGCCCAGTGGCCTATTCTTCATATGTGTAGAGAGGAACTGCAGATGCTGGTTTAAACCGGATAGACACAAAAAGCTGGAGTAACTCAGCAGGTCAGACAGCATCTCTGGAGAAAAGGTGACGTTTCCGGTCGAGACCCTTCTTCAGACTATTCTACACGTTGGCTATTGTGAAATGAAGACCTTCTGCCCATTTCCTTTGTCAGGGACATTAGATTAACCATTACATCAGCACTTAGACGTTATGTGGTGTAGGATTGGAATGTTTATGGTTGGGAGGGAGTGGAAAAAGAGAACCCGAAGATGCCAAGAAGAGGTTATAGACAGATGATACATGTTGACACCATTCGTCATGATATTGTGTCAGCTAAGATAGACTTGGCAACATGTATATTGTTGAGGACGCCACCTCTTTCAAAACAAGGGAGTGTTGCCCTTCGATAAATGAAAGCTGTGGTCGACCTCCCAGTCAACAGCAGTGGAGAGGAATGCGAACCGCAGACAAGACAAGGAGGTATTGTGATGCCATATTTGGGCCGGCTTCGACATTCTCACCTAGGTTTGACCATAATGTAATCTACTTTTGTGGCAGTAGAGGCAAGGTCCCTTGTGGATTATAACATGATAAAATATTGTGGGTTCATTGCACATTCAAGCAGGTAAACTAGGACGACGGAAGCAATTCCAGACTCAACAAAGAGCCTTCGTCGGAAACATTGGCAGGGACAAACATTTCAGTGCACCAATTAAATTGTGATTTGTGAAGCACTCTGGCTTGTGGCCATTCATTGCTGAAAATAATTACTGAACTGCTCAGATTCAAACCATTTTTATTTACCCTTTAATATTTTGATGTGGTCTGTGTGAAGTTGACCAAGCTGGGCTGTTTTCAGTAAAGTTGTTTTATTTCATGTGGTTTGGTTTGCGAAACGGCAGGAAAGTTTGTCCCAAAGCACGAATGGTGCCCAGCTCATCTTTGTGCCAAGGGTCTCCACATTAATTTCCTTGTAAAAACAATTCCTGATCTAAGCTTTTATGAATGATAGTGAGCAAATGAAAGGAAGTTCCCGGGGCACTCAGTCTATTCCTAGTTACTCTCTATCTCACATTAAAACAAGATATTGCATTTCAAATCTGAAGTACATTGAGGTCGTCTAAGGATGGAAAGTTGTACAGAAAGGTGAATTTATCTTTTCTTGAGTGGCTTCGACTGAAGATGAGGATCCATGGTCTTGTAGGATTGGATGATAGAGATGGTGCAAGAGAACCTATTATTAACGAGTGGGGGGGACAGAGTTTGAAGCTAAAGATTGAAGCCCACAACAGCTCTAATACTAAACCGTTCACCAATTTCAATTTTTTGTCTGATTTTGCTCAGACAGGAGAGGTATTTGTGGCCATCTGAAAGGGGGTCTTTCGTCCTTTACTGTCCCCACAACATGGTCATGTGCTTTGGTTGCACCACCCATTATTTCTGCACTGAACTGGTCTGTGTGCATGCAGGGGGACATAGTGCGATATATACACAGTGGGAATGGCCTCACGAGTTCTGGGCAAATTGATCTAGGGGATAAATTTTCCATCTTTGGAAGAAAATTGCTACAAAATATTTTTGTAGCTATTTTAGTGCAAGTGGGATATAGAGTTTATAATCTACAAAGGAAAGTGAGTGCTTGGCTGGTTCACATTTAAAAGGAGCTAAATGGTCTGTTGTATCACATTTAATACCTGTCATCAGGCAGAGCAGCCAAGCAGCACAGGCTCATTCCACACACTCCTTGCCTTGATTTAATTAATTGTGTGCATGCTGCAAATACTCATTGTGGGAGATTTATGGGCTTCACAGGGAAACATGCATTATCTCAAACTGTAATCAAACCAGCATGTATTTCTCAGTTGTCTGACTCTACTTTGTCTACTGATACAGCTAAGATACAGTTTCCTTATCTCATAAAAACACCAAACATAAAGTCTACGACTCAGTTTACATGGTGACCTGGAACAAATTTAAGGCAATATGTTCTAACTGTTCTTCAAATTTTCTAAAATCATTTATTTTTCAATTTCCTGGCTTTGCATCAGTCATGTGCTACAATTAAAGTGGAGAACATAAATGTGACACAGGGTACATAATCCCATTCCCTGCCAGCCATTCGCGTGTGCTTTCCAGTGATAGTCACTGGATACTTGGAGAATTGGCTGGTTTTGTTTTGCATCTTCCCTTACCCAGGGTGCATTGAAGACCAGTTGTTGCTCCTGCTGAGACGTAAGCTCAACTTTTAGTCTCAACATTTTTCCATCTTTTTCTCCTTTTTAAAATAGCCCTTGTTTCACCTTCTGCTTTTCATATTTTTTCCTCTTGTGTATTTCCCAATGAGCTGTAGGATTGGAGAGCGTGTTATTTCTTTTCACCTTATTACACATGTCTATATGAAACCTTAAGACACGATAATTAAACATTGTCATTCGCTTCAAGACCACTGGAGCAGTCCTTTCTGCATTGTACGGTTTTACATTCTCTCACTGTCTCCTGAGAGAAAGCAAGAAATCACTGGCACAAAATGTAGAGCACACGATCACAATCCCACTGAGAGTTTGTGGCTATTTTAGCAGGAGAGTATGAGGCCCAAATGTGACACAGTAGAACAATAGGCACGTTTCCCAAATTTTTGTGAACTGAGATAATATCTTTACAATAAATAAAAAAGGGATCAGATATTGCAAAATAAATTACTTATTGGATAGAAACCAATCATTGAGAAAATATGAAAGGTTGTCAGGCTGTGATTAGTGGTTTACCAAAGGGATTCATACCTGCACCTCTGCTAATCACAGTGTATATCAATGATTTGGCCAAGGGGGACCAAAGAACACAAGGAGCAAGGGGTCACCACCTGGCCTCTCAATATGATCAGGACTGAACAGCCTCAGGCCTCAAATGCTCAGCCTCAATTCCCCCACCTTTCAAAAATTAATCTTCCTCCTCTTTAAATAGATCGAGTGATCTGGCCACTGTAATCAATGGGCAGAGAATTCCAAGCTTCAGCACTCCCTGAGGGAAGAAATTCCAGTACACCTCCGTTTGAAATGACTAGCCCCTTGTAACTATGTCTATTCAAGTCCTTTCCACTCAATATTTCCCTTCTCGTGCGCCTTAGCATCTTTCATGTTGCAGTAAAATAAACTCTGTCTTCTCGATTCTAATGAAAACTAATCTATCTTTTGTAGCCGTTTGTGCCGGAACAACCCTGTTGCCCAGGCATCAGCATCACGAATCTCTTCTCAACTGCCTCCGATGCTAGGTTAGCCTTTTGCAAATAAAGGAACCAAAATATACATAGTACTGCAGTGGGGGCCTCACCAACACCATGTACAATTATAACAATACTTCTCTGTTATCAAACACCAATACACCAGTAACAAAGACCAATATGCTATTTGCATTCTTAATTATTTGCTGTCCCTGCATGCCAACCCTTTGCATTTCATACATTTAAACACCTTGATCTCGCTGTACTCCACTTATTTGCAGTTTCTCTCTGTTTAGATAATTTGCCTTTCAATTCTTCCTGCCTAGGTGCATGGCCTCTTATTTTTCTACATTCTTACAGTAATGTTAACTGATCCATGTGAAATGATGTGCCGATTGACCTGGTTCCCTGCTTCCGACTATTCAGCTCAGTTTGCCAAATTGTTACCCTTTCTTTCAATCTATTCATATTTTCTTGAAACTTCCAAACTTAATTTCAGCCTTCCCTCCCACCTATTTTCATGTTATCAGCAAACTTATATCTTACACTCTGCCTCATCTTCCATATCATTAACATAGACAGTAACTAGTTGAAGGCCAAGAATTGATCCTTTGTAAACTTCACTAATGATATCTTTCCAGCCTGAAAAAGACTCATTTATTCTGAATCTTTCTCATCCATGTGTTAACCATTCTTTAGTCCATGTTAACACATTTCCCCAATACCATAAAGATGTGTCATGTTTCCAAGTTTGCTGATGATACAAAATTAGAAGTGATTGTGAGCTTGGAGGATGTAGAGGCTTTGGTGAGATGAAGGCAAGCAGAATGAGTGGGTAAGAATTTGGCAGATGGAATATTAGGTAGAAAAATGTGAGGTCACCCAATTTGGAACACAAAATAGAAAAGGATTTTTTTTAAATGGCAAACTATTGGTTGGTGTTGTTTTGCTCAAAGGGGTCTAGGTATAGTTTAAAGGAAACAAGTCATAGAAAGTCTACGTGCAGGTGAAACAAATGAATAGTAAGGCAAATGGTATATTTGGAGTATGGAAGCTTTAATGCGATTGTATAGGGTCTTGGTGGGACCACATCTGGAGGATTGTGCACTGCCTAGTTTTTCTTACCTAAGAAAGGACGTGTTTGTCACAGAGGGTGTGTAGTGAAGATTCCCTGGATGGATGTACTAATTGCGGAAGGATTAAGCGGACTGGAAGGAGATCTTGTTAAAAATTACAAACTTCCTAGTGGATTTAACAGGCCAGTTGCAGGGAGGATGTTTCTTCTCAACGTTGAATCCAGAATCAGGCATAACAGTCTCAGGGTAAGGACTAAACAGTTTGGGTCAGAGATGCAGAGAAATCTTTTCTTCTAAGGGCAGAACATCTTTGGAGTTCTGTTTTCTGGAAAGATGTGGAAGATACATTATTGAATATATTTCAAGACGCAGATCAATTGGTGTCTGGATATTAAAGAAATCAAGCAATCTAGAAATAGTGCAAGAAAGCAGAGGTGGAGTCGAAGATCAGCCATGACCTTGAGTGGAGCAGCAGACGCATAGGGCCAGTTGGCCAACTCCTGCACTGATATCTTATACACTTAATTGAAATTGAAATCTTTGCTACTGTGAATGGCCTCCTCCTGTTCCCTCCCTCTCTTCCCTTCCATTACCAGGAATCTCAATAGTCTTCTGTGAAGTTGATTGCAAGAGTTCTGTCCATCATGACTGTTTCCACCTAATTCCACTTCACCGTCCACAGAAGCTGGGAAACCTTACTGTCGTTTTAGTCTGAGGGATGCTGAAAGATTCCATTTCAGTTTTTAATCCTCTCTGTAATCCATTGTTTATTGTAAGGACCTGCCCCATGCTGTGTAGTATTTCATTCAAGCCAGTTGTTCCATAAGTAAATATTCTAAATGAATTAATTTAGTTTCATTTAGCTTTAGTTCAGTTTATTATTGTCATGTGTACTGAGCTACAGTGAAAAGGTTTTGTTTGTGGGCTATCCACTCAAAAAGACTATACATGTTTACAATCATGGTTTAGAAAGGAGCAGATTTTGCAAAATACCACACATTTCAGTGTGTGGAATTTTATATTCAATTAACGTTATTTTGCTACTTTTCAGTCTTCCCAAAAACCTCTCTTTGTATCCGCTTTGCCAGATGTCAACTTCTCTACATCGGCGAGACCAAACGCAGGCTCGGCGATCGTTTAGCTCAACACCTTCGCTCAGTCCGCCTTAACCAATCTGATCTCCCGGTGGCTCAGCACTTCAACTCCCCCTCCTACTCCCAGTCTGACCTTTCTGTCATGGGCCTCCTCCATTGTCATAGTGAGGCCCAGCGCAAATTGGAGGAACAGCATCTTATATTTCGCTTGGGCAGTTTACACCCCAGCGGTATGAACATTGTCTTCTCCAACTTCAGATAGTTCCTTTGTCCCTCTCTTTCCCCTCCCCCTTCCCAGTTCTCCCACTGTCTTCCTGTCTCCTACTGCATCCTATCTTTGTCCCGCCCCCTCCCCTGACATCAGTCTGAAGAAGGGTCTCGACCCGAAGCGAAACCCATTCCTTCTCTCCTGAGATGCTGCCTGACCCGCTGAGTTACTCCAGCATTTTGTGTCTACCTTCAATTTGAACTAGCATCTGCAGTTATTTTCCCACACATCCTTAGCCCCATATATTTGCCTTCTTGTTGTCAAATTTATTTTCGCCAATCCCAGCTTTTGCTGTTTATTGCCCACCAGCATCCTTGCTTTGGACATGAGATGTTTCTTTACACGGGGAGCATCGTACAAATCTTGGCCAGAGCTCTGCTTCCCCTGTGTTGGGATTCTGAGTGCCAGGAGCAAATGTCTCATGTCTTCCTTTTGCCTACGGTTAACTGCAGTGCGGACGGATCTGTTGGTTTTGCAACAGCATAGCATGTTTGTGGTTAGCCCACTTTTCATGGAAAGTTCCACTCTGCCAACAAGGAAGTAAAAGATTTATTATAATTGCATCAAAGTTTTGAATGAAGAAAAAAAACCTTTGGAAAATAATAATCAATTCCATGTAAAACATGTTGAAAATGTCAGCAGCGACATTTCACTAAGATCAATTCCATCTGATGCTTCAGAGGTTCTTATTAACATTGACAGTCATTATGTTCCACAATATAATACAACACAACATTATTTTATGTAGGAAAACATATGGATTAAATGAAAGCCAGTGCCCATTTGTAACATGAGTACATGCTAGGTTTGTAACACATGCTGTATTCGATTAAAACAAGGAAGGCCAGGTCATGCCCAAATCCAAGTTTAAATGGGCATTAAACATACCTCATACTGTTGTTCATCAACTACAGCTCAGAGTTCAATATTTTCATCCCTTCCAAACTCGTTGTCATACTCAGGAAACTGGATCTGCAACTGGATCCTCGACTTCCCTATCAACAGACCTCAATCAGCGCAAATTGGCAACAACTCTTCCTCCTCACTGACCATTAGCACAGGGGCATCTCAGGGCCAACTGCTCAGTCCCCTGCTCAACTCTTTCTATGTCCATGACTATGTAGCCAGACACAGCTCCAACACCATCTTTAATTTAGCCAATTACACTATCATAAGCCGAATAACAGGTAAAGTTGAGTCAGAGTACAGGAGGACGATCCATAATCTTTGAACGCTCAAGAATGACGGAGGCTATAGAAAGTGGTGAACATTGCCCAGTCCAAACTGATCTCCACACCATCGAAAGGATCTGCAGGAAGCTCTGCCTCAAGAAGATAGCAAATATCTTCAAAGACCCACACACATCACCCTGGCCACGCTCTCTTCTCACTGCTACCATCAGGAAGAAGGTGCAGGAGTCTGGGAACCATAACCTTCAGGTTCAATAACAGCTTCTTCCCATCAACCTTCATGTTCCTGACCCACCCTACACAACCCTGAAAACAGCCCAGCCTCCGCGCCGAATCACTACCGACTTTGCACTACAATGGTTGCACCACAGTTTTTTTTTTTGCACCATCATGGTCTAGTTTGCTTAGAATAATATTTAATCCATTGTGATGTTTGGTGTTGTTGCATCCAATGTGCCTGTAAAACTGCAGCAAGTCAGAATTTAAATGTTCTGGTTCACATTTGGTGTTCATGACAAAGAAAATTAGTGAATCTTGAATAGTATTCTTACAAAGATTGGTGACAGCAGATTTACACAGTCAGACACACACACACACTCACAAAAACATACACACACACACACACACACAGTCTCACTCACACACGCTCACCCTCATGCACTCAAACATCCAGTCACACTCACACATCCACAATCACACTCCCACAGTGCCACACTCACAAGGTGCCACACTCACACAGTGCCACACTCACACAGTACCACACTCACACAGTGCCACACTCACACAGTGACACACTCACATACGGTCTCACAAACACATAGTGCCACACTCACACAGTGCCACACTCACATACGGTCTCACACACACACAGTAACACACTCACACAGTGCCACACTCACACTCACACAGTGCCACACTCACACAGTGCCACACTCACACTCCCACAGTGCCACACTCACACAGTGCCACACTCACACAGTGCCACACTCACACAGTGCCACACTCACACGGTGCCACACTCACACGGTGCCACACTCACACGGTGCCACACTCACACGGTGCCACACTTACACAGTACCACACTCACATACGGTCTCATTCAGACACATACAGACACATTCAGTGACAGTAAACCGAGATGAAGCTATTGCAGACATTTGTTCATGTTGCCATTAGTATTATCACAAGAGGGAAAGAGGAAATTGGCAGCTTTCTCCAGCAACTCCATAATGGAATCCCTATTAGTTGCATGTGTGGAAAGGAAAATTCTAAATAGTACAACCACAGACAGGCAGGATCAGTTGTGGTAAAATGTCTCTTGCCAACTGTCAGTAGGGGAAGGAATGCACCCCTTACACTCACGCAGCCCACCTGTAACCTCAGACAGATTTACATGCTGTGACCACTGATTAAATCACACCTCTTGCCACTTTGACGTATACAAACCAATGACTTGGCTATGTGTGTTGTTCCATCAGTAATGCATCCCCACCAAATAAAAGAATAAGAATTCATTACCAACAAAACCACAAGCAGTGAAAATAAAGATGTCTTCAAATCAGGGGCATCAGCAAAAATTGGGCCATCTATCCATGAGGGGGAAATAAAGGGCAGTAAATTAGTCTCGGCTACTCTAACTCAACACAACATAGCAAAAGTCAACAATTAGACGTTGATGCTCCTTCATTACAAAATGAGCTGAGTGCCACAGGAAAAATGAGATATGAAATTAAAGAAATTAGATCATAATCATACTCATTATCATGATCGTAATTTATTAGCCAAGTGTGTTTTGCAACATACGAGGAATTTGGTTTGCCTTACAGTCATAACAAAAAAGCAAAAAGACACGCAACTACATAAAAATTGACATAAACATCCACCACAGCGGCTCCTCCACGTTCCTCACTGTGATGGAAGGCAATAAAGTCTTATCTTCTTTCCTCCCGCCGTTGGGGGAGTTGAACCATCCGCAGCCGGTGATGGAGCTCCCTCAACGGGGCGATCGAGCTTCCGCATCGGGGCGGTCGAAACTCCTGCAGCTTGGAGTTCCCGAAATCGGTCTCTCACTGGAGACTGCGTGCTCCACGATGTTAAAGTCCGCAGGTCCCGCAAGCTTGGGTCAGTGTAGAAGAAGCACATTCACATCTCATTGCCAATCTGAAGCAGGGTCCCAATCCGGAAAATCACCTATTTGTGTCGGGAGGAACTGCAGATGCTGGTTTACACAGAAGATAGACACAAAATGCTGGAGTAACTCAGCGGGACAGGCAGCATCTATGGATAGGAGGAATGGATGATGTTTTGGGTTGGGATCCTTCAGGTGGTCTGACAGATGCTGCCTGACTCGCTAAATTAATCTAGCACTTTGTGTCGTTTTAAAAGAACCCTTTACTGTCTACTTTGAGGAGCTCAGCCCAGTTTTAGTAACTGACGCACCAAATCCTGGAGCTTTTGAATGCTCTATTTGCATCGTAGCTCAACCTGCATCTGAAGCTATGGTTGCTTTATAGGGCAATAAAAAATGGTGTTTGAAAGGAAAAGCTAATTAGTTAACAGAGGTTTAGTAGCACATTTCAAGTCCTGACATTGTTTTCAGTAAATTAACAACGTAAAAGAAAGAATGAATATACTGCTTGTCTGGTTGACACAGAGAGCCTCAATGCCAATGACCTTTTAATTACAGTCGCCATTGTACTGTAGAGAATTGTAGCAGCCAGCTTATGCCCAGCAAGGTCCCATAAACAGCTATGGGATTTATAATGAACATCTGTTTTATGATGATGTGCAGAGCACAGGAGAAGTCCCCTGCTGGTTTTCAAAATTGTGCCGCAGAATGTATTTTATTCATGAGAGAAACCAGACGAGACCTCAGATTAACATCCCTTTTGAAAGACAATGCCCCTGGCAGGGCTACAGCCCATCAGCATTGTAATGAGTTTAAATTGTGTGTTCATGTCCTCAGAGCAGTTTTAATTTACAGCCACCTAAATCAGTAGTGAGTCTTACAGTGAGCCACGCTAGTGCTCCACGTTACCTTGTTCTAAGGAGCACGAATGTATGTTGTATCTATTGATTGTGAGCATTGAAGGTGTAGGTAATCTGAATGATTATCTAGACTAATTTTTAATGCTTCACAAAACTAAGACTCCAATGGATTCCGTGCAAGTAATTTGTGGTTCCATAATGATTTTACCACATACCAGGATTGGGGTGTGGCTGAGGTAAGGTACACACAAGGTAAGCTAGAAAGCATCACCGATCAAAAGCATCACCTATCCATTCACTTCACCGATGCTGCCTGACCCCTTGAGTTCTTCCAGCACGTTGTGTTTTGCACAAGTCAAGCAGCTCCTGCTTGAAAGAAAATGCAGCAAACTATGGAAATATCAATGTCTCCTAAAGCTTTATTTTTCACATTGTCTGAATTATTCTGCACTCTGGTATTTTTTCCTTTGCAATACCTGCTCTGCTTGTGAAATGGCTTGGTTGTACTCATGTATACCATGAGTTAATTAGATTGCGTGCAAATAAAGGTTTTCACTGTATCTCAGTACAATAATAAACCAATACCAATCCAAGAGGGTGAATCCAAATCATTCACATAGAGAAGTTAGAAGGGTAGGTCCAAATGTCATAGTCTCTGATAACCTGTGTACATAGGAATAGGAAAATGCACAGACAAGACCAGGTGCATGATTTATACATAATCACATACCTATCACCACGTGTTACAGATAGGAGTCACCACTACCTTAAAATTCTAAACCTACCTTGGGGCAAAGATACAAAGCTGGGGACAGAAGGCTGTATTGATTATTACGTGACGCTTAATAATGGTGCATCTGTAGAAGTTGGTTAGAGTTGTTGGAGACGTCAAATTTCTTTAGTCTTCTGAGGAAGAAGAGGCATTGGTGTACTGCTGTAACTGCAAAGTGGTTTGGTCAGGACAAGTTGTTGGTGATATTTACGCCGAGGATGGTGAAGCTCTCAACTATCTCCACTTCGGCACCTTTAAAGGCTGACTGGGATGAGGCCAAGCTTTATAATATGTAGCAATTTAATTCCTTTCTCTTTTCCTTTCTAGATATTGATGAGTGCTCCTTTGACAGAACTTGTGATCACATCTGTGTGAACTCTCCTGGAAGCTTCGAATGCTTTTGCCACAAGGGTTACACATTATATGGACTGACACACTGTGGAGGTAGGCTAATGTTTTTCATTCGCACTGAGAAGGTTTGAAAATGCAGGGAACTGGCAATGAGTAGTTGAATAAATGGTATATTATTAAATCTGAGTCATCCCTTGTGACCTGTTTATATCAGGACATTCCATGACCTGAGGTCTGTAATTTGTGGTATTGTAAAATAGATTTTGTTAGATAATATGCACCCTTATTATCATTCCATATCCGATCAGATCTGTAGCCCAGAGGTTGTTGTCTGTGTTGATGACATTGATATGGGATGGTAAAAAACAAACTGTATTCTGAGAAGTGAGTTGTGGTGGAGACACATAGCTGACACAATGCCAGCATCAAATAGATTGCCAATGAAATAATTCCTGATACTCAAGTAAGCAGGAAAGTGCAGTGGCATCTGAAGAAGCCTTATCCACATTTTGCACATTTACACTTATTCCTCATGTACACTCTTACCCCTCACCCCGCTGGTGCAACCCAACGCAGCTCACAATCCTCACCCACCAAATCCCAATAATCACTCTGAACTTCAATAACCTCCACCCACCCCAACTACTGAAGCCTTTCACCGTGACCTCCAATCTCCCAGTGGCTTCTCCACCATATGATGACAGATCTGCCATTCACCAGTCACACCACTGCTTTCCGAAACACTAATCCTCCGAACCCACTCTTCCCCTTCTTACTAATCTGGTAATCATAATTTAGTACCAACCCCGCTGAACCAACACTATTAAGATCAGGTGCCTGACTCTTTTACCAAGTTCCAGTACATTCCCTACAACTGATCCCTCTCCAACTGGACCTCCCTTATCCCAAATGACCCCGACCCCGACCCAATCCTGGACTTACTTGAAGAAACAAGAAACTGCACAAAAGAAGACACTGAGTGCTGGAGTAGCTTAGCGGGTCAAGCAGCATCTTAAGAGACCATGGATAGGTAATGCTTCACTTCTGAAGAAGGGTCCCGTCCCGAACAACCCAAAACATCCACATTCTCCAGAGATGCTGTCTGACCTGCTGAGCTACCCAAGAACATTGTGCCTTTTTTTTCTCAATACCAGCATTTATTAAAAAAACATTGGTCAGGAGCCTTCTTCAAACTTTGTTAGGGATGGGGGTGGGGGGGAGGAAGGAATAAAGCTGGAAGAGACTTACTTGATTTCCTCATCATGCTCTGCCATGGGCAAATGTCTGTCTAAAACTCAAAATAATTATTTCCATCTCATCCTCTTAACAATATTCAGTGCCATTATTCAGACTTGTTGAAGTGGTGATCAGTGTGTTGTGCTTTGTTGAGATTGATCAGCCAGAATTACAGGAACTAGCAACCATTATATCTCTCAGGGGGAGGAAAAGATGAAGCAAGGGAAATTATTAAAAAGCTACGGAGAAGTGGGAAAGTTTGGATGGCCTCAATAGAACTTCTTCTGTATTGATGGGCCTCATGCCCTCTGTGGTGCCCTGCTCTTCTTTTAATTCCCTTCAATTCCTCGACTCCATCTCACCCTGGTGGAAATTCACAAAACCTCTCTGGTTCAAAAGGCAAAAATATGCTGGTTGATAGGGGATCATCTGATACGGCATAGAAGGATGCTTAGCTCATCCTTGCTTGGCTCACCTTGGATGGGAGCTGCTTCAGCTGTCATAGTTGCTCAGCATTCTCATTTAGGGATGGATAAAAGATCTATTAGCTAATTCATATTCTTTCCTCATTTACTGATCAGAGTTCCTTCACATCCTTTAATCATTTACTGCTTCTTAAATCAGAGTCCTCATTCTGATTTTTAATGCTCAAATGCCTCACAGATTTTTAAATATTGTTCATCACTCAAGGGAGACACTGTCACACATCTAGTAGCTGCCTCATGGCTCTAACAACAGGAAATAAGGATGACCTCTGAAGCTGCCTGTTTATACGCTCACCCTGCGATCATATAGGTTTCCACCAGATGCGCTGATTTTCTTCCATGTCCCAAGGATTTTCAGGCTGGTAAATCCATTGATTGCTTCACATTGTCCCAGGTTTGCAGGTGAGTAAGTGGTAGAGTCTCTGGAGAACATGGATAGGTGACGGTTTGGGTCTGGACCCTTTTTCAGACTGATTGCTGAAAGACCTGTTTCCACACTGTGTGATTCTCTGACCCAAGACTCCTTCTCAATAACCAACAATAAATCGTTCATTGTTTGGTCTCCAAGACAATTTCCAATTGCATACTGTAATCACTAATCATCTGTGTGTTCATTCACGTCTCAGTAAGGATTGGTCTTGAGAAGTCAAATGCTTTAAGACACCAGATAAAGAGGGGATTGTGCTTTTAATTATGATAGAGTGGATTCACACAGCTATGTAAATAAAATAAAATCAATTGAGCAACCTAATAGTTGTGAAATGGTATCCTCTCTTCAGGTAGAATGATTAGATTGGAAAGTGCTGAGTTTTAGATTTATATATCATATTCGGTAAGAGTGAACCTGTCTCTCAAGTCTTGGAAACCAGATATTGTTTATCTTCCAATTCTTGATCTTTAATAATATGCTGTAAAGTGAATCACAACTATCGTCTGATATAATGCCAGCTTTGTTCATACCACAGAAAAAAGAAAAATAATTATGACAAAAGTCCAAAAACGTATGTTACAATTTTCAGAAATGTATGTTAATAATTGACTGACTTCCATTATAACAGTGAAAAAAATGACATTGTCCAGTACATTAAGAGACTAGTGAAAACTATTAAGTAGGATTAATAAACTGGGCACAATGAAATTTAAGAACACTTTTAATCCAATTTCCCACAGTTTATTAACATACTGAAGTAACATTCACTAATGGGATGTGCTTCAAGAATGCTGACTGAGTTGCTAGTTGAGGCTTTTCACTCTAGCATATTTAAGATCCTGTCTTAACTAGTTCTATTTTGCTGAAAGATCTGTTTTAAGTCAGTACCTTATTATTATCTGTAAACTGCAGCGAGCTACTATTATTTTCTAAACATTTCCTTACACCTGGGATAGAAGTGTTGTTTGAGATTCAGAATTGGTACAACGGGTACCTTTGCCACCACTTCAAACTGAAAATGGTAAAGACTGCTTTGCAAGTATCTGAACAGCTAACAGATCACAGAAGGTTCAAGAATCAGATCGTAATTCCATTGGCCTGACACTGGAAAGAATTCAATATAATTACAGTTTTGGCCAAACAGTTATAATGATTACAATGAGTTGCTGTAAAAAAATATACGACTGAAGGACTGTATAATTATAGTTTAAAATTACTTTATAATTGATGAAAGACAGTGAGTGTCCCAGTACATTGGATATATTTTAAACAGGTTATTTGTTCTCTTCTAAAATATGTCTCTATAGGACATTTATTCACAAAATGCTGGAGTAACTCAGCAGGTCAGGCAGCATCTCGGGAGAGAAGGAATGGGTGACGTTTCGGGTCGAGACCCTTCTTCAGACTGATGTCAGGGGGGCGGGACAAAGGAAGGATATAGGTGGAGACAGGAAGATAGAGGGAGATCTGGGAAGGAGGAGGGGACGGGAGGGACAGAGGAACTATCTAAAGTTGGAGAAGTCGATGTTCATACCACTTTAGTTGGATGTTCTCCAACTTTCGATTTGTACCAGCATCTGCAGTTATCTTCTTATACTCTCTATAGGACATGATGCTCCCACTGTGTAGACAGCTTGTGTGTGACATAATCCAGATTACTTATCATGTGAAAATCACCTTCGCATGCATCTTAAAAATTATTCTTGTATCTGTGATGATTCGAAAAAGACCAGGAGAGTAATAATATGAGAGGTGAACTTTGGAAGTGTGTTTAGGAGGAACTCATTGACAAGTATTTAGAACACGTGCAGGCAGAGGAGATTAGTTTAACTTGGTGCAATGTTCAGCACAGATATTGTGGACTAAAGGGCCTGTTCCTGTGCTGTACAGCTCTATGTTCGAGGAAGGAAGCCTTGCAAGACTTGATTCTGGGCAAGGAGGTGAGCTATGTAGAGCAGATATCGGTGGGGAAATATTTAGGGAATAGTGATCACAATAGCAGATTGGTTAGAATAGCATAAGGAAAACATAAACAAATTGGAGAAAAGCCAGATTCAATGAGTTGAGAATAGATCTGGCCTAGGTAAAATTGGAAACTGGAGATATCTTCCTTGGAACACGGGATGTTGATAGGAGATCTGAGAGGTTTATTTAAAATCATTGTTCCCTTGATAGAAGGATCAAGAACCAGGGAATGTAGAATGAAAAGCCATCAATGGTATGAAGATACTTTTTCATGTTTTAGAATCTGTCTGTGGGGATTCAAGCAAGGCAGTCAAAGGGGAAATGGGTATGTACTTAAATGAAAAAGAATGAGTTTCAGTTCAGTTTAATTTATTGTCACGTGTACCGAGGTACAGCAAAAAGCTTTTGTTGCGTGCTATCCAGTAGACTAGACTAGGATGGGAGAGTAGGCCCAGCTGTATTGTCCATCAGTAGAGAAAACAAAGACTTCATAGGCTTTTCCAGTTCTGTAATCTGCAGCCTGGAGTCAGTTTCTATGGACTGGAGTCAGTTTTGGGAGTGATAGCCACGATATTTTCTGGAGAATTTGATAGAATGTCATTTTTACAGCATTAAAAAGTTATTATTAATATCCATAAAGGCCATTTCAAACAGTACTTTAATAAGAAGTAATCATATGATTTAATTAGAGCAGGCTCCTTCCTTTAATGGCATTCTGTTTCAGGAACAATGGGCAGTAGGAATCTCATTTCCCATGTTTGTAACACCCCCTTTGAAATCAGTGATCTCAGGAAAGCAACACTGAAGCATCAGACCGCAATAAAACCAATGCTCTTCCAACAGATGGGAAGTGTTAGCAAGCAGTAAGTGGATGACTCACTAATGGGAGAGGAATGGCAGTCCTCAATGAGGAACAAAGGAACCTTTGCTTTTGAAGAACAAATCATGTAGGAGGTAGTCTCCTCATGCAAAAACTGCTGATGGAAGGAAGATGTCTATGCGGGTACAGGTCAACGTGGGAAAGCCAGCAGTTCCTAAAGCTGCACCGTGCAGCCAAAATCCCCTTGCAGACGAGAATGCAAAGGAGGCATTGATCAAACTTGCAGCTTCCCCACTTCGCCAGGAGAGATTTCTTTTTTTCGCTTCTCCAATGCAGCGATAAGCAGCAAAGTGGTGTATGGGGCTTATGTCAGCATGACCTGCAGGCATCCTGAGATAAGGTTTATGAGAGACTGACTGACTTCTACTCTGAGATCCGTGCATGGACTTTCGTCAGCTGGTACATGCAATTTTCAGAGGTTGCAGACAAATCTCAAATAGCAAACAGACTTCAGTGGTTTTGTCAATTTCCTCTTCAAAATTAAAAGGCCAGCATTGCCCAAAGAAATCCTACAAATTGGTTCCACATTCATAGCTTCATAGAGTTATACAGCAAGGAAACAAGCCTTTATGCTAACCCTATTTGCCTGTCTTTGGCCCGTATCATTTTGCGCCTTGCCTATCATGTCCTTGTCCAAATGTCTTTTAAACACTAATTCACCTGATCAGGTGTGAGGTCTAAGTGGGAGAACATCATCTGACCAAATAAGCGGCATTAAGAACCTTCTCCACACAAAGGGAGGCACATGAGTCAAGTCCCAACTCACAAAAATCCTGCACTGGTCAAAGTCAGGATCACCCTTGCCCTCCGAAACCTTGCCTCAGGCTGTTTCTGCTGATATATGATGTGTGTGATACTTTGCTGTTTGGTCCTGCATTGCAGAAATCCAGAAAAATACTGACAACCTTAGGTTTGGTCAATGTGACTTACGCACATCCATTGGGAAGGTACATTTGGCTGCACTCTAGGGATCCTAACAGTTCAGGAATTTGGACAGGGAATTTGTTTCTGAACATTCTGCCATTGGAGCCCTTGCACGTAACGGTGCCTCCAGAACTACATATTCTTCAGAAAATATTCCTGTTGCTCTCCCAATCTAAAAATGTACCTCTTATGGTAGCAGGCACTCATTTGTCGCCAATACTCCCTTTCCACTGAAAGAATTGTGGTTGGATTGTGATGTGATTTTTAAAAATATACATATATATAAAGGCAAATTCTTGAGATGGAAGTGTTTGGCCCCACCCCTTGGGCTGGAAGGAGTCCACAAATTCAGTGGCTGTGACATGCATGTCACAAATAATGCCACACTGGTGATGCTGGAAGGGGAGAGTAGTGTGGGAGTCCAGTGATGTTCCAGATATAACCAGGCAGCCAATGTGCAGCATTTCAATTCAATGATGTGGTATGTGTTGCAAGCGGAGTCTTGTATTGTGAACATAACTAACTGGAAAATTGAAAGGCCAGTTTGTCCAAATATTCATTGTGGGTATGAAGGAACAGCAAAACTTGTGTCAAACCCTGCAAAGAGTCCTTGAGTCTTGTCGGAGCTGAGAAGAGTGCGACTTCAAGAATTTCACCTCCATCAGCTATATGCTGCAGCACTATTTGAAGTTAATGAAACTGATTGTTGTTGGTGCATCTGAAGGATAGCAGACGTGATATTGTCCCGACACTTCCACCAAAACCAAATGTTAAACAGCTCTCCCTGTGCCCCAGTTCAAGCTTTGGTTGCGCGCTATCCAGTCAGCAGAAAGGCAATTGCAGTGTATAGATACATGATAAAGGAATAACGTTTAGTGCAAGGTAAAGCCAACAAAGTCCTTTACCTTGCACTGAACATTACTCCCTTATCACGTATCTATACACTGTAAATGGATCGATTGTAATCATCAATTGTCTCTCTGCTGACTGGATAGCATGCAACAAAAGCTTGAACTGTACTTCAGTGCACACGACAATACACAAAACTAAAACTAAACAGTTCTTCACTGCATGCCTGATGCTCTTGTATTTCAAGAATAAGCTGCACTTGTATGGAATGATAAAAATCACGAGCAAGGTGCACATGCATGTGCACATTGAAGGGTTCACGCCAAACACTCATATAAACACGAAGTCATGCTAACACTCAGGCGAGTAGCTAACCACAAAGATGTAGCCATCTTTTTAATCAGCCAGAAAGAGAAGTTTATTTTAAAGTAAGCTTCCCTCCAACAGTTGTTGACAGCTTTTACATATTATTCAAAACGTGTTTGTTATGGCAGGGATAATCAGTTGGATAGTGAAGCGTTTTCTACCTTGTACGTGACGGTACTATTAAATGATATATATTGTTTGCTTTGAACAGCCTTGTTAATCGCATAAAAATAGAATCAATGTAGCAGCAATAATCAAATGTTTTAAAACGTGTTTTTATTTTTGTATTCATGAGAACGTGTTCTCATTCTCATATAGATGCAGAGCAGCCTGAGCAGAATGCAGATCACACTTGAAGAAGTGTGCAATTTGCTATACGTACAGTCATGGGTGACTGAATTATCTAACCGATCTCGAGCTTTGATCTTTCTGAATCCACTCTTCTTGTTTGTTTATGTGGGCAAAACAACCTGATGAGCCAGCAACAACTGTAAAGCATTCCTTCTGTGCTGCTCATTCTATCGTCTTGCACTTGTGTGCTCACCACCCAGACAACGTACTGATCAAATCATTCAGGGTCACCTTCGCCATAATAGTAGAGGTTAAAGGAATATTCAGGAGTCTAAAGCAACCTGCTTTATTTTGGTTAAAACGATATTCTATTATATTCTATCAGAGTATTTTTCTTTAACCATGAGAGTATTTTTCTATAATAGAATAATCTATAATGTAGGAATATATATATATATATATATATATATATATATATATATATATATAGGGTGGTGCAGCGGTAGAGTTGCTGCCTTACAGTGCTTTCAGCACCAGAAACCCGGGTTCGATCCCGGCTGCGGGTGCCGTCTGTACAGAGTTTGTATGTTCTCCCTGTGACTGCGTGGTTTTTCTCCGAGATCTTCGATTTCCTCCCACACTCCAATGACGTACAGGTTTGTAGGTTAATTGGGTTTCTATAAATATAAATTGTCCCCAGTGTGTGTAAGATAATGTTAGTGTGCGGGGATCGCTGGTCGGCACGGACTCAGTGGGCCGAAGGGCCTGTTACCGCGCTGTATCTCTAAACTCTAAACTAAACTGAAAATAAGAGATTATACAATATCACAATTTAATCACAGTGATAGAGGGTAATTAGAATTCACGCTGTGAATTCTCATATTGGAAGCACAAGTCATTCTGTGAGTGCTAACAAGGGAGAATCCTTCCTTTGGATACCTGCATTGAATCAAAAGCTAATTTTCCACATGGAATTCCTTTGCAAAGTTCATGTTACAACTGGTGGATAAACTTGAGTTCCAGCAAACCAGGCGTGAAATTTGATCTACGTACCTGAAAATCAGTTGCACAAGAGTCTAATTCCTTTTGTTAGCTATATCATTCTTTCTTTTAGGCAACTTACCCATCTTTAGGTTTCAACGTTTTGGATCATATATCCATTTTTCAGTCACTGTCACTGGTAAGGCCAACATTTATGCTGGTTCATCGTTTCCCTTGCAAATCCGGACATTAACCACCTTCATGAACCTATGTCGTGGTGTTCTGGGACTGGAATGATTGGCCTGGTTGGACCACAACCATTCTCCTTTGTGTGAGATGTGATGCCAACCATCAGAGTATTTTTCCCTTTGATTCCCAATGACTCCAGCTTTACCAGGACTCCCACACTTGATCAAATGCCTTCTTGGTGCCAAGGCCAGCCATTCCTACCTGACCTCTGGAATTCCGTTTTTTGGTCCAAACATTGTAAGTAAGTGGTGCTTGACTGCACTGTCCACAATGCACATCATTACTTTGTGAATGATTGAATGGAGACTGACTGGGCTGTATTTAGCCAGATTAGGTTTATCCCTAAGCCCTTGAGTCGTTCCTTGGTTACATAATTAAGCAATAATCCTTGGTTAAATAATTCCAATTAACTCAATTTTGGAATGCACCACCTTTCTCTGAAAAAAAATGTGCTTGGTCTTTAATCTGTGGGGGAAATTCTGAAATACTTTTTGAAGAAAATTTATCATTGCACACTGCATAAACCATGACTTCATCTGCCAATTTCAGATGGACACAGAAGGCATGTGTCAAGCACGTGCCTATAAGCACGACTGGTACATATTGTGGAGAACCTGGGGCTAGTGCACATTAGGATATGATAGCACTGCAGAGAGTGCAGAGGAGATTTGCCAGAATGTTGACTAGAATAAAGTGCTACTGTTATAAAGAGACTGGCAAGACTAGGACTGTTTCCCCTGGAGTAGAGGGAGTTAAGAGGGACTTGGTTGAAGTATTTAAAATTATGACGGATAAAGATAGGAAACCTTACCCCAGGTCAGAGGTAGGTGAATCTCAAGGACATAGATATAAGGTAAGGGGGAAGAGATTTAGAAGGGATCTGAGGAGGATCTTTTTCACCACAGAGTAGAGGGTACGAAGAAATCACTGTCTGAAAGAGAGGTAGACAATAGACAATAGGTGCAGGAGGAGGCCATTCGGCCCTTCGAGCCAGCACCGCCATTCAATGTGATCATGGCTGATCATTCTCAATCAGTACCCCGTTCCTGCCTTCTCCCCATACCCCCTGACTCCGCTATCCTTAAGAGCTCTATCTAGCTCTCTCTTGAATTCATTCAGAGAATTGGCCTCCACTGCCTTCTGAGGAAGAGAATTCCACAGATTCACAACTCTCTGACTGAAAACGTTTTTCCTCATCTCAGTTCTAAATGGCCTACCCCTTATTCTTAAACTGTGGCCCCTTGTTCTGGACTCCCCCAACATTGGGAACATGGTTTCCTGCCTCTAACGTGTCCAACCCCTTAATAATCTTATACGTTTCGATAAGATCTCCTCTCATCAATGCATCAAGGTAGAAGTAGAGTCACAGACAACATTGAATAAGTGTATAGATGAGCACTTGTTTCCCTTGGAGCAGAAAGCTACTGAGGTGCAAAAAGATGGAATTAATTCAGATGGGTGCTACTGGGCGACAGAAGAAATACCATAAATGGCAATTGAGGCGAGGTAAATATCAACATTAAGTGATGATTAACACCACCCATTCCTTCTATCCAGAGATGCTGCCTGTCCCGCTGAGTTACTGCAGCATTTTGTGTCTATCTTCGGTGTAAACCAGCATCTGCAGCTCCTTCCTAAACATTAAACCTTCGTTGGTGCATATTTGTTAATCAAAACTACTGTAGAAAATTAGGAGTGGTTCTATGGATTTAGGTCACAGTATACCACTGAACATGGCTGAAAGTTCTAAATAACCTACTCCTGTACTATTTCCCTGTATGGACATGATGGGGAATCTCATCATTTTCAGATGGAACAGTTTTGATACTGACTACTGTTGTCATGTCAACTGATGCTTGATAATTAATCCACTTCTAATAGAATGCTTGTTATGAACTGATGTAAGATCTCACTCCCATTGTGGTTTAAGCAGACAAATTCCACGGGACACTTGCAACAGTAACCACAGTGAGAAACGATTGAAGACTCTGATCTTTTGAGGAATCCATCACAGGTTATTACATTTTCCCCTTTGATCTGGAGAATCCATCAAAGATTTAAGTCAACCAAAATTAAATAACAAGGGTCACTTGTCTACACACATCCTTAACATTACTGCCAACTGGGTCTGAGTATTTTGTGTTCAAACCGGATAGAAGTTGGGTTAAAATTAATGTGCCGGTATGTAATTTACTTGTGAACAAAGTCTGTGCATCTGTTTACATTGTAGCAAGCATGGGATGTTGGAAGTGATCATGAAACTTTGATTGAATGTGCTTACATACGTCAAACAGGTGTGACCTTTCAAGAGTCCAATGATCTCTCTCTACTTCAGCCAGCATTATAAATTATACCATGATGGGTTGACATATCCTGAATAAGGCTGTTATTAAGTAAAACATAGTGCTGGAGTAATTCAGCAGATGGAGTAGCATCTCTGGAGGAGATAGACAGGCAACGTTTTAGGTCAGGACCCTTCTTCAGACTCAGGTTGTTATTTGTTGGATACGGTATCAAAAATGTTATATCATCGAAGTAGAAAGCAGTTGTTTTTACAACTTTAATCTGTTAATATTAAAGCCCCCAATCTGACAGATCTGTATTGGCAATCAATTTAGGTGATTTTAAAGGTAGTTGATGTGTGTTTATCGCAGTTTTAGAGTAAGTCTCCATTGCATTGTCAAACATAATGTTTCCATGTTCTCCAGAGATGCTGTCTGACCCGCTGAGTTAATCCAGCACTTTGTGTCTTAATTTATTTTACTATCAGTTGGAGGATACATATTATGTTGAACTTGGGAGTGAATTCCCCTTCAAAATAGAGGTATAGAAACTTTCACATACACTTGAGAGACAGATATCTTAGTTTAGCACCTCATGGGAACGATGGATCATTCACACAAGATCTACTTTTGTTTTTGTAATTTTGAAACATTCTTGTTCCCATGTTACACACCAACCCTGGGATGAGAAAATAGGTGGTTGGTTGAGTTTGGATGCACCACCAAATTATCTGTTACAAGATCACACTGTCATCAGGCAGGCAGTCAAGAGGTGGTTCAAACCTACATTTGGGAAAATACCAAAAAGAGTAAAAGTCTTTTAACCTTCCACTTAATCAATTTCAAGTAGCAGGCAAGCAGCTCCGAGTCCATCTCGGGCACTTCACCAGCTGTGTGATGACATCAACATACAGATGAAGTAGCACTTTCAGATGTGAAACACCCCAAGGCTTTTCATGAAAGCAATTAATGAACAAAACTTGGCGAATGCTAGAGCTGAGGTAAATGCAGATGAAAAACATCTTAAAGATGGGAAATGATGAACACGTGTGATCTATTCCTCCTCCCCCCCACCCTTCCCTGCAAAAATAACCCCAGCAGAGATGAAGCTCCATAAATTGTGCTGCAGGCTCTGGAGCAAACTGGGAGACCTGCCCTTGGTATATTTGATCAGACTTATTATAATCATGTAACTAGCCTACGCCAGGAGCCTTGGGTTTGAATATATTAACTTCCATTAACAGCTTATAAAATTCAATTAGACTTACATATTTCATTGGCTTTTTAGTCCATTAATTTTTATCTTCCCTGCAGTCAATGTTTCCTCTTTGAGTTCTTCATGCTTTGATTTTCCTTTCCTTTCTAGTATATATTTTTTAATAAATCACTGAATATTAATTTCCTAGCCTTTCATTTCCTTTACTCATGTTCGTTTCTTTCGTGTCCATTTTCCTCCGTGTTGCGGTGGGAGCATTTGTGAAGCTGTTGCTATGGATACACACTTAAAGACGAGCACAAAGTCAAGCAAATGCCAGAAAATTGCCATTAATGTAATACATGTAACAGAAACTAGTCTCTGTAGAACTGACACTTAGATTGCTGCTGTTGTCACTCTTCTAATCCTACGTTATTGGGTTGTTGCTTGGATACCACAGTAGGGCATTTAAAAAGTTGTGTGTTGGAGCTGTACTCAGGTAGTAAAATTAACAACAAATAGCTTTTGCTTATCTTAGTGAAAAAATAGCTTCAAAAGGCTATTCATTTCAAAATTACTCGAGGATCCTGGTTAGAATTAGTTTAGTTTAGAGATACAGAAACAGGCCCTTCTGCACCATCCAATGATCCCCGCACACTAACACCATCCTACACACACTAGGGACGATTTACAATTATACCAAGCCAATTAATCTACAAACCTGCACATCTTTGGAGTATGGGAGGAAACCGGAGATCCTGGAGAAAACCCATGCAGGTCACGGGGAGAACGTACAAACCCTGTACAGACAAGCACCCGAAGTCAAGATGGACTCTGGCGCCGTAAGGTAGCAGCTCTACCGCTGTGCCACCGTGCCACCCTGCCCTATGCCCATAATGCATGAAAACCAGCACCTGCAAAGACTTGACAATTTATTTGTCTTCTCTTTCGATCCGCTGTACAGCGTGCCATCTGCAAATCTCTCCCCTTTGAACCATGTGGGGACTAGTTTGTGGCCATCAGTTCTGAAGGGAACTGCCAATGTAGAGCTACAAAGTGTTGGAATTACTCAGTGGGTCAGGCAGCATCTGTGAAGAAAATGGATAGGCAACGTTTCTTCAGACTGAATGTGGTGGGGGGGGGGGAGGGGGTGTGATTTTTTTTTTAGATTTAGAGATACAGCGCAGAAACAGGCCTTTCGGCCCACCGGGTCCGCGCCGCCCAGCGATCCCCGCACATTAACATTATCCTACACCCACTAGGAACAATTTTTACATTTGCCCAGCCAATTAACCTACATACCTGTACGTCTTTGGAGTGTGGGAGGAAACCGAAGATCTCGGAGAAAACCCACGCAGGTCACGGGGAGAACGTACAAACTCCGTACAGGCGGCGCCTGTAGTCATGATCGAACCTGAGTCGAGGCGCTGCATTTGCTGTAAGGCAGCAACTCTACCGTGCCATGAATGAAGAGCTGAAAGAGCTGGGGCCTGGGACAAAGTCTGGCAAATGATAGGTTAATAAAGGTGGGGGGGGGGGGGGGTAGTAAATAGTTGGACAAAGACTAGAGATGAAAAGTGAAAACAGTGAGATAAGGATAGGAGAATCGTGAATTGACAGCTCTCACTTTCCTCAAGTTAAAGGTGTGGCCATGGGCACTTACATGGCCCCCAGTTATGCCTGCCTTTTTGTTGGTTAAGTGGAACAGTCCCTTTTCCAAATGTACACATGCACCATCCCTCAACTTTCTCCACTACATTGAAGATGCTATCTAACCCGCTGGATTACTCCAGCTTTTTGTGTCTATCTTCGGTTTAAAACCGGCATCTGCAGTTCTTTCCTACACTTTACACGTCAGTTCATTACTGTTTTTTCTGTCTTTTTTTAAGATATCAACGAATGCAGCATGAACCATGGCGGTTGCAAGCACGGATGTGTTAATACAGCAGGAGCCTATCAATGCTCCTGTCCCAATGCTGGCTACAGACTGCACTGGAACAAGAAAGACTGTGTGGGTATGTGATAAATTCTGATCTCTGGCGTCCTCTATTGACACAAATGCAAATAGCAATGCTGTAGCATTATATCAAGGCACGTCACAGAAGTGTTTTCAGATCCACATTGGAGGACCAAGAGCTTAGACAAAGTTATGCCGTCTAAGCAGCACCTTTAAAAATGTGTAGAGATTTTAGAAACTCACTACAATTTCAAAATTATTCGTATTTGCCCTGCGTAATAGGCAGTCATTAGTCAATAGTTTTTAATTATTTGCTATGAGGTGACCTTTCCATATATTCTGAATTTATAGTATTCTGAAATTTCTTTGCAATAAATAAAGAAACCAATTCCCTCTGTGTCCATAACATTGAAATATTGGTTATAGAGTCATAGAGTGATACAGTGGGGAAACAGGCCCTTCGGCCCAACTTGCCCACACCAGCCAACATGTCCCAGCTACACTAGTCCCACCTTGATCCATATCCCTCCAAACCTGTCCTATCCATGTACCTGTCTAACTGTTTCTTGAACGTTGGGATAGTCCCTGCCTCAATTACCTCATCTGGCAGCTTGCTCCATACACCCACCACCCTTTGTGGTGAAGGAGTTACCCCTCAGATTCCTATTAAATCTTTTCCCCTTCATCTTGAACCTGTCCTCTGGTCCTAGATTCCCCTACTCTGTGCAGGAGACTCTGTGCATCTACCCAATCTAGTCCTCTCATGATTTTGAACACCTCTATAAGATCACCCCTCATCCTCCTGCACTCCAAGGAATAGCGACCCAGCCTACTCATTAAGATTATTGTTTATGATTAGTTCCATCAAAGGTATAGCAAGCAACAAAATTAATGGAAGGGACCTGTACATTAATTGTGTGCAAGCATTGAAGAGCTCTTAATGTCAATGTCAACAAATCTAATGGCAATAATCAATTTGTCCATGGGCCTGCTTCCACAAGGTCCAGTGGTCAGATCCAGTGGGGAGAGCAGATTGTTGATCAACTTAGATTTGGGATCAAGGCAATTATGTAAGCAGCTCTTGGTCGGGGGGGTATTGAGATTCAGTATCAAAAGGTGGTGTTGGCAGGAGGATGATAGATAGCAGCCCCCAAAGAATGAAAGATATGCATTTTGGTGGAACCAACCTGGTTTGGCACTGCAAAGACCATGTCATCCTGGGAGTGGCCACAAATGGTTCCACCCAGGACAACTTGTCTAAATTCACAAATGAAACTGTGGGCGGGGAATAACAACTTAATGGGCAACAATTTGCCCTTGAAATGGCTGATTGAATTTTCAGGATAACATAAACTAACTCGCAAGTGGTCAGTATGACATTTCGGTCCATGGTAAGTAGGTTTTCAATAGCGTAGTGCAAAACAACACTATTTCGGGTCTAAAATGTGATACCTCTACCTCTTGAATTGTGCAACGCTGTATTTCCCTCCAAGATGTTGCTTTGCAACTCAAAGAGTTGTGTGACGTATCCATTACATTCCGTATCTTCCCACTTAGAGAGGGCAGTGCATTTCCCACTTGCCACAGGTCTATTTAGTTCATAAACCATATCTAGACAGTCAGATTCTGTTTTGTGTCAATAATTATTTCATCTAATTTCAATTCAAAGTTATTTAAGGTTTTATTAATCTCATCAAATCTCTACCATTGAAGAACTTGAATTAAAGAGGGCCCAGTGTGGGGGGGGGGGGGGGGGGGAGGCGGGAACAAAGGGACTAAATTACGGGTGCTGCACTGTAAGGAGTTTGTACGTTCTCCCCGTGACCTGCGTGGGTTTTCTCCGAGATCTTCGGTTTCCTCCCACACTCCAAAGACGTACAGGTATGTAGGTTAATTGGCTGGGTAAATGTAAAAATTGTCCCTAGTGGGTGTAGGATAGTGTTAATGTACGGGGATCGCTGGGCGGCACGGACTTGGTGGGCCGAAAAGGCCTGTTTCCTGCTGTATATATATGATATAATAATAATAATAATTCATTTATTTTATATAGCGCCTTATCGGGTGCTCAAAGCGCTTTACAAAGACAATTAACATAAAAACAAACAGACAAACTATCCTGACGGAAAAGCGGCGAATAAACAACGCCAGCGTCCTCTCACGTCAGGGTCCGGCAGTAGACATCAAAAAGCACAGGACACACAGATACAATTTTTACACAAACAGCCATCATGCATTATCTTGCAGTAAAATACTTACTGTATAGGACTACTCCATTTTCGAGCGGTATCTAGCCACTGCTGATAGTTTGCACTCGGCAGTGAAAGTCATTATAAGGCTCTGACCCTCTTAAATCAAACTCCTCCCCTACTCCCCTTTTACCTTCCTCATATATTTCTTCCTTAAATCTATTTTTGATATGTAAGGTCAGAATAACCACTTAAAGTAACACAATCAATTTTAACCAGTAACTGTCAAAATAAAAGTCAGCAATATAGAAAAGCACCAGGGGACCCACTCTACAACAAGAGTCATGCATCCACTTTGGTGGCAAGAACAGGAAGGCAGATTATTATCTGAATGGTGTCAGAATAGGAAAAGGGGAGGTGCAACGAAACCTGGGTGCCCTTGTACATCAGTCACTGAAAGTAAGCATGCAGGTACAGCAGGCAGTGAAGAAAGCTAATGGCATGTTGGCCTTCATTGTGAGAGGATTTGTGTATAAGAGCAAGGAGGTCCCACTGCAGTTATACAGGGCCCTGGTGAGACCACACCTGGAGTACAGTGTACAGTTTTGGTCTCCTAATTTGAAGAAGGACATTCTTGCTATTGAGGGAGTGCAGTGTAGGTTCACCAGGTTAATTCCCGGGATGGCAGGACTGACATAAGATGAACGAATGGGTCAACTGGGTTTGTATTCACTGGAATTTAGAAGGATGAGAGGGGATCTTATAGAAACATATAAAAAATTCTTAAGGGATTGGACAGGCTAGATGCAGAAAAAATGTTCCCAATGTTGGGGGAGTCCAGAACCAGGGGTCCCAGTTTAAGAATAAGAGGTAGGCCATTTAGGGCTGAGATGAGGAAAAACTTTTTCATCCAGAGTTGTGAATTTGTGAAATTCTCTGCCACAGAAGGCAGTGGAGGACAATTCACTGGATGTTTTCAAGAGAGAGTTAGCTTTTGCACTTAGGGCTAATGGAATCAAGGGGGTATAGGGAGAAAGCAGGAATGGGGTACTGATTTTGGATGATCATTTTGAATGGCAGTGCCACCTCGAAGGGCTGAATGACCTACTCCAGCACCTATTTTCTATGTTACAGCTCTTGGTAAAGTTTAGATTGCACATAATTTGTTCAAATTCTAGTTAAATCAAAACCCAGAGACACCTTTGGAGTAAATGAATCTACTTTTTTTTCAAAAATTATACTGACCAAGAATTGTTCAGTACAATTCAGCGGAGTAAACTCGATGGTCTGAATGAACTAATTCAGCTCTTATATCTGTGTAGAAAAGAACTGCAGATGCTGGTCTAAATCGAAGGTAGTCACAAAATGCTGGAGTAACTCAGCGGGATAAGGGGGGTTCCTCTCTTCCATTATAGATGAGGCTCTCACTAAGGTCTCCTCGATATCCCGCAGCTCCACTCTTGCTCCCCCTCCCCCCCATTCGTAACAAGGACAGAGTCCCCCTTGTCCTCACCTTCCACCCCATCAGCCATCACATACAGCATATAATCCTCCAATATTTTCGCCACCTCATACGAGATCCCACTACTGGCCACATCTTCCCATCTCCACCCCTTTCTGCTTTCCGCTGAGACCATTCACACCGCAACTCCCTGGTTAACTCGTCCCTTCCCACCCAAACCACCCCCTCCCCAGGTACCGCAGGAGATGAATCACCTGCCCCTTTACCTCCCCCTTGACTCCATCCATGGACCCTGACAGTCTTTCCAGGTGAAGCAGAGGTTCACTTGCACCTCCTCCAACCTCATCTACTGTATCTGCTGTTCCGGGTGTCAACTCCTGTACAGCGGCGAGACCAAGCGCAGGCTCGGCAATCGTTTCGCTGAACACCTCTGCTCAGTCTGCCTTAACCTGCCCGATCTCCCGGTTCTTCAGCACTTTAACTCACCCTCCCATTCCTAATCTGACCTTTCTATCCTGGGCCTCCTCCATTGTCAGAGTGAGGCCCAGCGCAAATTGGAGGAACAGCACCTCATATTTCGGTTGGGTAGCTTACACTCCAATGGTATGAATATTGACTTCTCTAACTTCAAATACTGTAGCATTTGCTTTCCCTCTCTCTCTATCCCCTCCCCTCTCCCAGTTCTCCCACCAGTCTTACTGTCTCTGACTGCATTCTACCTCTGTCCCGCCCACTCCCCTGACATCAGTCAGAGGAAGGATCTCGACCCGAAACGCCACCCATTCCTTCTCTCCAGAGATGCTGCCTGTCCTGCTGAGTTACTCCAGCTCCAATGTCTTATGTCTTGTTGAAACCATTGGTCATTATGGAGATTGGAGGAGCTTAGTGCTGCCCTCTTCTGTCCCAACACTCACACTACATTGAAAATCATTAGAATTTTAATCCAACTCTCTCAGCAGGTGTATGATACTGTCAGATCAAGAGTCACACCCTAGATAGACACAAAATGCTGGAGTAACTCAGCGGGTCAGGCAGCACCTCTGGAGAGAAGGATTGGGAGACGTTTCAGGTTGAGACCCTTCTTCAGACTGAGAGTCAAGGAAAGAAGAGTCTCGACCTGAAACGTCACCAATTCCTTCTCTCCAGGGATGCTGACTGACCTGCTGAATTACTCCAGCATTTTGTGTCTATCTTCAGTGTAAACCAGCATCTGCAGATCCTTCCAACACAAGAGTCACACCCTACTTGAATTACCTTCTGCTGGCTTTAATTCTCTGTCAAATTTTGTTATAACTAACGCCTAAATTTCCTCCTAGCTTTTGCAGATGTGTAAAAATGATTTCATTCAATTTTCAGAGGCAGCGAAGTGCATGCTGGGCTCCAACCCGGCTCGAGCACAACTCTCCTGCATCAAGAGTGGGAAGAGAGAGACCTGCTCCCTCAGCTGTGCTTCCAAGGCTCACTTTCAGGCAGGTGGGTATGACTCAAAAGCACGAGCAGCGCCACCGTTCACAATCCTGTTTGACAACCCAACCTGGAGAGAGGTTTGGGCAAAACACAAAGTGCTGGAGGAACTCAGAGGGTCAGGCAGCATCTGTGGGTGGAATGGATGGTTGATGTTTTGGGTTGGGACCCTTCTTCAGACTGATGTTTTTGGGCAAAACACCAAGTGTTGGAATAACAGAAGTGCTGGACAGGCAGCATCTGAGGGAGGTTTTTGTGTCTTTCAGATTTTTCCTAGGAACAAGGTTTGATAATCATCCAGGACTTCTCTAGAGTCCTCCATAAATAATGGCCACCGGGATGCTGATGCCAGGAGACCAGGAATATAAACATAAAGGGTTTAATAACTTGGACATAGTTGTTTATTAGTTAATAATGAACATGTTTGAATAATGATTAAGAATCATCTGACTGAATATGGTTCAAGTCTATTCACTTTACAATTAATGGAGGAAACTGAGTATGGATGTGTTGGGAAAGTAATGGCAGGAATGTGGGGATAATTGGAGACTAGAAGTCATGTTATGACACCAGATGTAAATCCAACGAGAGTTAGCAAACCTAGTGAAATAGATTTTTAGATTTAGATTTTTAGATTTAGAGATACAGCGCGGAAACAGGCCCTTCGGCCCACCGAGTCCGCGCCGCCCAGCGATCCCCGCACATTAACACTATCCTACACACACTGGGGACAATTTTTACATTTTACCCAGTCAATTAATCTACATACCTGTACGTCTTTGGAGTGTGGGAGGAAACCGAAGATCTCGGAGAAAACCCACACAGGTCACGGGGAGAACGTACAAACTCCGTACAGACGGCGCCCATAGTCAGGATCGAACCTGAGTCTCAGGCGCTGCATTCGCTGTAAGGCAGCAACTCTACCGCTGCGCCACCGTGCTGCCCAGATGTTTTATTTTGTCATTATTTATGTCTGATTTCACTGATTTTCATCAAATACATATTAAAACTTCTCACCCGCCCACAATCCATCAGCCCTCTGCACCATAAGCTCACACCTTCTCTCCCATCCACGTGATTCGTAAGCTGACTATTTTCTTCCTTTCTGCTGGGCATGTGCTGAAGATAATTTTACAGCACTAGGCTCTCGAACTGAAAGTGGCGTGTCTGGCCATAGGAAACACATTTAACGCACCTTAATCAATTGTGGGGAGGAATTTCTAGCCCATGTGTTTCACTTATCCATTGGTCTGGAAGAACATGGTACAGATTTTGGATAAACTTTGTTGTTAATCATTGCACTATGTACTTGGGTTTTTAAAGGCTTAGTTTAAAATATAGATATTTAAGGATCCTTGCTGAACAATAATAAAATCTATCAAATTATATTTGTGAAGAGAAGCACAGTAGACGAAGTTATGAGCATCGCAGAATATTGGAGATTGAGAATAATAACTATTTCTCACGTCGACAGTCCCATACATTTCATGATGCGAGAGTTTCCCCCAGTGATTTGCTATGAATAAATGTTTATTCCTTTCTCCCTTAATACTGCTTTCCCTCTGCCAGGTTCTGATAACAGTTACACTGTGAGCTGTGGGGCCCCTATGCAGAGGGCTGGTGCCTATCAGCGACTAAACACCAGCAACACAGGCTGCGTAGGTAAGCACCTGAAAATAAATGCCGCCGAGCTGTGATATTACGCAAATGTCATATTTTCATCAGGAATTGTGTTAGGATTCAGCCTTGACCTCTTTCTTTATCCAGAGGTGGCCATTCTAATTTTGGTAGCATGGTCATAGAGCCAGCGTGGAAACCTTTCGGCCCAACTTGCTCATGCCGACCAACATACTGCATCTACACTAATCCCACCTGCTTGCATTTGGCCTATATTCTTCCACACCTTTCCTATCCATATACTTGTCCAAATGTCTTTTAAACATTGTGATAGGACCTTCACACAGAGAGTGGTGAATCTGTGGAATTCTCTGCCACAGAAAGTAGCTGAGGCCAGTTCATTGGCTATATTTAAGAGGAAGTTAGATGTGGCCCATGTGGCTAAAGGGATCAGGGGGTATGGAGAGAAGGCAGGTACAGGATACTGAGTTGGATGATCAGCCACGATCATATTGAATGGCGGTGCAGGCTCAAAGGGCCGAATGGCCTACTCCTGCACCTATTTTCTATGTTTCTATGACCTGCTTCAACTACCTCCTCAGTCAGCTCATTCTATATAACCACCAACCTTTGTGGAGAAAACGCTACCCCTCAGGTTCATATTAAATCGTTCCCCTATGTCTTAGACCTCTGTCTTCTGATTCTTGATTCCCCTACTCTGGGTAAATGACTCTCTGAATTCACTCTGTCTTTTCCCCTCATGATCTTATACACCTCTATAAGATCACCCCTCATCCTCCTGTGCTCCAAGGAATAAAGTCCTAACGTGCTCAATCTCTCCCTATAGCTCAGGCCCTCGAATCCTGGCAACATCCTTGTAAATCTTCTCACCACCCTTTGCAGCTTAACGACATCTTTCCCATAACAAGGTGACCAAAATCTTATCGAAACGTATAAGATTATTAAGGGGTTGGACACGTTAGAGGCAGGAAACATGTTCCCAATGTTGGGGGAGTCCAGAACAAAGGGCCACAGTTTAAGAATAAGGGGTAGGCCATTTAGAACGGAAATGAGGAAAAACTTTTTCAGTCAGAGAGTTGTGAATCTGTGGAATTCTCTGCCTCAGAAGGCAGTGGAGGCCAATTCTCTGAATGCATTCAAGAGAGAGCTAGATAGAGCTCTTAAGGATAGCGGAGTCAGGGGGTATGGGGAGAAGGCAGGAACGGGGTATTGATTGAGAATGATCAGCCATGATCACATTGAATGGCGGTGCTGGCTCGAAGGGCCGAATGGCCTCCTCCTGCATCTATTGTCTATTGTCTAAAACTGAACACAGTAGTTCAAATTTGGCCTTCACAATGTCTTTTACAACTGTAACATAATTTACCAACTTCTATGCTCAATACCCTGTTGAAGGCCAATGTGCTGAAAGCGTTCTTGACCACCCTATCTACCTGTGACGCCACTTTCAACAAACTATGTATCTGCACTTCTAGATCACTCTGCTCTACAACACTGCCCAGAGCCCTGCCGTTCACTGTAAAGGTCCGACCCTGGTTTGACTTCCCAAAATGCAGCATCTCGCGCTTATCTGCATTAAACTCCATTAACCATTCCTCAGCCCACCTGCCCAACTGATCAAGATCCTGCTGTAATTTTCAATACCTATCTTTGCTATGTGCGATGCCATGTTATCCGTAAGCTTGCTAATCATCCATGAAGAAAGACATAAAATGCTGGAGTAACTCAGCAGTTCAGGCAATATGTCTTGAGAAAAGGAATAGGTGACATTTTGAGTCGGAACCTTTCTTCAGACGTATATTCTCATCCAAATCGTTGATATCAACCACAAACAGCAGAGTGCCCTGCACCGATCCCTAAGGCACACGATAAGTCACAGACCTCCAGTCCGAAAAACAACCTTCTGCTTCCTTCCATTAAGCCAATTCCCTATCTAGTCTGCTTGCTCTCCCTGGATCCCATGTGATCTAACCTTCCAGAGCAGCCTACCATTCAGAACCTGATTAGATGCCTTGCTAAAGTCCATATTGATAACACCTACAGCTTTGACCTCATCAACCTTTTTAGTTACTTCTTCAAAAAAAAACAATCAGATTCATTGGATGCAATCTCCCACGTACAAAACCATGCTGACTATCCCTAATCAGCCCCTGCCCACCCAAATGTATATATAATTCTTATCCTTCAGAATACCCTCCAGTAACTTACCTCCCACAGATATTAGGCTTGCTGGTCTGTAGTTCCCAGGATTTTCCTTACAACCCTTCTTAAATAGAGGCACTACATTAGCCACCCTCCATTCTTCCTGCACCTCGTATCTAATGATGATTTGTATATCTCGACCAATTTCTTCTCTAGTGTGATTCATCCCCCCTCCATCCCACTGATGCCAATTGCAGATTTTCCAGATAAGCACCTGTGGCAGAGAGCGTGCAACAGGAGTGCACCTTGGTCCCACAGGTCAACAGGGCGAATATGCTGATCCAATACAAATTTGTGTCTCAGGAATGCCAATTCATAAATGCTTTCCCATGTTCTGACTTCTGTATGTCCATCATATCGAGCATACATTGAGTAGTAAAATCACTTTGAATAAAAGAGCTCAAAATGATCAGCTGAGCGAGTGATTGAAGAATTGCAAATGGAGTTTAATGCAGATAAATGTGAGATGTAGCATTTTGAGAAGTCAAGGCAGAGCAGGACCTTCGCGGTAAATGGCAGGATCCTGCAGTGTGTTTTAGAGCAGAGGGATCTCGGAGTGCAGGAACCTAGTTCCCTGATAGTGGTGTCACGGATCGATAAGGTGGGTAAAAAGGCTTTTTGTGCATCGGTCTTCATCAGTCAGGGGATGGAATATAGAAGTTGGGACATTATGTTACAGTTGTACAACAGGTTGGTGAGGCTGCATTTGGAGTATTGTGATGTTTCAGTCACTCTGCTATAGGAAGGATGTCATTAACCTGAAAAGACTGCAGAGAGGATTTACGAGAATGTTGACAGGACTTGAGGGTATGAGCTGCAGGGAAAGATTGGACGAACTAAGACTTTATTCCTTGAAGCGCAGAAGGCTGAGGGGTGATCTTTTGAGATGTTTAAAAGATATGGGGAATTGATAGGGTGAGTTCACAGAGTCCTTTACCCATGGTAGGGGATTCAAAACCCAGGTATAGGTTTAAGGTCAGAGGGGCAAGATTTACCAGGAACCTGAGGGACAATTGTTTTCATTTCAGAGGGTGGTGGGTACATGGAATAAGCTGCCAGAGGAGGTAGTTGAGACAGATACAATAACAACATGTAAAAGAGACTTGGATAGGTACATGGATAGGAAAGGTTTTGAGGGATATGGACCAAATGCAGTCAAATGGGACTACCTTAGGTGGTGCATCTTGGTCGGCATGGATGGGTTGGGCTGAAGCTTGAGTTTCATGCAGTTTCTATGACCACCAAAATACCCTTTTCTGCCTCTTTTTCAACATAGCACTGATTTGAAGATGTCTAATTGCTTTTGCTTTCTTTTAGAGGCTCTAGCTCCCCCAGTCAAACAAAGAGCTTCCTTCAAGATAAAAGATGCCAAGTGTCACCTCCATCCTCGCATTAAAGGAAAGCAGGATAGTGGACATCCAGTTATCGCAGGTAGAATGTTTCAGACACCAGTCTTTAGTTTTTCTTCATTTAGTGGACGGAGTTTTCCATTTTTTCTTCTTCTAAAGCTTTCAACTCCTGAACGTTGTCCCATTGGGTGGTCTATTGATCTCCATCTCTTGTGCCGGCCACAGTGTTGGGTTTACATGATGTAATTAATTACTGCATTATTAAGTTGCATTCAGAAGGGCTGATTTTCAGACCCATTGATTCTGTTTCTGCCAGTCATGTCATGTATAGCATAAGACAGAAACGAAACAAAACGAGTGATGAATGTACATAAAGATTTTCACAGCCTCGAGATGTTCCATGATATTTCACGGCCATTAGGTAATTTAGAAGTGTAGTCACAATTGTAGTGTGGGAAAAGCAGCTGCAATTTGTGCAAAGAAGACCCAATCAACAATGGGATTATTGGTAGATAGTTTAGAGTTTTTGCATTTTTTCTTCTTCAAAAACTTTCAACTCGTGTTTGAATTAAAACGTTGATATTCCTTGTACTAATTGCTCTGTACCTGTGTTCTCTGCACACTGCACATAATCCCTTTGAGTGGTGTGTGGGTCTCTACCTCTTGTGCTGGGTACAGAGCTTGGTGTGCATGATGTAATTTGTTACTGCACGCACCATTAATTAGTCACTGAATATTGAAGTAAATTGAAGGATCAAATTTACCCAACATGGTTACCCAACACGGTGGCGCAGCAGCAGAGTTGCTGCCTTACAGCGAATGCAGCGCCTGAGACTCAGGTTCGATCCTGACTACGGGCGCCGTCTGTACGGAGTTTGTACGTTCTCCCCGTGACCTGCGTGGGTTTTCTCCGGGATCTTCGGTTTCCTCCCACACTCCAAAGACGTACAGGTATGCAGATTAATTGGCTGGGTAAAAGGAAAAAATGTCCCTAGTGTGTGCAGGATAGTGTTAATGTGCGGGGATCGCTGGGCGGCGCGGACTCGGTGGGCCGAAGGGCCTGTTTCCGCGCTGTATCTCTAAATCTCAAAAAATCTAAATCTAAATCTAAAGAATGTTCTATTTGTACGCGATTGAACAGTTTGCAGTGTATGCTGATTTTTCTCACCGTGCTTACTTTATTTCATTGGCATGTTACGAAGGAGGTGCCTTCCCTTGTACAGACAACTGCCAAGTTACTTTTGTGAACCTAAAGTGTGATTCTTCCAAGAAAGCAAAAGGTCGCCGCACCCGCAACCCTCCAGGCAAAGAGGTGACCCGCATTACACTGGACTTTGAGGCAGAGATAAGAAAGGAAGATATAACAGGTGAATGGTGATTTTTTTTCTGTTAACGTTTATCTACTTTTTGCAAGTTATAATAGAAGGGACTGAGATTTCCCTGAAACAAACAACAATGAATAGTCTCATATTCATTGCTGATTTTTGATGAGCTGGTCAGGGTAGCTGTAAGCCTGGTATTATCTCTGGTCTCTAGTCTCTGGTTTATGGAGGACAATGCCAGCTGGATTCCCCTCTCCTGATAGTTCTCTTCTGCTAGAAGTGGCCACAGTAATTGAGGCCAGTTTAGCCTCAGGGCATCTAATCTGTGGGATTAAGCAACCTCACACTACCCGCCATCTATGCTCGCAGCTAAACAGAGGCAATTTGGAAAGAATGACATTCACGAAATATGTTAACAAGAAGTAATTATTTTAGTAGCGAGGAGGGGTTAACATGCCAACATTCTCGGTAAGGTGTAGAAACTAGGAACTGCAGATGCTGCTTTACAAAAAAAGACACAAAGTGCTAGAGTACCTCAGTGGGTTAGGCAGCAACTCTGGAGAACATGCATAGGTGACGACTCGCTTCTGAAAGAATATCCCGACCCAAAACATCACCTATCCATGTTCTCCAGGGATGTTCCCTGACCCGTTGAGTTACTCCAGCACTTTGTGTCTTTTTTTCTCAGTAAAGATATTTTCAGTTTATAAAAAAACAGAACATGTCGGAAATTCTCAATCCCGATGAAGTATCTCTGTTCTGAAATATTTATTGTTTCTCTTTCCACAGATGCTGCTTCACCTGCTGGGTGTTTTTAGCACTCTTTGTTTTTATTTCAGATTTCTAGCATCTGCAGGTTTTTAAATTGTCAATCCACATGTTAATTGCATTTGACGTGGTGGCAAGAGGTGGCATGGATGAGGCTGCCAGGAGCATTTGTTTCTTTTTCACTACACAAAATGATCACAATTCAGCTCAAAGACAGACACAGGTTGCTGGTTTGAAACTGTTAAATATGATAGCTGATAAACAGAACAGCTTGATGGCTTCGTAACTGCCTCTTTACTGTTTTATATTTAGTCCTGGTATCCTGTGGTGGTTGCTGAACACACAATTGATTTATAGTTTATAATAAACTCTGTTTTATGGTAACGAAGTCTGACATTAGAGTTTAGCTTTAAAGCCAAATTCAGGGCGAGTTGACTGAGAAAGATTGGGAAATAGCATTAAAAGACATTGAGACAGATAAGCAATGACAGATAGTTCTTAGGAAAATATAACTTTTTAAGAGGGAATAAAAACTGCTCTGATAAAGTAGTAGAGCCACGAGTGGGAGTACGGAATACATTAGACTAATAGATAAAATTTACAATGTTGCTTAAGTAAACATGAGAATTCGTAAAGGGCAGGAAGGGCACCGAATCTGCTAGTCACCAAGACCATGGTTGTCTTCCACTCCAGCACCATTTTCCAGCACTATCCCCATATTTGTTTGTTCCCTTAATGCCCAGAAATGAATTTCTGTTGTGAATGAACAAAACTATTCAGCTTCCATCTGTGGTAGAGAATTCCAAATTGAACTCTCTCGGTGCAAATACTTGCCCTGATCTCTCAGTCCTATGCTGTTAACCCCTTATTCACAAACTGTACCCCCAGTCCTAGATTCCTCAGTCAGTGAAAAGATTTTTGCTCCATTTCCTTGCTCCAAGGCCTTCAAGAAAATCAAGTACGTTTCAATTCGTTTTCTCATCCTTCTGAATTTTAAAGAATATATTCCCAGTTCCATTCAATCTTTCCTCGTTCGTCAAACCTGTCATCCCTGGAACCAGTTTAGTGAAACTTCACTGTATTTCCTCTGTGGAAGGTACATCTCTTCGTAGGAAAGGCTTTGAGGTGGCACAGTGGTGCAGCGGTGGAGTTGCTGCCTTACAGCACTAAAGACCTGGGCTCGAACTTGACTACGGGTGAAGCCTGTATGCTCCACCCATGACCGCATGGGTTTCCTCCCACACACCGAAGACATACAGGTTTGCAGTTAATTGGCTTCAGTAAACATTGTAAATTGTCCCTCGAGCATAGGATAGTGCTAGTGTATGGGGATCACTGATTGGCGTGGACTTGGTGGGCCGAAGGGCCTGTTTCTGCGCTGCATCTCTAAACTAAACTAAACTAAAGGAAACCAAAACTGTACAAAATATTCCAGGTGCAATTTCATCAAGCCTTGTACAATTTGATTAAGACCTTCCTGTAAGCAAATCCATCAGCCTCTATACCCTTACTTCTCTCGCTGGGCTACCAGAACTTCCACTTTTACTCCAAGTGTGGTCTCACTAACAACTTACACACCTGTACCATGATGTCCCATCTTTTCATTCAATACCCTGTATTGGACCTCATTTTCGACTGCACTGTCCTCCGTCCCCCTGGTGGAGGGGTAGACCTCACGGCCCTCGACAACAGCACATTGCACTGGCTACAGCGCCTGGAGGGTGTTACATCATTTCTGCTGCCTCAAATGCAAGAAGAAGATTCAATACCCTCCCCAATGAATAGAAGTGTGCCAAAGGCCTTCTTCACCACATTTCTACCTAGCGTGTCATTTTGTGGGTGTCTATAAACTATCGTTATTTCAATGGGGTTAATACATTTTTGATCACTAAGAGAATCATGAGTTACAAGGACATGACAAGAAACTAAATTCAGTTTTTCCCATGATTTTGTTGAATGGTAGAATCAGCTCAGGAGCCATATGAGCCATTCATAGTCTTAAACACAATATCACCATTGAATGCATTATTTGAGGACACATGATATACAATGCAAGGAGAGATATAGAGCACATGCAAGCAGAAGGGATTAGTTCAAGTTAGCATCATGTTCAGCACAGACATCATGGGCAGAAGGACTTGTTCCTGTGCTGTACTTTGTTATGTTTAGATTGCTAGTTAGATACCTGACAAATCCTTCTAAAGACATTTTCACTGTTTTAAAACAAGTTAAAAAAATATATAAAATGCTGAAATTGGCGTAAAAACATTTCTGATTTTTAATGATATAGACATCCAGGTACTCTCCACCACTCGTTTTGTCCAAATTATCTTAATATAACCACAGGGTAATTCTTGCTCAAGTGACCTTGGCTAGACTCCACCTATATCCTTCCTTTGTCCCGCCCCCCTGACATCAATCTGAAGAAGGGTCTCGACCCGAAACGTCACCCATTCCTTCTCTCCCGAGATGCTGCTGACCTGCTGAGTTACTCCAGCATTTTGTGAAATAAATACCTTCGATTTGTACCAGCGTCTACAGTTATTTTCTTACACTACATTGGCTAATTTCTTTGTTATTTTGCTAACTTTCAACTATACATGAATCACAGCAGGCAATCTATTCCTTCTCACTTTAATTTTGTGCTTATCAAGATGAAGAAGGGCTAAAGACTTTAGGCGCCTTGTACCCAAATACACCTTTGTTAACTGCAGCATTGTTGCCTGCATGGACAAATTGCTCTTGTGTGCCTCAAACCAAACTAATCAAGTTATGACAATTGGAGATGTAAAGAACTGCAGATGCTGGAATGTTGAGCAAAACACAAAGTCCTGGAGTAACTCAACGGGTCAGGCAGCACCCGTAAAGGGAATGGATAGGCGATGTTTCGAGTCGGTTCTGAAGAAGGGTCCAGGCCTGAAATATTGCCTATCTGTCTCTCCACAGATGCTGCCTGACCCATGGAGTTATTCGAACACTTGTGTTTTGCTCAAGTAGTGACTCTTGCTCATTTTGCACACAAGCCATATTGTGGTCTTGATTTAAGGCTAGATTTCATCTGAGCCCCCGTCCACTAGGAGCTACACTGAGTTTGTCTCAGCCCATATTCTCTGTCTCGTGCCCCAACCCGTTCACTCCGATTCACTTTAACAGAGTGAAACTGTTCCCTGCAGGCAGCTGCAACATTAACTGCCTGAGACAGAAGATGGAGAAGAAACTGAAGTCTGCAATTAAAACTTTGAAGAAATCAATTAATCAGCAGCGATTTCACATTCACTTCTCTGGGACAGAGTATGAAGTGGCAAAGAAGTTGGCAAAGGTGCCTGAGAAACCGGAGGCATGCAACACAGGGCAGGAGTGGATAGACGGGCGATGTGGTAAGTATGTATCACGAATAAGGTGGCGGCTAATCATAAAACTTGGTTTGCTTCAAAAAGTTAGAAAATACCTTTGTCAATTTTCTTCACAAATTTCTGAACGAACATTAACCAAAGTATCTACTTCACTGCAACATTGTCATTTTAACTAGCTATGATTTCTTTGGTTTCAGTTGATTCAATTTTAAATTAATGTATTAATATAGGTCTGTAAATTATTCTCCCTCCTTCAGTTCTAGAACCCCAACGAAGGTGGGAAGTAAGTCCCCAGCCCACTTCCCAGGGATATGGGGAGAAAGCAGGAACGGGGCACTGATTCTGGATGATCAGCCATGATCATATTGAATGGCAGTGCTGGCTCGAAGGGTCGAATGGCCGACTCCTGCATCTATTTTTCTATGTTTCTATGTTACTGGTTGTGACCTTTCAGCTCATCTGTAAATTGATACTGAGAAGGCCAGCCAGCCATCACCCCACCTCTCCCGCTCTTTTTCTCTCCATGTCTCTTCCTCTGACTATTTCGTGTTCATTGTAATTATTGGAAAGCATTCAGTGCTTGCTGATTCACATTGTATTTCTCGCAAATACAAGATTCACTTCTCTTTGGATTTGTCGTCCATATAATTTTATAATGAGTGCATCAATTTGAGAGCAAGTAACATATAACATTACACCGACGTGTAAAAGGCTGTTGCATTCATAATATTTGAGTGTTGTAACACTTTGTAATCTTCATTCCACCACCTCATTTGTATACTTATCAGGTTTAAGATCCTGAATAGACCAATAATCTTATGTTTCAAAAGGTCTACTACACTATAATAGAATGTTTATATTACAGTGTTTCAATCATTGGCTTGACATCAGTAGCAGATCTACTTTTTCAAACAACCTTGAAATATAATCCTATTTAGCAATTGCTTAATTATATTATATTCTAAACAAAGTGAATAGATTCCTTCTGCGTTGGAACTTTGTATGATTTAATGCAATTTATTTTTGAACTACCCATTGCACTTGAATAGAGGACCTAATACATTGAAACACAGAAAAAATAGCAAAGGTTTCTGCTGTTGATGACTCTGTGGCATCTTGCTGAAAGTGCACGTTTATGGGCAGAGGGAGAAGACAGATTTGTGCTTGATTCTCAGTGCTCCAATAAAATGCCAGCATTTACTTTCAAAGTTTGTAAGTAAATGACGACTGTTCAAAAAAGATGATGCAGGATAACTGATGCTCTTAGTGCCATAACCAAGCCATGTAACCCAGTAGAAACAAGAAACAAGGAACTGCAGCTGCTGGTTTACACAAAAGGACACAAAGTGCTGGACAGGATAGGTGACGTTTCGGGTTAACACCTTTCTTCAGAACCCAATAGTTTAGTTTAGTTTAAAACTACAGTGTGGAAACAGGCCCTTCGACCCAGCGAGTCCACACCCATTGACACTCAATATATGTAGTCCTACTTTCACATCCTAATCTACAAATGCACATCAGGGCCGTCTAAACGCATGGGCCTGATGGGCACTTGCCCGAGGCCCCACGAGCATAGGGGCCCCATGCTGATCTGTGTATGTTAAGTGACTTGCAATAAATAAATACTACTTTAAAAATGTAGGTTCAATAAGTGCTTTTTTCGCAACATTTTCGGTCCCTAAGTATTTTTTTCGCAACATTTTCCATCCCTAAGTGCTTCTCACAGCGATCTGTAAGTGCTTTTCGCAACAATGTAGCACCCTAAGTCCATCGCTAAGTGCTTTTCGGTAAGTGCTTTTCGCCGGCACGACAGGGGGGGCTAGTTGTCGTAGGGGCCCCAGTACACTGCTTTGCCCGCCCCCATAATGCTGTAAAGACGGCCCTGATGCACATATCTTTGGGATGTGGGAGAAAACCAGCGCATCTAGAGGAAACCCACACAGTCGCAGGGAGAATGTGCAAATTCTACGCAGAGCAGCACCTGAGGTCAGGATCGAACCCTCTGGTGTTGTGAGTCAGAAGCTCTACCAGATCAACATTTTTAGGAGATGAACGATGACATTTGAAAAAAAATGTGCTTACAAAACACTTCTCAAACACTGGGAGTAGGAACCTTGATGGTTGTGATTACCCATTTCTGATTTGAACTCATTCATTAAATAAGGACATAAACTATCTTGTGCATGTGCAGTGACTAGTGGGGTGCCACAAGGCCTTCATTGCAGGGAGCACACTGCAGTTCCTCCACTTAGCATGGAGAGGGTCAGTCCAGGATGCCGGAGGTAGAATTATGTATAAAAACAAGCAAAACTATATCAGATTAAACAAAACCAATTACACCTGGTAAAATGACATTTTGTATTTTGTGAATAGAACTCAAAATCTAATCTCAAACATACAAATACAAATTTGTTACACAATTTGAATACATTCACATTCTGATTAAAGATGTCTACGTATTGAACAGTCGCGAAGCATTAATTATTTTAAATTAGTTTATAGATGTTTCCACCAGAAAAGAGATGGTTAAAATATTTTGCCCATTGCAGGAAGTGAAATGAATTTTGATGAATATGCGGTTTTGTGATTCCTCACCAGCAATTTTATTTCTCAGTCAGCTGCTCGTCAGGATCCTTCTATTATGGCCAACAAGAGAAGTGTCTTCTGTGTCCTTCTGGCACCTACCAGGAGAAGGATGGACAGTTGTCATGCGATCTCTGTCCAGGAACTGAAGGACACGGTCCAACTGGGGCACGTAACATCAGTGTCTGCACAGGTAAATTAGCTTTGTGTTTATTGGAAATTACAGATTAATTTACATGAATAAATATAAGTAGAATTATATTGTAAATTATATTTATATGTATTCATATAAATTCATATATAATTTCCAATAGCATAGTTATATACTTATATAATTATTTAAGTCTGAAGAAGGGTCTCGACCCGAAACGTCACCCATTCCTTCTCTCCTGAGATTGCTGCCTGACCTGCTGAGTTACTCCAGGATTTTGTGAAATAATTATTTATGTATATAATTATGATATTATAATATGAATATTAATATAACCATTATATGTTATGTTTATAATCTAAATTATACTTATATTGCAAATATAATTTATATTATTAATTTTATTTATATTTATTGGCATAAATTAACATATATTATATATGATATTTATTCTATCATACTATCTGTAGATGTTAGTATGTTTGATGTAGGGGACAGTGGCTGGTTGCATAAAGTTTATGTAATATGCCAGGTGTGGGTAGGGTGGAATGTGCTCTCTGTATTTGGGCGTGAGTGTCATCCGTGTTTAGATGCAGGGTATCCATCCAAACAAAACGAGGACCATGCTGTATATTGCAATGATATTATACTTTCCCAGGTCAGACATGTCCCCCACGAATGCAACACATCACCATATTCTTCCTGCATCTTGGTCTTTTGTATATAAAGGCACAGAGCTCTTTCTCTTCAGCATCTTGCATTCCAATGAACTTTTGTAATTTACAGATACAGATTGCAGAGGTAAATGAATAGGTAACTTTATATTTGAAGATTTGCATTTAAAAGATACAACTTTATAGTAAAGGTTTGATTAAACCCACAAATCTCGAAGCACTTCCCTCTGGACTGTCAAAGCAGCCACAGCCAGACATAAAAACAGTTTTTTTCCACGAGTGATAGTTCTACTCAATAACCAAAGTCTGGAATCTCTTTTTTGCTCTGGTTTATTTTCATTCTCATGTTTAGAACGTAATGTTGTATCCTTATTGTTTTGATGTGGTTATGCTTTATTCTTAATTGTTAACTGTATGTTTGTGTTGTCATTTGTGAGCGGAGCACCAAGGCACATTCCTTGTATATGCGCATACTTGGCCAATAAACTTATTCATTCATTCATTCATTCAATAGACAATAGACAATAGGTGCAGGAGTAGGCCATTCGGCCCTTCGAGCCAGCACCACCATTCAATGTGATCATGGCTGATCATTCTCAGTCAGTACCCCGTTCCTGCCTTCTCCCCATACCCCCTGGCTCTGCTATCCTTAAGAGCTCTATCTCGCTCTCTCTTGAATGCATTCAGAGAATTGGCCTCCACTGCCTTCTGAGGCAGAGAATTCCACAGATTTACAACTCTCTGACTGAAAACGTTTTTCCTCATTCATTCATTCATTCATTCATTCATTCATTCATTCATTCATTCATTCATTCATTCAAATGCAACGGTATTGAAAGGTATGATCCAGCACAACCTATTCAATATCAACTGAAGTGTGAAAAGATCTCACTTTAGATCAGAAATCCTCAACAATACTTTCTCTGCCCAAAGTAATCGATGGTGAACTAAATGTAGATCTGCCTTAAAGTCATGCAATAATGTTCCCCAACTTCTGATCTATTGCTATGGATTTTGTTGTTCTGGACAATTACTATCATCAATTAAAGTTATATTTCAATTAATGAGTTTAACTGGTCACCTCAAAAGTAACCATTACATCTGGCTGAAATGAATTCAATCGTAGATCTGAAAAGATATTCCATGACATCCCATCTTGGTTTACAAACAGTGTGTTTCTTAAGAGGAAAAGTGGGCTCTTATATATTCTGATTCTACTACTCTGGCAAGCTCAGTTCAAAGTGCCAGTAGATCGCATGCTGAGACTAAATCTTTCTTGAAGGTCTGCAGTTGGGTAAGCTGAAAGCGCAGTTGACAATGCCACTAAGGCTTCTGCTGAGAGATCTGGATTGCTTTCCATAAAAGTGGTTTTGCTGAATCAACCAGACTCTGGCGGCAATATAACTCTGAGGGAATTGTGTTTGGTTTAAGCAATACTGGTCAGTTTACTAAAAGTCACTGTTGTCATTGTTAATCTAGGTCAGTGCAGCCCAGGACACTATTCAGCAGATGGATTTCAACCATGTCAGTTGTGCAGTCGAGGAACATACCAGCCTGAATCAGGCCGTACACTCTGTTTCCAGTGTGGAGGAGGATTGATGACGAAGCACGAAGGAGCTTCATCCTTCCAGGATTGTGATACTAAAGGTGAGTGACAAGAGCAGTTGGCAACTGATAACTATTAAAGTATATAGAGCTTATTAAAATAAATAACAGTACATTTCTTTGGTGAATATATATTATAGACAGAATCTGAATGGAAACCTTTGCATTCTTGAACAGTAAAGCAATCCTGACCGAGCCCAAGGTCCTTTTATGGTCTTACAAATTTTGTATTGAAATTTTTACTCCAAATGGATTAAATGTTATAAGAATTAAACAGCATGGAAACAGAGCATAAAGCCCATCTTGCCCACACCAACCATCAAGCACACAACTGCAGACCAGATCGGACATGGCAGACCAGACTCTCTGCCATTGACTCCATCTACACTTCATGGTGCCTCGGGAAAGCAGCCGACATAATCAAAGACTTATCCCACCCCAGTCATCCCTCCCCGCTCCCATCGGACACCAGATACAGGTATGAAAGTGAGCAGCACCAGACTCAGGAACAGATTTTCACCCTCTGGTATCAGGCTTCCGAATCACCTCTACTCTCCTATTGCGGACATTGGACTTTCTTTTTGGAAATGATGCACTACAATACTGAGAACTATATTCTGCACTGTAACTTCCCCTTCGCTCTACCTATTGCACTTGAGTGTGACGTGTTTTTTAAAGTTATCTGATCTGATTGTATAGTGTACAAAACAAAAGTTTTCATTATACCTCAGTACAGATGACAATAATAAACCTGAACAATAATTGTAGTTTTTTGCTCACTCCACATCAACAACACTCCTTCCTGATTCTCCTGCCATTCACGTGCACCAGGGGAATTTTCTTGCACCCATTAAGCTATGTTGATGTAAATGTTGTCATGTTGTGAAGACCCATGTCCATGATCGTGATGTTGCTTTTGAATTCTCAGTTCAATGCTCTCCCGGCCATTATTACAACACAAGTGTTCACCGGTGCATACGTTGTGCCTTGGGCACCTACCAACCGGAGTTCCGACAGAATTACTGCATTGCATGTCCTGGAAACACCACGACTGACTTTGATGGATCAACAACAGTCAGACAGTGCAAAAGTAAGAATCACCACATGGTTGTACTTTCCTCTCTAATAACATAGGATTACATAAAGACAACAGCAGGTTCAAGAACCATCCTTATGTTCGCTCTTGTTTTGGCAGTCTCCTAGACATCAGTACAACTGTTATCTGGATTGGAATGTGGGCAGAGCATTTCTGGCAGCACTTTTAAAGAACAACTGATTAGGTCACAAAAATAGAGCAAACGCCCAAACTCATTCCAGGGTGCTGCACCAATGCAGGAGAGGTTTGGGCCCAACGGGTCCAGGTCTAGTAGAGTATGAATCTCTTGTCTTTGCATCTTCTGTTGTGGTACTTTTGCTTAATTAATTGCCTGTCCACCATTCTGCCTTCCAAACTGAGTTGATCAATTTTTTTCCACAGTGGTAGGTGCTTGGAACATGCTGCCCAGCGTGATGATGGAAACAGAAATGATAGTTGCATTTGAGAGGCTTTTAGATAGACACATGAATAAGCAGAGAATGGAGGGTTATATAGTATGTGCAGGCAGAAAGGATTAGTTTAATTGGGCTTTTATGTTTGGCGCAGGCATGTTAGGATAATGGGCCTGTTCCTCTGCTGTACTGATCAATTTTTGGATTGTGGAGATTCAATAGCATTGGGAGTCTTCCTTTCATTAGTATCTCGGTAGGAATATCTTATTTAGAGCTGTGACACAGAGTTTTATTACACTGGTGTTTGTAAATTGCTCAACTTGTGGATTGATATCGGATGCAACTTCTTCAGGTGATTCATTTATCATCTTGCTTCCTCTATCATATTTTGCAATGTAGATGACACAAATACATTGCTTCTAGTCTCCTCTAATGGGTGCCAATACTAAAAGGTAGTCCTCTAACTTTTCACCATAAGGGATTCTAGTCCGAAGAACTGTTTCGTATCTTGAACTGTTCGGAAGTTGTAAATGAACATACAGAGTGCAGGGGATGTGCGGCCAGCAGCCGGCCTCACTGAGTGTGAGAGTGAGTTTGCTTAGCACTCCCGGTTCTCCTCGCCACCATCCAGCCTCCAGTTGTTGTGGCTTAGTTGGAACGGAGGGAATAGGGAGAGATGCATATTCCTCCCCAACAGAAAATGCCTGCAGCCCCGCAACTGCGGGCTAATCCATCTCTTTGGTCTCCCACATGATAATTATGAACAAAAAACAATGTGCAGGAGCAAATTATATTTACAGGGTATGTACAGGGTGAACATAGGTCTGGCATTTATAACCTCAGGAGCACCTGTAATCAACATGGCCAGCAGGAACGGTATAGGTCATGTCCGCACTCAGAGTGGAGCTTTAGATGATCGCATTCTACCAACCATGCATACCCACTATCAAGTAACCAGGTCTTCCAAATTATTGTCAATGCCAAACCAGCAAACAAAGATTTTAGCCATTGCATAGGCTTCTTCACAGTCTTCCTTTGCAATTCCTTTGGTGTCACTAGCTTTGTTGCTACTTTATACAGCATTAATTCGTAGTCAATGCACAGCATCTGCAATGAAGTTGCAACTGTGAAGTTGCAACTGCAAGAGCAATTCGTCACAACCCAATCCATAAAGGGGGGGAACAAGGAAATAAATAAACATTGATACTGATACATTGTAATCACAACAATTTAAAAGTTTTTTCAATTATCAAAGAGCAGGTACATATGACATGGACATGATTAGAAGAGTATTGAAGTAATTTAAATATTATTTTTTTAGTTTGGGCCTAAGATTTCAGGAATTAAAGTTTATTATAGCTACTTCAATGTTTGGTAGGTTAGGGCAGCAAGCAGCTGAGTCGTATACTGAAGTGGGTTTCATGTTTGATCTTTAGTCAATTGCCAAGTTAGCTGGCATTATGTAGCTAGTCACTTCTAGTTGTCTTTGCATTTCCAAGTTAAAGGGATGAAAATTCATCGTAGTTTGGTATCTGAACTGTGCTGCCTTTGACTGCAACTATCCCCAATGCCCAGCTAGACTTGGAGTTGTCGAGAGATACCGCATAAAAAAAGGCCTTTTGGCCCACCAAATCCCTTCCGACCATCAACCACCCATTTACACAAATTCTACAATAATCCTATTTTTTGATAACTGAACCGAGGGAGACTGGCAGGAAAGGAAGAATGAGAATCAGTATAAAGCTGTTATTTTTATATTAGTACAGTTTCAGTGTACATTTTAAAAAGTTACAGATTGCTGGCCTAAGATTGACATTTTCCAGCACTGGCAAACACATAATTCTGTGTGTTTATTCCTAATGTCAACATAATTTACTTGTTACTTATTAGAATCAAGGGCATCTACAAATCACTTACCTGTCCCGTGTGCTTCTTTCCTACAGATCAACAGTGTGGTGGTGAACTTGGGGAATACACAGGCTATATTGAATCTCCCAACTATCCCGGGAACTACCCAGCAAATGTAGAATGCACCTGGAACATTAACCCACCTCCCAAAAGAAAAATTTTGATTGTGGTCCCTGAAATATTCTTACCCATTGAGGATGACTGTGGTGATGTTTTGGTCATGAGAAAAAACTGTGAGTTTTCCAAATGCTTTCCAAATCCAGATGCATCCACCTTTCCTCAAATCCCACCAAACCTAAGCTCTGGGCAGCTTTAAAATGCCTTTAACGCATCTTTTTGACAAAGCTTTTGTGAGATGTTCACTTTTCATTGCATACTGTCAGATCCGATACAGGTTAAATTTACTCTTCCCACAGGCCAAGGTGTCCAAGGTAATGTTTCTAAATGCATGAAGTGATTTCTGCATTTAATTTGGGAACTGGGTCACAACATTTGGCAAAATGTTAACTGGCCCGAGTTATCCTTCATTTTGGCTTCAAAGTTTTGCAGGTTTCTTTCTCTACCCCACTTCTGACAGTCAAATGTAATAACAAGGAACTGCAGTTTTTGGTTTACCAAAGATGCAAAGTGCTGGAGTAACACAGTGGGTCAGCCTCAGTTCGCACTTCTGGAGAACATGGATAGGCGTTATCCATCTTTTATAAACACGTTAAAACTGTTTACATTTTATAAAATGTTAAACACCTATCCATGTTCTCCAGAGATGCTGCCTGATCTGCTGAGTTATTCCAGCATTGCCTGATCTGCTGAGTTATTCCAGCATTGTGTCTAAACTTGGCAGTCAGTTTAGCTAATTTATTGAATGGGTCATTCTAATCAAATCTGATCCTTTTCTCTCTTAAAACTCTTATGTGTCCTTTCAGCATGAGTCATTGTATATCAATCATCATTGAGTTTTTCCCCAAACACAATAGTTCTCAGTTCAACCTTTGCATCTAATTTGTATTTTGCTGTATGATATCAATCAACTAACTCGACAGTCCTATACCAGAACGCTCGTGATCTTTAGAATTTAGCTGGTTGCACTTTGTGTGTGTGTGCGTGTGTGTGTGTGTGTGTGTGTGTGTGTGTGTGTGTGTGTGTGTGTTACTGAAGGTGCTGTGATCATTTGCAGAAAGTAACTGCCTGAACCAAAGCCAGAAACATGGGAACAGTAAAATCATAATTTTGAAAATGCCACATTATATTTTAAACTGTGTACTTCTTCTTGATTTCATGAAATGTCATTAAATTGTTTTCAATTACATTTTTATTTCTGAATTCCTCCATTTTTTTGTGTTCTGAAATTTCATTAATAGCCTCACCTACGTCAATCACAACATACGAGACTTGCCAGACCTATGAACGGCCAATAGCTTTCACTGCCCGCTCCCGCAAGCTGTGGATCAATTTCAAAACTAATGAAGCAAACAGTGCCAAAGGGTTCCAGATACCTTACGTTACTTATGATGGTGAGTGAACGTTGTGATACATATTGCTGCCAGTGTTGATGTTGTATACATAACCAAAGAATACATATTTTACAGTATTTTTTCCTTAACTATGATGCTCCACAAAAAAACAAACCTCCTCTGAGAACTTCCGCACCCAGTTCCAGATGTTCCTTGGAAAAGTGTTCTGTACACCTGATGGCACAATTTGGCATGATCATTAAATGCTGGCCTTGCCAGGCAGTGCACAAATCTCAAGAATGAAAATTACTGCTCACATATTTACATGGATTGACAGTGGTTCATAAAAACAGAAAGTAGGGGAAAATACATGATTTTCAGAAAGGCAGATATAACAAGTGGGGTCAATATTGAACCCTCAATTATTTACTGTCAAGATCAACGAAGGAACATTTTGAGACAGAGTTGGATGGGAAAGTAAGGTATTAGGAGGATTGAAAGATACTCCAAACTTATGTGGATCGTCTAAGTAAATGGCCATGAATTTGCAGATTTAGTATATTGTGGTTAAGTGTGAAATTATCAGCAGGAGTATGGATTATGTGCAGGTAGATAAGAGTTGGTCTTGGTATCATGTTCAGCACAAACATTCTGGGCTGAAGCGCCTGTTCCTGTGCTGTACTGTTTTATGTTCTATATTTATGCCCTAGAGTTTAGAGGAGTGACTTGTTATCTTATTAGCATATATAATTCTTAAAGGAAACATGATAAATGATAAGAGGCTGTTTCACTTGGCGTGAGAGGATTGAATGAGAAGTTGCAGTAGCAGGTTAAAAGATGACTAATTTAGTGTAAAAGACAAGAAAACATTTTATCATTCAGATGATTATGCATGTTTCGAATTCAATTTACTGTGGACTCAGTGGGTGCGTATGTTTATCAGGACTCAGGGAATTTAGGATTGTGGGGATAAGGTGAGATGTTAAAGTTTATGTTCAGTCATGATGTCACCAAGTGGGCTACTCTTTATTTCTTGTCCCAGAATTTAAGGTGAGCAATGAGGAAAATCTTAAGTGTAACGTCTAGAGCACACACTGGTGAAGTTAAACCTGGAGTCTAAGAATTCATCTGCACCATAGGAACTTGCTAGAAGGTTATCGCATGGCACACCAACAATAGGTTTGGTCTTCAACCAACTGTTTGCCTGTTGCAAACTTTCCTTCACCCCTCTGAGGCAGTGGATGGTACCCAAGAGACTTGAATGCAGAATTTGGAACAAAGGTCAGAGCAAAGTGGAGCTGCTTGGAAAAAAAAAGACATAAGTGCTGAGTAACTCAACGGGTCAGGCAGCAGCTCTGGAAAGTGTGGAGAGGCGACGTTTCGGGTCGGTGCATTTCTTCAGAATTTGAAGCCTTGCGGGATCGGGGGATGGGGGGGGGGGGGTGGGCGGGATGAGGTTCAGTGTAACCGGAGATCAAAACCACACAAGGATATTTTTAAGGCAGAGATTGACAGATTCGTGATTGGAAAGGGTTTCAGGGGTTATTGGGCAGAGGCAGGAGAATGGGGTTGAGAGGGAAAAATGGATCAGACATGATTGAATGGCGGAGTAGACTTGATGAGCCAAATGGCTTAATTCCGCCTCTAGAATTTATGAATCACTGCTCAACAACCTCTTTGCCTCATGAACACTAACTTATATTTGTGGATTATTATATCTATAGAAAATTAGTTGAAAATTACATATCATTTAAGAAAATAAACATTATTTTGTTATGTCGAAGATTTGTTAATTATATTTAAGATTTTTCTTGACTCGCATTGGTGTGTCATGCAGTGACCCTTCTGTCCCTTGTCAATCCCAATACTTATTCAACTCACTTTAAAAACATTAAAAAGTGTGAAAAATTAGTTCTTTTTCTTTCTGGTTTAACACTGGCAAAATTACCAAGGTGATACGGGCAAGTTGGCCGGTGTGGGCAAGTTGGGCCGAAGAGCCTATTTCCACACTGTATCACTCTATGACCCTATTATTCTATGATTGCTAAGCCTGCTTGAATCACATCACTCAAAGCAAATGTCAACCACAACCGGTAACTGCAAAGATGAATCGATACCAAAATGTTTGCTTGCTCTCTGCAGGTAACATTTCTCAGGGTCAAGGTCAACTCTCATCGCTACACTGCAGATCTCAAAATTTAATTCAGTTTATTTTCTTAAAGGAAGATTCCTTGGGAGAGATCCTGGTAACAGCAGCAAAGGCCATAATAAAAGAAAGGAGAAATAGGAAATACAAATAAAAAGAAATTTGGTTAAGATTTTAATTAGGGTTACTATAAGTGTGGTAGTTATAAATGTCATTATTTTCAAGAACTGCAGGGAATCTGGGGCAGTAATTTGTCTTGCCCACTGACATTGATCCAGATAGACAGCAAACCCCCCCAAAACTGGCAGCTGATTGTTCGGAAATCCAGATTGTTCAGCGTTTGGCTCAGTTACCGTCACAGCATTTGGCTCAGCCTACAGTGTGAGCCAGGAATCCAGACTGTGAATGGGATGTTCATTCAGACAGACTTCCAGGGTACAGCCAGAGTTAGGGTCAGGAACACCAGGGATCAATCTGAAACATGCAAACAGAAACTTACTGGGTTCTGTTCCCCACTCCTCATCAGGTTCATTGGAAAATTTATATTAGTGTGCAACATACCAAAAAAATAAAAGTGTGTTCGGGTATTAATAAAAGTAATATATACAACGTTCGGGAAAATCTGCTTATCCAACACCACTAGTGTTGTCACCTGAGGTGATAAATTGCTGGAGTTTTATTGTGCACACTTAATAATTTCTCATGTAGGTTGTGAAATTTTGTGAATAATGATCTTAATTTTAAATCTCACATAAATAAGGTAATAAAATGTGCTTTCTATTACCTCAGAAATATTGCTAAAGTATGGCCTTTCTTGACCCAACATGACTGTAAAAAAACTCATACATGCTTTCATAACAAGCAGACTTGATTACTGTAATGCCTTATTTACCGGTCTGCCTTCAAAATCCACCAACAAGTTACAGCTCATTCAAAATGCCGCAGCCTGGCTTTTAACAAATACCAAGAAAAGGGAACATATCACCCCAGTATTATACTCCCTTCATTGAAATCCAGGATAGACTATAAGGTCCTCCTTACAGTGTACAAAGCCCTAAATGGCTTGGGAGCAGCATATCTTACAGAGTCGCTCCTTCCATATGCCCCTTCTCGAGCGCTCAGGTCTTCTGATGCGGGCCTGTTAGCCACTCAACGCCGCAGCAGTAAGAAAATTGGGGAAGCAGCCTTTTTCAATTACGCCCCCAAGCTGTGGAATATCCGACCCAGGGCTATGAGAGACGCCGACTCAGTTGAGATTTTTAAACGGCAGTTAAAAACATATCTTTTTACTCAAGCTTTTAACTGATTTTACTTCCTTTGTTCTTTGCCACTCCCAATTTTACATTTTATATTTTTATATAAATCTGTGCTTTGTATGCCTGTCCTTACTGTTATAAATCGTATCTTTGTTTAGACATGTGTTTGTTTTTGTGGAAAGCACTTTGGGTTGCATTAAATTGCATGAAAAGTGCTATATAAATAAAAGTTATTATTTTTATTATTATGAGAGCTAATTTCTCTCACCCACGTTTGACTGACTTGTATTCCTTTTCTAGAGGATTATGAACAGCTTGTTGAAGACATTGTACGAGATGGTAGATTATATGCTTCAGAAAACCATCAAGAAATTTTAAAGGTAAGTTATTTAATCATGAGCTAAACGCGAAGTGCTGGGGGAACTCAGCAGGTCAGGCAGCCTCTGGGGAGGGAATTGGCAGGTGATGTTTCAGGTCAAGATCCTTCTACAGGCTGCTTTAATAACTTGAAATGGCTACATGTGACCCATAAAGTAATTCTCGGAAGAATTGCTTTATAACTAATAGTAAATCTAACTTAGTGATCTGTGGTAAGTCAAAGAAAGTGGCAATTCACTCACATTCAACAGAATTCCATCACCAGCCACATTGTCTTCTTTCTCCCCTTTGACTATTCTAAAGGAACAGTTCTCTTCACAACACTCTGATCTGCTGATCTCAGATTTTGTTTCTGCCAACCACTCTCTTTCTCCAGGCATTTCCCATGCAACTGCATGAGTTATAATACCTGTTCTCCTTTTCATTTCCCACCATTCAAAAACCTAAACAGACCTCACTGGTGAAGTAGCCTTTCACTTGAATCCAATTCAGTGTACCTCATCCAATGCCCAAAATGTGGTCACAGCTACATTGGAGAAAGTGAGCACAGATTGGTTGATTCCTCAGCAAAGGACGTGTGTCAATTCGATAAGGGTAGCACTGAGCTTTCTGTTGTTTTTCACTCTTGTCCTTCATTCTATCCTATCTGCCTGTATCCTCCAACACTGTTCTAAGGACACCAAATGTAAACTTGAGGAACCACACATTATCTCCTGTGTGGGCATATTATAGCCTTCCAGATCGTATATTGAATTACTTTGTGTAGCTTTGGGTAACTTGCTGGCCCGGTCACCATAAGTGGTGCAATATTGGCTTATTTTTCTATTAGCACAGCGTGAACTTCTACTATTTCCAATAGCTGTGCATCTCACAACGTTTGTGTTCCTTTGTATTCCCTTTAATGTGTCCTTGTTTCACACTTCTTATGTTCCTTTGTGTTCACCCCCCCCCCTCTAAATTCCCTCATGAACCTATCAACTGGGTGACTTCATCTATAGCTTATTTCTTTTTAACTGTCATCGCTTGCCATTCTTCTGAAATCTGAAAAACATCTGGCTCATTCTACTCACCCCATTTTATAACCTCCTCAAGCAAGTAATGTAATGAGCTATCATTGCACCCCCTCTTAGCCAAGTTTATCCTTCCTTGGGTATGGAGGCCAAAACTAATCAGATTAAAATTTTAAAGAAATCCTTTATATTTTATTCTACAACTTTGTTGCCATAAAAGATAACATCCTGTTTGCATTGTGAATTGTTTGCTGAACCTGCAAAGTAACTTTGACAATAGACAATAGGTGCAGGAGTAGGCCATTCAGCCCTTCAAGCCAGCACCGCCATTCAATGTGATCATGGCTGATCATTCTCAGTCAGTACCCCGTTCCTGCCTTCTCCCCATACCCCCTGACTCCGCTATCCTTAAGAGCTCTATCTAGCTCTCTCTTGAATGCATTCAGTGAATTAGCCTCCACTGCCTTCTGAGGGAGAGAATTCCACAGATTCACAAATCTCTGTCTGAAAAAGTTTTTCCTCATCTCCGTTCTAAATGGCCTACCCCTTATTCTTAAACTGTGGCCCCTGGATCTGGACTCCCCCAACATTGGGAACATATTTCCTGCCTCTAACGTGTCCAACCCCTTAATAATCTTATACGTTTCGATAAGATCCCCTCTCATCCTTCTAAATTCCCATGTATACAAGCCTAGTCGCTCCAGTCTTTCAACACAAGATTTGAGATTTGTGTACAAGCATCCCCAAATGTCTTTAAAATCCTAGCACTTTCTATTCCATTATCTATCTTTAACTATCTTTAACTGTCTTTTAAAAAAATCTTCATTTCTATTCCTCCTACCATTTCACATAATACACTCTGCAGACAATAAGAAGCAAATTATAACTGCTTGTAAATGTCTACTTTGAGGTCAGAAGAATCTGTTTATAATTTTAAGCCTGTTTTTCATCAGTAACAAAGTGGACTGCTTTGAAGTGCAGTATGTGGAGAATGATAAAACATGTAACAGACTTGAGTCTTACATAATGTGGCTATAAATATTAAACACATCTTTTTCTCTTAATCTTACAGGACAAGAAGCTGATTAAAGCTCTCTTTGATGTACTGGCACATCCACAAAATTACTTCAAGTACACAGCACAGGAGTCCAATGAGATGTTGCCAAGATCTTTTATCAAACTGCTTCGTTCCAAAGTTTCCAGCTTTCTAAGGCCCTACAAATAGTTGACAAACCAAAGGCGATAAAATGACCAACTGAATTTTATTTTTACAGCTTTGTAACCATAATATTTCACTATGCTGACTTTTTTTTGTGGCTTTCTTCAAAAGGATCCCAGTTCATACTTCACTGTACATTATTTATAGCTCTCAGTCCATCATAACGAAGACTGTTCATTCCTTATATTTATGTGTACGCTGGTATATATGACTGCTGGGAGCACATCCAAAACCTGCTCCATATGCAAGCATACTTTATGCACTAGGACTTTCTGTCTGCATTGTGTGTTTTTTTCCTGTATAAGAAAAGAAAGTGCAATGATTTCTTTTATCCTGTTGGATGTTTGAATGGAAGTTTTGTTCTATAGAAAGACAGCAATATTTATATCTGCAAGGAAGCCTTTCCCGTCTCCACTGCAGTATAACAACACCCATAAATCACATCATAATGAAAAATGGCAGGATTGCAATGTTGCGCATTCATAATTTTGGAATTTATTTGCACTTGAGAATTATATTTGAACATGTACAAACGTTTGGTTTTTGTATTTTCATTGTTTTCATTGAATTGAAATTTCACAGTTTGTGTTTCTTTCCTTTTTTTTAATGCTAGTTTGTCCCATTTTTTCATGATGTTCAAGCTTGTATCGTACAATACAACCATTTGGATAAGTAAAAGGGACTTAAAAATTTCTAAGAATTTCAAGTATAGTTCTGATGATGCAAACACTAGCTCTTTTGGCCCTCCCATGGGTCGATGGACAATATATTAATATCATTTTTAGTGCAATTTTGATACTTTACCAATATATTAAATATATTTCATGTTTCCAGACAGTTTATTTGTTTACCTCATCGTCTGTATTGAGGAACATCTGGGTATTGGGGACACTACAGTACAATTTCAAGATTCTGAAATAAAACATGTATCATGCATTAAAAATAGTGCATATAATGCATCCTCAGTAAATGTGTAAATGTTTAATTATTGAAAATCTGCATTTAATGTGTAAAACAGAAGGTCACGATGTAAAATATTCAATCAACAGAGGCTCTTATAGGAAGGAGCAATGAGGTCTATCAAAACATTCGAACTTTAGCTGGTACCGTTTTACCAAATAACCAGAACCCATCAGAGAAGAATATGGCGAAGAAAAAGCAACCAGGAGCAAAAGACATTTGAATTGCCTAGTTCCTAGAATTATGGTAAGAAGGTGGGAAAGCTTTTAAAGGGATCAAACAGTGCTTTTAAGAATTTGGCTACTTCCTCATCAAAAACAAAAAAATAAATTTTCGGCAACTGAGTAAATGAACAAATGCAGTCTCCATTTTCGACAAAGAGCAAGTCACAGAGGGAATCACAGGACAAAATGCAAGGATGTACAGTTCTGATGGTGTAAACACTAGGCCAACTGTGGGTTGGTGGACTGTATGTTGTGGGTCAACAATCCGCATGCTGGAATAAGGGATTCGGTCTTGAACATGCTAATCCACTGAGCTGCCATAAAGATGTTTATCTCCTGTAATTTGATCTAGACAACTGATGAAAAGAAACTGGTGCTTGTTGGAAGCTGGCAAGTTGCCTTGTTTTTAGCTGTAACCAAAGTGGAAATAACTCTGTACCCAGCTCACTGTTCACTTGTATTTTCTAGTTTGGTAAAGAAGGGGATTTGGATTTCTTTGCCCCTAAATCCTTGAGGATTTTATTTCCCAAGTTGTTGCATTTTTCAATGAATAAAGTTTTGTACCTAAGTAATGATTTTGGATTTGGTTAACTGGCATGTTGCTAACATCCCTGTCTACTAACCCATAGAGTAGATTGGTTAATATAACATAAATCTCAACCAATCAAGCCTTTGTCAATGCATTAATCAAGAGAAATGTACCTTTACATTCAATTTACAAGAAACCCAAAAAATATACATGGTATTATTATTTCTTGAACCCATTTCCAGTGGTTATTAATATATTAATCATAAAACCTAAGTTGCAGTACAGTTACTGGTCTTAAGAGCATTGTTGAAACATGTTTTCTAAAATTGCTTTTTTTTACATTAAAATAATTTTAATCGTGATATTATTGTGTGTTCATATCAAATTCTTCCTGCTATTTAAGGTGAGGTGTTTACTCATTAATCGAAAATTAAGATCAACAGCAACAATATCTACTTTTTGATGTCTGCACAATCTCCATGTATTCTACATTTCTTTTTAATTACATGGCTAAAGTAGCAAACCGTATTAAGTTCTGTTTCAACGGTTTCGTCTGGCGATTGTGACACAGAGCGACTTCATGTTATCATGCCCGGTAGAAATTAAAATGAGCTCAGACCAAAAATAGCCATGAGAAAGGGACTGGAATCCACAGATACATGAAGATAAAGAACAGTATGTTCCAATGACCTGAACCCACTGACTATTGTGTTAAATACTTTATTTTGTTGTAGAAATTGCATTTCTCTTACATCCTCTCTGGTTTGGCTCCTATTTGCATACAGATATGAATAGTGCTTTACCACTATCAATCAGATGTTTTATAAAGATAGCGCCTGCTAGTGAAGTGCTTTTTAATGTAATTGTGATAGAAAACACTAAAACCAGCTTTAATGTACAAAGTTGTGAATTCAGCTCTTTGAATCTAGAATGAACTTTTCCTGCTGCGGGATTTAAAAATCGATGCTAAAACTCAGCTCTTCAGCTGCATGCTTTATGTCAAAGCAGGAAGGTCAGTGGCATTTGATCTTTGCTCTTAGACTTCTGTCCTGTGTGCTTGCAAAGCGGATGCACACTTGCAGGTGTTCATCCGTGAATGCAGCCGCTTTTGTGCCTGTCTGTGAGCAGAGCTTCCCATTGAAGGCATCAGCATGTGCAAGACTGCTAACCAAACTCAGACCAAACAGTCCTGTTTTGAAGTATCCAAAAAAAATTTAAAATATAAATCGGACACGGCAAGTATTGGAAAATGGGGGGATCTTTCCCACGATATTGAAAAGTAAGAGAACATTAACTTTAAGATCTCCATAAGGAACCGAAGCAGGTCCCTCAAACCTGTTTCGCGATTCAGTAAGATCTATGCTGACCCTGCTTTCCCATCCTATCCTCATAACTCTCAATTCCCTGAATAATTAAAAATCTTTTTCTGCTCTGAACATATTCAAGGATTCAGCTTTCTGGAGCAAGAAATTTCAAAGACACAACCCTAGAAAGGAAATACTTCCTCATCCAAGTCTTAAATGTGCCCCTTCAATCTGGGATATGCTCACAGGTTTTGGGCACTCCTTGCATTTAAGACTTGGATGTTTAAGAAAAAGTTAAACAGGGACTTGGATATGGCAGATTTGGAGGGCTATGGGCCAAACACGGGATGGTGGGACTAGTAGAGCTGGGACATATTGGGCAAGTTGGCCTGAAGGGCTTGTTTCCACACTGTATCACTCTATGTTACAAACATGTTCTGCAATCAAAACAAACTAAACAAGAACTCAAGGTCCCATTTTAACCTATATTCTTCACTTTCCTCCTCTTCCTCCACTCACCACTAATCCCTCTGCTTTTTGTTACAGAGATTACACGTCAATGATAAACATAGAAAATAGGTGCAGGAGTAGGCCATTCGGCCCTTCGAGCCTGCACCGCCATTCAATATGATCATGGCTGATCATCCAACTCAGTATCCTGTACCTGCCTTCCCTCCATACCCCCTGATCCCTTTAGCCACAAGGGCCACATCTAACTCCCTCTTAAATAAAAGAGTATTTCAGCCTGATTACTGCTTTTCTATCTCAAAACCATGTTGCTTTATTCAATTCTGGACAGAAATATAAAGGATTTTTAAAAAATTGTTATTTAAATGCGCTTTGGGAAAAATTTTAAATACTGTTTGTTTTAAATAGTTTTGATAATAAATGAGAAAGAGAATTGCACATATCAGCATGTGTGAGACAATTCAATTTCAGTGGGTCAATGGGACATACTTTTTAAGCTCAAATTACAATTTCTTATTGTAATCCATTATTTCCAAACTAGTATGCCATACAGTGCGGAAACACGCCCTTCGGCCCAACTTGCCCACACCAGCAAACATGTCCCAGCTACACTAGTCCCACCTGCCTGTATGTTCTCATCCAAATCATTGATGTAGATGACAAACAGTAACAGGCCCAGCACCGAACCCTGAGGCACACCACTAGTCACAGGCATCCAGTCCGAGAAGCAATCTTCCACCAACACCCTCTGCTTCCTTCCATGGTGCCAATTTGCTATCCATTCAGCTATCTCTCCTTGGATCCCATGCGATTTAACCTTCCAGAGCAGCCTATCATACGAACCTTGTCAAATGCCTTACTGAAATCCATGTACACATCGACAGCTCTGCCCTCATTGACCTTTTTGATCACGTCCTCACAAAAATCAATCAAATTTGTGAGACACGACCTCCCACGTACAAAACCATGCTGACTATCCCTAATCAGCTCTTGCCCGTCCAAATGCCTGTACAACGTATCCCTCAGAATACTCTCTAGTAACTTTCCAACTACAGATGTTAAGCTCACCGGCCTATAGTTCCCATCATTTTCCCTGCAGCCCTTCTTGAAAAGAGGCACAACATTCTTCCAGCACCTCTCCTGTATTTAAGTACGACTCGTAAATTTCAACCAGGGCTCCCGCAATTTCCTCTCTAGTTTCCTACAATGTCCTCGGATGTATCTGATAAGGCCCTGGAGATTTGTCTACCTTCATACACAATAGTACCTTCAGTACTTCTTCGACAGTAACACTGAATGCTCTCAAGTATGTGCGAGAGTATGGTTCACACAGTGTAATTGGTAACATTTATATATCCATAGTGGCTATATCCATACTATTTGACCACATTACTAAGTGCTCTTTTCATACCATCAGCTCTTGAAGAATACCTAATGGATTTATATAGTTTGACTGGAAACTTGAGTTTATCCTCTCTGAAGTCATGCATCTTTGTTGGGTCAGTACTGAAGAGTTTGGAACCATATTGAGTCACGATATGGTTGACTTTAACTGTTAAGCTCTGACATTCAAACCATTATGTGGACTTGCCACCTGGTCACATTTGAGATTTTTCTAATGGCCTCGAAATGTACCTCATCAGAGGGCAAGAAAATATATATTTTAAAGAAAGTTCTGACAAATGGATAAATAGAAGCTATGTTTACAACTGATACTGACAGCTAAGCTGTTGGTTGAGAGGGATTGATGCCATTTACACTGTGTGGAATGCTGCCTCTCCATTAAATCCAAAGTTACATATTTGCCATAGGTTGAATAAAAGTAGTTTTATATGTGTACATTTTACATATATGTTACAATTACAAGAGATTTTGTTTCTGTTTTACGCTGGCAAAATAACATTCCCATTACTCAAAATGTAAATGATGATTGGGAGATGTTGTTGACACAGTGAAACATGGAATGGAGCAGTATTCATGCTTGAGTCCATTCCTTTTCTCTTTTTGTATTAGTACTGCAAGTCTCTGCAGATTTATAATTCTCTAAATCTTGACACAGCAAAAAAATAAATCCATGCTCAATAAATGTATCAATATTTTGTTGCCAATCCAATGCTTGATCCCAGGGAGTGGAATTTTTTAAGGTGTAAGCAAGAGATTTCAGCCCAAGTTAGGCTCATTTGTATTTCCATTTTGCCAGAGAATATTTATACCCAGTGATCCTGCAATATTCATTGGTATATATAAAATTAGGCTTGAATCACTCAGAGCCTATAGAAAGTGATAAACCTGCCCTGTGCATTCTGCCTTTAAATATAAAAGTGAATTTTAATCCATCTGATTCGCCTGTGTACAAAAGCCACAGCAGGCTTTAGAATTGTGGATGCTCTTTATATTGATTCCATAACAATTATGTTCAAAGGAATAGGAAATATGGAGCAGTTTTAATGAGCAAAATATATATTTGAAATATTGCAATAAAACACAAAAAAAAGTTTTCTTTTTACTGCAACTACCTCTCCTGACTTAATTTTACACCCACTTTAAAACAGAGCATTTGCAGAAAATGTGTACATTTCTTCAGCATGGGGCTTAACTCCATTGAGATATGATGATAGTCGGGGAAATATAAGTATGGGCTTAGTTTCCTCAATTTCTCTATACCACATACAAAGGAAATTGCACTAACCGCAACGGTTTCTGATTATTGTATACGATTAAAGATTACAGCTTAATTTAGTCTACTTTGTCAAAATGACAAATCCAATAAAGCTTTGAGTACCTTTTTATTATATTACACATCTGTAATAATGGTCCCAAATAAAAAATGATTTGATTACAAAAATCCTCAGCAAATTGGATAAATGATATTGAAAACGATAAAGCTAGATGAAAGGAGTTATTGCTATTTACCCTTTGTGAATAACTTCTACATGGAATTCAAAGTTGCAAAGTTGAAAAAAAGTTATTTTTTCAATCATGGAGATTACAATTCAGTGGAGTAACGAGTAATGCTATTATGAATTGAAATAAAAGTAGATCCAAACATGCATATTCTTTAATTTCACACAATCAATATTTGTTAAGAATTGGAATAAAGGAACTTTTATTTGGGCAAAGTAAAACAGAAACAACTTTTTGAATTTTTAAACATATTTAAAGAAATATTTGATACGTGAAAAAAAGTGTGCAAGACATCCATGTCATAATGTAGACTTTTTCCTTGGCATCTCATTGCTGATAGTTGTGCAATTTACAGCTATTTGTGAATAATCACCAAAGATCTTAGGTTGCATTCCAACTCCCCAATTTCTGCTGGTAAAGGATAATGCACAACCTATTACATTACCCGATTTCAATCATCAGGATCACAGAAACTTCATCATCGGTGCTCCCTGCACACCAGTAATAGGTATATGCTGTTCAGTCTCCTGTGCTTGCTCGATCATTCATGGTTGATCACTCAGGGCCTCTATTGCATTCTGTTTCTATGTCCCGGGATTCCCTTACTATCTGGAAAGCTATTTTTGTCTTGACTACCCATTAAATCTACAATTTCAAGAGTCAAGTGTGTTTAATTAGCAACAGAACAATTAAATTCTTACTTGTTGCAGTTTTACAGGCCCATTAATACAACAATATGCAGTTAAATATACAATAATCAATAATTGGAACAATTGATCATATTAATCATAAATAACTTTAATCAGTAATTAAACAACACAATAAATTAATAATCAAGAATACGAGAGAACCAGACCATAATAGTACAAACCCATAGTCTGTAGTGCAATCAAAACAAGGTCCATAATACAGTAGATCATAGTTGCTGAGGTAAGGTTGAGGTTAGTGTTCTGCACTGTTCAAGAGCCTGATAGTTGCTGGGAAGTAGCTGTTCTTGAACCTGAAGGTTAGTTTATAAGGCTCATATACCACCTTCCCGATGGTAGTAGCAAGTTGAGAGTGTGGCCACGATGGTGTTGGTCTTTGATACAATTAGCTGCTTTTCTCAAGCTGCGCCTCTTGAGGATCCATTTGACAGTGGGGAGGTCAGTACCCGTGATGGACCTGGTACTCTCTGAGGCCTGTTTCATTCCTAAGCATTTAAGTTACCAAACCAGGCAATGATGTAATCAGACAGTATGCTCTCTACCATACACCTGGGGAAGTTTGATAAGAATATTTAGTGACAAACCGAAGCTCTGAATATTCAATGAAAGTAAAGATTCTCATGGGCATTTATTGTAATTGCATGAATGTGCTGAGCCTAGGATAGACCGTCAGAGATAGGTACACCGAAGAATCTGAAGCTGTTGACTCTCCGCCACAATCCTGCGGATGAAGACAGGTTCATAGATCCTCGGCTTTCCCTTCCTAAAGTCAACAATCATCTCCTTGGTCTTACTAACATTGAGAGGAAGAATTTTGTTCTGGTGCATTCAATCAGATTATCTGTCTCCCTCCGGTACTCTGACTCATCACTACCAGTTATCCGTAGAAGGGTATGATCTGCAAATTTTAAAACGTTGCTGGAGTTGTGTCTGACGACAATCATAGGTACAAAGGGAGTAGAGGAGGGAACTGAACACATGGCTTTGAGGTGCCCCTGCTGTTGGTTATCAAGGAGAAAGGTTGTTGCCTTTTGGTACTGATGGTAGACTGCTGATGAGGAAGTAGTGGATCTAATTGCATAGAGATGAGCAAAGACCCAGTTCTCAGAGTTTAATGATAAGTTTGGAAGGGATGATGGAATTAGTGGTGTTATGGTGACTGAATAACACATTGACTTATTGTCAGTGTCTTTATTGTCCAAATGGCCCATGCATTGAGGAGAACCATAGTGGAGGACCATTGTGGGGTGGCACGATCGCGCAGCAGTAGAGTTGCTGCTTTACAGTGCTGGAGGCACTGACTACAGGTGCTGTCTGAACGGAGTTTTACGTTCTTCCCGTAACCGAGTGGGTTTTCTCTGAGATCTTCGCTTTCCTTTCACACTCCAAATACATACAGGTTTGTAGGTTGATTGGCTTGGTATCAGTGTAAATTGTCCCGTGTGTGTGTGTAGTGTTAATGTGCAGGGACCGCTGGTCGGTGCGGACTCGGTGGGCCAAAGGGCCTGTTTCCACACTGTATCTCTAAACTAAACTAAAAACACAGCGAGATCACATCTTCTGTTGAACTGGAACTAATCATCTGAAGCTCCATCCATGTAAACAGCTTGACCTCAGTCTCTTTCTTCTAAAATAGCTTCAGTCCAGCTTTAGCATTATGATCATATTACTTTTAATTGCCCTCTGATATTTTCTGGTGAACCACTTAAGTAAACATAGAATGAAACCCTTCGTCTGAACACATTAAAAAACTTATGGAAAAGATAATATATAGGTTAAAATTGTAAGTGTTAAAGGAGTAGACTTCATGATGCAATTTTAAAATGGATATCAAAAGTCCAGGAAATGATAGCCTGTTCAATTCAACATAAAGAAAAGGTAAGTTTTTATTCAAAGATGTAAAAGTTAATCATCTAATAGCTGAAAACATATTCAAGAGTTAAACAATAAACAATAGGTGCAGGAGGAGGCCATTCGGCCCTTCGAGCCAGCATCGCCATTCAATGTGATCATGGCTGATCATTCTCAATCAGTACCCCGTTCCTGCCTTCTCCACATACCCCCTCATACAAAGCATAATGACAAAAATATATCATGCTCAGATGGAATTCTTTGAAGACATTGTCGACAAAGTTAATTCAACAGATAATTGCATTTTCAAAAGATTTTCTGTCTAAGTTCAAATCTGGTAGTCAGAACAAGTTGGAGATGGATGGAGGGCAAAGGAACATAAAAGTGTGCAAGGTGGGTCTCAACCTGAAACGTCACCTATTCCTTTTCTCCAGAGATGCTGCCTGACCAACTGAATTACTCCAGCTTTTTGTATCTTTAAAGGCTTTTGGACTCCAACCATTTTCCAATTCATTCTGGCTCATACTCGGCAGGCCGAAAATTATAAAACAAAGATGACGTATTGTCTGTTATCATATCATATCATATATATACAGCCGGAAACAGGCCTTTTCGGCCCTCCAAGTCCGTGCCGCCCAGCGATCCCCGTACATTAACACTATCCAACACCCACTAGGGACAATTTTTACATTTACCCAGCCAATTAACCTACATACCTGTACGTCTTTGGAGTGTGGGAGGAAACCGAAGATCTCGGAGTAAACCCACGCAGGTCACGGGGAGAACGTACAAACTCCTTACAGTGCAGCACCCGTAGTCAGGATCGAACCTGAGTCTCCGGCGCTGCATTCGCTGTAAAGCAGCAACTCTACCGCTGCGCTACCGTGCCTTTGTGTCTTGGGCGGTGGAAATCATTGTTAATGCGTCTAGTAAGCTTTTTAACAACCTGACAAATTATTGAAAATCCCACATAGGTCAAGAGGACGCCCAGCCAGGCCCAGCACCAGGCGATTCCCACCCTAACACAGTGGCAACACTAGAAGTATGTCTCTACAATAGCCAACGTTGTATTTCTACCGATCCCCGAGTTCAGCTTTTTGTGTCTATCTTCGGTTTAAAGCAGCATCTGCAGTTCCTTCTTCTGCATACATATTGCAGTTCCTTCTTCTACACACATGCCGCTGTTCCCACCGATTCAACACTTTAATCCGCATTCAAACCAAACAACCGTCCTGGCCCATGATTGGCATAAAGGGTCTCGGCTATGGTTACTGATTTAACTATACAGGTTTCGGGGCGATATCCCGACGTTTAACGTTAGACACAAAATGCTGGAGTAACTCAGCGGGACAGGCAGCATCTTTGGAGAGAAGGAATGTGCGACGTTTCGGCTCGAGACCCTTCCTCAGACTCTGAAGGTTAAACATTTCGGGCTTTGTCGCCGGTTAGCTGCCCGGGACTCTGCATATGCCAACCTTCAGCCTCGCCGCCGCACAGGTAACGCATTCGAAATGCCGGTTCAGGGGGCGATTCAAAAGGCTGTGAGGCCCCGGACCATGAATACGCGCCCGCTGTGTCAGCGGCGCATGGGGCGCTTCTCGGCTCTGGGGGAAGGCAGCGGGAGCCCGGGACTCTGAATATGTTGGTCGCGCTGCATTGGCGCGACGTGGATGGCATCGGTCAATGCTCGGTCGGGGGCGGGCGGTTCCCGCCACTGAGCTTCCTGCCCTGGTGCATGGCGGTCGCACGGAGGAATTGTTGGAAAAAAAGGTTAGTGTTTTTTTCCCAGTCTGCGTTGCAGCAGCGGCCGGCGGCTCGGAGAGGCAATGGCTGGGGAGGCGGGGGAGAGGCGGCGGCAGCAGCCGCATTAGGCGGCCTCGCCCCCTTCTCGCCTCTTCACTCAAACAGGCGGGTGACTCGGGCCTACCGCAGGCTTCCAGCCGGCCGCTCTGCTGCGCTGAAAGAGGCTGAATGTTATGGGAGTGAATCGCCAGCCGGGCCCGGCGGCGGCGGCGCCGCACACGGTGTGGCAACCGGCTTCCCCTGCAGTCACCGGCCCGAGTCGGAACTGTCCGCTCCCAAACTGATTCACAGACTATGGGCAATAAACTGCGGGCTGCTCAGCAGCCGCGGATAGGGGTGAGGGCCTTAACGTTTGGAGAATGCAGCCTATACCTTGAGGCGAAGAGATGGCGAGCAGAGGGAGCGAACGGTCATCAAACATTTAACTCTTTCCCCCCCTTTGGATAGATATTGTTGCAAGTGCTTGTGCGTTTCTGGTGTTCAATCATCCCGGCGTCTTCTATGAGCAGATTGTTGATTTTGGCTGTTTGTTTCTTTCGTGTTGGCACCGTTGATCAATCTATTGATGTTCGTGCCAGTGACTTGTTTCAAGAGTGTTTAATTATCACATGTACTGACTTGGTTCAATGGAATTCATACTTGCAGCAGTATAACAGGCTTGTAAACCCAATACACATAGATACCATATAGTAAATTGAAAAACGATAGATATTAATACAACACAAAAACCCGAAGTCCTTAGTGCAACCAAACACAGGTTTTTAAGATGCAAGATGCACCACGGGAGAAGAACGAGGAGGAGATAAGACTTTGCCTTCCATCACAGTGAGGGTATGCCTAGAGCAATCACTGTGATGGCTGTTTGTGTAAAAAATTATATCTGTGTGTCTTGTGCTTTTTAATGTCTACTGCCGGACCCTGACGTGAGAGGACGCTGGCGTTGAGTATTCGCCGCTTTTCCGTCAGGATAGTTTGTCTGTTTGTTTCTATGTTAATTGTTTTTGTAAAGCGCTTTGAGCATGCGATAAGGCGCTATATAAAATAAATGAATTATTATTATTATTAAGATAGACACAAAAAACTGGTGTAACTCAGCGGGACAGGCAGCATCTCTGGAGATAAGGAATGGGTGACGTTTCGGGTCGAGACCCTTCAGATGCAATCCAGTTCTTTGGAGCTGTTGATGGATTTAAACTGTACCAATTCTCTCCTATCACTGGCATGTTTCGTTTCCAGATTCAATGTACTTTGTCTAAGGTAGTGGTGTAAGTTTCTCGTCAGGCTCCAAGAGGACAGAATTTGAAAATAAACAGATTTAAAGCACTCTAGCCAATATCCCAATGTACATATAGTAATGTTTAATTTACAATAAAGTTCAAATAGCCATATTTTTATATAACTGTCTGTCATAATAGATAATTTTCATAAACTATTGCCATTCCTGCTCAGTGGTTCTTGGTTTTCTGGCTTTTAATTAGAGTTGGTAGAAACTGGGGAGTTAAGTGCACTTATTATTAAGTGCACAAAATGTGGTTGGCATTTCAATTTTTATCAAAATAAACAACATTATATTGGAATCTTGTTTTGTTCAATGAACTCTTTCCTCTAGTCAAATACATTTCCTGAGATTTCTTTTGCAAAATTAGGGATGATATACAAAATTAGTGGTTCATATTTAAGTTGTGGTAGGTATGATTAGTATTAACATTACCATTAACACATCAGAGCAGTGAGGTATTTGTATTTTTTTAACTAGATAGTTTTCTTATATGAAGAAGGGTCTCGACCCAAAACATCTGCAGTTCCTCCCTGCATGTTTTCTTGTTCATTAGGTAGGATCAGTATATACAGATTTTGGTAGATTAGGTATATTCAAGTTGATCATTTGTATGCATTACTCAAAAGCTCTTTTTTTTAACCTAGTTTTAGCTTCAGAGTGATATTCAAAGAATTAAATGTATATGTTTTAAAGCTTTTTACAAAAAAACTGCATTGGGGACCAATTTGTATATCGCCTATAATGTTAAAATTTCACAGGGCAAGTTTAAATTAAATTCTGTGTTCGTAAAGGAAAGATCAGGAAGTATGGCTGTATTAAAAAAAATAAAATTGTCAAGGTAAAGAAATTAATTTTAATCCCTTTATATTAAAGCTCTCTTGCTACAAATGCATTGTTTTGAGTAATAAAAATGTTAATACAGTACAAGTCAAAGTACCTGTAGGAAAGAACTGCAGATGCTGGATTAAACATCTCAACCCAGTCACTTATACCTTTTCTCCAGAGATGCTGTCTGGAGAGATGCTGTCTGGAGGCTGAGTTACTCCAGTTTTTTATGTCTATCACAAGTCAAAGTACATTGTATTAATATTTTGCATGTGGAATGAACATGGATATAAAATCAGGTGAACTATTGAAAGTAAGTGAAGCCACACGTAGATAGGGTGGTCAAAAAGGCGTTTGGCACATTGGCCGTCATCAGACAGAGGTATTGAGTAGAGAAGTTGGGAGGTCATGGTGTAGTTGTATACGACGTTGGCGAGGCCGCTTTTAGAGTATTGTTTTCAGTTCTGGGCACCATGTTATAGGAAAGATGTCAAGCTGGAAAGGGTACAGAGAAGATTTCGGATACTGCCAGGGCTAGAGGATCTGAGCCATAGGCAGAGGTTGAGTAGGCTGGGACTCTAAGCGCAGGAGGATGAGGTGTGATCTTAATGAGGTGTGTAAAATCATGAGAGGAATAGATCAGGTAGATACACAGTCTCTTGACCAGAGTTGGTGAATTGAGGACCAGAGGACATAGGTTTAAGGTGAAGGGGAAAAGATTTAATCGGAGGAGTAACTTTTTCATGCAAAGGGTGGTGGGCGTTTGGAACAAGCTGCCAGAGGAGGTAGTTGTGGCATGGACTATCCCAACATTTAAGAAACAGTGAGAGAGGAACATGGATAGGACAGGTTTAAAGGGATATGGACCAAATGCGGGCAGGTGGGATTAGTGTAGCTGGAACATGTTGACCGGTGTGGGAAAGTTGGGCCGAAGGGCCTGTTTCCACACTATCACTCTATGACTCTTAAGTGAAATGACTGAAGAGATATGCAAGACTGTAATTGGAGATATACGAGGTCGGGATGCAGACACATTGAGGCATTGGTGAATAAGCTAAGAGCAGAAAGCAAGACATTAAAGCAGAGATGGCAGAAGTATGCAGACTCTAAGTCTAAGATTGCAGAATAAGGCCCTCGAAGCTAGTATAAGTGATTTGTTTTGAAATCGTAGCAAAGCAAATGATATAGAAAGAGAGGAATGACAGGTTTCCCTGTGTGGTGCAGATAGCAAAATGTGGAGTTAAGGAAACTCACTAGCAAAGTGTAGAAGTAATTTTCACGTAATGAGGTTATAAATGAGAGTTTCAGTGGAAAATGGAAAGACAGATAGGTTAGAATTAGATGGCCTTGATCATGAATTATATGGGATCAACAAGTGCATTGAATATGGAACTGAAAGGACTAGTTGAAAGCCAGGTATGTGTTGTGCCACTGAAGGTTCACTGAAGAAAGTAAATGCATAGATGCATAAACAAACAAACAATAGTCTGAAGAAGGGTCTCGGCCCGAAATGTCACCCATTCCTTCTCTCCAGAAATGCTGCCTGGCCCGCTGAGTTTTTCCTAAATGTTGCGTCTCTTTTCGGTTTAAACCAGCATCAGCAGTTCCCTCCTAAACAATAATAGTGCAAAGATAAAAACAATGGCCCCAAGTCCAATTTGCTCATAGCTTATATAGAATATATAAGAGCTTGATAGTTGTAGGAATGGAGCTGCTGCTGAACCTGGATGTTACAGTTTTCAGGCTCCTATACCTCCTGTAGATCCCTTTGAGAGCGGGGATATCAGTACCAGTGATGGGGTGGGCAGTGTTCACCACTTTTGCAATCATCTTGGTTTCTGGGCATTCGAGTTTCCAAACCAGGCAGCGATGCATCCAGTCAATATGCTCTCCACCTGTAAACGTTCAACAGTATTTGTTGACATACTGAATCTTAAGAAGTAGAACTGCTGAAAAGGCTGCAAGAGCAATCTATTTAGTCCATGCCGCGATAGCTAAAAACATGTTACTCATCTAATCTCACTTCTCTATTTTTGGGCCAGAGTTTTGCATTTACAGCTTGTCAAATGCTCGTGTAAATAGAAAAATATGAAATACAGAAGAGATAATGATGAAAATACTTAATTACAGACAAAACCACTGAGAAACAAACATAATTCACAGTTTTTTTCTGCTCCAAATTGCATTTATTTTAAAAATGCTGTTGTGGTATGACCAGCATGATGTAGCAGAACTGCTGTAAATTGCTTTGTAGTTTAGGGTTACCACTTTCATTAAAATATTGGGGGGGGTTTTATGTCTTCCTTTTATTTCTTTATATAAATCGCAAAACAACACAGCTTGTTGTCGCTACATTGGTGCCAAGGTAGATTGTAGATGCTTGAAGGAGTAATAGGGCAATGATCTAATATCAAGGAAATAGAAACTATGAAGCAGGATGTTGATGATGGAATGCAGTGGATGCATCGGAGGTGTTGGTGAACTCTTGACAGACTGGCAGTTTCAGCCTTTTGCTCCATATAGAAAAAGTGGAGACGTTCCAGACATTGTGGAGTGGAGGTTCTAGGGTAGGTCGCTGTATGGTAGGAGATAACTGGGGATAAACTAGGCAAGGTTATGTGATGAATGGGAGAGCTAGAGAGTGTAAATGAGTACGAAGGATTAGGAATCCAGTATACTGGACTAGTGCGAGGGAGAGACATGCAGAGTCCTTGGTTGATTGGAACTGAGGCGATGAAAGGACGTGTTGCATCACCTGTGCATGAGAAAGTCCTGTAATAAGGTGGCGGTTTGGTAGGAACAAAAGAATGGACCAGAGAGTTTTGTCCATATTTAAGGTCTTTGCGGCCAACTTAAAAAATAGTATGTCACTGCTGTCGCGGACTTCAGTGAGTGGTAGAGGAATGCGTGCCAATGAAGACAATACTTATGTTCCCCAATCAGGAAACATGGATGAACTGTGAGGTCCACTCAAGGGTGAATTCCTAGTCTTTAACTCAAATAATCCTGAGCCGTACAAGAAGTCTATGGTCTTCGCAAAGACATTAACGATGCTGAGTGAGAATTCAAGACCAAGCTACAGTCTCAGTGTTACCACAGGAACACCTGTTAGTTGTGGCCAAAGATACTAGAGGAGCAAGATGAACCACTCCGTTGAAATCGCCTATACTGAAGTGTAGTACGCAAAGGAGCGGAACGTCCGCCATTTTACTAGGCAAAGCCCGCCGTTCGCTATGCCTCTCGCAGTGTAATCGGTGTTGTGGGGGAACAGTATGTGTGATGATACCATTAAAATATCATCTATCAACTCACATTTTTCTGTTATTTTTATTTTTAAATGTTTTCCCTCTGCTTAATTTCTCTGATTTTTATTATTTTTTAGTTTCTGCCCATTTCCCTCCCATCCTTCCTCCTCAGCCCCCTCTTTTGTGTAGTTTCTCTTGTATTGCTCAAACGCACACTCTGCACAAATTTAACATTTATATATATATATATATGTGTGTGTGTTTGTGTGTGAGAGAGAGGCAAGATAGAGACAAATAGACCTCAAAGTTCCTTCTCATGGATCAGAAGCAACTTTGATTTAAAGCAACGCTCTATTTCTCTCTTCATCTTATTTTTCACATGATGTACATAACCCGATTCGACCTTTACGGTGTATGTATATTCATATATATATATATATATAGTTTCTTGCGATTTCCTCTAATTATTTGTTTAGCAACTTTTTTCTTTCAATCTCTCTATGCACACACTTCTCAGCACATGGTTCTCCCTATAATGATCACTGTTCTCTCACATACATGTCATTCGGGCCTACCCACACACATTCGCAATCGGTGACATCAAATTTATTTCCAGAAATCCTAATATTGTGAATAAAATAACATGTCAAGATATTTTTTCATTCTATGTTAGTGTAATAAAATGTAATGCATTCATACCTACACTGATACAGAAGTGCTAGCTTTAGACATGAATAATGTACATTACTACCATAGTTTAGTTTTGAATTTAACATATAATTGAGGGGGTGGGTGCAATCTAGTGCGAATCCTCACTTTTGTGAAAAACGAGTTACATGCATTAACACCATCCTTACCCACTACCCTACAACCTGTAAAAAAAATCATATTTAAATTCAACCGATAAGTTGGTCAAATAACATAGGCACCTTTTTATTGTGATTTATGGATTTTTCAAATGTGAATATCTCATAACAACACATTTGTGGGTTAGCAGTATATTGCACCAACCCCCTTCAATTTTACATCATTCAAAAATGAACTTAAACAAGGATAACACTTTTTATTTCTGTCATTCATGGTAAGATTTGAATTTGAGGAAGGATATTCTTGCTATTGAGGGCGTGCAGCGTAGGTTTACTAGGTTAATTCCCGGAATGGCGGGACTGTCATATGTTGAAAGACTGGAGCGACTAGGTTTGTATACACTGGAATTTAGAAGGATGAGAGGGGATCTTATCGAAACGTATAAGATTATTAAGGGGTTGGACATGTTAGAGGCAGGAAACATGTTCCCAATGTTAGGGGAGTCCAGAACCAGAGGCCACAGTTTAAGAATAAGGGGTAGGCCATTTAGAACAGAGGTGAGGAAAAACTTTTTTAGTCAGAGAGTTGTGAATCTGTGGAATTCTCTGCCTCAGAGGGCAGTGGAGGCCAATTCTCTGAATACATTCAAGAGAGAGCTAGATAGAGCTCTTAAGGATAGCGGAGTCAGGGGGTATGGGGAGAAGGCAGGAACGGGGTACTGATTGAGAATGATCAGCCATGATCACATTGAATGGCGGTGCTGGCTCGAAGGGCCGAATGGCCTACTGCTGCGTCTATTGTCTAAGATTTATATCATTTTGTGTGCGAGATATGCAGGGTTGCACTGTTTTGCATATCAGCTAACCAATGATAAGATCAGGTCCTGATTAAACCACCTCCCCCCCCCCCTTGTCTCGAAGGGTCCCAACCTGAAACATCACCCATCCTTTTTCTCCAGAGATGCTACCTGACCCAGTGATTTACTCCACCACTGTGCCTATTTGAATTGGATTCATACTTCTGTACCATGTCAGGCAGCATTGGTCATTTTAGTGGCTGTCAAGGGTTTTTAACTAATCAATTCACCAATTCAAATTTTCTTGGCTCCAAGTATAAAGTTAAATGTCTTTTCAATTATATTGTGGATACAGGAGAGTTCTATTGTTTGCAAATGCCTAATCTTTGCTTCCATGACTTTTTAAAAGAAAACAAAAAGAGATACAGCTCGTGGAGGTGAAATTAAAATTAACAGAAAAAGCAAAGAAGAACAGTTCATTAAATATGATCAATTGGCCTGATACAGAGTGGATCTCTAATGCAAATATTCAATCAGTAACATTCAAAGTTTAAAGATCACGAAGCAGCAACTCTTCAAGAAATAGTTATAAATGTCAACTATTAACTTATCCAAGAAGTTGATCGAAATAAATGAAAAGAGTTTGCCTTTCAATGCAGTGAATTGCTTGTCTTTGTGTTTGCTTCATTGATCTAAATAAATGAAGAGTTCTCTTTTAAATGCAGTGTAATGCCTGTGTCAGTGTTTATTTCATTGGTCAAAATAAATGAAACCAGAATATTTGAAAGAGATGCCATGAGAAAGTACTTAGAAATGCAATAACTTCAGACTCCAATTTTTTTTAAATGTCCAAGATCTACTTTATTCAAACTAACGGTGGTGCAGCGGTAGAGTTGCTGCCTTACAGCGAATGCAGCGCCGGAGACTCGGGTTCGATCCTGACTACGGGCGCCGTCTGTATGGAGTTTGTACGTTCTCCCCGTGACCTACGTGGGTTTTCTCCGAGATCTTCGGTTTCCTCCCAAACTCCAAAGACACACAGGCAATGTTAATTCGCTGGGCAAATGTTTTTTTTTAAATTGTCCCTAGGGTGTAGGATAGTGTTAATATGCGGGTATAGCTGGGCGGCGCGGACCCGGTGGGCCGAAGGGCCTGTTTCCGCGCTGTATCTCTAAATCTAAAAAAAAAATCTAAAACTATATTCCTATGAAAGGTGGATAACTACATGCAAAAAAAAAAAAAAACTTCAAACAATTACAAAATATACATAAAAGGTGGTCTGGCCGGACCTTGCTGTCGTTATGGTCAGGTGTCCGCCCCCCTTTGACAGCATCGCGGTCTCTGCACCAATTCCACAGCTGGCTGTTGCAGCTGAACATCTGTGGACGGGTTTTGACAGTTCCTGTCGCAACTTGTCTTCTGATCCCGGTACCTGTCGCCGGTTGACGTTGGTAGTCGCCAACCCACCACACCTGGCGACAACCTGCGACAGCACCCACGACAAGCTACGATCATTGGCGACAAGCCGGCTGTCGCCGAAGAATTTCGAACAAGATCAACTTTCCGCGACGACCCGAGATCTGCTACGATTCATTGGAGACGACTCACGATCATGCCCGCGACACCCCAGCGAATGTGTGGCGACAGCCTAGTCGCCGGCAGTCGCCTTAAAATCATCTAACTGGGACAAGCCTTTAAAACAAGCTATGGGGCAGCTCTGTGGCACAGCTGGTAGATCGGCTGCCGCACACCTCCAGAGACCCAGGTTCGATCCTGACCTTGGGTGCTGTCTGTGTGGAGTTTGCATGTTCTCCCTGTGAACACATGGGTTTCCACTCGGTGCTCAGGTTTCCTCCCACATTCCAAAAAACTTGTGGATTTGTAGGTTAATTGGCCTCTGTAAATTGCTCATAGTGTGTAGAGTGTGGATGCATTATTTGATTTCTATAGTTTCCTAGACGGACGTGAACCCGTTGGTTCCAAATCTCTCCTGCGGGCGCGGCAACCCCCTTTGGGTGCAAACCTCTCCTGCGGACCCGGCAACCCTCCCCCAACTGACGATCCGTGGACCCGTTGCCAGCCGGTGAGTGTCCCCCCGGAGCCGTGGGCGGGCGAGGGGGAGAGGAAAGGGGGGAGGGAGCCTCTCACCTCGGCCCCAGGCGCCATCGTGTCGGCCAGAGCAAGCCGAGGATCCGTTGGGTGGAAACCTCTCCTGTTGATATTCTGAAGTTCATTGTTGGTAAAAACATCACCCATTCCTTCTCTCCAGAGATGCCATAATAGTTTATGTATATATGTTTATAGATATATTTACGAAGACGGATTAAGCATTTGTATCCATTCCATCAAAAATACACCTCTGCACATCTACCTCTATTGATGAATACACTTGTCATTTTAGTTTAGTTTAGAGATACAGCGTGGAAACAGGCCCTTTAGCCCACTGAGTCCGTGCCGACCAGCGATCCCCGCACGCTTGCACTATCCTACACATACTAGGGACAATTAACAATTGCACCAAGCCAATTAATCAAACCTGTGCGTCTTTGAAGTGTGGGGGGAAACCGCAGATCCCGAAGAAAACCCATGCAGGTCACGGGGAGAACATGCAAACTCCGTACAGACAGCACCCGTAGTCAAATCAGGGTTTCTGGTGCTATAAAGCAGCATCTGTGCCACCGTGCCACCCTTTCATAATTTCATAACTGATGCTATGAGGCTGCAAGGTGATTTGGATAGATTAGGTGAGTGGGCAGACGCATGGCAGATGCAGTATAATGTTGATAAATGTGAGGTTATCCACTTTGGTGGCAAGAACAAGAAGGCAGATTATTATCTGAATGGTGTCAGATTAGGAAAAGGGGAGGTGCAATGAGACCTGGGTGTCCTTGTACATCAGTCACTGAAAGTAAGCATGCAGGTACAGCAGGCAGTGAAGAAAGCAAATGGCATGCTGGCATAGCGAGAGGATTTGAGTATAGGAGCAAGGAAGTCCTATTGCAGTTATACAGGGCCCTGGTGAGAACACACCTGGAGTATTGTGTGCAGTTTTGTCTCCTAATTTGACGAAGGACATTCTTGCTATTGAGGGAGTGCGGCGTAGGTTCACCAGGTTAATTCCTGTGATGGCCGGACTAACGTATGATGAAAGACTGGAGCGACTGGGCTTCTATTCATTCGAATGTAGAATGAGATGGGATCTTATAGAAACATATAAAATTCTTAAGGTATTAGACAGGCTAGATACAGGAAAAATATTCCCAATGTTGGGGTAGTCCAGAACCAGGGATCACAATTTAAGAATACGGGATAGGCCATTTAGGACTGAGATGAGGAAAAACTTTTTCACCCAGAGAGTTGTGAATCTGTGGAATTCTCTGCCACAGAAGGCAGTGGAGGCCAATTCATTGGATGTTTTCAAGAGGAAGTAAGATATAGTTCTTGGGGCCAATGGAATCAAGGGATATGGGGAGAAAGCAGGAACGGGATACTGATTTTGGATGATCAGCAATGATCATATTGAATGGCGGTACTGGCTTGAAGGGGCGAATGACCTACTCCTGCACCTATTTTCTATGTTTCATGACAATTTTTTTTCCTAATATATTGGCGTGTTCTTCCATATTAAAAGAGTTTGATAATATTTCTGCTCGAATCCTTTCAAAGTAAGTTAACATTAAATTTGTTAGCACTGTTTATCTTGTTTGCGTAATTTAGTACAGCATTTTCTAGTTGTAATTTAAATTATTGCAGCATTTTTACAACTACCCATCCTTGAATGTGCCCTCCATAATGTTTGGGACAAAGAACCATTTGCCTCTGTACACCACAATTTAAGATTTGCAATAGAAAAAAATCACATATGGTTAAAGTGCACATTGTCAGATTTTAATAAAGGCCATTTTTATACATTTTGGTTTCACCATGTAGAAATTACAGCAGTGTTTATACATAGTTCCCCTATTTCAGGGCACTATAATGTTTGGAACACAGCAATGTCATGTAAATGAAAGTAGTCATGGTTAGTATTTTGTTGCATATCCTTTGCATGCAATGACTGCTTGGTCTGCGATTCATGGACATCACCAGTTGCTGGGTGTCTTCCCTGGTGGTGCTCTCCCAGGTATTGCAGCCATCTTTAGCTTATGCTTGTTTTTGGGGCGAGTTCCCTTCAGTTTTCTCTTCAGCATATAAAAAGTGTGCTCAATTGGGTTCAGATCGGGTGATTGACTTGGCCACTCAAGAATTGACCATTTTTTAGCTTTGAAAAACTCCTTTGTTGCTTTAGCCGGTATGTTTGCGATCATTGTCTTGCTGTAGAATGAACCGCCGGCCAATGAGTTTTGAGGCATTTGTTTGAACTTGAGCAGATAGGATGTGTATACACTTCAGAATTCATTATGCTACTACCATCAGCAGTTGTATTATCAATGAAGATGAGTGAGCCAGTACCTTCAGCAGCCATACATGCCCAGGCCTTAACACCCCCACCACTGTGTTTCACAGATGAGGTGGTATGCTTCGGATCTTGGGCAGTTCCTTCTCTCCATACTTTGCTCATGCCATCACCCTGATATAAGTTAATCTTCATCTCATCTGCCCACAAGACCTTTTTCCCGAGCTGTGGTTGTTCTTTTAAGTACTTCTTAGCAAACTGTAACCTGGCCATCCTAATTTTGCAGCTAACCAGTGGTTTGCATCTTGCAGTTTAGCCTCTGTATTTCTGTTCATGAAGTCTTCTTTGGACAGTGGTCATTGACAAATCCACACCTGACTCCTGAAGTGTGCTTCTGATCTGTCGGACAGGTGTTTGTTTTTTCGTTATTATAGAGAGAATTCTGTCATCTGCTGTGGAGGTCTTCCTTGGCCTGCCAGTCCATTTGCGATTAGTAAGCTCGCCAATGCTCTCTTTCTTCTTAATGTTGTTCCAAACAGTTGATTTTGGTAAGCCTAAGGTTTGGCTGATGTCTCTAACAGTTTTAATCTTGTTTCTCAGTCTCATAATGGCTTCTTTGACTTTCATTGGCACAACTTTGGTCCTCATGTTGATAAACAGCAATAAAAGTTTCCACAGGTGATGAAAAGACTGGAGGAAAGACTAGGTGCTGAGAGCACTAAGGTGCTGAGAGTACCTGCATTAAGGTGGCAATTAAACACACCTGAGCAATTACAAACGCCTGTGAAGCCATGTGGCCCAAAGATTATGGTGCCTTGAAATGGGGAGACTATGTATAAAAACAGCTGTAATTTCTACATGATGAAACCAAAATGTATAAAAATACCCTTTAATAAAATCTGACAATGTGCACTTTAACCACATGATTTTTTTCTATTACAAATCTCAAATTGTGGAGTATGGAGGCAAATAGCTAAATGATGGATCTTTGTCCCAAACATTATGGAGGGCACTGTATACAATTGTTTCTGTAATGAGGTATTTATTTCATAGCAACTGTGATTATGTAAAAACTGGATTGCTCTTAAGCACAACTTCCAATTCTGCACCTGTTCACTTCAGTATAGTCTGAGTGTGAGATTCCAGCACGATTCATTTGCAAATAAGCAGGTGGTTTTGCGGTGCCAAGGCCTGCTGCTCAGGTCCTGACAATCACAAATGTAATTTAGCATACCTCCCTGCACATTACTGTACTAATTGAAGACAGGACTTAAAGATCACATTTACATAAGTATTCAGACCCTTTGCTATGACACTCAAAATTGAGCTTAGGTTCATCCTGTTTCCATTGATTATCCTTGAGATGTTTCCACACCTTGTTTGGAGTCCACCAGTGGTAAATTAAATTTATTGGACATGATTTGGAAAGGCACACACACACACCTGTCTCTATAAGGTTCCACAGTTGACTGTGCATGTCAGAGCAAAAACAAAGCTATGAAGACGAAGGAAGACTTAGAGCTTGAGAGGATCAGCAGAGAAGAATGGGAGAAATTACCCTAATACAGGTGTACCAAGCTTACCATACCATACCATACACATACAGCCGGAAACAGGCCTTTTCGGCCCACCAAGTCCGTGCCGCCCAGCGATCCCCATACATTAACACTATCCTACACACACTAGGGACAATTTTTACATTTACCCAGCCAATTAACCTACATACCTGTACGTCTTTGGACAGCTTGTAGTGTCATACCCAAGACTTGAGGCTGTAATCGCTGCCAAAGGTGCCTCAACAAAGTACTGAGTAAAGGGTCTGAATACTTATGTAAATGTGATATTTCAATTATTTATTTTTAATTACTTTGCAAAAAAATCTAAACACCTGTTTTCGCTTTTTTATTACGGGGTATTGTGTGTAGATTGATGATAAATAAAAATAATTTAATCCATTTTAAAATAAGGCTGTAACGTGACAAAATGTGGAAAAAGTGAAGGGGTCTGAATACTTTCTGAATGCACTGTATCCAATGTGTCAAACATCTAAATATGCACTGGTGTATAACATGACTGAATGTGCCGAGTCAAATTTCTCGGAGTGTGCAATTCTACATTTAATCTTATTTTTGTGATTTACTCCAAAAGCAATGATTTTTAATCATGGAAGCTAAAATCAATAATGTGGTGTGATTGTTGTTTTGTTGCAGCATTCTTCTTGTCTGTGGATGTTTATAGTGGAAGAGGGAAGGAACTTCACTGATAACTTCAAGCAGCCAAACCAAACCAGAACAGAGGATGTGAAAAGTCCAAATTTGTGAAAAAAAAATACTATACCATATGTCAATAAGACTGCTTTGGAGATTAGTCTTGCCTCCCCTTACCCTGGCTCTCAATCTAAAACCTTGGTTCTTGATTAGTACAGGTTATGGGGAGAAGGCAGGAGAATGGGGTGAGGAGGGAGAGATAGATTTGCCATGATTGGATGGCGGAATAGACTTGATGGGCTGAAGAGCCTAATTCTGCTCCAATCACGTGATCTTATGACCCCTGACTCTTTGATAATCCCAAAGACACTCTAGATCTCCAGTTCAGCCAATCTCAGCTCTTAACCCTCCCTGCAAGGAAAGAGGTTGCAAGGTTTTAACATGGCAACAGCAAAGGAACGCCAAAATATTTCATAGAATGATGAGAGGATTGGAAGGCGACTTCCAGGTTGTAGAGTGCCCATGCCTTTGCTTCCCTATCCTAGCTGGTATAGGTTTTGGGTTTGGAAGGTGATGTCCAAGGAGATATGGTGATTTGTTGCAATGCAGATGTTACAAACTGCTGCTTCTGTGCGTTACTGCGGAATGAGTGAATGGTTGTGGATGCACTGCTTTGTCCTTTATGGTGTTGAGCTTCTTGAGAGTTGTCGAGGCTCCACTCATTTAGACAAGTGGCGAGTACTCTATTATACTTTTGTCTTAAGCCTTGTAGATGGTGGACAAGCTTTGAGAGTTAGGAAGTGAGTTACTTGCTGCAGAATTACTTGCCTCCGATCTTGTCCTGCAGCCACATTGTGTATATCGTTACTTCATTTCAGTTTTTGGTCAATGGTAATCCCCAGAATATTAATAGTGGGGGATTCAACGATGGCAATGCCATGGAATGTTAGGGACATCACTTTTCCTCATAAGCCAATCCATTCATAACCAGGACAACCCCAATGAAACTTCTCTAAACTGCTTTCAATTATAATGTATCTTTCCTTTAAATAAGGCGATCAAAACTGTTCACATCCCATTCCTTCTCTCCAGAGATGCTGCCTGACCCGCTGAGTTACTCCAGCATTTTGTGTCTACCTTCAATTTAAACCAGCATCTGCAGTTCTTTCCTACGCATATTGTTTTACAATACCATTCACTTTGCTGGCGATTGAGAGTAAAATTATTAGCTCTTTTGTATTTTTCCGTTTTGTATATCTGGCAAATTTTACATTTTTTTCAGGTTAGATTATGAATATCAACCCTTGAATCGATAACAAGTGAATCACATTGCTAAATGTCTGTCATAACCAGCATCATATTTTCATTTTGTGTATCTTCCGCCTATAAACACTGATATACTGTTATATATGGTTCAAGATGCCTGTGGTGTATTTACCATTTGAGTTTTTGTGTTTTGGCAGCTGAGCCTTGCCATAGTTCCGGGTATAAAGCATTGTGGGATACCTGTATTACCTCTCTGGTGGTGTTGAAGTAAAGCAGCCATATGTTGTATGCTAACCCGTCTCACTTGTCGATTCTTATCATAATACACCACAGTTAAAGTTGGCGATGAGGATAAAACAAGCAGAAAATGCCTATCATAGGTTCCATAGGGGAGTTCGCCCCGAAGACGGAGTCTTGGTCGGCGTATGTGGAACGTTTAGAGCAGTTTTTTGAGGCTAACGACATTGCAGAGGAGAAGCAAGTGGCTACACTATTAAATGTGATGGGAGCATCTACATATGGTCTGTTAAGGAACCTGGTGCAGCCGCTGAAGCCAAAAGATAAGTCCTACGGCGACATTGTGAACATTTTAAAGACTCATTTTGAACCCAAGCCGTTGCTTATTGCGGAGAGATTCCGCTTTAACCGATGCAACCAGCTGGCAGACGAGTCTGTGACCAGTTACGTTGCGGAGCTGAAACAGTGCAGTTAACTGTGAGTTTGGAGCGACGTTGAACGAGATTTGTAACGAGGCAAGCCAGAGCCGGCTGTTGTCGGAGTCCAACCTGACTTTTGCACGGGCATTTGAAGTCGCCCTCAGCATGGAGACTGCGGAGAGAGACACGCAGCAGCTGCGGGGACACGAGGCGCGTCCGAACCAAGTGCATAAAGTGGATGCGCACACGGCTAAGCAAACGGGGAGGAACTGCCACAGATGTAACGACAAAAAATCACAGCCCACAGGTGTGTCGCTTTAAAGACGCAAAGTGTTACAACTGTGGTAAAACCGGGCATATTAAAAGAGCATGCAGAGGAAAAGTGGCGGCGGCACCAACACAGAGCAGATATAAACGACAGACTGATAAAAACACAAAGGATGTGGAGGCAGAAGAAATAGTGTTGCCCATGTTTTCATTAGTAAATGGCAAAAACTGTAAACAAGCATACAAGGCATGTTTTGTGGTTAATGGCAAAGAAGTCAAACTAGAAATTGACACCGGAGCTGCCGTGAGCATCATCTCAGAGGAGCTGTTTCAGACCACCTTTTTAAAGCAACCACTTGGGCTTGCTGAAGTCACACTGAAGACATACACAGGGGAGGTTATTCCTGTGTTGGGACAGTTTGAAGCCACTGTCAGCTATGAGAGTCAGAGTGAGCAGCTACCAATGATTGTGGTAAAGGGAGCAGGACCAGCTTTGTGTGGAAGGAACTGGTTAAAAAAGCTCACCTTAAACTGGAAAGAAATTAAACATGCCAGTGACAAGTCTCATCAGGAAGACATAAAGCATATTAAGGAAATGCCTCACCTGACATCAATACAGGATGTACTGGAGTTACACTCTGAAGTGTTTAAAGATGAACTTGGCACTCTGCGTGATGTCAAAGCAACAATTCTGGTGGAACCAGGGGCCCGCCCAAAGTTTTGCAAAAGCCGCCCACTGCCATTTGCCATGAAAGCACGGGTGGAGGCTGAATTGGACCGACTGGAAAAGGCCAACATAATTACTCCAGTCAAACATAGTGAATGGGCTGCACCTGTTGTTCCTGTTGAAAAAAAGTACCATACCATTCGTCTGTGTGGAGATTACAAACTCACTGTAAACCAAGCTGCCACCACAGAGACTTATCCCTTGCCACGGATAGAGGAGCTGATGGCAACCCTCAGTGGAGGAACAGTGTTTTCAAAGATCGACCTCCCCTCAGCGTACCAGCAGGTACTTCTGGAGGATGAATCAAAAAAACTGTTGACCATTAACACACACCGAGGCTTATTTGTCTATAACAGACTGGCTTTTGGTGTGAGCACAGCACCCTCCATCTTCCAAAGAATCATGGAGAACCTCATGAAAGATCTGGATGTAGTGGTGTATCTGGATGATCTCCTCATCACAGGAAAAACTGAACACGAGCATCTGCAAAACCTGCATAAAGTGCTACAGAGACTGCAGGAGAGTGGACTGAGAGTCAGGGAGTCAAAGTGTGAGTTTGGAAAGAAACAAATCGAATACTTGGGTCATGTGTTAATCAGCCAGGGCATCCAGCCGTCACCGGAGAAAGTCAGAGCAATAAAGGATGCACCAGCCCCCACCTGTGTGAAAGAGCTGAGAGTTTTCTTGGGACTAGTGAATTATTATGGACGGTTCATGCCCAACCAAAGCACCGTGCTTGCTTCCCTGTACAGGTTGCTGAAAGACCAGGTGTCGTGGGAGTGGAAAAGTCGAGAGCAGAAAGCTTTTGACAAGTGCAAATCGCTGCTCACAAGTGACAAGATCCTGGAGCACTATGACCAAAAGCTTCCTCTCAGTCTGGCCTGTGACTCCTCAGCGTATGGCATTGGAGCTGTCATACAACACAAAATGCCTACAGGGGAGGAGCGCCCCATCGCTTTCTCATCACGCACATTATCCCCTGCTGAGAAGAAATATTCTCAGATTGAGAAAGAAGGACTGGCGCTCATTTTTGGTGTAAAGAAGTTTCACCAGTACCTGTGGGGGAGGAAGTTCAAACTTGTGACTGATCACAAACCCCTGCTAACACTGTTTGGAGAACACAAAAGCCTGCCCACCATGGCTGCAGCTCAAATCCAAAGATGGGCAATGATTCTCTCTGCCTATGATTATCACATTGAGTACTGTGCTTCAGAGAACCATGGTAATGCAGATGGCCTCTCAAGAGTTCCGCTGCCTGACACAAACGACGCAGGGACCACAGCCATCACTGACAGCGTATACACACTTAACTGAACATCTTGAGCAGGCTCCACTGAACGCAGACCAAGTGGCACGTGCAACACGCACAGACAACGTGTTGTCAAAGGTGCTGAAATTTGTCATGGACGGCTGGCCTGTTGAAGTGGATGAGACTCTGAAAGCTTTCCACACGTGTAGATGTGAACTTTCAGTAGAGCGAGGATGTGTCCTGTGGGGCACCAGAGTGGTGATTCCTGAAAAATTGAGAAAAACTGTGTTAAAGGAGCTGCATTCTGGCCATCCAGGAATTGTGAAAATTAAAGCACTAACACGCAAGTACGTATGGTGGCCTAAAGGTGATGCAGAGATGGAGCAAGTTTGCAGAGCATGTGAGTCATGTCAATTGGAGCAGAGGATGCCTCGTCAGGTGCCTTTGCATCCATGGGAATTTCCTGGCCAGAGCTGGAAAAGACTACACATAGACCTTGCTGGTCCATTTTTGGGACACACTTTCATGTTGGTGGTGGATGCTTACTCCAAGTGGTTGGAGGTGTTTAAAATGTCTAGCATCACATCACAAGCCACTATCACACGACTGAGAAGACTGTTCGCAGCTTATGGATTGCCCGAGCACATTGTCACGGATAATGGAACGCAGTTCACATCAGAGGAGTTTAAAAACTTCATGCAGCAGAATGGAATCCTTCATTCTACAAGTGCTCCTGGTCACCCTGCCTCGAATGGCCTGGCAGAACGGTACGATCAGTCATTCAAGGGTGGAATGAAAAAGCTGACACACACCGCAATGGATGTGGAGGACAGGGTCTCCCTCTTTTTGGTGCAGTATCGCACCACACCAAACTGCACTACTGGTCAGTCACCCGCTGACCTGTTTCTGAACAGACACGTGCGCACCCGTCTGGATTTCATCCGTCCGGACACAGCAGCCGCTGTTCGTAAAAAACAGTACAAGCAGAAGTTCCACCATGACCTCCGTGCAGCAGACAGGTGTTTCTCAGTGGCTGACCCAGTGTATTTATACAATACGGCTGGGGGAGGACGCAAATGGATTCCTGGAGTCATAGTGGAACAAACAGGACCGGTGTCTTACAAAGTACAAGGAGGAGACACCGACATCACCTACAGGAGACATGGAGATCAGCTGAGATTCAGAGTCATGGGAGATGGACTGGATCAGGACACTGAAAACTCAACCACTGACACTTCTGCACCGAGCCAACCCGCACAGCCGGAGGACATGTCATCATGCAGCGAGCCAGGGACTGTGGACAGTACAGCTGCAGCTGCTGCGCCGCTGAGTCCACGCCGATCATCAAGGGTCAGGAAGCCTCCAGGCCACTATGTCCCTTAAGCTTCATTTTTAAAAAAAAGGAAATGTTCGGCATGAAGGACTGTTTAGTTGTTTAAGTTGTTTTCATTAATATGAACACACAGATGGACTGAGACATGTTAAAACTACAAGAGGGTCTCTAGTGATAACAAGTAACTTTGCATAGTAGTAACTTTGAGAATGGTTATTGTCAGTAATAAGGCACTTGCTAATTTCAGTTATTTATGATTACCTTCATTTTAAAAAGGGGGTAATGTGGTGTATTTACCATTTGAGTTTTTGTGTTTTGGCAGCTGAGCCTTGCCGTAGTTCCGGGTATAAAGCATTGTGGGATACCTGTATTACCTCTCTGGTGGTGTTGAAGTAAAGCGGCCATATGTTGTATGCTAACCCGTTTCACTCGTCGATTCTTATCATAATACACCACAATGCCATTTGTATAAATTCTTCTGGTTTTGTGTAAACTCTTAAGATGCTTCATTTGGTAAAAACACTGCACAAATAAATTGTTCAGGAGTAGTAATAATTGATGCATAAGTTTTGTTCGTTTTAGATTTGACTGAATGATGGAGAGCCTGAGTCTGCAAGCAGTAACCCTCACAGATGGCTCGACAGCCTACATCCAACATTCACTGAAAGGTGAGCACCCAATTAAGAATTAGAATTAAAAATAAGTTGTCAAGAATGAAGAACAGTGACATGTTGGGGTTGAGATTTGAATTCCTACTCCACTAACTTGTTAATATCACCCATCATGGGAAGCTCTGGGTGCTGGATACCTTCTCCATATCAAAGTGAATGCAGAGATTTAATGTGTAGGAAGGAACTGCAGATGCTGATTTATACCGAAGATGGACCCCAAATGTTGGAGTAACTCAGTGGGACAGGTAGCATCCCTGGAGAGAAGGAAAGGGTGATGTTTCGGGTCTCAGTCTGAAGAAGGGTCTCGACCCGAAACATCATCCATTTCTTCTCTCCAGAAATGCTGCCTGTCCTGTTGAGTTACTCCAGAATTTTGTGTCTATCAGGAGATTTCATGGTCAGTTTATGAAAGCCACAGAGACTTGTAGTTGTTCAATAGTTTATAAGATGCATGTGGTCAAGTGAACTCATTGGTTGTGGAGAACACTCACCAGAACAGTGTATGCCCAACTAATTGTCTTTTGATCTGAGTGACTTGCAAGATTAGAGGTCTGTTACAAGTCAACCATTCTAATGTGTGAGTAGTGCAAACCATGGAAAGATGGCAACGTTTTATTATCACCCAGTCACCAAGCTTCTGAATCTTAGAACTGAAACCGATCATACCTCCAGAAGAGAAAAATACACATAAAGGAAGATAATATTTATATATAATGGATATATATTTTCCAAGTACATTTACTTATGTACTATTATTTATGGAGGAATAAATAAACTTTGGTATATTTATACTTTGGTATATACTTTGTTATAATTATTGCCTAGATTCATGTGGCAAATAAATTAACATGTTGATATGAATTTTTTTTTAAACTCCATGTTGGAAATCCAAATCAAAAACCAGAAATATTCAGCAGGTCAGGTCACATCTGTCGCAAGAGAAAGGGTCTGAAGAAGGGTCTCTGATTTGAAGTATCGATTCTGTTTCTCTTCCCATTGATGTGGCCTAACCTGCTGACTATTCCAGCATTTTCTGTTTTTGTTTTACGTATTGGTATGGTTATTTCATGTTACATAGGCATTTGCTAATTTCAGTTATTTATGATTACCTTCATTTCTGGAGGAAAACATTAATTTAAATTCTCACATTTTAATGCTCGGAATAATCTGTAATATGTTAATAGCTATAGGTTACATTTAATAGAAACCATATTGTGAAATATTAAAAATGTATCGGTAAGTCTATATGAAATTGTTTCACCTAGTAGTCAATAAAATCATAGGCAGAGAAAGTTTATACAAGTGTGCTTATCTTCCATTTTTTTAAATCCTTTTGATTTGCAACTCTTTTAACAGATGCAAAGTTGGTTGAGGGGCAAACTATTCAGCTGGAGGATGGCACAACAGCCTACATCCAACAAGTTACGGTGCAAAAAGGTAATTGTAGACAGTACCCCATTAATGCCAATTAATATACAAGCTATGGGTGAGAGTCAGGCTGATATTCAAGAATATTGTTGCATTTACTGCACTGTGTAATCTACTTTATAAAGATATTACTGCTTGTGTTTTCAGTAAACTTTGTCTGTTTTTCATTGTCTTCTGTCTGAAGCAATTGCTAATGCATATTTTTTCATTTGTTTCAAGTTACTGACATGCATGGAGAGTAAATTTATATTCTGAATCTTAAAAGCATTCAACACTGCACTGGAAGTTCGACCCAGATTATATGTGCAAATAGTATATTGATGAAACTTCCTAATCCGTAGAATGATACACTGAATAATTTAAATCTGCCTAATTCAGTAAAGATGGGATAATAAAAGAAACTATTAAATGATCAGATTGCAATAAAAACCCACCCTTTAGGAAACAAAATCTGTGATCATGACCAACGTTTTGGACACACGCCAAAGTGGTGACTTTTAATTGCTCTCTGAATTGACGTAACGACCTATTCAGTTCCAAGACAATGAATGTTAATCTTGCTGTTTCCACCCAGGACCAATCGATTCATTTTTTTAAAGTACAAAGAAGCGACTGAAAATATATTTTTTTTTAAACCAGAATGTTGAAGTTTCCCAGCAGGTGAAGTAGTATTTGTGGAGACAGAAACAGTCAGTTATATCGGTTCTGCTTCAACCAAAAAGATTGATTCTGTTTCTCTATTTGGATTCTGATCTGTTGATTATTTTCCAACATTTCAGTTTTTATTTCAGACTTTTACTGCAGTCTTTTACTTTCTTTGTCAGAGATATTTCAAGCATCAATGCATAATGTGAGGAAAGCACTTTTGATCTGTGCTGCCGAATTTGTGTCACAGCCACTGAGGAGGTCCAGTAGTTCCTAACAAAAATAATAAGATAGTTCTCAGGAGAGATGTTCAAGTTACAGCCACATGTTTTCGAGCAGACAGTTATAGAATTCCATTGAAAGAGATTTTTTGTAACCACTATTTGGTCAATCTACCTTTTGTCCAATAATTTTGTTTGGCAAGGTGAACGGTTGGACAAATCAAAGGAAAATAGTGTTCTTTCAATAAAAAATTATGTGACAGGATTCAACCTGCTGTTTCAGTAAATTGTAATGGTGAGATTATGATGACAATAAAAATTAAATTTGTCTTCTGAATTTTGCAGGAACAAAGCATACATCCCACAGAGTGCGATCCTTTCATTGCTGCGTACACTAATTAGCAAGAAGTCTGTTTTAATAACGATAATATTAAATAAAATGTAGGTTTGTAAATTATTCACCTCAAGAATACTTAAATCTTGCTTTGATGTATATCACCTATATTGATCATGCTTTAGGTTTTAACAGGTAATCAATAGCTTACAATAACAGGTAATCAATAGTAACTTGAGTAGAGGCAACCTCAGACTCAAAGAAAGATAATCAATAGACATCTGTGCTTGATTACATCTGTGCTTTGCATCTTTGAACATCATTGGGGAAAAATGAAGGACCCGGCTATTTGCCCAATCTTTGAATTAAGGGAGAAAAAAAATGAGATTGTTCAAATTGCACTTCTGTAACTGCAAGTTAAATGTCTTTAATTTAAACAATTTTAAAAGAGACTGAAATCTATCTTCTCTGCTGTCTAACCTGCCGAGTACTTCCAGTATTTTCTGGTTTTATTTTCGGACTTTCCTGTATTTCTTTTTATTGCCTTTCATTGATTTTGATTTTACATCTCTAGGTGACTCGCTCTCATTTGAAGATGGGCAGGCTGTACAACTTGAAGATGGCAGCACTGCATACATTCATCACACCCCTAAAGGTACTGCAATTCTGCCTACATGCCTCACAAAATTACATTTTAAACAGAGCAGTAATGAGTTGGGGAAGATCCAGTACTAAAAAAGTAGATCTTTAAGAAATCAATTGAATTTGTTTCTGTAGTTTTAGTATCTCATTCTTGACAAATTATTTGTTACGCAGTGCAGTACTCTCCTGCCCAGTCTGAATGCAGATGAGATAATGATGAGCTGGATAACAAAAACAGAAAATGTAGGTGATAACCAATAGGTTAGGAGGAAATAATTGCTCCTTCAGGACTCTTCACCTCTTTAGTGGTGCTCGGTAGTTTGTCACATGATGATGATGATGATGCATAATACTTTGAACATAAACCACCCCAAAATTTTAATCCTTTACTGGGTCAAAATACCATTAGTTTAAATACAATGGAATATTTCATCCTATGGACAATTAAACAACAAGGCCATTTTTTAGCTGGCCTGAAAGTGGCAGGTTGTCCTTTGCAGATCGTACATCAGTACTTAATAAACAGCTATAATGCTTCTCTAAATCTTGTAGTATATGGTGATTTTTCCAACATTATGGCAGTGACCAATTCTAAAGTAATTAATTAATTGAAGTGCTCCGAGACATCCTGATGTTGTAACGGCCAGTTATACATGTTCTTTATTTATGCTTGCAGCAATGAGTATTGATCATTTAATGATGCGTGTGATCTTGTTTTTTTGTGTGAAACCATGGTGATATTGACCCCAATGATGCAATGTCCATCTCATTTTAAGGCTTCTTTTCCCTATATTAAATGTAAAGATTTTAATTAAATTTGGAGAGAGACACGCTGCTAGTTTATTTGGCCCACTGAGTTTGTGTCAACAATCAAGTATCCATTTTTACACTAATACTATCCTGACCCATTTTATTCTACCTGCATTTTATTCAACTCCCACCACCTTATAGTGGCAATTTATTGTGGCCAAGTAACCAGCCCACCTGGTTTTGAAACTGGAAGGAAACCAGAGCACCCAGAGGATACCTAAGTGGCACTGGAGAATGTGCAAACTCCACACAGACAACACCCGAGTTAATTATTCGATATGTGCTGCCACGTTGTAATGATGATGCTTAATGTGATTTCCCTGCAACAAGTGTGATTGAGAAAATGTGCATATTTCTATATTGATTTAATTTTGAAAGGTCTTTTTTGTTGATATGGTTCAGGTTAAATCCCAAGCACAGAAGAAAAAAATCCAAAATTGCAGAATTTGATATAAAGACAAAAAGATATGGTTGTCAAATATGGAGAAAGAATTGTTCTGATCACGTGGCATAGTTTAAATATAACGCCCCAGAATCTACACTATTTTTGCTCTTGGGAGAATTCCATGACTATGGTGCAATGTTGGATGTGGTCAGATATGTTGGTCCCAGCAATTCTAAGATGTGCATAAAGGTGCATTTATTATCATAGTGAAGTCATTATTAGGTGGGGGGGGGGGGGGGGAGACAGCAGAAATTGTGAGTTGCACATCATCACATGTCATCACTGTCAGCAATTGCTTGAATTCTACTAACACTAAATACTACTTTAGCACCTCCTTATGAAAGGAAGACTCAGAACATATATTTGTTTAGCCCCTTCATGGACAGGGATACTTTCGATATTCAATAGATACTGAGCAGGAAAGAGTATGTTTAGAATAGAGCAAACGCATGAAGGAATATAAAATGCTTTAGGATTTTTTCAAAAACTGGGGCAATAGATTGCAAAGTCTGGGTGTACAATTGCTGAAAGAATAGCTACCTATGGTAGAATAGAATTAAAGAAATAAGATGCTGTTCACGTGATTGGTGAGACCAGTGAAATGTACCCTGAGTTCGTTAAGGGTAACATCATATTTTACATGATATGTTGATCCTGAACTGTTGGTCTGGAGGCTGAAAACATGTCTACATTTTTGGCCGAAGGTTACTATATCATAATTTTACCGGTGATTCAAAATTTAAATAAACCATCATAAATGGTTGAAAATTACTTGAACATTTCTGCGGTGTGGTTGTTTAAAGCATTTTTGTGCAAAAATAGTTGCACAAACCTGGTAATTGTTTTAACTTGACACTTGCCGAATATTCCTCTCCATGCAGATGAATTTGACCCAGATGCAGTACAAGCAGTACAACTAGAGGATGGCACAACAGCTTTTATTCACCACCCAGTATCCATGCATGGCTCCAACACTATCTTGGCCGTGCAGACGGAAGCGGGTTTAGAAGCTCTGCATGCGACAGCTGATGATGCTGTTGATCATGAGACCATCAGTGCACTCGAACATTATGCTAACAAGGTATGCCGCCCTCCTATGTGATCTGCAGCTGTCTTTGGCTTCTTCAATTGAAGGTTTGCTCCTTCACTATTAATTGATCAGTCTTCAGATATGCAAACCACTTCTGAGTGTTAATTTTGCTTCAAGAAACACTCAAGATCAAGATCAATTTATTGTCACATGTACCAATTAAGGTACAGTGAAATTTGAGTTACCATTTTACCAACACTCCAAAGAAAGTCCTGAGAGTGGCAAACCCTCTATGTTCCATATGATGAGCTAAACTCTGTAGGCCCAAACTGCTGCAGTTATAATGAATTATCTGGCTCTAAGATTCTAAGTATAATTCTTTTGGATAAATATTTTGGAATATAATTTTAATATTTTATTATTTGCTTATGACATTTCAGCTTCTTTCTGACCTTAAATGCATGTTCCAAATTCTGTAAAATATTTTCAATGTTTACAAATGTTGTATTCGTATTTCCTGGTTTATTTCTAAGATTGGCTGCAAACCAAGTTGAGTGATGCTTTACAAGCTATTGCTGAGTATGAAATTGGCAACGTCCATGCACAGTGATCTGAATGTTTTTATTTGAGGCTATTAGCAAGTCCGGGGGCTTTTTCACTTCTTCACAATAACTAAGCTATGAACAGCATTGATAAAAGCAACAGAATGGTTGTTAAATGAGTGCAGTTTGAAATAAAAATATTTGAACCTGTTATTTATTTTATTTATTTAAGACCTTTTTGTAATAGTGGCTGTACTTGTATATATTTTCTATAAATCCAGGTATCTGAGGAAGATGAAGGAGTCAGTAGTACCACTGGACTGCCCTCCGATGTGAACAAGGACAAACCTATGCAGGTATCACTTCTTTTCTTAAATGTGTATCAATGCAGAATCAGTGGGAGACTTCTTGGGATGGACGGATAATTTCATGTTAAATGAATAAAACATATTTTTTACTTAATTATGACAAAAGTGGCATTTTGCAGTGGGTATTAGATTAATGGCAATTGAATATTTCTTGCTTAACTATGATTTGATGGATGTTGAGATGCAATTATGATTAAAGGTTTTTTTTCTGTAATATCAAAACAATTCATGACTTATTTCTGAGACAATTCCGTCCAGATCTTCAGTACTCCCTTATTGTGGAGGAACTCTTAACACCAATGTCCACTGTACGTACAAGCACAATTAAAAATAGATGTTACACAATTGCTGTCAGGGTTCCCTGCTCTACCCTTGTTTTGCTGCCTCCTTCAAGTAATCTGCAGAAATCAATGAAATGTTAAGAACTTTAGATATTTGTGATTTATTGCAATGAGAAATCCTAAAAACATTCTTAATGAGGTGTAGGTGAATTTTTCAGATTATTGCTTAATAACCCCTCTGGCTCCAAACAACTAAATTTGCAGGTGTAGATTCTAATTCTGTAAGATAAATCTTCCAAAATAACATGAAAATTAATTCTTAATTTAAAAAAAAATCTTTTTAAACATTGATGATATATCAGCTTAATCTCATGCGAAAGTCCAGATTTGCATGGGTGCTAAATCTTACAAATTGCTTTAATAATGATTATTTTCCCCTTATTCTTAAGCAGTTGGTGATTGATGGTGAAGTTCGTGGTGGTGCTAAAGTCCACCAAATGGGGGAGAAGGCATTCCGCTGTGCGTTTGACGGCTGTGGGCGTCTTTACACTACTGCGCATCATTTAAAGGTAAAGACACGGTTTGCGTTTGGTAGTGATACTTTGGGGACGGGTGTTTCGCCTTCCCCCAATTTACACAATTCATTACCTGATTAAGATACATTTCCCTTTGATCTCTAATACCCGAATTTAACTGATAGGATATAATCTGAAATAAATTAGTAACTGTTTCTAAGATAACAGTTTTATCGAGAGCAGCCTCCAACAGCAGTTATAAGGAGAGGTATTCATACTTGGGTGTTAAAACTGATTGTCCAGTAGAGGGAGGTTATTATTTCTTTTGTTTGTTTAATGCTAGTGCCCAGTATAAATAGAATTATTAACATGCTATATCGCCCTGTGACTTAAACAGCCAGTGCGAACTGATTCATTTGTTTTCCTTGAGCCAAAAGCACAATTTCACTTCTAACTATAATGTAGCAACTCGTGCTGTGTTAATAACACTTGCTGGGAAAAAATAAACGTTGTATTCATTGCAGTGCCTCCAATGAGAGCACCTTTACTCTATGCAGCTCAAGAAGTAGGCCCACTGTTATTTTTTCAAGGCAACTAAGGATAAATAAACGTCAGCTGTGCCAGGAAACTGATTACTTGACTTGGGGTAGGTAGCCTGTAGAACAAAATGATAGGTTGATGCCTTTCAGAAAACTAAGCAGGTCAAATAACGTCTTTAGAGAAATAGAGTTGCCGTTTCAGGTTGCTGCACGTAATCTCTCTACACCTATACCTATGGTATACATGGGGAGAGGTTTTTGATTCTCTTGATTTGAGTGCCTGTTTGATGCTTTTATTGTTGGACTGTGTTTTTGGGGGTTTTGGGGTGTGTGATTTGAATGCCTATTTAATGCTTCTATTGTTGGACTGTGTTTTGGGGGGTTTTTGGGGTTGGGTAATTTGGGTGCCTGTTTAGTGCTTTTATTGTTGGACTGTGGGTGATTGAATTAACATTTTGTTCAAGATGGCCGCGCCGTTGTGTTTGGCTGCCTGCCACTGTATGTTTCTTTTTTTCCTAGTCAGATGTGCAGCACTTTGGTCAACGTGGGTTGTTTTTAAATGTGCTATACAAATAAATTGACTTGACTTGACTTGACTTGATTCTCTTTGTGTAAATGCTGGCTCACCCTCCGAGTCTTTCCAATATTTTTCGATTTCCAATATCTGCAGTTTTTGATTTGCTTCATTTTGATGCTTTCTGTGCTTTATCAGTCCACTGGCACCTTCAAAACCTGTGCATGAATAATGTTCACATAAACAGGTAACTAGAAGGTGAACAGCTCAAGTACTCATAGTCTAGGAGCCGAGGAAGGAGGACACCGCAGCAGAAGAGAAAATCTAGTGAAGTTATATAGTCACTCAACCTAATTTTAATGGTAATGCAATTTCAGTTTTGGATAATGAGTGTCAATGTGGTAGATATGTTGCAAAATGAATTCCGTACAATATGGTGCAAAACACAATGCTGAGGAAAGGAGTTATTATCAATTCAAATAAATGTTGATTATCCAAAATGTAGTTCTGTTTTATACATCTTTATGGCAGATAGTGAAGGAGAGAGATTTGAGCAATTCTTTTCTTATCAAATTTGCAGGTTCATGAACGGGCACATACAGGGGACCGGCCGTACCGATGTGAACAACCAGGCTGTGGAAAAGCATTTGCTACAGGTAAAGGCAGAAGCATTAACCATGCAAAAAGTAAGGTTTAAATTACAGAGAAAGAAAAACAAATGCACTGGAAAAATTGTGATGGATTAGTCAAATTGTAAATGTTATTGGGTTAAAAATAAGGAAATTGGGATATGGATCTTAATCTTCAGTGAAAATAAATGGTTTCACATTTTCATCTTATTAATTTATGCAACCTACAACTAGTTTATCCAGATGAAGAAAATGTCTGTTTTGATAAATTTATACAAAGTAAATTTCAACAGACTACAAATAATCTTGGCTTAGAAGATGGCCAATCGAAAACGATCTTGGTAAATGGAAGCATTTCTGACCATGGAGATCGGGAGAGTGGGTTAAAATTGGAAGGAAATAAAATGGACAGAAGGATCTTAAGTACACATCTTCATCTTTCACGCAGCATGTTCTTGGTGTATTTTTTGGTCTTCTGTATGGTGGTTTAATCCTGCTCAAGTTTTAATTTCTTGCTGCTCATGAGCCGTGGTATTTTACACATGACGTGATTTTAAGTATTGTCTACAGTTTGGCATTACGGCACCTGTTCAGCTGCCTCCATGGAAGTGTGTGACATACACGCAGAAGCGCCAGATGAAAAGTTCTGAAAATTGTTCCCTGTGTAATCTTCACGATTGCACGGGGAACTGCTCACTTGGAATTTCTTTTAAAATTATATCAATCACTCCTTAAATTGTTTTGTTATGTGGTAGGATTCCTAGGTTTTCAATTTGAGCTGATTTCACCTGTTTGTCAAGCATTTGATCATCATGTGTGAAATATTATGTATATTTTACTGATAATTTACTCCAGGTGTAAGAAAGATTCAGTAAAATGTGAACACATTAAATCATTTTTGTTGAATTTCAGGTTATGGATTGAAAAGTCACACCAGAACACACACAGGAGAAAAACCATATAAATGTCCTGAAGACACGTGTAGTAAAGCATTCAAGACATCGGGTGACTTGCAAAAACATATTAGAACTCACACAGGTAGTGTAATGACGACCATACAGTACTAACCTAGACCATTATAATTTGTGTGTGGATCATAATGTTTTAATGTATATTTGTAATTTTTATGTTCTGGATTGTGATTAGTCATTTGTTACAATTGCTTCTTTCTCTGCCCAGGCTGAGTAGCCTCAAACCTAACCACTGCTTAGTGACCAAGTGATGAAAAACATTTTAAGTGCAGACCCCAGGGGAGATCTAGGTGCAGTATGACAGTCTCCAACAGTTGAGCAGCCTACAAAATGTGTGCTGCTTGAAGTGTAAAAAAGAACTAATTAGTGAGAGGGTTGAGGTTTGGATTTCTATCAATCATTGTCCAATGGAGAATGGGAAAGAAAATTAAGCGAAACTTTTTTGTAAGAAATGGAATAAAATAATAATTTGAAAACAAAGTATTTTGATACCATGTCATAGCTCGTCTCTTCAGAATGACATAAATCAGCAAATAGATTACAGAACGTCTGGAGCAAACTATAAATTATGGCATAGTGCCCATAATAACCCGCATTATTTTGCTAATATTAATTAAAATGCAAAGCCTAAAGATGTGAATGATTGCTTTGTTTGATTATAATATTTATAATTGGGTACTGATAAAGCCAATGAAAGATTTGCCAAAAAATGTCATCCTTGGATCAGCGCTTTTAATAAACAACAGATAAAATGTAATCAATTTATATATGCTTACATTGCAGCTTCTTTATTTTTTTTAACATTAAATTTCAACAAAAATAGCACACTACTAGCAAAAAAAGCCAATATTCAACTTCAAAAGATCTGACTATTGAAAACATGAATATTTAGGACTATTATTGACCTGGAATAGGATTCTACTTACAAAGGAATCTTACAAATGTTTGCCATTTCCCCTCCCTTTTCATTGTGCTGCAGCTATGCTTCAATGCCTGCCAAACAATGTGGGCCATTTTCAGGTTAAATGTAGCTCGAAGCATTGATTTTTGGATGGTTCTACCCTCATCTGTCACCTGGCCCATACCAAATAGCGATGATTATGCAGGCTTGGAGATTTTTAATATTACTTGTTAAAATAAGTCTTTATTAATTTGTGTTGGCCTGTCTTCACTAGTGGGAGAGCCAGAAACAAGGGAACCTAGTTAGAAAATCATTTAAAACTGAGGTTCCAAGAAATTTAGAATGAATCTCAGGAATTCTCTGCCCCGATAGATGATGATGGGGACAAAATCAATGGACATATTAAAGGTGGAGATAGACAGATATTTGAAAGATCCAGAAATTGAAGGTTATAGGATGTTGGCACGTAAGAGGATTGAGGTCAGCTTTGATCAACCATGGTCATACTGAATGGCGAGGAAAGCTTGTGTGATGGCTTCTCCCGTTCCTATTTTCTCTTGCTTATGTGAATGGTTTGTGTAATTATTCATTGAATCATAAAACTGGCTGAAATATACAAATGGTCCAGCTTTAAATTTATTTTCTAAGTAATACTATGTCTGTTTTTCTAACAGGTGAACGGCCTTTCAAATGCCCATTTGAGGGCTGTGGTCGTTCTTTTACCACTTCCAATATACGTAAAGTTCACATCAGAACACATACAGGAGAGAGACCGTATATCTGCTGTGAAGCAGGCTGTGGTCGAGGGTTTGCTAGTGCTACTAATTACAAGAACCACATGAGAATTCACACAGGTAATTTGCAATGTGGACCACAGACTAATGCTCAAGTAATTTATGTAACCAACTCGCATTGAATTGAAATTTGAGAAATTAATGTGATATTACACAATTGCATAAACACATTTTACATGACATTCCTTTGCTATTTCAATGGAACGTTGAAAAGTGGTTTAGAACTAGTAAAGAAAATTGCTGGGACTATGGTGTCATCATTAAATTTCACAAAGAAAGCTTTTGCGGCATGTTTTGTGTCCTTGTTTCATGTGAAAACTCGGTGCATTTTGATTCATTACAAAAGTAATGTTTTTAATGATTTCATTGATCAGATTTTGTGATCAGTTGTGAACAGCACGAGATTGCTGCTAAGTGCTCAGCATGTGTGTATTCCATGTTGAGAACTAGGAAGGGAAAACTGGGGATTACTGGGACCTTTCATGTACAAATGAAAGATATGATGAAATGTTAATAATGTATTAAGCTTCATTGCTTCCTGCTTAGCTGACAAACAATAATTTCTTATTCAGCAACCGTCAAAATCCTGTTAGAACTAACATTCAATAAAATTGAAGAGTTAAAAATACCAATAACATTTAAGTAAACAATTATGAAAAATCTATATTAAGTGATACCTGCCATGGCCTTCATAGCTCCTTCCCTCCATTGAATCAATGCCATGTGGCATAAATGATTTGTTTTGAATGAAAGTGCAGGAGGAAGTTCAATACATAGATATGGTTGCCATTTGACTATTCACAGCTCTTCTATCCAATCAGTCCAATATTGCATTTTATAGATCAAAGTACCCTGTACGTTCGAAAGCAGCCTTAATCACTAAAAGCAAGACCATATGATCCGGACATAAATTATATTGCACGTAGTGATGTAAATTGTGAGGAATCTGCTGCTTTTTTTTTTTGTGTATTCTAATCTTGCCATTTCGATCTTCTCATCGAGCCTGACATAAATTGCTTGTTAATGACTGGTGAAAATGGCAGACCGTGCACCAAAGGTGTGATTTCTTTCTTCGGGGCTCAATGTTGACAGTAATTTAACGACCAAACCAATTCAAGAGAATTCAGTGATTCTTTCAGTTACCATATGTATTACAATAACAATCACAACCGGCCCTTTAACTCTACTCCAATACCTTTCGCCTTGCATTTACATCCATCCCTTTCTGCCCATACATTTCCTGACTTCCCTACATGTTCAGCTGCATGTTCAGCTACCACCCCAATTCACACAGGTAATTTGTAATGGTCCTTTTAATCTGTTCAATCCATATCTTGACTGGTTCACAGTTTTCTTTTTGATACCAAAGTGCAACAATGACAAGAGAGGATCGAAAACTGGGTTGATGAATCACAGTGACATTTGGAGGTCCTTGGCAATGAACGTTTATTTTTGAAGATTAATACTGAGCTGTATACAGTTTGCTTGTCTTAAGCACTGTTTTAGTGATGAGAGCAATTTGACGTATTATAGGCTGTAATAATAAAAGTGGGCTAATTGTCAAAAAAATGAAAATAAAGATTCTTAGGGTATGGAAAATTTACACTGTCTGACTGATTTATCTACAGGAGAGAAGCCATATGTTTGTACCGTACCAGGTTGTGGGAAATGTTTCACAGAATACTCTAGTCTGTATAAACACCATGTGGTCCACACACATTTCAAGCCATATAACTGCAACCACTGTGGAAAAACATACCGGCAAACTTCCACATTAGCTACGCATAAACGTACTGCACATGGTGACATGGAAGCCACGGAGGAAAGTGAGCAGGCCTTGTTTGAACAGCAACAACAGCAGCAAGGTAGGCTCCTGAGGCACAGTTCATGCGCACTCTGGTAGTGGTGTTATCTTTGTAGACATCTTTGAAGGGGGAAACAACTGCTGAAGGAACTTCATGGGACTCAGTGAAGCAACTGTGGCTTCTGTGAAGGGGAACAAAATTGTCAACATTTTGGATTGAAACCCCACATCAGTCCGTTAAACCCTACATGCAGAACGTTAAAACCCAGAACATCGCCCTCAACGGATGATGTTCGACCCACAGAGTTCCTCCAGCAGTTGGATTTTGCTCCAGATTACGGCATCTACAGTCTCTGAAGCACTTCTGAAATAACTGAACAGTTATCATCCATGCATTTATGGTCAATATAAATATCCACAATGGTTGTTGATGCCTATGAGACTTGCAATTTGTTCTGATAAAGAACTGTCAGTGTTAAGGGAGCAGTGGCACAGCTAGTGGCGCTGCTCCTTCATAATTTCAGCGATCAAGTTTCGATATCGTCCTCTGGTGCTGACTGAATAGAATTTGCATTTACTCTCTGTAACTATGCAATTATGTCACCAGATGCTTCCAAACAAAACAGCCACTCAGGTTAATCGGTTAATTGGCTGCTGTTATTTGCCTCCAGTATGTGGGTGAGTGGTAGGATGTGGGGAGTGTTGATGAGAATATAAGGAAATTACAATGGGCTTACTGCAGGATTAGTATGGATTAGTGACATTACTCAGTCACACCTACTGAGTAAAAGATTGTACTCATCTTCTGAAATTTGGATCGATTCGAAAGAGAAGATCAAACTCTGAACACAAAATGAAACCCTCAGATTAAATGTATAAAATTAATACCCTTTAGCTTGGCATGGACAAGTCGGGCAAAAGAGCCTGTTTTCATGCTGCATGCCTCTATGGCTCTCGCCGCAAGTTCAAAATATACTGTGTGATGTGCTTCATCTTGACTTGTTTTGAATTGGGTCACTCTAACCTTGATTATTTCATTCTTAGCTGCTGTTGAACCTGTATTGAAACGGTCACGTATTGCATACCTCTCTGGGGTGGAAGGTGATGATGGAATTTCCACCCAGGTTACCATGGTAACCCAAGATGGTCTGGGGTCTCAGGTAGCACTTATATCACAAGATGGAACACAGCAGGTATGATAAAGCTTTTAGCCTTCATGTCAATTCAATCTTATTTGAATCTTGGGTGAAAAGTGAAGAGAAAAAGAACATAAATATTCCCCTAGCTTTTTAACAAGCTGTTCTTCTAACTCTCATCTATACACTAAAACTCGTTTGTTTGTTCCTGAACTACAGCCAAAACGGTACACGATAGCGCGACAATTTTAGGCCCACCTTACTCACCGCCGTCCCTTTGGTGCTAATGGAAGAGGTTTCATTGAAATCGGTGTTATATTTTTAAAGTTATTCACATTTTAAAGTTTAAATCTATCTCCTAGGGAGGGAGGGGGGAGGGGGGAGGATAAGGGGGGGTTGAGGGGAAAGATGGGAGGAGAAGGGTGGGGAGGGGAGGGAGGAGGGAAGAGGGGGAGTGGAGAGAGGGGAGGGGGGAGAGAGGGTGCTGCACCAATGCAGGAGAGGTTTTGGCCCAACGGGTCCACTAGGTCTATTATATTTTTAATAATGTTGAAGCCTTGCTCAAATAGCCATCCATTATCTGTAAGCCCCAGCGGGGCACATTGATACGGTATTGTGCACAGAGGAATTGAGAGCCAAAATGGAGTACTCCATGATAGCAATACCTTTGTTTTCCCCCTTATTAAAGTTCAGTCGAGGAAGGAAGTTGGCGGATTTTTTAATTTTGCTTCTCAATTCAGAAAAATAAAGCTTATTGCATCTCCAACTCATGTCATAACTCTGCGCAGACAGTTGTCGGAAGGAACTGTAGATGTTGGTTTAAACTGAAGATAGACACAAAATGCTTGAGTAACTCAGCAGGACAGGCAGCATCTCTGGATAGAAGGAATGGGTGACATTTCGGTTCGAGACCCGAAATGTCTGAAAAAGGGTCTCGACCCGAAACGTCACTCATTCATTCTATCCAGAGATGCTGCCTGTCCCGCTGAGTTACTCCAGCATTTTTTGTCTATCAGCACAGACAGCGTTTGTCTCTGAGTTTTGCACTATACACAGTGATGGTCATACCCACTGAGTCATTCAGGGTGAAACAATAGAACATCTTTAATGATTTTTGTTTTGTTAACTTAAAAATCTAGAAGTGTGGTAATTCTGTCTTATAAAAATGTTCAAAACTACGAGCAAAACCCCATCGTAGATTAAGTTGTAAAAGCCATAACTAAAAACAAAACCAAATGAATTGAAAAGTACATCTTTGATGGTATCAACACCCTGAAAACTGAATACCCAATGATTAAACCAACTTTGTGGAACCCATGGAAATTATTATTATTTTTTGTTAACTTTGGATTTTTATTATTTTGCAGTCGCCAATCCCAGCTTTTCCTAAAAGAATAACATTATTAATTGCAGGTTAGTCTATCGCATGAAGAGTTGCAGGCTCTGGGAACAGCTATCACCATGGTAACTCAGGATGGGACTACAATTTCTGTACCCACACATGAAGGTGACCTCACAGAATCACCTGGTGCTCATACAGTTACCATGGTGACAGCAGATGGTACTGAATCACAGCAGGTATGTCGTGGCTTACATCATCCATTGAAAATACAGATAATCAAAAATGTTCAATTTATATACATATTGTAATTAAATGCACAGTCACTAAGATTACCCATTACTAGCCCTGTAACTGCTTGACTGCTTAGCTTGTTTGCTGCTGAATAGACAATAGGTGCAGGAGTAGGCCATTCGGCCCTTCGAGCCAGCACCGCCATTCAATGTGATCATGGCTGATCATTCTCAATCAGTACCCCGTTCCTGCCTCCTCCCCATACCCCCTGACTCTGCTATCCTTAAGAGCTCTATCTAGCTCTCTCTTGAATGCATTCAGAGAATGGCCTCCACTGCCTTCTGAGGCAGAGAATTCCACAGATTCACAACACTCTGACTGAAAATGTTTTTCCTCATCTCCGTTCTAAATGGCCTACCCCTTATTCTTAAACTGTGGATAAAAAATACATCCACCTTTCCTTCTTCCAAACTTGTCTATTCCAATGTTCTCCTGGCTGTAATTTTTATTTCAATTCTCTGTAAAATTGAAATCATCAAAATCTCCGTTGCCTGTGTCGAAACTTGCACCTTCCTATGATCACGTGTGCTTCCTGTTAAACAACAATGTGATTTTAACATTCTTAATAAAAAACAAAATACTGGAGATACACAGCAGATCAGGTAGCATCTGTGGCGAGAGAAATGTAGTTAACATTTCAAGTTAATAACCTAACATAAGAACTATTTTTACCCTTGTTTTAAATTTCTTCCATTGTCACACCCCAATGTGTCTCTAATCACCACTGGCTGTACAATTCTTGCAAATATCACTGCTCCTCTAGTTGTGACCTCTTGCTCATCCTCGTATTTATTCACTCCTGTGGAAGCCTTGTCTTTAGGTGATAAGATCCAAGTTTTGAAATGTCCTCTCCATCCCTCTATGAATCTTTCCTATTTTGGAATAAAAATCTTTCCTGATTTGGAATATATAAAAACTTTCTCTCTGACCATTTTTTTGGTTATATATCATAATGTCATGTGCTTCAACTTCAGTTTTTGCTTGATGACACATCTTTTTTGGTCCCTCAAAGTTGATGGAAATATTTAATATTAGTCATCAATTTAATTCATAGAAATCTTTTTGAATTTACATTTTAATGAAGCAACATAAAGGAAAAGCACAGTATTGCAATTACATTTTATGGAAAGCTGTATGAAAAGAGATGAATCTTAGTAAGAGTTAACTTTTCAGAATCAAAATAATTTGTTGGCAACAAATTTGGGATTTTCTAAAGTTCAAATGAGTTACTTATTTTGAATATATTACATTAATTTAAATTAGAGAAAAAAATGTATTGGAGTGAAAAAGAATCCCATTTTCCTCAGAAAACCTAATACCATTTGCCAGAATCCTTCTCGTGATTATAACGTAGCTCAGTCCATTCTTTGGATTCCAATAAGCAAATTGACCTGACTGGTAAACTGGCATCATTACTCAAAGACTAGTGTGCCTGACATGGGATGTAAAATGAAAGGAGTGCAATGCTAAAGAAACCGAATGGGTGGTTCAGGTTACATTTGAGATGGGATTAGCAGGCAGATTTTTTTTTTAGAGATACAGTGCGGAAACAGGCCCTTCGGCCCACCGAGTCCACGCCGCCCAGCGATCCCCGCACACTAACACTATCCTACACCCCATTAGGGACAATTTTTACATATTACCCAGTCAATTAATCTACATACCTGTACGTCTTTGGAGTGTGGGAGGAAACCGAAGACCTCGGAGAAAACCCACGCAGGTCACGGGGAGAACGTACAAACTCCGTACAGACGGCGCCCGTAGTCAGGATCGAACCCGAGTCTCCGGCGCTGCATTCGCTGTAAGGCAGCAACTCTACCGCTGCGCCACCGAGCCGCCTAATCTGATGAAAGCCATTTACTGTGCCCTTAGCAAGTAGTTTCAAATGCGACAAGATCGAGGGATGGGGATGAAATGCTTTCTTGCTCAAACAATACTGAAATGGTATTTGTGAATGACATGAGTGCTTATTTGTTGTACTGCTCAAACAAAGGCAATTATGTACTTAAAGAAGGAAGTATGGGGTGGGGGGGGGAGAACCCAAGTCAATGTCACAGACCAAGACTACAAATTCCTCAATATATTTATGGTTTATTTATAATTGGTTTTAAGATTCTGGGTTGAGAAAATATACAATAATTTTCTACAAGATGGAATGAAACAAAGGGTTTGATCAAGTTTATATATTGGACAGCATTCACATGTTTTAACTCTGCCTTACTCTGCCAGGTTGCTATAGTGACGTCGGACGGAATGGTGACTGGGGACTCGGCTTTGGCAGCTCTTCATGCAGCAGAGGTGGTACAGCACCATCAGCAGGTGGCATTAGTAGCCACTGCCAATGGCACCCAGATAGCAGTGCAGGTGGGTAAGTTTGATGCTTCAAGCTTGGTAATGTTTCTCTATCAAAGATTGCAATACAATGTAAAAAAAAAAAGAGGAACAAGCATTAGAAGATTACTTCATCCTATTAATTCACTGAGGCCACAATTTTAGTACTGCCATGGTATCTCCCTGGGTTTGCTTTATTTTCCTGTTAAATATGACCAAATACACCAAATGTTCTTTTTTCATCCCAAGAAATTTAAACAAATTCAGGATCAATGCTGGCCAATATGCATATCTTTCATTAATTTGTTCTATATCTCTCTATATCACCGTCTATGTCCCTCATTTCCCTTTTCCCTGACCCTCAATCTGAAGAAGGTTCACCTATTCCTTTTCTCCAGAGATGCCGCCTGACTCGCTGAGTTATTCCAACTTTTTGTGTCTACTGACTAATATTAATTACTTTGTTCTAATATCTACTACATGTGCTGTCCATTCCAAATCAGACTCTTGCATGCATGGAATTCTGCAAGTCAGAATTTAAGTATATTTAGAATATATACAAGCTCAGGAATATTGTGAGTTGATAATAAAGCTCAATAGAAGTAAGTTCCACTTGAAATTATAGTGGAGCCGTATTCCAAACATAGAAACATAGAAACATAGAAAATAGGTGCAGGAGTAGGCCATTCGGCCCTTCGAGCCTGCACCGCCATTCAATATGATCATGGCTGATCATTCAGCTCAGTAGCCTGTACCTGCCTTCTCTCCATACCCCCTGATCCCTTTAGCAAAAAGGGCCACATCTAACTCCCTCTTAAATATAGCCAATGAACTGGCCTCAACTACCTTCTGTGGCAGAGAATTCCACAGACTCACCACTCTCTGTGTGAAGAAATGTTTTCTCATCTCGGTCCTAAAAGACTTCCCCCTTATCCTTAAGCTGTGACCCCTGGTTCTGGACTCCCCCAACATCGGGAACAATTTTCCCGCATCTAGCCTCTCCAACCCCTTAAGAATTTTATATGTTTCTATAAGATCCCCCCTCAGTCTTCTAAATTCCAGCGAGTACAAGCCCAGTCTATCTAGTCTTTCCTCATATGTAAGTCCCGCCATCCCAGGGATCAATCTGGTGAACCTTCTCTGTACTCCCTCTAAGGCAAGAACGTCTTTCCTCAGGTTAGGAGACCAAAACTGCACACAATACTCCAGGTGCGGTCTCACCAAGGCCCTGTACAACTGCAGCAGAACCTCCCTGCTCCTAAACTCAAATCCTCTTGCTATGAATGCCAACATACCATTCGCTTTCTTCACTGCCTGCTGCACCTGCATGCTTGCTTTCAATGACTGGTGCACCATGACACCCAGGTCACGTTGCATCTCCCCTTCTCCCAATCGGTCACCATTCAGGTAATACTCTGCTTTCCTGTTCTTGCCGCCAAAGTGGATAACCTCACATTTATCCACATTATATTGCATCTGCCATGCATTTGCCCACTCGCCTAATCTATCCAAGTCACTCTGCAGCCTCCTAGCATCCTCCTCGCAGCTAACACTGCCACCCAGCTTCGTGTCATCCGCAAACTTAGAGATGTTGCATTCAATTCCCTCGTCCAAATCATTAATATACACTGTAAATAACTGGGGTCCCAGCACTGAGCCTCGCGGTACCCCACTAGTCACTGCCTGCCATTCCGAAAAGGACCCGTTTATTCCTACTCTTTGCTTCCTGTCCGCCAACCAATTTTCTATCCACCTCAACACTGAACCCTCAATACCGTGTGCTTTAAGTTTGTACACCAATCTCCTATGTGGGACCTTGTCGAAGGCCTTCTGAAAGTCCAGATATAACACATCGACTGGTTCTCCCTTATCCACTCTACTAGTTTCATCCTCGAAAAATTCTATAAGATTCGTCAGACATGATTTGCCTTTGGTAAATCCATGCTGACTTTGTCCGATGATTTCTCCACTTTCCAAATGTAATGCTATCACATCTTTAATAACTGACTCTAGCATTTTCCCCACTACCGATGTTAGGCTAACTGGTCTATAATTCCCCGTTTTCTCTCTCCCTCCCTTTTTAAAAAGTGGGATTACATTAGCTACCCTCCAGTCCTCAGGAACTACCCCAGAATCTAAAGAGTTTTGAAAAATTATCACTAATGCATCCACTATTTCTGAGGCTACTTCCTTAAGCACTCTGGGATGCAGCCTATCTGGCCCTGGGGATTTATCTGCCTTTAATCCATTTAATTTACCTAACACCACTTCCCGACTAACCTGGATTTCCCTCAGTTCCTCCATCTCTTTAGACCCCCGGTCCCCCGCTATTTCCGGCAGACGGTTTATGTCTTCCTTAGTGAAGACAGAACCAAAGTATTTGTTCAATTGGTCTGCCATCTCCTTGTTCCCTATGATCAATTCACCTGTTTCCGACTGCAAGGGACCTACATTTGCCTTAACTAATCTTTTTCTCTTGACATATTTATAAAAGCTTTTGCAGTCTGTTTTTATGTTCCTTGCCAGGAACATAATCTATTTTCCCTTTCCTAATTAAGCCCTTGGTCCTCCTCTGCTGGACTCTGAATTTGTCCCAGTCCTCTGGTATGCTACTTTTTCTGGCTAATCTGTATGCTTCATCTTTTGTTTTAATACTATCCTTGATTTCCCTTGTTAGCCACGGATGCACTACCTTTCCTGGTTTGTTCTTTTGCCAAACTGGGATGAACACTTGTTGTAGTTCATCCATGCGACCTTTAAATGCCTTCCATTGCATGTCCACCGTCAACCCTTTCAGCATCAATCGTCAGTCTATCTTGGACAATTCACGCCTCATACCCTCAAAGTTACCTTTCTTTAAGTTCAGAACACTTGTTTCTGTATCGACTTTGTCACTCTCCATCCTAATGAAGAACTCTACCATATTATGATCACTCTTGCCCAAGGGGCCTCGCACAACAAGACTGCTAACTAACCCTTCCTCGTTACTCAATACCCAGTCTAGAATGGCCTGTTCTCTTGTTGGTTCCTCGACATGTTGGTTTAGAAAACCATCTCTCAAACATTCCAAGAAATCCTCTTCCTCAGCACCCCTGCCAGTTTGGTTCACCCAATCTATATGTAGATTGAAGTCACCCATTATAACTGCTGCGCCTTTAGTGCATGCATTTCTAATTTCCTGCTTGATGCCATCCCCAACCTCCCTACTGCTGTTAGGTGGCCTGTACACAACTCCCACTAGCGTTTTCTGCCCCTTAGTGTTTCGTAGCTCTAAACCAAAACATTGTTTTAACAATCCAGAGTCACTTGTCCATCTCCGCCACAGAGGCTGCCTGACCTGCTGAGTTCCTCCAGCACTTTGTATTTGAATCAAGATTCCAGCATCTGAGTTTCTTGTTTCTCTATATAATATATTTTGTTCCAGGGCCATGAATAAATGAAATTAATTGACTGAAATAGAACAGATATGTTTGTACAGAAGGATTAAAATCTATGCGATACTGAATTTGTTTTGCACATTTGATTTCTTTTTACTTTCCCCCTCTGCATTTATGTGCACGTGTCTTTTCCTCGTGTTTCACTCGTGGTGTTGTCGTTCTGTTCCTCTGTTGCTGTTTCATCTCTTGCTGCTTTTTCTATTCCTGCTGGGTTTTTTCAGATTTGTCACGTCTCTTTGTCATTTGATATGGAGAACAATGAGTTGAGTTTACACTGGCCAAATGTGGAAAAAGTTAATATCATGACCTCAATTTTGAAAAGAAGGTAGCTGATAATGGTAACTCCGTAACTATTGATGAGAAGATGCAACATATGATTTCCATAATCATCTTGGAATGTGAAAAGCATTACATTAACTTGCAAATTATGCATTGTTAGGTCACTGCCCTTTTATCACATAATAGGCTGACAAGTTAAGGTAACAAAAAGGAACTTTGTTAAAGTTTTTCTTACGACAAAGAATTTCTTATCACCCCAAAGCTACATGTACTAAATGTGCAATATAACAGCGTCTGTGTTGGACTCCCCTTCTACAATTTGATGCTGCTCTTTCTCAATAGCATCAAATTTCTGAAACAGTCTTCAATATTCCTATTGAACTATATTACATCTGCATCTTTAACTTAATTTCAAAAGATTTACATGTTCCCCAATGAATAAACCTCTGATTTTTGATATATGGGAAGAATTTAGACAGTCAAAGTCAAACCCATTGGGTGAATCTACATTGACTGAATTAGTAATTGTTGTTTTGGGGTACATTTTCCTTGTGAGACAATAATACTGTGCAGAAGAGTAGGCTTGGGTTTATTATTGTCATGTGTACTGAGGTACAGTGTAAAAATTTGTTTTGCATGCTATCCAAACTGAATAGATATACCATACATGTGTACAATCAAGTCAAATTCAAGTACAATAGATAGAACAAAGGGGAAGATACTGATTGCAGAATATAGTTCTTAACACTGAGGCACATCAGTGCCAAAGTCCAATGTCCTCAACGGGGTACGGCTGAATTGGACAGTACCTTAGCTTATGGAAGAACAGTTCAAAAGCTTAATAACTCAGAGGGAAAAACTGTTCCTGAGTCAGGTGGTGCGTGCTTTCAAGTTCTGTCGGGGAGCAAAGAGAAGGAGGAATGACCAGGGTTACTTTTCCAAGGCAGTGTGAAGTATGGATGGAGTCAATGGAGGGAAGTCTGGTCTGTGTCATAGACTGGATACATCTAAACTCCCTGCAATTTCTCGTAGTTTTGGGCAGAGTTGTACGCAAACCATGCTGTGATGCAACCCAATCACATGATGCTTTCTATGATGCATCTATAGAAGTTTGTAAGAGTTATCCTTTGTCTCCTAAGGAAGTAAAGGTGTGATGTACCTTTTGGCTATCACATCAATGTGGTTTGTCCATGACAAATCATTGGTAACAATAGCACTAGGGAACTTGAAGCTCTCAACCATTTCCACTGCAGCATGCTCTTGATGTTGGCCTGCTTGAAGTCCTTGGCTATTATGAACAAGGCCTTGAGGTGCTTTGTTTGAAGGCTGTTCCTCGAGTGCAAACATAGCATTGGTCTGGAGTGATGCATTCTGCTGTCGGGATAGCCAAAGTGAATTCCCATGACAGCTAGTAGGGACGACACTTCACTGTAAGGCATTCCAGTTCTGGGGTGTACGAGCACACCAGGACCACTGTGTCAAGTTAATTAGAAAGCAGACCCCTCTACCTGTAATCCTGCCTGAGCATGGCGTGCAGTCCACCCGATGTGGCAAGAAGCTCTCGTGTTGAATGGCTGTGTCAGTTGAATGAATGAATGACTACTGTATTGCCACATGTGACAAGTCGCAGTGCAATTATTTGGTTGTATACCCAAGGTATGCTAATAGTCACCACATTGAGGACACTTAAGAACCCCCGCGCCAGGTCCCCCTTTGTTCTCCCCCCTCCTCCCCCTCCCTCACGGCAGTCCCCCCACATAGGGTGCTGCATTGTTCTTCCTCCCTCACGACGGTCCCCACACGCCGGATCCTCCATTGTTTCTTCCCCCGGCAGCGGCGTCTTCACTACCACGTGGTCCATCCTCGTCCGTCGGTCGGCACCATCATCGACCACCGCACCGACCTCTCCACTATAGCTGCCAGGCCCTCTGTGGATGCCTCCGTGGCCCCAACCATGCCCCAGCTGCGGGCTCCGCCGACCCGGGGGCCGGCCGCGGGCTCTTCCAACCCGTGAGGCTCCGGCCCCTGCTTCTCCGCGGCCTGCCGGGAGACGTCGGTCAATCGGTTGAGGCAGGTGTGCCATGTCTCTAAAGCAGAGCACGCATCAGTTCTCTAAGGTAGGTAAGTATTGTGTCATCTGCTTTGGCATATGCTTCTTGATGAATGATATCCAAGGCTAGCTCTGCAAGGTGGAATAGGCTTAGTGGGAAGTGTGCTCACGGTGTGTATCTCTGGGTCCCATACCCCAGTGAGTGTCACTGTTGGAGGCTTCCAACATTCAGAAAAATACTCGTAAATGTAAGTAATTAAAAGAATTCAAGATTATTTTAAAGTCATTAAGAACACAATAAATACTAAAACATAATAAAATACAGTGAATTAATTCACACACTTACCTAAAATGACCACACAAATGGTGACCACACTCAACTGAATAGCATCACCACTGGATCCTCCTGCTTCCGTTTTTGCTTGTAAGCAGAGAGTATAAGTATAGCAAGGTGATCAGATTTACAACAACCAGCCCTTGCATAAAACCAGGAGGCCAAATCCCAAGTATGTTCAGCTCTTTGCTCCCACCCGTTAGGGAGGAGCAGGAGGTCAGATGTACCTGGCACCATCTGAGATTTCCCTACCGAACCACCAGCCTTCTGTCAGTTTGACTCGGCCTATTGGTTTTGTGTGATTGACCGACCATGTTAATCAGAATATGTGATCCTGTTAGAAAATAATTTAAACTGTCAAATTCATTACATAACATTGAATAGTGTCAATACTAACATAAATTAAATACAGTCTAAGGCTGGACCATGCTGACCTTACCTAGTGCTTTTGATTGGATGATCCTATGGCTAAGTGCGTCATTAATTACTGTTGCTAGGCTCTGAATTGTGGAAGGTTCCCGCACCAATCTTCACCACTTGGATACGCATATACATACACGCTCATTGCCACTTCTCCTGCACTATTTCAGTTTAGTTTATTGTCATGTGCACCAAGGTACAGTGAAAAGTTTTTTGTTGTGTGTAATCCAGTCAGCAAAAAGACAACATTATTAGAATCAAGCCGTCCACAGTGTACAGACACAGGATAAAGGGAATAACGTTTAAAGGAAGATAAAGTCCAATTAAAGATCATCCGATTGTTTCCACTGAGGTAAATGGTAGGTCACGACTGCTTTCTGGTTGGTGATAGAATGGTTCAGTTGTCTGATAGCAGCTGGGAAGAAATGGTACCGGAATCTGGAGATATTCACTTTGTTTCCTGAAGTCGATCACAATCTCCTTTGTCTTGCTGACATTGAGGGAAACGTTCATGTCTTGGCACCAGGTTACGAGGTGCTCAATCTCCTGCCTGTATTCTTTCTCATCATCATTTGGCCCATTCTTTGCACATTGGCCAAAAATGGATCCGGTTGATCCGTTTTCTAACTGAGTTTGAGGCCCTGCAGATTACGACTCTTCAAAAACATATCCTAGCAAAGCTTTCTGCTTCCAACATCCTTTCAAGAAGTGATTTTTCAGACTCCCAGCACTCATTCAGTGATATTTTTTTTCAATTCTCCACTAATCCTTCCACCAAAGCCCCTCTCCCACTCCCACAATCAATCTGAAGAAGTCCGACCCAAAACGTCATCTATCCATGTTCTCCCGAAATGCTGCCTGACCCAGTGAGTTACTCCAGCACTTTGCCCTTTAAAAAGAAAATCAGCACCTGCAGTTCCTTGTTTCTACTCTCCCTCTCTGTCTAAGCCACACATAATGTATGTATAATGAAATCCTCCATCAATTTACATTCCAAAGAAATCATCCTCAGATTCCCTTTCTTTTAAACCACAATTCTCTAATCCGAGCAACACTCTCATAAATCTCCTTGGCACTCTTTCTCTGGCGAGAGCCCTTATTTGGGGGTGTGATTAATGGTCCAGTATGATGATACTGCAATAATTTGTTGCCCAGTACTGTCTGGTAAAATCCTGGGACCCAAACATAAACTACTCACTCACAGTCTATTCTCAGGATTAATTCACTGTGAATGGTGATCCGAATTTAGGTGTCTTTACACAATACTTGTATAAAATCACCAGAAACTCAGTGTGCCGTCTCATCTGCTGACTTTGTAATTATCCTGTCTTTATTTGTCTCTTTAGCTGGAGGAACAGCAGACTTTGGAGGAAGCTATTGGCATGGCGACAGCTGCAATTCAACATGAAGGAATGACACAAGATACAGTTATGACAGATAATTGCCAATAAACGTGAGGACCAAGAAACGAGTGCCACTTGCAGGAATGAATGAACTGTGATTTACTACCTAGTACTGTCCAGTAAAATCCTGGGTGCCAAACATACAACTCACAGACTAAATCAGTCTATTCTCAGGACTAATAATTTACTGTGTGTATGTTGATCTCAACTCAGGTGATTTTACACAATATGGTAATGGTTTTATGATCAAAAGGAATTTTAGAGCTGCTGTGCTGATCAGTAAGCTTGCAGATTCACTTGTACAGTATAAAGTATAGTTTTATTGAGATTTCCATAGTTTTGCTTTTTATTGAAGATGAGATGTTTACTGAAGCTTGGTAGGGTTGGTCTCTGTGCACAGGACTAGCATCGGGCTGGACCTATTAATGGCAATCAGTGACGTTTTTGGAATGTGTACGCTGCATTGAAATCTAAGACAATACTATATGAATCTGTATATGTGTAAATGAAAATAAATTTCAAAAACTCTTGTTGTTCCTTATAATAATTTCAGTGTTAGATTTTAATCCCTTGCTACATAACAGGTTGTTATTGGAGGCAGATTGATGTTGGCTGTGATCAGATATCCATTGCTACAAGCTTTTATCAACTTACATGAAAATGTCATGGTCCACACTAGTGTGTCAGTTCTGGCAGTAATATCATGGTTTTGGTGAAATAAATGTTTCTTTGTAGTGCCTGAAATACACCCACTTAGTTGATGTATAAGCAGGAAACAGTTAAATCACCAACTGAGGACAAATGGTAAAATATATGTGTTGGAAGGAACTGCAGATGCTGGTTTAAACCGAAGATAGACACAAAAAGCTGGAGTAACTTAGCGGGACAGGCAGCATCTCGGGAGAGAAGGAATGGATGACTTTTCGGGTCGAGACTGAAGAAGGGTCTCGACCCGAAACGTCACCCATACCTTCTCTCCAGAGATGCTGCCTGTCCTGCTGAGTTACTGCAGCTTTTTGTGTGTATCTTTGGTAAAATATATGTGTTAAACCAGCCTTAATTACACATCTTCCCACTTCATCCATTCAATGCTATTGTTTGTGTGATCTGAAAGAAATTTAATGAAAACTGTTTATGCTAAAATGAAAAGAGTCATAAATAATACACTACAAATGACCATCCCAAACTATCTATGAAATACCTGGCACAAGACAAGGAAATGTCTACATGACCAGTAAACAAATAAGTTCTATAAGGACACAGGGCCATTTCGGTTTTCTTTTTCCACATTCTGTCTGAATGTGAAATCAAATACTTCAAATGGTCTGTGGATGACTTCCCTGACGCCAAATCATAGGAAAATTCTTCAGTCAATTGTGTAAAAGTGATTATGCCAATCAAAATGCCTCAGTAATCTGACCAGTTCTGATTATTACAGTACCTAACCTGTGGCGGCTTCAAGCTGCACACAGGAGAGTGTTTGGTTGTGGACCAGTCTGATTTGGCAACAGCAAAGAACACATCAAATTCTCACATCACTTACCTGCATGTTTTATGATTAAAATTGGAAACCCCATTTAAATATGCTACTCCAGCCGTGGCTGAAGTAAAGTGGAGACACAAAGATCTGCAGATGCTGGAATCTTGAGTAAAACACACAGTGTTGAGTAACAGCGGGTCAGACAGCAAATGTGGAAGGAATGGATAGGTGACGTTTTGGGTCAGGATCCTTCTTCAAGCTGATTTTAGTTGGAAGGAGAAAGCTGGAAAAGAGGTAAGGGCTGGACAAATCCTGGCAAGTGAAGCTAGAGTTAAAGTTGTGGGACCAGGTAAGAATCTGGAGGACATGTGATTGTTAAGTGCTAAACTCTACATGTGATTGCCAGCTCATCTCTGACTATCACATTTCATTGCATAAGGTCATACCGAATAAGAGTAGAATTTGGCCCATCATGTCTACTCTGCCATTCAATCATAGCCGATCTATCTCTTCCTCCTAACCCCGTGTCTTTTCCCCATAATCTCTGACACCGGTACTAATCAAGAATTACAGTAATCCCAAAGTTTTTTGAGGAATAGCCAGCTCAATGCCAAATATTTTGCAGCCCATTGGCATTTGCAGGTGGAAGGAACTGAGAGTTTGTGAAGCAATCAATGAAGGATCCTGCAGATTTTAATGTTATTGCCTGTGCTCCACTGCACAAATTTCAGCTGGATTCTCAGACTGCCACTGGTACTTGCCTCCTTCATTTCTTCCCCATTTTTATTCTCTTTCTTCCGAGGCTGATATAGGGGAATCAGCCATGTACAAAGCATTTAATTTATGAGCATGTAGTTTTAGAATATTTTATCATTTGCAGTACACTGTATTTTGGGAAATGAATGCTATTTTGATTTTAAATTCTACTTTTTATAGAAGACTAGACCAAGTGGACCCGTTGGGCCCAAACCTCTGATGCAGCACCCTCTCCTCCCTTCCTCCTCCCCCTTCCCACCCCCCTCCCTCCACCCACTCTCCCCCTCCCCCTCAACCCCCCCTTATCCACCCTCCTTCCCCGTTCCTTCCCTCCCTCCACCCCCTCCCTCCCTCCCCCTTCCCTCCCTAGGAGATAGATTTAAACTTTAAAATGTGAATAACTTTAAAAATATAAGCGATTTCAATGAAACTTCTTCCATTAGCACCAAAGGGACGATGATGAGTAAGGTGGGTCTAAAATTGTCGTGCTATCGTGTACCGTTTTGGCTGTAGTTCAGGAACAAACAAACAAACAAACAAACGAGAGTTTTAGTATATAGACTTCATCATTGCAGACAAAGGGAACAACATTAATTAAAGATCTGCATGGCTCATGGTTATGGCAACACCACATGTTAATGATCACCAGTAAACTTCTGGGTTGTCATAAAAAGACACACAACACCTTTCAGGGAAGGAAATCTACAATACATAGCATGCCTGGGCTTCTACATGACTAACAACCGCCAATATTGTCACCTCTCACCTGCCTTCTCAGTCTGGGGTAAGTAGAAGATGAATAATAAATGCCAGTATTGTTGGTGACATCACATCCTGCAAATTAATACATGTGAGGTTGTGAGCTGAAATAGCAGAATAAATCTACAAATTTTAAGACCACTTCTAGGAAAAAAAAGAAAGCTTTTGGATAGTCACTGACATTTAAGGAAGGGAACTATGCTCCAACATCTGGGCACATTCTTGAACTATATTGTTGACCTTTGATGAGAGTTTGAAAGTCATTCAGCTGTACAAATAATTGCTCCATAGTACCATTAATAAAGAATCTTTAAAGGATCTTGTACTTCCTGAGTTGACATCAGTTCACCACTGACAGCTGTCTTCCTGACACAGATCCAAAGACCTGGAATTGTTTTTTTAAGTCTTCCCCTGAACAAACTTCTAGAAATAAGCCGTAATATTTCCTGTGACTTGCAGGAGGCAAGTCCTGGTGTCAGATTTTGTTTGAAAAGGCTCTTGTGAAGCACTTTGGAACATTTTAACATCACAAGACATTAAACATAAATTGTAAAGGAGTACTAGACCAAGTGGACCCGTTGGGCCCAAAGCTCTCCTCCCTCTCCTCCCCCTTCCCCTCCTCTCCTCCCCCTCCCCTCTCCATGCCCTCCCCCTCCTCTTGCCCCTTCCCCTCCCCCTACTCCACTCCCCTCAACCCCCCCTTATCCTCCTTCCTCCCACCCCCCCCCCCATACCTCCACCCCCTCCCTCCCTAGGAGATATATTTAAACTTTAAAATGTGAATAACTTTTAAAATATAACACCAATTTCAATGAAACTTCTTCCATTGGCACCAAAGGGACGACGGTGAGTAAGGTGGGCCTAAAATGGTCACACTATCATGTACCGTTTTGGCTGTAGTTCTGGAACAAACAAACAAACGAGAGTTTTAGTATATGGATGGAATAAAATTATCGGATATGCAGTTCTAGCAATAGTCCACCAGATGGTGCACAAGCTGTGGCATTTTTATACATCGCTATTGATACAGAGGATGTGGACTTGATACCTGTTCCTACTTTTCCACAAGAAGGTAGAGGTGCGATATATATTTTTAAATCATTAGACTCCATGTAGGCAAAGTTCTCCCACAATGCTGTCATGCAGAGAGTTCCAGCACATGTGACCCTCCCCTCAAAAGTGAACCTTCTCTCTTCCACCCCACATAATCCTACCTCCAGTGCCCATCTATTCCACCAATCCTGCACAATCCTCTGAGTGATCTCTACAAATAGCAGCAGATGGTGGGGAAAGGGTTGTCCTGTCATGCACAAGGCTTTGGGACCAGTGACATTTATGCAGGCACATGGACAAAGCAGTGTTGCAGGTACATAAGGTGGTGAAGAAGGCTTTTGGCATGCTGGGCTTCATCAGTCTGGAAATTGAGTATAGTTGTTGGAACATCATATTAAAGTTATACAAGATATTGAAGAGGTCATATTTGGAATATTGTGTTCCGTTTTGATCAGCCAATGATAGGAAAGCTGTCATTAAGCTGCAGAGCTATAAAGGACGCAGAGAAAATTTACAAATTTACATTTGAGGACCTGAGCTATAGGGTGAGATTGGACAGGCTAGGACTTTATTTCTTGGAGAGCAGGAGGCTGAAGGGTGACCTCATAGAGGCGTATAAAATCTTTAAGGGAATAGATAAGGTGAATGCACAGAGAATTTTTTCCGAGGTTAAGAAATTCAAGACCGAGAGGGCATGGGTTTAAGGTGAGAGGAATAGAATCTGAGGGGCATCGTCTTTGTACAGAGGGTGAGCACCATATGGAATGAGCTGCCAGAGGAAGTAGTTGAAGTATGTACAAAACAACATTTAAAAGACATTTGAACAGGTACATGGATAGCAACGGTTTATAGGGATGTGGGCCAAATGCGAACAAATGGGACTAGCTTAGATGGGGCTTATTGGTCAGCATAGGCTGAAGGGCCTGTTTCTGTGCTGTATGACTCTATGACAGATAGGGTACGGAGGGATGTGGGCGATATGCAGGCAGACGGAATTAATTTAAATTGACATCATGGTCGGCTCATACTCGTGGAGCACGGGGCCTGTTCCTGTGCTGTAATGTTCTATGTAAAAGCTCCTCTGCATCTTTTTCTGAAGATATAAAAGGCTTTCTATGCAGATTTCTGTGAAGCTAACTCAGCTTTTTGTGCGATAAATTTGCCAGAGCTGTGATAAGTTGTCTTTTTATTTCTGCGCTGGCTCATTTGTCATCACTTTGGCTGCACTACTGCATATGAACCCCTCAAACAAAATGTGTATATCTTTAACATATCTTTACAGATACATTTTATTCATTATGTTACGTTTAGAAGTATTCCAGATAAGTTGTTTGTTCCATGGCTTCTTCTCATCCAAAGTAGCAACAGAGAAGGCAGCCGAAGGGCAGAAATGACGGCAGAGAAAGTAAACGATCAATGCACTGTTAGGGCAAAAATATTTTTCTCAATGGTTAACAGAAATAGACTTGGTGCTCAACAATCTCCTTGGTTTCAAGTAGAAAACCACGAATGGGGAGAAAGGATGTGGATGCACATGTTTGACTATCTTATGCCATTGCTATCTTTCCCTGAAAAATAGCAAGAACAGGGAGAGAAAGAAGTGAAGTGAATTGTAAAGTAGGATCATGGTAGCCAATTTGTGCACAGGGGGCAACCATTAAGAACAATGTTACAACAAATGGATAACATGTGTTAGAAACATGCAAGCAGCTCCAGAACAAAATTGTGTCATGCCAAATTGTCTTATTCCTGTTTTAAGAAATGTTTAATATTTTAACAATTTTTTGACATTCATTAAGATTATTTTTTTTCCCCTAGCATGCGTTTTGGGTGAAAGTTTTCAGTGATTAATTTAAATGGCGGAGAAACACAAAATAAATTCTTGACCTGCTGTATTTTCCACGCATTTTCTGACTATTGTACTTTTTATGTATCTGCTGTTTTTAAAATTATTTTCAAATTTTCAATCATACCAGCCTAAAAAGAATTGGCGGTTCTTATTTATCGCATGAAACAGATAGGTTTCATTAACCCTGTTTATCCTGGGACTGTGCTATTGAACAGTGGTAGTACTCAAAATGTATATTTTAGTCTCACTGAGATTTCTGATTTAAAATCCAATCCAATCCAATCCAAAATCCAATCCAATTCATGGACTACTTTGTCCATGAAGGTCAGGGTCATATCACTCTTACGTACCCAGCCTCATGTCTATTCTGGACTGCTGGTGTTATCTCTGTTATCTTGCTCAATTTGTAACTCACTCTGTGTTTACCTTTGAAGCATCATACTTCTACAGGATACAGGAGAAACTTTCTTTAGCCGACAGGACAACAGCCCTCATTACCCGCTTTGTCATAGTTTGGACATCCATAAACTAATCTTATGTCCATGCTGAGACCTCCCTGACAGCCTCCGTCCTCTGTGGCTGGAACAATGGTGGTTGTAATATGGTCTGTTCCTTTAAGAATATACAGTCAGGATTGTACCTCTTGCACAACTTGCCAGGAGCTGCAATAGGCAATGCTGTGCTGTGCAGTGCAGTGTTACAGAGAAACCTGACGATGCTCATCTGTGAACCCTGCAATTGAAAATCTTGCTCTTCATTAATTGTGCTGACCCATTCTACTGTTTTAAAACTAAAAAGATGTCTTAAATTCAGATTTTAGTCTCAGAGATATGCAGCACAGAAGCAAGCCCTTTGGCACACGGAGCCTGCACCGACCACCAAACACCCATATATACTAATTCACCTTGATCCTATTTTTCATTCTCCCCACATCCTCATCAACTGGCTTTATCTTGCACTAGAAGTTATTCACATTCCCTTTATCATGTATTTGTACACTTTGAATGGCTCAATTGTAATAATTTCCACTGACTGGATCGCATGTACTATAAAATAAATAAAACTGTAAATAAACTAAACTAAATTAAAAATTAAACTTCTCCCACATTCCATCGCTCACCCATATAACAGGGGTCATTTCAATTGTCGAGTTAGCCTGCCAGCCAACATCTTTGGGATGTGGGAGGAAATCAGTGAACCCAGATGAAACACATGCAGTCACAGGGAAGACGTGCAAACTCCACACAGACAGCACCGGAGGTCTCTGGGACTAGGAGGCAGCAGCTCTACTGGCTAAACCAAGCTGCGCTGAAAATTATTGAAGGGTTAAAAATACTGGCCACAAAATAAAACAGAGCGTGCTGGAGTAACTCAGCGGGTCAGGCAGCATCTGTGTGGGTGGGGGGTAATGGACAGGTCGGTACGAAAGTTCTGTCCAGGTTCAGATGCTGCCTGACCTGCTGAATCTCTCCTGCACTTTGTGTTTTGCTGAAGAAAAGGCATGCAGTGACCGTATTTCCTCTCTGCGTTGAAAGCAAAAACCAAGAGGGGCCAGTAGTTGCTTGAGAAATATAAGAAAATTCACAAAATGCTGGAGTATAGGCATAGTTCAGGCAGCATAGTTCAGGCAGCATAGTTGAGTAAAGTGGATGGGGGAAGTACCAGAAATGAGGATTGATGCTGATTCCCCAAGGGGTGTCCGCGCGTGCACGCTCCGGGACTTGGCCGCGCGTGCACGCTCCGGGACTTGGCCGCGCGTGCACGCTCCGGGGCTCGTGCACGCGCGCTGTCCCGGGACGCCCGCGACGTCAGCAGCAGCAGTGGGCTGTGCTGTGCTGGGCTGAGCCGTGCCCGCGCCCCGGGACTTGGTGCAGCGGCAGTGATGGAGCTGCGGGGCGAGTTGCTGAAGTCCATCTGGTACGCGTTCACAGCGCTGGACGTGGAGAAGAGCGGCAAAGTGTCCAAGTCCCAGCTGAAGGTAAAGGCGGCCGGCCGGCCGGGGTTCGGGGAGAGGGGGTTTGTGGACGGGGGACGGGGAGTGGCTGCAAGGAGCTGGCGTTGGTCTCATGTGTTGGCATGGGAAGGGCAACAAGGAGCTGGCGTTGGTCTCTTGTGTTGGCATGGGAAGGGCAACAAGGAGCTGGCGTTGGTCTCTTGTGTTGGCATGGGAAGGGCAAGGGCAATAAGAGCGGGTTGGCCGAGGGAGGGAGGGAGGGAGGATGTGGCAGCCCAAGTACAAGTCTTGCCGCACAAAACAGCAAACCAGGACGTTTGTAATGGAGTTTAAGTGACAGGAAGTCTTTCGACTTGTGATAGAGCCGATGAAGTGACTTGTTTTGAGTTAACCTGTGTTTGATTGTTTGGCTTTTAGTTTGTATTCGCAGTTTAGTGCCAGGAAGTGTCTGTTTGTAGTTACTCCAACATTTCAACACTCCAACATTTCGTGCTTTGCTCAAAATTTCAGCGTCTGCACTTCTTTGTGGCTCCAAAGTGTTTTTAACACATCAATATTGTAGAAGTCTGATGTACGTATTATGCGAGGCAATGTTTGCCATTTAGTGCTTCCCTCGTGGCTATTTTGCCTTGGGCTTGCCTTGGCTTAGTGGAGTAGATATCATCACTTGTCATTTGTACCCAGCTTCAAGCTGCGACTTGGAGCCATTTTATATGAAAAGCCACAATTTAAATATGCCATTGCCACCAGACTTTTTTTAAAAAATTGTGTGAGAGACGCAGACACAGGAAATGTACAGCATTGCCGAGGCAGAAGCGGTTAGAGAGTTCTTGTGTTTAGCGCAGAGGCAGTCGTGAGTCACTGTCTCCAAAACCAATGTCCCCTGCAATGGCAAATAACGCAGTACCAACCTGTCTATGCACCGGTTGCTAAATGAATTTAATTTATATTTATATTTTCAGAAGCATCATCGTGACCGCGTGGCTTTAAAAGTTAATGCAACGTGTAAACCAAAAGTGATTGTTGCAAGGTTTGATGAAACCTGCAATGTTGATCACCTTTGAAGTATCAGACACCTCGAGTAGACATAAAATGCTGGGGTAACTCAGCGGGACAGGCAGCATCTCTCTTGAAGGAATGGGTGACGTTTCGGGTCGAGACCTTTCTTCAGAATGATTTTGTCTAACTTCGATGCAAACCAGCATCTGCAGTTCCTTCCTACAGGCACCGCTAGTTTTAATTTAGATTATTGGACACTTGATCTAAATGGTTGGAGGAAAAGTTGACCGTGCCTCTTCTCTGTATGCAGGTTTGAGTTCTAATGCCGAATAACGTTTGAACGATACTACATCAGAGCCGAAATGCTATTTGACTGGCATTTGCCAAAGCAACTTAGTTTCAAAGATAGTTCAAATGAACTAGTTGGTGCATACTACACCGTTCATGGTTTAGAATAATGTGTGCGTGATCAGAGTGGAGGGACGGGTTGTGGCATGGATGCTATAAAGCATAGACCTTCTAAAGGCTTGTAGAATCACCAACATTTGTATGTCTCCGTTGTCAGCGATTTCAACTAAAGTTTGGTTTTGACTAATCTCCCAAGTAATGTGCAACCAGAAATAAATAATATTCAGCTTCAGAATGAATCCTTATAAAGACGATACCGCGTTTAGCTTCTTTGTTCAGCAAAAGTATTTTTAAACAAGACACAAAGTGCTGGTGTAACTCAGCGGGCAGACGAGATAATGGGGGAAAGGGTAGGCAATATGCCGCCCCTCTCCCCTCGCCATATCCGTTCCTCTGGTTTTACATTTCACTCTTTTCTACTCATCTGACATCCTTTTGTCTGTCTTAATTCGAGCATTTACTCCACCTATCTGCCAATCAACCCTCACTCCCCGCCTGTATCCACCTATCACTTGCCAGGCTTTGGCCAGCCCCCATTACTCTTTTCCAGCCCCCCCCCCCCCCCCCCCAACTACAAACAGACTGAAGGACCAGACCTGATATCCATTACCTCCACAGATGCTGCCTGATCTGTTTGACTTACTCTAACATTTCATGTTTTGCTCAAAATTTCAGCGTCTGCACTTCTTTGTGGCTCCAAGGTATTTTTTAACACATCAGTACTGTAGAAGTCTGATGTACGTGTTATGTGAGGCAAAGTTTGCCATTGTAAACAGTTGCTAAAATTCACTAGGAGTCTGAGAGCAGGGATCAGACAATTTAGGATGTTTGGACAGAATGCAGCCTGAAGATATGGCAAATGACTGATCCTTGTGTGGTGTTCAGAAGCATGTTATTAAGCCTCGGTCTGAGGTGGATAAAATAAACTATCTTTCAAAGAACATGTGGTAGAGTCCTTTCCACAACCTCTGAACTCTGAATACTCGTTTACACTTCAAAACTAAATACTGTAAGTACCTTTGAGCTCCAGTAATTGTTGTTATGTAGCTGTGTGCACTGAAAGCTCACGGGGACAATAGTGGGACAATAAAATAGTCAATTTATTTTTAATCTCAGTTGAGAGGTAAATGTTGGTCAAAACTGATTGAAACATGACAACAGGATCTTTTATGTCAATTTCAGAAATAAAGAGCTATGATTTGACTTCTTACATAACAAGGCAACATTGGAAAGAATAGCAAAGTAATCTGTCCCTGAATTGTCAGCCTGGATTATGTGCTTATGTTTCAAGAGTAAGGTTTGAGCCCACAGCTGTCTGACAGAGTGCTACTGTTCACATGGTCAACTCTTAGCTAACAATTTGCAATGAAATATCATTGAGTCAAGATCTTGGCCTAGATTTTGTGGTCAGTGGTGAAGGGACTATATGTGTTGCTGACATTAGGAGTCAAGGCTATCCACAAAGCTTTAGGACACCCTCAAGTATTCTTTTTTCCAATGTGGTTTTGAACTTGGCATCATCATCATCACTGTAGGTCAGAAACAGTGATGTCACAACCAGATTGGGCAACAGAGAGCCTTTTCTTTCCACAAGCAGGGAACTTATTCAATAGTACTTATCACTTTAGAATGCTTTTATAAACTTAGTTACATTTTAGTTTTACAGAGAATATTTTATGAAATACTGAATGTCATATAATGTTGTTGATTGCATGGCAGGCTGGTCATAAAAGTAAAGGCTGATGGAATCAAGGGGAAATGGCAAGAGCTGAGGTAATGGTTGGCAGATCTTTCTGTGACTGGATGGCTTATACTTATGGGATTCCATTAGATCAGTATTTGCTAGCCTGGATTTCATTTATTAATGATTTGGACTAAAAACAAAAAAATAAAATGTGAGACCCTTGGCCTACCTTTAATCGGACTTTACTGGACATTATCTTGTACTTTAACATTATTCCCTTTATCCTGTATCTGTACACTGTGGGTGGCTCAATTGTAATCGTGTATGGTCTGTCTGCGGCCTGGACAGCATGCAACAAAAAAAGCTTTCTCTGTACCTCAGTACATATGACAATAAATTAAACTAAACTAAAAATGCAGGAAGAATGATCAAACAGTTTGCAGATGTTGCATAAATTGGCCATTGATTTGAGAAGGCGGTAGACACCTGGTACTTTTCGGCGTGGAATATTATGTGTAGTTCCCATCACCAAATTACAGGAAAGGTGTGATTGTATAGAGAATGTGGAGAAGATTTATGAAGAATTTGCAGAAACTGGAAAATTGTTGCTATTTCTCTTGGCCTGAAAAGAAGAGGGCAAAAAATGGAAGTAATTGGCAGAATAAACAGAGCAATATTTTTTTGGATGAAGCCTGAAACCTGCTGACTGAAGCGTTGTTGGAGGTCAAATAAACCCTCAAGACATTTACACATTACGTTGGATGTATACCTGAGCTGTGACCTGCTGGGCTATGGATCAATAGCTGGGTATCTCTTTTATAATTGAAGTGAATACAGGGCTAAATGACCTGTACTGAGATCTGCAAATGTCGCAACAACAGAACATAACTGACAGCAATTTGCAGAATTGTTCAGTAAAGAAACAAAGTGCTGGAGGAACTCAGTAGGCCAGGCAGCATCTGCGGAGAAAAAAAGACAAATGCCATTTTGGATCAAGACCCTTCATTCATTTCACACCACAGGTGCTGCCTGGTCTACTGAGATCCTACAGCAATTTGTTTGCTGCTCAAGATTCAAGCATCGGCAGTGCCTTGTGTCTCTTTCTTCCAGAATTCTTTGTTTAACTGCTCGTGCAACTGCTAAGATATGAAGCTCTTAGTTGTGACCGCTAATCTCAGCAGGTGTCCTTTGCATTTGTTACTTAAAAGTATGCAAAAGCTCCAAATATATCTGAAAATGTGATTTTTATTTCCTTGACATAACTCCTCTACTTTGCCGATGATGCTACTTTTTAAGATGACATCTCGTGGCCTCATCTAGTTTTACGCTACCTTGTTTAAACAAAATGGTCACGATCCTTTTCACCAAGGAGATCATCGTGGCAAATACTAAACCACTTGCCACCCACTGAAACTTGCAGAGGCCCCTTGGGGAGAATGAATTGTTATCCTCTGGCTCAATAGTACCACAACTATTTGAACCATCCAAATGTCACACTGGCTGAGATCATGTGCCATTGTAGAGAATCTGCCTCTACTAATATGCATTGTCCGGGAAATCGCTACAAATGAAATGAGGGGGGGGGGGGGGAGAATATATATCCTGTACATCGGCGAGACCAAGCACAGGCTCAGCGATCGTTTCGCTGAACACCTCCGCTCAGTCTGCCTTAACATACCTGATCTCCCGGTTGCTCATAACTTTAACACCCCCTCCCATTCCCAATCTGACCTTTCTGTCCTGGGCCTCCTCCAGTGTCAGAGTGAGGCCCAGCGCAAATTGGTGGAACAGCACCTCATATTTTACTTGGGTAGCATACACCCCAGCGGTATGAACATTGACTTCTCTAACTTCAAATAGCCCTTGCTTTCCCTCTCTCTCCATCCACTCATCCTTCCCAGTTCTCCCACCAGTCTTACTGTCCCCAACTACATTTTATTTCTGTCCCGCCCACTCCCTGACATCAGTCTGAAGAAGGGTCTCAACCCGAAACATCACCCATTCCTTCTCTCCAGAGATGCTGCCTGTTCTGCTGAGTTACTCCAGGATTTTGTGTCTGCTTACAGAGGTGGCGAGGCATATGCAGTTAAATTGAGTGGTATGCAATGGTTGTTTTAATGTCACTTGCCCAGGCTTTCTTTGCTAATTTGAGGCTCATACAAGTGGCACAACTGGTAGAGCTGCTGTTTCACAATGCCAGAGACCCATATTCGATCCTGACCTTGGGTGCTGTCTGTGTGGAGTGTGCGTGTTCTCCCTGTGACTGTGTGGATTTCCCTCGGGTGCTCTGGTTTCCTTCTATATCCCAAAGAATTACAGGTTTGTAGATTAATTGGCTTCTGTAAATTGCCCCTAGTGTGTACAGAGTGGATGAGAAAATGGGATAGTATGAACAGGTGATCAATGGTTACTGTGTACTGGATGGCCAGAGGCCCTGTTTCCATGCTGTATCTCTAAAGTAAACTAAACTTGAAATGAAATTTGTAGGTGATGAAATTGTGATGAAATTCCAGATGGAAAGATGGTCACAAATTTGTGAAATGCTGTTGAAGAATCCTTGAAAGGGTGTTTCAGTGCATTCTGAAGGCATAAAACTGTAGCCACATCACTCAGGAGATGAAGGCAGTGATTATTGAGGGTTGTGGATTTGGTTCAAATCAAGTGGTCTACTTTATTTTAAAAGGGACCGAGTTTCTCAATTATTGTTGGAACCATTCCATCTCGGCATGTGAACACATTTGGAGTAATAATGGAGATGGCAGAATGACTAAAATGCTTGTTGGTACAGTCTTTATAGGCCTCTAGAACAGATGCAATGGTATGACAATGTGGTTTTGAAGATGGGTTCAGTGTAAGCAAAATGGAGGAAAATAGTGTAAAAAGCTCTAAGTACTGTATTGCAAAATGCTATATTTTCTGCATGGGTGTCATTGTGGTTTAGTAGGAATGTATTCCATTCAGTGCAGAACTATTCATAGTGCAAAATAAATTATAGTAATTGACATATATAGCTAGGGTTAGAAAATAAAACTCGAAGTTCTTGTATATGCCAACTTGGCTCTATAATAACATTGATTTGAATTAGAAAATTAAAGGTTCCAGTCAGATTCCAGAGAATTGAGCACAAAAAAAATCTAAACTCTTCCCAAATGCAGTCTCAGAAAGTTTTACCCATTGAAACAATAAATCTTCTTGGGTGGACTTAATTGATTTCATGGTACTGTTCATGGTACATCACAACTGCAGATTATCAGATCTTTATCACACTGCTGTTTGTGAAATCATACTGTGCACATTTGGCTCAGTGCTTCCCACATTACAACAGGTTGCTAGACTTTTGCAAGTCGGTGACAGTGAAGTTCTTTAGGATCACCTGAGGTTGTGAGTGGTTCTATCTAAATGCATTTCCATTTTGTAATTCTATAAACTTGCCATATTGTAGGCTGAGCAATGTAGCCAATAAAATGTTACTTTCAGGGTTCCAGATCTGGAAACTAATAAGAATAATTGGAATCACTACGGTTACCTAGCACACAATGCTGCAAAGCCCATGCGGAGTCTAGTGGCTGAAGCAAAGAAAAAGGACAGATCTCCACACGTGCACTTGCAAAATCATTATGGAGAATAGTTTAATACATCTCAAAGCATTTTAGGTCTATTTAGAAGACAGTTCAGGGTCTGGTTCATTCAGTGGAATAGGACTTGCAGAGACAGGGCAAGTCATTAAAGGATGGGTTGAACAGCTTTCCATTGGTTTTGAAGATTAAGACAGGAACATAACATTACAATGTGGAAATCTGGTATTGTACAGACTTTGGAATATTGTGGCCATCAGGAGGTACATTGTACAATGTCTGGTAACTGGAAATTTGGCACTGATTACTGCTAGAAGAGTAGGTATTTCCATCTTAATCTTCAGAATTAATGGGGAATTCTTCAATGCTGGAATGTTGAGGAAGAAACAAAGTACTGGAGAAAATCAGGCCAGGCAGCATCTGTGATATGAATGGGCAGATGATACAAGAAACTGTAGATCATTATGAAGGTTAACTGCAATTCTGTGGGAAGTTTGTTGGAGAATATGCAAATCATTATAGCAGGAAAGACTGAAGAGGTCTAACAAAATAATTATGCAGTTTTTGTTTGATGCTCATGATCACTAAAGTTGTAGACCTCTTCTTGGGACCATGGCTGGAATTCTACCGTGAAGTTATGGAAGATGGTGGACATTTTCAGGTTGAAATTTGAGGAAAATATTGTACATTACCCATTGATTGATGGAGTCAAAGGCATTAGTGAGGTTGAGAAAGGCTGTCTAAGGCTCACACTATTCCAAATTTCTTTGTGGGAGGAGAATACCAGACACCAAGAAGAATCAATACAAAGTATGCTCTAAACCTCCTTGAATGTTGCAGCATGCCAACTTCCTCTTGGAAATTCCTGGCCTATGATTATAAAACGTAGAGACAGTATTTGGGGTGGTGTTGAGTCTGTGCAAAAGAGGCACACGAAGGCACAAGAAGTGCACGATTTCACAACTGCCCACCAACCAATTCCTACCTCAGCTGTAAGAGAATCTGTAGTTGCCACACTGTCACTCAGAACCCAGAGGACCAGAGTGGCAGCAAACCATCTTCGGTCCTCGGGATTCCGTATGGTCAGCACAGTGGTGTAGCTGGTAAAGTTACTGCCTTACAGCGCCAGAGACACGGGTTTGATCCTGACGTGTGATCAATAGTTGTTGATCAATAGTTGTTGATCAATAGTTCAATAGTTGAATCAATAGATCAATAGTTGATCAATAATTGATCAATAGATCAATAGTTTGATCAATTGATCAATAGATCAATAGTTTGATCAATAGATCAATAGTTTGATCAATAGTTTGATCAATAGATCAATAGTTGTTGATCAATAGTTGTGATCAATAATTGTTGAACTAACGTGAACATGTGATCAATAGTTGTTGTAGACTCGATGGGCCGAAAGGCCTGTGTCCTTGATGTATCTTTCAATTCAATCAAACAAGGTGAAGTAAAGAAAATAATAAAAGCATGGTTCCTTATAATTACATAATAAAAGCATGCTATTTTATTTCTATAAAGCACATTAGTTAACCAGTTATTTTTTATTTCAAAACCTTTTATGCCAATATCTGCTTTTAATTTATGATTTTTGGTGGACCAGTTAAGTTTTCAAACTGTAAAGGTAGGATTAATTCTGCTGCATTTAGTCCAGACTTCCGAAAAAGAAAAGTAGTGATTCAGTTTAACATGGTTCTACTCATTGGAGTGTAGTGTCTTAATAGGACCTCAGCATCCCAGGGGCCATAACCATTGCATTTTCTATTCTATATTTCATGTGAGACGTGGAAGGAAGCTATTTAACCTATCAAGTTAGCAACTGCATTTTTGGAGCAATCCAATTATCTCCACCCATTCTCGTAGCAGTGATCAGTGCCAAATTCCCAGAGTTACCAGGCTTTGGACAATGTACTGCCTGGCGGCCATAATATTCTGAAATTAGTAAAAATTCCAGATATCCAGTAAATGGTAGAACTCTGGAGGGGATTGTAGAACCGAGACTGTGGGGTACAGGTACATAGTTCCCTGAAAGAGGCGATGCAGGTCGACAGGATGGTGAAGAAGGCATGTGGCACGCTTGTCTTCATTGGTCAGGATATTGAGTACAGGAATTACAATGTGACGTTACGACTGTACCCGACTGTGTGAGAGTTAAAATTTAGCTCTTAGGGCTAAAAGGATATGGGGAAAAAGCAGGAACGGGGAACTGATTTTAGATGATCAGCCATGATCATATTGTATGGCGGTGCTGGCTCAAAGGGCCGAATGGCCTACTCCTGCACCTATTTTCTATCTTTCTATGTACAAGTCGTTGTTGAGACCACACTTGGAATACTGTGTGGTGTTCTGGTTGCCCAGCGAGAGGAAGGCTGGAAAGTGTGCAGAGAAGTCTCATGACATTGTTACCATTACTCGAGGGCTTAAATTATAAGGTAAAGCAAGTTATTAAGCTCTGGGCTGATGCTGCTTTCAATAGAACGTAGGCAGTTGAGTGGTGACTTTTGTACCGGTAACCTTTGTAGCGGTATATTAAATTACGATGTGCATGTACAAGGTGGATGCTCTGTCATTTTCTTGGGGGTTGAGGAGTCTAACTCTGAAGGGTATAGATGAGTGGGGAAAGAGTTACAGGGAACCTGAGGAGCAACTTTTTCGCACAGAGTGATGAGTAGTTGGAATGAGCTGCTGTAGGAAGCTATAGAGGTGGGTACAATTACAATGCTTAAAAGACAGGTACATGGATAGGAAAGGTTTAGAGGGATATTGGTTAAATACAGGCATCTGGGACTAGCTCAGACAAACATCAACTTGGGCTAAAGGGCCTATTTCTACAGTGAATGACTCTGACTGTTTTCTGTGTCACAAAACTTTGAGTGTTTGTCAAAGCAATAACACATTCTCATCGCAGCATTTAACTTGCCCTGGCTTCAAAATGAGTGTATGTCAGAGTGGTAGCGACATTTTCTGACTGATCATCCCTTATAATTGGGCAACTCCACCCTATAGCAAGCATCCCCTTAAGTATGTAGCTGTTGGCATCAGAATTTATTGCAGTAATAGTCTATGTATTCGGTAGTTGATAATTAGTGTAAATAAGGCCTTGATAACTTCAAAATGGATAAACACTATCAATTTTGTAAAAACAATGTTGCAGAGGGTTTTTTCACAGTCTGTTGCTTTTGACACTGAGGTTACTGAGCTCCTTATTTGGGGCCACCAAACCTACCATGAAACCTCTGAGAATTCATGGCTCACATTAAAGTGCAATTTTTGCACAAACTGAATGAACCATTGTCTGTCTTTTTGAATGGAAATTTAAAGAAATAATTACTTTTTAAAATAATCTGAATATCAGCAATGACCCTACCACTTATTTCTATTGCACAAATGTTTTTTTTCTGAAGAAAATTGATCTGGGTGAATGGAAGTCCGTACAAATGTGGCAACACAAGCAGATAGAGTGATGAAGAATATGTATGGTATGCTTGCCATTATCAGTCATGGCATTGAGTAAAAGAGTCAGGAAGTCATTTTGCAGCTTTATTGGTTAAGGCCTCAGTTGGAGTATTGTAAACAGTTCTGGTTGGGCCATCACATGAAAGATGTGAATCTTTGGTGATTATGCAGAAGAGGTTCACTAGAATGGTACCTGGATTTGAAGGCGATTATAAGGAGAGGATGGACAAACTTGGATTGTTTTCTCTGGAGTGCTGGAAGCCGAGTGGTGACCTGATAAAAGTATATCAAATTACGTGAAGCACAGATAGGGCAGACTGTCAGAACCTTTATCTTAGGGCAAAAAATTCAAATACTGAGAGGCATTTGAGGGAAAAGTTTAAAGGAATTGTGCAGTGCAAGACTTTTTTTAAAAATAGTGAGTGCCTGGAACGTGCTGCCAGGGGTGGCGGTGGAAGCTGATATTATACTGGTGCTTGAAAGGCTTTTAGATAGGCACATGAATACACAAGAATGGAAGGATATGAATCACATGATGACAGATGAGATCAGCTTAACTTGGTATCCTGTTTAGCACAGACATTGTGGGCCGAAGGGCCTGTTTCTGTGCTGTACTGTTCTATGTTCTATATCTCACAATTACTGCTGAAAAATTGATTTTAAATTTGCAGAAAGTTGCTGCTTAATTATTCAGCTATTAAAATGTTGCCTTGGACAGATTCCTGACCTCGAACCACTTATACTAGAACTGGCAACAATCCTTACAAAGTTTGAAACATTTTTAGGTGAAAAACAGCTTGTTCCAGTGGCTGTTGTTTGTAATTGTATTTCCTGGACTGGAACTGAATCCAGACAGCTGATTGTGACTGCATTGGACTGCGACTGCATTCGTTATTCCCAATGTGCTCTCCTTTACATCGACGAGACCAAGCGTAGACTCGGCAACCATTTCACAAAACCCGTCTTTGATCCACCAAGGCCTGCTGGATCTTCTGGTTGCTAACCCATATTAACTCCTCTTCCCATCCACATACTGACCTCTCTGTCCGGGATCTCCTCCATTGCCAGAGTGTGGCCACATGCAAATTGGAGGAACAGCACCTCATATTCTGCTTGGGTAGCTTACGACCCAGCGGTTTGAACATGTAATTCTCCAGTTTTTGGTAACTATGTCCCACAAAGAACCCCCTCTCTGTCCTGTGCCCCACCTAGATTTGTACTAATTTCTCCCCTTCCCCTTCTTTCTCCTATATTCCTTCCTCTGGATTCAGAATTCACAATTTTTTCTAACCTTATTTCACATCTTTATCTTTTCATCTCTGGACTTTGAGCCATCTGCCAATCAACCACCCCCTCACCTGTATCCACCTATTACTCACCAGCACTTGTTCTGCCCCTCCTCTCTTCTAGCTTTCTCTCCCAATCCCCCTTTCCCCTCCCCACCACAATCAGTCAAAAGAAGGGTCCTGACCTGGTACATCATCTATACATGTTCTCCAGAGATGCTGCCAAACACGCTGTGTTATTCCAGCGCTTTGTGTCTTTGTTTTGCATTAGACAGTTTCATTTAGACAAGGGTTGTCTTCTATTAATGTCTGGACAGCGGAAGGAGCCAGACAAGAGTTCCACCTGATCACTGCTCAGTGGTGGAAAATGATATGACTGAGTCTATGTTCTTGAAGTGCCTTGGGACTTTTTATCTTGTGAAGAGTTAAAGTTGCTGTTGGTTTGTTAGATGAGAATAGACTTGCACCTTGTGCCTGATTCATTTGCCACTAGTGTGGTGATTGGCCACTTAGGACAGATGCCAGAGTCGGGCAGTGTCGATAAAATCATATCTGGCACAAGGCTGTGCCCTCAAAAAGGAAATGGTGGAACATTCTGCATTATTCATGTTTGCATTACAAATTCTAGCAGAGGCAGTTTACCCAATGAGAAAGTTAAGAGATTACAATCTAGTTGAGCACTACTTTTATATATATTAACCAGGCTTTTATCTGTGCACAGCATATTTCTACTTGCTATTTCTGGCAAACTGGTCAACATAGCTTTAAAAAAAAGATTGTTTTATAGATAGTAACTAAAGTCTTATAATATTTCTTACTCTGTCATTTAATCTGTCTACACTGTCAAAGATCTTCCAAATTAATGCTATTCTGTCCCCCCCCCCCCCCCCCCCAATCCTTGTTCTGCAACCTAAATCTATTTATTTTTTAACTTTTCCTTGTTTCATTGTCCTGATGAATTAACTCTGTTCCACTCCCTGGAAATACTACCTGACCTGCTGAATATTTTCAATCCTTTTTTTATTGCTCACTTTTGTCTGTATAGTTTTCTTTATCGTCAACCTTTATCAACAACATGTTTTAAACGTCATTGGGTGAAATTTGATAACTTTTGGATTTTGTTTTGCATAAATGTCATGCACATCAAAATGATTGGTTCAACCTTCAGGTGACAATATTGAGCTGAAGGTTGAACCATCATGTATCAGGTATGATTTCTCTGAAGAAGGTGGCTTGGGGAAAAATCCGGCTGTGAAGAAAATTGTGAATTGTGCCCAGCTTTGTTTTCTGATTTGTACACATTGAGATGTTGTAAGTCAGTACACTTTATAATATTTTTTGCTTGCTTTTCACATTGCTGGGCAGTAAAAAAGAATGTATTTAGATCTAGCTATTTTTGTGACGTTGATGTTTTAATGACATTAGGACTTTCAGCTTCAATATATCTTTGACCTAGTAAATAGACCTATTATTTGTGTTCAAAGAAACCATTGGGAATTCTTGTCTACAATGTAATTGTTATGAATCTTGAATTCAGTAGCCTGGTGAAAGAAATGTTGAGAACTGACCAGAATTTAATTGGTCCACAATTGATATCTGGGATACAGTAGCCACTGAGTTTCAAAGTTGACAAATTTGTAATTTTTAGATTAGCAATAAGAAAACAGGTTTACAAAGGTTTACAAAGTAACAGTTGCATTTTGACAAAGTACTTCTTGGCCGACATTAATGGCAAGACCCTTCATGACATTGATGTACTGAGGGATCTTGGGGTCCAAGTCCACAACTGCCTGAAAGTGATAACAAAAGTAGACAGAGTAGTAAAGAAGGTATGTGGTATGCTTGCCTTCCTTGTTCGGGGCATTGAGTGTAAGAGTTGGAAAGTAATGATGGGCCATTCTTAGTCACGTGTGTGACCACAAATGTGAAAAATTGTGGAATATATCTCTTCTAATTCTGAAAGCATTACAGGTATATTGTTTTGTACTGTATATGGGACTTGTATATGTCAAAGTTTATCAAGTGAAATTTTTATATGTTACGCTGACAATCTTTGTTTAGAGTCAGAGGTCAAATATGACTGGTCACGAATTTTCATTATCCAAACAACTGTTATGTGGGGGTCAGCTGTAGCTATGGAAAGGGATAAGACTTAGGGTCTAGAATTGGGGGGGGAAGCAACTTTCAATAGCTTAAGAGAGCACTTGGTGTAAATAGACTGGGAGCAGAAAATTGCAAGCCAATAGTGCTTTGATGAGTGCAAGTCTTATAAAAGAGATTTAGTAGGAGTTCAAGGTCCGAAGGGTGAAAGGCAAATATGGTAAGATTATACATAACAAAGGATATTGAAGAGACAAGGAACTACTGATGCCGGTGAGCAATTTTAGGCCCCATATCTCAGGAAGGATGTGCTGGTGCTGGAGAGGACCCAGAGGAGGTTTATGAGAATGATCCCAAGAATGAGTGGGTTAACATATGATAAGCGTGGATGGTGCTGGCCCTCTACTCACAGGAGTTTAGAAAGATGACCTGATTGAAAGTTACCGAAGAGTGAATGGCTTGGATAGAGTGGATGTGGATGTTCCTCAGACGTTCCTTTCGGAAGGAGATGAGAAGGAATTTCTTTAGTCGCAAGGTGGTGAATCTGTGGAATTCTTTGCCACAGAAGGTTGTAGAGGCCAAGTCAATGGATATTTGTAAGGCATAGATAGATAGATATATTCTTGATTAGTAAGGGTGTTAGGGGTTGTGGGGAGAAGGCAGGAGAATGGGGTTAAGAGGGAGAGATAGATCAGCCATGATTGAATGGCGGAGTAGACGATGGGCCAAGTGGCCTAATTCTGCTCCTATCACTTATGATCTTATCTGGAAAGGCATTAAGAAATGATCATCGGAGGGACCTTAGGGTTCATGTGGTATGGGGAGAAGGCAGGAACGGGGTACCAATTGAGAATGATCAGCCATGATCACATTGAGTGGTGGTGCTGGCTCGAAGGGCCGAATGGCCTACTCCTGCACCTATTGTCTATTGTCTATTGTCCATAGTTCCCTTAAAGTGGAAACACGGTGGTGAAGAAACCATCGGGCACATTTGCCATCATAGATCAGGGCATTGATTATAAACGTTGGGCTTTATGGTGCAACTTTACAAAAAGTACTGGTTACACCACACTGATTGCCGCACTATTAGGAAGGATGTTGTTGTGCTGGGAAGAGTATAGAAGCGATTCACCAAGATGTTACCTGGAGTGGAGGGCTTTAGTTATGGGAGCAAATTGGATCAGCTGAGATTGTTTTCCCTGGAGCCAAGGAGGTTGAGGGGCATCTGTTGGTGGTATGTAAAATTATGCAAGCATAGATAGGGTTGACTGTCTGAGTCTTTCTCCCATGGTAGGGGCATCAAAAATAAGAGTTCGGGGGTTTCAAATAAGAGAAAGGAGTTTGAAAGGAACTTTGAGGGAAAAGTTTTTTTTTACATGGAGAATGGTTGGTATCTGGAATTTACTGCCAGAGGACATTGTGGAGGTAGTTACAATAACTAAGATTAAGAGTCATGAATAAGTAAGGTATAGAATGACATAGACCTAAAGTGGGAAAATGGCCCATGTAGATGGGTAAAATAGTTGACACAGACATGTTGGGCTGTAGGGTGCTTTTCTGTGCTTTGTGATAGTGTGTTGTTGCACGTAACACATGTTTGAAGAGTGTACTGCCCAAACAATAAGAGACTTTACTAAATTCAATGGGGCATATATTCCTCACTAATTATTTTTCCTAAAACTTCATTTTCATAACTGGTTAATAGGTGAGTGATCACTGGTAAATATTGATACCCCACTGAATTGCCTTATCACGAGATTCCATTAATTTAACCCATTTCAGTTCAGACAGAGGAAAAAGTCTTAGCAAAATTATTCAGTTCAAGTGTAGTAAGTTCAAGAGTTTGCTATTTAGTCTTTGGTAGCGCAGCGTGCAGTAGTTTTCTCACCGTTCCAGTTTGTCTATGGTCACTCATTGTGGTTCCAGTAGAAGAACATCTTCCAATTCGTTTAATTTTGTTTCAGTGTAAAAAAGGTTTTTACTGCTTTCCTGCTCATTTTTAGAGCCAAGCTGGTTTCCTTAAGGAGTTCATTCAACCAGATATTCTGCAATTGGTCCACACATTCAACCAGAATGAAGTAATAGCTGAGCCCTCTCCAGAGGACACTAGTGTCATTGAATACTGGTCAGCTGTGGTGTCCACTGAACCTCTCATCAGCTGCATGTAATCAGGTGGAAGAGAAAATGTTCAAGTTTCATATATTGGCCTGAACTGCTGCAATCAAAGAACCATCATGCATTATGTGTGAACACTATTGCTGTTAGTTAACTTGTGTTATTCCAACATACATAAAATGCATTATAATATTTTCTCAGCCCATGCTTAGCTGCCACTCAACATTATTTTAAAGAAATAAACTTATTCTCTGGTGATTCTCAAATTGCTGCTTGTGGGAATTAGCTATGGATAAGTTGACTGCCTCATTTCCTATGTTGCAATAATGATCACACTTCTGAAGTACTGCATTTTGGAACACCCTGAAATGCATCTTATAACTGCAAATCTTTCTTTAAAAGGCATTGTGATATTCTCAGCAGTCTGAAGAAGGGTCTCGACCCGAAACGTCACCCATTCCTTCTCTCCCGAGATGCTGCCTGACCTGCTGAGTTACTCCAGCATTTTGTGAATAAATACCTTCGATTTGTACCAGCATCTGCAGTTATTTTCTTATACTACGTGATATTCTGTGATGTTGGTATCCATGCCTCCTCGTTCCATGTGCAGACTTGGCATGGTGAATTCATGGTCAACATCCAAGCTTGGTGGGACTGTATTTACCTGATTTTTCTCTTGCCTATCCAATCGTAGAGAATCATCAGATATGGCTCTCTTCTGATACCTGTGTTTTGGGTAATTTGTCTCCCAAGGATTTAGCTTAACAAATCTGTTACCCAACTCCTGGTTCTCATTTACTAGATACTGCACAACAATGTCTTTTGAAGATGGGTCAACAGTTTTCACTGATCACACCCCAATCCATCTCAATACTGGCCATCTGGACCCTTCTCTTTAAATTGTAAGAATGTCTGTCTAATGTCCAAAACTGGATGTGTGTAAATCTCCTCCAACCAAGTTCTGGGAAAACGGAAACCATTCCCTTTATCCCTCATCACAACCTCCATTTCCTACCTCTATTGAAGTTCTAGATAAAGCTCTTAAGGATAGTGGAGTCGGGGGGTATGGGGAGAAGGCAGGAACGGGGTACTGATTGAGAATGATCAGCCATGATCACGTTGAATGGTGGTGCTGGCTCGAGGGGCTGAATGGCCTCCTCCTGCACCTATTGTCTATTGTCTTCAGTGGAGCCAGTCTTCTAGTTGAGATGTCACTTAAGCCCTGTAAAACTTTCAGTGAAGCACTTTCAATCATTAGATATAATTGGAGTACAATCTTAGTTTTGTACTCTAATGACTTTGCAATGAAGGCCGTCATTCCATTTTCCTTTAATTCTTGCTGTACTTTGAGGTTTTTATAAAACAATGCATCAAGCTTACTGCACAAAAGATAAAAGCATCGTATTTTTCCACATTACCTGTCATTGTTTTGGCTGGTTACATAACCTCTCAATGCCCTTTCAAAGATAGTAATTTCTAGGCTTGCAAAAGTGATATGTTCCTGTAAAACATTTCTTTTTCAAGTTTTCATAAATCAAAATGTTTGGGTGAAATGTACTATGTGCATTTTTGGTATAATTACTTTCTATGCAGTGACAAATACTACAGGAAAATTGGAATATGCATCCAAAGATTCAAGGGCATGGCAAAAGATTTCTAAATCAAACATTGTAAATGATCCAGTGCTGTAGATGTCAACTCAATCTATACTTTCTGCACTTAAAAATGGGTATAGTGCCTTTCATGTTTATGTTAGAACATCTCAAAATGCCTATCAATCAATAAATACATAAAGTGGCATTACAGTTGTAATGTAGGAAATTTGGTAGCCAATATGCACAGAGCAAGTTCCCATAAATAGCAATGCAATAAAGACCAGACCATGTTCTGCGAGGTTTATTGGAGGATGAACATCGGCCTGGTCATAAGGATTAACTTTGCTACTTTTTGAAGTAATGCCAAGAAATCTCTATGTCCCTCTGTGTGACCAGAGTATGCCTTGATTTTAATATCTCATCCAAAGGATGGCATCTCCAGCAGTACTACATGCTTGTTCCAGCATTGCACTCTTAACCTAGATTACTGTGCTCAAATCTCTGGAGTGGAACTTGAACCCACAAGCTTCAGTGTCAAAATCCAAGTGACCCCCAGCTGAGATTTAATCAAATTAGTTCTACTTTCATTAGATCACCTTTCTAGTCTATTTCTATGCTGACGCACATCCATTCATTTGAGTCTGCTTCTTGATTACACTCAAGTGCTTCCTTTTCTTCAGCCTCTGAGTCACAATTTTTAAATATTTTTGTCACTCAATTTCTTTGCTTTTTAAAAATAGTTATTTCTGATGCCAAATTTAGCATTGGGTGTTTTACATTTTTTTTTAAACCCATTGAATTACAGGTTATCGTTCCAACATTTTACTACATTTTTTAGTTCTGATGCATAGAAACGGGGAAGTGGGAAAATGAAAATATACTAAAATATAACATATAAATAAAAATATAGTAAATTAATAAAATATATAAAATTGTAATAAATAAAATGTAAAATATATAACATGTTACTAAAAATAATAATTACATATAGCAGTCACATCTCTTCAGAGACTTTAAAAAAGTGTAGATGTCAGTGGACCTGTGATCTGCAACTGTGTTATGTTCCCTTTCTCTACTTAGAAAGCAAATGAGAATAACATTGGCTGAATGAGGGAACAGAATATCTCCTTCACAGAGAATTTTGCAAAATAACAAGATAGCTTCCTTGGATGTTCTGGCATATGAAAACACAGTAGAACATACTAAAAAACTGCAGGTCATAATTCCTCTTGTATGAAACTTCACTCTGCCAATGTAAACTTACTCTTATTCCCAATTGCCCATCAGTAGTGATTGCTGGTTTTGTGGCCCCATGAAGGTGAATCTAGAGAGTCACGTGAGGTTTCTTGCTGAAGTCTCACCTGATGTTTGCCAAAATACCATAATGTTCATTTTAGATTTAGATTTAGATTTAGAGATACAGCACGGAAACAGGCCCTTCGGCCCACCGGGTCCGCACCGCCCAGCGATCCCCGCACATTAACACTATCCTACACACACTCGGGACAATTTTTTAAAAACATTTGCCCAGCCAATTAACCTACATACCTGTACGTCTTTGGAGTGTGGGAGGAAACCGAAGATCTTGGAGAAAACCCACGCAGATCACGGGGAGAATGTACAAACTCCGTACAGATGGCGCCCGTAGTCAGGATTGAACCTGAGTCTCCGGCGCTGCATTTTTCTGTAAGGCAGCAACTCTACCGCTGCGCCACCGTGCCGTAGAAATTGCGCGGTGATCTAAGAGGTCAAAATGGTTGGCCTTTTACCATTGAGTGTTTTTGCTGAAAAGCAAAGGTCACGGATAAATAAATGTCTTATTCTTTATGATTTCCATCTCTTTGAATTGCATAGATCATCCAAACATTGGACTGTAACTAAACATGATACTGGTAATATTTAATATAGATTGTACTGATAGGCACTGCTCAAGTCGGGCTTCAATTATTTTGACCTTTAGATTAAATATAAGCAATCTCTTGAGTCTACCTCTCCCATAGCAATTTTCTCCCAAGGTCTGCATGGTCAGATGATAGAGAATTTTTATACATAAATGACTGAACAACCTACAGAATAATCCATATTATTTTTCTGTTCAACTTTCTGTACATTGTTGGCTATTGAATTGATCTGCTGGGGATTGGTGTTGTGAAGGAATAGGGGGGAATTTGGAAAAGTGCTCCTGGAGGTCGATGAATTTGGAAAGACTAGTGTCTTGTAGGAGACATATTGGTTGTTATAGGGGGGTTACAGTGGCCCTCCAAGCCTACCACCAGACATTCCTGGCAGAAAGTGCAGAAAAAGAGTGCCGTCTGTGTGTGCGTACACTTTGGGTGAATCTGCCATACAGGAAAATGGTTGTGCCCACATGTGGGCTTCTGAGGGCTTAGTGCAAAGTAGGTGGGCTACGTTCCATGGGTATGGAGTTTGGATGAAACCCCTAATGCAACCCCTAAAGCAGCAGTCTGAGAGGTGCAGCATCGATCAGTAGCCACATCAATCTTGCGTGATCAGAATCTGGGAAGCTGAGAGTGACTACAATCACTGTGGGCAGAGTTCTCCAGGCACCTGTGGCTATATGTGGGTTGCAGAAGATCACAAACCTCAGCAAAGGATGCAGTTTGAGTTCCGGCCTATAAATAAGTATCGTTTCGGGGAAAACGTGGCGAGTAAAAGTTGGTGGTTCTGAGAGTAAATAAGAACGGCCTTATTTTAAACCAATGAGATTGAAAAATCTCCATAAATAAATTTTAATCATTGCACGAATGTAGACATCGTTTGGGAAATTTCCCACTGATAAACTGTGCTATGGCAAATGAAAATGAAAAAGTAAACGGCAAATGTTCTTGACAGTTGCTACCACACCCAGAAGTGTTTGTAAGGTTGCTCAACTCTGGTTTAAGTTTATGTGAATTTGCTTGGTTGTTTCATATATTCATGTTATAGGAGCAGAATTAGGCTACCAGGTCCATCAAGTCTACTCTACCATTCAATCATGGCTGATCGATCTTTCCCTATCAACCCCATTCTCCTTGCCTTCTCCTCATAACCCCTGACACCTTTACTAATTAAGAATCTGTCAATCTCCGCCTTAAGATATCCATTGACTTGGCCACCACAGTCGTCTGTGGCAATTAATTTCATAGATTCACCACCACCTGACTAAATAAATTCCTCCTTGTCTCCTTTCTAACGTTACATCCTTTTATCCTGAAGCTGTGGCCTCTGGTTCTAGACTCTCCACGAGTGGAAACGTCCTCTCCACATCCACTCTATCCAGGCCTTTCACTATTCAGTAAGTTTCAATGAGGTCCCCCATCATCCTTCTAAACTCCAGTGAGTACAGGCCCAGTGCGGTCAAATGCTCATCATACATTAAACCCAATCGTTCATGTGATCATTCTTGTAAACCTCCTGGACCCTCTCCAATAGCTGCACATCTTTCCTCTCATTTTGGAGCCAAAACTGCTCTCAATACTCAAAATGTGGTCTGACCAGTGACCTTAAAGCCTCAGCATTACATCAGTTTTTATATTCTCTTCCTCTCAAAATAAATGCTAGCATTGCATTTGCCTTCTTACCACCAATTCGACTTGCAAATTAACTCTTTGGGAATCCTGTACCAGTACTCCCAAGTCCCTTCGCATCTCTGATTTCTGAATTATTTCCCTGTTTAGAAAATAGTCTGTGCCTTTATTCCTGCCACCAAAATGCACGACTCCACACTTTGCTACGCTGCCACTTTGCTCACTCTCCCAACCTGTCCAAGACCTTCTGCAGAAACCCTGCTTTCTGTACACCACCTGCCCCCCCACCAATCTTCGTACCACCTGAAAAGTTGGCCACAAAGCCTTCAATCCCCCTCATCCAAATCATTGATATGCAATGTGAGGAGTAGCGGCCCCAGCATCGACCCGTGTGGGACACCATTCGTCACTGGCAACCATCCTGAAAATGCCTCCTTTATTGTGACTGTTTGCCTTCTGCCATGCAGCGAACCTGGTATCCACACTAGTATCTTCCCTCTGATACAATGGGCTCTCATTTTTTTAGTAGCCTCACCTGCAGCACCTTATCAAAGGCCTTCTGAAAATCCAGGTAAACAACATCTGACTCTCCTTTGTCTATCCTGTTATTTACTTCCTCAAAGAATTTCAATAGGTGCATCGGGCAAGGTCTCCCTTTCACAAAACCATGCTGACTTTAGCCTTTGCATCTGCAGTGCCTTGTGTTTTCTCTGAAGTTATGAAAACTAAGTTCTTGACCACTATATACCAAATAAACAAAAATTCAGGAAAGGAGGAATAACTGAACACCATAGTATTAGTGGTTTTGTCTGGTGTACAACATTTAATCTATCTATATACTAAAACTCTCGCTTGTTATCTTGTTTGTGACTGAACTTGAGCCAAAACGGTGCACGATAGCGCAACGATTTTAGGCCCACCTTACTCACCATTGTCACTTTAGTGATAATGCAAGTAGTTTTATTGAAATCGGTGTTATATTTTTAAAGTTATTCACATTTTAAAGTTTAAAAGGAGGGGAGGGGGAGGGGAGGAGGGAGGGGGAAGGGAGGAGAGGGGAGGGGGAGTTGGGGAGGAGAGGGGAGGGGGGGTTGAGGAGAGAGGGGAGGGGGGAGGACAGGGTGCTGCACCAATGCAGCAGAGGTTTGGGCCCAACGGGTCCACTTTGTCTAGTGATTATATAAAGATTACTGTATGAAGGGGTCATGCATGTACTGTACTATCTATCAGAGCTTGACCGAGAGAGAAAGATCTTTTCATTCATACTAAAGCTATTTCACTGCTCCCTGAACATTAGTGTTGGATGGTCACCTCGGCACGAGATATCAGGCATCCACTGATGATTACCTGGAATGCCAAATCAATGGCTTGTCTTCAACTGTTGTACCGCAGGACGAAAGTAACTGTTAAGATTGCCTAAACTGCGCTCTGACTTTGTTTAAGATTCACAGAACATTTTCATTTATTAAAAGATTGGTGACCTGCCACTTCATTAACTAGCAATCCCCAGTGGGGTGGGAGCTGCTTTACATCCTCGTCATCCACCCTGGGTAGTTTCACGGAACTGGCAAAATTTGCAGCAAAGCGTCAACTACTGGTACTCTGAAGCACCAATTGCCACTTTTGATTGTTGTAGTTGACATACGGAAGAGGAGAAGAGCAATCCCCAGTAATCAATGTTTAGTTTAGTTTAGAGATACAGTGTGGAAACAGACCCTTCGGCTCACCGAATCCGCACTGACCAGCAATTCCCGCACATTAACACTATCATACACACCATAGGGACAATTATACCAAGCCAATTACCCTACAAACCTGTACGTCTTATGAATGTGGGAGGAAACCGAAGATCTTGGACAAAACCCATGCAGTCACGAGGTGAATGTACAAACTCCTTACAGACAGCTCCCGTTGTCAGGATCGAACATGGGTCTCTGGCGTTGTAAGTTGCTGTAAGGCAGCAACTCTACCGCTGAGCCACCGTGCCACCACGGTTTCATGGTCCCAAATGGGGGCAGTGCCGAGGGACTACCTGGAAAGACGTGTTGGCAGCGCAGAGGAAGTTGAAGGGTCGAGGAAATCCCTGTTGCAAGGGATTCCCTGGACCAGCATGTGTTATAGAAAGATCCAGCACATTCGCTCAGTTGGAAAACAGGGCCTCGGCCCTCCAGGTTTAAGTTGATTGTCAATAGACAATAGGTGCAGGAGGAGGCCATTCGGCCCTTCGAGCCAGCACCGCCATTCAATGTGATCATGGCTGATCATTCTCAATCAGTACCCCGTTGGGAACATGTTTCCTGCCTCTAACGTGTCCAACCCCTTAATAATCTTATACGTTTCGATAAGATCTCCTCTCATCCTTCTAAATTGTCAAATGCCCCTACATGCTATCCCTGCATTAATCCCAGGTATTGTGTGGGAATGAAATGAAAGCCTCAGAGGGACATTCTGATCTGCTTTCAGAGGGTTTTTATGAGCTATAAGTTTGACCCTTCACCACGAAATAAAGAAAACAGCCTCAATAAGTGTCCGATCAAATCTAAGACAAAAAGCTGTCATTTAATGACCTGTCTGCAATATCCCACAATATACAGTCCGTGATGGAATACAGGGGAAGAAATGTCATTACAGAGCAATTCATTTCAAGAAAGCAAGTGGAATGGTCACTGGAATGTAAGTGAAATTTACAAACCTGTGGCAATTTTATTTGGGGTGTGATTCTGAAGTGGGTGTTGCCCAAACAAAAAAAGAATAATAATATCAGTCTGCAGAAATGTCCCAAGCTGAAACACCATCCATCCACAGATGCTGCATGACCCTCAGTTCTTCCAGCAGTCTGTTTCCTGCTGAATAACATCTGCTTTCCCTTCTTTAAACAAGGCTTCAGATTACACACAGTCACAGGACTTTTGTGGGAAAAACATGGGTTGCAGTGTCCAAAGGTCATGAAAATAGGGAATTCAGGGAAAGTGACCTTTGTGGCATGTTGTAAAGACCAGGGAACTGCAAGAATGCTGGGCAATCCCCAGAATTAATCATATATTTACCCCTGTGCATGTGGCCAGCAACATCTTCACGCTTGCAAGCTCACAGTTCCAAAAAAAATGGTTATCCAACAAATTTGGCACATATGTAGAAACAAGAAACTGCGGAAGCTGGTTTACATAAATGGAAATAGTGCTGGAGTAACTCAGTGGATCAGGCAGCATCTCGGGATATGAAGGGTCCCAACCCAAAACATCACCTGTCCATGTTGGCACACATGATCAGTTGTTCGGCAGGACTCCATTGGTGAGCTGCAGTACCATTCTACAAAGTGTATTCCCCAGAGCTTCTCAGATTCTCAGAGAAATGTCATTCATGGTCGAATACAAAGCTGCCTGAAGGGCAAGGACTGGCTATGTTTTGATTGGACAGCAATTCACAGTATTAGTGTAGATGTTTACGGCTCTATGTAAACATGGGATCACAGACTCTCCAGTTCCCTTATTGTTGGATACGAGGTTCCCTTCTGCACTTGTTTTATAGTCAAGCCCACTTGAACAGAATTAGTTATGAACAAAGAAATATGCAATGCCTGGCAGTGTGTTAAACCTGCTTACAATAAGCCCTTGTGACATAAATTCCATTGCCAGTCCTCCTACCTCCAGAATATGTTCTATACTAAGGTCAGCAGTTCCAAGTATACACATTCTATTAGTTTTCATTACCAGCTTAGTGTGCCTTTACGGGAGATTTGTGGCAAAATGTTAAAGGAAAACTAACAGAAATAAACTGTTGTGGCTTTAGCAAACAACAGGTGGAGCAAAGGATCTGGAAGGAGGTTTTTGGGAAATGTTTTCACAGGATCTGGAAAGCCTTATCTGCAAAGGTGGTGGAAGCTGAGGCAAAACATAATTTAAAAAGGAACATTAGACAGGTAGATGAGGAGAAGGGGGAGATTGAGGGTTTTGCAAACAAAATCCAGAATTGTAGTACTGAAGAAGACTCCCTTTTCAAAGAACCACCAGGCACTTGATGGCTCCATTTCTATCAAGTGCTTAGATTTTTGGAAATAATATTTTACGTAATTTGAATTATGGTACAATCCAGAGCAAGCAAGGATCTGTCATCCTTGGTGTAGATGAAGCGTGAGCAATTTCAATTAATGCTGGTGAAAGAGAGACAATTTCTTGTGAACTATGAATGTTTTGTGTTTGTAACTGTTCATTTTGTTAGCGGTCAAATAATCTCCACTTCAGACAACTTCAAGGAGGGAAGTTGAGGGGTACAGGGGGTCCTTGGTGTATAATTCTAAGGATCTGAGAATATGGCAGTGCCAATGAATAATCACATGGATAATCAACTGAGATGTGTAAGAGTGGGTAAGTTATGGTACAACTTCAGCAGGGAACAGCTGAGGTACCATGTGCAGTTCTATTCACCATAGGAAACATATGGAGGGTGCAGAGGAAGTTCATCAGTAAATTGCTTGGAAGGAGTGCCTTAGTTATATGAAGTTTGGATAGGCTGGGTTCATTCTTCTCCAAGGTATGGAAAATTATAGGTCAAGTGATTAATACAAATTAATACAAAGGATTAATACAAATAATAATACAAAGGATTAATACAAATGACAGCATGGACACAGTGGGTCTCGAGGCCTGTTTTTGTGATGTATGACTCTATGGCTCAGTCATCCTTTGAATTAACTTGGATATGTACATTGTGTGTGTTTAAACCGAAGCCACCCATTAGCAATGCGACATTTTTTCTCAACAATAGCACAAGGGCTGTGAGTTGAAAGCTACCTTTGGCCGGGGCCTTTGATAATTCTGCATGGACAATTTTTGATTCTTCATTTATTCTGGCAGTCAAAAGATGTTTCCACAAAGCTTTGAATGGCTGATGGGTGGAGTAAGTGACACGGGCTAGAGGTGAAAAGGAGACAACACGTGTCCCGTATCTGACACTCTTTTGTCTCCTTTTCATCTTTAGCCTTTCTTACTTGCTCCACCAACCTGCCTATCAAATCAGCTTGGGCCATAATGCTAATAGACTTTTTAAATGCATAATTTTGTGTTTGGTGCATTTCAAAGTTGGCTCTGTGCTGCTCTGATGGTGGGTTTATTTTGTGACGTGTTTACGTAACCTAGAGGGGATGTGAACACTGATGTTTTCCAAATTGTTCCAGGTGACATTTTGCAAGTTAAAGCTGATACAAAAACTCTGAAGAAATTCAAGAAGTTATGGAAACTGACAGCTTTGTCGTCGTCCAATTAACGGCAGTTAATACGTAGTAGAGGAAGTGCAAGGCAGGAAACCAGCGTTGTTGATTATGAAATGGATCATCTGCCCATTTTTAATAATTTTCTATGTGCTTTAGAAATACAATTGTAAAAGTGATCAACACTTTCTTGTTGGAAGTATCTGGGAGGAAGTTTAATGAGCAATGTATACAGATTGTGGACCTGCATAACCTGTGCACATTTTAGCATAGACTTGCTGTTTGTTCCTACGTGACCCAGAGATCTTATCATGAATTTCCTGTAAGATCTGATGAAATGCACACGATGAAAAAAATGGTAGCGCAGTATTTCTGTGTCTAGATCTGTACAATTTAATATGTTCAAATAAACATTCTATTTGCAAGTTGACTTAATATCTTAAATGTTGAAACATTTGCCTGAATAAAATTCGATCTTTGAAAGAGTTGGCGAATTATTTTTGAATCTGGTTTACTTAGAATATGAGAGGAAATGTTTTCAAAGTTCGATATATTGCTATGGTGATACAGGAGACTGTAGATGCTGGAATCTTGAGCAAAAAAAACAAAGTGCTGGAGGAACTCAATGGGCTGGCCAGCATCTCTGGAGGGTAATGAACAGATGGTGTTTCAGGTCAGGACCTTTTGCCAGACTGATGGAGTAGAGGGGAGAAAGCTGGTTAACGAAGGTAGGGGAGGGGCAAACAAGGAACTGCAGAGTCTGAAGAAAGGTTCCAACCCTAAACATCAGCTGTCCATGTACTACAGGGATGCTGCCTGACCCACTGAATTACTCCGGCATTTTGTGTCTTTCCCAGGGGAGGGGCAAAAACTCGCAAGTGATAGGTGGTTGCATGAAGAGGGGTGGTTGGAAGGTAGGTGGAGATAGTAACAAAGGTTAGAGGTGAAATGGCGACAAAATGGTGTCAGATAAGGAAGGAAGAGGAGGAGTGAAATGTAAAAAAATGGAGGGAGGGATATGGGTGGAAGGGGATTGGGGGGATGAAAAAGGGGGGATAAAAGGGAAATGGTAGTCTATGAGGAGAGATAGTTGGGAGATGAGTGGAAGGAGGAGGAGAAAGAAACAGGGCGGTAGGGGTCATGGAGGAACGGTGTGGGTGGCGGGGGTCATGGGAGAAAGGTGTGCACATGGTGGAGGGGTGTGGATGTAACCACTGTGGGGAGCACAGTGGCGCAGCTGGTAGAGCTGCTGCCTCACAGTGGCAGAGATTTTGGTTCGATCCTGACCTTGGGTGCTCCCCGTGTGAAGGGTGCACATTCTCCCGTTGACCACGTGGGTTTGCTCCGGGTGCTCTGACCCCCCCGCATCCCAAAGATGTGTGGGTTATAGGTTAATTGGCTTCTGTAAATTGCAATCCAACTTGCTTGAATTTTGCCCACAAATCCTTTAATTTCTTCCAACTTGAGGCATAGGCAATGAAAGGCGGTGCTGGCTCGAAGGGCCAAATGGCCTCCTCCTTCACCTATTTTCTATGTTTCTATAGCACCAACTCTGTTGGTGACTTCCTGTAACTCAGCTGACAGTTGTCCTTCTACTGGACTGTGTCTGTTGGCCCCATCCTCCCACTCATATCACATTAGGACCTCGGGCACATGGTAACAAAGGGATGAGTGTAGCCCATTTCTCTCTAACAACGTAGGAGATGAGGAGGAATTTCTTTAGTCAGAGAGTGGTGAATCTGTGGAATTTATTACCACAAGTGGCTGTGGAGGCCAAGTCATTGGGTATTTTTAAGGCACATTCACAGATTCTTGATTAGTACGGGTGTCAGAGTTTATGGGGAGAAGGCAGGAGAATGGAGTTCAAAGGGAAAGATAGATCAGCCATTATTGAATGGTGGAGTAGACTTGATGGACTGAATGGCCTAATTCTGCTCCTATAACTTATGAATTGATTGCCTTCTAGTTTTCCTTATCAGGAGTTCGAGCATGATTTACTGAACAGAATGGAATTCTTTTATTTTTCAATCAACATTATCAGAACCAGGTCATTCATCATGTTGCTATTTTGGCGATAGACATGTAAGAGAGAGATACTTGCATATCATACATAATAATGTGAGGGATGGGGTTCAAAACTTTAAATTCCTATTAGTAAAATGAAATTCAGTAATACTGCATTTGCACTCCTGTAATCTAAAACATAGCACAAAAAGTAAGGAAATTTGTGTTTGGTAGATTATTTCTTTGTTGTAACAATGCTTCTTGGCAATAAATCTTATACCGTTGGAAAGCCTGTTTATTTCCCTTTTAAATGGTGCCACATTTGTAAGGAACATGCATTTGTGGGATGAGCAGCAGAGCTGAGTATATGGGTTGCGCCCATGAAAATTTTGCCAAATCTTCTCTGCCAATGCCAAACAGCTTATTCTGCTGTTGCTATTGACTCTTGTTTTGAGCTTCTGGTACCCCCAGGTGCTGACAATCAGGCACCTGATTGGCAGCATCTGTGATGGGCCCTGCTACAGTGGTCAGTAGGTGTCTGCTCCAAGAATCGGCATGCCACGTTTGACTGATCTGGATAGGGCCCGTGCAATAGGGCAACTTCAAGCTGGTGTTCCGCAAAACCAAGTTGCGGCATTATTTGGAGTGAGCCCTAGTACCATCTCCAAAGTGTAGGCCAAGTTCCATATAACGGGGGATGTCAGAGACAGGCCGCGAAGTGGGCGTCCCAAGAAGACGACACCCGAAGAAGACCGTTTCCTCACCCTGTCAGCACTTAGGAACCGTAGGCTGTCTTCTACAGATTTGCAGTCAAGGTTTGCAGGATGATATGGCCGACGGCTCTCTGCCCAGACAATTCAGAACAGACTGCACGCAGCCGATCACCGGTCTCATAGGGCTGCCAGGAGGCCTGCCATGACTGCCCTTCACCGTCAGGCCCGTTTGCGCTGGTGTCGGCAACACGTGCACTGGAACCTGAACATGTGGAGGAACGTTATGTTCAGCGATGTCCAGATTCTGCCTACGGCAGTTGGATCATAGGGTCAAAGTGTGGAGAAGACGCGGAGAACGCTATGCTGATTGCTGCACCGATAGAGTAACATCTTTTGGTGGAGGCAGTGTGATGGTGTGGGGCGGCATCTCCCTCACTGGAAAAACGAGGCTTGTCATCATTGGAGGCAATCTCAATGCAGAGAGATATCGAGATGAGATTCTGCAACCAGTGGCAATCCCATATCTCCACAGTCTGGGACTGAACTCTATCCTCCAAGATGACAATGCTCGCCCCCACAGAGCAGGGTTTCTCAGAGACTACCTCCAGAATTTGGGAGTGGAGAGGATGGAATGGCCTGCTAGCAGTCCTTACCTCAACCCCATTGTTCGTGCCAGAGTGACCAACACAACCACGTTGGCTGACTTGCAACAAATGCTGGTTGAAGAATGGGATGCCATCCCACAGCAGTGTGTGACCAGGCCGGTGACCAGCATGAGGAGGAGGTGCCAGGCTGTTGTGGCTGTGTATGGTTCTTCCACACGCTACTGAGGCTCCTGTTTATTAAATGAATAAATTGTTAAATTGCCAATATGTCTTGTTTCTTCAGACTTCAATCATCCAATCCACCAAACAACACCGAACAAGTCAATGGCAGAATAAGCTGTTTGGCACTGGCAGAGAAGATTTGGCAGATTTTTCATGGGCGCAACCCACATACTCAGCTCTGCTGCTCATCCCACAAATGCATATTCCTTACAAATGTGGCACCATTTAAAAGGGAAATAAACAGGCTTTCCAGACACAAATTTCCTTACTTTTTGAGCTATGTTTATATACTAAAACTCTCGTTTGTGATCTTGTTTGTGACTGATCCTCAGGCAAATCGGTACACGATAGCGCGACAATTTTAGGCCCACCTTACCGTTGTCACTTTAGTGATAATGCAAGTAGTTTTATTGAAATCGGTGTTATATTTTTTAAGTTATTCACATTTTAAAAGTTTAAAAGAAGGGGAGGAGGAGGGAGGGGGAATGGGGGAGAGGGGAGGGGGGGTTGAGGAGATGGGGAGGGTGGGGGGGAGGACAGGGTGCTGCACCAATGCAGGAGAGGTTTGGGCCCAACGGGTCCACTTTGTCTAGTACCATTTTATTTGCCTTCAAACTGTATGATCCAGTTGCAAAATCTTTACTGTTGGTCACAGCATCAAATTATTGCTGAACAAAATTGCCTCTCTGGAGCGTGGCTTTGAATGAAATCGTGAAAGCAAGATCGCTGGTGTTATGATGCAGTAAAGCTGGATACCTTGTACGTTAATTGATCTTGAGTCATGATCTCACAGCCGCATGGCCAGGGAAGTGAGATATTTGTCACTCCTGTGGCACCTCGTCTCTATCTAATGGAATCTTCAGCAAGCAATTGAAACCCTGCATAAACTGCATACCTTCCCGATGATGAAATGGAATAGATTTAAACTTGTCACATGGATGTAGAATTGGCTTTGAACATTGACTGCACATTATAGAAATGAAGTCACTTTACTTCCACTGAATTCTGCTGGCAATCAATCCAAGATGCCTACTTCTTTCTACGATACCAACCTTCAGTGTTGCTTATGCCCCGATGATTCCTTGACTTTCTGTTGTACTCCTGAATGACCCGCCTTTATTATAATCCGGTGAATGCACCACTAGCCACAGAACCTCTCTTTCTGCACCTAATCTTCCTGTTTCATATTCGCTTCTTGTCATCTTTCTTTCATTCAATTTGGCTTCCCTTGCTCTGGATTCTGGAAGAACAGGCTTTCATTTACATAAACACCTACTCCAACCTCAGGATTGTGCAAAGCACCCTTACAGCTTATAATAAACACTTCATGCTGTCAGTGTTCAAGGATGCAGCAGTTCGTTTGTACATAAACATTAATGAACAAAACTGGTTGCAAAATCTGCTTCAGTAATGTTGTTACTGGAATAAGTCTTCATGGTTTGGTGCCGAGAGATTTTTAACATCTAATTGACAGGATGGTCCTCTGCCTATGCTCTAACTGAAGGTAATTCCATGTGTCTGGCACTCAATGCATGGTGTATTTTTGTTTTAATCTAAATATTGTGCTGAGAGCTAGCCTTGATTGACCTCCAAAGACGTACAGGTATGTAGGTTAATTGGCTGGGTAAATGTAAAAATTGTCCCTAGTGGGTGTAGGATAGTGTTAATGTGCGGGGATCGCTGGGCGGCACGGACTTGGAGGGCCGAAAAGGCCTGTTTCCGGCTGTATATATATGATATGATATGATATGATTGCCTGAAGCTGATGTGCAATGTTATCGCTCAGTGAATAGTGACACTGTGAATTAGAGAGCAGTGCATATATACTGACTTCTACCACAGAAGACTAGCAGGTTTGTTGGTAATTGAATCAGAGCTGATGCCATTTTGAAGGGCCCTATTCCTTCCACACACTGCTTGTTGCATTTGTATTAACGATCCTTTGCAAAGAAGGGTCCTGGTTGAGTTTAGTGGCAGATATGAAAGAAACGTAGTAACTTTGTGCGTGTTATTGTCTTTCAGGTCTTGTCTCATAATCTGTGTACAGTGTTACATATCCCACATGACCCAGTGGCACTTGAAGAGCATTTCAGAGATGACGATGATGGACCTGTCTCCAGCCAGGGCTATATGCCTTATCTCAATAAATACATCCTTGATAAGGTAATCCTTGTTTAACTAAATGTTTCTTTATCTCTGTTTAGTCTTAACGTTTAGATTTTGTTTTTCATGCCCTCAATCCAGGGGAATGGGGAATCAAGTTATTGTACTGCTGGGCTTGGATGCAAGTTTAGTTTAGTTTAAAGATACAGCATGAATTCAGGTCCTTCAGCGCATCGGGTCAACGTTGTCCATTGATTACCCCTTCACACTAGTTCGATGTTATCCAATTTTCGCATCCATTCCCCACACACTGGGGACAATTTACACAGAACAGTTAACCTACAAACCCGCTCGGCTTTGTGATGTGGGAGGAAACTGGAGCACCCCAGGGAAACCCAAGCGGGCACAAGGAGAACATGCAAACTCCACCTGAGGTCAGGATTGAAATGGAGTGCAATGCAGGAGGAGACCTTCCTGGCCAATGTTTGGCCACGTGGTCCACAGTTTTTTGCATGATGTGATAACACTAACAAGAGAAGTCTAGATATTCATGGTGATCCCTGGGATCTCAGTAAATATCCCCAATGTTATTAAGGCTAGTTAATCTTTTTATATTATCTGCAAATAATTTTGGGGTTATATGTAACTCAAAATGTTACTGCTAATAGAAAATAACTTCTTTATTAGATTTTATTTTTGGCTGCTTTTTTGGCTAATATGCACAGAGCCAAGGAGATAGAGGAAATGTGCAGTCATGGCTAATGATTTGCCTTTAAATATTCTCAAGATACTTAGCCATCAGTTGACAAGATGGTGACCTCTCAAAAGCTCATCTTAAATAATTTATCAAAAGTCAATGCTAGGCTAATGCATTGAAGTGATGACTGGTACTGGAAACTATACATTGCAGAACATCCAAAGGATGATGTGACTTGCTAAAGAATCTTTGCACAACATACCAACAATTGTTTTGTATGTGGATTTACTGCTGCAAAATCAAGTAGCTTGTTCATGGATGAAGAGAGATTAAAGGTGTTTATGGGGCTGGCTGTGGTAGTATTTGAGTGGGAGAGATCACAGCCTTGGAGGGAGTAGTTATCTTGAGGATGAAATCTTGGAGATGGTGTGGAGAAGGGGGAAGGTGCTTGGCCATTGGTGCCTTGTGGCTTTTGGTGGACTGGAGTGGGATGTTGGAGTGAAGGGTTGGGGTAGTGGGTAAGATTTTGGAAGGTAGTGGGATATGTGGGTGGCTAGATTCGCAGTGCTGTGGTATGATTGCTGCAGGCGGTCCCTTTAAACAGCACTGCTACAGAGCAGCATTACACAGGGAAAGCAGTCATCACGTGTGACTGACAGAGAAGTCAGGTGAGGTTGACAAAATGGTCAAAATCATATCTTGAAATTTTTGATCGCAGGTTGGGGCAGCTGATAAGGTTAAGTTGAGAAGGATAGGCATTTGGTGAAGTGTCAGATGATTTATAGCCAAAACAGTCCTTCTGAGCTCATGGACGAGAAGTCGACCAACATTCGTATTGCAATATGCTGCGAGGAGCTGAGATACTCCATAATGGACTTTTCTGACATCCATCAGGTGATTGGAAATATTGAAACACGTGTTAATACAAATACATGCTTCTCTAACTTCCCTATGATGTGTCTATCAACAAAAATGGTCATCTTTACACATTGGGCCCCTATCGCTCTACTCTTTTCCTATCCAATTACTTGTCCAAATGTCTTTTTAAATGTTGAAATTGTACCTGCCTCTACTACCACCTCTGGCAAAGCGTTTCATATAACTACGGATAAACCTGCCTCTCTGATCTCATTTAGATTTCTTCCATATCACTTTAAACTTATGCCCTTTACAATTTTAGGCTCTACCCTTGGGGAAAAAAAGACAGACTATCTACCCTATCTATGCCACACATTTTCTAAACTACTGGAAGGTCATCCTTCAATCTCCCCTTATCTTGCAAGAATAGACCCAGTATATCCAATCTCTCCTGATAACTGCAGCCCCTTATTCCAGGCAACATTTTAGTGGATCTCTTCTGCACTCTTTCTAATGCTGCCATATCCTTCCTGCAGTGTGGTGACCGGAACTGAACACAATACAGTAAGTGTGGCCTGGACCAATGATTTGTACAATTGTAACATGACATCCCAACTATTAATCTCAATGTCTCGCCCTATGAAGGCATGCAGGCCAAATGCCTTTTTTCACCACCCCATTTACCTGTTTTGTCATTTTCAGAGAACTATGAACTTGCACCTCAAAATCCCTCTGTACATCAACATTGCTGAGGACCCTATCATTTACTGAATATATCCTGTTACTATTTCACATCTAAAAATGCATCACCTTACATTTGCCTAGATCAAATTCCATCCGCAACTGCTCCGCTAACATTCCAACTTATCTGTGTGCCCCCTGTAACTTTCACAACCCCCCTTTGTTATCTACCATTCCACCATTTGTTGACATCAGCAAACTTTCTAATCAATCCACCCATATTCTCATCCGTCATTTATTTATATATCAAACAATAAAGGTCCCGGAACTGATCCCTGCTGTTCAACATGGTTATGAATTTCCAGTCCGTAAAACAGCCCTTTGCCACTAATCTCTGCCTCCGATCATCCAGCCAACTTTGAAACCAGTTTGCCAATTCACCTTGGATACTGGGTGCCCCAACCTTCTGGTCCAATCAACAATCTGATACCTTATCAAAGTCTCACTTAAAGATAATGTATACCACGCTGATTGCCCTGCCTTCATCAATTTTCTTAGTTACCTCTTCAAAATACTTCAATCGGACTTGTATGACAGAATTTGCTTTGTATAAAACAGTTGACTACTCGTGATTAATTCCTACCTTTCCAAGTGAACAAAAATCATGATCCTCAGAATTGTTTCCATTAATTCCCCTATTTGCTTGCTTCCCATATCATCCTCGGATAGAGCACATCTGGCCCTAGAGATTTATCCACCTTCATGTGTACCAATGTCTCTAACACTTTCTCCTTCCTGACAGGCATGTTCCAGAGTATTAGCATGTCCATTCCCTAACTCTGGTGAATGCCAATGGGAAGTATAAATTTAGGATTCTGTTCATATCCCATGGCTTCACACGTAGATTTATCTTGTGGTCCCTGAATGGACCTACTCTTTCTCTCGTGACCTTCTTGCTTAATTATTCTCCCTAATCCTACTTCCCCATGCCATTTTGTCTTCACTTTTTGCCCTTCTAATTTCAAAATGCCAGTACATAACATATGCTTACATCTTATTTTCCTTTTGTTAACCAAAGTTTCCTTGCAGGGATGTGTTGCCTCTGAGCTCTTACTATTTGGCCTTTAAATGCCTCCCACTTATTTGATGTGGTTTTTCCCTCTGGTAACTGCTCCCAATCAATTTTGATTTGTTCCTGCCATCTTGTTGAAATCATCTCTCTTCAATTTAAGATCTGAACCCCTAGGACTAACCTTGCCTTTTCCATGACTAGCTTGAAAGTTACCAGGTTATGGTTCCTGTTTCCAAAGGGTTCTGATGCAGATACTGGCACCACTTGCCCATATTATTTTCGAAGATAAGTTTGAGTACAGCCTCTTCCCTCATAAGACTCTCTACATCTAGATACTAAAGCTCTCGTTTGTTTGTTTGTTTATTCCTGAACTACAGCCAAAACGGTACACGATAGCATGACAATTGTAGGTCCATCTTACTCACCATGGTGCTAATGGAAGAAGTTTCATTGAAATCGGTGTTATATTTTTAAAGTTATTCACATTTTAAAGTTTAAATCTATCTCCTAAGGAGGGAGGGGGTGGAGGGAGGTTAAGGGGGGGTTGAGGGGGATAGCATGGTGGGGAGGGGAAGGGGGAAGGGGGGCAGGGGGGTTAGGGGAGGGGGAGGAGGAGAGGGGAGGAGGAGAGGGTGTGGCACCAATGCAGGAGAGGTTTGGGCTCAACGGGTCCACTTGGTCTAGTACTACTTAGAACACATCTCATGAATGTGCCTTACAATTCCACGCCATCTAAGCCCCTACAACAACACCAGTCAATATAGGGAAAGTTAAAATCCAGGGCCAATGTGATGAGCCTAGATGTGCATGATGGTTGGCATGGATTAGTTGAACTGAAGACATTGTTTTGTGCACTGCAACTCTTTGATTGTGTGATTCAACGAGTGACTGGTTCTGTCCCAAACACACTTTCAAAGTGGTTATCGTCAATGCTGTCATTGGAGTAAAACCCATTCACCAACTCGTCAGATGCCGATAAGCTAAATTTTCCCCAGGAAAGCATTTTTGTTGTAATGATGGTCGGATGTCGATAATTTCCTCATTGAAAGCTTCATGGACTTGTGGCAGGCCAACTGCACAATGAAAGTTGGGGCTGTGGTGGATTTCCAACAATCAATTGTCACAGCTGTGAATTTTTTTTTCAAGAGAGTTAGATATAGCTCTTTAGGCTAACGGAATCAAGGGATATGGGGGGGAAAGCAGGAATAGGATACTGATTTTGGATGAACAGCCATGATCATATTGAATGTTGCTGGCGCGAAGGGCTGAATGGCCTATTCATGCACCTATTTTCTATGTTTCTATTCCAAATAAGGAAGGTTCAAAGTAAACCTCTTCAATTTCGACGGGGAATTGGACAATAGACAATAGGTGCAGGAGTAGGCCATTCGGCCCTTCGAGCCAGCACTGCCATTCAATGTGATCATGGCTGACCAACCAAATGCAGAAAGAAGTGATTCCTTAGGAGCCAGGGTTCCTTTGATCATTGGAGTGGGTTCCATTCAGGGTCAAAGTTTGAAGAACATCGAACTGACAGAACGGGAATTTTGTTACAAGGGTTAGAAGTGTGCAAGGTACCAATGTCATATGAGTGTACAATGAGCTGTATTTTACATAACAGTATCATATCACATCTTGTGTAATATTAATTGTAATGCTTGCACTTATCATCTAATTAGTGGCATTTGTTTAGCCTCGATAAACTATTAAGATTTCTGGGTTTGCTCGTCCATGAAACTTGACCAGTTCCATCCCACTTGGACAAGTTCAGGCCAAACCAATGTGTGATACTTATAACTACAGGATTTGTTTTGATTTTTGAGTCATCTGAATATAGTCTTATCCGGGTCTTCTTTTAAAATATGCAGTTAGACAAGAATCTAATCCAGGAAGATCGATAGAAAAGCTAAACGTTTTATTGTGATGTGCACAAGCTATATATTTTCCTTCCTCCTGTGAAGGTTTTTTAGCTCTCCAATTGTGTGCGGCGCATTCCAGACACTTGAAGTCTAGAGTCTCACATGGTGCAACACTTTGCAGTGATGACGTGCAAAAGTAGTTATTCTGCCACGTGCTGGTGCTTTAAAATGACATTCCACATGTCAAAGAATTTTTCGTCAGTGTTTCGACCTGTTGGAGCAGATCTTCCACAATGTGCTTGCGGAGATGTGCATTTGCAGAGTCTCAGTGCTGGAATCTCTAGATTGAGAATGTTGTGGCCCTGAAACGAGTACCTACTTGTCTTCCAAAGTGATCTTCACCTACCTCATTCAAGATTGGAATTTCCTTTTCACTTTTCACATGTGTAGGTTGTTAGAAGAAATATTGAATGGTGTAAGTTGGTTTCTGATAGTAAAATGGTTGAAGCTTTTTAATCAAGAAAATCAAGTTCTTTGTGCAGGGATGACTAAATGCATCATTGAATCTCCTTTTAAGTACGTTCTTTGGTAATATTTCTATCTTGAGTTTAACTGACTGGATTGGCTTTGCATACATTTACATTTTTCCCCCTGACCATTCCTTGAACTAGTACTTTCTGCATTCATAACTCAATGAGTCAAGTTTCTACTGATTTCTCTGCTATAATTCCTAGTTTTGGTCTCCCACAAGCAGAAAAGCTTTCTCGATACGTTCTATCAAACCCTTTAACTCTCAAAGGTTCACCCTTCAGCTCTCTCTCTTCCATAGCGCCAGTCCGTTCAGCTGTTCCCAATAAATGTATCCTTGTTACTCCTTGAATGGAGTTAATTGTACAGAATATTTGAACCTTGAGGCAAGTAACTGAGGCAGACTTTGTACGAAGCAGTATGTGGCTAAAAGACAGAACAAGAAGCATTTCTTTAATATTTGGGTCTCCTGTTGTATTTTGGCACCAATACATTTTACCTTAGAATATAGCGACTTGGTTCATGTTCAGAATTTGCATGGTCAACAAGTCATATATAAAATCATCCGGGGTATAGATTGGGTAAATGCACAGAGTCTTTTACTCGGAGAAGGGGAATCAAGAACCAGAGGACATTGGTTTAAGGTGAGAGAGGAAAGATTTAATAAAAATCTGAGCAGCAGCCTTTACACACAGAGGGTGGTAGGTATTTGGAAAGAGCTGCCAGAGGATGTAGTTGAGACAGGAACTATTAGAACATTTAAAAGGCATTTGGACAGGTACATAGTTAGGTAAGGCTCAGGGGGATATATGACAAATGCGGGCAAATGGATGGAGTATCTTGTTCGACATGGGCAAGTTGGGCCAAAGGGCCTGTTTACTTTAGACTTTTAGACTTTAGAGATACATTGCACAAACAGGCCCTTTGGCCCACCAGATCTGTGTCGACCAGCGATCCCCATAAACTGTGTAGGAAGGAACTGCAGGTGCTGGTTTAAACCAAAGATAGATCCCCGTACACTAACACTTTCCCACACACTAGGGACAGTTTTACCAAAACCAATTAGATTACAACCCTGTACGTCTTTGGAGTGTGGGAGGAAACCGGAGAAAACGCGGTGAGAATGTACAAACTCTGCATAGACAGCACCTGTAGTCAGGATCTAACCTGGATCTCTGGCGCTGGAAAGCAGCAACTCTACCGCTGTGCCACTGTGCTGCCCCTTACGTGCTGTGTGACTCTGACTAAGTGCTGGGTGGTTGTGGATACTGTGAAGCTACTGGAAAGTGAGGCTAGTCGGAGCAGCAAATCAATTTAAATTATAAAATAGATTTCAAATGGATATTTGAACTTATTGAAAAGATGATGCAAATTTGAAATAATCCATCAGCTGAGATGATTGATATTTAAGACATTTGAAATGTTGTTGTATATTATTCTGGACCTGTGTGACTTTCAGGTGTGAGTTTTCTTGAGCTAAATGGCCTTTTGCATACCTGAAATGAATTTTAATATGCCCAAAATATGTTTTTGCTGTCTAATATATTTATCAATATTCCTCATTTTGAAGAGGCAAGGTGTGGAAGATGTCCATGCCATTTTGTCAAGTGTAAAATGAGGATGTCCATGCCATTTTGTCAGGTGTAAAATGAGGATTCAGCAGTAGGATTGTCCACATCCAATCTGCATGGTTGGTGAAGTCCTGCTAAACCTTTTGTTCTATTTGTTTTGTAAACGGCTGTTGGGTCCTTTAAGTACGGGTTTTAACACACCTCCAAGATTCCATTTAAAGGCCCCCCTTATCCTCCTTCCTCCCTCTCCCCTCCCTCCCCAGGAGATAGATTTAAACTTTAAAATGTGAATAACTTTTAAAATATAACACCGATTTCAATGAAACTTCCATTAGACCAAAGGGACGACGGTGAGTAAGGTGGGCCTAAAATTGTCACGCTATCATGTACCATTTTGGCTGTAGTTCAGGAACAAACAAACAAACAAACAAACGAGAGTTTTAGTATATAGATGTCATGACCGAGGCACTAAGGGGAAGTGACATGCATGGCGAATTCTAATCATAGATGATATGGTTCATACCAGCAAAATAATAATTGTTTAACCTCTTTCCACCTCTAGTCATTTTAGATGATCATTCACAGGCTTAAATGTAGTGTAGGCTTTTGCTTTTACATCCTTTCACATGGTAATTTCCAGACTTTTGCATTCTCAGAATAAGTTGTTCTGCAATTCTCTTCATTCAACCTATTTCTCTACTTCCTGACTCTCCACTAAGAGGAATTGACCCTGTTGTTGTCCCCATATCTACTTCTCATTGTTTAATTTTTTTTTAAATTTAATTTACATTCCAGCCAACTTTATTCCAAAGTAAACAAACATAATCTAGCCAGTCTCGCCTCATAGCTGACATCCCCCCTCTGTGACAACATCTTCATCTATACCCTTTGCATCACCTTTACTGCAATCACATCCTTTCACATAGTGAATAGAAATGTCATTGGCACTCTAGCTTGGAGGCAGGTACATTAAATGCTTTCTTAACCACATTATCTTTCTATCATGTTATATTTAGGGATCTACAGGCAAGAAATACCAAGATCCTTGCGCTCTTATCAATATCCAACCATTTATCTTCTAACTCTCTTATTTTGCTTGTCCTTTCCAATTCCATAACATTACACTTCTCCAGAATTAATCCCATTTCTTTTCTGCCCGCCTTACACGTTGTTTAATTTTGTCCATATTATCAACTCTTATCACATCAGATCGGTCAAGTCATTGGCATGGATTTTAACTGGAGTAGCTTTAATCATATTTCCTACATTCAGTCTAAAATCATTGATAAGATTCACAAACAGCAAAGATTCTGGTAATGGACCCTGCTGAACCCATTGCATGCAATAATTAAAACTCTCGATGACGCCACTTTCAAGTCTGCTACTTGGGATATCTTTAGAACCATTTTTTTTACTTCCTCTTCAATCCCATAGACATTATTTTTCTCACAATCTACCATTGGGGGTATTGTTGAATGCTGAACCCCACCTGACCCAATATTGATGCCACCATGAAAAATTCCTAAAAGCTTTTTAGCAAGGAACATTTTCTCAGGGGAACCATCAAGCAAAGATGATTCTGTTTCCCCTGTTAAGAAGTTCCAAATCCTGTGTTGCATCAATTTTTGAAGTCTCTCAAATGGTGAACCATCTTTTTTAATTAAAAAGAAACCAAAAAATGTTTACTATTTTTTCATTTGCCAAATTAATCACTCATGGTCTTATTCCTCAGTAATGAGTTAATTCATTTTTCAAGGAAAGACGCAATCTGAAGTCTTTCAATCAGTCTCCCCACAGTCGCAACAGAGACAAAGTCCCCCTAGTCCTCAACTTCCACCCCACCAGCCATCGCATACAACACATAATCCTCCAACGTTTTCGCCACTTCCAACGGGATCCCACCACTAGCCACATCTTCCCATCTATACCCCTTTCCGCATTCCGCAGAGACCGTTCCTTCCACAACTCTCCCACCTATACCACTCTCATCCCCTGCAACCACAGGATACAACATCTGTCCCTGTACCTCCTCCCTCGACTCTGTCCAAGGACCCCAACAGTCTTTTCAGGTGAGGCAGAGGTTCACTTGCACCTCCTCCAACCACATCTACTGTATCAGCTGTTCCAGGTGTGGACTCCTATATATCGGCGAGACCAAGCGCTGGCTCGGCAATCGTTTTGCTGAACACCTCTGCTGAATCCGTCTAAACCTACCTGATCTCCCGGTTGCTGAACACTTTAACTCCCCCTCCCATTCCCACACTGACCTTTCTGTCCTAGGCCTCCTCCGTTGTCAGAGTGAGGCCCAGTGCAAATTGGAGGAACAGCACCTCGTATTTCACTTGGGTAGCCTACACCCCAGCGGTGTGAACATTGACTTCTCTAACTTCAAGTAACCCTTGCTTTCCCCCCTATCCCTTCCCCTTCCCAGTTCCCCGACCAGTCTGACTGTCTCCGTACATTTTATTTATGTTTGCTTTGTTGTTACCTTCTCCCAGCTAACAATGATCTATTCTACATTTTCATTTCCAGTACGTTTGTCCTGGTTTCACACATGACACTTCCTTATCTATCTCCTTTCCTGAATTAGTCTAAAGAAGGGTCTTGACCCAAAACGTCGCCCATTCCTTCTCTCCAGAGATGCTGCCTGTTTCGCTGAGTTACTCCAGCATTTTGTGTCTATCTTCAGTCTGAAGAAGGGTCCTGACCCAAAACATCACCTATCCATGTTCTCTAGAGATGTTGCCTGATGCTCAGAGTCATTTTGTGTTTTTATTTGGTAAACCAGCATCTGCAGTTCCTTGTTTCTACGATTAGTTTTAAATCCTTTTTAAGCCATTTTACCTCTTCCCTTCCCTGACCTAGTGCTTTTTTTCAATTGCTTTTTTTTTGTGAAGTTCCTTCAGATCTGGCACAGTTTCACAAACCTGAAAATACATGGTGCTGGTTTTCCAATGGAATGTGAACATACAAATTAGGAACAGGAATGGACCATTTTGGCAATTTGAGCCAGCTCTGCCATTTATAAGGTCACGGATGATTTGTTAGTGAACTCTGTTGCTGTGGGAGCAAGGAAAATATATTGACTTTTTGGAACTAACATGCAATGCAATATCTTTTAAAATTGGATTAAGATCTCTTTGCTAGAAGGATTGTTACAACATAGTCTTTTGGACATTACCCCATTCATCTAAGCCAATACATTTTTGTTAAACGTGCTACCTTAAATACGTAATGTTGTTTCGATCTTGGGATTATCATACAGTTTTATCTTGTAACATTTTTTGCACTATGCTTATAATTCAGTTGAAGACCCATGAATAAAAGTGGTGTTCACTTGATGTACCATCTTTAGACTTTAGAGATGCAGTGCGGAAACAGTCCCATCAGCCCTACAAGTCTGCGCCGACCAGCGATCGCTAGGATTATTCTACACGTTGGGGACAATTGACAATTTTACCAAGGCCAAATATCCTGCAAACCTGTATGTCTTTGGAGTGTGGGAGTGCTCGGCAATCATTTTGCTGAACACCTCTGCTCAATCCGTCTAAACCTACCTGATCTCCCGGTTGCTGAACACTTTAACTCCCCCTCCCATTCCCACACTGACCTTTCTGTCCTAGGCCTCCTCCGTTGTCAGAGTGAGGCCCAGTGCAAATTGGAGGAACAGCACCACGTATTTCACTTGGGTAGCCTACACCCCAGCGGTGTGAACATTGACTTATCTAACTTCAAGTAACCCTTGCTTTCCCCCCTATCCCTTCCCCTTCCCAGTTCCCCGACCAGTCTGACTGTCTCCGTACATTTTATTTATGTTTGCTTTGTTGTTACCTTCACCCAGCTAACAATGATCTATTCTACATTTTCATTTCCAGTACGTTTGTCCTGGTTTCACACATGACACTTCCTTATCTATCTCCTCTCCTGAATTAGTCTAAAGAAGGGTCTTGACCCAAAATGTCACCCATTCCTTCTCTCCAGAGATGCTGCCTGTTTCGCTGAGTTACTCCAGCATTTTGTGTCTATCTTCAGTCTGAAGAAGGGTCCTGACCCAAAACATCACCTATCCATGTTCTCTAGAGATGTTGCCTGATGCTCAGAGTCATTTTGTGTTTTTATTTGGTAAACCAGCATCTGCAGTTCCTTGTTTCTACGATTAGTTTTAAATCCTTTTTAAGCCATTTTACCTCTTCCCTTCCCTGACCTAGTGCTTTTTTTCAATTGCTTTTTTTTTTAATGAAGTTCCTTCAGGTCTGGCACAGTTTCACAAACCTGAAGATACATGGCGCTGATTTTCCAATGGAATGTGAACATACAAATTAGGAACAGGAATGGACCATTTTGGCAATTTGAGCCAGCTCTGCCATTTATAAGGTCACGGATGATTTGTTAATGAACTCTGTTGCTGTGGGAGCAAGGAAAATATATTGACTTTTTGGAACTAACATGGAATGAAACATCTTTTAAAATTGGATTAAGATCTCTTTGCTAGAAGGATTGTTACAACATAGTCTTTTGGACATTACCTCATTCATCTAAGCCGATACATTTTTGTTAAACGTGCTACTTTAAATACGTAACGTTGTTTCGATCTTGGGATTATCACACAGTTTTATCTTGTAACATTTTTTGCACTATGCTTATAATTCAGTTGAAGACCCATCAATAAAAGTGGTGTTCACTTGATGTACCATCTTTAGACTTTAGAGATGCAGTGCGGAAACAGTCCCATCAGCCCTCCAAGTCTGCGCCGACCAGCGATCGCTAGGATTATCCTACACGTTGGGGACAATTGACAATTTTACCAAGGCCAAATATCCTGCAAACCTGTATGTCTTTGGAGTGTTTGGAGCTCGGCAATCGTTTTGCTGAACACCTCTGCTCAATCCGTCTAAACCTACCTGATCTCCCGGTTTCATTCCTATTCAATACCCTTTCAATCATGTAGTATTGAAATAAACAATGCAGGATTATCTACCTTTTTAGGCCAGTGTTCACTACCCTTTTTCCCCTTGTCTTATCACCACTTTCTTAAAATTGTTTTTTTTTTCTTCAATCTGCTCTGTTCCTCATCATTTTGGACAGCATATTTGATTAGATCACTATGATTTATTTGTTTCAGATATACTTGGAGGTACCATTTTAAAATTTGGCAAATTTGTGTTTTTTTATGTTGATGCTGACTAGTGGATAATGATGTTGATGATGTTAGTCTCTGATGAAACCTGAAAATGTAACCATTTGAGTGAGCATTGTCTATTCTTTGTTAGGATGGAGGTTAAGGGTCTTGTTGTTTGCAGTTGATCTTGTTAGTAATTTGGTCAATGCAGAAGTATGCTCTCCTACGGGAACAGGAATAGGTGACATTTTGGGTCGAGACCCTTCTTCAGTCTGAAGAAGGGTCTCGACTGTTCAGTCTAAAGAAGGGTCTCGACCTGAAACGTCACCTATTCCTTTTCTCCAGAGATGCTGGCTGACCCACTGAGTTAATCCAGCTTTTTGTGTTTATCTTTGGTTTAAACCAGCATCTGCAGTTCCTTCCTGCACAGTATTTTTTCCTGTTATGAAGGATTGCTTTGTCAAAGCTCCAAATTGCATTTAAATTCCATTTAATATTGACTCTTTATTGCAACACATTTTGAGGTTTTTGATAGTCATTTTCAACACATCATATTTGTATATTTTGATAAGCAACTAATTTACATGGGTGAATTACTGTTTGAGATTCTACTGTTTTTTAGTAGTGTTTGGCTGAAATTGATGTGCTTAAAATCTGTAACAATCATTGTAAATTACATATGAGAAAATAGTTTCTATGGCCTTAAATGTTAGTTTTTAAAATGCCCAATTACTAACAGGCTCAAACTACAGAAATGGCTCTGCCCATAAGGTGAGTTAATCAGAATTTCCAGTAATTACTCTTGGCTGCGACTATTAAACTTGATTTTCTGGTCAGAAAAGCACGAGGTACATTCTAAAAGTTTTCACTTTAATACAATACAGCCCCTGCCGTACAATCCAAAAGATAACCTTGAACATGCTTTAAAAGTTATTTTAAATATTTTAAATCAGAATTACTTGCAGTTAATATGATTAAATATGCACGGTCGGAGTTGTTTAAATGTATTGATCAATGTTACCAAGTTGCTATTAGAAAATATACCGAGATACGCTTTTTAACTCGGTTTTTATTAAATGTTTAAAAAAACCTGTCCAGCTCTCAATCACCACTGCAGTATGGTCACCAAAGTGGATTAGTGGCAGGGAGCTTATCAATACTACCAATCTGGCTTGGGATGGAGTTGCCACACTATGTAGCCAAATGAAAACCTGATGTCCACAACCAAATTGACAAGGTGGAGTTTAATTCAAGTATTGTTTTGGGGCATTAATCTCAATTTTTCTGTATTAGCTTTGGAAGATAATGCAGCAAAGAATTTAAACACCTCGTACTTTAGTAAGCCCATATCCATACTAATACCATAAATCCTAAATTTGACCTGTATCCATCAGACTAGGGTAACACAAAGCAGTTTGACTCGATGTTTCCTTAATGATTTATTATCCAAAAATACCATCAAAACATTTATGCACTGTCCCCTTCAACATTCATTTCCTTTAATTTCAAACACTCTTGAAGAAGAAGGCCATTTGGTTCAACTTCGGAAAGGATCTAAGTTCTTAAATTTATGATCTTGCCAGATTTATTTTGTATTTAAAGTCGTATTTTCAATCTGGTTTCATAGTGTATTGATTACAATTTAAAAAACATAATTGGCTTTATTGAAGTCTAAGATGTTAGTTTTACACTAAACAATATAATTGCAAAGTCAATCCAAAATTATATCATGTTATGATTTCTCATCTCAGGAGGGTCCCTTAGTGAGGTGAGTCAATTACTCATTGGACCACATATGATCGATTACTCTGGGCATAATTGTTCCAGAAACCACTCAAATTAATACATGCTCCTTAATTTTGTTAATTTATTTATCTAATTTGTTATTAAAATGAAGTCTCCCACAGCCATTGATCTACCTTACTTATGCTTCATTTATTTATGATTAATAATGATTCAACAATGTTTTTGTTGCGCTGTAAACATTTCCAACCAATATGTCCTGCCTTTTATCACTATATTTATCATGGTAATTCTCCATTTCCTAGATTGCGAGTTGTAATATTTTCTCCAGAATGTCCTCTTTGTTATCAGAGCTTTCCCCAGTTATTTTTCCATTGAATCATTTCAAAACATCCCAGTGTTGGTTGTCATACAAACCCATCTCTGTAATGGCCTTAAAATCAAACCCAGTTATCTCATTTTTGCTGTTGTTATAGCCTGTATAGTCATGAATGTTTTTCACATTTAAATATGATGCATTTAATTTCAAGCTCTGACTTTTCCCAAGAATTCATTCTTCTCACTGAATAGTATGTGAAAAACATTTCCATTTGTATTAATTTTTACAGTTTGTGGTTGCTACGATTAAGAATATTAAAATGTAAGAAGTCAAAGCAGGAATGAGCCAATCTCTCACTGATCTGCCATTCAATAAGGAGGAGCCCACTGTGTTCCTCTTGCACTTCATTTTTTGTTCAAGATTCTTGCATCTAAGAGGAGAGTAGTATGACAAGCAAGATTAGTATGTATGGTTAGGGGAAGAAGGCAGGAGAGTGGGATTGATAGGGAATGATAGAACAGCCATGAATGAATGGTGGAGTAGACTCTGGGCAGAATGGCCTCATTCTGTTCCTATGACTGTGGTTTAATTTAGAGATACAACGTGGAAACCTTCGGCCCTCGGCCCACCACCGAGTCCACGCCGACCAGCGATCCCCACACACTTTCATTATCCTACACACACTAGGGACAATTTACAATTATACCGTCAATTAACCTGCAAACCTGCACGTCTTTGGAGAGTGGGAGGAAACTGGAGATCCTGGAGAAAACCCTCGCAGGTCACGGGGAGAACGTACAAACTCCGTACGGACAATCACCCAGTCAGGATTGAACCGAGGTCTCTGGCGCTGTAAGGCAGTAACTCTACCGCTGTGCCACCGTACTTACGAACTTATGAACTAAATATTCCAAAGTACATTTTGAAAAGATGAAATAGAATCAGGGTTGGTGCAAGAACATTGCATTTATCTCTATGCCACTTTCCTGCACTAAACCAGCTAAAACTTGTGCACCTTGAGTTTCCACTTTTGATATGGTTATCGTCAGCTTTTTAAAAATCGCTGCATCCCTAGTTCTTTTAATTTGAGTGTACACAGTTGGTTTAGATGGAACCCGTTTTCAATATTATTCAATATTACCATGAGACGATAATTATTGGAGAATTTGTGAAATATTTCCACGAGTGATTGCATATCTACCATCTAAACTAATTTCTCAATCATTTCAAGCAATACTTTTTCATATTGATATCATGCTGATAATTTTAACATTCTATTTTTCTATGCTATATTGTCAATCACTGACGTCCTATTATCGTTATGAATCTGTAGCCACTGATACAACTTTGCCCAACTCCCCAGCCTTAAATTTTTAACTTGGGATCATACATTCGGAGATACCTGAACTCTCTGCCCTCGGTTTTAGATTAAACACATGACCAGTCACATTAATCAGAGTGTGAGAGCATTGGTCTCTGGCAAGTTTAAGTGGGCTCTTGAACTCAAGGCCAATTTAGATGTCGCCCTTTCAGCAAATCAGGAGTTATTACATTAGCGCTTCTGCTTGTGATTTCTATTGCAGCTCCATGAATTTCCTCAGCCAAATTTCATACTTGCCAATAACAAGCCAAAGATGCCACTTTAATAATTTAATAATATATTCCTTTATTCGTCCCACACCGGGGAAATTTACAGTGTTACAGCAGCAAAGTGGATAGCAAGAGAGCAAGAGATCATTCATTATAAATAAAAGATACATAAATTGTCATCAGTTTTCTGTGTGTTCTTAGCTTTTATTGTTGACTCGTCTGCTAGGAGCAGTGCTGGTTGTGCAGTCTCACAGCAGCGGGAAGGAAGGACCTCCTATATCTCTCCTTCACGCACTTGGGGTGAAGGAGTCTGTCACTGAAGGAGCTACTCAGTGCAGTGACAGTGTCCTGCATGGGGTGGGAGTCGTTGTCCAGCAGCGATGTTAGCTTTGCCATCATCCTCCTCTCTCCCATCACCTGCACTGAGTCGAGGGGGCAACCCAGGACAGAGCTGGCCTTCCTGACCAGCTTGTCGAGTCTCTTCCCTTCCGCCGCTGAGATGCTGCTGCTCCAGCAGACCACTCCATAGAAAATGGCCGATGCAACCACCGTGTTGTAGAAGGTCCTTAGGAGTGCCCCCTGCAACTCCAAAGGACCTGAGTCTCCTTAGCAGATAAAGTCTGCTCTGGCCCTTTCTGTATAGCGCATCGGTGTTTTCTTTGCCATCTTGTAGGAACGAACATAGCTGGTGGAGTTGCTGCCTCTGGCATTTGCATGTTGGAGTTTGCATGTTCTCCTATGATTTCCAGCTGTTTCAGTTTTATCTAATATCCCTAAGACGAGTAGGTTAATTGGCACTGCATATTGTCTCTTGTGTATAGATAGGTAGTAGAATCTGTGAGGAGGTGATGGGAATGTAGAAACAATAGATTACAGGGAAAATTAATGGAGGAATGGGATTTCTTTGTGAGCCAGCTTGTATTCTATGGGTTGATTGGCCTCCTATATCAGAAGGAAATATAGAATTATTATGTAAAACTAAAGTTAGATACTCCTCTATGTAAAATCACAGCAATTTTAAAGCAATGAACTGGGCTAATTGGTGCAACTATTTCAGAGAGAAATTCTGTTAATGTCAGTACCTTGTTCTTTCCCCATATCCCTACAAATTTTCACCTAACATTCACACAGTGCAACTACATTACAGTTTGAGGGGCCTGAGTTCAATACAAATCCTAGGTGTTGCCTGTGTACTGTTTGCATGTTTTCTCTAACTTTGATGAACCAGGTGTTTAGGACACCTTTCACCTCCTAAAGAAGTGTTGGTAAATGTAAATTGGTTATTGTAAATGTAAATTGATAAATGTAAATGTAAATTAATTTCCAAACCTCAACCATTCATTATTCACATTAAACGTTATATCTCCGATTCACTTGACATCTGCCTGAAATCTGTACCCTATGTGACTAGGCCTTCACAGTTGGTGAGGATACAGTTTCCCCTTATCTCATCCTTTTATTATTATAGTCATACAGCACAGAAACCTGTCTATGCTGACCAAGAAGTATATTAGGTTTATTTAGCCTTCTCTGCTCTAAAGCAGAATGCATTGATAGGAAGCACGAGAATGTTTGAAATGACTCGTTATAGAGTGAAGCAAGTAAATATTTGAAAACATGGTGCTAATATGGGTCACCAATTTGTATTTATTCATGATATTTCATATCAGGAAATGCTTTTATTTTTGAAATAGTAATTTCAATGTTGGAATTATTTTGTACTAATGTATAAAATTTGCAGATAAATGACATCATTTTTATGAGTGAATTATACCAGTCCTGGCATGTTTATGTTAATAGAGAACCAAGTAAAAAAGGTAAAGAATTTTATAAAGTGAAGAAATTAGGTTGTGAAATGTATATTCGATAATGTCCACTAAATATAAATACCAAACACACTTTTCCAGGTTGTGGAAGGTGTATTTGTCAAAGAAAACTTTGATGAACTCTGCTGGACTTTAACTGCAAAGAAGAACTACAAGCATGACAAGAACGGAAACTGTACAATTTCAGATCGTGATGCCTTCCGGCTATGGTGCCTCTTCAACTTCCTGTCCGAGGACAAATATCCATTGATGATGGTTCCTGATGAGGTGAGAACATTTTAGATGTATTCTTATGTTGATTTGAATCCTCTGAAATGGTCTTGCCCAAATAAAATTCAGTGAATGCAACTACAGATGCTCCTCGACTTACGACGGGGTTGCGTTCCACTAAACCCGTCGTAAATTGAAAATATTGTAAGTTAAAAATGTGTTTAATACACCGAACCTACCAAACATTCGAAGTACGGTTTCTACTGAATGCGTATCGCTTTTGCACCATCGTAAAGTCGAAATATCGTAAGTCGTAGCATCGTGAGTCGAGGAGCATCTGTATTGCTGTTTCGATCTTTGAATAGGTGAGCAATGTTATTTGGCCTTTTGGCACTTCCAAGTTGATAAGAATGTCATTGTCAACAAAAAACAGTTATTCTACCTCAAGATTTTCTCTCGTGTGGATCAGATAAATACCATATCCGCAGGGCATCCAGATAACATAGGGGATTAGTATTGTGACTGTGATGCTGTCATTATGGTTTGAACATTGGTGCCATGTCCTTTACACTGTGATCTTTGATGTTGCTAATAAGGGGAAAGATTGGTCTTGATTTGGCTATATTAGATGCTGATACCTCTGATACCTTTTGGACCAACAGAGGTCACGGTCTTCGGGGGGAAAGGGAGGCTGAGATACTGTCCCGCAAAGTCAGCCGCAAATTCACAACTCTCTGGGTGAAAAAGTTTCTTCTCACCTCAGTTTTAAATGGCCTCCCCTTTATTCTTAGACTGTGGCCCCTGGTTCTGGACTCCCCCAACATTGGGAACATTTTTCGTGCATCTCGCCTGTCCAGTCCTTTTATAATTTTATATGTCTCTATAAGATCCCCCCTCATCCTTCTAAACTCCAGTGAATACAAGCCCAGTCTTTCCAATCTTTCCTCGTATGACAGTCCCGCCATCCCAGGGATTAACCTCGTGAACCTACGCTGCACTGCCTCCATAGCAAGGACGTCCTTCCTCAAATTAGGAGACCAAAACTGCATACAATACTCCAGATGTGGTCTCACTAGGGCCCTATACAACTGCAGAAGGACCTCTATGCTCCTGTACTCAAATCGTCTCGTTATGAAGGCCAAACTGCCATTAGCTTTCTTCACTGCCTGCTGTACCTGCACGCTTACTTTCAGTGACTGGTGTACAAGGTCACCCAGGTCTCCTTGCACTTCCCCTTTACCTAAACATTTAAAATATTTAACCATTTATAATCACGGACAGAGAAACGATGTGACAAAATTGTGATCAGCAATTGTGACCCACTGAGCTATTCCAGCACTCTGTGTCTTCTTGAGCCCAATGGTTCCTTTATTATCACATGTACCAAGGATCAGTGAGATGATTGCCATACAGACTTATACTCCCCGGTTTGCACATAATGCAAGGAAACAGCTCACCGAGTCTTTCTGCAATAGTCATCAGGTTTTGGTGCCGTTTCACCTACAGAGATGCAAGTCTGGTTTAGAGAGTGCGATGGCCGATTGCAGGTAATCTGACTCAAGGAGAAGGGATCTCATGATCAACGCAGCAGAAGCAGCACCTGAACTATACGACCCATGCAGAGTATGGGCATCTTTAAACCAGATAAGAGTTGTGAAGGACAATGTGACTATGTTCAAATGTTGTCACTGGTGCTGCTGCATTGTGGTAGCACGTTTAAGTATAATATTTTAAATTGTCTGAATCTTAAGAATTGTGGTTTACTGACATTGTTTGCTATAAGCTGCCTTTGGATGTGACTGTGCAGAAGATAGGTGCAGAGCATTTCGTTGTGGTCGGAGTGTATGTGATGCACAAACCACAATATTGGAGACGAGAGTCGGGGCAGAAAAAATAAAAAAAATTAAAAATAAGTGGAATTCTGCCTGATCAACATTGCCATGCTTTGTAGTATTTTTGAAGGTGTTTTCTTCTAACTTTTCGCAATGTTGAGAAATGAGTCCTGAGTTTGCACTCTACACCTGATAAGCCGTGGTGTGCAGTGCAGTTGCCAGAGATTGGGGTGACATCAAACCAACAACAGGCCTTAACCTATACTTGTTGCCTCAGCTGGTACAAAACAAGATCAAAATTGCAAAGTAATACTCATTCTGTGAATTCTCTATGATCTGATGGCCTGTACACGGATTGGCTGAGGCTGATTCAGAATTAGTTTTAAAAGAAAATTATGTATTAGTCATTTGTTGGAATAATCTTGAATAAATCACCCATGTTGTTAGATGCGAATATCCCTCAGTAAACTTGGTCTACGTAGATGTTCAGCACTCATCAGTTATGTGTAATCAGTGGCATGTTGTAACAATGTCTAAAGTGCTGGACTGATTGTAAGTCTCATTGCAGGTTATTATTTTCAAAACTAACCAAGTAGTTATGAAAGTGCAATGATCTGCATGTTAACTGGTGTTCAAAAATTAGTGAAGGTGTTGAGAAAGTGGAGCAAGTCAGTATTCTACAAGTAGGTTTACATCTATGCGGCAGTGGCTAACTCTGCCAAAATTATATTTAGTGGCTGTCTTGTTCTTGGCCTGATGAAACATCACGTTCACAAGTTATAGGAGTTGAATTAGGCCATTCGGCCCATCGAGTCCACTCCGCCATTTAATCATGGCTGATCTCTGCCTCCTCGTCCCATTTTCCTGCCTTCTCCCCATAACCCTTGACACCCGTTCTAATCAAGAATTTGTCTATCTCTGCCGTAAAAAATATCCACTGACTTGGCCTCCACAGCCCTCTGTGACAATGAGTTCCACAGATTATCTGCCCTCTTGAGTTTTTCCTCACCTCCTTTCTAAAAGAACGCCCTGTAATTCTGAGGCTATGGCCTTTGGTCCCAGACTCTCCCACCAGTGGAAACATCCTTTCCGCATCCACTCTCATCTATGCCTTTCATTATTCTGTAAGTTTCAATGAGATCCCCCCTCAACCTTCTAAACTCCAGCAAGTAGATGCCCAGTGCTGTCAAGCGCTCATCACCAACTAATTCCTGGAATTATTCTTGTGAACCTCCTCTGGACCCTCTCCAGAGCCAGCACATTCTTCCTCAGATGTGGGACTCAAATTTGCTCACAGTACTCCAGAAACATCAACCGAATGAGAATAACAGATGTTTATATTGTAATTGAAAACTTTCTAAAGAAAAAAAATTTGCATGGCCAATGCCAAGAGGCCATCAAACAAGCAAAGTGTGTTTTCAGCCGTCGTCTTCTTGGGCAGTCCCTCAGGATTGAGGATCACTTATTTCCACTTTGGTTCTGTGGTTGCCCATGAAGCCATTGTAGTACTTTACCACAGTAGGAGCAGGAGGATAGTTCTGGAGGTGGTGAGCTCCTTTACCACAGTAAAGGAGATAGTTCTGGAGGTGGTGAGCTCCTTTCACCCTTCAGGTTGCGTTTCTCTGTGCTCCCGCTGGATGGCTACCACTTCTAATGCCAGTCCAAATGCTTCTTCCCCACATCGAGCAGTTTTGGGTCATGCTGTTCCGTGTGTCCATGGGGATGTTGTAGTTGTTCAATGGAGATTCCTTGAAACTTTTCCTCTGTCCACCTTACAGTTTGCTGTGACTCCCCAGATATGGGAAGTTGGCCATGATTTGCAAGGTCCAGTCTTGCACCTTTATTGTCAGAGGGCTGTGTTTAGTTTAGTTTTTTTTAAGTTTGGCATTTTGTCTAGAGATACAGCATGGGAACAGGCCCTTTGGCCCACTGAGTCCATGCCAATCAGTGGTCAGCCGTACACCAGTTCTATTCTACACATGAGGGACGATTTACAGAAGCCAATTAACCTACAAACCTCCACACCTTTGGAATGTGAGAGGAAGCCAGAGCTCCCTAAGAAAACCCACGCGGTCACAAGGAGAACAAGCAAACTCCTTACTGAAAGCATCCAAAGTCAGTATTGAACCCAGGTATCTGGTGATGTAAGGCAGCAACTCTACCCCTGCGCCACCGTGTCTCGCTGTGTTGTTCAGTAGAGGACGTTGGTGGAGGATCTAATGTATGTGAGCCATTATCCATATCAACTGGACAATATCAGACCCAGGTTCAGTGCTGATAATATCAAGCAGGGTTGTGTCATTAAATGGATCTTTCTCAAAGACGTACAGGTATGTAGGTTAATTGGCTGGGTAAAATGTAAAAATTGTCCCTAGTGGGTGTAGGATGGTGTTAATGTGCGGGGATCGCTGGGCGGCACGGACTTGGTGGGCCGAAAAGGCCTGTTTCCGGCTGTATATATATGATATGATATGATAATATGGTGCAATAACTCTTCCCTAGCACTGGAGTGGGGCCAACATACTGGACGCCCGATGCACGGGACACCCTTCTCGACCCGAAACATCATCCATTCCTTCTCTCCAGAGATGCTGCCTGTCCCGCTGAGTTACTGCAGCTTGTTGTGTTCTTCGGTTTAAACCAACATCTGCCGTTCCTTCCTACACCCTTTAACCAGTGTCGGCCCCTTGGCAGGCCAAGCTCAACCTGGTCTCAATGGTTCTTTATTCTCAAAATCACTGTGATTCAAACAAACCTTTTGGCATTTTACCTCTTTAATTTGTTTCGAATGGTAAATAATATAAATCTCTGATTAAGAAATCTGGTAAATTAGAGAAATGTTGGTTTGAAGTATTACATATTTAAGCCACAAGTTCACTTCTCAATTTTTTTTAATCATGTGTTTGTTTCTTTTGGAAGTTTCTGTTTTCTTACTTGCAGTAAATAAGAGAATGCACATCTTTAATTACAAAAAGTACCGTACATATTGACCCGGATGTTGTAATCGGTGGCAAAGGAGCAATCTTTGGAGTTGACCTCAAGGAAAGCTGCCAAAAGACACTGTCATTTGTTGCCAAGGAGTTTCCTGCTTTAGAGAGCGATTGCTATCAGGAGTTGAACAACATTGATCTGATTAACCAAGCTGTACAGCCATTCATGGTGAAGAGTTTTCACAGACTGCATATAATATTTATCTAACACTTCTAACATTTTAATAATATTTAAAATAAAAAATGGATGTAAGATTAAGGTAGAAACTTAAATATCATAAACTCTTCAAGAGCAATTTGGTCCTTTAATTGACCCTTTTGCCAATTATGCCTTTGTTGCCTATTGTATTGACCCACATTGATCCTACTTGCCTGTGCCAAGCAGTAGCCTCTTATGCCTTCTCGATTCAAGTACTTGGTTGCTTGTTAAATGTGAGAGTTTTATCTCTACCACCTACCTCATCAGGCAGTGCATTTTAGATTCTGAACACTGTCTTGGTGGGAAAGAGTTTCCCCTCAGAACCTCTCTAAACATCACACCTCTCATTTTAAAGCTATGCCCCCTTGTCTTTGACACAACCACCATGGGAATGTTTTTATTTCCATGTCCGTTCTCTATCTCCCTCAATTTCTCTGTTCGATGCATCTTCCACTGCATTTAAAACAAACCCAGTCTATTCAGTCTCTTCCTACAAGCTGCAATGCTATAATCCAGGTATCTTCCTGGTGAATCTCATCTGCCTCTTCTCCAGCATAACCACATCCTTCCTACGATCTGCCAACCAGAACTGCACACAGTTCTCCAAATGTGGCCTAACCATTGTTTGATAAAGCTGCAACATAATGTCCCTTCTCTTGTATTCTCACAAAGAAAATTAAATATTTACTTGAAGGAATTATGACCCACACAGTCAAAATTATCTCTTATTGGGGACCAGAGAATTTACTAAGATATAATACGTCACTCGCAGTTCATGCCTAAATTGTAACACTTTCAAGATACGTGGAACTACGCATAATTAATCCATCTCTCATACGGTTCTTCCCTTTCTGGATCTCCGTATTCATTTCAGCAGATAGGCTAGACACTAACATATATTACTAGCCAGACTCCTAAAGCTACCCCTTGACTAAACGCAAGTTAGTAAATGCTGGAGTAACTCAACGGGACAGGCAGCATCTCTGGAGAGAAGGAATGTGTGACGTATTGGGTCGAGACCTTCCTTCAGTCTATGTCTACTTTGAAGAAGTTCTCCTATAAGTCTACCTTGACTAAACATCTTCTCACCCTGCCTCTGCAGGATGTTTCTGTGCCCGTTTCCCAGTCTCTTCATTTATAGACAATAGACGCAGGAGTAGGCCATTCGGCCCTTCGAGCCAGCCGTTCCTGCCTTCTACCCATACCCCCTGACTCCGCTATCCTTAAGAGCTCTATCTAGCTCTCTCTTGAAAGCATTCAGAGAATTGGCCTCCACTGCCTTCTGAGGCAGAGAATTCCACAGATTTACAAATCTCTGACTGAAAAAGTTTTTCCTCATCTCCGTTCGAAATGGCTTACCCCTTATTCTTAAACTGTGGCCCCTGGTTCTGGATTCCCCCAACATTGGGAACATGTTTCCTGCCTCTAACGTGTCCAACCCCTTAATAATCTTATATGTTTCAATAAGATCCCCTCTCATCCTTCTAAATTCCAGTGTATAATCGCTCCAGTCTTTCAACATACAACAGTCCCGCCATTCCGGGAACTAACCTAGTAAACCTACGCTGCACGCCCTCAATAGCAAGAATATCCTTCCTCAAATTTGGAGACCAAAACTGCACACAGTACTCCACTCCAGGGTCTCACTAGGGCCCTGTACAACTGCAGAAGGACCTCTTTGCTCCTAAACTCCTCTTGTTATGAAGGCCAACATTCCATTGGCTTTCTTCACTGCCTGCTGTACCTGCATGCTTCCTTTCAGTGACTGATGCACTAGGACACGCAGATCTCATTGTACGTCCCCTGTTCCTAACTTGACACCATTCAGATAATAATCTGCCTTCCTATTCTTACCACCAAAGTGGATAACCTCACACTTATCCACATTAAACTGCATCTGCCATGCATCCGCCCACTCACACAACCTGTCCAAGTCACCCTGCAACCTCATTGCATCTTCCTCACAGTTCACACTGCCACCCAGCTTTGTGTCATTTCTGTTGTATTTGTTCCATCGATGAGAAACATGTGATTTGAAAAATATATAGGAACCATAAGTATTTGATGGAACCATTGTAGATGGGGTAGATGTTTCATTACATTGGCCAGGTTGGAACTGAATTCATGTCCCCAGAATACTGGCCAAGCTATCTAATAATTTACGTCTGTGGTTAAACAAAGTAATTATGACAATTTAATAATCTTATCATGCATCTTAGCATAGTTTCGAGATACAGCATGGAAACAAGCCCTTCAGCCCACCAAGTCTTCCTGACCAGCGATCCCCACACATTAACACTATTCTACACGAACTAAAGATAATTTACAATTTCTACTGCGGCTAATTAACCTATGAACCTGTCGATTTATTCACAAAATGCTGGAGAAATGTCACCCATTCCTTCTCTCCCGAGATGCTGCCTGACCTGCTGACCTGTGAATAAATCGATTTGTACCAGCATCTGCAGTTATTTTCTTATACTAACCTATGAACCTGTACGTCTTTGGAGTGTGGGAGGAAACCAGAGCTCCCAGGGAAAACACACGCAGGTCACGGGGAGAATGTACAAACTCCATACAGACAAGCACCCATAGTCAGGATCAAACCTGGGTCTCTGGCGCTGTAAGGCAGCAGCTCTACCACTGTGCCACCGACGCAGGTTCCCAATATTTCTGGGGTCCTGATATTAACTATGTTGTTAATGGTACAGATAGATAAAGTTGCGCTGCATTTGACTAAATGTGTTGTCTTTAGTCTGGGAAATCAGGTAGCTATAAAATTCTGGGTCAATATTTGTTATATTCTTATAGTCTGAAGAAGGGTCTCGACCCGAAACGTCACCCATTCCTTCACTCCAGAGATGCTGCCTGTCCCGCTGAGTTACTCCAGCATTTTGTGGCTATCTTTTGTTATATTGGAAATAAAACAAATGAAAAGGTTTTGGGACAGATTTTGTGTTATTTAAGCATATAGTAGGAAATCAAATAAATACTCTGTTAAAGCCAAACACATTGCTTTTTTACCTTTACACGATATGGGAAATGAACAGAAGGACAAACTTTCTGCGGCGTTCAGCTTTCTGGCTAAGCACTGCCGCCATTGCCAGCTTGTCTCACTTAAGTGATCGTACAGTGTTGTGGAAATTACGAACTGCCTTGATTGCACTGGGGACTGAGTACAGAATTATTTGCAAATGTGTGAGCTTATGCAAGTCACATATTACGCTCGTCAGAAGCTGTCTGTACAAATATTTGAGTATATCAATGATCTAGCAGAGGAGATTAAATAATAGATTTCCAATGGTATAAAGAGTCATACATCATAGAAATAGGCCCTTGGTTCAACTCAAGAAAAGACACGGAATGCTGGAAGGAGGGTCTCGATCCGAAACATCACCCATTCCTTCTATGGACAACAGGGGGGGACAATCGACAATGGGGACCCAGAGTGGACCGATGTGGGTGGGGTGGGGGGTGGTGGGGGTAGAACAAAAGGAAGAGCCGGTATGCTTTGTAACTTTGTCAGCGCCGTAGGTGGCCGCTATTTGTATGCAAGCAGAGAATTTAACTGCGCACAGTCACATGTGACAAAAGTATTCCTATTCGTATATTTGTTAAAATAATCAGCTTTCAAGAATCAAAACCACAAAGTAGTCCCCGGCCCGAAGTATTTTAACCTTGCAAAGCATCTGAAGCAGAAAATCTTTTAAAAAATGAATGACCATTAGGTTTCCCAGCAATATCTTTTGTTTTCACAGCAATTTTAAAATTCAAATATGATTTCATTTTTGATGATGAAGCTTTATTTCCATCTCTGCAATCTGGGCACAATCCCAAAGATTTATTACAGCCCCTCACAGACTTATTTCAGCCCTCCATCCTTGTATTTTAGTACAGTGGACATAACATTTATATAGCACCTTTTGCATATCTTTAAGAAGCCCCTGACATTTCATCACCAATGGTTAAAAAATGTTCACTGTTTTTAATATAGGAAATTCAGCTACCAAAATGCAGACAGAAAGCTCTCACAAACTAGAGAATCTATTTTTAGAAATGTTGACTGTAGAAAAAGCACTCAACAACACACCAGAGGTAATTCTCTTGTAAAAATGTTAAAAACTGATAAAAATGCAAACTGGTGAATCAATATATTTTTGCAGCTAATGATAATGAATTGCTACAATTTACTCTACATTCCAATATCCCATCCAGGCAACATATGCCCTAAAATACCGTCTTGGCATAAATCTGTAACCTTGACTTGTTACGTTCAGGTACAGTACAGCAAATCTAGGAACCCTACTGCAGTCTTTTAACAGTTCTATAACATTACCGAATTCAAGACATCAACCAAATATGCAACATTTGCTGGTCAATCGAGGTGCTCTTCAGAGAATAATACTTTAAGGAGTTATTAAAATGCAGAAAGAGTGGCCTGTGTGGGGGGACTGCCGAGAGAACAAAGAGGGACCCAGCGGGGGGGGGAGCAGGGGGAGCGAGAACAGAGGGGGGCCCAACAGGGGGGGCAGGGGGAGCGATTACAGAGGGGGACCCAACAGGGGGGGGCAGGGGGAGCGATTACAGAGGGACCCTACGCCGGTTGTGGTGGGGGAGCCGAGGAGGAAGAGGGACTAGCGGGACTACATTGAATACTTTTGTACCTTTGTCAGCGCCCTATACTTGCCAACTCTTTGATTACTTGTGCAGAGTATGCAAAACAAAGAATTTCACTCGACCAAGTACATGTGTGATCTGTCCACTCTCTCCACAGACGCTGCCTGACCTGCTGAGTTCCTCCAGCAGTTTGCCCAGTGCATGATCTGACCCAGTATTTAAAAAAAATAATAACTTTACGAGGGTGTTGCTGAGACGCGAGGGTCTGAGCTGTAGGGAGAGGCTGAACAGGCTTGGACTCTGTTCTTTGGAGCGCAGGAAGATGAGCGGTGATCTTATAGAGATGTATAAAATCATGAGAGGAATAGATCAGGTAGACGCACAGAGAGTCTCTTGCCCAGAGGAGGGGAAATCGAGAACTAGAGGACATAGGTTTAAGGTGAAGGGGGAAAGATTTAATAGAAATCTGAGTGGTAACTTTTTCACACAAAGGGTGGTGGATGTTTGGGATGAGCTGCTAGAGGGGGTAGTTGAGGTAGGGACTATTGCAACATTTAAGAAACAATTAGACAGATACATGGATGGGGCAGGTTTGGAGGGATATGGGCCAAACGCAGGCAGGTGGGACTAGTGCAGATGGGACATGTTTGTCGGTGTGGGCAGGTTGGGCCAAAGGGCCTATTTCCACGTTGTATGACTCTTGGATTCTAATCTGAATTCATCTGTGTGAGACAGGTTTTGCAAGATACATGTAGCGTGCACAGAAATGGTTCAAAAACTGTAATGTAGCTATTCTGCAATGTCTGCAAACTGGGAGTGTCTGATTACATCTACACAAGCAATTCAAACTCATCAACATATAGTGTTGATATAAAGGAAGCTTTGTGCAGGGTCCAGCAAACACACTTCAGGCAGGATTTAAGCAGTGATACTAATTATCCTTCCAACCCAAAGCTGAGTGAGAAAGAAATCATGGCTTACAGCACACAAAGCCTTGCAAGAGAAACAAAGTTACATTGAACATCAGCGTGGAATGCAAGAAATATAGCCTCAGTCGAAAAAAGTATTCAATCACAATTCATAAAATACGTATGCTACTCCCCTTAAAACAAAACTAACAAAAGGAGCCAGAATGATATCACTTATTTTTGCAATATTAATGACTTAGCTACAAGGTTGTAACTTCAGCTCTATGATCATTGCTCTGGGCGGCACGGTGGCACAGCAGTAGAGTTGCTGCCTTACAGCGCTTGCAGCGCCAAAGACCCTGGTTTGATCCCGACCACGGGTGCTGTCTGTACGGAGTTTGTTTGTTCTCCCCGTGGCCGCGTGGCTTTTCTCTGAGATTTTTGTTTTTCTCCCACATTCCAAAGATATACAGGTTTGTAGGTTAATTGGCTTGGGTTTGATAACTTAGTATACGTGTAAAATTGTTCCTAGTGTGTGTAGGCTTGTGTTAATGTGTGGGGATCGCTGGTTGGCGTGGACTCGGTGGGGGTGGGCCGAAGGGCCTGTTTCCGCTCTGTATCTCTAAGCTAAACTCTGGTACTTGAGAAATTATCTGAACCACATGTATGTTCGAACTGCAAAACCTAGTCTGTCCCTTTACCTCCACTGATGCTGCCTGGCCTGCTGAGAACTTCCAGCTGTTTATTTTTTGCTCAAGATTCCAATATCTGCAGTCTCTATGTATTGTTTTCAAGTTCGCACACTGACGTTTCTGTCCTCGGCCTCCACCATTGTCAGAGTGAGGCCCAGCGCAAATTGGAGGAACAGCACCTCATATTTCGCTTGGGCAGCTTACACTCCAGTGATATGAACATTGACTTATCTAACTTCAAGTAGCCCTTGCTTTCCCTCTCTCTCCAACCCCTCCCCAGTTCTCCGATCAGTCCTACTGTCTCTGACGACTTTTTATCTGTTTGTTTGTTGTTACCTTCGCCCAAATAACAATGATCGATTCTACATGTCCCTTGATCTCCATTCCCTTTGTCCTCTTTTCACATCTGATACTTCCTTATCTATACATTTCGTTATCTATGCACCGCCTACTCCCTTGACATCAGTCTGAAGAAGGGTCTCAACCTGAAACGTCGCCCATTCCTTCTCTCCAGAGATGCTGCCTGTCCCACTGAGTTACTCCAGCATTTTGTGTCTATCTTCTATTGTTTTCAAGAGTTCTATTTCCAATGTAACAATCTCCATCTGACAAAGCCCGTTGCTGGGCAGGGAGTGTCCCCCGGGGTGGTGGGCAGGCAAGGGGGGACAGGGAAGTGGAGAGGGCGCCACTCATTCCGGCCCCGTGCTGCCAGCGCTGCAGCCAGAGTGAGCCGTGGACCTAAAGCCTCTCCTGCATTGGTCGAGCACCCTCCCCACTCTCCTCCCCCCCACTCACCGACCAACATGCCCCATCTACACTAGTCCCACACTGACCAACATGCCCCATCTACACTAGTCCCACCTGCCCACACCGAACAACATGCCCCATCTACACTAGTCCCACCTGCCCACACCGACCAACATGCCCCATCTACACTAGTCCCACCTGCCCACACCCTCCCCTCTCACCCCCCCTCCCCACCCCCACTCCCCCTACCCCCACTCTCCCTCCCCTCCCCCACTACCACTCCACTCTCCCACTCCCCCCACCTCCAACCTTCCCCTCCCCTCCACTCCCCCTCCTCCTCACTCCCCCACTCCCACTCCACCCCTCCCCTACCCCCACTCCCCCCTCCTCCAACCCCCACTCCCCATTCTCCTGCCTTCTCCCCATTACCCCTGAAACCCATACTAATCAAGAATCTATCAATCTCTGCCTTAAACATATCCATTGACGGCCTCCAGAGCCTTCTGTGGCAATGAATTCCACATATTCACCTCCCTCTGACTAAAGAAATTCCTCCTCATCTTCATTCTAAAATTACGTCCTTTTATTCTGAGGTTATGTTACGCATGTAACATATTGTTCTTTGCCATACAAGTGTGGAATCACTAAATGCCTTTGTTTGGACCTTGAGTTCTTGGTTCTTGGTCCTCCAAAATATTCCGAATGGAATTTAAACTGGAGTGGCGGAGTATGGACAAGCAAGAAGGGCTTCTTGGAGAAGAAGAGCTACCTTAAATGTAGTTGCGTCTGGTTGAGTGACTATAGTAGGGTGAAGACTATTCCATGCTTTAATTGTGCGAGGGAAGAATGAATTGCTATACACATCTGTCTTGGTAGCTGGTATCTCGAATTGAATCGAATGCCCTCGTCTGCTCCTGGTAGGTTTGGGTTTGGTGTAGATGTGGTCATCTATGTCGAGCTGACCATTTAACATTCAACATTTTGTAAAAACAGGTCAAACAGGCTTTACGTCTGTCTTGGAGCGGGTTCCACCCCAATGAATTTAGAAGTTTGGTAATACTTGCTTCTCTCTCATGGGTATTTGTAACAAATCGGGCTGCCTGTCTTTGGACACGTTCGATGGAAGAAATGTTTCTATCTGTGTATGGATCCCATGCTGCAACTGTGTAGTCCAAATGTGGTCTAACAAGGGTGAAGTATAACTTCTCCTTGATAGAAGATGAACAATGATAAAAGTTGCATCTCAGAAAATGTAAGGCCACCTGTTGCTTTCATCATTGCGTGATGAGTCTGACCATTCAGTAATATTTATTTAAACACAAAATGCTGGAGTAAGTCAGCAGGACAGGCAGTTACTAAGTTACTCCAGCATTTTGTGTCTACCTTCGGTGTAAACCAGCATCTGCAATTCCTTCGTACAAATATTTATTTAAAGACTATTTTGTAATAAGGCAGTAATTTCCAAACTCCAGTTGTATTTCATTTGACTTCAGTACAAACATCTGCAATAGCCTTCCTGTAAAACTGTTGGGGTTGTCACCACTTTCATTCAGGCTTGCTAATGAATCTCTGTCAGACTATTACAAGCACTCTTGTCTTTTCAACCCAACGACTTGTCATTCCCCTTTGTCACCCCAATATCTCGCCAGTGTGATGTAGGATCTGGTCATTTGGAATTGAGACTTCTTATTTCATTGTGAATCTGACAAACTAACTTAAAATAAACTTCCCATTACTTCCTCTCTGCTAAACCATTTGCTGACACACCACACTAAATGGCATTCAGTCATATTCTTGGAAAAAATGTTCTGCAATTTGCTTGGGCTGTATTTGTATTTACTCCTCACTAGTTACTTCAGTTATGGCAAAACTAAGTTTATGTTCTGTTTTCAACTTCACCTGCATGTGCAACCCATTCCCGACACCCCACAATCAATGATCAAATTCACTCATGAACAGCTGTTTTAAATGGGCTACTGACCATGTGAATAATATGTCTAAAGTAGTGTCTGAGCTAAACGGTTGTGTATCCATGTTCCCCAGAGATGCTGCCTGACCTGCTGAGTTCCTCCAGCATTTTGTGACTTTATTTGAATAATATTGATTGTTCTCATGTTTTGGTTTCCTATATCATAGGGTAGTAGATAAATAAAATATATACAGATCTGGTGAACAATATTAAGCATCTTACTTGTCCATCACTTTAGAATTAACTTGATGCCAACTGAAGAATTTGAACAGTGCCCTTCTACTGTGATGACAAAGAACAGAAATGTTTTAATTGCCTTAAACTATACATGGATTTTAATGGATATTCAGAGGGGAATTAGAGATGGGGGTTTCAGCCATAATGTTATGTACTCAAAGGTACTAAAAGAGGCATATTTGGGCATGGCTACTTTACAGGTATATACATGCTTGTAAGAAAATGCTTATTATTTTTAATAAACAATAAATAAAATGGCTGATATTTCACATGTTCAGGCAATTATGTATGAGCAATCAAACAATGGTAAATATATATTGCCACAGAAATTGCCCCATATAAACATTTACTGACAGCTACTGAATCTGTGCTCATCTGGAACTTAACTTTGGGTGGAATATCAAATTGATTTTATATCGACCACAAATTAGCTTGGCTTATTCAACAACTTAATAATCTACATTTTAGACAAAGAATCCACAACTGTTTATTTTCTAATCTGAAACTTAAGTTAGTGTATCACTTGTTTCAAACGTCACAGTGTCAGTTACTTAATGTGTTGCTGTGAAATAAAGGCTGAAGAATGCCTAATTAAATCATTCTTCAATTGCAGAAGAGATGGAGCTTAATGGTTAATTTACAAGACTTGTACAGCAAACAAGATTCTTCTTGTCATATACCACTTTTTGGCAGTTCATTTAAAATGCCTCCTGTAGAATAGAATTATTTACTTTAAGTAAAATTCGTAATTTATACATATTTGTGGTTTCCTGTACTGCTTGAGAAAATGATTACCATCCTCCATAGTTTCGGATGGGAAAAACAACAGAACATAGCTACCAAGTATTCATCTCCTAAGCCTTGCACAAAATCAGCCTGGACGATCTCATCGCTAATTCATCTCTGAATGCTAATTCTTTCTCAATATATTTATTCTACTGCCATTCCTCTACAAAAGCAGTGTACTTCAGGAACGTCTGTTGATTCTGTTCTGAAATGATGGACAGTGTACATGTTTGACGTGAAATAAAAACCTCTGTGTCTTTCTTATCATCCTCTGCTGATATTGCCGACCGAGTTTGGATTGTGCAACAATGTTTGTGCTGGGTGGCTCCCATTGCTTCCCCCATGTGATCATTAACAATGTGGTGAACCTAGCTAGAAATTGAATGCTGGCAGGCCATTACAATCTGTGATGTGAAAAGGCATTGTGATCTAATCTTATTAATCTTAGCGGGTAGTCCATAGAGCTCAGAGGGCCATCGGAACACAGCTACCAGACTTGGAGGGCATCTACAACACACGATGCCTCAGAAAAGCCACCAGCATCCACAAAGACTCTTCACACCCCTGCAACAGTCTGTTCGAACTCCTTCCATCGGGCAGACGATACAAGGCCTTCTATGCCCGCACCTCCAGACTCAGGAACAGCTTCATCCCCAGGGCCATAGCTGCTATGAACCGGTCCTGCTGAGCCGGATGGCCACAACGCATAGATCAACTTGCACTTTACCCTGTCCAAAACTGTTACAACTGTTCGTTTCGTTGGGTTGCTGCTGTCTAAATTACCTAAATTAGTGCATCGTATGGGAGGCGCATTCCCAATCTCGTTGTACCCCTGGGTACAATGACAATAAAGATATATTGTATTGTATTGTATTGTATTGTATTATTAGATCTTATTATGTTATTAGGGGCAGCACAGTTTTTTTTTAACCAGGGGCTAGAGATGCCAGACATCAGGGTAAACACATGTCCTTTTGCTATGATGAACACTTAAATGTTAGGTCTGGGCAGAGTTAACTGGGTTGAGGAACTTCATTCCTCCTTGTTATACATAATGAATTTCACCTCCACATTTCTGTTGTGAAAGGCAATCCATTGTTGCATCACACACACCAGAAGGTGCCGATCACAATCCATGGTGAGTGGTGAATTAACAGATATCAGCTGAGTTGCTTGTGAAAGCAAAACAATTGTGGACTGATTCTCACATTCTAATAAAAACCCATGAATTCCCAGCTACCAGACAAGGTCCCACAATGAAAGTTAAAATGGCCCGACCCTGAAATTATAGGAACAGAGTACCCAGTGAAGGCCCTCAATTCAGATGTGTCTCCAAAAACATCTGATGGCGTTTACGCTGTTCTGTATACTTTACTTCAGCATGGAAATAGGGCCTTTGGCTTAAACTCTCCAGTCAAAAGTTTAATATAGTGGTAATTGTTTAATAGAATATCAAATAAAGATGTTAAGTAGAGCCGCTGCCTCACAGCACTGGAGAGCTGGGTTCAATCCTGGCTCGGGTGCTGTCTGTGTGGAGTGTGCATGTTCTTCCAGTGTCGCGTGGGTTTCCTCTCGGTGCTCCGGAGGTTAATTGGCTGCTGTAAAATTGGCCCTAATGTGCAGCGGAGTAGTAGAATCAGGCGGAGTTGATGTGATTGGTGTAAACAGGTGTCAGCATCGCTTGGTGGGCCTGTTTCCATGCTGTATTTCTCAATGTTTATGAGAAACATTGCGATTACAACACATTTACTTTGAAAGTTGAAAAATATAAGTACCAAGTATTTGAATGTTTATTTCTAAAATGAGCCCTGGCCTGGAATGAAGTGCCAAGTGATGCCACAACTCTGTGTGGCATCTGAGCCAGCGATATATTTATTTGAAAAAAAACACTCCGTGGAAGCTGGGGAAGTTTTAAGCAGCTGATGTGTTAGGCTGGGGCAGTTACTCTGAAACCGCACTTCCTGTAGCATTTCAGGCATTTCCTTTGCTACTGAGCAACATTAAAAAATTTCAGATTAGCTCTCAGTGTTTAATAATGCGCATGCACACGACGTAAGCTTTAAAATGACAGGAACCAATGTTGTCTTCAGAAACCATTTTGCTTTGTTCTCTTTTAAAAAGAAGCAAAATAAATTAACATTGGGTTTCTTGTATTCACTCTTAGAAACACGTTATTCAAATGCATAGAAATTAATAATACATTTTATGATTTGTTATTTAATATATTTTTGTTGATATAATAAATAGCCCAAATGCATGCAATGAGCATGGAGGACAGTGAACTGAATTGTCATTTGTATTAGGAAAAAATGGTAACATTAGTTTGATCAATGTATTTATTATTCCACGGATTGATAGATCTGAGCACTTTTGAAAGAGACATCCAGATTTGATTTAAAAAATGAAACATTTAATTGACCTCCTACCCACCTCTTCATTGTGGTTTCCATGATCATCGGTTATAACTTTAGCCAAGAGTCTTTAAAAGACATTTGGACAGCTACATGGGGAAAGGAAAAAGTTAGAGGATATGGTAAACGGATGGGGCTATTTGGTCGGTTGGGAAAGTTGGGATGAAGGACCTGTTTCCCTGCTGTATCTCCCTCGGTTCCTTTCCTTCTGGTGCAGGGCAAGTATCCTGGAGATTTACAGCTTTTATTGGCACCCATTGCTCATTATAGCAGTTCTGTCATTCCCTAGTACCAGAACGATATTCATATATTTTAGAAGATACAAAATACTGGAGTAACTCAGCGGGTCAGGCAGCATCTCTGGAGAGAAGGAATGGGTGACATTTTGGGTCGAGACACTTTTTCAGACTGATGTCAGGGGAAGAGGCAGGACAAAGATAGGAAGACTAGTGGGAGAACTGGGAAGGGGGAGGGGAAAGAGTGGGACAGAGGAACTATCTGAAGTTAGAGAAGTCAATGTTCATACCGCTGGGGTGTAAACTGCCCAAGCAAAATATGAGATGCTGTTCCTCCAATTTGCGCTGGATATTTTAGAGTTATTGGGCAAGGCCTCCACATTCCACCACTCTCCAAGATGCCAGCAATGTTTTGCATTCATCATATGTTATTGGCCCAATCCATTATTTTGGTATGAATATTTTCAGACAGACTCTAGTATCCTAACAAGAAGGAAAGGTTATCTGGTTTACTAAATAGTTACAAATGCCAAAGTAGATTTATTTGTTGATTTCCAGTTTCCCTCATCACTGTCAAAATACTGAGGTTCAAGGTACCACAATGTCCGTGTTTCCAATTGAGCCCTCAATTTACAGTCAGATTATTTAATACAAGGAGAGATTTTACATAACTCCATTACGTTGTATGATTCATACATTCCCATAAAAATTATGACATTGTCCTCAGATTTCCAAATTGGAATGCAGAACAACTGACGTTGTTAGCTACACTGATCTTTGCCTGGTGGACTTTTCATAAAAAACAGGGTATGAACATACTCTTGGTGTTCCAGCAGCACTATTGTGGTCAATTAGCATTGCCTGCCATGAGTCATTGGAGGGATTAAGTAGGTCAGAGGAGTGCAGCTAAAATTGGTAAGAACAATTGTATTCCCTTTTTGGTGTATTCGGTTCAAAGGCAGTTTGTGTCTTAGTCAGCATAAAGCCAACTAGATCCTTACTATCTTCAGAAATCCATGTACATCTGGAACCATGGGTTTCATTTTTCCATTGGGGGGAGGGGGTGATGTAGAGTGCCTGGTGGAATGCACCACATTTTTATTTATGTGTTGTGTCTGCAGTTTAAAAAAATGGAAGCTAGATTTCTTCCGGAATCTCCTCCAGCATTTTGTTTTTTTGTAAACCAGCATCTGCAGTTCTCTGTGACAATACAGACGTGCTGAGCTTTCAAAGTGCTCTTGGAACATTATTCTAAAATATTGAGTTATCATGTATTGTCTCAAATAAAAACAGACCTGAATGTTTAGCTGGACAGTTAGTATCCACCAAGATGGAAGAAGAGATTATATTTTGAGTTCTGCCTCTTCTTTAAACGGAAAGGATTTTACAAGAAGGGTAATGAAAGGTGAACAAGAAAAAAAAGGACAAATAAAAATGTGCGTGGGAACAAACGCATTCTGCCCAATTCACCTTGGCAGTGAAAACAAATTGGTCAAACTGCTCATTCAGTATTAAAATCTCCATTACTCCAGCACGCAGTCTAGGCTGATGGCTTAAATCTTGAGGAAGTGCTGCCCTCTCTGGATATTTTGGATGAGATGTCCATCAGTCTGTTGCTCTCTAAGTGCATGTAAAAGATCCTATGTTGTACTTTGCAGTTCAATTTCCGATCAATATCATTCAAAGTAGAACAGTCGATTTAACATTGCTGTTTGCGGGTTTTTGCTGTACCACGCAAATTTTGCTATGCAAAAGTATTTAAATGGTAATATAAAGAGATTTGGAATGGCCTGAGGTTGCAAAAACAGCTAAATAAATGTAACGTTAAAAAACAGAAAATGCCCAAATTGCTTAGCACATTGCAATATAAAAGCCTATGCACAATGGTCACAGCTAGTGTTTACACATCTACTGATGAAATTGCCACAATTACTATATTATAAAATATAAGCAGAAAAGGCTGGAAACACCCAGCAGGTCGGGAGTTCTTTTTCAGTCAGAGAGTGGTGAAGGTGTGGAATTCTCTGCCTCAGAAGGCAGTGGAGGCCAGTTCGTTGGATGCTTTCAAGAGAGAGCTGGATAGAGCTCTTAAGGATAGCGGAGTGAGGGGGTATGGGGAGAAGGCAGGAACGGGGTACTGATTGAGAGTGATCAGCCATGATCGCATTGAATGGCGGTGCTGGCTCGAAGGGCTGAATGGCCTTCTCCTGCACCGATTGTCTATTGTCGGATTGGTCAATCATCGCTCATCAGGGACTGAGCATTTGAAGAATTTTCAGCTTTTTCAGCATTTGCACTTTTGGTTCTTAATTCCTGTTGCTAGTTTTTCTGCTCTTGCTCTTAAAGGCAAGAGCAGTACATTGATGGACTGTCATTTTCTGCAAAAATGAAACTTTCCAATGTAATGGTTCTTCTACAGTAGCTTTGCACCAATACTGTCTTCTGCTGTAAAGTGCTGTATTTTTATTCCTTTTCTTCTCTTCCCTTTAAGATATTGCTGTAACCTCATAAGACTAGCTGATTGATCTATTTATTCACAAATTGCTGGAGTAACTCAGCAGGTCAGGCAGCATATCTGCAGTTATTTTCTTATACTAGCTGATTGATCTGATTTCCCACCTTCATACACATAAGCTTATGGGGAGCATATTTCATGTTTGTAACTTGCGTTATTGCCTCACCAACAAGCTCCAAGACCTTGCTTGGCTGGCTGTGAGAGAGGCCACCATATCAATATCAATATCAATAGTCAATAGTCGTTTATTTGTTACATACACATAAATGTGTAGTAAAATGAAACATTACCCGCAGTTGAACAATAAGACCAATAAGATTAATCAATAAAAATGCAATAACACATACAATCACAACTAACACCAAACAAAAAGAAACATCCATCACAGTGAGTCTCCTCCAGTCCCTCCTCACTGTGATGGAAGGCCAGAATGTCTTTTTCTCTTCCCTGCCGTCTTGTCCCGCGGTCAGGCTGTTGGAGTTGCCACGTCGGGGCGGTTGGGGCTCCCGATATTGAAGCCCCCGCTGGGCGGTGAAAAAAAATCCCGCGGCCTATTTCAGGCCGCGCCGGATGGTGAAAGGTCCGTGGCGGGCCGACCCAAGCCCCGCGATTCGGGGCGGGCGGACACGTTGCCTCTGCCGCTGCCGGAGCTCCCGATGTCGGCCCCCATCCAGGGGCCTGCGGGCTTCCGACGTCCACGCGGCCCGCGCCGGAGCCTCCGGAGACGAGTCGCAACCGTTCCCGCAGCATTCGCAGGCAGCCAGCGCCGCAGGTGGTGAGTCCGGACCGCGGGCTCTGCGAACCAGGGACCCAGGTGGTCCCAGGTGCATGGCCGGTGGTAGGCCGCAACGGGAACGGAGACACGATACAGAACAAAGGTCGCGTCTCCGTTCTGGAGAGAGAATGTTACAGTTACAGTTCCCGTTCCCTCCCACCCCCCCCCCAAAACATAACATACAACACTACATCATATTAACACTACAATTGAGACAAAAACACAAAAGACAGACGGACTGCAGGCAAGCCGCAGCTGCGACGGCTCCTTCCTGCATGGTCCCAATGCATGTTGTCCACAAGGTGGATGCGACGAAGATGAGACAATTGTTCACCACTTTGTGGACCAGGTGTTTGCAAAGAATGTCTAGAGAATAATGCAAAGGCCTTGTTGAGGTTCATTCCCAGCAGTCGCATAACAGAGAACTCTCAAGCTGTTCACAGGGCCACACATACCATGATAAACATCAAGTGCTGCTGGAAGATCATTGATCACTGGATGAAAGCCTCACTTTGTTGTGCTTAAACCTGTTGGTCTTCCAGTACAATGAAATATACTCATTGCCAGAGTACTGCCTGGATTAGAGGATATTACCTATAAAGAGAGACTAGACAAACTAGAAAACAATCCAAGTTTGTTTAAAGGTTTTTAGATAGGCACATGGATACGTTGGAAATGGAGGGGTAGATGAGATTAGTTTAGCATCATGATCAACACAAACATTATGGGACTAAGAGCCAATGCTGTACTTTCCTGTGTTCTAAATGTTGCCGCTTATGATATTCTAGGCTGCAGATTTGCTACGGGAATATTAAATCCTTGGTGTAGAAACATAGAAAATAGGTGCAGGAGTAGGCCATTCGGCCCTTCGAGCCTGCACCTCCATTCAATATGATCATGGCTGATCATCCAGCTCAGTAGCCTGTACCTGCCTTCTCTCCATACCCCCTGATCCCTTTAGCAAAAAGGGCCACATCTAACTCCCTCTTAAATATAGCCAATGAACTGGCCTCAACTACCTTCTGTGGCAGAGAATTCCACAGACTCACCATTCTCTGTGTGAAGAAATGTTTTCTCATCTCGGTCCTAAAAGACTTCCCCCTTATCCTTAAGCTGTGACCCCTGGTTCTGGACTCCCCCAACATCGGGAACAATCTTCCCGCATCTAGCCTCTCCAACCCCTTAAGAATTTTATATGTTTCTATAAGTTCCCCCCTCAGTCTTCTAAATTCCAGCGAGTACAAGCCCAGTCTATCCAGTCTTTCCTCATATGAAAGTCCCGCCATCCCAGGGATCAATCTGGTGAACCTTCTTTGTACTCCCTCTAAGGCAAGAACGTCTTTCCGCAGATTAGGAGACCAAAACTGCACACAATACTCCAGGCACGGTCTCACCAAGGCCCTGTACAACTGCAGCAGAACCTCCCTGCTCCTAAACTCAAATCCTCTTGCTATGAATGCCAACATACCATTCGCTTTCTTCACTGCCTGCTGCACCTGCATGCTTGCTTTCAATGACTGGTGCACCATGACACCCAGGTCACGTTGCATCTCCCCTTCTCCCAATCGGTCACCATTCAGGTAATACTCTGCTTTCCTGTTCTTGCCGCCAAAGTGGATAACCTCACATTTATCCACATTATATTGCATCTGCCATGCATTTGCCCACTCGCCTAATCTATCCAAGTCACTCTGCAACCTCCTAGCATCCTCCTCGTAGCTAACACTGCCACCCAGCTTCGTGTCATCCGCAAACTTAGAGATGTTGCATTCAATTCCCTCGTCCAAATCATTAATATACACTGTAAATAACTGGGGTCCCAGCACTGAGCCTTGCGGTACCCCACTAGTCACTGCCTGCCATTCCTACTCTTTGCTTCCTGTCCGCCAACCAATTTTCTATCCACCTCAACACTGAACCCTCAATACCGTGTGCTTTAAGTTTGTACACCAATCTCCTATGTGGGACCTTGTCGAAGGCCTTCTGAAAGTCCAGATATAACACATCGACTGGTTCTCCCTTATCCACTCTACTAGTTACATCCTCGAAAAATTCTATAAGATTCGTCAGACATGATTTGCCTTTGGTAAATCCATGCTGACTTTGTCCGATGATTTCACCACTTTCTAAATGTGATGCTATCACATCTTTAATAACTGACTCTAGCATTTTCCCCACTACCGATGTTAGGCTAACTGGTCTATAATTCCCCGTTTTCTCTCTCCCCCCCTTTTAAAAAAGTGGGGTTACATTAGCTACCCTCCAGTCCTCAGGAACTACTCCAGAATCTAAACAGTTTTGAAAAATTATCACTAATGCATCCACTATTTCTGAGGCTACTTCCTTAAGCACTCTGGGATGCAGCCTATCTGGCCCTGGGGATTTATCTGCCTTTAATCCATTTAATTTACCTAACATCACTTCCCGACTAACCTGGATTTCCCTCAGTTCCTCCATCTCATTAGACCCCCGGTCCCCTGCTATTTCCGGCAGACGGTTTATGTCTTCCTTAGTGAAGACAGAACCAACGTATTTGTTCAATTGGTCTGCCATCTCCTTGTTCCCTATGATCAATTCACCTGTTTCCGACTGCAAGGGACCTACATTTGTCTTAACTAATCTTTTTCTCTTGACATATCTATAAAAGCTTTTGCAGTCAGTTTTTATGTTCCTTGCCAGTTTTCCCTCATAATCTATTTTCCCTTTCCTAATTAAGCCCTTTGTCCTCCTCTGCTGGACTCTGAATTTCTCCCAGTCCTCTGGTATGCTACTTTTTCTGGCTAATCTGTATGCTTCATCTTTTGTTTTAATACTATCCTTGATTTCCCTTGTTAGCCACGGATGCACTACCTTTCCTGGTTTGTTCTTTTGCCAAACTGGGATGAACACTTGTTGTAGTTCATCCAAGCGACCTTTAAATGCCTTCCATTGCATGTCCACCGTCAACCCTTTCAGCATCAATCGCCAGTCTATCTTGGACAATTCACGCCTCATACCCTCAAAGTTACCTTTCTTTAAGTTCAGAACACTTGTTTCTGTATTGACTTTGTCACTCTCCATCCTAATGAAGAACTCTACCATATTATGATCACTCTTGCCCAAGGGGCCTCGCACAACAAGACTGCTAACTAACCCTTCCTCATTACTCAATACCCAGTCTAGAATGGCCTGTTCTCTCGTTGGTTCCTCGACATGTTGGTTTAGAAAACCATCTCTCAAACATTCCAAGAAATCCTTTTCCTCAGCACCCCTGAGAGTTTGGTTCACCCAATCTATATGTAGATTGAAGTCACCCATTATAACTGCTGCACCTTTAGTGCATGCATTTCTAATTTCCTGCTTGATGCCATCCCCAACCTCACTACTGCTGTTAGGTGGCCTGTACACAACTCCCACTAGCGTTTTCTGCCCCTTAGTGTTTCGTAGCTCTACCCATATCGATTCCACTTCCTCCAAGCTAATGTCCTTCCTTTCCACTGCTTTAATCTCCTCTCTAACCAGTAACGCTAACCCACCTCCTTTTCCTTTCTGTCTATCCCGCCTGAATATAGAATATCCCTGGATGTTGAGCTCCCAGCCTTGGTCACCCTGGAGCCATGTCTCCGTAATCCCAACTATATCATAATCATTAATAACTATCTCCACATTTAATTCATCCACCTTATTACGTATACTCCTTGCATTGAGACACAAAGCCTTCAGGCTTGTTTTTACAACTCTCTTATCCCTTATACAATTATGTTGAAAAGTGGCCCTTTTTGATTTTTGCCCTGGATTTGTCTGCCTGCCACTTTTACTTTTCACCTTGCTACCTGTTGCTTCTACCCTCATTTTACACCCCTCTGTCTCTCTGCTCCTGCTCCCATCCCCCTGCCACATTAGTTTAAATCCTCCCAGACAGCACTAGCAAACACTCCCCCTAGGACATTGGTTCCATTCCAGCTCAGGTGCAGACCGTCCTGTTTGTACTGGTCCCACCTCTCCCAGAACTGGTTCCAATGTCCTAAAAATTTGAATCCCTCCCCCTTGCACCATTTTTCAAGCCACGTATTCATCTGAAATATCCTCCGATTCCTACTCTGACTAGCACGTGGCACTGGTAGTAATCCAGAGATTATTACCTTTGAGGTCCTACTTTTAAGTTTATCTCCTAGCTCTCTAAATTCACCTTGTAGGACCTCATCCCGTTTTTTACCTAAATCGTTGGTGCCAACGTGCACCACGACAACTGGCTGCTCACCCTCCCCCTCCAGAATGTCCTGCAGCCGCTCAGAGATATCCCTGACCGGAATGGCGGGACTGTCGTATGTTGAAAGGCTGGAGCGATTGGGCTTGTATACACTGGAATTTAGAAGGATGAGGGGGGATCTTATTGAAACATATAAGATAATTAGGGGATTGGACACATTAGAGGCAGGAAACATGTTCCCAATGTTGGGGGAGTCCAGAACAAGGGGCCACAGTTTAAGAATAAGGGGTAGGCCATTTAGAACGGAGATGAGGAAGAACTTTTTCAGTCAGAGAGTGGTGAAGGTGTGGAATTCTCTGCCTCAGAAGGCAGTGGAGGCCAGTTCGTTGGATGCTTTCAAGAGAGAGCTGGATAGAGCTCTTAAGGATAGCGGAGTGAGGGGGTATGGGGAGAAGGCAGGAACGGGGTACTGATTGAGAGTGATCAGCCATGATCGCATTGAATGGCGGTGCTGGCTCGAAGGGCTGAATGGCCTACTCCTGCACCTATTGTCTATTGTCTATTGTCTATTGTCTATTGACCCTTGCACCAGGGAGGCAACATACCATCCTGGAGTCTCGTTTGCGGCCGCAGAAACGCATATCTATTCCCCTTACAATTGAATCCCCTATCACTATAGCCCTTCCACTCTTTTTCCTCCCCTCTTTTGCCGCAGAGCCACCCACGGTGCCATGAACTTGGCTGCTGCTGCCTTCCCCTGATGAGCCATCTCCCCCAACAGTATCCAAAATGGCATATCTGTTTAGGAGGGAGATGACCGCAGGGGACTCCTGCACTACCTGCCTACTGCTACGCTGGCTAGTGGCCACCCGTTTCCTTTCTGTCCGCCACAAAGGCTTTGTGGGGGAGGACTGTCATCTAAGGTCCTGCCACCACTAGACAGTGAGGGGTCAGATCTCGTGTAACAACCTCGTAATCACTTGAAGGGTGTATTGTTCTAAGAGGCTACACGAGTACTATTAGAGCCTTGTATCTAGATGGTATTAAGTTGATGACACAATGAATATATATGAATGGAGATTGGATGGCACTGTGAATATAGATTGAATAGGAGTATGAATGTAAAGAAAACTATGTACTGTTTTGTGTTTGTTGTATTCGTTTACTAGGAGTAAAATTTATTTTTGAATTAAAAATATTGTAGCTTGCCAACACTTGTTAATAAAATACCAGGTCTAACTTGGTGTGTTGTGTGGAAAAGATAGAATCATGAAGAGGGGTCCCAAGACTCTCACCTTGGCTTCCATCTTTCAGAAAGTGTAGGCATCACTGATCATGAGCTGATACTTAGCAACTGCTTGGTGTCTCTGAGTGATCTTCGACATCTGTCTGTAATACAAATGAAGCTCGCATTTTTGATTATTGATGAGGTTTTAAAAATTGCTTTAAAAAAAAAAATCAGATCTTACGATTGTATCACTAATTCTTGTCTGCCTTAATTTCAAGGTCTATCATCTCCCTTAGTTGTTTTTTGGTAATCAGGCTTTTTGTTCCTCCAAAATCTAGATGATCAAGAGAGTTAAGAGTGCTTTATTGTCATATGTCCCAGATAGAACAATGAAATTCTCACTTGCTGCAGCATAACAGAATTTGTAAAAACACACATATATTTTATATACACACACACAGGCATTGCCACTTTCATTTCACTGCACATCGGGTATGTGTATGTGACAAATAAACTTGACATGACTTGACTTGACTTTCAAAATTATGATTTTACTGTTCCCATGTTTCTGCCTTTGGTTCAGGCAGTTACTTTCTGCAAATGATCACAGCACCTTCAGTAACACACACACACACACACACACACACACACACACACACACACACACACACACACACACGCACGCACACACACACACACACACACACACACACACACAAAACAAACAACAGTAGTGCAATAATAACAATAAAAATCTATTGTAGTTCAGAGCTTATTTTAATAGCCTGATGGCTGTAGGGAACGAGCTGTTCCTGAACCTGGACATTACAGTTTTCAGGCTCCTGTACGTTCTTCCCGATGGCAGGAGTGAAATGAGTGTATGGCCGAGGTGGTGTGGTTCTCTGGTGATGCTGGCTGCCTTTTTGAGGCAGCGACTCTGGTAAATCCCTTTGATGGTGGGGAGGTCAGAGCCGGTGATGGACTGGGCAGTGTTCACAACATTTTACAGTCTTTTCCACTCCTGGACATTCAAGTTACCGAACCAGGCCATGATGCAACCTGTCAATATGCTCCAACCAATAACCAGTCAATACCAGATCAAATCTACATATTGCTATACATTTAGAAACCAGGAATTGCAGATGCTTGTTTACCAAGGAAAGACATAAAATACTAGATAAACTCAGCGGGTTAGGCAGCATCCCTGGAGAACATGGATGGGTGACGTTTCGGGTTGGGACCCTTGTTCAGAATGTAAATTGCTTTTCACCATCTCTTTCGCAAATTTGACCAATGTGCCTTGAACACTGATTTTCTTATTTTACTATATTTACTCAATCCAACTGGGAATTGGCTGAATAGAAAATTTATAAAACAAGTTACACTAAGCAGGATAGGAGGAGACTCATATAGTGCCATGTTATTGCTGATGGTCTACTATAACCAAGTGATGAGGGTAAAGTTTAACCCATGGCTGGAAGTGAAGAAATGCGAGTTAAACAAGGGAGACTTTAGAGGGAATTCACACGCCGGAAGGGGGATGTCAGAGTCACACGCAGTGTGCCAGGAATGGGCCCGGTACTCAGGCCACCTTCATACTGCTAGCTCTCCTCACTCCCACAACCGGAAGTACACTACATGGTGCCAGCTCACTGGCGGAAGTTGGAGGGGGGTGGGGGGGGGAGGAAGAGGATGGTGTCCAGTATTGCTGATGGTCTACTATAACCAAGCGAGGGGGGTAAAGTTTAACCCAAGGCTGGAAGTGAAGAAATGCGGGTTAAACAAGGAGAATTGAGAGGGGGGGGGGGTGGGCAGTACAGCGGGAGCCTCTGTCTGTCATGCTTTGTAGATGTCGGTAAATCCGCTTTGTAGATGTCGGTAAGTGGATGAGGGTTTACTGTAGTCCCTTTCTGTGCCATAATTGCAATGGAAAGATGGAGAATGGTAATTTACTCTCCTCTGTTCAAAATGCAATTTGAAGATGAAATTTGCTACTCCCTCAACGTGTAAAGCTGGTTTGGCTCACCTTTTTAATTCTAAATGCCCTATTTGTGAAATTTTCAAGGTGCATGTTGAAAGCCCTCTTTCCCTGAAATTTAATCCTGTTAAGTTAAAGTTTTTCCCAAAGTGGAATAAAAATAAATGAATAGTTCTGCATTCTGAGTCAGAATTATTTGGAGCACCAAAGCAAAGCTTTGATTATACATTCTGAAATTAGTGATTCTATGTTTTCTTTAGTCTTAATGCTGACCTAAACTTTATTTGAAAGTGTTAGATTTTTTTAAATCCTGGACAGTGAATTGAAATATTTCCAAACATATATCTGAATTCTATTATTCTTTTCGTAGGTGGAATATCTGCTGAAGAAGATCTGTACAGAAATGAGTGTGGAATGGAACATGGGAGAGTTGGATGAATTCTTCTCTCAGGAGAAATTCCAGGAGAATGGAATCACAGTCTGGGTGTTTCTGGAATGGGTGAACTCTGGCAGATTTACCAGGGGAATAGAAAGAGAAACACTCACTATGGCAGTGGAGGAAGTCTATCAAGAAATTATTGAGGATGTGCTTAAACAGGCATGTATTTTCAAGTAAACATTGGAATTATTTACTTTTATCGCAATTCTTCCCCACATTATGTTCTTCCTTGAGTCGAGTTGTAGAGTTTCCCGGGTGTGTGCGTGAGGTAGCTTATGTCTTTGAATACAGGTCTGTGCACAGTATGGGTAAAAGGTTAATTTATTGCAGCAATCTGGCTGGAAATTGATTCAACCCTTTGTAATTTTGTACTCCTGAACTGGGACATCGGAGAGCACATGGTTGGAGGCTAGTGGTAGGGTTGGTAGCTAGAGATTGGAGCTCATTGAGGGGGAATGAGATGGGGGTCAGAGGGTGGTTGCGAGATATCAAGCCTGGGTTGTGTGTTTGTACCAATGGAAGGGATTGAGGAATGGTATGGGTGGGACTGTGTTCTGAAAGCAGGTCATTCAGAAAGGTGGGTGTGGTTGCTGGATATATGATTGGGATAAGGGGTTGAATGAGTGCTTTGACTCCATCAGGAAATTTCTGGGCCAGGTATCAACTTCTCTTGATGGAAGCTGTCAGGAGTGGAAATCAGTTCAGTGGGCCTTGCTTTCAATGGTCAAAAGCTCATGAGTAGAAAGTTCTGCATCCAATTCTCGAGTGTGATAAGATTAATAATATAACCATAAATAAAATTTGATTTAAAGGAATTGAAGGAAATAGGGACTTCTATTGCTTTGAATAATATTGAAGCAGAAAATACTGGGAATATATTTATAAAAATTGTTGGTGATATGGGTGAGATTGTGTCTTATTTTTATTCTGCCCAGATGTAAATCTTTAGCTTGGAAAATGGTTTATTCTTTCTAATAAACTAGCCACATGCAACATAAATAGTCATAATAGATCAGTTTCATAAGTATTGTTTTTTTTAATGTTTATTTAAAAAAAAAATTTTTAAATTAATTACAGTGCATATAACAACAACAGTAAACCCCATCCCTCCCCTTCCCTACATAATCATGAAAACAAACAAAAACAAACAAATAAATAAATTTTAAAAAAACATAACTACAATGTGACAAAAAAGACAAAAGCACAAAAACATGAGTCAAGGTAATTTTCACAAGTCAAATATTTCAGTATTTTCACTGCTGGATTCAAAGAAAGTACAAAAGCATGTGGCATTGAGGGAATAGTTTTATTTTAAGAAGTATTGTTGATTTGCTTTGATTTTTGATTTGATTGTTACGCCAGGGTTACTTGTGGAAGAAGGGGCAATTGAGGCGAAATTGGACGGAGCGGTGGTTCATTCTCAAACCGAGCATCCTGTCCTACTATGTGAGTGAAGATCGGAAGGAAAGGAAAGGCAGTATCCCTTTGGACAGGAACTGCTGTGTCGAGGTAGACTCAATTAACCAACAATCTGATAAATATACCTGATAATATGTCTGATAATTTCATGTTTTGTGAAGTATGCCTAGATATTATCCTATTATAATAAACTTTTGCTTTCCACGTCTAAGGTTCTAACAGAACGAGATGGCAAAAGATGCATGTTCTGTGTAAAGACTCCATCAAGGACGTATGAGATGTGTGCGTCAGACACAAAACAGCGACAGGAATGGACAACAGGTAGGACAATGTGAAAGTGTGGGTGCACCTTGCTGTGCCAAAGCTAATCTTGTCTGTTCTTATTGAAGTCAAGTTTGAACTGTGGAAATGCTAGAAATTTGACAGTGACGACATTTGCACATCAAGTATTACCTGATAATAATTTGGAGTCTTGTACTAGAAGTACTGGCCTTCACTGGGTTACGAATGCCTGACCTATGGATACCCCTACATATGAAGGAATTTCCATAACATTATTACCATATAAAGAAATTGTTGTGTACTTTCTGACTTATGGACAACATTAAATTAGTATGGTCCATGAAAGCAGAACCCGTTTGTTACCCGAGGATGGCCTGTACACTCAGATTTGACGTTTCTGAGGTTATTTGGCTATGGTACTGTTTTTATTGCATGCTATTTTTCTCACAAAACATTTCAATATTGCTGTCAGCAGAATCGAAGAATCGTAGAAGAATTGTTGCCAGTGTCCTAAATCAGGAAGCAGCAAGAATTAATCAAGATTCTGCTTCTTCATTGCTTTTAACAAATGGGCCTGCTTGAATAATACACAGAGAACAAAGACAGCATAGAACAGTATAACATAGGAGCGAGCCCTTTGGTCCATGATGTCTATGCCAAACATCATGGCAAATTCAACTAATTCCTTTTAAACTAATTTGATATTCCTCCCTTTCCTGCATATCCATGTTCCTAATGAAAAGCCTCTTAAATGCCACTATCGTATCTGCCTCCATCAACTTCCCTGACAGTGTGTCCAGGCACCCAGCATCTCTGTGTAGAAAAAGAAAATAGCCCCGCACATCTCGTTTAAACTTTCCCCCTCTGACGTTAAACCAATGCCCTCTTTGACAATTCCACCCTGGGGAAAATGGTTCTTACTGTCTACTCTATCTGTGCCTCTCATATTTTTCTACATTTCTATCAGGTCTCCACTCAGCTTCTGATGCTCCAGAGAAAACAATCCGACTTCTCCTTGTAGCTAATAGCCTCTAATCCAGGCAGCTTTATGGTAAATCTCTTCTGCACCATCTCCAGAGCGTCCACATTCTTCCTGTAATGGGGCGACCAGAACTCTACACAATTCCCCAAATGCAGCTTAATCAAACTCCAATAAAGGTGTAACATGACTTCCTGACTCAATGCCCCAACCGATGAAGGCAAGCATACAATATGCCTTCTTTACCACTGTCTATTTGTGTTGCCACTTTTAGGTAGTTGTGCACTTGAACTGTAAGGGGAGAAGGCAGGAACGGGGTACTGGTTGTGAATGATCAGCCATGATCACATTGAATGGAGCTGCTGGCTCGAAGGGCCGAATGGCCTACTCCACCTATTGTCTATTGTAAGATCCCTCTGTACCTCAGTGCTGTTGAAGGTCTTGCCATTAACTACAGTATATTCGACCTCCCAAAGTGCAACACCTCCGACTTTCTCAGATTGAATTCTAGGCAACTCGTGGAATTTACCAGGCTAATTCAAGGTATAAGAGGTTGTCCCATCAAGAGACACAGGACAGCTTAGATTTGTGTTCTTTTGTGTTTAGAATAATCAGAGGTGACTTCAAAGGCTCCTAAACTAATCTATAGCTTGCTGCACCCTTTCACTGCCTTTCTCATAGCCCGACCAGTATTGATATCATCTGCAAACTTATTAACCAACCCAACACATTTATGTTCAAGTTATTTACATATATCCCAAACAACAGAGGTCCCAGCATTGATCCCTGTGGAACACCTCTGAACATTGATCTCCAGCCAGAATAACATCCTTTCCCCACAACCCTCTCAGTCTTCTGAGAGTAAGCAAGTTCTGAATCCAAATGACCAGGTTGCTGTCGATCCGGTGCATCTTAATCGTCTGGCTCAGCCTACCACGACGAATTTTATTCAATTCCTCACTAAAATCCATGTAGACAACGTCCATTGCTCTATCCTCGTCAATCACCTTCATCACCTCCTCAAAAAAACTCTATCAAGTTAATAAGACATGACCTACTGCGGTCAACGGCATATCGACACACACGAGGAACAATTTACACTTATACCAAGCCAATTAACCTACAAACCTGTACGTCTTTAGAATGTGGGAGGAAACTGAAGATCTCGGAGAAAGGTCACAGGGAGAATGTCACGCAGGTCACAGGGAGAATGTACAAACGCCGTACCAACAGCACCCATAGTCGGGGTCGAACCCGGGTCTCTGACGCTGCAAGCGCTATGAGGCCTGAGAGTTGTGATCACTGTTCCCAAAATAATTTCCCATTGAAATGTCAGTCACCTGGTTAGGTTCATTTCCTATTAAGGGCCAGTATGTTTCTGCAATGGACACAACATCACAGTTCCATGCATTGATCCAAACTCTAAATTCATCCGCCTTACCCATAATACTTGCATTGAAATAAACACACTTGCATTGAAATAATCAGCCCATCAGTCTCATCGTGTTCATCAGCCTGTCCTTCCTTTCAGACTTGTCACAACCTCTACCTTCCCATCCATCCTTCCACTGGCTGATCTGTTGCTCTGGTTACCACCTCCATGCAATTCTAGTTTAAACCCTCCAAAGTAGTACCAGCAAACACCCCTGCAAGGATATCAGTTCCCCTCTTGTTCAGAGCAAACTATCCGTCGTACAGATCCCACCTGCCCTGGAAGAGAGCCCAATAATCCATATATCTGAAGTTCTATCTCCTCCACCTGCTCCTTGGCCACATATTGAACTGCACGCTTCCTGTTCCTTGTCTCACTAGCTCATGGCACCGGTAGTAATCCTGACTTAACAACCATGGAGGTCCTGTATTTTTAACTTCCCTACCCAACTCTCTAAGTTATATATAGCATAATAATACAACCAGCACATTCCAGAAAAGAAACGGACCAAAGATAGTAAGGGAATCTTGCATGATCAGAGAAGTCTTAAATTTGGTCTAAAAAAAGGGACTAAGGTTTTTGCAGGACCTTACCTCACTTCCGACCTATGTCAGTGGTTCCAATGTCTTAAGTCTCGGGTCAAATTTATTGAAGTGAACATGTACAGTGAGGTACAGGTACAATGAAAATCTGTCTTGCAGTAGCATCACAAGCACAGATTCAGACATTCAAAAAACATAACATAAGAAAACATAAAACCATAAATTATACACAACACACGAAAACATAAATTATATATTTTTACCATGACCTCCAGCTGCTCTCCGTCTTTCAGAATGTCTTGTGCCAACTTGGAGACATGCTTAACCCTGGTACTAGTGAGCAGCCTACAATCCTGGGATCTCACTTGTGGCCACAGAAACACCTGTTTGTACCCCTGATTAGTGTCCCCTATCACTGTAGCTCATCTAGACATAGACCTACCCTACTGTTTAACAAAGCTGTTCAACGAGATGTGGTGCCTCTGTTCAGGCTGCTGCTGTTATTTTCCCCTCCATAGAAACATAAAAAGTAGGTGCAGGAGTAGGCCATTCGGTCTTTCGAGCCAGCACCGCCATTCAACATGATCATGGCTGATCACCCAGAATTAGTACCCTGTTCCTGCTTTTTCTTCATATTCCTTGATTCCATTGGCCCTAAAGAGCTATTATCTAACTCTCTCTTGGAAAACATCCAGTGAATTGGCCTCCACTGCTTTCTGTGGCAGAAAATTGCACAGATTCACAACTCTCTGGGTGAAAAAGTTTTTCCTCATCTCAGTCCGAAATGGCCTACCCCTTATTCTTAATAACAGTATCCAAAAATTAGTTTAACAGGAAGATAGCCACAGGAGACTATCTCCTGGTGATCCTCCAAATATCTGGCATAATCCGTCCTGAAACTTCATTCTGCCTCCTGCCTCCTGCCTCCATGTGTCTAACTGCTGTTCCAACTGATCCACGCGGTCTGAGAGGAGCTGAAGCTGGATACTCTTCCTGCAGACATAGTCGTCAAGGACACTTAACTGCTCCCCGATATCCCACATCTGACAGGAGGAGTACACAACTCCAATGACGGCCACAACTGCCCCCTTCATAAACACTAAAAAGTAAATCTCGCAGACCTAACCAGAAGAATAATTTAAACCTCCTACATTATTTTCTACTCGCCATCTTCTCTGAAGCCCAAGTATTCTCCAAACCCTGCACTTTGACCTCCCACCTGAAAACAGCCCCCTTCGAAAATCATTTGGAATGGCATTTGGCTTGGTGCTGATTTTCACTCTTCCTCGTCATTCATTGGTGGTGTGGTAAATCATCAAAATGATTAGTGCAGATACTTATTGGGGCGGATGCATTGACAGAAGGCCGCTCTTGGGCAATTCATGAAAAATGGAGGATGGAATAGCAGAAGCCTGGGGAGAAAGATGTGATTTTCCTTTTGGAATTTAGGGTCTGACCATGTAATCTTGTTTATTTTGATTTCTACATTCAGCCATTCAGACAGCAATACGGTTACAGGCAGAGGGAAAGAAATCATTACACAAGGACTTAAAACAGAAAAGACGTGAACAACGAGAGCTTCAGGAGAAACGAAGAGCAGCAAAAGAGGAAGAACTTCAGAGACTCAAACAGCTTCAGGAGGAAAAGGAAAGAAAATTGCAAGAATTGGAATTACTTAAGGAGGTAATGGAAAATAAAATACTGGTAATGTAATTATGTGATGAAGAGCAAGAATAGAACATAGAAATAGTACAGCACACTAACAGGTCCTTTAGCCTATGATAGACACAAAAGCTGGACTAACTCAGCGGGTCAGACAGCATCCCTGCAGAAAAGAAATGGGTGACGTTTCGGGTCGAGACCCTTCTTCAGACCAGACTGCAGGTCCTTTAGCCTCTAATGTCCATGCCAAACATGATGCCAAATTAAACTAATCTCCTCTGCCTGCACGTGATCCACATCCCTTCATTCTCTGCATATTCATGTGGCCATTTAAAAGCCTTTTGAATGCCACTATTGTATCTGCCTATACCACCACCCAATGCAGACATTCCAGACCCACCACTCTCCTTGTAATAAAAAAATTGCCCCGTACATCTTTAAACTTTGCCCTTCTCACCTTAAAGCTACGCTGTCTTGTCCTTGATATTTCCACCCGGGGATAAAAGGTTCTGACCGTCCGGGAATGAATCTGGCACAACTACTCTGCAAATACAATTATGATGACACGAGACTGCAGATGCTGGTTTATATCAAAGGTAGACACAAAGTGTTGGAGTAACTCAGCGAGTCAGGTAGCATCTCTGATAGTCAAGATTGACATCCCAGCCATAATGCCTAATTTAATAATAATTATGTGATACTATGATATTTGGTCAATAATATATGTCGGTGCAATGGAAGCTCATTTTACTGAAATCCTGATTATTATGATTTAGGTTTTTTGACTTTCTGTTTTAATCAATCTATTGAAACCATACAAACACAGTGTAGGCAATTTCCGTTGGTGAGGAAGCTATAAGTATGCTTATGTTTTAGGTAACAGTACATCTAGTAAAGCCTTCTCTAAGTTAGTAAAAAACATAGGATAAAAGAAGCATTAATATATTTATGTTAAAATCTATGAGTCCGTTTTCCAAGCGTGTCTGCATTCTAAAGGCATATTTTGCTGTGACAGGGAAATTCTTGGATCGACTTGGAAGATTAAAAATCTATATTTTCCAGTGAATTATTTGTGTGCAGGGAACAACAGCTACAATTGGGCACTGTCCTTATTCATATTGTGGTGTTTAATTAGCTTTGTAAGAACTGCCTCAGTGGGTATACCCAGTGAGTGTTTGAGCCACGTATACCAGGAAGGAAGCGAGTCTGGTTGTCCGGATTGCTGAATGAACTGATTTCTGTCCAATTGTCACCGGTGACTGGATTCATGGAGGAAAAGCTGGTTATGTGTGGAAGCTGGAGGACTTCCAACACTACTGCTTTCTTTGTAGCTTTTGACAATGTCAGGTCTCACAAGTGAAGTTATTTGAATGAAGCCGTGGAAGATATCTGGTGTCCAAACTGCAGAAAAAACCCAAAAGGTTAGCGATAAAATTGAAGGGAGAAATGCCAAACCTTTATTATTTAATAGATCTTCTATCTGTGGGTGTCATAGGTGGGGGAATGTGTGACCTTAACTTCAATTAAAAACAATTTGAAACTTTAAACAAGAAAAAAACATTTATGTCATTGTGAAATTGTGGAAACTCCATGTGTTTTTTAAATAACAGGGAGCCATTTTTTCCCCAAAATCCTCTTTAAAGCTTATTTCAAAACATTTAAAATTTTGTCTTGGCTTAGGTGTGGCCTTTTGTCTAAAGATATTGAAGCGCTGAGACCTGAGAATTTCACTTTATGCCACTGTTCATATGAATGCTTTTCTTTCTCCTTCAGCCCCTTCCCAGAGTATCCTTTCTTCCTCGGAAGCAGGAATAGATTGTTGACACAGCACCAGAGACTTGGGTTCGAACCCGACCTCGGGTGCTGTCTCTGTGGAGTTTGCATGTTTTCCCTGTGTCTGCACGTGTTTCCTCCAGTGCTCTGGTTACTTCCCACATCCCAAAGACGTGTGGGTTTACTGGCTTCTTGGCCTCTGTAAATTGCCCCTCTTGTGGGGAGTGTGGAATCACATAGAAATAGAGTGGACAGTGTGGATCATAGTGCTTTGAAACATTTTAATGAGTTTACTATTTGTCCTTTGTAATGGATTGAAGCTGATCTTTTTTTAATCCTCCTCTTCACTCCAGGCTCAGAGACAGGCAGAAACACTGTTAAAGGAAGAGAATCAGCGAAGAAAACAACAGCATGAAGAAATGCAAACGGCGCTAGAGATACAGCTTCGACAAGCTGAACAGGTTGGGGCCCAAACAGATGAGATCGGTTTCGAGAATTGGTAACTGTGGAAACTATAGACGGTTGTCTGTCATAGCCTCTCCCTGTGATGCTACTTGGGTCTGGTTCCTCAGTTTGCATTTTGGATCCTAGTCAGTCATCCACAATGGTTATTTATTGATCAATTATTTCTGTGCTATTTTTTTACCTGCTAACATAGATTTACTTTCACAGTTTTTTCCTGTTTCATTCTGCTGTGAGAATTTTTATTTTCATCTTTCTGATCTTTCTGGTGCCGATAAAATGGAAAATTGCTCAGCTTGTTTCATAGCCACAAAGCTGCTACCTGATGAGAACATTTGGAGGAACTGATTGCTGGAATGCTATTTAGAGGTAGAGGAGTGGGACAGAATAATAAGTTGGGAGAAAGGTTAATGTGGCCATTGGCCTCTTCATGACTGATGAGAGGACAGGTTTCACTGGATTTCGGTCAGAAGATGGAAAGACCTATGAATGGGTAGAGATGTAGAGAAGGGATTTGATAAGACTAAGGAGGGATTTATAGATGAGAGTGGGAACTCTTCATTCAATAGATTGGGTCATTTATAGTTATTGAAGACATAAAGACTGTGAGACCAGAGAGAAGCTGTCTGGACATAACAATAGTACATATGAGACTATCAGTGATAATTACTGGAGTGCATATGAGACTATCAATGATAATTACTGGATTTAGTTACTGGATTTAGAGGTCAGTAATCTTGCTTAGCATGTGGGACCTGACAATCAGCTTACAGTCATCAGGACAATGGCATTTCACACCATTTGCTTCACTTCAAGTGAGTTGTAGAAATGGAGGAAGTTGTTGGCAAGTTTCTTGGGAGGAACCAGATAAATTCATTGTGTTTACTTGGTGGGGATCCTAGAATGTCCATGACATGGTTTCAATTAGCAGCTCAGCAATTTAAACACAGATGTGCTTTTGAAAGAAACTGATACAAAGCGAAACTAAATGTCAAGAGCCTGCAGATGCATAATAAAGCATGCTGCAAAGTGGCTTTGATAAGGGCATCAAGGAGAAGGGAGAGACCTCTGGTGGAGTGTTGGAGAAAGAGTTATTCCTGAGAAATAAAACTTTTATTTAATTCATAAAAGTATATATTGTTGTTTGAGTCGCATTGATCAAGATGTATGGGTTTTATTTGCAGGGAATGTAGCCCACATCAGCACTGTGACATAAGAAGAGTAGTATTATACCTCTACTAAGTTATTCAGTACATGCCTCAGAGATGTACTTTCCTACTTATTGCATGAATCTCCCAGAAACTTGCCTGGGTAAAATTGTGCACAATTTTGGGTTGATGGTTTTAAGTAAATGGTGTTAGGAACAGGAATGAGATTACAGCGAACTGTTGGGAAATTTTCATTCCGTCAATCAAGTGCAATATTTGGGATTGGATCTCAGATGAAAGACTCAGTAACCCAGAGCTACGTGCAACTTTTGGTTGTTGGCTTATTTAATGACCAAGTTTCTTCTTCAGGCTCGAGCCAGCATGCAAGCAGAGATGGAATTAAAGGAGGCAGAGGCAGACCGTCAGAAAAAGCGGATTCAAGAACTGGAGGAGTTGCAGAAAAGTTTAGAGGAAGCTCTTTTTGCTGAAGTATCTGCTCGGCAGGAAGAGGAAACAAAGAGATATGCACAGACCAAGTAAGAGGAATATACAGATGTACTAAAGCCATCTTTAAATTAAATACAACATGAGAAAACAGGAAACTGTTTGCCAATTAGCTTAACATCTGTCATAGGGAATATTCTAAAAACTGGTTTTAAAGACATTATAGTGGGGCACAGAAAAATTCAGTCATCAGGCAGGACAATGTGATTTTATGAATGAAAATCATGTGTATCCAATTAATTGGAATTCACTGAAAAAGTAATATGCTGTGGGTATATGGTATCGGGGAAACTGGTGGAGGTATTGTATTTGGATTTTCAGAAGACTGGAAAAGATTACCATGGAAAATAAAAGCTCTCCAGGTATAATGTAACATATTGAGTGGACAACACTCTGCCATATCAGGAAATAAGCATGAATGAGTATTTTTCTGATTGCAAAATGTAAGGAATGGCACACCGCAGTGGTTGGTGCTGAAGCCTCAGCTTACTGCAATTATTTTTTAAAGAAAAGAGTTGGATGAAGGAAGTGAAGGTATAGTTGCTAAATTTTGTTGACGAAACAATGATAAGTAGGAAAGTAAGTTGGACATGAGGAGGCTTCAGAAGGATATTGATAAAGTTAAGTGAGTGGGTAAAGATCTGGCACAGGGAGTATAATGTGGAAAAATGTAACGTTGTCCATTTTGCCAGAAAGTACATAAGAACCGTCAAGTATTAGTTGAGAGAGAATACAGATCTCTGATATGCAGACATATCTGGGTGTTCCAGTGCATACAAAAGGCTAGTATGCAGATTTGTGAAGTAAACAGGACTACTCTTAATGTTTAAGTTCATACGCATGTACATGATGGGATAAATTGATACTTGATTAATCTGTGATTCCTTTGTAATGGCCAACCTGCTAATTTAGCTGTTGCATCTTGGGAGAAAAAAAAAATAAGGAATCTGATAAAACCATGAGTACTTAGACTAATCAGACTTTCATGTTTTCTCTGCCAAAAAGACTTGCTCCTCACAGAAGCTCAGGGTTTACAAAACCTAAGCCGAACATCACTTCAGCACGACTTTCTGAATTTTCTGTCTTTGAAAATATCCGATCCTAATTGTATTCTTGGCCTTCACCCAGCTTTGACAATTTCATAAATATCTCACAGGAAAATCGCTGCTTAATTATTTGATGATAGTAGTGTTAATCGTGGTGGAATTTTTTACAGAGAATGTAATGGTCCTGAGCACACAATAATTGCCAATCTATAGTTTGAGATATTCCACTTCTTGAATATTCTTAAATCACTTGGTCCCTGCATGCACATGCTTCTGTTTAATGAAACTGGTTGGATCGCTTAACACTGTTGACATTGTTTTACATGCATTAACATGTCAGCAATGGTGTTATTGTATGACTCTGCTGTTCCAGTGTTAAATAAACACTGCACCAGCAAAACACATCCATTCATAGAGCCTGATGTAGAATTACATAATTCATTGTACACTTGTATTATTGATTCTTCAGAGCTTTAATTTAATCATTAAAAGTTTAGAAGGATGAAGGAGAACCTCATTGAAACTTACCGAATAGTGAAAGACCTAGATAGAGTGGATGTGGAGAAGATGTTTCCACTAGTAGGAGTATTTGGGACCAGAGGGTATATCCTCAGAATAAATCGACGTACCTTTAGGAAGTTGCAGGGTGACATGAACGGGTTGAGTGAATGGGCAGATGCATGGCAGATGCAGTATAATGTAGATAAATGTGAGGTTATCCACTCTGGTGGCAAGAACAAGGAGGCAATTATCTCAATGGTGTCAGATTAGGAAAAAGGGAAGTGCAATGAGACCTGGTTGTCCTTGCACACCAGTCACTGAAAGTACAGCAGGCAGTAAAGAAAGCTGATGGCATGTTGGCCTTCATAACAAGAGGATTTGAGTGTAGGAGTAAAGAGGTCCTTCTGCAGTTGTACAGGGCCCTAGTGAAACCACATCGGGAGTAATGTGTACAGTTTTGGTCTCCTAATTCGAGGAAGGACATCCTTGCTATGGAGGCAGTGCAACGTAGGTTCACGAGGTTAATCCCCTGGGGATGGTGGAACTGTCATATGAGGAAAGATTGGAAAGACTGGGCTTGTATTCACTGGAATTTAGAAGGATGAGAGGGGATCTTATAGAAACGTATAAAATTATAAAAGGACTGGACAAGCTAGATGCAGGAAGAATGTTCCCAATGTTGGAGTCCAGAACCAGGGGCCATTTAAAACTGAGATGAGAAAAAACTTTTTCACCCAGAAAGTTGTGAATTTATGGAATTCTCTTCCACAGAAGGCAGTGGAGGCCAATTCACTGGATGAATTTAAAAGAGAGTTAGAGCTCTCGGGGCTAGCGGAATCAAGGGATATGGGGAGAAGGCAGGCACGGTTACTGATTGTGGATGATCAGCCATGATCACCATGAATGGCGGTGCTGGCGCAAAGGGCCAAATGGCCTCCTCCTGCACCAGGGGCGTAGCTAGGTTCTAAAGTTAGAGGGAGCGAGCACATAAAAAAAGGAGCCATGACACATACCAAATAATTTAAAACTCATTATACATTTATATTTTGTGTTTAGAATCGAAACACAAGGAAGATACAGTTTTAAAGGAAGTACATAAATATTATTTTGTATTTAAAATCAAAACACAATAAAAAAGTTTTACAGTAAGCTCATAAATCTCAAAACATAATAAAAACGTGTGTTATTTAATTATTTTAATTTTAAACGTAAAATGAAAACAAAACGAAGCAATGTGAAAAATGTATGAAGAAATTACAACAGTCTCTTTCGTCAAGGCTTCATTCTAGCAAAGTTATCTATTACTTTATTATAATCCACCTCAGTAGCCAACTCTCTTTCAATGGAGAGCAAAGCTAAACCAGACAATCTATCCTCGCCCATTGTAGAACAAAGGTAGGACTTTATGTGTCTCAGCCGACTAAAGGATCGTTCCGCAACTGCGCTAGTTATTGGTACGGTCAGAATTTTTTTTTAATCTCACCATCCAGAATTCTTTGTAGAGCAACTACTAGTGCTGATAAATTCTGCAAGACTGCCTCTACTGCTGACTCTCTGGACGCCCATCTAGTATCACAAAGTTTCTTTAGAGTCAGTGCGAAAGATTTGATCTGATTGCGTTGTTCTTCTTTTAGTACTGAAAGACGAGGTAAACTGCCAGTCAGAGAGGAGGTTATGACGTCACAGTTTGTTTTGGTTCCCCAGATGCCAGCGGCCAACAACGCATCACAGGAGAATGAGCAGACAGTTCAAAACACTGGGAGGTTGGTCAAATAAAGTAATGACTCCAGAAAGTTCTTCCAAGGCCAGGCGATAAAAAAACAATTAAAAATAATGAGATTCGACTTTTATTGCACAAGTGAACCAAAGAGTTAAAAAAATGTTGAAAAGGTGCCACTTTTCAAAAATGTGCTCAAGGGGAGCGGTCGCTCCCCTTGCTCCCCCATTACCTACGCCACTGTCCTGCACCTATTTTCTATGTTTCCAAAGGAGATGAGGAGGAATTTCTTTAGTCAGAGGGTGGTAAATCCGTGGAATTCATTGCTACAGGCAGCTGTGGAGGCCAACAGTGGGTATTTTTAAGGCGGAGATTGGCAGATTCTTGATTAGTAAGAGTGTCAAAGGTAATAGGGAGAAGGCAGGAGAATGGGGTTGAGAGGGAGAGATAGATCAGAATGGCAGAGTAGGCTCGATGGGCTGAATGGCCTAGTTCAGCTCCTATGGTTTAGGAAACATGCAGGTACAGCAGGCAGTGAAGAAAGCCAATGGAATGTTGGCCTTCATAACAAGAGAAGTTGAGTATAGGAGCAAAGAGGTCCTTCTGCTGTTGTACAGGGCCCTAGTGAGACTGCACCTGGAGTACTGTGTGCAGTTTTGGTCTCCAAATTTGAGGATGGATATTCTTGCTATTGAGGGCGTGCAGTGTAGGTTTACTAGGTTAATTCCCGGAATGGCGGGACTGTTATATGTTGAAAGACTGGAGCGACTAGGCTTGTATACACTGGAATTTAGAAAGATGAGAGGTGATCTTATCGAAACGTATAAGATTATTAAGGGGTTGGACACATTAGAGGCAGGAAACATGTTCCCAATGTTGGGGGGGGTCCAGAACAAGGGGCCACAGTTTAAGAATAAGGGGTAGTCCATTTAGAACTGAGATGAGGAAAAACTTTTTCAGTCAGAGAGTTGTGAATCTGTGGAATTTTCTGCCTCAGAAGGCTGTGGAGGCCAATTCTCTGAATGCATTCAAGAGAGAGCTAGATAGAGCTCTTAAGGATAGCGGAGTCAGGGGGTATGGGGAGAAGGCAGGAACGGGGTACTGATTGAGAATTATCAGCCATGATCACATTGAATGGCGGTGCTGGCTCGAAGGGCCGAATGGCCTCCTCCTGCACCTATTGTCTATTGAACAGATCTCAATATAAATTGAAACTTTTGTAGGCTTCAATGTCCGTGGGCCCATCTTTATTAAACCTATATTGACCCTTGTTTGAATTCCATATCTTGCGAAGCCTAAGATATATCAATAATCTGATCCCATGTTCTTGCTATTACCTATACTACCAGTCTGCAGAAGGTTGAAACATTGTCTGACCATTTCCCTCCTCAGATGTTCCCTGCTCTACTGAGATCCTCCAGCAGTTTGTTTTTTACTCAATATTCCAGGAACAGACATTTTTTTAAACTCTAGGTTTATTTTTGACTGGCTACTTTCTGTCTAGTTTAAAGTGGCCACTGCTGTTATATGGTCTGCTTTAGAACATACAAAGTACTGGAGTAACTCAGCAGGTCAGCCAGGTATGGATAGGCTCTGTTTCGGGTTGGGTCCCTTCTTCAGACATTGTTGCTTCTTGGATATTGTGCAATATTTTTGTTCAACTCTCCACTTAAGCCTTTCTCCAGTTGGCTGTAAAATGCAAATACAAGAGGAAGGTGCAGTCTATTCCCAGCCCATAAAAGCTGTCTCAATCCATCGATAGAATGAAAAGCTTTTGTTTGCGTGTCAAAGAAAAGGCTCTACATGAAATCAATCTACAGTGCGCAGGTAAAGGATGAAGGGTACAACATTTTGTGCAAAGATAGAACATTGAAATCCGATTAAAGATAGTTCAAAGGTCTCCAATGAGGCAGATGGTAGATGCTCTCTGGCTAATGAGAGGACTGTTCAGTAGCCTGATAACAGCTGGGAAGAAACTGTTTCTGAATCTGGCGGTAGGTTTTTTCAAACTTCTGTACCTCTTGTTTGATGGGAGAAGGGAGAAGAGGGAATGTCCCTGGTGAGATTGGTCTCCTGTCCTTCTGTTCACTTCATTTCACTATCATTCATTCTCTCAAATTTTATACATCGTCCTCTAAAGTGTTTCTATGATATTGCCCTCAATTACTCCATTTGTTAGCAAGTTCTGCAGCTTCTTCAATCTGCTTAATAAAGGCGGTACATGACAGAAGTATAACTTTTGGTTATTATATGAAAAAAATACAAAGCCCAAAACCGATGATCACAGTGATACATATTATTATTGGTGTTACCATAAATTAGTACTTTTTCCACAGCTTTTCTTATCCAGCCACCAATAGATCAACCTGCTGTTTCGATGCGATTTTCTCTGATGAATAATTACTTAATTGGACCATGTGCTGGTCAGTCTTTAAAGTAACCACACTTTAAAAAATTTGAATTCCTCACGTAAACTGAACTTGAACTCATCTCCGTAATCTAAACCAAATATGACTACTTGAATTTGTGTGCTGTCCAGCTAATTGCTCCACTGAGACTAATTGTTCATGACCCTTCAGTGTTTTGGAACTGACTTTTCGTGCAGCTGTTTTGGGGTTTGGTTGTTTTTAAGAGCACAAATACAAATTCTCAGACTGAATAGATTTTCCACCATGTTAGTATGTGATATATTGAAAATGTATCAATTGGTAATCTGGTGGGTATTAATGAAAGGAGAAAATGAAAGAAGATAAGGAGACATAAGGTCATAAGGAATAGGAGTAGAATTAGACCATTCGGCCCATCAAGTCTACACCATTCAATCATGGCTGATCTATTTCTCCCTCCTAATCCCATTCTTCTGCCTTCTCCTGTACTAATCAAGAATCTATCTCTGCCTTAATAAACAGTCAATATCATCAACTCTATCACTTTTCTCTTTTTAAATATTTTTGTAACTTAATGTTAGAATGGGAAAATAAGACAAATACAAGGAGATGTGTTCGGAAGAGCGTTGTATATGATTTTAAATTCATCTATTTGAGGTTCGGGAGCAGGGTCAGGTTCTGTGTGTTGTACCTTCTGATCGGTTATAGACCACCTTAGAAACAATATGCAAGACATTAATATGACAAGTGGGGGTCAGGGAATAACATTTTGTAGTTGGAATGTCAAGGGAATCAATGAACCAATTAAGAGAGGTAAAGTTTTGGCACATCTAAATTTAATCAAAACTGATATAATATTTCTTCAAGAAACACATCTCAAGAAGGAATCTCAACATAGACTTAAAGCTAAGTGGATTGCTGAATCATATCACTCCTCCTTTTCCCACAAGTCTAGAGGAGTTGCAATACTAATTCGTAAAGGAATACCTTTTAAGAACTCCTCAACAATAGTGGATATTGATGGCAGATATATTATATTAGTTGGAGAATTAAATGGAGAAAAAGTGATTCTTCTTAATGTTTACGGGCCTAATTTTGATAACCCTATGTTCTTTAATAAAACATTTAATAAAATTCCTGAATTCACACAATATAAATTAATAATTGGAGGAGACTTCAATTGTACATTAGATCCATACTTAGATAGATCATCAATGCAAAAAAAAATAAAATCTCAATCAAGTGTATTTTTAAATTCATTTATTAATACCACTAATATTAAGGATGTCTGGAGAATAGAAAACCCAACTGGACGGGAATATTCATTTTACTCACCAGTACACAAAACATACTCAAGAATAGATTATTTTTTAGTTGACTCTACGTTTATTCCATTTATTTATAATTCAAAATACCATAACATTATAATTTCGGATCATGCACCTGTAACATTCATGATTAAATTAAATGGAATGTCCGAGAAACAAGCATATTGGAGATTTAACCCACAAATTTTGAACGAAAAGTCATCCCAGGAATATATTATTAAACAGATTCAAATATTTTTGGAGGTAAATGACAACCCTGACACACCTATTTCTCTTATGTGGGAAACGTTTAAAGCGTATGTTCGAGGTACATTAATTTCTGCTCAAGCATTTTATAATAAAGAGAACAGGATTAAGCAACATACATTGGAAAGTGAAATTAAACAACTAGATATAGAAAATGCGAGAATGCCATCTACTTTAAAACATAATAAAATTGCTGTATTGAAATATAAATTAAATAAAATGTATTCAGAACAAGTAATAAAACTTTATCAAAAAACAAAACAATTACATTTTGAATTTGGAGACAAACCACAAAAACTATTAGCTCGTCAATTACGAAAAATGGAAGGGGAAAAAATAATTCATAAAATTAGAACAGAGACAGGAGAATTATTAAAAATGCCCAAGGACATAAATGATAGATTTCTTCAATATTATCAGAACCTTTATTCAACTAAAACCGTAGCACAATCAGAAGGAATAGCAGACTTTTTAAAAAAATGTAATTTAAAAGGTTTAGATTCAAACGATAGAGAATTATTAGAAAGGGAGATTACGATAAAGGATATTGAGGAGTCTATTGGTTCTTTAAAAAACGGTAAAGCAGTAGGACCAGATGGTTTAGGCTCCGAATTTTATAAAAAATTCTATGATTTGCTTAGCCCACGTTTACATAGACTGTATGAGTATATATATACTCAACAGAAACTTCCAGATACTTTAAATGAATCTATAATAATACTGATTCCTAAAGCTGATAAAGATCCGGAAGACCCGGGATCATACAGAGCAATTGCACTTTTAAATACAGATCAAAAAATTTTAACTAAAATACTAGCGAATAGATTAAGTACGGTGATGAATAAATTAATACACCCTGACCAAACAGGCTTCATTCAGAAACGATACTCATACTATAATCTAAGAAGATTATTTAATATTATATATTCCAAGAGAATTATTAATGAAGATCTAGCAATAATCTCACTAGATGCGGAAAAAGCATTTGATCAGGTTGAATGGTCTTATTTATTTTTGGTGATGGAAAATATGCAGCTAGGGGAGAAATTCTGTACATGGATAAAACTGTTATATACAAATCCCACGGCTAGAATATTTACAAACCAAAGGTTGTCATCGAAATTTAGCCTAGCTAGAGGTTGTAGACAAGGATGCCCGTTATCCCCATTATTATTTGCGCTTGCTATTGAGCCACTGGCAGAAAGAGTTAGGGGGCATCCGGAAATACATGGATATAACACAAAGGACACAGAGAACAAAATTTCTCTATATGCTGATGACGTATTAATTTACATCACAAAACCAGAAATTAGTATTCCAAACTTATTAAAGCTAATAACCCAATTTGGATCACTTTCAGGATACAGAATAAATTGGAATAAAAGCGAAATTATGCCAATAAGGGAACATAACAAACAGATAATACAACAATTTCCATTTAAAATAGTAAATGAAAAATTTAAATATCTAGGTATCTATGTAACTAAGATATATACATCATTATTTAAAGCAAACTTCCCCCCGTTACTGAACAAACTACATAAGAATATTCAATACTGGAAAACACTCCCCATCTCAATGGTAGGCAAAATTAATGCCATAAAAATGATTTTTTTACCGCAAATATTATACCTTTTTCAGACAATTCCGATATATTTGACAAAAAACTTTTTTAAAAAATTGGACTCTATTGTTAATGATTTCATCTGGGATTATAAGAATCATAGGATAAATAAAAGACACTTGTGTAAATCAAAAATAAATGGAGGCCTGGCTTTACCCAATTTTTTGTTTTATTTCTGGGCAGTTAATATTAAAAATATGAATTTCTGGTTGGAAGAAATAGATCTTCAACCAGACTGGTTAAAAATGGAAAAGGAAGATTGTTTGCCTTTTGATATTGGTTCGATATTATTTGCCACGTCTAAATTAAACAAAAAAATTTATAGGGAAAACCCTATAATATTTAGTGCTATACGAATTTGGAAACAATTAAAAAAGACATTAAAACTAGATAATTTATCGCTTTTTCTTCCAATTGTGAATAATCCTTTGTTTAAGCCTTCATGGTTAGACCGGGGTTTTACACAGTGGAAGAATTATGGAATTAAAAATATGGGACAACTTTATAAGGAAGGCACCTTTCTGACATTTCAGGAGTTGCAACAGATTTATGGTCTTCGTGGAAATGATTATTTCAGATATCTTCAACTTAGAGATTACGTAAAGTCGAACTCCCAAAATTTTCAAATTAGAAATTCAGAAATTCTTGACGAATGTTGGAACAAACATCCTAATACAGAAAAATTAATATCTTATATATATAATATTTTATTAGACAGTGACATGCCTTCTACGGATTTATATAGACAAAAATGGGAAAAAGAATTAAATCAAGTAATAACGAAAGATACTTGGGAAGAAAGTTTGCAACATATAGATCAGTGTTCACTAAACGCCAGACATTCTCTAATACAATTTAAAGTATTACATAGGTTACATTATTCCAAAACAAAACTACATAAAATTTTCCAACATATTTCACCTAAATGTGATAAATGTCAACATTTAGAAGCTACATTATCTCATATGTTTGCAAACTGTATAAAAATTAAAAAATTTTGGGTAAATATTTTTAGTATAATATCTAAAATAACCAGCACACAATTGGACCCAGATCCAAAATTAATTATACTCGGAATATTAGAATTAGAATTAAATAAAACATTCAGAACAACACAAAAAAACTTTATTGATTATAGTTTAATAACAGGAAAAAAATTAATTCTAAAATTTTGGAAAGGCCCTACGGCCCCCACAATTAAAATGTGGATTATAGAAATGACGGAGACCTTAAACGTGGAAAGAATCAGATTTTCCCTGTTGGACAAACAGGAATTATTCATTGAAACATGGTCTCCTTTTATTGATTACTTAAAGGGTCAGAATAGTTCAGCACAGGAACCTGACTAGCACTCGGACTAAAGAACGAATGAAATGCTATACTTTGGAATGTACGAATATATCTCGAATGAAGTTTTTGTTATTTTAATAAATTTTTCCATTCTTCTTTAACTAATTTTTTCCTTATTTTTATTTATTTTTTTTTTTTTTTTTTTGTTTTTAGTTATTTTTTCTTTTAAATTGGTTTTTGTTTTTAGTTTTCTTCTCTCTCTTTTCTTTCTTCACTTCATCTACTTCGTTAGCTTTATTTAGTTTATATAAAATAAATTTAAAAAAAAGGGGTAAAAGGTATATAATAATAATTGACAATATTATCAATTCAAAAATGTATGACTGTAAAGATGTAAACAGGTTATGTACCTATCCCCAATAAAATTTTATTTAAAAAAAAAAAAAATAAATAAAATAAACAGTCAATATCCACTGAGATGGCCTCCACAGCCTTCTGTGGCAAAGGATTCCACAGATTCACCACCCTCGGACTAAAGACATTTCTCCTTCCTAAAAGAACGTCCTTTAATTCTGAGGCTATGACCTCTAGTCCTAGACTCTCCCACTAGTGAAATCATTCTCTCCACATCCACTCTATCCAAGCCTTGCACTATTCTGTATGTTTCAATTAGGTCCGTCCGTCCCCCTCATTCTTCTAAACTCCAGTGAGTACAGGCAAGTGTGGACAAACACTCATCATAAGTTAGCCTACTCCAGTGCTACCACCAGGAATTGTTCACATTTTACTGTACTGTCAGCTAAAGCCATTTATTTTATGTGCTGCGAAGTGTTACATTGGTCCAATGGAGCAGTAGTATTCTTGAAGCTTCTCAGTTCTCATGCTGGAAAGTTCACAACGGTTTAACCAGCTCCAAGCCCTATTTATTTCAATGGGGCATTTCAATTTTGAATAATGATGGGAGCTTATTTTATTATTTGATTGGTTTTAGTATTTTTTTATTGTTTTTTGTAGTAAGAGCATTTGGACATGTATTGTTTAAATATTACACATTTTAAAATATTTTGGATCTTTTGGACAGACCTAAAGTATATGTGCTTGTTTGTTTCTGTCATTTACATTCACAATTAATAGTACGGAGAGATGCGGTGGCTGATGAGGCTCTCCAGCTCAAAACCATTTTGTGAATCCCTGTTGGCTGTCTGAGCTGATGGTGCCTAATTTGTACTCTGAGACTCCACCAAAGGCTGCACTTGGAGCCACGCTGGGGCAAAACATGGCTTGGGGGCAAGTAGACAGCAATATTAGGGCAATGGAAGAACTGTCTCAAAATGCTCTCACTGCTTTGATATTCTGTTTCAAGTCTGGTTCACATATTTTGTCCCCCAGTGACCAAGCGGAATTGCAGAGGTTATTTTCCAGATTTCTTGTATACACCAAGGCAGCATGAAAATGTGCTTCTGAATTGCTGACATCGATGGTTTGTTTTGTATTAGCTTGCTGACTGAGGAGGAAGAGAAGATGAAAGAACTCATGCAGCTGAAGGACGAGCAGGAAGAGCTAATTATAAAAACCGAGAGAGAAAAGCAAGAGTTAAAAGAAGAGATGGTAAATAAAACTAGGATTTTGGAGGAGGCTCAGAAACAACTGGAGGAAGTGCGGGTCAACAGGCAGCGAGCAGACCAGGATGTGGTGGTACGTGTATTTCAGGACTCAAACAATAGTCATGGTTTATGAGATTAACAAGAGGCTCGTGCCAGATGTATTGTTAAAAGTGAAGGCAATACTTTCTAAATGTTGGACATTATTTGATAATAGTATATTGGAATTGAGGGGCAAACATTAACATGTGATTTTTATTGTATATTGTGTTCATCTATTTAAAGTTTAAGAATGCTGTAATCGTAGCCTACTTCACAGTAACACACAGCATTGAATTAGACCATTTGGCCTTTTTATCAATAGTGGCTCTTTTAGCAAACCACTCCCCAAACCCGCTTCTCTTTTCGTGTCAATTAGTCATCCAATCTTGTATGAATGCCTTAATTAAATCTGCCTCCACTGCTACCCTGGCAAAGCATTCCAGATCCGAACCACATGCAGCATACAAATGATACATTTGGTTCTTTTGCTAATTACCTGCATTCATTTCTACACCGAAGGAAACAATTCCTCTTGACCTTTGCAGTTTAAAATACCTCCCATCAGATCCTGCCACAGCTTACTCTTTTCCAAGGAAGGCCCAGCTTCTTCAATCCAATCCATATAACCATTGTCCTTCATCACTGTAATCGTTCCACTAAACTACTTCTACACCCTTCTGAGGTTTTCACATTTGTTTGGTGCCCAGAACTTTACATAATCCTCCAGTTACAACCAAACCAATATTTTACTGTAATTCATCGTTACTTCTTTGCGTTGGTACACTGTGGTTCTTTATTTCAAGATCGGGATTTCGTGTGTTTTACTAATTACATTCTTAACCTGCTGTGAGAATATCAAGGATTTATATGCATACAACTCAGATGGATCCTATCTGACTCTTTTTTTAATTGTGTCTCTCCCCTTTCTAGCTTTCTTCTCCGTGCCCCCCTCCCCCCCCCCCCCCCCCCCACACACACACACAATCAGTCTGAAGAAGACTGCAAGATTTGATTATCTGACAATATTTCTCCTTTTATAGGCTGCACAGCGAAAATTACATCAAGCAAGCTCACACGTTAAGCACTGGAATGTGCAGATGAACAGACTAATGCATCCAATTGCACCAGGAGGTAACCAGCAAGATTAAAATAAATAGTGCTTTTGGGGGGAAATGTTTGCCAAATTTACAATTTGTATGAGTTTAAAAATTTACATCAAAAAGTGCAAGCCCAAAATTATTATAACTCGCTGTCCTAATGGTGTAAGACCTTGCTGTCTTGGCATAGGCCATGATATCACAGAAGCTGGGTTTCTTCGAGAAGACAACTCTCACATCTGTGTTTAGCCAGAGGGATTGCTGATCACCTACCAAGTGCTGTGGGAGTGACTGTAGAAATTCCCGGTCAATGTCCTTAATGTGTGTCACAATGTGTTTCTGTCATTGTTGCAACAGTCAACTAGTTATTGTCTTCATGATTTGTCTGCAGACAATTTTAATGATTCCATTTAAAGTTTTGATTTAATTCATTTTGTCAGACTTGTCTCCTTCAGGCTGACCACCAAATCCAAACTTGTCAAAACGCTTTCAAACTTTATCTATTATATCAGTATAAACGTTGTAGCAATATTGGCTCCAATATATAACCACTTCCAACTACTTCTCTCAGTGGACCAACTCCTTTTAAATTACAGTTTGATTTTTGTTTCTGTTTTATCTGTGCTTATTTATCATGTTTAATTGTATTTGCTTTAAGGCAAAATACTTAAGATGCTTGAAATCTGAAATAAAAACAGGAAATGTAAGAAATATTCAACAGATCAGGCAGCATCCACAGAGAGGGAAGAGTGCAGATCAATAACCATTCAAAGGAGTTGGTCAGTTAATCTGCTCAATTCAATTACCTTCACACTTCTCCATTATACTCTCCACAGTCCTTTCTCTCTACAGGTCAGTCTGTACTTGCATTTGGATCCTCTATATAATAGAATATCAGAGCCGCTGGGCTTTGGCTAAAGAAGTACAGGCAGCCTCGCTGCATTTTCGCTAGGTCGAGGTCAAAAACCAAAACCTACTTTACAATAAAATATAGCTGATGGCAAGACATTCATTTAGCAAAATGTTTGTGTGGGAACTAGAGACTCTCCACAGATGGAGACACATGTTGGGCAGATAGTTTGAGATGGAACAATCCGTCCACCATTTACGCAGGGTTTCTGTGTGCTCCCAATGCTTTATCTCGGGATCCTTAATACCATCCCAAAAACTACTTCACCAATTTGAGCAGTCATGGGCCAGACACTCCCAGGGGTCAGTAAGAACACTGCATCTTCACAAGGAGATTTTGAGCAAGTCCTTAAATCTTGTACTCTGTCCTTCTGGTAATTTGTTCCTGTGACTGAACTCAGCATAGTGTCTATTTCAGGAGTCTGAGGTTGGACATGCATAGAAATATAGAAAATAGGTGCAGGAGTTGGCCATTCGGCCCTTCGAGCCTGCACCGCCATTCAATATGATCATGGCTGATCATCCAGCTCAGTAACCTGTACCTGCCTTCTCTCCATACCCCCTGATCCCTTTAGCCACAAGGGCCACATCTAACTCCCTCTTAAATATAGCCAATGAACTGGCCTCAACTACCTTCTGTGGCAGAGAATTCCACAGACTCACCACTCTCTGTGTGAAGAAATGTTTTCTCATCTCGGTCCTAAAAGACTTCCCCCTTATCCATAAGCTGTGACCCCTGGTTCTGGACTTCCCCAACATCGGGAACAATCTTCCCGCATCTAGCCTCTCCAACCCCTTTATATGTTTCAATAAGATCCCCCCTCAGTCTTCTAAATTCCAGCGAGTATAAGCCTAGTCTATCCAGTCTTTCTTCATATGAAAGTCCTGCCATCCCAGGGATCAATCTGGCGAACCTTCTCTGTACCCCCTCTAAGGCTAGAATGTCTTTCCTCAGATTAGGAGACCAAAACTGTACACAATACTCCAGGTGCGGTCTCACCAAGGCCCTGTACAACTGCAGCAGAACCTCCCTGCTCCTATATTCAAATCCTCTTGCTATGAATGCTAACATACCTTTCGCTTTCTTCACTGCCTGCTACACCTGCACGCTTGCTTTCAATGACTGGTGCATCATGACACCCAGGTCACGTTGCATCTCCCCTTTTCCTAATTGGCCACCATTCAGGTAATACTCTGCAAACAACATAACCTACCCAGAGTGAGAGTAATATGGGAATAGCACTCAACCTCATTAAAGCCTCAAGCACCTCCTTTCCTCTCCTACAAGAATACAAAAGCATTAGCAATAAACAGAATCATTCAACTGTGTTAGGTACTACTGTTTGCTTTGCCTGACAGCAGGTTGGTGAAATAACAATCTAATCCTTCAGTCCAATCATTTATTTTGTGCATTTTTAGCCTACAGGATTCTTTCCCAATAGGAAAATTAATGTCTTTAATTAAATCTCCCAGTGAAAAAAAGGGAGTAATGTATAATAGTCAATGGACTAAATAATTATTTCACATATCATTGTGTAAATGTTTTCTAATTATTTGCTTATACTGCCACAGAAAAACGTCCTGTAGGAGGATCTTCCAGTACACCAAGTTTTCGAGGGTCAGGAGGGCAGAGGTTGGAGGAGTAACATTATCTGGAAGGCCTGAAGAGAGAGGCTATGCAACTGGTGGAGAGAGTGGAAGAGAATTTCCATTAATCATTGTCAACTGTCCTTCAAACACAAACTTATAATGGAGGACATGCTTTAAATGGACAGTTGAAATGAATCTCAGTGGAAATAAGAAACCTTTTTTCAAGATTCACTATTGAGGACCAGAACATATTCCACATTGAAAACTGTATGGAACTTGTATGAGCACCAGGTGTTTCAGAATAGTTGTCCATTGTTTCAGAGTGGATGGTCTGCATTGCATCATCGGGCATAATCGTTTGTAAGCATGAAAGACACATGACAAGAAAGAAGTTGGTCATTATCTTGAGCTTCTTCCAAATATGTTCCTTCAAGCAAAATAATCTCAGATTCCCTTAAGTGATCAGCAATTGTTTGCATTGCCTAATGTTTCCTTCCTTCAAGAAAGAACAAAGACTACAAAATAAGATTGGAGCATTATTGTATTTACATTCCTGCTTACCATATGATAGTTTGGGTTTTTTAAGAATGTTGAATGACAAAAACGTGTGTTAACAATGGACGTCTTGTTTTGAATGAACCTTGTTTTAATCTCCAGAAAAAGGCTTTAAAGTAATTCAGACAACAAAACGTTTGCCTTTCAATTCAAGGTCCCTTTTTATCCAATTTGTTCACATCTTTTAATAGAGAGGCACTCCTTATTAAATAAATCAGTTTTCATTTCATGATCCTTCATAATAAAATAGTCCACAGACTTTTGTATTTACCCATCCCTACCACTCATGTTCTGATTTTGATTTGAGAAATCTAAAACAGTACTTGCCCAAACTTGTCAGTGTGTGTCATTCCAAAGCCAGAATTGAGCAAGCAAACTCATTCTTATTCAAACTGTTCAGATCCTTTGCAAACTAGTTTAAAGCTCTGGTTCATAGAATTGCATCTGAATGGTGTCATAAACGTGAATGTGAAGAATGTACATATCAAATGTTTCCTCAATAGCATTGTACCATTGTCAGATTTTGTACAGGAATGCAAGTGTAGGATGTAGGATATAAAAGTATTTTCTGCATTGGCAGCTTTATTCCTGCAATGTGCTTTTAAATGTATATGACCTTTTATTTTGGGTTACAGTAAAATATATTTCAAATCATATCATTGCTTTTATTTTTATGCTTAAATCTGTAAAGCGTACATGCAATCATCTTTAATAAATACTCGTAAAATGCAACATGTGTAGCATTTGAACAAAAAATGCAGGGTATGAACTACAGAGCTCCAGAAATATCTGTTTGATAAAGGCAGGGTAGGTTTTGATGCAGATCGGGTTTTGTGAATATAAAAGATGATTATAATATGTTTAGTACTGTACTAAATGCACCAGGGAAAATTCCATAATTTAAAACTGTTTCCTAATACACGGTCAGATTTTCTGATACTACCTCCTTGCATCAATTCTAATTAATCAATTCATTGATGGTGAAATGATAGTGATAGCCAAATTCATAGTTTTTGTGTTGTAAATGCTTTGTTTAAAGTAACTGAAAGATACATGCGTGCAGGTACAGCAGGCAGCGAAGAAAGCTAATGGAATGTTGGCCTTCATAACGAGGATTTCAGTATAGGAGTAAAGAGGTTCTTCTGCAGTTGTATAGGGCCCTGGTAAGACCACATCTGGAGTATTGTGTACAGTTTTGGTCCCCTAATTTGAGGAAGGACATCCTTGTAATTGAGGCAGTGCAGCGTAGGTTCACGAGATTGATCCATGGGATGGCGGGACTGACATATGAGGAAAGATTGAAAAGACTAGGCTTGCATTCACTGGAGTTTAGAAGGATGAGAGGGGATCATAGAAACATACAAAATTATAAAAGGACTGGACAAGCTGGATGCAGGAAAAATGTTCCCAATGTTGGGTGAGTCCAGAACCAGGGGCCACAGTCTTAGAATAAAGAGGAGGCCATTTAAAACTGAGGTGAGAAAAAACATTTTCACCCAGAGAGTTGTGAATTTGTGGAATTCTCTGCCACAGAGGGCAGTGGAAGCCAAATCACTGGATGGATTAAAGAGATAGAGCTCTAGGGGCTAGTGGAATCAAGGGATATGGGGAGAAGGCAGGCACGGGTTATTGATTGGGGACGATCAGCCATGATCACAATGAATGGTGGTGCTGGCTCGAAGGGCCGAATGGCCTCCTCCTGCACCTATTTTCTATGTTTCTGTACAGTAACTTGAATAAAGCCTCTATAGTATTTGTTATATTTCCACTGTAATAAAGTAGTTTTTGTAATGTGTGATTCAATGTTTGTATGGTTCTGTCAAAAGTCACAGATCTGGAAGGACAGCTGGAATATCTATATACTAAAACTCTCGTTTACAGCCAAAACAGTACATGATAGCACGACAATTTTAGGCCCACCTTACTCACCGTCGTCCCTTTGGTGCTAATGGAAGAGGTTTCATTGAAATCGGTGCTATATTTTTTCAGTTATTCACATTTTAAAGTTTAAATCTATCTCCTGGGGGTAGGGAGGGGGGAGGATAAGGGGGGTTGAGGTGGATGGATTGGGAGGGGAGGGGAGGAGGGAGAGGGTGCTGCACCAATGCAGGAAAGGTTTGGGCCCAACGGGTCCACTTGTTGCTTATACCATAATATACGTAAATTCTCTGCTCAATTTCATCTTGTTTATAATTTCATTTGACATACTAACTTGATTAAAGCATGTGATACAATTTTTTTTAATTTTCTCTTAGATATTGATATCATTATTAGGGGAACAAATCTTGAAAACGTTGAAACTAAATCTGTGTTTCATATGTGTTTATTTGTCTCCATTAATACAGATACATTGGTGAAATATGTTGGCCAAAAATCAGCCTGGTATTTGCAATAGGTCTATTCCTGTTGACCTCCAAAGATTTCTAAACTATACAAAATTTAATATAGCTAATTTAAATTACAAATACGAACAAGTACATTGGGTACCAGTCCATGTTTTGGCAAGGGAGATGAGTTAGTCAAATTCCGAGAACTTGTAAATCATGACCATTGTTTTTGTGTATTTTGCATTTAAATTTACTCTGCTTATGTTCGAGTCTTAGCACAGCTGGCTATCTAGCCTTGTTCCTAATCAACTGGTCTACAACAGCACCAGTCTTTGTAGAACAGCATCAAACAAGTCAGTGTCATTGCCCTGAAACACTTCCTACAGAGTTAATCTTAACAACCTTATTAACAATTTTAATGAAAAGCACTTCAACTTGTGGTGAGTACACTCCAGAACCAAGTTCATCCAAATCTTAGTAGTCAAGTTCCAGTATGGAGACAATGCTTGTGCTTCAGCTAGCTCCAATCCATTATGGACTTGTTCACCAAGGCATGTGAGAGGTTGGGCTTTGCACTTGGCATCATAGAACAGGCCCAAAAACAGGCCCTTCAGCCCACAATGTCTGTGCCAAACATGATACCAAGACAAACTCTTATCTGCCTGCACATAATCCTTAACCCTCCATTCCCTGCATATCCATATGTCTATCCAAAAATCCAAAAATCTCTTAAAAGGCACTTACTACTCTATGTGTTAAAAAAAAACTTGCCCTGCACATCTCTTTTAAACTTTGCTCCTTTCATCTTAAAGTTATGCCCTCCAGTAATTGATTTTTACATCCTGGGGAAAAAAAAATTCCGACTTGTCTCCCCTACCTATGCTTCTCATAATGTTATATATTTCCATCAGATCTCCTCTCAACCACTGGAGTACAGAGAGAACAGTTCAAGTCTCTCCAACATCTCCCTGTAGCTAATAACCAGACATCATTCTGTTAAACCCCCTCGGCACCCTTTCCAAAGCGACATGCATATAATTCTCCAAATGTGTGGGAAGGAACCGCGAATGCTGGTTTACATCAAAGAAAGACATCAAAGATAGGAATTTTTTGAGAATGTAACTAGGAAAATGGATAAGGGAGAGCCAGTGGATGTAGTGTATCTGGACTTTGATAAAGTCCCACATAGCCTTTGATAAGGTCCCGCATAGGAGATTAGTGGGCAAGATTAGAGCACATAGTATTGGGGGTAGGGTGCTGACATGGATAGAAAATTGGTTGGCAGACAAGAAACAAAGAGTAGGGATTAACAGGTCCCTTTCAGAATGGCAGGCAGTGACTCGTGGCGTACCGCAAGTCTCGGTGCTGGGACCGCAGCTATTTACAATATACATTAATGACTTAGATGAAGGGATTAAAAGTAACTAGCAAATTTGCAGATGACACAAAGTTGGGTGGCAGTGTGAACTGTGAGGAGGATGCTATGAGGATGCAGGGTGACTTGGACAGGTTGTGTGAGTGGGCAGATGCATGGCAGATGCAGTTTAATGTGGATAAATGTCTGGTTATCCACTTTGGTAGTAAGAACAGGAAGGCATATTATTATCTGAATGGTGTCAAGTTAGGAAGTGGGGAAGTACAAACAGATCTGGATGTCCTTGTTCATCAGTCACTTCAAGTTAGCATGCAGGCACAGCAGGAAGTGAAAAATGCTAATGACATGTTGGCCTTTATGACAAAGGGAGTTGAGTATAGGAGCAAAGAGGTCCTTCTGCAGTTGTACAGGGCCCTAGTGAGACCACACCTGGAGCACTGTGTGCAGTTTTGGTCTCCAAATTTGAGAAAGGGCATTCTTGCTATTGAGGGCGTGCAGCGTAGGTTTACTAGGTTAATTCCCAGAATTTTGGGACTGTCGTATGTTGAAAGACTGGAGCGACTGGGCTTGTATACACTGGAATTTAGAACGATGAGATGGGATCTTATTGAAACAATAGACAATAGACAATAGGTGCAGGAGTAGGCCATTCAGCCCTTCGAGCCAGCACCGCCATTCAATGCGATCATGGCTGATCACTATCAATCAGTACCCCGTTCCTGCCTTCTCCCCATACCCCCTCACTCCGCTATCCTTAAGAGCTCTATCCAGCTCTCTCTTGAAAGCATCCAACGAACTGGCCTCCACTGCCTTCTGAGGCAGAGAATTCCACACCTTCACCACCCTCTGACTGAAAAAGTTCTTCCTCATCTCCGTTCTAAATGGCCTACCCCTTATTCTCAAACTGTGGCCCCTTGTTCTGGACTCCCCCAACATTGGGAACATGTTATCTGCCTCTAATGTGTCCAATCCCCTAATTATCTTATATGTTTCAATAAGATCCCCCCTCATCCTTCTAAATTCCAGTGTATACAAGCCCAATCGCTCCAGCCTTTCAACATACGACAGTCCCGCCATTCCGGGAATTAATCTAGTGAACCTACGCTGCACGCCCTCCATAGCAAGAATATCCTTCCTCAAATTTGGAGACCAAAACTGCACACAGTACTCCAGGTGCGGTCTCACCAGGGCCCGGTACAACTGTAGAAGGACCTCTTTGCTCCTATACTCAACTCCTCTTGTTACGAAGGCCAACATTCCATTGGCTTTCTTCACTGCCTGCTGAACCTGCATGCTTCCTTTCATTGACTGATGCACTAGGACACCCAGATCTCGTTGAACTCCCCCTCCTCCTAACTTGACACCATTCAGATAATAATCTGCCTTTCTATTCTTACTTCCAAAGTGAATAACCTCACACTTATCTACATTAAACTGCATCTGCCATGTATCCGCCCACTCACACAACCTGTCCAGGTCACCCTGCAGCCTTATTGCATCTTCCTCACAATTCACACTACCCCCCAACTTAGTATCATCTGCAAATTTGCTAATGGTACTTTTAATCCCTTCGTCTAAGTCATTAATGTATATCGTAAATAGCTGGGGTCCCAGCACCGAACCTTGCGGTACCCCACTGGTCACTGCCTGCCATTCCGAAAGGGACCCATTTATCCCCACTCTTTGCTTTCTGTCTGTTAACCAATTTTCTATCCATGTCAGTACCCTACCCCCAATACCATGTGCCCTAATTTTGCCCACTAATCTCCTATGTGGAACCTTGTCGAAGGCTTTCTGAAAGTCGAGGTACACCACATCCACTGACTCTCCCTTGTCAATTTTCCTAGTTACATCCTCAAAAAATTCCAGTAGATTTGTCAAGCATGATTTCCCCTTCGTAAATCCATGCTGACTCGGAACGATCCCGTTACTGCTATCCAAATGCTCAGCAATTTCGTCTTTTATAATTGACTCCAGCATTTTCCCCACCACTGATGTCAGACTAACTGGTCTATAATTACCCGTTTTCTCTCTCCCTCCTTTCTTAAAAAGTGGGATAACATTTGCTATTCTCCAATCCACAGGAACTGATCCTGAATCTATAGAACATTGAAAAATGATCTCCAATGCTTCCACTATTTCTAGAGCCACCTCCTTAAGTACTCTGGGATGCAGACCATCAGGCCCTGGGGATTTATCAGCCTTCAGTCCCAACAGTCTACCCAAAACCATTTCCTGCCTAATGTGGATTTCCTTCAGTTCCTCCATCACCCTAGGTTCTCCAGCCCCTAGAACATTTGAGAGATTGTGTGTATCTTCCTCAGTGAAGACAGATCCAAAGTAACGGTTTAACTCGTCTGCTATTTCTTTGTTCCCCATAATAAATTCCCCTGCTTCTGTCTTCAAGGGACCCACATTTGCCTTGACTATTTTTTTCCTCTTCACGTACCTAAAAAAACTTTTGCTATCCTCCTTTATATTATTGGCTAGTTTACCCTCGTACCTCATCTTTTCTCCTCGTATTGCCTTTTTAGTTAACTTTTGTTGCTCTTTAAAAGAGTCCCAATCCTCTGTCTTCCCACTCTTCTTTGCTATGTTATACTTCCTCTCCTTAATTTTTATGCTGTCCCTGACTTCCCTTGTCAGCCACAGGTGTCTCTTACTCCCCTTAGAGTCTTTCCACCTCTTTGGAATAAATTGATCCTGCAACCTCTGCATTATTCCCAGGAATACCTGCCATTGCTGTTCTACCGTCTTCCCTGCTAGGGCCTCCTTCCAATCAATTTTGGCCAGCTCCCGCCTCATGCCTCTGTAATCCCCTTTGCTATACTGTAATACCGACACTTCCGATTTTCCCTTCTGCCTTTCCATTTGCAGAGTAAAACTTATCATGTTGTGATCACTGCCTCCTAATGGCTCTTTTACCTCTAGTCCCCTTATCAGATCAGGATCATTACACAACACTAAATCCAGAATTGCCTTCTCCCTGGTAGGCTCCAGTACAAGCTGTTCTAAGAATCCATCTCGAAGGCACTCTACAAACTCTCTTTCCTGGGGTCCATTTCCAACCTGATTTTCCCAGTCTACCTGCATGTTGAAATCTCCCATAACCACCGTAGCATTACATTTTTGACACGCCAATTTTATCTCCTGATTTAACTTGCACCCTAAGTCGAGGCTACTGTTTGGGGGCCTATAGATAACTCCCATTAGGGTCTTTTTACCCTTACAATTTCTCATTTCTATCCATACTGATTCAACATCTCCTGATTCTATGTCACCCCTTGCAAGGGAATGAATATCATTCCTTACCATCAGAGCAACCCCACCCCCTCTGCCCACCTGTCTGTCTTTTCTATACGTTGTGTACCCCTGATTATTAAGGGATTAGACACGTTAGAGGCAGGAAACGTTCCCAATGTTGGGGGAGTCCAGAACCAGGGGCCACAGTTTAAGAATAAAGGGTAGGCCATTTAGAACGGAGATGAGGAAAAAACATTTTCAGTTAGAGAGTTGTAAATCTGTGGAATTCTCTCAGAAGGCAGTGGAGGCCAGTTCTCTGGATGCTTTCAAGAGAGAGCTAGATAGAGCTCTTAAAGATAGCAGAGTCAGGGGGTATGGGGAGAAGGCAGGAACGAGTTACTGATTGTGAATGATCAGCCATGATCATATTGAATGGTGGTGCTGGCTCAAAGGGCCGAATGGCTTCCTCCTGCACCTATTGTCTATTGACACAAAATGCTGGAGTAACTCAGCAGAACAGGCAGCATCTCTCGAGCAAAGGTATGGGTGGCATTTCGGGTCAAGATCCTTCTTCAAACTGACTCATACTAAATGCCCCACCCTCTAAAAGCAAGCATACCTTACGCCATTTTACTATGCTATTTACTTGTGTTGCCATTTTCAGGGAGTTATGAACTTGGACCAAGATCCCTCTGCACATCAGTAAGATAACATTTTCCATCAAGCTTCCCCTGCTGTACCACACTGCCTTCCGACACGAAAAGGTTTAGTCCCTGGATAATTTCCCATATACCAGGAGACAGCCCTCAGCAAAGAAAGACATCAGTGATGAAATTCATTCACTGAATCAAAGTAGAAGTAGTAGTAGTAGTATTGGTGGTGGTAGTAGTAGTAGTAGTAGTACAGCCTTGGCTTGACTCAGGATGAAGGTTTTTAAAGATGAAGACCTCAAACCTGACATGAAATTCATGTCTTCCGGGTAGTGTAATCTTCCTGCCCTGATGCTTCTATGTTTTCTATAAAGTATTTTACCTTCATTTTATTTCTCTTGTATTATTGCTGAAACACTTCAGCCCATGCAATCTCAAAGTCTGCCTTCCCCTATGATTTTCTTGGTATCTATCCTTTATAAATTACAGCTCATTCAAAATGCCTTTCTTGTCCTCAGAAATGTTCCCTTTGCACCCTCCCTGGACCCTAGCGAATTATTAACAAATCACAGCAGCTCATCTCGGTCATCTTTATGTCAATCCCATGTAACCTTACGGAAACTGACGACTTCTTTCAATCATTATTCATATTCTCCCTGAAAGTCCCCCGATGAGCTAATCCCCTCTTGTCTCTTTCTTGCGTTGTGCTTTAATTGTCTTTCACATAAATTCCATTTGCTAAGATCTTTGAGTTCTCTTTTCAACTTGGCTGAAACCAACACTTATTTTGCAAGCTAAAGAACCTGACAGCCAGTTCTCTGAATGTGAAAGTACTGTAAAAGTATTTTACTATATTCATTATAGTCACCGAGTTTTCAAATGTAAATATATTGTGGCATGATTCCCAGGAAATTGTCTTGGTTCAGGACAACTGGGACAATGAAGGATTCTATACGACTAAAACTGCACGGATCATTTTGAAGGAGATACGTCAATCATTGTTTCTCTTATGGTTTTAATTTTCGTTGTATGAACTTAACCAGAAGAAATATTTGTTCAGTATGCTAAACAACACTTATGTGATTTAGTTACAAAGTTGCAAAAGCAAATTCAAAGCAACACATTGCATGTCATAGTAGTGTCTGTCTATGTGTGAGCTTTGGCTTTTAATAAACGTCGTGAAATGCCTGTGGATGTGCTTGCCTCATTGATCTAAAAGAATGAATGAAAAGAGTTCTCATAGCACAGCGGTGTGTCAGCGTTTGATTTTAATGGTCAAAATGAATGCGATGAGAATCTGTGAATGACATGCCATGAAAAAGTACTTAGAAATTCAATAAATTCCGACAGCTATTTTTTAAGAAATCAACAAAATCAACTTTATTCAAAAACAACATATTCCTATGAAAGATGGGTAACTGCATGCAAATTTTTTTTTTTTTAAACGGGCACTTCAAACAAATGCAAAATATACCTAGAAATTTCACTGGACGGACCTTGCTGTCGATTTGTTCACGTGTGAATTGTGCTTGTGACACCTCCACATAAGTGCAGGTTTTCGTTGGTTGTCTTGCTTGTCGTGGTCCCTCTCGTAGTGGACGTCCTAGGTAGCGAAGACTGAGTCGCTGGTTTTCATCAGCTTGCCATCGCCTATGTGGTAGGTTGTCTTAGCTTGTCGCAGGCATTGTCGTGGACATTGTCGTACGGTTATTTATTTCGGCGATCTGCTTTGACTTTGACAGTCGCCTAAAAAATCGTCAAAGTGGGACAGGCCCTTTAGGATGTTGCCAGTATTTGAGGGGCTGAGCTATAGGGAGAGGTTGGGCAGTCTAGGACAATTTTTCTTTGGAGCACAGGAGAATGAGGGGTGATTTGGTGAAGGTATACAAGATCATGAGGGGAATAAATAGAGTGAACACGCAGAATCTTTTACCCAGAATAGGGGAATTAAGAACCAGAGGACATGGATTTAAGGTGAGAGGGAAATGATTTAATAGGAACTTGTGGGGCAACTTTTTCCACACAGGATGGTGGGTAAATGAAATGAGGAGGTAGTTGAGGCAGGTACTATAATAACATATATAATACATTTGGACAGGCATATAGACAGGAAAGGTTTAAAGGGAGATGGGCCAAATGCAGGCAGGTGACTGTTCATCGTCACTGACTGTTCACCCCCCAATCAAGATGCTTAGTAGTTGCTCTGTAGTATTATGAACTCCAGCACTAGGGAGCCAACATACCACCCTAGAGTTATGTTTGCAGCCAATCTGTTTCTCTTTTAATTGTATCCTCTAAGATTACATTTCTCCCAAACTTTATCCTCTCTTCATGTGCAGCAGTGTCTCTGGTGTAACACATGATGCATTTGTTTGCGAAGCCATCCTGCCCAATAATAACCAAGCAGTACATCCGTTGAAGAATGGATGGTCGCACGGGAATAGGAAGGAACTGCAGATGCTGGTTTAAACCAAAGCCACAGGGGTTCCTGCATTTTTTCTACCTTCCTTCACTTTGCCTGGCAGTCACCCATTCCCTTCTTGCCTACGCAGTCTTTATCCCTGACGGCCACCTCACTAAATGTGTTATCCATCTTCAGCTAAGCATTATAGATGTTCCAAAGTGAATCCATCTGCAGCTGGAGCTCGGTAGTGGGGACAGTCAATAGTTGCAGGAGGACACATTTCTTGCGCGTGGCAATTGGGTACATCAGGTGTCCCTAATTTTCCACATGGCACAAGTGAAGCATTCCACAGTTCTGAGTTGCCATGAATTGCCCTTAAATCAAGCCCTTTAGTTAACCTTCTTAATTAAATACTACTAATCATGCTAGGAATCTTACTCCATTAGAGTGAAGTAATCTTTACCTTTATACTGTTTAATGAACTACAGTTGTAAAAATAATAGAAATACCCAACTGATTCTAATTGGCCATCACACTCTAAACAATTGCTGAGCCTATGCTGATTTTAATCTTTGCAGGTCTCTGTTTCCAACTTTTATTTGAATTATTAAAGTCAAGATTTGCACGCACCCACATGGCTGGCAAAAAAAATCACACCAACAAACTAAAGGCCAGTGCTAAGACTCTATGTAAACTACAGTTTCTACTTCCACACAGTTAACAAAGCCGTACTCTAAAGACCACTGCATTCTGAAGATCACTGTGCACTAAGCAAGCCCTTTAGTTAACCTTCTTAATTAAATACTACTAATCATGCAATTCAAGTGTTGCAACTTTCTCTGAAACAAAAGAAAAAAAGTGATTGAAATTTATACTAGTTCAAGATCGTGCAATGTTTTAAATTATATTTTTAAATGTGATTGTCGCTAACAGAATCTCACATTTCTTGCATTTTTAAATTAGATTTCAGATCTCTAAACATTTGTAATTTTTTTAATTTCTGCTGCTCTCTAGTACTTAGCTTTATAATTGTAATAATTTATTTAGGTTGCAACTGTAGGACAATCTCCACAAACACTCATTCTGTTCATTCCCAATGCTCAGCTGTTGGAATGTCAAATAAAGGATTCGTGATTTCTGGTTAGGTCCTAATTGTAGAGAAACAAAAATAAACAGACTATTGTTAACCATTAAATATGTTACAACTGGTGAGCTATTAAGAAACTAAAACAGACTTGCTTGGAAGAATTTGGTTTTAATTGGACATCTTAAGAGGCTCTTCAGAAGCTCTCTGTGCAAGCTCTCCTTTTCATTACACAATCATTTCATTGTTAGCAAAGATGATTATCTCATTTAAAACTTCCACATGGCATGTAGCTCAGTTGTCTATAAGAAAAAAAGCACATGGGCACAGTTCCATCTTCAGAATGTAGACAATTATCCATTAAGGTGCTGATTCTTGTCGAGTCAGAGAAACATTCAATCCTATAAAGGATTTGTAATTAATGGTTTGATGATTACCTCCACTCAAAAGAGTTTCAGATGGTCTTGTGCTATGTTTCCAATCAGACATAAAAGTTATTTAAACTTATTGGTACAGTTTCATTGCTGCTAACATTGGCAAATTAACCCATTTACTTTGACTGCATCAGTCACTTTTTAATTGGTATGCACATCTATGGTTATAATCCAAGGTAAGATCAGCACCAGAAGCAAAATTATGAATTGCATGGAAGATAACAATATCTGCAGTGTATCCCAGTATTATAATGAATAAATAAGTAATCACAGGCAGGAAAAGGTCTACAAAGGGGTCTTGACCTTAAACGTCACGTATCCATGTTCTCCAGCACTTTGTGTATCTTTAGGAAAAGGTTTTCCCTGGTTCATACAACCTGTCCCAATCTTTAGAAAAGAGCCAAAATGTGAAAAACAAGTTGTATTAATCTGGTGTCTATAATGAATAAAAGTATTCCGTTGTAATCAGCTAAAATTATACTTTATTGGGATTTTAACTAAGGTGACAGCTGTGAAGTCGAGGGAAAATGCTATCTTTAATTTCTCTTGTTGTTCTTCCAATTATTTTTTTGAATCTTAAGAGAATATATTTCTCAGCAAATTATGCATTATTTCTTTGTGCTTACCATTACGTCTCCACCATCATGCCTATTTATGCATTTTTCCAAACGATCACTGCTCTTATGCCTTAGTTCCATTTTGTTTCCATGTAAGACTCTACTTTTGGATTCAATTGCATCATTTTCAAACACAGTGTAAAATTATATCAAGTTATGGTCACTCCTCACTCAACAAGTTTATTAATTAATCCTTCCTTAATGAGATCTAAAACACCTTTAGGAAAGTTATTAGAAAAGAAATCTGAGGGACAGGATTAATGATCACTTGGAAAGGCAGATACTAATCAGAGATGGCCAGCATGGCTTTGTCAAGGGCGAATCCTATTTGTCCAATTTGATTTAAGTTTTTGAAATGGCAACAAAATATATTGATGAGGGTGGCACAGGGGTAGAGTTGCTGCCTTACAGCACTTGCAGCGCCAGACACCCGGGTTCAATCTTGACTACGGGTGCTGTCTGCAGGGAGTTTGTACATTCTAACCCGTGACCGCATGGGTTTTCTCCGAGATCTCAGTTTCCTCCCACTCTCCAAAGATGTACAGGTTTGTAGGTTAATCGGCTTGGAATGTGTAAATTGTCCCTAGTGTATGCAAGATAGTGTTAATGTGCGAGGATCGCTGGTTAGTGTGCCTCGGTGGGTCGTATGGCCTGTTTCTGCGCTGTGTCTCCAAACTAAACTAAACCAGTGCAGGTAAAATGGTTTACATAGACTTCAGTAAGGCTTTTAACAAGTTGCTTTATGGGAGGTAGTACATAAAGTTGGTAAATTAGATCCAAAAATTGCTTAGCAAAAAGAGAGAGTCATGGTAGAAGATTGGTGTTGGTGACTGGATGCGTGATCAATGGTGTTCCACGGGATCAGTGCTGGGGCCCTTACTGTCTATAAAGTACGTGGATGATGTGGATGTAGGTGGCATGATCAGTAATTTTGGAGATGACATGAAGATTAGGTGGAGTGTTGATAGTATGGAGTGTAACCTTAGGGTACAGGTTAATAACAATCTGTTGGTCAATTTGGTTGAGAAATGATATGGATTTTGGGAGGGCTTTTGAGGCTCCGACATATACCATGAATGCTAGGATCCTTAAGAGTATTGATGAACAACGTGACATTGTGTAAAAGTCCAAAGATCCTTATAGGTGGCAGCATAGATGGCTAAGAAGGCATGAGATACAGGCTGGGCATTAAAGACAAGAATGGAGACATTATGCTCTGACTTTATAAAACGTTGGTAGTTCCTCACATTGCAGGAAGGATCTGATTGTGCTGGAGATGGTGCAGCGAAGATTCACAATGTCAACTGGGATGGTGTGTTACTGTTATGGGGAGGGACTACAGAGGCTAAGTTTGTTTTGCCTGGAACAGAGGTGGTTTTTGAGGAAGAAATTTGGAGAGAACATCAGGGGGACCTTTGTCACCCAGGGAGTGGTGTGTACCTGGATTACACTGGTGATGGAAGTAGAGTCACTAACAGCTTTTATGAAGTGTCTAGCTGAACACTGGAATTGCCCATGCGATTAATACAGTTGAGTGCCCACTAGTCAACGTAGATTTGGTGGACCAAGTGGCCTCTGTCCATGCTATGTGACTATTATGAAAATATGATTTTTTCCCCCAGTTGTTCCTCAACATATTAATCTCAAAAACCATCTCTTATATGTTACAAGAATTTGTCCTCTTTATTACTGCTTAATTTGAATGGTCTAAATGTATTTGAATGTTCCAATGGTTCAATAGTTTATTTATTAACACAAGTACCAAGGAACAGTGAAATACTTCTTTTTTTTTGCATACAGCTCAGCAAGACTATCACCATGCCAAAGCACAATCGCCCTGTTTCTCACAATTATTGCATTACTCCTGCTAGATGTTCCTAAATATTCCTGACTTAAGCTGTGTCAACTTTACAATCACTGTACAATAACAACTACCAATATTTTCTGCCTTTTGCAGATTCCTAGCTTGATTCAAACTGATCCTAATTCTGAGCCAAGATTATTTCTCACCATTGTACTTAATTCATCCCTTAATAAGTGTTGCCTCATCTCCTTCTCCTTTTTGTCTCCTATGCTGTCCTACTTGTATGTTCAATATCTTTGAACATATTTGCTTTGGTCACTCTGTAACCATGTTTTCATAATAGCATTTAAATCCCCATTCAGATTCAAATTTACTTCTATTTGTTTTATTAATTCATCCACCCTGACGTGAATGCTCTGAGCATTTGAAATAATATCTTTAATTTTGCTATTTTATCATGTTTCTATATTTTGATCTAACTTGCTGCTCACAATTTTTCCTCTACCTATGGATTTTGTTTATTATTTTTCTAACGTCTACTTTCTGAATTTCCTTGGGATTCTATTCCCTGCCAAGCTCATTTAAACTTTCCTCAATCACAGTGGAAAACCATGGATTCTCAGACGTGTTGTCGAGTAACCCATCTGATTAATACTCACCCCACCTGCTGTTAAGATGGCCCAGTATCTTTAAAGCTCGCCCGCACCAACTATCCAGCAACCCATATATTTTCTCTATCCTTCTTTTTTTCCCCAGTATTTGCTTGACAGTAAACATGGAGTTACTACCTATTGAAGTCCTGCTTTTACTTATTTTCTCAGCCTCTTAGATTGTGTTTGCAGGATATCATCCCTCTTTCCATCAAACTTGTTGGTATCTGTGGATCACAAATTTGTGGTTCTTCATTTTCCTCTTTCCGGATGCTCTGTATTTATTCAGTGATATCCTGTATGCAGGGAAACAATATACCATCCTAGAGTCATAAATGAGACCACAGTCCGTCTAACTGTTGATTCATGTTACTGGCTGATTGAGCTTCTGAGGAACCATCGTTCCTAACAGTATCCAAAATGAAAAGCCTATTAATGGGCAAGACTGACTCGGAGGGCTCTTGCTCTTCCTAGTCTTTCCAGCAGTTACCTCCTTGTCTGCTCAATGAAGCGTTGGTGTGTCCAACTGCCCTAAATATTTATAAAATTCTCGGTCTTTGGATTTCCTTTCATTTTCAGCTGTTATAAATGCATTTCATATTTCACTAATAAAAGCCTATCAACATGAAATGTTAGTTCTGTTCCTCTCCATAGATTCGGAATGCCCAGCTGAGTATTTTCTGCTTCTTCTGTTTTAATTTTGGATTGCAAACATTTGCTGTATTTTGCTTTTGGGTATGTTTGCTTTCCTTTGGTTTCACAGTTTCATATTAATGTTCCAGTTAGCTAACATCACAAAACATCTCAGTGAATTTAGAATCAATGCTGCATAAACCTGTATCAATCCACTCTTGGCTTTGGGTTCAACTGGCTTCAATTTCCACCAAAAGACTTAGGGTGCAAGCAGCACATTGCAAAAATGATTGCTGCCTCACCAGGGCCATATGCGGAAATGAATTACCAGTATCTTCTGAGGCGTGGGTGAACATGGCAAGCTTCAAGAAACTTGACGTTCCTTGTGGTCAGAGTCAGACAGCTTTTGTTTCCTGTATCATACTGCGACATGCAAGATTTTACTGAGATCACTCTGTACTTCAACCATATCAGCAGACATGTTTCAAAATGAGTGGCAGGTTGTAAAATGCTACATTTTACTATTTCTTTGGTCCCCTGTCATGCACCTGCATTCATTGAAAACCAAATTTTCTTTTAACCTTGGTGGAATATAACATTTGACCAGCTGTCACTCATTTTAACCTTGTATCTGCTGATACTGTTGAGTACATTTGATATCAGTATTATCTTCTAGCTACAGGAAGAAAGAGGAATCTTGTACAAAAATGATCCATGTGAACAATGATCATTTGTACAAAAATGATCCACCATCCTTACTCAGTTTCACATGTGTCTGGAAATTCAGTTGCATAATGCTGCTTCTGACAGTTACAAAATTAGATTTTTTTTTTTAATGGAAGTAAAGTAGCATAATGCATTTTGCTTCAGTCCAAAAATTCATCTGTGCATTTCATGTTGAGTACCCTTGTGACCTGATGCAGTGTCAGCATCAAGAGAGTGTGGAATGACATCATTTACAATGCAAATGTTTTAATTTGGAGGATTTCAGCTGAATGTGGCCACATTTGGTCATTGGTTACTTCGGAGACAATCTGGCCTTAAAATCGCAGCAGGAATGGAAGACTTCCCTGACAAGTAAATTACTAACCTACATAATTTCCCCTCTCTTTTGCACAAACCACCCACCCCCATCACAGCTCTCTTGGTAGTCTTACCTATGATCCCACAAATATGTTGTGATTTTGAAGACCCTCAACATTTGCTACTGCTCCACACCTCTCTCCTATTCCACTATAATACTGATGACCTATGATTCCCAGCTCACCTGGTCACCTTGCCCCACAGGCCTGTTGGTTCCTGACTTTCAGTACCAAAACCGAACCACGCATCCAATATACTCGTCTCTGCACCCAGTAGCTGCACCTCTTCTCTACCATTCCTCTGCGATTGGCTGGGTTCCCAAGTCCAGCATGAGGACATACAAAAATTAGAATCAACAAGTATACTGATGGTTTTATTTTCAACTGCACTAATCCCTGCAATACCTTACTAGACATAGCCTGCTAATTTGAAAAAGATCAATTTATACTCACTCTTTGCTTTCTGTTTGTTAATCAATTTTTAATCGATGTCTGTATCTGGCAGAATATTATCCCCAATTCCATGTGCTCTGACCATGTTGATCACCTTACTCTATGGACCTACTCAAAAATCTTCTGAAAATCCAAACTGGTTTCCCTTCATCTATTCTAGTAGTCTATTGCCCCAAAAAACTCCACTAGATTAGTCAACATGTAATTTAGAGATGAAAATTGTAGAAATAACACTCCTTAATTTTGAATATTTTAAGATATATTCATTTTTAAAAGCATTTCTATACCAATAGAGGCAACCTTCTATCACACTGACTTCAATCTCTGGGGAACCATTGATGTAGGGCAAGAGAAACTTGAAGCAGCAGCATCAATTATTAATTTCATCTCTAGTCTGTAGTACAGTAGCTATTCTGAAATGAATGTAGTAGTAATATTTATTATAAAGTTATTATTCTATTACTCGGGTCTGAAGAAGAGTCCTGACTCAAAACGTCACCTATCCACTACCTCCAGTGATGCCGTCTAACCTGCTGAGTTACTCCCATCACTTTGTGTTTTACTCAAGATTCCAGCATCTGCAGTTCCTTATGATTCCATCTTGATTCTGTTATTTCTCTTTTTTCAAATACAAGTTTAGCAGACTGTCCACTGCTGGTTCCATTAGCATCACATTCTTTTACCTTGGCCAATTATCTTCAAACTAGGAGGTGAAATTATCATGGCTTGTGCTTTGAATCTGTTTTATTGCCAATGTGGAATCTGTCACCTCATACTAAATACAAAGTTCTGACAGTATAGCAGACAGTGTAGGGTCCTTCCACTGCTGAACATTGGGGGGGGGGGGCAGGGTCTGGCGGAGACAACCCTCAAACAAGGGAAAGCATACCACCCCCAGAGTGCCACATGAGTGGCAAGGGTGCTTGGTATAAGGATAGTCAGCAAACACGAACAAAAATAACACTAATGAATGTATAGACATTGAGAATGTCAAGCATTTTGGCACTGTCTTATTTTGTATATATTTTTTTATTATGAATAAAGTTTATTTTGGGGGGAAAAAGGGAGAAATTGTTCCACTCAAAAGGAGGTCAATCATTGGAATTCACTCACCCAGAGGGCTCTGGGCCTCCATCATTTACTTTGTTCAAAGTTGAGAATATTAGATTTTTGGAGAATTCTGGAAATATGGTGCAAGGCCAGGTAAATATTGTTGAAGTAGAGAAGTAGCAATGATCTTGTTGAAGGCAGATCAGGTTTGAGAGGCTGAATAGTCTGGTCTGTTCCTATTTCTTACATTCACAAGTGTCCCAGTTGGTCTCACTACCATTCACAGCTTCACAACCACGAACATTTTGGGAAAAAAATCTAATCCTGCACAAACTTGCCGTACTCAAGAGGCATGCCCTGATGTTTTCTAATTGAATATGTATCCAACAGAGGGAGCTGTACTCAAGGTAATATTCTCATTGGTGCAGTAAACTCCAGCTAAATAGGAACTATTGTAAACATAAGTGTCTGTTGAAAGAATGATCTGATGTGGCATCAGGACATTATAACCGCTCTTCAACTGTGAATCTTTATTTTAAAGTTTAGGGAGACTTCTAACTAGCTAATAATCAAGGGCAAGAAAGATTTTTTTAGAGATTATGTTTCAAGGTCAGTTTATTGTCACATGTACCAATTAAGGTACAGTGAAATTTGAGTTACCATTCAGCCATACTAAGTGAAAAGCAACAAGACACACAGCCACATAAAATAAAAGTTAACATTTTTATACCATAGGGCGGCATGATGGCAGAGTTGCTGTTTTACAGCACCAAAGACCTGGTCTCAATCCTGACTATGGGTGCTGTCTCTACGGAGTTTGTATGCTCTCCCCGCGATCTGCGTGGATGATTTTCTCCGGGATCTCCGGTTTCCACCCACACTCCAAAGACTTACAGGTTTGTAGGCTGATTGGCTTGGTATAATTGTAAATTGTTCCTAGTGTGTGTGTAGGATAGTGTAAATGTGCAGGGATTGCTGGTCGGTGCAGACTTGGTGAGCCGAAGGACCTGTTTCCGCACTGTATCTCTAAACTAAAAAAATCGACACTTATTCACTTTCTTTCTCAGGTATCACAAAATGCTGGAGTAACTCAGCAGGTCAGGCAGCATCTCTGGAGAGAAGGAACGTGTGACGTTTCGGGTCGAGACCCTTCTTCAGACTGATGTCAGGGGGGCCGGGACAAAGAAAGGATATAGGTGGAGACAGTAAGACAGTGGGAGAACTGGGAAGGGGGAGGGGAAGGGAGGGACAGAGGAGCTATCTAAAGTTAGAGAAGTCAATGTTCATACCGCTGGGCTGTAAGCTGCCCAAGCGAAATATGAGGTGCAGTTCCTCCAATTTGCGGTGGGCCTCACTATGACACTAGAGGAGGCCCTTGACAGAAAGGTCAGACTGGAAGTGGGAGGGTGAGTTGAAGTGTTCAGCCACCGGGTGATCAGGTTGGTTAAGGCGGACTGAGCGAAGGTGTTGAGTGAAACGATCGCTGAGCCTGCGTTTGGTCTCGCTGATGTAGAGAAGTTGAACATCTGGAACATTGACTTCTCTAACGTGGAGGAACAGCACCTCATATTTCGCTTGGGCAGCTTACAGCCCAGCGGTATGAACATTGACTTCTCTAACAAAACCTCCTCCACACATTCCTTCTCTCCAGAGATGCTGCCTGACCTGCTGAGTTACTCCAGCATTTTGTGATACCTTCGATTTGTACCAGCATCTGCAGTTATTTTCCTACACTTTCTTTCTCATGTTGTTTAAAGAAATACCCTTTTGATATCACTTTCCAAGGAGGTCCCAGTTATCCTGATGCATTCCCTAGCAGTTAGTGAATAAAAGTACAAAAAAAATTTAGACATCCTGCCAGCTGATCTGCTCTATGAATTATGAGTCAACAATTTACTTTAAGACCTCTTCATTAATAAAATGATGAAAAGCAATGGCCCTGATACAGTCTCATTAATAATTTGTTAGATATATTCCCATTAATAACAAATCCCTGTAAACATGATTGCAGACTCCTATTCTACGTGACAGTCATCCTGTGATCTTATGAAAATGATGTTTCTAATACTTCTGTGCGTGATATTTTATTAAATATATTTTGTAAGTTAAAGTATAGAGAATTATTTTCACTGTTTTCATAACCCCCTGGAGGATTAATTTAAATAATTGATTTTTAATATTCGATTTGCTGAAGTGGGATTTGATTGTCTCTAGATTACTGGTTATGTCTAGTCCAGTAAAATAACTCCTATCCTACATTGCCCTCATAATATACAAAGTCCTATTGGTCTTTAATATGGACTAAAACTACTCTTCTTTTCCCCTTCTGCAATGCAATATTCTCATTCATGCAATACATCAATGGCCATTTCCCAAACTATCTCCATAACCAAAAAGCTAGTCTCTTAATGCTCTACATATACCAAATCAGCATTTCCCAGCCATTTCTCATTGCCCATATGTCATACTTTGTTCAGGATGCAAAACATTATAAAACTAGTTAAATCCGTTACTTAAGGCTGAGCATTTGGCCCCATCTCAACTAGTTGCATGAGTGCTGGTCTACACTCTATAAATTGGACCTTAACCTTATGCATGAGCTGACCATGCTAATAGATTAACTATGTACATCAAATGTCTTGTATCATTTTAGGAAGTGGATAATAGATCTCAAAAATATTTGTCACATTCTTAACCATCAAGCAGACCTGTTCATGAACATATACATTTAGAGATTAAAAGAGTAGAGGGGCACAATAAATTGTAGATGATGATCGGAGACAGTTGGGAGAGGAAATGATAGATAGTTGAGTAGGTCATCAGGGAGAAGTCAAAAGGGGAAGAGGGAGAGATTTGGAATTGAGAAGCAGAATGAAGAAAAAACTGGAAAGAAAGGATATATTATAGGGAGGGAGAGTGCAAGATCATGGAACGGATTGAAAGTAAAGGTAAAACTGGGATATGAGAGGGAAATTGTACAACTGAAAAAAGCTCCAGTGCAGGAAAAGAGGGATGCCAGATTTAGAAGAGAAGTGATGTAATGGGACCAGAATCAGAATATGTAGTGTGAACTGAATTGTGGCGTCCAACAAAGAAATTACATATGGTCATCTCAATTAGAGATTGCAGGGTGAGCAGCAGATATAGTTTATTAAACTGAAAAAGTACAAGTAAATTACTGTTTCTTTTGAAAAGAGTATTTGGGACCCTGACTATAGAAAGGACACAGGTAAAACGGCACAGAGACAGGAAGGAACTTTGTGAAGGGGAACCATTGTTAGAATCAGTGTGTTGCAGAATCAATGTTCCAAGGGGAGAGAAGGGAAGTTGTCTTCAGTATGTAGACATTTGCTTGGCCATAACATGATATTATTTATTGTTGGATAGCTAAAATGTACTTTATACAATTCATGAAGATTGTTTATTCTATAGAAATATATATATTTTTAAAATTTATCATTAAAGCACAACATGAACTATTTATCAGTACTGTCTGGAGGCCAACAAGAATTGTAATAGTGACTACATAAAGAAAAGGGAAACTAGAATGCAGCTTACAAATTATTTCCTTCCCCTGCTTACGTAAGCAGATGCTAATTATAGATGAATACAAAGAAAAATAAAGCAGTATGCACAAAACAGACACATGTTTAGTAGAACAACAATAAACAAACACAATGTAATAGTGACCCGAATTTGTGGCAATAATTCAAATTCACCTTTTATGACAATCGACCAGAAAAATTAACAATTTATTCTGAGCCCAAGGCAATTTTGAGCTTTTCTCTCACCTTTGCCTTTGTACTTATTTCTTTGGTCAAGTCTTTGCCCCACACTGGATATCCTTTCTCCCAAAACATTTGATCCATCTCAACTCCTTCCTCTGTCTCATATTCTCTCCAAGTCTATTCATCTCTAACTGCCACTGTGACCATCTCGCACTTCATTTACTCATTCCAACCTATCACCTCTGACTTTGCAGTACTTTTCTCAGTAAGGACCAATACCAACATTTTCAACAAACCTGCCAGCAGGATTAATGATATTGTCGTTTGGAGAACTACCAATTAGCTGGCAGAGGTAATAAGCATGTATCTCATACTTCCTCACACTTCCTCCTGGACCATAAGGCAAACATAGAACTTTGTTTCCCATACAATCATTCAGCTAAGTTTCTCCTAAGTATCCCCTTTATTGCCTCCAATCCCATTCACCAAGTCTTCTTGCTTAGGATCCACAAGCAGGACGGTTTTATTGGACAAATTGTTTTGGTGTACTCTTGTCCATACACATATCTGGTGTCACTATTTGAGCTGCTCAAGAGGGTCCTGGTTTTCCATGTCATAGTGGCAAAACGGTTCAAGATGACTGGAGAGCAGACTATGTTGCATGGGCATTAACATAGAAGATGATATGTTCAATTTCCTCGCCTGTTTTAACTGAGCCGTGGAAAATCAGGACACTCACGACCAATACCAATAGTGACAAATCTGAATGTTACACTGTAATCATAGCCTGTGAACTCTGATGCTTCAACATTGTCATTGTCACCGTAAGTGAGGCACACCAGGCAGATGACCTGTTTGAAGAACAGGAATTCTCTGCCACAGAGTGGAATTCTCTGCCACAGAGGGCAGTGGAAGCCAAATCATTGGATGGATTTAAGAGAGAGTTAGATAGAGCTCGAGGGACTAGTGGAATCAAGGGATATGGGGAGAAGGCAGGCACGGGTTATTGATTGTGGACGATCAGCCATGATCACAATGAATGGCGGTGCTGGCTCGAAGGGCCGAATGACCTCCTCCTGCACCTATTATCTATGTTTCTATGTAAGGTGATGGGCCTGCCTTCTTTGGAAAAGAGAAAACAAAGGAGAAACATTATATTGATAGGGTGAACTTTGCCAAGAAGAATGAGTTACCTCTGACATCTAAGCTGCTTCCCCATGGGATAAATGTACATCTTATGACTGTTTGGTTTACTCTAACATGAAACTAGCTAGCTACATTCATCATTGCTTAAGCACCACTCTGAAAGCTACTGGTGTGGCCAAGGAGAATCTCTCCTACCTTGATACCCTGCATCTCAGGGAATCATCCCAAGAACAGTGGTCCCAATTGAGCTCAGTTAACTCCAGTGTATAGACCACATCATTCCCATGCCTGACATTAGATTCTTGAAACAGACTCTGCCATGGTGAGAGATTACGTGGTAGAGGAACAATTCAAGGATGAGCTCAAAGCCTCCTTGAAAATGTATAATACACCCTATTTTAGAATCCTGGCCCATGATCAATCAAAATGGAGGAGGAGGATTTAGGTTGACATTTGTATACCTCTTGTAGAACAGTAATGGGAGGATACTGTGTTCTCAGATGAGTTAATTTTTCAATCAGTCTTGACTACTGGAATGGTTCAGGAGGACTGTTAATGTTGTACCATTGTTTAAAAGGGAAGGAATAAAATGAGTTGTCATACATCAGTTTGGTTAACCTCAGTACGTAGTTGATAAATTACTGAATTGTAATCAACTCCAAGGAGTGGTATAAGTTTTCATTTGGAAAGACAAATTAATCATGGAGAATCAGCATGGATTTGTCAAGGGAAGATCTAGTCTGTATAACTAAATTGACTTTTTGGAGGAGGCAAAACGGAGAATTAACGAGAGCAATGCCTTTCTTGTTGTCTACATGAATTGCAGCAAGGCATTTGACAAGAGCACAAAGCAAACTGGTTAAAAAAGTAAAGATGCTTGGAATCCAAATGAGGGTGGCAAAATGGGTTCTGAGGTCGGAACCAATGAGTAATGTTTGTGACTAGAAGGCCTGTGGAGTTCTACAAGGCTCAGCATTCAGTCCCTTGCTTTTTGTTGTATTTATTAATTTAGTTAAATGTAGAATGCAATAAAAAGGAAGTTTGTAGATAGTACAAAAATTCATCATTTGGTTAACAAGGCAAAGGAAAATGTTCAACTTCAGGATCGAAATAGTCTGTTCCATTGGGCAAAAAAAAAGACAAGATGGAAGATAAACCATAGACATTAGAGCTGTGTCAGGTACAGTAAATGAGGTTGGAGGAAGTGCAAGTGAACCTCTGCCTAACACCTGTCCCTATACCTCCTCCCTCGACTCTGTCCAGGGACCCCGACATTCCTTTCAGGTTAGGCAGAGGTTCACTTGCACCTCCTCCAACCTCATGGATTGTATCCGCTGTTCAAGATGTGGGCTCTTATACATCGGTGAGACCAAACGTAGACTGGGTGATTGTTTTGCTGAAAACCTTTGCTCAGTCTGCCTGGACCTATCTGATCTCTTGGTTGCCAAACACTTTAAATCCCCTTCCCACACTGACCTTTTTGTCCTAGGCCTTCATTGTCAGAGTGAGATTAATCACAAATTGGAGTCTGATATTTCATTTGGGCAGCTTATCCAGTGGTATATTGATTTCTCTAACTTCAAGTAACTTCAGTTTGAAGATGTTCCAGCATGAAATGTCCCATCCATGTTGTCCAGAGATGCTGCCGGACCCGCTGAGTTACTCCAGCAATTTGTCTTTCTTTGTAAACCAGCCACTGCATAGAAACATAGAAAATAGGTGCAGGAGTAGGCCATTCGGCCCTTCGAGCCTGCACCGCCATTCAATATGATCATGGCTGATCATCCAGCTCAGTAACCTGTACCTGCCTTCTCTCCATACCCCCTGATCCCTTTAGCCACAAGGGCCACATGGGCCTGCAGTTCCTTATTTCTATCCAATTCCCTGACTGATGAAACCAGCATTCCAAATTCACCTTTCCATCTTGAATATTTCCATTTCATTATACAATAAATTAATATAAAGGACAGACAATATGTTGTGTAAAAAAGTTAGTGGATTAACTAGAGTTATAGAATTTGGTAAACATAGTGGAGAACTGCTGTTAAATGAGTTAATTATAATTAAAAAGCACAAGAATTACAAACAGCAGATGTCACCGCCTGACTGGATATTCAGCTCAGCATGAGGAAGCTCAGTATTTTTTTTAAACCTTCTTTTTGTCTTGCATACCCATCCCTTATTCATTTGAAATATGTTCTGCATGTCTTTAACTTCTCACAGTAGGTGTCAGCTATGTCTCAGTGGTTAGATTCTCTCCTATGAATCATCAGGTTGTGGATTCAAGTTCCATTTCAGAGACTTGTACAGACAGGCCAGGGAACTATCCAAAAGGCATGATGTACCACTGTTGCACAGTGTGTCGACAACTGGTATCAGTTAAAAGTCTATCCCAACCAACTTTGTCAGTGCCTGAGGACCAAAATGCCAGGCACTGCATATACAAGTGCACAATTTTGGTTGAGTACAGTGAAGATTCAAGGAAAAAAACAGTATTTGGCATCAGGGCCAGATGTAGACTAATCATTCCTAGAATTTCAAAACTAATCAGCAAATTCTGCAATTAGCTGATGTATTTTTTAAGCTGCTGTTGGGAAAGATACATAGATACTTGAAACTGATTCTCTTCATTCCACGTAATATTCGAAGTAGTTTCTTCCATGTTGAGATTATAAAAGGCAAATGATTTTGAAAATTCATGTGTCAGTCAGACATCCCTTCAGCCCAATTCGTTCATGCCAATCAAGATGCTCCATCTAAGGTAGTTCCAAATGCCTGTGCTTGGCCCATATCCCTCTAAACCTTTAATATCCATGTATCTGTCCATGTGTCTTTTAAATGAGGTGTTCACATTTTCTGAAATTAATCGGGAATTAGTTTTGATCTTATCAATAGCTATTCCAGCTTTCTCGAAAAGTTTTGTTCTTGAAGAAATAAAAAGTTGCGACTAGTTTAGCTAGATGGCGGCAACAAAGTATACAGAGATTTAAAAAAATCAGGGGGCATGTCAGACTGGTCGGAGAACTTGGAAAGGGGAGGAATGGAGAGGGAAGGCAAGGGTTAGGTTAGAGAAGTCAATATTCATACCGCTCGGGTGTAAGCTGACCAAGCAAAATATAAGGTGCTGTTCCTCCAATTTGTGCTGGGCCACACTCTTGACATTGGAGGAGACCCAGGACAGAAAGGTCAGTGTGGGAATGGGATGGGGAGTGAGTGTTTATCAACCAGGAGATCAGGTAGGTTTAGGTGGACTGAGCGGAGGTGTTAGTCATAGTCATACAGTGTGGAAACAGGCCCTTCGGCCCAACTTGCTCACACTGTCCAGCATGTCCCAGCTATACTAGTCCCACCTGCCAGCATTTGGTCCATATCCCTCTAAGCCTGTCCTATCCAACGATCGCCGAGCCGGTGCTTGGTCTCGCTGATACATCTGTATCTTGACCTATAATCACACTCACTGGTTGTCGCATACGTTAAGCGAGTCACGTGCCAAGTCGCAATAAATATTAAAGTGGGCCTTAAAGGTCAACGTCTTAATATCGATTGTTTCCACTTGGTCTTGAAGGTCTTAACGTCAGGTGCAGTGCGAATGTCATGGTGGAGATGATTTCAATAGCGAATTGTCTTTGGGTACAGTGAATACAGTCTTTACTTGTTGGGATGATGTTGTATTCTTGCTATGGAGGGCATGCAGCGTAGGTTCACTAGGTTAATTCCCGGAATGGCGGGACTGTCGTATGTTGAAAGGCTGGAGCGATTGGGCTTGTATACACTGGAATTTAGAAGGATGAGGGGGGATCTTATTGAAACATACAAGATAATTAGGGGATTGGACACATTAGAGGCAGGAAACATGTTCCCAATGTTTGGGGAATCCAGGACAAGGGGCCACAGTTTAAGAATAAAGGGTAGGCCATTTAGAACGGAGATGAGGAAGAACTTTTTCAGTCAGAGAATGGTGAAGGTGTGGAATTCTCTGCCTCAGAAGGCAGTGCAGTTCGTTGGATGCTTTCAAGAGAGAGCTGGATAGAGCTCTTAAAGATAGCGGAGTGAGGGGGTATGGGGAGAAGGCAGGAACGGGGTACTGATTGAGAGTGATCAGCCATGATCGCATTGAATGGCGGTGCTGGCTCGAAGGGCTGAATGGCCTACTCCTGCACCTATTGTCTATTGTATTTGAAAACCCCCGATTGCCTGGTCTTTGGTTGTCTGGATGAATTTGCAGATTGAAGACGACTCTTGATGTTGCTTGGAATAAACCAGTGCGTTCCAGGCGTAGTTTTGGTGGGAGATTTCGGGGAGTTAAATTGTTTGGCAACCGGGAGATCACGTACACCCAGGCGTTACAACTGGGAGTCGGGAGCCGGCGATCACCTCACGACCAGCGGCTCCTCGCGGCCGTTTGAACCTTGGCGCCGCGTCCTCTCGACCAACGGCGACTACCGTCGCGCGCCGCCGGTTACGTCAACCCGAGCCCTCCTCCGGTTGGTCGGTCGGTCGCTCGCCCTGACGTCACGGCGCGCAAGAGTGGCGCGAGGTGGTCACGCCGCGTGACGTCAGCGGCGCTGTCACCGCCCGGACTGCTGCGCTGGTAAACATTGCTGGAGGGCGAGAGAGAAACTTTGAGCCGCTTTAAAAGTGACCCGGCAACTGCGTGTGCAGGAACTTCGGAGCAGTTCGGATTCTGTTGAGTGAATTAACCCGAGTGAGTCCCGTGGATCAGGTTTTTTTTCCCTTCTTTTATAAGAATCTTCTCAAACAGGAAGGATGATTGAACGCCTCACAAGACAGCCCGGCTGAGGCTGTGGGCGGGCAGCCCGGGTCGGAAGTCCCGCCTCCTCCCACCACCAGCACGGGTTGGCTGGTCTGAGGGGCGGCGCTCGTGTGATTGGCGACCGGCGCTGTCAGTCGGGGATCTGGAGCAGCAGGTACGAGGGAACATCTCGGGGGTGGCTTCGCTCTGGTAGCGGCAGCGAGGACCAAGCATTGTAACGGGTGAGGTCCCGCAGGGGGAAAAAAAAGCAAATCTTCACGTCTCTTCCCACACCGCTTACCGCTTTCCTCTCCTCACTTGTCGAGCTCCCATTCCAGCTGTTGGGCGGATTCTTCCAACCAGGGGAAAGTTTCTAACTCTGAAAGTTGCCGCCATCAGGGTCCCAGTGAAGGCAGCTTATTTCGGGGAAGATGAATATCTGGCCAGATGTGATCCCACCTAACTTGACTCACTAAAGGATTAGTAGGCACCTCAAAACACCGCCTCCTGCTGCTAAAACGGGCCCGATAATGTTCCCTTGTTTCACACTCGTGGGCTCGGATTCATGATGGATTGATGCCGCACACTCTCGGAGTCTGAACGTTGACAGGTGGGATTTCTCACTTGTTATTGAATGAATTACGTAGTTTGAAAGCATAATTTGGTTGAAGTGGAATTGCGATGGAATAATTAGTAGGCTTTAAATTTTACTGCAGACGACAAGCTTCGTCGTCAAGCTTCCTGAAGCAGTTTGTTTCACATTGTTGAAATCTATCTCCTTTACATATTTGTCAATACTCCATGATTTTGGTTCACCGGTTCACCTCTGTGATTTATTGCCAGTGGCATGACAGAAGCCGATGGTAATAATCTGTGCTACCCCAGGTAGAACCTGTGCCCTACTGAACTATGTGATATTTTAGAACAGTTATTCTTTTGCAAGATCACCAATTAAAAATTCCAAGTTACAATCAAAATGAAACGTTTACTATTTGCCATGGATCATTGCAGTAGGAAGTTTTAGTTAACTACCAAATAACCCCCTAGTGGATTTGTACGATCTTACATTACTCTGCATATTCTCCTAAACTTCTTTTATGGATCATGTAATTAGGGACAGTCAGCATGGTTTTGTCTGCAGCCGGTCAGATTTAATGAATTTGATTAGATTTTTGAGGAGATGAAGATGATTAATGAGTAAAGAGCAGTGGATGTAATCTACATGGATTTTCGTAAGGCATTTGATATAGTACCTCATGTTAGGCTGATCCAGAAGATTAAGATGAGGTCTCGACCCGAAACGTCACCCATTCCTTCTCTCCCGAGATGCTGCCTGACCTGCTGAGTTACTCCAGCATTTTGTGAATAAATCGATTTGTACCAGCATCTGCAGTTATTTTCTTAGATTAAGATGAGTGGTGACTTTGTCATTTCGATTCAGAACTCGCTCACTCAAAGAAGATAGAGTGGTGGAAGGGTGTTTGTCTGGCTGCAGATCTGTGACCAGTGGAATTTCTCAGGTATCTGTAATTGGAGTCTCTGATTAACTTGGAGATAAATGTAGATGGGTTGGTTAGTACATTTGTGGACGACACCAAACTTAGTGGAATTGTGGACAGTGAGGAAGGCTGTCAAAGTATTCAGCAGGATGTAGATCAACTACAGAAATGGGCAAAGAAATGGCAGATGGAGTTTATTCTGAGGAAGCATGATGTGTTGCGCATTGGAATGTCGAATTTAAGGGTAAGGTATATGGTTAATAGCAAGGCCCTTAACTGCATTGATGTGCAGAAAGATCTTGGGGTCCAAGTCCATAGCTCCCTGAAAGTGGCAACACAGGCAGAGTGATAAAGACAGTATATGGTATGCTTTAATACGTAGAGTGGTAAGAGGCATATGGTATGCTTGCCTTTGTTGGTCAGGGTACTGAGTACAAAGGTCTGGAAGTCATGTTGCAGATTTAGTACTTTGGTTAGGCTGTATTTGCAGTATTGTGTGCAGTCTGTTTGCCCCATTACAAGAAGGATGTGGGGGTGCAGAAGATGTTTACCAGAATACTATCCGGGTTGGAGGCTAGAAGGAGATGTTGCACAAACTTGGATTGTAAAAGACTTTTAGATAGGCATATAGATATAGAACATATGCAGGCAAAGGAGATGGCATCATGTTCGGCATAGACATCGTGGGCTAAAGGGTCTTGTGCTGTACAAATAAAATGTGACACTTAAGACACAATGACAAATAGGCCTTATTGTAGAGTTGCTGCCTCAGCTCCAGCAATATAGGTTACATTCTGTCATGAGTGCTTCCTGCAGATACTTTCGTTTCCTCCTACATTCCAAAGTTGAACATGTTAGTAGGTTAATTAGCTGCTGTGTATTACTCCTATTTTTTTGTGGGTGGTAAAATGTTGGTGCGAATGTGGGGAGAATAGGTTGCAGGGAAAATTAGCCTGGGAATTGGATTTCCCTGTGAGTCAGCATAGCCTGGAGAGGCCAAATGGCCTCATTTCCTTAGGACATAAAATATTGACATTCTATTTGTTTTTAAAGCAATTTGGTTCTTCTGTACATTTCTAATGTGAAGTAGAAAGGCTGGTTACCTGAAATTGTTGAATTTAATATTGAGTCCTGAGGGTTGTGAGATGCCTAGTTGGAAGACGAGTTGCTGTTCCTCGAGCTTGGATTGTGCTTCAATTAAAAAATATAATAGGCCAAAGGTGGCAGTGTCTGGAGAATTAAAGAGGCAAGTAGTTCAGGATCATTCCTGCTGACTGAATGAAGGGATTTCATGAAGTGATCGTGCAATTTGTTTCTCAATCTTGGCTGGGACCACATATGAGGACTGAAAGCAGTACACTAAATTGAAAGAGGTATATGTGAATTGTTGCTTTGCCTGGAAAGGTAGTCTTGGTGCCTGGATATGAAAAAGGATGGGCGTGGCATTGCATTGAAGATCGTGAAAATTATTGCGAATAACCCCTTGAATGGAGAGATGGATAGGGTAGAAGATGAGGTCAAGGGATACACCGTCCTGTTGTATGTGGGAGGAGATATGGCGAGAACAGAAATGTGGGAAAATTAAGTGGATGCAGTCGAGAGCCATGTCAACTATAATGAAGGAGATGTCATGATTTAAGTGAAAGGAAAATCACCTTGAAAGCACTGGTGTGTGGAATATGTAATTATTGGAACAGATACATCAGCACATTCTCAATTCGGACATATTACAGCCCTTGGGGCTTAACACTGAATTCAAAAAATTCTGTAACCAGCCGTTGCCAATATGTTACGTTTTATTTCTTCATAGATGTTACTTAACCTGTTGAATAATTCCAGCATTTTTTTATTTCAGATTTTACAGCAATGACAGTGTTCTGTATCTCAAATTAGGCACTTTTTAAATTTGTCCTGTTCTCACTCTTCTCCAGAAAGATAATCTGTAATTAACCACCATCACTAAATTGGCGCCACAAAGTCTACCTTGGTTTACACTCCATCTGAGACATTCTCTTGGTTTTCTCCATCTCTGTGCTTCTCTCCTATCTCAATCAGACTTAATTACTCATTCTTCTTAGTTGTAATGAACAATTGACCTGAAACATGTACATTGTTTCTTTTTCCACCTGTTACCCATTTTGCACTACTTTCAATTTTTTATTTGGATTCTAGTCATGTGCAAATTTTATTTGTTTGTCTTTGCCATGATTCTAAATTGTTTCCTTTAAAACTAATCTTATTTGTTAATTATGAGTGAGTACTTGTATCATATTTGAGATACAAGTCTTTAAACTTCACTTAGCATTCAAATGACTATTGTGACTTGTATTATCTCAGTTTCTTCAGATTACCACCTCTTATTCCTCTGTCCCTCTCTTCCCCTCCCCCTTCCCAGTTCTCCCTCTATCTTCCTATCTCCACCTATATCCTTCCTTTGTCCCGCCCCCCCAACATCAGTCTGAAGAAGGGTCTCGACCCGAAATGACACCCATTCCTTCTCTCCTGAGATGCTGCCTGACCTGCTGAGTTACTCCAGCATTTTGTGAAATAAATACCTTCGATTTGTACCAGCATCTGCAGTTATTTTCTTACACCTCTTATTTTAAGTGTGTAAGAAGGAACTGCAGATGCTAGTTTAAACTGAAGATAGACACAAAAAGCTGGAATAACTCAGCGGGACAGGCAGCATCTCTGGAGAGAAGGAATGGGTGACATTTCGGGTCGAGACCCTTCTTCAGACTAGTTGGGGATAAAAGAAACGAAAGATATAGACGGTGATGTGGAGAGATAAAGAACAATGAATGAAAGATATGCATAAAAGTAACGATGATAAAGGAAACAGGCTGTAAGCTGTTTGCAGGGTGAAAATGAGAAGCTACTGCGACTTGGGCGGGGGAGGGATAGAGAGAGAGGGAATGCTGGGGCTACTTGAAGTGAGAGAAATCAACATTGATACCACTGAGCGTAAGCTGCCCAAGCGAAATATGAGATACTGTTCCTTCAATTTGCGTTTAGCCTCACTCTGACAATGGAGGAAATGTGTTACTTGCATCACCTAGAATGCTACTAATGATTTGACTGGGTATGTCATAGTCATGGTGGTTCATGATTAGTGAAGTGCAGAGCTCTTCCTATATCAAATAGGACAAATTAATTTTTATTAGCATGCAATTAACATACCATTAGTATGAAATTGAGCTTATTAAAAAATTGTGAATTAAAGGATACCTCAAAGTGCCATTCTCAAAAAATGTCTAAAACGTTTACTGATGTTGATTATTTGCAGTTTTCCTCAGCCCATGGTTTTGATCATGTTTATAATCCTGCTTTAGATAGGGTTCCAAGAAATTTATTGTTAAAATGATTCACAAAATAAACTTTGGAATAGGACCAAGCACAAGCCATCAGATCTGATGACACCATTAAAAGCGGAGTAATGCAACATGTTCTTATGTGGTTCTATTAAAAATGTATTTAAAGCTAGTAATTTATGCTGTGTTATTTCAGAAGCTCGTGATTTAATCGTCCATTGTAATACGATGAATTGTTAATGGCTTGGGTTTAAGACATTAAAAGTTGGAATTGATTTTTAAATATTTTAAAAGATAACATTTTTTTAGTTTGAAATGTAAAAGCTAGATATTTAGCAATTTTATTCTTTTTCACACTGACATCCTTACCAACGTCATGTTAAATGTATTGATATAATGCATATATTTTTTGTTAGCTCATTTGAAATAGAACATCTGTGCCAGAACACAGAACAACCCTTTTGCACAGTGTCTATGTTCAAGGTTGGATAACAAATATGGAAAAAAATATATTAAAAATCAGACTAAAAGGATATAAAATAATGCAACTGTATTCAACTTGCCATTATCGTTTATGCCATTGTAATAGATTCTAGGTTTCAGCTGAATAAAATGCGGATATGATACAAGTTTCATTAAAGTGGATTAAATTCTAAATATAATGCATTGTGTACATTTGGAGAAACTATACAGCATAATTATATTTATATTGGAATAGAAGCATCCATTGTTTTACCCCGTAGTTGGTGTAAACTAAACATGGTTAGAGACAAAAGTATAGTAATTGCTACCAGGTCCTGTACAATTTATGTATTACTGATTAGTGGAAGTAATTACATTATAGTTGCTCTTTTGTCTTGTAACAAGGCTTACGAGTGCAAAAAGTTGAAAGAATGATTCTGCTCCATTTGTTATTATGTTCCAGTGGTTTTCATGTTGTGATTTTTGCTAATAACACATTCATTGTAAACTTAGTCAGATTTTTGATCCTATTTTAGTCTGTTGTGTAGGGCTTGCACTGAATGTAGAATCAATATGAACCAAAATTGTATTCCTTTTTCAAAGATCTTAAATTCAACTGTACCAAGATCACCAACTGAATGATTTTTTAAACTGAACCTAAAACTGGCAGGTTGGTTGTTGATTTAAGAAATTCTGTTGTAATTCCAACAGAAGAAAAAAATCATAATGACACTTCACTACTAGCATAGTAATTAATTGAAGGATACTTGAGTTGCATAAATAGTTTGACAACTTTTTAAAAATTGCTAAATATAGTAATATGCTAGTATAGGATTATTAGTACAAGGCCACCCAAGCAATCTTAAACTCTCAATTCAATCTTATCCATCAAATGTGCTTCACAACATGATGGTCAGAACACCTTTGGACAGAAACATGGCTCATTAGATTTATACAATTAAAACCTATCTGGGAAATTACATGGACTGTGTATATTCTTTAACATTTTGTATCCAATTTTCAATATCCTCATCAATTCACTATTTACTTGGGGAAAAGTTTACTACGTTTTAGTCGTACGTAAGCCTGCGTTTTTTTGTTTTAAATCAAAACATTAGCATTTAAAAATGTAATTACAAATATCTAGAAGAACTCAAAATTGATTAAAATTAAGTGGTAAATAAAATAAATCACGTGATTGCATCTACTTTTATATGTACTCAAAATCAGTGACCTCTTGAAATGAACAGGGTCATACTGCTTAAAGTTGAGGGGGCAAACATAAAGTGCCTCTCTTCCCTCGGCTCATAACGACAGTGGTACAGTGCAAGACTTTACACCAAGTCCAGTGGGAAGTCTTGTGCACTTGATCTGAATTCCAACTCATCTCTGATCTCCCCGTTCAATACACAGGCATGGAATTCAGAGCTGACCCATGAGTGGTCCGTTGCCATTCTATATTTTACTGGTTGAAGAAGGGTACAATTCAGCCCAATAATTCATGTCTTTGATACTTGGTTCCTGTCCTTTAAATAGTTAGTCTTAAGTAAAAAGGACCATCAGTCAAGTGGGCTGCTTTCTCATGGATAGTGTACAATATCTTGAATGTTATTGGAAATGTACTCATTCAGGCAAATGGATTCCGTTCTATCATATGCTTAACTTGGTGTCTTGATGCGTGGCATTTTATTGATGGCCTTCGATACATCAAATTCACTCTTGTGAATTCTGCTAGTTATACCTTGATAAAATTCCAGATGATTGGTCAAACATAATTTCCCTTTCATAAATGTAAGTTGACACTGCCCAAACCTATTATTAATTTCCAGTTCCACTGTTACCACTTGACAGCATTTTTGCTTCTATTATACTGATTTGTTTGGTACAGGTATTGTCCTTCAAATTCATGCTTTAAATGCATTTGTATCTGATGATACTAAAAGAAAACTATAAAATTGTTTAACACCAGTCTAGTCTAGAGTTTTTAAGAGCTCTATAGACTGTTGTGACATGTTGTGCCTGTGTAAAGCTGCTTCTGAAACTAGGTAATGGGTGGTTGTGTAAACACAGATCTGTCAGCATTTTCATATTGGGACATGAAGAATCACCGATCACGACTTCTGTTATAATTAAAAATGATGCACAAACTTGTATGTAGATTAGTTTCATGTTACATCCTCATGACCTCAAAGGCCTTTCAGACCATCTAGTTCTTGAAGCATTCCACTGATAGCCATTCACCCATTATTTCCTTTTCTCCTTTCACTCTTTCATTCCCATCAACTCCTAATTGATTCTTCTGCTATTTACCGACACGAAGTGCAATTTACAGTAGCCAATTGATCAACCTTAGGAGGAAGTCAGAAACCCACACAGTCATAGGGAGAATTTGTAAGCTCCACGCAGACAGCACTTGAGCAATTTGGCTGCTGGAACTGTTCATTAACATATTTGACTAAAATAAGGTTAGAAAAGATGGAACTGATCCAATTGAAGAACTGAAAGTAATCTTTTTCAAGAATCACATCTTTGTCCAAACCCAGATTCAGCTGTACTTATTTGTTAAAAGAAACTTGTTCTAAAATTATGCATTTGTATTTTATCAGGTCAATTAATGTTTTGTATCAGAGCTGTGACCGCTTTGCGTTTGTGTCAGCAATGTACTCATCAAGGATATGACTCAAGGATATGATGAAGAAAAGGGTGATAGGTCATGGAAAAGCCATAGGATGTGTCATCAGATTTTGAAGAAGAGGGGAATGATGGGATGGATTCGAAAACTGCAGAATATGAAACTCTGGGACCAGATGATGAAATAGCTACCAGTTTTCAAACAGGTAATTAAATCATATTAGACATTTCTTTGACAAGCATATTATAGCTGTTTTTGGTATCGTTTATTAACAGTGCTCCAACTTCATGATCAATTAAGGATAAGAAGTATTTTCTTGCTACCTACCTGTATACTTTGGAGAAACATTTTTTTTAAATTTTAAATTTTTTAAAGCATATGTACAAATAATAATAAACGACAAACTGGTTATAGAATTCTTACATAGCTTCAATTTTTAAAATTTTAAAGAAAAAATAAAGATGAAAAGAGACTGAAAAAAAAGACTATAAACTAATAGAGAGAAAGCAAAGAAAAAAGAGAATTACAAATATAAAGATTATAATAATAATAATAATAATAAGCATTTATTTTATATAGCGCCTTATCGGGTGCTCAAAGCGCTTTACAAAAACAATCAACATAAAAACAAACAGACAAACTACCCTAACGGAAAAGCGGCGAATAAACAACGCCAGCGTCCTCTCACGTCAGGGTCCGGCAGTAGACAAGAAAAAGCACAGGACACACAGATACAATTTTTACACAAACAGCCATCACAGTGATTGCTCTAGGCATACCCTCACTGTGATGGAAGGCAAAGTCTTATCTCCTCCTCATTCTTCTCCCGTGGTGCCACGAGGTGATCGAGGCTCCCAACTTTTTGAAGCCCCCACCGGGCGATGGAAAGATGGGGATAGATCCGGGAGTTAATGAGTATAGTTGTACACCCAACCCTAAACTCAAGTTTTAACTTTAGTTTTAAATTTTAGTTTTGTGACAAACCCATTTACTTTTTTTAAAATTCAATAAATGGAGACCATATTTTAAAAAATAGATCTGGTTTGTCAATTAAGGCAAACCTTATTTTTTCCAAATGCAAGGTCTCGGTCATTTCCGCAATCCACATTTTAATTGTGGGGGTTACTGTTTTTCCCCAAAATTTAAGTATTAATTTTTTCGCAGTTATTAAACTGTAGTCAAGAAAGCGTCTCTGACTTAGCGTAAAGTTTGTAATGTGTTCTGATAATCCTAAAATTATTAATTTTGGATCTAAATCCAGTTGGTTATCGATAACTTTGGAAATGATTTTTAAAATATCGATCCAAAAATTTTGCATATTTGTACAAGTCACAAAAGTGTGAGTTAAATTGGCTTCTTGAAATTGACATTTATCACAAATAGGGGAGATACTTGGGAAGATCCTGTTTAATTTTGTCTTCGAATAATGTAGTCTGTGTAATATTTTAAATTGTATTAATGAGAAACATTTTTTATACATGATTTGACATATTCTAATATTTTAGATTTGGTGCTTATTGGAAGATGGCATTTACTGGTGTACTGTTTACATGAAGCTTTATATAGATAGATAATTGAAGCACATTAACAAACACATTTTGTATAGACACAAAATTCTGGAGTAACTCAGTGGGACAGGCAGCATCTCTGGAGAGATGGAATGGGTGACATTTCAGATCGAGACCCTTCAAGAGTAGTTTCCTTGATTACTATTAATTTTGGAAATTTATCATCATTATGATTTTTGAACTTCTTACTGAGTGATCCTATAAAAGTATTCTGCGGTTACAAAAATATTTAAATAACTCGCAAAAGGATGTGCTGGGCCATTGAGGTAAAATGCTAATTTCTGGTAGCCAAATTCAAATGTAGCGCTTGTTACAGGTTAAGAGACATAATCTGTATAGGTGGACACAAAATGCTGGAGTAACTCAGCGGGACAGGCAGCATCTCTGGAGAGAAGGAATATATAATATATAATCTGCATATGTTGATCGTGGCAATAGATTGCATTCTAGGAGAGCAAAACATTAATATAAAATGACACCAATGACATGCCTCGGAGAGAAAGGTAAAAATGGTTTACCAAGTAGAAATATGCAAGTTGGTTTCACAAAATTGTAATTTACCATAAGTAGTCATACCAAAAAAATGACAGGAATTAGTTCCCAGCCTTATTTGAGTTAACTGACCATTATGGATGTTGATTATCACAACTTTTTGATCTGGACAAAAAACTGAAATGTCTTCTATTGAGCATTATACACCATCTTCTTAAGAGTCCAGCCAATGTGCCTGCTGAGTGAAGGTAAAACTGACCTCACTATGATGTTCTCAGTAATTAACGTGTACTGACAGTTTAGATATTAGGGATACAGCAAGGAAAAAAGGCCCCCCAGTCCACCTAGTCCGTGCCAACCAGAGATTACCCTGTACACTAACACTACCCTTCGCACGAGGAACAATTTTACCAAAGCCAATTAACCTACAAACCTGTACTTCTTTGGAGTGTGGGAGGAAACCGCAGTCTCTGGAGAAAACCAACGCGATCACAGGGAGAATGTACAAACTCCGTACAGACAGCACCCGTAGTCAGGATCAAACCTGGGTCTCTGGCGCTGTAAGGCATCAACTCTACCGCTGCGCCACTTTGCCGCCACTCTTAAGAATAAGCATGCTAAGTGAATGAGGACTATTTGAATGAGATACAATGAAATATTACCCCAGTGAGGGGTAAGAATGATTGCTGGGACAGAATAGATGCATTTTTATTTGCTGCATTGTGTCTTGCTTGAGGCGTGTGATGCAAAGCGCCAAAGGTATTAAAAAAGTTTTGCTCTTCTCGTATAGTTTTGATAGTTCACATTAGAGACAGCAAAAATAAAAATACTGGCCTTTTACCCTTTGCACCCCCCCCCCCCCATCCCACCAGATTTAGAATGATTACAGTGTTTATTATATCCCTTTGTATCACTCGTGCAGTTGAGTTACACAAGTACCATTTGGATTTATTTTATTTTCCTCTTACGTGCAACTACCTTGTCCTACAACCATAATTTTTTTTGGAAACAGTCGTTCAAAGTAAAACTTACAGGATTATAATTCATTTCAATGAGAAAGAAAGCTTTTGCTTTTCCTTATGGGTATATAAATTAGTCTGTACTATTTTAATACATTCTTCTGATTATTGACTATCATGTTCCCACTCCTTGCTAACTATCCATTCCATCCTTGAATTAACCCAGAGCTTCCCTGTGAACATACTCTTCAGTAAACACCTTAAAGTCATTTGCTATCCAATGATCATGCTTTAATGAAATGTAGCTGTAAAATGTGGGAAATGAATACTTGTAAATCAATTAATAATTAATTAGGAAGAAGTAGGAACATATGCTGGTTTACATAAAAAGACACAAAGTACTGCAGTAATTCAATGGGTCCAGCAGCATCTATGGTGAACATGGATGGGTGACCTTTTGGGTCGGGCACCTTTGTTCCGACACAGTTGAATGACTCCAGCACTTTGTGTCTTTTGTAGTAATTAATTAGTAAATGATGTTGAATGTGACAGTCAAATACCCACTTTGTAACTGTTTTAATGTCATGAATCAATTATGTTTATAATTTAGTATATTTCTTTCTCAGATGTAATGGAAGCTGCAAGTCCATCAGTTATACAATCCACAGTTACAAATGAGGAGGCCACCACTTCTGGTGTGAATGTTGAATGTCGAATATGCGGTGATAAAGCTTCAGGGTTCCATTACGGAGTACATGCCTGTGAAGGTTGTAAGGTACAGTGGATTATGTGTGTGACGTATAACAAGCTGTTGTAGAAATATTCCTCACAATTCATGTCAATGTGAGACTAATGAGAAATTGAACATTTATATATAAAGACTGAAAATTAATTTAAATGTATAGTTATGTACAACTCCTCATCCATAATATATTCCAATACAATACAATACAATATATATTTATTGTCATTGTACAGGGGTACAACGAGATTGAGGTACAAAGATATATTGTATTGTATTGTAATATAATTTATTACTGGACAGCTTCAGCAAAATACTATTACTCTTTATTGCTCATTGCAAATATTTTTCTGCAAAACAGCAATAAAAGACAGAAGTACAGTCAAAATCCTAATTAACCATTGAATGTCAAAAAATGGCATGTCATAATAGGCTGGCCTATACACATTAACAGTGCATTTGATGGATAAAGAAGCTTAACTGTCTCAATAGGGTCACACAGCATGGAAACAGGTCGATCAGTCCAACTTGCCCATGCCGACCAAGATGCACCATCTACGCTAATTGTTTTCCTCTTTCTCAGTTCTGTTGAGGGATCCCAGATCCATAACTTGAATTATTCTCTCTCCATAAATACTGCCAGACCTGAGTTTTTCCAGCATTTTCTGTTTTTATTATTTTAATTAAATATTGTTCCATCCAATTGGTGTCAATTAAAGTTAAAACTAAGCTCCAGGCAAAGTTCTGCTGCATGTCCTTTTGACAATTTTGGTTTGGGATATTTTACTTGCTTTTAAGTGAATAACACAGATTATTGTGATAGCATGACTTGAAAGATATCCCTGCTTATTTACTGTTCTTCTGGTTGGATCTCCTGGTGTTCTTCAATTGAATTTTCTAATTGTTGATCTCTCTGGTCATGCTCCAGAGTATTTTGTATTTTGTGGAAGTTACTGAGCTCCAGTGACTTGGAGATGCACATCAGATCATCTTCAGGGACTTTTTGTTTCCCTGTTTCCTGATACAATGTTAGCATGAGGACAAAGCAATGACATGGTTTAGAGATAGTTTAGAGATACAGTGCTCTTCTGCCCACCAATTCCACGCCGACCATCGATCACCTAGCCATACTAGTTCTACGTTATCCCATTTTCGCATCCATTCCCTACGCTCAAGGGGCAATTTTATAGAAGCCAACTAACCGAGAAACCTGTAAGTCTTTGGGATGTGGGAAGAAGCTGGAGCACCCGGAGGAAACCCACATGGTCTCATGGAGAATATGTAAACTCCCCACAGACAGCATCAGATGTCAGGATTGATCCCGGGTCTTTGGTGTTGGGAGCAATAAAGAAAATTAAATTCAGAAAAGTAAGCGTTGATGCATTTAGGTGTCATTACTTTAGATGGTGGTTGTTTGACGTCAGTGAACTTTGGTAGTTGTATTTATCATTTTCATTATCAACAGTCTTAATGTTGTGCATGACATGGTTTTAGGATTGGGTTGAGAGGGAATGAAGGTAATTTGTATGTGTGTGGAGAGTCTGAACAATGTCTGGCACTCAAACTACACCTGCACACTTCTGGTTGAGTCTGTGCTCAATTGGACTCTGCAACCCCAAGAGTTCAGCCAAGCTAAATGTAAAAAATCCTAATTTATTGCTCCCCATTAGAGTGATTCCTGCTGTAAATCTTGGAGGGGAGGTTTAGCTTGTTTGTGATATCATTAGTGCTTGCTGACTTGACTTGCATCTAGTGAAATGCCAAATATGAGTTGTACTGTAGCATTCATCAGGAATCTTTGCTAGTCACGGTTGATAAAAACTAACAAACATTACAACCCAGTGAGCAATACTTCAGGCATGGGTGTGAACGTTCATGCTCAATGCTCCATTATTTGGGGAAATGCAGTGTGGCACTGTAATTGTTGGTGAATAGATGTAGCAACAGTAAGTGAATGTTGCTATACATGCCATGCAACAAAATGTTCCTACAAAGTGTCAAAAAAGTTAAAGCAAATGCATTAAATTATGTATCCATATGGCGGCACTTTCAGAAATGTTAGAATACAGCTACATTGCTTTCGAAGGGGGTTTCTATTTCTGACCAAAGCACAGGGCTCTCACTAGAGTGGAATTAATCTACAGGACCAATGGGAAGCTGCCTCCACTTCAGAAGCAAGGTCACCCCAACTTTAGCCATCAAGCTGCAGACAGTGCTTATACAACTGAGTTCCAAATTGACTTGTTCACTGAAGCATACAAGACAATGGGGTTTTATACTGGTTGCTTGCAGACTTAGTGGTATCCCACAACATGTCAGCAAATTGGGAACCAGCTGTCACGAAACAGCTCCTGGTTGGCAGAACCTTACTGCCTTGTCAGCATAAACATGTGATATAAACAAAAAAGGGGCGTGGCTGTGTTCTGCAGCTGCGGCTCACCGGCAGTCTCTCCGTTTTTTTGGTGTTTTTTTGTCATTGTCGATGTTAAATGTACGTTTTGTTTTATTTTTAATTCTGTGTATGTAGGGGGGTGGTGGGGGGGTTGGGGGAAACCTTTTTTTAAATCTCCTCCTCAACGGAGATGCGACCTTTACCGTGTCGTATCTCCGTTCGCGCTACGGCCTAACATCGTGGAGTCGGCGGCCTCCAGCTGGGATCGACCTCAAAGACTCCGGTCGCAGGGCCTGGACTTACCATCTCGGAGGCTTCGGCCATGGGCCCTGCGGACCGCAACATCGGGAGTTCGCAGGTCCCTGGCTGGCGACCGGTTTTTGGGAACTCCAGCCGTAGCAGCTTCGACCGCCCCGAAGCGCGAGGTACGATCGACCCACCCGCAGGCCCTTCATCGCCCTGCGTGGCTCGGCCGCGGCACTTTCCATCGCCCGGTGGGGGCTCAGGACTCTCATCGCCCTGCGTGGCTCGGCCCTGGGACTTTCCATCGCCCGGTGGGGGCTCAGGACTCTCATCGCCCTGCGTGGCTCGGCTGCAGCACTTTCCATCGCCCGGTGGGGGCTCAGGACTTTCATCGGCCTGCTCGGCTCGGCCTTGGGACTTTCCATCGCCCGGTGGGGGCTCAGGACTCTCATCGGCCTGCTCGGCTCGGCCCTGGGACTTTCCATCGCCCGGTGGGGGCTTCAAGGGGTTGGGAGCCTCGATCACCTCGTGGCGCCACGGGAGAAGAATGAGGAGGAGATAAGACTTTGCCTTCCATCACAGTGAGGGTATGCCTGGAGCAATCACTGTGATGGCTGTTTTGTGTAAAAAATTGTATCTGTGTATCTTGTGCTTTTTGATGTCTGCTGCCGGACCCTGACGTGAGAGGACGCTGGCGTTGAGTATTCGCCGCTTTTCCGTCAGGATAGTTTGTCTGTTTGTTTCTATGTTAATTGTATTTGTAAAGCGCTTTGAGCATGTGATAAGGCGCTATATAAAATAAATATATTATTATTATTATTATTATTATATTCACGTTTCTTTCTGCTGACCAGAAGCTGTTTCCTGACAGCTTTTTAGCCCATCGGATCCACGCCATCTCCACAGGAATAATCCCATTAGTCTCTTTTCTCCATTTATTTTCCCTGAATCCCTACAACTTATTTTTTGTAATGCACAACCATCATCTCTCCCTTGATTCTATTCATCATTATCCTACACAAAGGGGTAATTTACAGGAGACAGTTCATGTACCAACATGTCTCTGGGATGAAGGAGGAAACAGGATCATCCAGAGAAACCCATACTTTCATGGTGTGAACAGGCATACTCTGCATAGACAGCACCTGAAATTGGTAAGCAACCTGGGACTCCAGCGCTTGAGGCATCAACATTAACTGCAGCACAACCATGCTGCATAAATTCCCAACGTCTACACTAGGCCAATGGGTACGAAGTATTAACTTTCAACCTAATGTTAGGCAACCAAAGTACATTATAAAGCTGATACTGGTGATTAAATAAATTAATGCTAAATGTATTTGAAGTCGAAAAGTAAAGGTCAAATATCAGATAAAATTTAATATCCAACAGGGAATTCAGGAGAAACATTTTGCACAGTTGTTATAATGTTGAACTTGCTATCATATTGAGGAGTTGATTTGACAACTAGAAAAATATTTAAAGAAAAGCTAACAAAGCACATGATTGCAGAAGGATGCGTTAAATGGGTTTTTTTCTAAATTGAGGTGGGGTAGGTTTGTGTGGACTATAACATAGTTCACAAGAACCTACCCCACCAGTGGGGCTGATAATTTGTTTTTGCGTCACAAATTCTACATGATTTTTGTTTTGTGCCATGTGTTTCTGTACTGTATTAATAAAATCTCCAATTGACTTTCAATTTGTTGAACTTGCAATGTCCTTTATGAACATGAAACATATAAAGTGGGAGCAGGAGAGGGCCACTTGGCTCCTCAAGTCTGCTCCCCAATTTAATGAGATTGTAACCTTGATTCTGTGTTCCTGTCTACCTGTGGTGACCTTTCCCACTTGTTTATTAAGTATCTTTCGTCCCTGTCTTAAAAATATTCTGAGACTCTGCATCCATCTATTATTTGAGGAAGAGAGTCTCAAGCATTAACAAACCTGAGAAAAATACTTAATGTGTACGAAGGAACTGCAGATGCTGGTTTAAATCGAAAATAGACACAAAATGCTGGAGTAACTCAGCGGGACAGGCCACATATCTGAACATTCATCAGACTGAAGAAGCGTCTTGGCTCGAAACGTCACCCATTCTTTCTCTCCAGAGATGCTGCCTGTTCCGTTGAGTTACTCCAACATTTTGTGTCTATCTGAGAAAAATATTTATCCTCTTCCCATCTAAATGATGACACCCCCCCCCCATTTATTTATCCAGAGAGTGGTGAGTCTATGGAATTCATTGCCAAAGACGACTACGGAGACCAAGATATTGGGTATTTTTAAGGCAGAGATTGATAGTTTCTTGATTACACTGGAATTTAGAAGAAGGCTTGTATACACTGGGATTTAGAAGGATGAGAGGGGATCTTATTGAAACATATAAGATTATTAAGGGATTGGACACGTTAGAGGCAGGAAACATGTTCCCAATGTTGGGTGAGTCCAGAACCAGGTGCCACAGTTTAAGAATAAGGGGTAGGCCATTTAGAACGGAGACGAGGAAAACCTTTTTCAGTCAGAGAGTTGGAAATCTGTGGAATTCTCTGCCTCAGAAGGCAGTGGAGGACAATTCTCTGGATTCTTTCAAGAGAGAGCTAGATAGAGCTCTTAAAGATAGCGGAGTCAGGGGGTATGGGGAGAAGGTAGGAACGGGGTACTGATTGAGAATGATCAGCCATGATCACATTGAATGGTGGTGCTGGCTCGAAGGGCCGAATGACCTACTCCTGCACCTATTGTCTATTGATTAGGAAGGGTATCAAAGGTTACGGGGAGGGCTATGGGGAGATGGCTGGAGATTGGGGTTGAGAGGGAAAAATGGATTAGCTATGATTGAATGGCATAGTAGACTTGATGGGCTGAATGGCCTAATTCTTTTCATATGATTTATGGTCTTAGGGTAGTATAATAATTTTTTATTATTAATTATGTAGAAAACTAATTGTGAAACTGTTCATGTTCAGGGCAGGAAACCGGTTTTTAACCTGGGTATTGGGGTTTGAGTTTGAGACCAATGGGGCTTTGGGTTAAATATGTAACTGTTAACTTAAGAATAAACCAACAACTTGGTTAGACGTATAATAAAATGTTATGTGAAGTATGCATTTTACTTAAATTGAAATTTGGTTGTATTTATAAAAGATCTGTTTGCTGTTTTCAAATCATTTTGCTTCAATTTAAAATTGAACTAAAACTTGGCTTTCAGGGTTTCTTCCGACGAACAATTCGCATGAAACTGGAATATGAGAAATGTGATCGCAACTGTAAAATTCAGAAAAAGAACAGGAATAAATGCCAGTATTGTCGCTTCCAGAAGTGCCTGGCGTTAGGGATGTCACACAATGGTCAGTAGACATTGCCACAAAGAGCAAAGGAAAATATAATTTGTTGTATGTCTTGGTTATTTCAACAACTTTTCAAATTGAAAATTTGAAAGCAAGGAAAACCCCCTGTTTAGAGAACCTCTCTTGCTTTAATTGTTTCTGATTAATGTCCGTTTGCTGCAAGAATTGGCTTCACTGTCTCAGAAGGTTGAAACATGAAGTGCTTTGGCTAACAGAAAAGAAAGGGGAAAAAAAAGCAAAAAAATAAAGCAAACAACTCTGGTTTTAAAGTAAACCCATACATATGAATTAAAGAGGTAAACCTTGCTCATGTTTATGGTGCGGCAGCATGCTTCTCCCTATCACACACAACCTGCTCTGCTAGTGTAAAAACTGCAGTGCCCAGAGTAGTATTATCCAGCTTTGAATCCACAAAACTGGTGGAAGCATCCTTGATCTTGAGGAGCCAGCCCAATAATAAGGTGTTGCTTACTTATTGTTGGAATATAAAATGAAAATTTATGAAGAGCAGAGTTTACTCTTTTGACTTGGCCTTGCAACATTCTGTTTTTAATGAATACCATCACTAAAATATTAACTGTTCATTTATCAATTTGCTTTTAAGAGTTCTTTATACCTGCCTTCTTAAGGGTTGCCCACATTTCTTTCAGATACTTTGTTTTTGTACTTTTAGCAATAATATGGAACTTTTCTGCGAAGGTCATACAAGTTTAGGACATAGGACTGTCAGTTGATCATGTGCCTGCTAATAGGAAACATAGAGTTTTCAGAAAATACGTTTACCATCATTTCCGTGCATCGGTTTCAGCCCTCAGACTGAGGATATCCACCCTCCATCTCCCATACATCCTCCACCCATGATGGGAGCAAAGCCTGTACCTACGACATCTACCCTGCCAAACACCAGGACTGAAATAACCATGTCATCGGAAATCAATCCTTTTGATGAAGAGAAAGAGTACCTGAGAGACACAGTTGGGGGAATAATAAGAACATTGGTAGTAGAAGAGCAAAAGAGCACCGAGACGGATAGTACTCCATCTGGGATCTGCTCTTGATTTTTTCCTTCCTTTCTCCCCTCTTATCTTTCACCACTCCTCTCTTTCTAATGTAGCCTGGATGTGAACATGTCTGATTGGCTCATGGCCCCTTGCTCCTCCATCCTTGTAATATCTCAAAAAAAATTATTACTGGAAAGGTTTAGCAGTGAGTTGAACTGAGCTATTGAATCTTGTGGACCTCCAAGAAGCAAAGGAAATTTTGGGGATGCACAAGTGAATAGGTTTGAAGAAATACAGATATGCAAGGGTAATGGGACTGGCACTAGCAGAACTAAGAGCCAATAGATTTGAATATTTTTAGGTGATTTGAATATTTTGAGAATTTGAACCCATTCTCAAACATTGGTATTCTATTGTTAACAGTGCAATCAAAATAGTAATTAAATAGCAATTGTTAATAGCTTGTTCTAGTGTTTATTTTGTATTGAATACATTAACACAATAAATAATGAAACTTTTTAAGTGTTATTTAAAAATATATATTTTATGCCATGGGTTTTTGAAATATTTTAAAATTTGTTTTGAGTGAGCCAAATTTCTTATGTTTGGGATGAATTCTTAGGGGTTTGAAAATTCTTGTGTGCGATAGAGATAAAAACAGAGTTGACATGTACAGTAATTGGGAAAGATGCTGGGAATATGAAGTGATACTGAAAATGCTGGAAGCACTCATCTGATTGGGTGTAATCAGTGGTGAGAAATAACAAGAATGTTTCACCGGAACTAGAGAAATGGTGAAACATGTTTTAAGTTGCATCAGTGTGTGGAGAGCATGGAATGAATGTGATAGGGTGCAGTTCAAAGTTGTCAAGATAATAATTACTTAAAAACTGGCAGTCTCAACGCCATCTCCTCCCACCCTGCACTCTATAAGACTCCAGTCCTCCAGTTACTCTATTGTAAAAGCTCTGAAGAGACTACCCACATTGGTGCCTTTATAATCTCTTTCTTTGTCCTTGAACGTACCTTTCCCTCCAGCATACTTGACAGGGTTCTCAATTACAATTCTTCCATTTCTACTCTAACCACCCTCCTCTCCAAGTAAGAACAGATAAAGGGTTCCCCTTGACCACGCCTTCCACCTTACCAGCCTCCACATTCAACAGATCATTCTCCAGAATTTCCACTACCTCCAAAAGGATTCTGCCACCAGTCACATCTTTCCCTCTCCTTGCAGTAGACAAAAAGGACTATTACCCCCCCCCCCCCCCCCCATTATTCCACCACCCAACCAGTTGTCTTCTCATAGCACTTCCTCAAGTAAGCACAGAAGGTGCCACACTTAATATTTTACCTCTTCCCTTTCAACCATCCAGGGACCCCAACAGTTCTTTTAGGCGAACCAGCAATTCTCTTGCACTTCTAATGTCCTGCTTTCAGTGCTCATGATGTGGCCTCTTCTACATCGGAGAAATCAAATGCAGATTGGGTGACTGCTTCAAAGAACATCTCCATTCAGTTACTGTCATTTTAATTCTCTGTCCCACTCCCACTCAGACCTGCCTATCCTCAGCCTATATTATTATTCAGTGTAAGCTCGAGGAACAGCACCTTTTCTTTCACCTTGACAGGTTACAGCCATTGGGATTTGAATTTAACACTATCTGTGCTTCATGGATGTGGCTGTTGCTCTGTTTTATTTTTGTTTTATCATATCATATCATATCATATCACAGCCGGAAACAGGCCTTTTCGGCCCTCCAAGTCCGTGCCGCCCAGCGATTCCCGTACATTAACACTATCCTACACCCACTAGGGACAATTTTTACATTTACCCAGCCAATTAACCTACATACCTGTACATACCTTTTCTTTTTCTAATTTCTATCTTTTTTTAAGGAATTGAGAAATAGTTATCTTGACAACTTTGATCTGCTACAGATATTTCCTCTGTTCTCTGAACCCCTCCTGAAACATAAAGTATGCTTGTCTTTTCAATTTTCCATTCCTCAAGTGGGTGGTGGGGGGGCGGGGATTCATTCTTGACCCAAAATGTTAACTCCTTCTCTCTTTACTGGTGCTATCTTGCATGCTGAGTGTTTTGGCTTTTGACAGGTAAGGTTCTTGCTATTAGAAAGTTGGCTGCCAAAAGTCAATGAAAATCAGAACATATAAGGTGTTACATGAATTCTTGTCTGTCTGTCTGTCTGCTGTTGTAAGTTTATATAAAGTCGTCTTAATTTCTAAATTAATGTTCCATCTTTATAACTCTTGCAGGCATTCCTATATCGATAATTTTTGGTGTTATCGCTGACGTTGCCAAGAAATGATTATGACTGGTGCTGGTCCCTGCACAAATGCAAGGGATACTTTGTAACAGATGTTACCAATGTGGAGGACTGCCTGTTTTCATTTTGTGCTAATGACCTTGTGTTGATATAGCAGCAGAGCCCGCTATCACTGGCCCTTGCTGAAAACAGGCTTTCTTTTTCTAGACCATCCAAATAAAGATTTTACTTTTGTATTAATAAAGCAAAGTGAATTCTTTGCCAAATCTAATGTTTGTTTTTTTCTGGTAACAGCCATCCGTTTTGGCCGAATGCCTGAAGCAGAGAAGAGAAAGCTAGTTGCGGGACTTCTAGCTGGTGAAGCAACAGTTCAAAATCCACAGATAGCTGATTTGAAATCACTGGCAAAGCATGTTTACAATGCATATCTAAAGAACTTCAATATGACTAAGAAAAAAGCACGAGATATTCTCAGTGGAAAGGCAACCAAAGACCCCGTAAGTAAATGGAGAGAATCTCATTGGTCCTGACCTAAACCTTTTGATGGGTAGATGTGCACTTCCTGCATGTCTAAAGCTCACTTAACCAAACAGAAATAAATGGAAAGTTGAACTGGAAAAGGGGGATGAAAACATGGCAATGGAACAACTTTTGAATTTCATGAGTTCAAGAGTGTTTTGTCATATTGACCAGATATGAACTGGAACATTAAAAGTCTTTCTTGCTGCAGCTTTACAGGCACATTCAATGCAGAAGCAACAAATAAATATACGTTAAATTGTCAATTATTCCAGGTAAACCAGACAATAATAGTGAAGACTTGGAGATAGAGAAGTGGGGAAATTAGGAAGGAAATTTTAAAGCACCCCACCTGCTGAAAGAACCTGTAATCAGTGATGACAACCCTGAGGCAAGGCTGGAATGGCAAATTCAGGGTTGGGGCAAATGTTTGTGGGGATTACAAAGAAATAGACATATGATGCTACAGAGGAATTAAAACGTGATGAAAATTTTGAGTGGTATAGGGGATTTATGTGGATCAATAAAGGTAAGATTAAATGGGGAAGTGGGTAGTGCATGTTTGGTCGGGAGCAGCAGAGTTTTAGATTAACTTAATTTTATGTAAGACTTGACCAAGTGGACCCGTTGGGCCCAAACCTCTCCTGCATTGGTGCAGCACCCTGTCCTCCCCTCCCCCTCTCTCCTCAACCCCCTCTCCCTTCTCCTCCACCCCCCTCCCTCGCTCCTCCCCTCCCCTCCTTTTAAACTTAAAAATGTGAATAACTTTAAAAATATAACACCGATTTCAATAAAACTACTTGTATCCAAATACTAAAACTCTCGTTTGTTATTTTGTTTGTGACTGAACTTCAGCCAAAACGGTACACGATAGCGCGACAACTTTAGGCCCACCTTACTCACCATTGTCACTTTAGTGATAATGCAAGTAGTTTTATTGAAATTGGTCTTACATTTTTTAAGTTATTCACATTTTAAAGTTTAAGGGGAGGGGAAGGAGGGGGGAAGGGGAGAGTGGGGAAGAGAGAGGGGAGGGGGGGTTGAGAAGGGAGGGGAGGGGGGGAGGAGAGGGTGCTGCACCAATGCAGGAGAGGATTGGGCCCAACGGGTCCACTTGGTCTAGTTATCACTAAAGTGACAATGGTGAGTAAGGTGGGCCTAAAGTTGTTGCGCTATCTTGTACCGTTTGGGCTGAAGTTCAGTCACAAACAAGATAACAAACGAGAGTTTTAGTATATAGATGGCAGGTTAAAATCCGGTCAAGAAATAATTGGAAATAGTTTGGTCTGTAATAGATAAAGGCAGATAAGGGATAGAATGAGGAAGGTTGTCTCCAATGATAGATGGTAAAAGAAGCAGTTGAGCAGATGGCCTTGATTTTCTTGCACATATTTACATTTAATAAGGAAGAGATGTTATGGTATGAGAGAAAGGAAGATAGTACTTGTTATTAGTGAGTAAAAATAAATAAGTAATCTGCTTATTTTAGTGACAACATAGGCATGACAGGTTTCTGGATATTGTTCAGAAAAGTTATTTGTGCTCTCTCGTGGCAGCAACTGTTCTTTAAAAGTCACACGATGATGCATGAGCCTTGAGGCACAGCACCTGCACAGTCATATTTCCTAGTTGAGGAAGATGTCGGAAAAACTAAGACTTCAGAATTAGTGAGAATGGAAGTGGGATGATCATGCAGATTTACGTGTGACTGTAAACAATGCAAGTGGTTTATTTGGAAATCTGGAGCATTGGGGTCTGTATTTGAGTAGGAGGGAGCTGCTTAAAGGCTAGGTTGCATCTTAGCAGACTTGGGATCAAGATCTAAGCAGGATGGTTTACTAATATTGTAGAGGATTTAAAATAGCCGTAAGGTGCAAACGAGCAGATAGTTATAGTAAAGAGGAATAAGGCGTGCAAGAACAGGAATGTTTAATGGAAATAAAGAAGGCACCATTCATAACGAGATAGGAGAGTTAATAGCAGTAGTAGACATAAATGAGTACAGACTGTGTATGTGCAGACTGAGCAAACCAAATGGGCAGCAATAGCATGAACAGTGAAATCGTGGAGTGTCCACGTTGTCTAGATTCGACTGTGGAAGAATGAGCATAGGAACGTTATTTTAGATATTATTAATGAGCAAGGGATAATTCATGATTGACTAATACATAGAAACATAGAAAATAGGTGCAGGAGGAGGCCATTCGGCCCTTTGAGCCAGCACCGCTACATAAAATATCGAAGTGATTTAGTTCAATCTCAAACTGGGATCTTTTTGTTACAAGGGTAAATTGCAAAAACTGGGATTTCATGGGAACAGAGAAGGTTAAAAAGATAATTGATAGAATTGTACAATATTATTGGTTTGGATTTGGTAAATAGGGGGAATCTGTACCCATTATTGAATCATTCAAAGAGCATGGAACACATTAAAACATGGGTGGAAGAAGTTAGGAAAAAGTCAGCCTAGTTAGAAATTTGAATAAAAAGACACAAAGCTTTGGAATAACTGAGAGGATCATTTGGTCCATATCCTTCTAAACCTTTCCTATACAGTTACCTGTCCAAAAGTCTCTTAAATGTGATAGTGCTTGCCTCTGCCAGCTCGTTCCATTTACCCACCACCTTTTGTGTGAAAAAGTTGTCCCTCAGATTGCTATTAAATCTTACCCCTCTCACCCTAAGCCTATGTCCTCTGGTTATTGATTCACCTACTCTTGATAAAATATTCTTGTGGATTTACCTTATCTATTCTACTCATGATCTTGTACACCTCTCTTAAATCATCCCTCATCCTCTTGTTCCCGAAGGAATAAAGTCTAGCCTGCTCAACCTCTCCCTATAGTTCAGGTCCTCAATTACTGGCAACATCCTTGTAACTCTCCTCTGCACCATTTCCAACTTAACATCTTTCCTATAATAGGGTGACCAAAACTGAACACAACATTCCAAATGAGACCGCACCAATGTCTTGTACAGCTGTAACATTAAATCCCAATTTCTATACTCAATGATTGACAAGTACTGTTTGCTGAACTTCCATGAAATGTGTTATTCATAAATTGAAGAAAAAAAAATTCCAGAATTAATCTTTTCCCTAATAGCTGTATTTTATGCAAGTACAATTCTTGATTCCTAAATCATGCTTTGCTCTTGTACAATAAACTGGCTATTGCACATTAATCTGGAGTGAGGAATAAGAGCTTCAGGGAATTTCTGTAACTTGAGAAAATTGCAGAGGCAGTTTGGTTAGTTGGGTAAATCGGTGAGGAATGAAAGGAATGATAATGGACTGGCAAACTGGCAGTAAAGTTTTGGATAGGTTGAAGTAAAAAAATTAAATTATTTGATTATTAATTTAGGGAATTAAAATATACTCGCATTGGCTTCAAGAGCAGAGGAACTCCTTATGAGCAAAGATAGTCACTGTTGCAAAGTTGGAAGACTGTTCCTGTGATGAATCTATATGGAGACTGAAGTTCTGTTTCAGAGTGAACAAGACATTAAAGTTGTAAAGACTCTGAAAGATTTGCATGTTTTGTAGTTGAAGGTTTTAATTTAATGATTCTTTAATGATTCTTAGTTTAATTTAATTGAAGGCACTTGTTTGGCTGTGAGAAACTACAGTGTAAGAAAATGTTTTAGTTATATTGGATACAGCTACCACTGAATTATTAAGCAATCTACATCCACTGCAAAGACGTAATACTTAACAAAAATGATATAACCATATAACCATATAACAACCACAGCACAGAAACAGGCCCGTTCGGCCCTACCAGTCCACGCCGACCACTCTCCCTGACCTAGTCTCATCTACCTGCACTCAGACCATAACCCTCTAATCCCCTCTTATCCATATACCTATCCAATTTACTCTTAAATAATAAAATCGAGCTTGCCTCCACCACTTCCACCGGAAGCCCATTCCATACAGCCACCACCCTCTGAGTAAAGAAGTTACCCCTCATGTTACCCCTAAACTTTTGTCCCTCAATTCTGAAGCTATGTCCCCTTGTTGGAATCTTCCCCACTCTCAAAGGGAAAAGCCTACCCACGTCAACTCTGTCCGTCCCTCTCAAAATTTTAAAAACCTCTATCAAGTCCCCCCTCAACCTTCTACGCTCCAAAGAATAAAGACCCAACCTGCTCAACCTCTCTCTGTAGCTTAAGTGCTGAAACCCAGGCAACATTCTAGTAAATCTCCTCTGTACCCTCTCCATTTTGTCGACATCCTTCCTATAATTTGGCGACCAGAACTGCACACCATACTCCAGATTCGGCCTCACCAATGCCCTGTACAATTTTAACATTACATCCCAACTTCTATACTCGATGCTCTGATTTATAAAAGCAAGCATACCAAACGCCTTCTTCACCACCCTATCCACATGAGATTCCACCTTCAGGGAACAATGCACAGTTATTCCCAGATCCCTCTGTTCCACTGCATTCCTCAATTCCCTACCATTTACCCTGTACGTCCTATTTTGATTTGTCCTACCAAAATGCAGCACCTCACACTTATCAGCATTAAACTCCATCTGCCATCTTTCAGCCCACCCTTCCAAAAGGCCCAAGTTTCTCTGTAGACTTTGAAACTCTACTTCATTATTAACTACACCACCTATCTTAGTATCATCTGCATATTTACTAATCCAATTTGCCACACCATCATCCAGATCATTAATGTAAATGACAAACAACAGTGGACCCAACACAGATCCTTGGGGTACTCCACTAGACACTGGCCTCCAACCTGACATACAATTGTCAACCATTACCCTCTGGTATCTCCCATTCAGCCATTGTTGAATCCATCTTGCAACCTCACTATTAATACCCAACGATTTAACCTTCTTAATCAACCTTCCATGTGGAACCTTGTCAAATGCCTTACTGAAGTCCATATAGACAACATCCACAGCCTTGCCCTTATCAATTTCCCTGGTAACCTCTTCAAAAAATTCAAGAAGATTAGTCAAACATGACCTTCCAGGCACAAATCCATGTTGACTGTTTCTAATATGTCACAGTCTGCTCCTTGGAGGCTTGCTCTTTGATTGCGACATGGTTTATTTTACCCATTCTAACATGTTGGCTGCAGGTTCTCATGTTGCTCATTGCATTTGCTCTCTATATCTTTGACCCCATATTTATTTATTTATTTATTTTCTGTGACCTTGCATGGTAACTAATGGTCTCCCAGACTACCTTCCTGCTTATCGTTTCAATTATGCTGTTCCTTATCCTCGTTTGTTCTTACACAGATTGAGTTCCTCCTTGAATGGGGCCTTTGCAATAATCATCTCACATTCTTATACAGGTGTCTTTTGCTTCAGCCACATGGTCTTTGGGGTGCTTGTGTTTTCCATCTCTTAAGCAGTGTTCTATTCCTAATTTTCTTGTTTCATACCATGCTTTGTGAGCATTTTGGTACATTTAACATACTGTTAAATTTCTGATTTGTCTTTCTGCTTTCAACATAACACCATCATCTAAGTTCCTCCAATTGTGCACATTTTTTTAATCCACAATCTAATTAATGCATTGAACTTCGCACTTGGTAAGATTTGAATATAATTATTTTTCAGCACATTCTTTGCAGTTTGTATTGTTTTTTCACGCAACTGACCATTATGTTTTACTTCTAAAGCTGATGTCATAATTTGTTTTTATATTATTTACAATAATGTCGCATTATAGCAACAATATTCAAACACCGTCACTCATCAGGGATATATATTTATACATCTTCAATTATTTGAGTTACAGTACAGTTTAGTACAGTTTTTTCAGTTTTGTTTATTCCACAGTGAAAAGCTTTTGTGCATGCTATCCAGTCAGCAGAAAGACAATACATAATTACAATCGAGCCATTTACAGGGTATAGATACATGATAAAGGAATAATGTTTAGTGCAACGTAAAGCCAGCAAAGTCCGATCTAGGGTAGACCGACGGTCTACCGACCGTAGAGGTAGATAGTAGTTCAGCACTGTTCTCTGGTAGGATGATTCAGTTGCCTGATAACAGCTGGGAACAAACTGCTCCAGAAATTGGAGGTGTGCGTTTTTGCACTTCTATACCTTTTGCCTGATGGGAGAGGGGAGAAGGAGTGGCCAGGGTGCAACTTGTCCTATATTATGCTGCTGGCCTTGCCAAGGAAGGGTGAGATATAGATGGAGTCAACAGAAGGGAGGTTGTTTTGTGTGATGGTTTGGGCTGGTTCCACAATTCGTTGCAAATTCTTGCAGTCTTGGATGGAGCTGATCGCAAACCAAGCTGATAAAATGCTTTCTATGGTGCATCTGTAGAAGTTGGTGACAGTTGTAGGGAACACGCCAAACTTCCTAAGCCTTCTCAGGAAGTAGTTACCTCAGATTGCAGTTGCCTGTGAGGACTTGATCAAAGGAAGAAGGAAATGGATCAGGTTACATTGTACACTTGGAAGCTACTCTGGTGCTTTCATATTGTCAGGGGGTTGCATGTAAACAAGATGAAGGAAAATGGCCAGTAGATTGGTAGAGAATTGTGGAGCGTGGAGTAGTGGTTTTGAAAAGTAGGAATTAAACCATAAGTGACATGGTTAACCATGCAACGCTGAAATCAAGGCAGCATTAAAAAAAAGCAGGAGTGCAATAGGCCATTCAGCTCTCTGAGTATTTCCCACTGATTAATTTACCTCACTCGGGTTGCACTCGCACTGCTTTGATTTCTTTCTTGTTAAACTTTAGATGAATATTAGTGATGTACCCCTTTTGACTGATTTTTTGGGAAATTTTAAGAATTGTTCCCTTCTTCTTTATTATTAGCCTCTTTTTTCAACATTTGAATAAATTGACTCAATTGATTCATTCTGATTTCCTCAATATGAATATTGATTATATTCACTTTATTTTTAAATAAGCTGAGATTAATGCTACAGAAAACCCCTGATACTTAAGTTTTATTATTTTTCATTTGCACTTATTTTAGCTTTATAAAACCCTTGGGTATTTCTTTGTATTGGTAATGTTTCTATTGCCCAGCAGATATTTCTTCTGCTGCACATGCCAACGTGAGTAGAATGTGACATTATTAATATTGCTGCACTCCTGAACAAAAAGCAGTGCTGCAGGAACTCAGTAGGTCAGGCAGCATCTAGGGAGGGAATGGATAAGCGACATTTTGGGTCAGGACCCTTCTTCAATCCCATTGAGTTCCTCCAGCACTGTTATGCTCGAGATTCAGGCATCTGCAGTTTGTGTCTCCATTTTGTTGCACTCCTGGACTGTTTAGAAATATAAAACTAGATCTGTAGTAAATCGTCACTTTTGTGTCTAATTGTATCCTATTTCCTTTAAAAAAATAGATTTATTCTAATCCTCATTATTTCTGTTCTGTGTGCAGCCTTTTGTTATTCATGACATGGAAACACTTTGGCAGGCTGAAAAAAACTTAGTTTGGAAGCAATCAGTAAATGGAATTCCAAACAAAGAAATTGCAGTTCACGTCTTCCACCGTTGCCAGTGTACAACTGTTGAAACAGTAAGGGAATTGACTGAATTTGCCAAGTGCATCCCTGAATTTTTAAACCTTTACCTGAATGATCAGGTGACATTACTAAAATATGGTGTTCATGAAGCCATTTTTGCCATGTTGGCATCGATTATGAATAAGGATGGTCTTCTCGTGGCTAATGGAAATGGATTTGTTACTCGGGAATTCCTGAGGAGCCTGCGCAAACCATTCAGTGAAATCATGGAACCCAAATTTGAGTTTGCAGTGAAGTTCAATGCCTTGGAACTGGATGATAGTGACTTGGCTCTTTTTGTGGCCACCATTATTTTATGTGGAGGTAAGGAAATAAATTCTGGACACATTAGCACTGTCTCCTTTCACGTCATGAAATTATTGAATAGTGCAGCTGAGTAGGAAGCCTTTCAGGGCATTGAATTAGTGCCAATTCTCTTGAAAAAACAGTTAGGCATATTCAACATTCTTGCCCTATATCCCTACAATTCTTTTGTCCAAGTATTTAATTCATGTTGATGGCTACAACTGGATCCCGTATGCACTACAGAATTAGATAATGTAAACCAAATGTTAACTAATCATTGCTTAAATAGGTTTTTACTCAGCCTGCCTTGGTTTCTTTTGCTAATGTCCTTGACAGTGCCCCCTGTTTAATTACCTTAACACGTCAGAAATGTAAACATGGGTAGTTTGTTCAGTCTACTGTCCACCAAACAAACCATTAGCTGAACTTTTATATATTAACTCTGCTTTCCACTCTTTTCCCCATATCCTTAAATTCCCTAGTGTCAGAAGCCCTACAAAGTGGAGATTGCAAGAATTCATTACACTGCCTGGCAAGGTGATTAGTTTTTTTTTTTATAACATAAACTTTTAATTATCAGCAATCCTGGAGTACAACAGCATCAAAAATGTTTCATTTTCTCAAGTAGCATAAATAAGGGAACAAAATGTTGACTGAATAATAGAAACATTAAGGGCAAAAGATCTAATATATATATACACACACACGTGTGTGTGTAGAAATACAAAAATAAGTGGCAGGATTTTCTCAGTATTTCATTTTTGTCTTCTGCAATCCGTCCAGTCAGACTAAGATACTTTAAGCCTAGTAAACCCTTCTAGTACCTCCTCCTTGTTAATGTTAACACCATCCACCACATTCTCTTCTACTGAGGTTTTGGTACTATTTGGGAATAATGTGGCAAACATTAGCCACCAACTCAGTTGACCAATCAGTCCAAAATGAAAAGAAAATAGTTTAATGATTTTTATTTTTCCCTTTTAACGCAGACCGTCCCGGGTTAATGAGTGTGAAGCAGATTGAAGAAATGCAGGACAGCGTTCTCCAAGCATTGAGTCTACATTTACAAGCCAATCATCCAGACTCTCAGTACCTCTTCCCAAAGCTTCTCCAGAAAATGGCTGACCTGCGCCAGCTAGTCACTGAGCACGCACAGCTTGTTCAGAAGATTAAAAAAACTGAAGCAGACACTTCATTGCATCCGCTGCTACAAGAGATCTACAAGGACATGTATTGACGAATATTGCACATTCACTATTCAGCTTAATATAATCTTCCCCAGACGTCCCACGACCTCATCCCCACAACTAACCGACATGACTCCAATGAATTCTCATTTAAGTCTTCTTGAGAATACATAATAGATCTGTAACTAGGTACTTCTCATTTGAATTTTCTGTTCTTCAGTTGGCTCGTTGCAGCTGACTCCTTTGAGATCAGCTGAACAGACTTTAATGATTACAGCTGAAGAATGTAGGAAAATCTACACATTTACAACACTACTGACATACTGCAATAATTATGGTTTGTGTTGTAATTTGAACTTGGTTACAGTATTAATACCTCTGCTTGGTAGACACAACTATTGTCAAAAGCAAATTTTATAGAACTATCCAATGGTACTGTGCTTGCTGAGCCCAACAGCATACATCTGTTTGGTCAGTCATAATTTTGATATAATTAGAGGGGAGGGAAGTTGTAGAAATTGCTACAATAAATGTAGCTTATACTGTATAACAGTCTATTGTAGAGAATGAATTACTCCAAGAAGTATTTGGTTAAGAATGTGCATAAATTTATAAAGCTAGTCATGGACTTGCAGTATTTGTGTGGAAAAAAAATCATGTTTCATAAAGACTGTGTGCAGCACTTTGAAGTTTCTCAGAAATGTGATGAGGTGCTTAGATAAATGTAATTCTCTCGTGAGGAAGAATTTCATATAGATTTTCAAGTCACTTTATTCCAAGTTCTGTATCTGACAGCCATACATGCTAACCAAATTCTATTGAGGGCAAGTTTGTAAATTCCTCGTTGAGCATTGAAGTGAAGAATTGGGAGAAACTGATCCCTTATCTCACTTGGCTCCCAGTCAGTATTTGCATGAATTCTATCTGCAGTATGCTTTCAGTCTTCATTTTTTTTTTAATGAGCATTCCTTCCTCACTGGTTCAAGTGCAAAATATTTACACTCATTTTAATAAAGCTCCCTATTTATATAATGAAGACTGGGTTTGTGGGAAAATAATATAGCCATAAACTTTTAAAGTAGAAAAAATGATTATATGAAAGTAATGAACTTGTTTTGAACAATGTTTTGAAAATTTGTCATGAAATATTAGGTTGAAATTCTTACACCTTAATTGTCAAATTCATATTTGGCCTCCACATTAAAATTGCTAATTTGAAATTTCCACATGAAATTTATATGTTCTATTAGTTCTGTTTTTGTCTTCTGTTGTGCTGCTCACCAGCACAAGGATACATTAACATTTTCTTCTTGCTGCTGTATATCTTTGTTGTAATTAACTTTTCACAGTTTTGGATTGTGCTAAATTCCAATGGATCTTAAAATACCACAGTTTGCTCTAGAAGCAATTTTCATGAGGAATGCTTCAATAGGCCAGTTAAACAAGACCTTCCTAGTTAATTGATATTTGACTGGATGACAGTCTTCACACTGGAATATCAGTTCGAAAATTAGTAATTCAGCAATAGAACATACTGGAAATTTATATTGACTAATATTTGAAAAACAAAACATTTAATTCTAGTCAGTGTCACTCAAGATTATTCTAACTTTTCAGATTCTGATGTACATCCTTTGCATTTCCAACATTTTCTGATTCACTTTAAAATCTCTAGCTTTCAGACAATTGTTTTCTTTTGCATATTTCCACAGAATGTTACACCTTTAAATTTGTTCCAAAGTAAAGCCCATACTAAATTTTTATTCGGTGTAAATTTCAGTGGGAATCATAAATAGCCCACTTGTCAGCCAGTGTAATGTGGTTTAAGCCATAAATGGAAATGTTTTCCACAAGACCACAATAAATTCCAGTGTTAACATTTTACCATGTTTGTATTTTATGTTCTGTTGCATTTTTTGTTGCATTAATTGATACAATTTTAAAAATGATTTTATTGCTGGGTCTCTTGAAAGGAACTCAAATGGATTTTCTGAAGATGGAATTGCCTTCTGATTTGAGGATAGGATACCCATTGGAATATGCAGCATATTGTGGGCAAGGGTTGATTATTTTGTTCAATAGAGCATTGTGAAGACAGGAAATGTGCCAAATCTGGAGTCCAAAATTGGGAAGAGCAGTTATTGAGGACCTTGTATCAGTAACTTGTAATTAGGTCATGCCATCTGAATCTATCAGTGAGTTTTGCTTCTTTCTTTCAAACAGCCAAAATCTTTTGTCACATTTTGTCCCAATTCTATACGATTTCGTTATATCTCTTCCTTTGGAATTATTCTTCTAGGGATGTCCACTCTGGATCGTGTTACCATGGCAAAAGCACTCTCTTGAGCCTTATGCTCATGTTTCTTTGGGAAGGTGAGAATGCAATAAAGTATTAAAATTAAAGTAAATCATTACTACCATGTGAACCTCCAGCAGTGGTGTTGGATAGTGATCAGGATTGAAAAATATGACCAATGTTTTCATTCCATCACCCCTAGTAAACATACTTGCCCAAACAATAAACTTGAGATTTCTAAATTTTACACTTGGGTAGTAGATTGGATCTGATGTATTTTCTGGTCTGTGTAGCACAACGTTTTGTTATGTGATGCACAGAAAGAGAGTAAATGTTTTATATTAAATGGAGACTAAGTTGGATGGGAAGATGGAAAGGGGTATAAAATTGAATACTTCCACCATCATCCTTGACATTTGTAGGATTGAAAATGTGTAATTCATGATAGGAATATACTTTTCTTCAATCAATATAAAACAACTTTTTGAGTGTACCCTAGCCCTCAATGATACTGTTGAAGACCCTAAGCTTACTTTATGCAAAGTGATGGCGTGATGCAATTCACACTAAATTATTTCAGAGCTTTACCTCAGAAAGTCAGTCCATCTTCACCTGCAGCACCTCATATTTCGCTTGGGTAGCTTACAGCCCAGTGGTATGATATTGATTTCTCTAACTTCAAATAACCCATGCATCCCCTCTCTCTGTCCCTCCCCCACCCAAGTCATTGTATTAGTTTCAAAGCTGTCATGTTGAGTTTCATTGTCTGTATCTCGTTTTCACTTGGGCCACAGCAAACAATGGCCTGTTCCCTTTGTCATCATTTTTTTTGTTGCATATGTTTCATTCATTTGTTCAAAATATCTCTCTATATCACAGACTATATCTCTTGTTTCCCTTTCCCCTGATTCTCAGTCTGAAGAAGGGTCTCGACCCAAAATGTCACCTATTCTTTTTCTCCAGAGATGCTGTCTGATCCGCTGACTTATTCCAGCTTTTTGTGTCTATCTTCGGTTTAAAACCAGATCTGCAGTTCTTTCTACACACTTCAAGGCAAGCACAATCTGTTGTTAACTCTGGAATTATATCCTCACTAATAAAATCCTTTACCACATTCACAAATATATGCTAAGCACATTTATTTCTTGATCTATGCCTCTCTCAGTTCTAAACTGGAAACATTTAACATTAATTGTTGACCAAATGGAGTCGGATAATATTGTCTTCAAAGCAAGTTGATTGGTTAATGTGATATTAGTATTTTTACTATCCAAATACCATTGGTAGCTATTACAATGCCACTGCTTCTCATAAGATGTCATCTTGTTTTCTAATTGTCAGAAACTACAATTGATGATGGGACAAACAATTATTCATTGGCAATAAATATAATTGATGATGAGATGGCAAAAAGATGAGGAAACAGAACAAGTCTGAAATTAATTTGTGCACTTTTTGACGATTTACTTCAGACTCTAAACAATTTTATTTGTACATTGATGCCCTACAGGTGCATTTTCAACTGTATTTGTTGTTCGATTGACTGTTACATTCTTAAAAGATCTTCCACTAACTGGCTTTGTATCAGCTTTACATTTGTAATGAGCCTAATGCAATCATTGCGAAAGGCGCCTGGGAAATTGATTTAAGCCTTTAGTCTAATAGACTCTAATACTAATTTAAGTATAAATATTGGTTTATTTAGTTTTGGAACCAAATGGTTATAATCTTTTGAAATCATTTGTTTAGTATTATTAGGTTATTATGTCTGTGGGAGATGCAATAAATATGCTTTATCATGTATGTTTTGCTAAACTGATTTTATTTCAGGCTATGCGTCTCATGTTTAAGAATTCTGTGTTTGTTACCTAAACAGAAGCCCATTGTTTGATTAATGTGTTTTTTTTATCAGTTTGAAAAATAATTCCTTTCTTTGTTTTATGAGGCTATGCACTACCTGGTAAATGTGGTTCTAACATTATGCTGCTTGCACTGATATTTTTGTACTAAAAAACCTTCTTAAAAACTCATTTGTAAGCATGTGTTTTATGTTAGAACTGTAAATAATCAATAGAACTTTCTTCTGGAGTTCGTGGTAGATTAACTAAAATCATGTCAGATATTTGGTTCACCAGAAGCGAAACAAATTCATTATTTTATCATAGATATAGGGACCAAGCCCTCCAATCTGAACAAATGTTGCGTCATTCAATCATTTTCTCACACCCAGAATTTTTCAGGTGTCTGAACTTTGCACTCCTGGTTGTCTAAGTTTCCCATTAACGTATTATAAAACAGGAACGGATTTCCTTTAATTCAATATTTCCAAAGCTAACAGATGGGTTTTCAGCTGCATGTCTCCAGTAAACAGTTTCACTATCTAAATAGATGTCCTATTAGATAAAAATGGGGGCAAACATGCATATTTCCATTTATATTCTTCATTTTGATTTTAACTGGAGTTCTGTTCATGAAAAAACATGAGAAGTGTCCTCGATTAAAATACCTACAGAAACTTGACTTGAGCACCTACTCAGGACTTTAAAACTGTGCCATTTATCTGAAGTATTTCACCACCATAATTCTGTTTATGTTAACATCCCTACCTTCCTTGTTTACATAATTGCTGTGACCGTGTCAGTTATAAGATATTTATGTTCAGTGGTTAGAATCCAACCTTGCCATAATTCCCAGGACATAATTCCAAAATAGTGGAACAGAAAAAAGTTATGTTTACCTATACAGTGTGCCTTATTAATATTTAGTTAATCATTCTGAACTCTCAAAAGCAGTAATGGGCACCAGCACCATTTTGGTCATATCTCAGGAGTCGCAGGACAATGGATATTTTTGATATTGCAGTTTGTCTTCGAAGAAGCATGCAACTAAACATCCACATAAAAGATGGAGAAAAAAATAAACTGATATAGAATGACATAACTTTAGAAGAAAAATAGCACTTTTCTGGTGTCATTACTACATAACTTTAGAAGAAAATTTGATATTTTTCTGTTGTCATTCATGATCTTCATAAAATATTCAAAGACATCAAAAGTTGCTTTGCAGGGCTGCCGATGTATATTTTATGTTTGGCTGCAGGTTAGGCAACTACAATTTTAAAATTATTTTAATGACGGGTCTCTTTCATGCAACTTGAAGAGGTTTCTCATGGTTCCTGGCGATGCTTTCGGAATCCCACTGGAATTGCTAAAATTTTGTGCCAATTCAACCACTAGGGACCAATTCTCCTAGGTTTTGATACTTTGACCTATGGAGTACACCTTTAACTCTGTTAACGAATTTCACCGTTTATTTTTACTCCTTAAGTTTTCTTTCCTACATTGCGATTTCTATTGAAAGTTCTGCCAATATAATTAAATAGGTCAGGTTTTCGGGGCCAAAAATAACCTATTTTTAGTAACGTGGAAAATTTTAAATTTTTTTGTAATATGTGAAGTTAATAAATGGCGCTGTGACATATGGATAAGTTGGGGTCTCTTGTCCTGTACCTTTATTATAAAGATCATTTTGACGCCTCTTACCTCAAAAGACCAGGCAATTGAAATAAAAGTTAACCAAAATAAAATGTGGTTGGAATGTTGTGTGGTTGTTTGGTGCAAGTTATTTTACTGAAAAGAGCAAAATCTCTAAAAACATTTTCGGAACTACAGAAGATTCTGATGCTGAATCCAATGGAAAGGGGGCATTTAAGAAGCTAGTCAAAATGGACTTGGTTGAGGCTTAAAAGCTAGCTGATATGTTTGACTGATCCTGATGCAAATAGTTGTAAATAAAAAGTCCTGTTGATGTAGCTTGATCGCCCAAGCCATTTTATTGTATTTTGTTGAATAGTTTACCATGGATACACAAATGAGCCTTTCAGCTAAGAACTGGATGTTCTTGAAGCTAGATGAAAAGTTCACATTTTGAATAATGGAGGAACAAGACTTTTTTTAATTCCACAAAAGTAACGGGGTTCAAGTCCTGAGCAATTGCATTCCCTTGACCTTTCTGTTGACTGGGTAGAGTTGCTTGATATTGTGGGAGCTGGGACCCTTAAAACAAAATGAGCGGCTTCAGGAGTATTGCTTATCAAAGGTGATTTACGGATTAAACAGGCAAACCATTTATCTCTTCCCTATGATGTAGTGTCATTCAATAGAGTCAGTCACTATGTCATGTGAAGTTCAGTGTTCATTCCATCTTCTGCTCTCAATCTGAAGCCCACTATAGATGTCAGTAAATGATCATGTTAGTTTAACGAGAGAAGATGTTTTCTGTGTTCATCAAAATCAATGAAATATGCTGTACGATTGCAAAGTGACTTGATAGAAACAAATTAAAAAGTGGAATTGCTGATCAGCTAAGGGTTTTCTGGGATGAAATCTTGCATCTATTGGGAAGGTTAATCTTGTCAGCTGCGCATTATTCCATCTTCCAAATCATCACTTGCCTTAAGTAGAACTTGCATATCTTCATTGCTAAGGCTGTGTGACTGCAGGACCCAGTTAATTAATTCTTACCACCAATAAAAGTATTCAGATATGACGTGTATGATGCAGCCACGGAAGGCTGTGGAGGCCGTCAATGGATATTTTTAAAGCAGAGATAGATAGATTCTTGATTAGTACGGTTGTCAGAGGTTATGGGGAGAAGGCAGGAGAATGGGGTTAGGAAGGAGAGATAGATCAGCCAAGATTGAATGGCAGAGTATTGATGGGGCCGATGGCCTAATTCTGCTCCGTCCGGCGCGGCCTCCAACCACAACAACCTGGCCGCGGGAGAAGACGGCAGGAGAAGGGAAAGACATTGTGGCCTTCCATCACAGTGAGGAGAGGACTGGAAGAGACTCACTGTGATGGATGTTTTTTTGATGGATGTTTCTTTTTTTGTGTGTTTTGGGGTTGTGTAATTTTAATGCCTATTTAATGCTTTTATTGTTGGACTGTGGGTGACTGAATTTCGTCCAATATTGGATGACAAATAAAGCTATCTTGAATCTTGAATCACGTATGACCTAATGATTTGTAAAGTGCAGAGAACGCAAAATAATGTGAGGATCCATTTTAACCTCTCATGCAAAATAGATATCATAAAACGGGATAGATCCAATGACTAATACAAAGTGCCAAAATGCAACAAGAGACATGACAGGGAGAGGAGGTTGGCAGTATATCACATAAATGAAATGGGTTCCAATTGGTTTAAAACCCTTGGCAGAACAAAACTACAAAAGATGAATGGAAAAGTGAGATTTGGCATCAATCAAATGTGCAATTTACATCTATAGTCAGCCTAGTTTATGGAGAGCAAAATCAAACTGTGTGCTTTAAATACTTGTTAAATTTAGCAAAATCTGTGGAGAAAAGATGAATAAATATTCATGAGCATCATTTATTTCAAGATGTAAAGCCATTGCAATTTAGTTCACTACGGTACCAAGAAAGTAATGATAGCCAGTTATAAAATAAACAAATTCTCACATACCATTTGGTTGTTGTGTGGTACAACAATGATAGATTTATTGACGAAACATGGAAACCAACCACTATAAATTAATCTACAATTTGATAAGGTGCAAGGAAATCCTAAGAGGTAGAAAAGTTTTTGGGAACCAGAAAACTGCCTTTTCCAAGCATGGTTCAATTGTTGTACTGTAACATATCAATGACTGAAATTGTCTTCACTGAGCAACTTTGTTTAGGAAAAAACAGTAAATAATGATGCTTTGAGGACTGCAGTTGTAAAACATGTAGTAAGGTAGAGTGATGAGACTAACGTTTAGAAAAGGTGATTTGGACTAACTTAGCACCTACTGCTGTAAATAGCTTTGTATCATAAATAACTTTATTTCTCTGTGTGGGAGGGTAGCAGTTTTTTCAAATGTAGCTGACACTAGTTGTTTGTAGATTAGGAAAGAAGCATGGGTTCATTGATTATATAAGTGTATGGTGCAAGCGGGCTCACTGAACTTGTGCCAGGATCCATAATAGTGTCAGATTCCTTGAGTTCTCCAGGCCAGGCCGTTGCAAGCAGGAGTTCCCAACATGCAGTACAAAGGGTGTGTGAAACTCATTGTTTTATTGCTGTTTATATTGTTTTAATAAATGTTTCACTTTTAATTTCATATGATTGAAATGTTCTTTCTCCTTTGAGTCAAATCCTCAAAATACCTCTGTATCATTACATTTAGGAGTAGTCGGATGAATTTGGTGAATATGTAAAATCTGAGGCTTCTGGGTTCCAGGGTGGACAGACAACTCTGAGGGGTTTGGTAGCTTGTATTTGCTAGCTTATCAATGTATTGAGTAAATGAGGATCAACTAAGAATTGGGAGAGGGTTGAAGGATAAGCCAGAAAAGCTACTGTACTTGATTATGCAATGCTTAGAGGTAGCGGGCCCCTCTAAAAAGAAAGATCACTTCCCACAACTGGGATGGACGTTTGTCACTGCACGAAGGCAGCAGTGTGTTTAGAAAGAAAATAAATGAAACTGAAAATGACAGATTAAAGAAGGAATTAGCTGCCCGAGAATAACACTGTGTGACCTTAACTGAGGTAGAAAAAGCTGTGCAGGAATGAGGCAGACAAGGTGGAATTGAAACACATCAACACCACTTGTTGGATAGCTACACTGCAATGGCAAAGGAAACTAACGGAGTTTTTATTCACAAAATGCTGGAGTAACTCAGCAGGTCAGGCAGAATCTCGGGAGAGAAGGAATGGGTGACGTTTCGGGTCGAGATCCTTCTTCACCCATTCCTTCTCGACCCGAAACGTTACCCATTCCTTCTCTCCCGAGATGCTGCCTGACCTGCTGAGTTACTCCAGCATTTTGTGAATAAAAACCTTCGATTTGTACCAGCATCTGCAGTTATCTTCTTATGAAACTAACGGAGTGGTGGGTGGATCCAGTAAAAGTGGGTACATCTGTTATCACAAGATGATGAGACCCCGACCACTGGGATGGGGTATATTTGGCATTCAAATGAGTCGGACAGAGATAGGATAGAGAGGGAAGAAGAGGGTAACAAACCAGCAGGAGAAGCTGGACCCAAAGTTTAGTTTAGTTTATTGTCATTTTTACCGAGGTACAGTGAAAAGCTTTTTGTATTCTATCCAGTCAAAGGAAAAGACCATACATGATTTAAAGCCATCCGCAGTGCACATATAAAGGATAAAGGGTACAACATTTAGTGCAAGATAAAGTCTGATTAAAGATAGTTCAAAGGTCTCCAATGAGGTAGATGGGAGGTCAGGACTGCATGCTAGCTGATGAGAGGACTGTTCAGTTGACAGATAACAGCTAGGAAGAAACTGTCCCTGAATCTGGAGGTAAAGTGCATTCAGAAAGTATTCAGACCCCTTCACTTTTTCCACATTTTGTTACGTTACAGCCTTATTTTAAAATGCATTAAATTCTTTTTTTATCATCAATCTACACATAATACCCCAGAATGAAGAAGCAGTTTTAGACAGGTACATGGGTAGAACAGGTTTGGAGGGATATGGGCGAAACGCAGGGAGGTGGGACTAGTGTAGCTGGGAAATGTTGGTCGGTGTGGACAAGTTGGGCCAAAGGGCATGTTTCCACACTATATCACTCCAAGACTCTTAAGACTGATCCTCCATTGTGTTAGTGGAGCGGAACGGAGGCAGTGTGGAAATCAAGAGGCGGTGGAATATGCTTCAAAACTAACCAGGGCTGGTGCAGCAAGTTCTCAGCTAATGACTCTTCAGTTTGGAAGGGTTTGCAAGAAATCAGCAACACGAGGAAAACCTCCCCGCTCCTTGGACAATCGTCAGCTGACCAACGCCCATAAACCTATTCATTCATTCATTCAAAAGAAAATGGTGCAAGTATATTGAACTAATTTATACATCACAAGATTATAACTGAAAATTACAATGTCAAATATTGATTAAAATTATCCAATGTAATGGGAATCAGAAGAGACATGATTAGTCAGAAGACTCGTGACTACGTTTTGTACCACACAGCTTTACTTACGCATGTAAATGCAGAACTCATTCAGAAGTCAACAAACGTGCATATAGTCTGTGGCTGTGGACTAGTATAGCAAGAGGTGAAAACCCCACAAATACTTTTCATATTATCTATTGATAGCTATAGAAATCATACATTTCATTTCATTCTCCCCCCCCCCCCCAAACGAAAACAATAAAAATTGGTTGTTCTTAATCGTCACAATCTCTCTCACTCACTGAAGCGGGCCAGCAAGCGACTAAGGAAAAGCCAATTAAACCATCAAAATCATCGTAGTTTTGTACAAATGAACCATAAATACTACTCGAAGAAGCAAAACTGGAAAATAGTATGAAATGCAGGTCTGTAAACACACAGTAGCTCAGCTGGCGAGAATGTTTATCCCGAATGACCCATGACCTGGGCATGTGCAGTTGTAATCAGTGATGGAAATGGGGGGGTACGCAGGGGGACGGCCTTCCCCTAGTTTTCAATTTCCAGCTCGGGTTTAATGAGTACTGCAGAAAGATTCGAGTCGTTTATCACTTTATTCAACTCAGACGAAAACAATTTGTTAACTGCCACTGTTTGCACTTGTTAACAGCCAGTAGTTAACAGGTAGTAGTTATGCAATGTGTCATCAATACATTGATCCACATTCCTCAGTAAATGTAATTGTGTTTTGACCATGTATTAATGACACCGTGTTCCTTTGAATAAAATTAAAGGGGGAATTTCTTAAACTCACTGTCTGGGCTAACGGACCGCGAGCCCGGGCTCTGGTAAAGTCACGTTATTTTATTATTCCACGTTATTTTATTTGCCGCTGTGCCTCTCTGCCGCTGTGCTTCAGTTGTTTCAGTTAAATTAGAATGGATGGGGAGAAAATTAAATAAGTAGTACCAATAGTTTTTTCCAGTCTAAATCGTGAGTGGTGAATATTTGATTGTGGGTGGTTTTATTTAGCAAAACAATAGTGCAAGCGGAAATATTTTATTATATATCACTATCAAATCACTATCAAATATTTATAAATTTCAGATTTATGTACCCCTGTGAAAATGAGCATACTGAGATACATTGAAAGACAGCGTCTTCAGATCGATGAAGAAATAAATGATAATGAAAACACTCAGCCAGAAAAGAAAGCAAAATTACTTGAAAATGATAATGTAACTGATGCAGTTGTTTCGCCTGATGCTGCATGTGAAGACATTTCAAAAGATATTGAAAAATTTGATCTTCCAGACTGTTGGACACAAGAAATGTACTTAAACAAAAAGAAAAAAATATCCCTGGCTAGTTGTTAAAAACAGAAAATTAGGATGTAGTGTATGCAGCAAGTGTCATCTTGGACTTGAACGAACACAAGGAATTCATTTGTCTCGTGAGTGGTGCCGTGTTAATGTAGTAAGAGTGAGTGATGACAAAGCAAAACAGTTAATGAGTTAATGAAAAAAGATTTTTAAACACAAAAATAGTGAATAGATACCAAAAAATCAACGAAACAGCTGAAAAAAAGCAATCGAAAATGTGTATATGTCACTGAAAAAGGACAATGCAAAAACAGGTTGAGTTTTTAGAACTGTGTATAATATTGTACACAAAGGTAGGCCCTACACAGATATGTCTTCTGCTATTGAACTGCAAGAAAGAAACGGCATCGACTTAGGGTACGTTCTACACTCTCGTAAGTCATGTGCAGATGTTTCTCACCACATAGCGAACCAGATGCGAAAGACAGTGGTGGAAAATATAATTTCAAAACAATCTAAAATGTCTAGTATGATTGATGAATCTATTACTATTAATGGGAAAACTGTTCTAGTAGTCTGCTTAAGAACAGCAGTTGGTGAATCTTCCCAACCTATATCATTCTATTTATTCACAAAATGCTGGAGTAACTCAGCAGGTCAGGCAGCATCTCGGGAGAGAAGGAATGGGTGACGTTCATTCTATTTTGACTTAGAACATATGAAACTTGGTGCAAATGCGAAATATATATATGATGGGCTTCTAAGTTGCTTACAAAGAGGTGGTTTTTCAATACAGTACCTAAAAGAAAATGTAATACACTTGTTACTGATGGTGCATCAGTAATGTTAGGATGAAATGCAGGGGTTGCAAAACTATTTCTTGATGATTTCCCTAATGCAACTGTTTGGCACTGTGCCAGTCACAGGCTTGAACTCAGTGTAGGTGATGCTATAAATGAAGTTGCAGGTTTGAATCATTTTCAGATATTTTGTGATAAATTGTATTCCTTATATCATAGGTCTCCTAAGAATCAGGATGAGTTAACTGCATGTGCTGAGGCTCTTCACTGTCAACTGTTGAAAATTGGTCGTGTTTTCAGTGTGAGATGCGTTGCTTCGTCTTACCGAACTGTAAAGGCAATGTGGCAGTCTTATAAAGCTATTTGGGAGCATTTTGGAAAAGCACGCTGTGATGCTTCAAGATCTAGTGCAGAGAGAGCAAAGTACGAGGGGCTGAAAAAAGTATTAGAGTCATCAGCTTTCGTAAATAATTTGGGCTTGTTGATGGACAGTTTGCTAGAGTTGTCTGAACTGCAGAACCGAAATTGTACACTTAGTAAAGCACATGAGGAAATTAAATGAACTATCAAGGTTCTTGAATGTCAAATTGAGAAGCCAGGAAAAATTTATACTCAAGTGGAGAAAGCAACAAGCCAGATGATATTTAATGGAATAAATTTGAGAGCTGGTAACAGTTTTTGAGGAGTTTGGTCAATAATATGAAATCCAGGCTGCTTGAATCTACAACAGCTTCCAATGATAAATGTAAAAAGTTAATTAACAAGTCGAAATATTTAGATATTAACAATATTCCAGAAGATTCATTTTTTACCTTTGGGGACAATGATGTAGAAGAAATGGCAGAACAATTTGGCTTGAATGGTCGGCTTTGTGTCAGAGCCCTCAGAGAATTCAAGGAATCTAAAGAGAGGATAGTTTCTGCAGATTTTCAGCAGCTGGTAACGGCTGTAAATACAATTCCGGTATCAGCAGCAGAATGTGAAAGAAGCTTCAGTGGCATGAATTTCTGCCTGTCACCACAACGTGCAAGACTTCAAACTGATCATCTCTCAACTCTTCTATTTATTAAGTTGGTGGGACCTCCTCTGTCAAAATTCAACCCCGAAGAATATGTGAGGACGTGGCTTCTTAGTGGCAGAAGGCGTGCTGAAGAAACGGCATACAGAAAGAAAGAGGAGGTGACAGAAAAAAATGGAGATTATATACCATTATGGAACATTTTGTAATGTAAACAGAGAGAGAGAGATGCAAGAAAGCAGCTATGACATATAATACACAATAAACTATATTATAAATACACAATAAACAAGTTATGCATTCTTGTACTCTTACATGGGTATGACCGCACATTAAAAAAATCCCCCCCTCCCCCTTCCTTCCCAACCTCAGCCTCACAGACCTTAGAGTACCCCTAGTTCCTAAAACCCATTTCCATCACTGGTTGTAATACCAAACCTGCTTATTCAGTGGGCCAGGCAGCATCTCGGCAGAAAATGGATAGGTTTTTTTTCGGGTCAAGACCACTCTTGAGACTTCTTCTAACAGTCCAGTTGGACAGAACTGTTTGTTCTTGTGTGCTGTACATTATAAATAGTGTCACGTGAAAATAAAAGTTGTGAGTTTTAATGAAGAAGCCAAGGTAAATATATGTAAATAAAACAATCCGTGTAAGTTTAGTTTATTGTTGTCATGTGTATCAAAATACAATGAAAAGCTTGTTCTGCATGCTATCCAATACAAATAATACAAAACATCGGTACATTGGATTCTTTTGGAACAGCATGCAGAGAGTCACCATCTTGCAACTTCCAAGTCTGTGAAAAACCTGTTGTTGGCCTAAGGAGATATGTAGTTTCTTATACTCTCACTTTAAGGCCCCGGTATCCTGGCTACTTTCACGAGTCAGCATTTATAGATAGAGTGGATGGCAAGTGTGGGGATTGGCTAGTTTATGCGATATTCTGGGTTGTGATGAAGCATGGGTGGGTATGGCCAACAGGCTCCTTCCACCGATATTAACTGGGGTATTTGTGTACTCAAGAAAGTTGGCCCTCACATCACCAATTGTGGGTATTAGTCATATCCTAACCCTAACCCTCCCCCCATTCGTAACAAGGACCCCCTCCCCCCATTCGTAACAAGGACAGACTCCCCCTTGTCCTCACCTTCCACCCCATCAGCCAGCGTATCCAACAAATTATCCTCCAACATTTCCGGCACCTGCAATGGGATCCCACTACTGGCCACATCTTTCCATCTCCTCCCCTTTCTGCGTTCCGCAGAGACCGTTCCTTCCGTAACTCCCTGGTCCACTCGTCTCTTCTACCCAAACCACCCCTTCTCCAGGCACTTTCCCTTGCAACCACAGGAGATGCAACACCCCTCCCTTTACTTCCCCCCTCGACTCCATCCAAGGACCCAAACAGTCTTTCCAGGTGAGACAGAGGTTCATCTGCACCTCGTCCAACCTCATCTATTGTATCCGCTGTTCCAGATGTCAACTTCTCTACATCGGCGAGACCAAACGTAGGCTTGGCGTTCGTTTCGCTCAACACCTTCGCTCAGTCCGCCTTAACCAATCTGATCTCCCGGTGGCTGAGCAATTCAACTCCCCCTCCCACTCTCAGTCTGACCTTTCTGTCATGGGCCTCCCCTAGTGTCATAGTGAGGCCCACCGCAAACTGGAGGAACAGCACCTCATATTTCGTTTTGGCAGCTTACAGCCCAGCAGTATGAACATTGACTTCTCCAATTTTAGATAGTTCCTCTGTCCCTCTCTTCCCCTCCCTTTTCCTAGTTCTCCCACTGTCTTCCTGTCTCCACCTATATCCTTTCTTTGTCCGACCCTCCCCTGACATCAGTCTGAAGAAGGGTCTTGACCCGAAACATCACCCATTCCTTCTCTCCAGAGATGCTGTCTGACCTGTTGAGTTACTCCAGCATTTTGTAATATCTTTTAGACCATTCATATGAATTATTTTGACGCAGCAAAGATGTTTGAATATTCTAGGGTGAATTAGCAGCTACATTATGCTCCTGTTTGGAATATGTAATTCTGCAAAGTTAATGTCCACATTCAAAATGTTAAAGCTAAGATAATAATAGCAATTGAAACCATAGTTATTTATTATTGTCTTCATGTTTTTTGAAACTTCAGTTAATTATTGATTGCTGTCTACGTGTTTAAAATATATAAAAACTTCATGTACTTTGTGCTTGGAGACTCTACTGAGATGGTCTCCAAGAGACTGTTTCTTTTGATGAATAAAGACTTTTCTATCAACCAGCTTCAACCTCCAAGTAGCTTAGTTCACAAGTCACTCTGAAAGGTCTCCGTACACTATACTGAATCTCAATATCCTGTTTCATGACAGATGATCTATGCAAACATCTAACAAAATATCATCATAACTTACATTGAAACAATATAATTACAGGCTGAATAACTAATTTCAAAAATATATTGACTTTAGTGGACCGCTCCTCGAAAATATTCCACTAGAGGTGAACTGTAAAATGTATCTCTACCTTGGTGCCATTGGTGTAATTGTTCAGGATCATAAACCATTTTATTCATGATTTTGGGGAAACCCATTGTCTTGAGTCCATTGTGCAAACCATGGAGACATTACACCTACACATTTCTACTGGCAGTTTGGTGAAATTGCTACCCTCCCAAGAACCAACTGCTGGAAATACTTCATATGCACATAGTTTTCTATATTGAGTGTTGTCCCACTTTCCCACTCTACACAGCAGGGTAATTTACAGAGGCCGATTAACCTGCAAACACACATCTGTGGATGTGGGATGAAACTGGAGCATCCGGAGGAAACCCAAGCGGTCACAGGGAGAACGTGCAAACTCCACACAGACATCTCCCGAGGTCAGGATTGTACCCGGGTCTCTGGGGCTGTGAGGCAGCAGTTCTACCAGTTGTGGCACTGTGCCTTCCTGTTATTTACATCGTAAACATTTCAATTTCCAAGAAGTTAACCATAGTCGTACGTAGGAAGGAACTGCGGAAGATATACACTCAGTGAAATAGGCAGCATCACCAGAGAAAAGGAATGGGTGACGCTTCGGGTTGAGACCCTTCTTCAGACTGGTTAGGGATAAAGGGAACGAGAGATATAGACGATGATGTGGAGAGATAAAGAAAAATGAATAAAATATATGCAAAAAAGTAACGATGATAAAGGAAACAGACCATTGTTAGCTGTTCGTAGGGTTAAAATGAGAAGCTAGTGTGACTTGGGTGGGGATGGGATAGAGAGAGAGGGAATGCTGGGGTTACCTGAAGTGAGAGTAAACAATATTCATACCACTGGGCTGTAAGCTGCCCAAACGAAATATGAGATGCTATTCCTCTAATTTGCGTTTATCCTCACTCTGACAATGGAGGAGACCTAGGATAGAAAGGTCTATGTAGGAATGAGAAGGTGAATTAAAGTGTTCGGCAACCAGGAGTTCAGGTAGGTTCAGGCGGGTTGAGCAAAGATGTTGCATGAAACGATCGCCCTGTCTACTTTTTGCCTTGCTGATGTATAAGAGTCCACATCTTGAACAACGGATACAGCAGATGAGGTTGGAGGAGGTACTTGTGAACCTCTGCCTAACCTGAAAGGACTGTTGGGGTCCTGGGCAGAGTCAAGGGAGGAGGTATAGGGACAGGTGTTGCATCTTCTGCGGTTGCAGGGGAAGGTACCTGGGGAGGGGGTGGCATAGGTGGAAAGGGATGAGTTAACCAGGGAGTTGCGGAGGGAATGGTCTCTGCGGAAGGTGGAAAGGGATGGAGATGGGAAAGCATGCCTAGTGATCGAATCCCGTTGGAGGTAGCGGAAATTTTGGAGGATTATGTGTTGTATGTAATGACTGTAGAAGGTAAGGACTTCTAGATAGAGCTCTAGCTGCTAGTGGAATCAAGGGATATGGGGAGAAGGCAGGCACGGGTTATTGATTGAGGACGATTAGCCATGATCACAGCGCATGGCGGTGCTGGCTCGAAGGGCCGAATGGCCTCCTCCTGCACCTATTTTCTATGTTTCTATGGCTCGAGGGACTCTGTCTCTGTTGTGACTAGGGGGAGGGGGAGCAAGGGCAGAGCTGTGGGGTACTGAGGAGATACGAGTAAGGGCCTCATCTATGATGGGAGAGGGGAATCCCTCTGTGACAAGGAACTGCAGTAGCTGGTTTACACCGAAGATATGACGTGGGAAGGTATGAGTTAACCAGGGAGTTGCGGATGGAATGGTCTCTGCGGAAAGGGGTGGAGATGGAAAGATGTGGCTAGTGGTGGGATTCCGTTGGAGGTGGCGAAATTGTCAGAGGATTATGTGCTGCATGGGGTGATAAGTGAGTACTAAGGGGACTCTGTCCCTGTTGCAACTGGGGGACGTGGAGCTGCGGGATACCGAGGAGACCAGTGTGAGGGCATTTTTTTGCACGGTAAAAACAGTAATACCCATTGAGGACCTTGCCCATCTCCTGTGGCACCACGCAGATCTATCCTTTTTCCCCTCATGTACTTCCATAAAATCTCCGGATTATCCTTAATGCTAACTGCCAGAGCTATTTCCTGTCCCATTTTTGCCCTACTGATTTCCTTTTTTAGCATTCTCCTTAACCTCAAAGTTGGCCTTTGCGCATTTTAACTCATGAGCCCACTGTGTGTCTATTCATAACTATCTTAAACCTAATAGAACAGTGGTCGTTGGTCTCAGGTCAAGACCCTGCTTGAGAATGAGTCTGGGGAGAGGGAGATACAGAGATAAAGAAGTGAAAGGTGTGAAAATGAGACAAAGGGGTGGAGATCAAGGAAATGGAGATGGAAATCAAAATTTATAGAAAACGTGCTCGTAAAGTCAGGGGAGAGGGAGATATATATATGTTCCTTGATCTCCATCCCCTTTGTGTCGTTTTGTGTGTGTGTATGTGTATATAAGAATAAGGGGCAGGCCATTTAGAACTGAGATGAGGAAAAACTTTTTCACACAGAGTTGTGAATTTGTGGAATTCTCTGCCTCAGAAGGCAGTGGAGGCCGATTCACTGGATGCATTCAAAAGAGAGTTAGATAGAGTTCTTAATGCTAGCGGAATCAACGGGTATGGGGAGAAAGCAGGAACGGGGTACTGATTGTGGAACTTCTACTTTCGTGTCCATCATCCATGTTTCAAATGTTACATCATTGTCACCGTCCGTCCTGAAAAGGGCATAAGCTTCCGGCGACATTCAGTGGGAGTCATCACTTGTACAATAGATGATGGTGGTGGCAGAATTAGCTCAGGACATGTCCAATTTCCAGCCCCCGACGTGGACGCTTCTGCTATTGGGCCACTGATTGTGGATGATCAGCTGTGATCACATTGAATGGTGGTGTAAGAAAATAACTGCAGATGCTGGTACGAATCGAAGGTATTTATTCACAAAATGCTGGAATAACTCAGCATTGTGCTGGCTTGAAGGGCAGAATGGCTTACTCCTGCACCTATTGTCTATATGTATCTATATATGTGATATGTATATGTGTGTACTTGTGAGTATGTGTATATATACACACTGAACTTTTTTTTCTCTCTCGTTTATCATATTGTTTACAGTGTACTTTGTTTACATATTCTGTTGTGCTGCAGCAAGTAAGAATGTCATTATTCTATCTGGGACATATGACAATAAAACACTCTTGACTCTATCCAGAGGTTTAAAGCTTACAGATGATGTTGGTCGAATGGTTGTTCCAGGCTGGGCTGGGCAGCCAGGTGGGACAACTCCTCTGTGAATGGTCCACCTGTGACGATCACCATGGCGCTTAACGGTACGATATTCAATTGTGATTGGTCGAGTGCGTCACGTGCTCTCGGGGAGCGAATGCCCCGCCGTGATTGGTCGCTGGCGGGAGGTTGTTGTCGACCGTTACGGACCTTCGGCCGGTCATAAGCTGCTGGCAGAGAGGGTGGCCGCGAGCGGGCGGAGAGGAAGCAATGGCGGAAGGTCGGTCGGAGAGCGGCGCACGGCGGCAGAAAATCCTGTGCAGGTGAGGGGAGGGGGAAGAGTTGAAGAAGTTTCCGCTTTCTAGAGGAGAGGAGAGGAGAGGAGAGGAGAGGAGAGGAGAGGAGAGGAGAGGAGAGGAGAGGAGAGGAGAGGAGAGGAGAGGAGAGGAGAGGAGAGGAGAGGAGAGGAGAGGAGGCGAGGCGAGGCGAGGCGAGAGGGATGAGGACGCCGCTCTCCACTCGCTGCAGTGGCGGTTGGAGCTGCCGGGGTCGTGGCGGGACCCGTGGCCGCGCTCACGCTCCTCACTCCACCGCGTGCGATGGGCAGCGGATCGCTCGCTCGCGCTCCGGTAACGGGCATTCGCTCGCTCGCGCTCTGGCAACGGGCATTCGCTCGCTCGCGCTCCGGCCGCGGGCATTCGGTCAGCCGGGCTCCGGCAACGGGGATTCGGCCGGTGGGTCGGTCCTCTCCGACAGTGGACGCCGGATCTATCGACCACCTGCACCGGTGCGCGGGGAGTCGGGCGTCTGTCGAGTGGCGGCGAGCCGAGTCCCACGCTTCAATGCGCCAGCCAGCGACGTGCAGCTGCAGGATTTCAACCGCGCACTTTCTGACCTGAAGACATAAGAATCAATCGAATACGTGGCCTTATTGAACTTGCTCGACCGTGCTAAAAGTGCATTCATTTTCTACCTCAACTTTCTTTTCCCGACCCACCCCCATAATCCTTCGATTCCTTTTACCCAGAAAGCCATTATCTCTGCTTTGAATTAACTCAACTTCATCTCTTGACTAGAGAATTCCAAACATTCACTGCCCTCCGTGTTAAGTAATTTATTGTTAGACCGTCAAATGGCTTACCCTTATTTTGAGCCTCTTCTAGCTGGATGAACAATCCGCCTTGTATCAGCTCTTGAGCCAGTATAAATATTTTGTGTGGTTCAAGGAGATCACCAAATACGATGGCTCTTTACTCCAAAAGGACAACGCGGATAGGCTGGGGTAGTTAATGTAACTGGAAGGATTTTTTTTTTTGGTGGGTTTGGTTTTTTCCCCAGGAAAGGTAGTGCTTGATCAAGGGTAGTTAAATGAATTTGTTGTAGGGAGATTCTGCCTGATAAATTTTATTTGAATTTTAAAGAGTGATCAAAATCTATTGCTGAAGGTGGTGCAGTTGGGATGTTTTATGGGGGCTTCAGTCACTCCTTTTATAGGGTTCTGTGTTGAAGAATTCCCCAAAAGGATTTGAGTTGCCTTTTTGATTGGAAGTCTATGGCCATGAGTGTATCACAGGAGATAGACACAAAAATGCTGGAGTAACTCAGCAGGACAGGCAGCATCTTTGGAGTGAAGGAATGGGTGACATTTTGGGTCAAAACTCTTCAGATGCTTTATGGTTTTTGGTATTTTATTGCATGTACAGTAAAATTCACTTTTCAAGTACAAGTATCACTACTAAGAACTTGGATACATATTAGATAAGCATCTCAGATACAGTACAAGTGTATCGCAGTAGTACCATTTCAGTTTGTGTTCAGTGGCAGTTTGGCACCATTTCAAGATCAGGTCTGAAGAGTGTCTCAACCCGATCTGTCACCTATTCCTTTTCACCAGAGATGCTGCATGTCCAGCTGAGTTACTCCAGCACTTTGTCTATCTTTGGTGCATAACCAGCATCTGTAGTTCCTTCCTGCACAGTGTATCACAGGGATTGGTCTTGGGACCCTTTTTGTTACAAATTAGACTTTGGTTAAACATGATTAGTAAGTTTACAGTTGTCATGAAAAAATGGTGGTGTTGTAGATAGTGAAAAGGGTAGTCTTTGGCAGAATGATATGGATTAGTTGGTATGTTAGGGCAATGCAAATAGGTATATATACTGTGTAAGAAAATAACTGCAGATGCTGGTACAAATCGAAGGTATTTATTCACAAAATGCTGGAGTAACTCAGTCGAGACCCTAAACGTCACCCATTCCTTCTCTCCTGAGATGCTGCCTGACCTACTGAGTTACTCCAACATTTTGTGAATAAATACCTTCGGTATATATACTGTGGTTGGGTCCTATGGAATGCTGAAGAACAAAGGGACCTTGGTGAACAAGTCCTAACATCCCTGAAGGTGGCAGCACTTCCATGAAGACACAGCATGTTTTCCCTCATTAGCCGTGGCATAGAACAAAAGTGCAAAAGAGAAGTGCAAAAGAACAAAATAGGTGAAGGTATAAGTTTATATAACATTGGTTAAGCCACAGCTAGAACAATGTGTGCAGTTCTGGTTGCACACTAGAGGAAGGATGTGACTACCAAAAAAGGGATGCATTAGGATATTCCTTGTGACCATTTTAGTTTTGAGGGCGGACTGAATAGGCTGGGTGAAATACAAGCAAACTGAGTTTGTTTTTCTTGGAGCAGGAGGCTGAGGGGGACAAGACAAATATGAAAGACGCAGATATAGTAGATAGCAAGAAACTTCCTTGAGGCAATGGATTCTAAGACTAGAGTGCAAAGATTAAAGGTGAGCAACAGATTTGAGGGGATCTGGTGAACATTTCCCTCACCCTGGAACACACTGCTTGCATATTTGGTAGAGGCAACTATTTTCACATTTCAGAAGCATCTGAATAAGCACTTGAATTGCCAAAGCATATTGGGCTGCCGGCTAAGTGCTGGTAAATGAAATTGATTATAGATAGTTATTTGATGGTCGGCATAGATGTGGGTCACCAGAAAGGCCCGTTTCTGTGCTTTAACTCTGGCACCTTTCATTTTTCTGAACTTTCTGAAACTAAGGCTATCTGTTCCAATCTCTCATGGCAGATCCAGCATCTTGGGGGCATGTCTTGTACATATTAACTGTTCATCCTCTGTTGCAATTGGATCTTCCTCTACTCAGAAAAACTGAGATTGTCTACAATATTCGCCAAGTCCAAGTGTGGTCTCGCATTTGCCCAAAATAACCACTTTCCCTTTCAATGAAGGTCAGAATGCCATTTGCCTTTCTAACATGCTGCATGTGTATGCTAACATTCTGCGACTTGTGTATAAGCCTGAATAGACACAAAAAGCTGAAGTAACTCAGCGGGTCAGACAGTGTCTCTGGAGAAAAAAAAAGGGGATGTTTCGGTTTTAGACTGAAGAAGAGTCTCGACCCCAAATGTCACCTGAATTTCTCCTGAGATGCTGTTTGACCCACTGAGTTACTCCAGCTTTTTGTCTGGCTTTGGTTTAAACCAGCATCTACAATTCCTTCCTACACATTGTGTCTAAGCATACGATGTTATGTTCAACATTTCCCAATTTCTTACCAATTTTCTTGTTATCGTGGGTAATTGTTTTTTGTCATGTTAAATTGGGCAGTTTACACCCCAGCGGTATGAATATTTGTTTCTCTAACTTCGTAACCCTTGCTTTCCCACTCTCTCCATCCCTCCCCTTCCCAGTTCTCCGACCAGTCTGACTGTCCCTCTGATTACATTGTATCTCTGTCTGCTTTGTTGTCACCTTCTAGCTAAATGTATATTCTACATTTTCTTTGATTTGCATCTCTTTTGATCTCCTTATCTCTGTATCTCCCTCTCCCCAGATGAAGGTCCCAAGGCCAAGATCCCAAAGTTTAGGGGTGAGCTTATTTGGTCTTATGGTGTTGAAGGCTGTGCAATAGTCAATGAATGGGTCTTGCGTCCGTGTTCTTATTGTCAATGTGTTCCAATTTTGAATGTTGTGCAAGAGGATATTTTTCAGCAAAGCTAACTAATGGGCTACCAAGGTGGTGAGTATTGGTGGTCAGTCCTGAGCCTCCAATTGTTTGTTATCGAAATTAGTGATTGAAGAGCAGAATTACTGAACTGGACCTATATTTGAATAGAGACAAGTTGTGGACAATATTAGATGTTAAGGGAGGTGGGAAAACGTTTATCAGATCTAATGTAGTCTAGACATTCCGACACCCCTCCCCCCTCTTTCTTGATCTCAGTTTCCATCACAGGAAATAGCCTATCGACTAACGTCTATTACAAACCCACTGATTCCCATAACTATCTCGACTATACTTCTTCCCGCCCTGCTTCCTGCAAACTCTCCCCTCCTCCCAATTCCTTCATCTGCGCCCAAGATGAGGTGTTCCATACCAGGACATCCGAGATGTCCTCATTCTTTAGGGAACGAGGGTTCCCCTCTCCCATCATAGATGAGGCCCTCCTCACTCGTGTCTCCTCGGTTGCTTGCCCTTGCTCCCCCTCCCCCTAGTCGCAACAGAGACAGTCTCCCTCCCCGGTCCTGCCTTTCACCCTATCAGCCGTCGCATACAACATTCCTCTGAAAATTTTGCCACCTCCAACTGGATCCCAACACAAGTCACATTATTCCATCTCCACCCCTTTCCGCCATCCGCAGAGACCATTCCGCAACTCCCTGGTTAACTCATCCCTTCCCACCCAAACCACACCCTCCCCAAGTACCTTCCCCTGCACACAGAAGATGCAACACCTGTCCCTATACTTCCTCCCTCAACTCTGTCCAGGGACAGTCCTTTCAAGTTAGGCAGAGGTTCACTTACACCTCCTGCAATCTCCTCTCCTGTATCCGTTGTTCAAGATGTGGATTCTAATATATCTGCGAGACTAAACGTAGCCTGGGCGATCGTTTCGCTGAACACCTTCCTTTGCTCAGTCCGTCTGAACCTACCTGATCTCCCGGTTGCCAAACACTTTAATTCTGCTTCCCATTCCTACACAGACCTTTCTGTCCTAGGTATCCTCCATTGTCGTGAGAGTGAGGCTAAACGCAAATTGGAGCAGCAGCATCTCGTATTTCGCTTGGGCAGCTGCCAGCCCAGTGGTATGAATATTGATTTCTCTATAAGTTCAAGTAACCCCAGCATTCCCCCTCTCTCTATCCCTGCCCCACCCAAGTCACTATCTTCTCGTTTTCACCCAACAAACAATTAACAATGGCCTGTTTCCTTTATCATCGTTATTTTTTTGGATTTCTTTTATTGTTCTTTATCTCTATATCATCGTCTATATCTCGTTTCCCTTATCCCTAACCAGTCTGAAGAAGGGTCTCGACTCAACGTCACCCATTTCTTCTCTCCAAAGATGTTACTGAGTTACTCCAGCTTTTTGTTTCTATCTCGGTGTAGTCTGCTGGTCTATGTACTTGAAATCAACTCCAAATCCCATCTCTTAGAACACATAATCTATGGATATTTACACTGAGCAATCAATCTTTCTCCCATTAAATTTGATAATCAATTTCCTGGTCAAGTGGTTCTCTGCTGTGTGCAATTCTAAAAGAGACCAGTCTTTGTTTACACATCTGCTTTTTGATTTCTGAACAGACAAGCTTGTAAGCTTCAGTGAACATAATGTGGGCTAATATAACTTTTTGGTGTTAAACATTTTAATGTGTTTGTTAATAAATTAACACTTTCAAGAAAATTATAGGGGATTTAAAGCAAATTGGAGGTGTTATTGATGAATATGGGTTGTTTTTCACCCTTTGTTTGAGGTTGGTTATCAGCAAAATTGCTTAAAGTTGATCACCTCCAATTATGAAGTTGTTTGTTTTCCATTCTTTGCTAAAATCAGTTCTCTGTGGTTAGTCATTCTGCATGTTTGCAAGTTGTACAAGGGTAGTGGTTCTGCTATTTGTGTTAGTAGGCTTTTTGCACATGCAAGCTCAAATCTTAAGGTTAGATATTTAATAGAATTAGTGGCCATTTCCTCCGTATGCTTCGGGGTTTGCCCAGTCAGCACAAAACTCCTCCGTGGCCTCCCGCTTTTTCCTTCGGGACATAGCTGGGGCCCTGGTGGGCTGGGTCTGGTCCTGCAATTTCTTCCCTCCCCATCGTATGGGGCATGGAACGGTGAGGGGAGCAATTATCCCGACTGCCTCTGAGGTGGGGCCATTGGGATCGCCTAGTACTAAATAGTTACTGGCCATCCCTTCCCCATTTCTGTTCCGATATAATAACCAGTAGCCTGCAGTGGTATGCAACAACCTCTTTTCTCCCCTCTTCAAGTCCTCCCCCTCCTCACATTGATAGGAGAATACTACCCCTCCACCATGTCCTGCTGATGATTTAGCCATTAGTTCTTGTCTGCAAGCGGGATATATAAAAGGGAGCTCAGGACTTCCTATCCTTGGTGTAATGGGAAAGGCATGCTGTCCCACCGAAAGGTGAGTGGTATTTCCCATGCCACATATCCATTGAACTCCGCCACCCTTAATACTCCGGCATTTCTTGGTGCTTAGGCATACCACGTCCCCTTCCTTGGTTCTCTCGCACTTATGTCAGGGTACCTTAGTGATACATTCCTCATTTCCCTCAAGCTTCACTAGGGACACATCCATATCCTTTTCCAGTCCATCAATATGGGTAGTCTCGAGATTTATTTTCTCCTCTCCCTTCCATACAGGTGGCAATATTACTTTGGGAGAAGTTGATTAGATGAGTAACATTCTGAATAGGGCTACAGTTGGGGGTCTTACAAACTTCTTTGCCTGTGTCCGTAAAACGGACCAGGTGCTTGATAGGGTTGGGGTCGGGAATAGGATTAAACAGTTAAGCAACGGACTGGGAAGGGTAACAAACCACAGCGTCTCCAAACATCTTTCGATAAGCTTGAACGAAGGAGTTGTGTCTCCATTTGTCTTCGGGTAAGCTCCGCGAGCTTCTCTTATTCTTTCTTCCGTTCAGTGGTCTGGTCTGCCTCCAGATCGTTTTTCCGGCTGTCAGACAAGTGAGCACCAGCACCCATAGCATCTTCATGTTGGTTCCTATTTATCACAAAAGGGCATAGAGGCATAAAGGGCACAGAGGATTAGCAGGGAATATGTGATCATGTTGAGCTGGACCAGTCGGTGACTAGCTTCCTGTGAATAGACATACTTAATGCTTTAATATGTGGTCAGTCGTTTTCATACGTATTAATTTTTATCCGGTTTGCTGCTGTCCCCCCCCCCCCCCCCCCCCCCCCCAGTCTCCTCCCTCTCCCCCCTTTGCTTGGTGTCACCAAGCACCTTACAATGATGTAAATGTACCCAAGCGGACCGGCCCTCGACCTTGACTGCCGTAGGCGTGGTAAGGAGAACCTGGAAGGGGCCCAGCCATCGGGGCGAAAGTCCATTCTTCCGGGTCCAATTCTTGATCAGGACGTATGAGCCAACAGAAATGTGGCCTTCCACAGGAAAAGTAATGCCACCGACGTAAGCTGCCTTTACGTCATCATGGATAGTACGCAGGGCCCTAGTCAAGGCCAGGATATAGGAAACCATTTTGTCGGACATGTGGTGAAGTTCCATAGGCCTGGGGATAATGTCAGTCCAGGGGGTACGGAGAGCGCGGCCGTAGACAATCTCCGCTGGGGAAAGGCGAGCAGCGCCACATGGCATTACCCTTATCTGAAACAGGGTGACTGGAAGTATCTTGACCCATGTGGAACCAGATTGGTCAACTAACTTGGCAAGCTTAGTTTTAAGGGTTTGGTTCATTCGTTCCACCATTCCGGCCGCCTGAGGACGATAAGAACAGTGCAGACGCTGGGTTACACCCAGCTGTAAGTACAATTCTTTATTAATGGCAGCGATAAAGTGGGGGCCGTTGTCAGAGCTAATGGTATTTGGCACCCCGAAGCGGGGAACAATATGACGCAGTAGAATGGAAACAACCGTAGGGGCCGTGCAATCGGTGGTGGGAAAGGCCTCGATCCATCTAGAAAAAACATCAATAATAACCAATACATGTTTGTATGACTGGCACTTTGGTAGGTCGATAAAGTCTAATTGTAGGGTCTCAAAGGGACCTGCCGGCAAGGGAGTCCGCCCCGTTTGACACGGGACACCCCTGCCGGGATTGTATTCGGCACAAGTAAGGCATCGTGCGCTGGTCTGGGTGGCGAGGACTTTAAGCTGCGGGTGCCACCAGGCCTGCAATAAGGCATCGGTCAACAAGGTCGCGCCACAATGAGTGGCCAAATGTCGGCAATCTACAACCCATGCAGCCAGCTGGTCCGTCATACAGGTCTGTCCGGCCGGCGTAAGCCACAATCCGGAATCAGCCTTCCGACAGCCCAGCTGTTCCCATTCTGCAATAACGTCAGCAGGGGCGTCCCCCTGTAAAAGAAGCACATCTTCAATGGTTGGCATAGGTTTCTCAGACACAGATGAGCCCATGTATAGGCTTTTTACCTGTCTCATCATACTGCTCACCACCCTGGCTATGCATCGGGATGCACACTTAGCCGCTTCGTCAGCAAATCGGTTGCCCCTCTGGACATCTGAATTACCCACAGTATGGGCCGCACACTTAATGACGGCAATGGCGGAGGGGAGGAGGATGGCGTGTAAGAGGTCCGAAACTAGAGTCTGGTTTGATATTTTGCTCCCCGTGGAGATTAAGAATCCTCTGTAACCTGGTCCAAGTATACTGTTGTCCATTGTAAGTGAAGGCGAAAAGGTACTGGGAGTCTGGATGAAGTGGAACGGAGAAGAAGGCGTGCTGGAGGTCAATGGTGGCGAAGATAGTGGCAGAAGCAGGAACGGTGGCTAAGATGTGAGCTGGGTTGGGGACAAGCGCGTGTAGGGGTTCGACGATGCTATTGACGGCCCGTAGGTCTTGAACAAGACGATATTGGTTAGGCTTCCCTGCCTTTGGCACAGCCAGAATAGGTGTATTACAGCGGGAATGACATGGAACTAAAATGCCTTGCTGCAACAACCTTCTGATAAGGGAATTGATGCTGGGTAACGCTTGAGCCTTGAGGGGATACTGGCGAACGGAAGGCAGGGCTGTGTCCGGGCGAACAGCCACGTATACTGGTGCGACGTTGGAAAATCCCACATGCGTAGGGTCATCCGCCCATACCTGGGGGTCTGCAAATTCAACAATGTCACGTCCCTTATGTCGTCGCAGAGTGCCCTTCCTGACACGACGAGTGGGCAAATAAAGTATGGACAGGTCCGGGGTGACCTGCTGGGTTGCGGGAATGTGCTCATCCGATCCTTGCAGCGCTTGGTAAACCATAGGTCCCAGGTCCTTAGCGTGGTATGGCAGGTATACGTTCATGGTGACATGTGGTGCCACCGTCTTTGGCTGTTTCCATAATTGCAATGAAATTAGAACGGCGAGGGCCTTTCCTTCTCTGACGGTGACTGTCCCAGGTACTGCCTTCGTGGGGCTGAAAGAATTGTTCCAACTCGCTGTTAGCTCCGCTGGGGTCATAAACTAGGGTGACATGGTGGTCTCCGTCATCCAAGTCCAACGACCACCATTGGGGCGTTCTGGTTTGGTAAAACTGCCGAGGGTGTGCATGACCCACTTCCACAGAGGTGGGCTGACACAAAATCAGCAGTTGCAATTGACACATCAAATCTCATCCTAATACATTAATATCGAGGGTGGAGGTGACCACAAATCGGTGCAAGAGCCGGATGCCCCCGTACTGGACCGGCACAGAGGTCGTCAAAGGATACGGGTGCGCCTCTCCGTCAAAGCCTTGAAGTATCTCATGGTCCGTAGTGGTTGGAAGCGCTAAGGAACTTTGAGCTGAAGACACGGTCGCCCCCGTGTCAACCAAGAATGATTCTGGTATATTATTGATTAGGATCTGCAGGTGGGGTTCGGGGATACTTCCATTCAATGAGGCTGACGAAATGGTCCTTATCGCCTGAGGTCAACTGTCAAAAGGATTGGTGTATGCCCTGGAAGGCTGGTGATGGTCCCGGGTACTGGGTTTGCAGGTTTGGACGATACCCTCCGGGCGGTCCTAACCCTCCCCGGTCGGTTGCGATCGTCCTCTTCCTTCTTGTTGGTTGCCCCTAGGGCAGTCTCGACGCATGTGACCTCTGCCCCCGCACCTGAAACAGATCATTGTTGGCTTGGTAACGCCACGTCCCCCTTGTTGCTGGGGAGTGGTCCATCCCTCTTGGAGCATATGGTGGTCCATATGCAGGTGCGTTTGGCCCGTTAGGGTGTCCCCATGGATAGGGGTAGGTATAGTTCTGTTGATCCACCCAGGCAGGAACACTAGCCTGGGGTTCCATCTGATAACCTTGCGCGTCCGCCGCGGGTACTTTATGCTGCTCCCGAGTGATGACAAATTCAGTCTTAACTTTTGGACCAGTCTCCCGATTGTTGTTGGTCTTCCATAGGGCGCAAATGGTGCGACACATTTCAGCCACGGTCAGGCCGGTCCAATTCAGATTATTAGTCTTGATGCTGGTACATATAGCCGGGGGCAGACAGTCCATTAATGTAGCGCAAAATTGAGGAGATTGCTGATCTGTGTTAAAGTTCTGATCCCCTGCGTGCGAGCCGTAAACGTCCTTAAACCTTTCCAAGAAGCCCTCTGGATCCTCGTTTCGCTTTGGCTTTTGGTCAAGGACCTTGGTCAGGTCGATTGGTTTCCTAAGTGTCCTTCCCAACGCTGCTAAAATTAAGGTCTTCCTCTGATCATCATTGGCTACTCCCTGATGGACAGGTTCCAGAGCGGCGTGATCGCGATAATTCAGGTGCTCAAGAAACCTAGCCCACTGCTGCTTGTTCAATGATTGTCGGACCAAGCTCCAGGCGTCTAATGAGACGGCACCGTAAACCTCTAGGGTGGTCCCTATGAACTCCACGAATCATCCTGGGCACTTTATCTTATCTGGTCCTCCGTTTAAAATCACTAGCATGTCATTGGGCTTCCAGGGGGAGTATACTTGAATGGTTGCGGCGGGTCCCCCTTGCACTGAGGCTCTGATGGCCGCGGGATTAGGGACCATCCGCATTGGCATCTGCCTAGGTCGTGGACGAGAATGGGGCCGTCTACGGGTCTCAATTACCACCTCCTCTTCCGAGGAATAGCAGGTCTCCCATTCTGAGTCCGCTTCCTTACTAGATGAAGTCCGGCAAGGTCGTACATACAGATTTAGGTCAGTCCGTCGATTTCTTTGCTTCACCCTTCCGCCTACCGTATCCGTGAACCCCGACTCCCCTCTTCCCTGGTGTGGTGATGGGTTATTATCCGGTGGTGAATATGGTGGTGGTCGGGCATTATCTGGGGGAGCGCTTGGGAATACCGGTGTTCTACCCGATCTAGCTGACTGGGTTCTGACTCCTTTAGGGGCCGATGACGGTGCAGACGGCTTGGTTATGGAGCTCTGCTGGGTAGGGGGATTTGTCGCTCTTGGGCGAGCGATAGGGGCTGCCGGTGAAGCGGGGGCAACTGAGATAGGCTGATTCAGCGGTGGTGCTCCCTGCATTCCCCAATCACCTACCTCCTCGTCTTCCTCATCTTCGTCTGCCAAATCTATGCCAGCCACCGACTTGCGTAAGTCTTCGTCTATCCCTGCCTTATTTTGTCCCTGTGCCTGCCGTTCCCTTGTCTGCTTAGCATGCATGCACTCTTGTTTTAATACTGTTACTGACTTTGCATAGCCTCCTTCTGTCAAGGGTATGCCCCACTTTAGGGCATTACTCTGCCAACTTGCCGTTAATGATCTGGCTCTTTGTTCATTACAATAGTCTATCCACAATTGTATGGCCTTTTTATACCTTTTTTTCATATTCCTTTTCCAAATGATACTTTGTGCCCTGGATACCACATCCACATCCTTGGATCCCCCTTCAGGCCATTGATCACTTCCCATTTTATGAGTGAGTCCCCCAGACATGTGTCTGAAGGTCTCCTCCATCTCTGGGTGCAAATAGCATAGTTGATGCAATGGCCGATCAGGGTGACAACTGGTATCAATCGTATTACCCATGGTTCGTTCTCTGTTACTACGTAGTCGTCCTTACAAAGTTATTATTACACAGTTTCACACACAGTTTCAACAATATTATACTGGGTTGATCCTAGAGCCCATGAGCCCCCCAGCGTCTCACTCTGCCGCTTCAATTCCTGACCTTCGCGTGGAGGATTTCCTCTCTTAACAACCAGTCTAAGGCGGGCTTTCTGTGAGACGCAGTGGTTCTCTAGTCTCGGTCAATCCCTTACCAATTACCTTCCCACGCCTTTCATGGCGACCGAACCTGTGTTCTTTACGGCCTCTCAGGACCGAAGGATTTCCACCTTCCCCTTTTAATCCCTGTGCACAACCTTTTGTATACCGTCAACGGTCCCCCTTCAACTGGGGTGTTTCCTGCTCAGTCAGGCAAAGGTCGCCCTCGAGACTTCCTATCCCAGTAGTCGAACCATCCGCAGTCGGGACGATCGAAGCCCCCGCATCGGGGCGGTCGAAGCTCCCGAATCCGGTCTCTAACCAGAGACCGCGAGGTCCACAATGTTAATGTCTGCAGGCTCTCGCGGTTGGAGCTCAGAGGTCGATCCCTGGCAAAGGGATTGCAATATCCGCAATGGCAAGTCCTACAGGTTCCCACAGTTGGAGCTCCCGAAGTCGGCCTCCAGCTCCTTGATGTTAGGCTGCAGTGTGGACAGATATGATCCAAAAAAATTGCACCTATGTCGAGGTAAGAGATTAAAGAAAAGTCCCCCCCCCGCCCCACCCACATAAAACAAGCTGAAGAACACTAAAAACTTACATTTAACCCATACTATTAAAACAACAAAGAAGGAAGGGACAGGACAGACAGACTGTTGGCGAGGCAGCTTTTCTTGCTCTTTGCTGAAAATGACTCCATCCTGGGCATATTGCACCTTTGGCAATATATTTGCACTTTTTTCTTTTGATCTGATGGTTAACAGGATTACTTTTCCTGTTTGCTTTTTACTTTAATGGCATTTAACAATTGAAATCAACTCATTTGATTTCTCCAGTGCGTTCAATACCATCCAGCCTGGGCTTCTGGGGGGGCAAGCTGGAGCGCATAGGAGTGGATCACATCCTGGATTCTGGATTACCTCACCAACCGACCACACCATGTGAGGACAAAGGACAGGGTGGTCTGCAGCACAGGGGTTCCGCAGGGAACAGTGCAAGCTCCTTTCCTGTTCACCCTGTACACTGCGGACTTCAGGCACAGCTCAGCAAACTGCTATCTGCAGAAGTTCTCTGACGTGCCACTCTGTATGTTTCTTTTTTTTTTTTTTTCCTAATCAGATGTGCAGCACTTTGGTCAACGTGGGTTGTTTTTAAATGTGCTATACAAATAAAATTGACTTGACTTGACTTGACTTGACTCTGCCATCGTCAGTGGAACCGCCTCCGGATCAACGCGGGGAAAACCAGGGAGAGATGGTGGTGGATTTCCGCAGGCGCAGCCATGTCCCCCCGACACCGGGGAACATCCAGGGAATGGACATCGGGAGGGTGGATTCTTATGTACCTGGGTGTTTACCTTAACAATAAACTTGACTGGACCGAAAATATCAGTGCACTGTACAAAAAGAGCCAGAGCAGACTTTACCTGCTGAGGAGACTCGGGTCCTTTGGAGTGCAGGGGGCACTCCTAAGGACCTTCTACAACACTGGTGGCATCAGCCATTTTCTATGGAGTGGTCTGCTGGAGCAGCAGCATCTCAGCAGTGGAGGGGAAGAGACTTGACAAGCTGATCAGGAAGGCCAGCTCTGTCCTGGGTTGCCCCCTCGACTCAGTACAGGCGTGGGAGAGAGGATGATGGCAAAGATAACATCGCTGCTGGGCAACAACTCCCACCCCATGCAGGACACTGTCACTGCACTCAGTAGCTCCTTCAGTGACAGACTCCTTCACCCCAAGTGTGTGAAGGAGAGATATCGGAGGTCCTTCCTTCCTGCTGCTGTGAGACTGCACAACCAGCGCTACTCCCAGCAGACCAGTCAACAGTAATAGTAAAGGAAAAACACAATAAATGATGACAATTATCCTTATCTTTATTTTTATTTATAATGAATGTCTTGGTATCCACTTTGCTGCTGTAACACTGCAAATTTCCCCGGTGTGGGACAAATAAAGGAATATATTGTTATATTATTTGTGTTGCAAACAAGTTGCAATGGATGTGTAAAAAAGGAAAGTTCAGCAAGTCAATGTATTGTTCTTAGCAATTAAGAAGAGAACTGAAGTGCGAATACGAGACGATGAGAGTCATTTGCACACTGTCTTTGTGGAGGTGGAGACATGCCTAGGCTAGTTGATTGGAAAATAGCAAATGTAGTCCTTTTTAAGGAAAGGAAGAGAAAATTGAACTGGAAATCAATTAGCATGACATTGAATTAGGGACAATGCTAGATTTGATGATTAAGAAAGTGGTAAAAGAGCATTTAGCAATTAGTAATGGGATTGAGAGTTGGCATGAAATGTATGAAAAAGAAATGACGTGCGACTAAATTATTCATTTGTTGGTGTACTTTCAAACCCCTTCAGTAAGATTATATAAAATAAGAGCATAATGGAATATGGTAATAACAGAATATGAATAAGCAGGTAATTTTTCGGTCGTTAAGCTGTGATAACTAGGTGGGATGCAGTAGGAATTAGTATTAGAGCCATGCTGTTCTATCTGTATGAATGACTTTACTGAAAGGATGCAGTGTAATATATTCATTTTTGCTTATGATGCAAAGCTGACTGGCAGTGTGAGTTGAAGGGAATATGCAGATAACATTTTGGGGAGGAGGATAAAACTGGTTAAGTGAAGAAGCAAGGACTGGGTAGGTGGGATGTGAAGCGGAAAAAGTGTGAGCTCTCCACTTTGGTAGAAAATGGACAAGTGCTGTACCATTTTTAAATAGAAAGAAATTGAATGGTTTGGAGGTGATGTGATATACCAAACAATTGGGAAGGTCAACAAATTAGGACAAAATGTGTAGGAAGGAACTGCAGTTGCTGGTTGCAGATGCTGGTTTAAACCGAAGATGGACACAAAGCTGGAGTAACAGTATAAAGTGCTGGAGTAACTCGGCAGGTCTTGGCAGTTATCTTCAGAAAGTTTTCGAGAGAGTTTGACTTGGCTCTTGGGGCTAAGGGAGTCGTAGGATATGGGGAAAAGCCAGAAGGGGTACTGATTTTGGATGATCAGCCATGATCATATTGAATGGCGGTGCTGGCATGAAGGGCCGAATGGCCTACTCCTGCACATATTTTCTATATTTCTATGAGAACATTGGTAAGTGATGTTTTGGGTTGGATCCTTCAGGCTAATTGTGGTTTGGGGGGGGAGAAAGCTGGAAGAGATAAGAGCACGACAACACCTGGTGAGGGATTGCAGGAGACCAGCAGGATTCACGGGGAGCAGTGAGCGAGGGTCTCTTGGATCTCTCCTGTGTGAGAGAGGAAGAGAACTTTTTCAAGGTAGGTATGCCTTGAGGAGATTTCCCAATAGTAGAGTAGTAAAATGTAGAAACAAGAAATTGCAGGTGCTAGTTTACAGAAAAAAGATACAGAGTAACCCAGCAGTCGGGCAGCGTCTCTGGCAAATGTGGATAGGTGATGTTTCGGGTCGGGACCCTTGTTCGGACTGTTTGTGGTTGGAGGGGGTCTGAAGAAAAATGGACTAGGAGGACAAAACCTCGCAACTGGAAGCAGGAGAGCAGCAGAACAGTAAATTGGCATTTGTTGAAGGAGGATTTAAGCACAAGTGAAACTCCGACTGAAAGGCATACTTTTTTCTAATGCTATGTTTTCCGTTTTATGGGGTAATGAGCTTATAACAGGTCACCTAGGGTAACATATACTTTACTGATTTGAAGCGCAATACATTAAATACCCTTTGCTTTTCCAGGAACTTCGTCCATGGAGCTTGCAAATGGGGACATAGATGCTATTACTCGCATGACCTATCAATGCAGAAATCGTCCCAGATCTGTCGGCACTACTTAAATGGAGTTTGCTACTATGGAGATCTTTGCAGGTTTGTATTTGAATAGTACAACAAATGCCTCTTTGAAGTTTACCTAGATGAAAAACATTTTTTATGTGCTACGTTGCAATACGAAATATGAAATAGTTAATGTACACTTTACGAAACAATACCCTGAAATGCTGGCAAACATGGCAAGCATTGCCAGGAAAGAAATTTGCAATGGAAATTGATTGAGCCATTCAGTTTGTTGCTTTAGTTAGTACAACTAAAGTTTATAAAGAGTAAAGTAGCATTGATAAATTTTAATCAATTTTGGGGCATTGTCCAATCTCCAACCCACCTTTCTGTATAGTCCACTAAAATAGACAAAGTGCTGAAGTAACTCAGCGAGTTAGACAGCATATCTGGATAATATGGATAATTACCATTTTGCATTGGGACCCTTGAAGACTCAAACACTTTCTGTATGGTCTGTGTGCATTCTTGTGCGCAGGCCACTACTTCTGGTGTTATTGTCAAATTTGTGGTGGGGGAAACAAACTATGTACCAAATTCCACAATAGCCATTATGTACAAGGTACATGACACAATGGAAATATTTTTGGTTATTAATGATCGGTGTGATTTAGTGATGCCCATGTACTTCTGTAATTTGAACACTCAAGTTGTAGAATCAACCGATAGTACAGTGCAGAACTGTCTGACATAATTAATTGGGCTAAATGTTAAGGAGTAGTAGTATTCTGGGACAACATTTAATTGAACCTTTAGAACAGCATACAAGTGCATTTGCACCAGCCTAAGTATTAACCATCCAGGACCAAAATCTTTTTTTTCATGGGAACATGTTATACGTAGATGTGAGGTACTTAATTGCTGCACAGGTCATTTAATGGAATCTGACCAGCATTGTATTGAACCCAATAGTTAAATTTACAGTGATGAATGACTAGCACATGTCTCCTTATTCTGGAACTTAATGTATTTTTTTCAAAAGACTTGTTTTGAAGTGGTTTTAAATTATACTTATGAACAATGCCTCAAAATATCATGCTAGATATCAACACACACAACCAACTGTAGGATGGTCATCTGGGAGCAGACGTGGCTTTGAGCCTGCCCTTCAGCTGAGGAGGACTGGAGAACCACCTCGGACTTTCCATGATATGGAATCTCGACAACACACTGCAGGATACAATCCCAGAAACAGGCGTAGTTCTGCCCCTATCATTCAGCGAATGGCAGCTGGTTTTTCTCAACCAACCCATGCTGTAGGTTATACTGCTCAGTCAACTGCTGAATTGTCCACTTGGAGTCGACGTGGTTCCGAACCTGTTGCCCCAAGTTCCACACATTTAAGAAATACTGAGTACTTCGGCAGGCATCTGGAGGAAGAAGTCGAAGAAGATAAGGAAAATGAAGCACCTAGAAGTTTAAAAAAATGGGAATCTGGTGCAGAAATTTACCCGTGGCAGTTTAAAGAGCATGGTAAGTAACAATGTACTTTATGCAAGGATCGGTTTTGATTTTTTTCAAGTTACTTTTCTCGTACAATAATGCAGTGTTCAACATAGGTTTGATGAACAGTCCCAGTGGGGGAAGCAGAGAATGCTCAGATGAAGCGAGTCCAGAATAAAAGTCAAATTTTCAGCTTTCATGGGGGTTTATATCTATCCTCTCTTTCCAGTGGAGGAAAAAAAACAATGTGGAAAATCCTGTTTTCAAACATTGCAATGAAATTTTGCAAGTCTATTAATAGAGATTTAAAAAAATAATTGTCAGAACAGAAGAGGGCTTAATAAATTGCAAATCATCTATAAAGTGAGAACAGTTTGGGGAATTTTAAAGTGACTCGCCACAGTTAAACAATAGTAAGTGCATTCTAAAAGTTGAAATGAATTTTGAATTGGCTGGTGTTGATATAAAAATGCATAATGCTGTTTGGAATGAAACATTGACAAAATAACTCGATGCCAGAAAATATTACTTTGGAATCGTGCGCCATGCACAAGCTGAAAGCAGTGTATTTAATTGAAAGCTTCAGGTGTGTATCTGTATTTTTAAGTTGAGAGGGCCATCTGTGTTGTTCAGATCAGCAGTCCTGAGAGAGATCCAGATGCTTAGGATCCTACAGTGAGCAGTATGATGGTCATTATTATAGTTTTCACAATTAATATTTAAAAGAATGACATTGTGAAACCTGTGAAACTTGCTATTGACCACATTAATTAGCAAGTCAAGATTCTCTTAGTTTTTGGAGATAGTGTGGAAATAGGCCCTTCAGCCCACTGAGTGCGTGCTGACCGGCAACCACCCGTACACTAGATATATCAAACACTAGGGACAATTTACAGAGGCCAATTGACCTGCAAACCTGTATGTATTTGGAATGTGAGAAGAAACCGGAGCACCCAGAGAGAACTGACGTGGTCACGGAGAATGTGCAAACTCTACAGAGTTTGCACATTCAGGATCGTCAGAGTCAGGATCGAACCCAAGTCTCTGGCGCTCTAAGGCAGCAACTCTACCACTCTACTGTCTTCGACTAACTATTATAAACAGTATCTTAAACTAATGAAAGTGTTTTTTTTAAAACTGCAGGTGCTGGAAATTTAGGTGAAATCAGAAAATGCTAGAAACACAAAGCATCTGTGGAAAGAGAAGCTGCTAATGTTTTGTGTCCAGGGCTCTTCAAAGTTATGTAAAGTAACAGAAGATAGGGAAGTGAATGGGTAGAATAAAATTTCCCCCTGAAAAGGTGAGAATGGCTGTCATAATGTGGCAGTTAAGATCAAGCTAAGCTTTTCTGCGTTAAATGCTTTTAATTGTAAGGTGGTGGGCCCAGCAGGCTGTATTATACCCAAGAAAAACCAGGCCAAAATGACTGCAAGCCAAAACGCCCAATTCAGATGAAGACAAAGAGTGGATTAGCTAAAGTTGGAGAATTTGACATTGAATCCTGTAGGTTGCAACATGCACAGTTGAAAGATTTGGTATTGTTGCTTGTACTTGTATTGTAGCAGTGCAGGGGGCCACAAACAAAGGTTGGAAATGGGATGGCAAATTAAAGTAGCAGGCAACCAGAAGCTAGAATTACTCCTGCAGACGAAGTGCAGATGCTTTGCAAAGAAATTGCCCAATCTGTATTTGATTTCTCCAATGTAGACACGGTTATATTGTAAACATTGAATGTGGTGTATACTAGAAATGCAAGTGAACTACTGTTTCACCTAGAAAGACAATTTAAGTCCCTGGATGATGGGAAGGGTTGAAAAGTTGTTGACCTCCTGTGGTTGTATGAAAGACTACATTCTGAAATGTTAAATATTTCTGTTTGCATTGATGCTGCCTGGCCTGTTTGATGTTTCCAGCATTTCCAATTTGATTTTTTAATAATGTTGGGTCTAGCTTGCTTAACAAGTTGTGCTTATTGTTCAGGGTTACTGAAGTTAATGCTTATTTTCTTTAAAATAATATTGGCGTATCCAGATTTGCACTGGGCCCAAATTTACTGCACCTACACACGGCCAAACTCGTTTTTTTTAATGAAGGTTCTTTACTCCTTTAAGCTGAGAAGGGCTCTTAGCATAAAAACTAATACCAGAAAATAATCCTGTCGGCTGCTGCCTTGTTTGGAATTCTAACACAAGTTCTGTAATGATTCTATATGTTCTAAGTACATGTTGGGGATGATAGTTTTGCCAGCCCCAAAAACAAAGGCCCTGCTCCAAAGATTCCTAGTGTCTAAACCAAAACTGACATTTCTGAAATAGTATGGGGTTTTGCTTGCTATTAAGTGCTTCTAAAACGAAATGCTGGGATGCAGTTGTGGCAGCATCTGTGGAAAGAGAAACTATAACTTTCCATCAGAATTTTGGGGAAAAACAAAGGAGGGAAATCTTTTTCATGTAGCAGAGAAAATAAAGGAAATAAGTATAATAAAAGACACAACATGCTGGAGTAACTTAGTGGGTCAGACAGCATCTTTGGAGAATATAGAAAGATGATGTTTTGAGTAGTGATGCTTCTTTGGACTGTGTGTGTGGGGGGAGAAATCTGGAAGAGAAGGGGCAAGACAAAGCCTGGCAGGTAATAATTTGATATGTGCGTGTGTGTGGGGGGTGTGATAAGCAGATGGTTGGACAAAGGCCAGAGGTGAAAAGACAGATTGAAGAGTTGCAAATTGTGAAGCTAGAGGAAGGAATGTATGTGGAAGGGGAGGAGGAGGGAGAGATGGGTGCGAGTCCAAGTAGGCCATATAAGGTAAAAGGAAGGGTAGAGGGGTGGCTTTAGTTACCTCCAGCTTGTATATGGTCTCACTGGCCTCCTCCATGGCTACCTCCTGATGGAGTAAATGTGCAGTTGTTTTCTCCTGGCTTTGGATGTCCAGAACCAGGAGTTGGATTGAGATGAGGAGAAATTTCCCAGAAGGTCATGACCAATTTATTACTAAATACTAGGTTATCGGTTTTGTTAAGTGATCCTGGGGTAGAGATCAGCTGTGGTTTCATTGAATGATAGAGCAGGCATGAGAAGCGAGTGGCTACCCTGCTTATTCTTGCCTTATTTTGTTATTCATGTGCATGGAAGAAATTGCAGGTGAAATAAAATAACACGGACCTGGTGTATTGGCCTTGGTCACGTCTACAACTATAAACGAGAATTGTAATACTGATTCTTGCTTTATATGATGTAATTTTGTATGCTTAAATTAAAATTCATTTGGGCAGGATCCTGTTTTTCTTTATATTTTAAAATGGTCAGCTCTTTTATCATAATATTAATACTTGCAAATCTGCCATTCATTGGTTAAATCTGGATGAGTAACAATGAGTTAGATAGGTGAGAGCTGAGGGAATTTCAATAATTGGACTATCTGATGATCTGTTCAGGCTATTAAATCATAAAGATCAAACTGGCCATAAATAAAGGGCCTTCTCTTAGAAGGATGTTTGCGTAGGAGAATTATAGCAGTGTAGAATGTCATAAGTAATTTTAGAAGTCTAAAGAAAAGGTAAGATTCATTTCATGTGATTTATTGCTTTCCAGCATAATTCCTAACTTTAGAATTCAATTTTTAAAAAACATTCTTGGTCGTCTCGTCACATTGACCATTGCACTTTAAATGCAAATATTAAATTTCTTCTAGTATACTGGGCCATGATTACTTTGAAATTTTACCATTTGCCATCGTTGGTCCCATGATGTCTTTAAACAGTCAAAAACTTCGTCCCCTTCATATTGAATGGTGTTACATTTCAGATTCGCCAACATCGCAAGCAGCAGGTTCTTCTCATTGTACATGCCAAAAACTGAACAATGAAGTTAACGGTGTACCTCAGAATGGCTTGAAGGGTTCTTCGACTTCCCAATCTGTTATGAAGGTTTGCAATTTGAATTTTTCTAAAGGAATGCACTTGTTCATCCATTCCAATCAATGAACACATTTTTAAAAAGAATTCTTCAAAATGATTATAATGCATTAATATCTTCAATGAGAATCTTGAACTTTTCTAAACAAAATAGAACATGTTGTTTTGACATTAGGAACTTTTTTGAGCAATACGTACTTCAATTCTAAAGCCAATCTGATACTTAAAATGGGAGCAGTTATTACATTTTATGTTATTGTAGCATCAGTGGAGATTAAAGGATTCTATTGAAACCTGATTCCTGTGTGCCCTGCACTCTTCAAGGAAGATTTTAATCTATCCTTAAGTTTTAATTGAGTTAATTTAAGTTGTCCCACAACATTTCTGTGGGATGTGGTGTATTTACCATGATGAAGAGAGAATGCCTCATTTATGTTGCTTGTGGTAAAATGCTTTGGCATTTCTATTCTAAAATGAGTGGAGAAAAAAAAAAGTGATTTGGTGTTTTCTACTTGAATTTAGAAAAGGTTGGCTACAAACCAGGCCATTGAAATTAGTAAAGATATTATTTGTGGAATTTGTATGGACAAAGTCTATGAAAAAACACCACCTAAAGACCGATGCTTTGCAATTCTTCCTGACTGCAATCATGCTTATTGTGTGGCCTGTATCAGAACGTGGCGACACAGCAAGGGGTTTACCAATAACATAACAAAGTAAGTGCATATACCATTTTGATGCCATTAGTAATGTCACTATTTCCATTATCTTGGCTGTTTGCTGTGAAAAGCCAGTATCTTGGGAATCTCAACAATGAAGTTGTACATTGATTGTACCTGCTGATTTGTTACTTAAAATGTAGCCCAGTACATTGCTTGCTTTTGTTAATTTAACATTGTTGAAATCATTCCTGCAATTTTTAACTGCTGTAAAATATCCAAAAGTAATTTTGATCTTGCAGAAAAAAAGAAAATGGATGTTTGGGGTTTAAGAGCATTTCAAACTGGTGATGGTAATATCATCCTGAAATGGAACTTCATGCTTCTAAAATGTGCATTTTAAATAAATGTGCTGAATATTCAGCTTTAAAGTCAAATGTGCTGTTGATAGTGTTTTCAAACGTGTGGTTCAAACCTTTGTAATACATGGTACAAGACTGTTGATGATATTTGTGTTTTTATTATTAATTTTGAATGTTCTAGAAATTTAAATATTCTTTATTTACAGAGCATGTCCTGAATGTAGAGTGGTGTCCAGTTACTACATACCTCACAGATTTTGGGTGGTTGATGAGCAGAAACAGGAGCTCATTGACAGGTTCAAAGCTGAAAAGAGGTAGGTTGGTTCTTGGATACGGTAGAATCATTGTTATCTATTCCCCAATTCTGAATATGCTACAGAACTGCACGATTTGCTATATCCTTGTGTGAATAACTTGAATCATAAGGTGAATTTGCATTTTTAAAAATCTTTCTATGCCCACCATTTGTATTTTTCTGACATCCTGTAAATCTCCAGGGAAGGAAAGTTCTTGTCAATGTCCATTCTCTGGGTATATATTTCCAGTTATTTGTGAAATTTGCCTTCAGTTGGATGTGAAAAAAACAAATTCTAACTGCTGCAATAATGAAGAAACTATATCAGTGTAGCATAAAACATGAAGTTTGCACATTTGAGGACTGGAGAATTATGTATTTTAGTGACAAAGGCAATTTCCTGGTTCGGGGCCCAATGTCGTTGACATGTTTGGAGTTCATCCAAAGAGCTGGTGAGAAAATGCCACATCAGCTTATTCGTCACACATCCTGAAAAGGTGTTCTGTGGTTATTTAAACTATTACAGTGTTGGCCTGTTGCATCCGATTGACAGAATGGTAAAATTGCTGCAATAAATCAATATATTTCAGAGCAGAGTGGTGCTGGAGATCAATTTTTCTCAATCAGAATCAGGCCAGGCAACAGTTCTCCTGCGTCCACACTGGCTGCGATGCACCGACACCAGCAGGCCCTCAATCAATAGTCAATAGTCGTTTATTTGTCACATACACATAAATGTGTAGTGAAATGAAACATTACCCGCAGTTCAACAATAAGACCAATAAGAATAATCAATAAAAATGCAATAACACATACAATCATAAACTAACACCAAACAAAAGAAACATCCATCACAGTGAGTCTCCTCCAGTCCCTCACTGTGATGGAAGGCCAGAATGTCTTTTCTCTTCCCCTGCCGTCTTCTCCCGCGGTCAGGCTGTTGGAGTTGCCATGTCGGGGCGGTCGTGGCTCCCGACATTGAAGCCCCCGCCGGGCCCACAGCCTCCACAATGCAGACTCTCAACACCACGTATTGTGACTTTCCTGTGTCCTACTGCCTACAGGGAATCTCAATGGTGTCCCTTTGCCCTCTTAACCAGGTGGCCCCATGCAGTTGTCCTCATGCCCCCATCCTCTCTGAACACCCACCATCCCCCCTCCAGACCTCTCCTCGGCCTCTGTCCTCTCACCTGCCCTCATCCGACCCCAACCCCCGCCAACTTGTCTTCACCATCCCCCTGACCTCCCCCTTTCTGATATGAATGGTCTGTCCTCAGCAGAGGCCTCACTTTTGTTTCCATCCGCCCCCACCTCAACGAGTTCCTGTTCCGCCACGACGTGGAGCTTTTCTTCCATCGCCTCTGGCTCCATGCCTTTTTCTATGGGAAGGAGTCCTCACCACCCAGTGATGAGGACTCCTGTCTCCACCGATCCCCCTACTCTTGGATTCACCCGGACGGCTTTCTACCCTCTTTAGTTCTTTTTATTTCTAACTGCTGGCGTGACATCAACCGTCTAACTTTTTCTCTCCCCTTACCTACTCTAACCCCTCCCCCTTTGAACCTACAGCCCTCTGCTCATTCTGCAGCAACCCCAACATTATCATCAAACTTGCCAAGGGGGGTGCTGTGGTAGTCTGGTGAGCTGATCTCTCCCGGGCTGAAGCCAGGCGACAACTCTCAGACACCTACTTACCCTCGGGCCATGATCCTACAGATGAGCACCGGATCATAATCTCACAGACCATTTCAGATTTTCTTATTTCTAGATGTCTGCCCTCCAAAGCCTCCACCTTATCATTCTCCAGCCCTGCACAGCCCGGTTTTATCTTCTCCCCAAAATCCATAAACAGAACTGCCCTGGCAGACCAATTGTTTCTGCTTGCACGTGCCCCACTGAATTAATTTCCACATACCTCCACAATCCATCCTATCCCCCCTGGTCCAATCCCTTCCTGCCAAAGTCCAAGACACTGCACCTGCCCTCCGTCGCTTCAATTACTTCTGTTTTCCAGGCCCCCACTCCCTCATCTTTACTATGGATGTTCAGTCACTCTACACTTCCATCCCCCACCCAGGAAGGTCTTAAAGCCCTTCGTTTCTTCCTCGACTGCTGAACCAGCCAATTTCCCTCAACCAACACTTTGCTCCGCCTAGCAGAGCTGGTCCTTACTCGTAATAACTTCTCCTTTGACTCCTCCCACTTCCTCGTAGCTATGGGCCCCAGCTGTGCCTGCCTCTTTGTAGGGTACGTCAAACTATAACTATTCCAGGCGTACACTGAATTCTACCTCTGCTACATTGACTACTGCATTGGTGCAACTCCTGCACAAATGCAGTACTCACTGACTTCATTAACCTTACTACTGATTTCCAGCCTGCAGTCAAATTTACTTGGACCATCTCTGACATCTCCCTACATTTTCTTGATCTCACTGTCTCCATCACAGGAGATAGATTATCAACTGACATCTATTATAAACCCACTGACTCCCACAGCTGTCTAGACTGCACGTCTTCCCACCCTACTTCCTGTAAAGACTCTTATCCCCTACTCCCATTTCCTCCGCATCTGCGCCCAAGATGAGGTGTTGCATACCCGGACGACAGAAATGTCGTTCTTTGGAGAGTGAGGGTTCCCATCCTCCATCATAGATGAGGCCCTCACTAAAGTCTCCTCAATATCACTCAGCTGTGCTCTTGCTCCTCTTCCATCAGAGTTCCCCTAGTCCTTGCCTTCCCATCAGCCATCGCATACAGCACATAATCCTCCAACATTTTTACCACCTCCAACAAAATCCCACCACTAGCCACATCTTCGCATCACCACCCCTTTCCACAGAGAACGTTCCCTTCGTAACTCCCTGGTCAACTCGTCCCTAACCCACCCAAACCACTCCTTCCGCAGGTACTTTCCCCAGCAACCACAGGAGATGCAACATCTGTCCCTTAAACTCCCCCCTCGACCCCGACAGCCTTTTCAGGTGAGGCAGATGTTCACTTACACCTCATCTACAGTATGACCTGTTCCATGTGTGAACTCCTATATATGGGCGAGATAAAGGTGTTCAGTGATTGTTTCGCTGAACACCTGCTCAGTCTGCCTAAACCTACCTGATCTCCCGGTTGTTAAACACATTAACTTCCCCCTCCCATTCCCACAGACCTTTCTGTCCTGGGCCTTCTCCATTGTCAGAGTGAGGCCCAGTGCAAATTGGAGGAACATCACCTCATATTTCACTTGGGCAGCTTACACCCCAGCGGTATGAACATTGACTTCGCTAACTTCAAGTAACCCTTACTTTTCTTCTCTCTCCATCCCTCCCCTTCCCAGTTCTCCAACCATTCTAACTGTGTCCGACTACATATTATCTCTGTTTGCTTTGTTGTGGTTATCTTCTCCCAGCTAACAATCTATTCCACATTTTCCTTGATCTCCTTTCCCCATGTCTCATTTTCACACCTTACACTTCCTTATCTATGTATCTCCCTCTTCCCTGGCATCAGTCTGGAGAAGGGTCTCGACCCAAAACGTCACCCATTCTTTCTCTCCAGAAATGCTGCCTGTCCCGCTAAGTTACTCCAGCATTTTGTGCCTGTCTGAATAAAAGATAGTTTTGCGACATGTATACTGACTAATATAATATATATATATATAAAAGAAAGAAGGTAGATGCAAAATGCTGGATAAATGCTTGATTCAATTAACTGCACAAGGATGTACTTTTTAATATTGACATATTAATGTAACAAGTAGCTGCCATACTATCAGTGTTTATAAACTAATGGTCAATATACTTCAAGGATGAAAAAATGCTGTTTATACTTGGTCTGGCCTATTTTCAATGTGGTTGGCTCTTAATTGTTGCCACAGTTTAGACACAATTAGGAATTGATGACTAATGTTGGCATTGTCGGCAACATCTGCATCCCATAATGTCTTAATTAAAAATATATATTAAACAGCATAAAGCAGTTAAATTTGTTCTGTGTATTTGTGGTCTGATGGCCATAAACTCCTCAAACTCAATCCAGTACTTTTTCCCCCCCTTTTTTTTTTTTTTTGCTGCTTCCTGCGGTTAGTGTAGAAACAGGCCCATGTGCCAACAGAATCCACGCCAACCATTGAACACCTGTACATTAGTTCTTTGTTATTCCCACTTGCACAAGCTACATGCTAGGAGCAAATTACAGAAGCCAATTAACCAACAAACCTGCACGTCATTGGGATGTGGGAGGTAACTGGTGCACCCAGAGAAAACCTATGTGGTCACAGGGAGAATATACAAACTCTGCATGGCCGGCACCCATAGTCAGGATTGAGCCAGAGTCCTTTAGTATAGTAAGTAATTCCTGAATAGAACAAGCCTCTCACTCCCCAGCCATGAAATACTATTGGGGTTAAACACGAGGGATGATTTGAACTTAAATAGGGGTCAAACTTGCCTAGTATTGTCTGGGCAAGTGTCATAAGATTGGTTTCAAACTGCATAACTAAGTAGTTTAATAAACCTTATCCTGTGACAAATGTTGGTGCAGTTATCTAATTGATATCTCCATGTGTGCACTTACCCACTTCCTTCTGTAGCTTAACCTTTTAACATACTTGTCTATTTAAATCTAATGGATTGGCTTTCACCAGTGTTTCTGCTGTGGTCAACAAACTTTGTTCTGGTATTTTTTTTTAATCGCTCCCCTGAATCTTCTGTTTGGAAGGCTAGTTAAGGATCTCAATTCTCCTTTCTTTAGTACCACTGGCTACGATGAAGCTTTGACTTTGATTATTTTTCTTGTTAAATCCTTCAGTAATTTCTTCATTGCTCTTAAGATGGATTAACTTTTTCAAGGCCTTTCGTTAACCAGTGATGGAGTTGTCTATTATCCCTGGATGTTAAATTCTCCATTCAAGCTACACTTTTTGCATGTGTAGGGAGGAACTGCAGATGCTGGATTAAACCACAGATAGACACAAAATGCTGCAGTAACTCTGGTCTCCAGAGATGCTATCTGACTTGCTGAGTTACTCTAGCTTTTTGTCTATTTACACTTTCTGCTTGCTGTCTCCAGATGATCAGTTTCTCCTCAGTGTAGGTTTGTGACCTCTTTACTGGGCATGGAGCATCTAAGAACTAGATTCATTTTGCTTCTTCCTTCAGAATTAAGATGCTTTTCCTTGTATCCCCTGTCTATAGGGTGTCCACAGTTGGAATGGTGTTCAAGAATCTACTGTCTGACATATGGGGAAAATTAATAGTTTTGAAAACCAAGATTTCCCCACTACAAACACCTTTCTTTGACAATGCCCCATGCACAATCTTTGCTTCATTGTACTCAAAATATTGGAATACTTGCTCAGAGAGAAGCACTTGAAGAAGGCAAAAGGCATTTATCTTAAATGTAGGATTGAGTTTGACCGCAATGAATTGCTGATGTTTACTATTTTGATTAACATGAAAGTTTGTTTCAGCAAAGAAAGTTTATCTTGCACTTCAGAACTTGGCGCAGCATGTTGATGGTCTACAAAACAAGTTAAGAAGATTTGAATCCTATTTCTGTCACACGGTTGATTTACCTCTACAATGGCATTTTTTTCCACAGAAAAATAAGATGTAAGTTTTTTCTGCAAAGTAATGGGAAATGCCCTTTTAAATCGGAATGCATATACTTGCACGAGTTCCCAGAGGGATATCGGCCGCCTCGACATCAGCCAAGAAGACGCAATAACCATGTAAGAGAATTCTACATAAGTGCTTATTCTATTACATGTTGCTTAATTGATTCATTTATAGATTAACCTCTGGTCTTCAAGCAAATTAGCATAAAAATAGTTTTAATGTGTTAAGTTTTCCAAAGAAGACCAAGGTCAAGTATGATAGTTTTCGTCATCTTGTTGAGGCCAGTTAATTGAATGATCTAAACAGTAACCAGATATGGCTAATGACAGCTAGATTTCACAGAAGTTGACCTGTGGAGGGATTCATCAACCAGGATGATTTTAAAATTGTGGTTTGGCGAGGTCGGGTGATGGGTAAATGATACTTGCTACAAGTTATGAAATCTAATTGCAAATGCTAGAAATCTCAGAAAATGCTGGAAAATCTCAGGTTAGGTCGCATCTGTGGGGAGAGAAACGGTCAATGTTTTGGGTCTTTCACATGACATTTTAAAGTAGAATGAGGAAGGCCAGCCAGGTGTATGTTAGAACAGCAGTCTTGGGGTAATGAAAGACATGGTTGTGGGTTTGTGTTGGAGAATGGGGGGTTTAAATTATTGATATAAAGATAGTCCGTCATAGAGTTGTACAGCATGGAAATGGCTCTGTGGCCCAACCTGTCCTTGTTGACCACGTTGCCTCCCTAAAATAATCCCATTTTCCTGTGTTTGGCCCATATCCCTCAATCTTGTCTAGGTACTTGTCAGAATGTTTTTTAAATGTCAATTGTACCTGCCTCTACTATTTCTGGCAGCTTGGTACACCTCTGTGGAAAAAGTTGCTCCTCAGGTTCCCTCTAAGTTTCTCCTCATGTTAAATCTATTTTTAGATTCTCTTCCCCCTCCCCCTTACACACACACATAAAAAAGACTGACCAATCACCTTACATAGGTCCCCCATAATTTTATAAACCTATATTTTGTCATAACTCATCTGAACTTGAGCCTTCCAATCCTATTAAAAACATCTTTATGAACCATTTCTGCACTCTTTCCAGCTTGATGATATCCTTCCTATCGCTAGATGATCAGAAATGCACAAAATACTGTTGTACAGTTGTAACATCATCACAAATCTTGTACTAAGTGGTCTGGCCCTGACTGATAAAGACCAGCATGCCAGATACTGTCATCACCATCTTGTCCAGCTGTGTTGCCACTTTTGGGAACTATGTACGTGAACCGCAAGGTGCACCTGTTCTATAGCATTCCTTTACAGGTGCCAGTATTGTATCGTAGCTCGACTCTGATTTTAAGTTGAATACGATTTGGCTCAGATTCATACATTCTCTAGGTAGAGTTTAATGGTTGGGGGATCAGAGATTTACGTGATTGGGGAAATTTCTGCTCACACTAGATGTTCCAGTAGTCTGTCAATTTACAGATAATGAAGAGATCAGAGGTGGTGGCCAGAGCAGTGTTCATCATCAGATATATTGTACACTCGCCCAGTGTAGTTCGATATTTTGGGGGGATTTTATTTTTGGTTATTGACAAATTGTGTGTTTGAGAAGGCTGGCTCTTTGGAAAGGTGCAGCAAAAGGACGGATTCCCAAACTATGCATCTTTGCATGGTATCCATAGATAATGTTTTGGCTAAATGTTACTTCCTAGACAACTTATCGTGTGGCTATATATCATATGCAAACGTCACCGCATTGATACTTTGGAAAGCTAATTCACTAGTTATGACCAGTAGAGACCTGGATATTTGCCTTGCAAGCAAAGGCATTTCAAACCCCATGAGCTCCATCTTTATAAATGTTGCCATTTGAGTCTAGAAGCAAGGAAATACTAATTTTTAAATTTGCAAAGAATGCAAGATGATCCAGATGCTATTAACCTAAATTATGCCAAGGTAATGCTACAGTGGTTATGTGAGATTTCAGCATGCATGTAGACTGGGAAAATCAGCTTGGTAATAGACCCCAAGAAAGGGAGTTTGTGGAGTGCCTCCGAGATGAATTCTTAAAACAGCTTGTACTGGAGCCTACCAGCAATTCTGGATTTAGTGTTGTGTAATGAACCAAATTTGATAAGGGAACTCAAGGTAAAAGAGCCATTAGGAGGTAGTGATCATAATATGATCAGTTTTAATCTACAATTTGAGAGGGAGAAGGGAAAATCAGTATTGCAGTTGAGCAAGGGGGACTATGGAGGCATGAGAGAGGAGCTGGCCAGAGTTGACTGGAAAGATACCCTAGCAGGGAAGACGGTGGAACAACAATGGCAGTATTTCTGGGAATAATACAGAATGTGCAGGATCAGTTCATTCCAAAGAGGAAGAAAGATTCTAAGGGGGTAAGAGACCACTGAGGCTGACAAGGGAAGTCAAGGACAGTATAAAAATAAAAGAGAAGTATAACAGCAAAGATGAGCAGGAAGCCAGAGGATTGGGACTCTTACAGAGCAACAGAAGATAACTAAAAAGGCAATACAGGGAGAAAAGATGTACGAAGGTAAGCTAGCCAAGAATATAAAGGAGGATAGTAAAAGCTTCTTTAGGTATGTGAAGAGGAAGAAAATAGTTAAGACAAATGTGGGTCCCTTGAAGACAAAAGCAGGTGAATTTATTATGGGGAACAAGGAAATGGCACTAAGGAAGACACAAACAATCTCCCAGATGTACTAGTGGACAGAGGTCCTAGGGTAACGGAGGAACTGAAGGAAATTCACATTAGGCAGGAAATGGTGTTGGGTAGACTGATGGGACTGAAGGCTGATAAATCCCCAGGGCCTGATGGTCTGCAGCCCAGGGTACTTAAGGGGGTGGCGCTAGAAATCATGGACGCATTGGTGATCATTTTCCAATGTTCTATAGATTCAGGATCAGTTCCTGTTGATTGGAGGGTAGCTAATGTTATTCCACTTTTTAAGAAAGGAGGGAGAGAGAAAATGGGAAATTATAGACCAGTTAGCCTGACATCAGTGGTGGGGAAGATGCTGGAGTCAATTATAAAAGAAGAAATTGCGGAACATTTGGATAGCAGTAACAGGATCGTTCCGAGTCAGCATGGATTTACGAAGGGGAAATCGTTCTTGACTAATCTTCTGGAATTTTTTGAGGATATAATTAGGAAAATGGACAAGGGAGAGCCAATGGATGTAGTGTACCTGGACTTTCAGAAAGCCTTTGATAAGGTCCCACATAGGAGATTAGTGGGCAAAATTAGAGCACATGGTATTGGTGGTAAAGTACTGACATGGATAGAAAATTGGTTGACAGACAAGAAACAAAGAGTAGGGATTAAAGGGTCCTTTTCAGAATGGCAGGCAGTGACTAGTGGGGTACCGCAAATCGGTGCTTGGACAGCAGCTATGTACAATATACATTAATGACTTGGATGAAGGGATTAAAAGTAACATTAGCAAATTTGCGGATGACAAAGCTGGGTGGCAGAGTGAACTGTGAGGAGGAAGATATGAGGATGCAGGGTCAAGTCAAGTCAATTTTATTTATATAGCACATTTAAAAACAACCCACGTTGACCAAAGTGCTGTACATCTGATTAGGTGCTAAGGAAAAAATGAAACATACAGTAGCACACAAACATAACAGCACATACAAAACAGTTCACAGCGCCTCCTCAATGGGCCTCAAACGCTAGGGAGTAGAAATAGGTTTTGAGCCTGGACTTAAAGGAGTCGATGGAGGGGGCAGTTCTGATGGGGAGAGGGATGCTCTTCCACAGTCTAGGAGCTGCAACCGCAAAAGCGCGGTCACCCCTGAGCTTAAGCCTAGACCGCGGGATAGTGAGTAGCCCCAAGTCAGCCGACCTGATGGACCTGGAGTTAGAGAGGTGGGTTAGAAGATTTTTGATGTGGGGGGGGGGGGGGGGAATGTCCATTTAGGGCTTTATATGTGACTAGGAGGAGCTTGAAGTTGATTCTGTACCGTACAGGGAGCCAGTGGAGAGAGGCCAGAATCGGCGTGATGTGGTCCCTTTTACGGGTACCCGTCAGGAGTCTCGCTGCGGTGTTTTGGACCAGTTGCAGGCGGGACAGGGAAGATTGGCTGATCCCAGTGTATAGGGAGTTGCAGTAGTCTAGGCGGGAGGAAATGAAAGCGTGAATGATTTTTTCAGTGTCGTCGAATTGGAGGAAAGGAAAGGGTGACTTGGACAGGTTGTGTGAGTGAGCAGATGCATGGCAGATGCAGTTTAATGTGGATAAATGTGAGGTTCTTCACTTTGGTGGTAAGAATAGGAAGGCAGATTATCTGAATGGTGTCAAGTTAGGAAATGGGGAAGTACAAAGAGATCTGGATGTCCTTGTTCATCAGTCACTTAAAGTTAGCATGCAAGTACAGCAGGCAGTGAAGAAAGCTAATGGCATGTTGGCCTTTATGACAAGAGGAGTTGAGTATAGGAGCAAAGAGGCCTTCTGCAGTTGTACAGGGCCCTAGTGAGATAGCACCTGGAGTACTGTGCAGTTTTGGTCTCCAAATTTGAGGAAGGACATTCTTGCTATTGAGGGAGTGCAGCATAGGTTTACTAGGTTAATTCCCGGAATGGCAGGAGTGTCGTATGTTGAAAGACTGGAGCGACTAGGCTTGTATACATTGGAATTTAGAAAGATGAGAGGAAACATGAGAGGCAGGAAACATGTTCCCAATGTTGGGGGAGTCCAGAACCAGGGGCCACAGTTTAAGAATAAGGGGTAGGCCATTTAGAACGGAGATGAGGAAAAACTTTTTCACTCGGAGTTGTAAATCTGTGGAATTCTTTGCCTCAGAAGGCAGTGGAGGCCAATTCTCTGGATGCTTTCAAGAGAGAGCTAGATAGAGCTCTTAAAGATAGTGGAGTCAGGGGGTATGGGGGGAAGGCAGGAACGGGGTACTGATTGGGAATGATCAGCCATGGTCACATTGAATGGCGGTGCTGGCTCGAAGGGCCGAATGGCTTACTCCTGCATCTATTGTCCATTAACTGGGGATTTGCTTTAAGATGGAATTTCTAAACTTGGAGTAGAGAAGGTTATGAGAAGATTTTAATGGTTCAAGATTCAGATTTTTGCTGGTAGATTGGAACATTTACTGATAGCATTATGATTAGCAATGAGGAAAAATTCTAAATGGTAAAATTGCCTCTGACCTTTGGTTAAACATTATCAGCATTGCACATTGATTTTTAAAATCTTGGTTTTAACGTCATCTTGTATGCCCCCACAGCCTTCGTTGGAATTTATATGGAACGATGATTATGATGAAGATGAGGACTTGGATCGTGCCCTTCAGCTTTTTGGTGTGCTTTCCCTTGACTTTTTAGCAAATGCGGGCTTTCATTATGAAATTTTTGATTCTGATCTGTCTGATTTTAGTCTGGAAGATGATTTTGATTCTTCTGATGATGATGATGATTAATTGTGCAATCAAAGTCTCAAGGTGGTGTGTAGTGCTGTGTTAATGCATGTGGCTGGTGACAATGATAATGGTCTACGCTACCAATTTTGGCAGTGCTATTGTAGATAGCAGGCTAAGCCACAGTTAGGTATTTGTAATAAGTCTATTTACACTGGTCTATTATGTTGGTAAATTTGATTTATTTCTCAGTGTAGTGGCACTACGATCTATTAAGCTACCTTGTTTAAAGCCTACAGTTGCTCAGAAATTCAAGTTCTTTCGGATGAAGACTTAACACTTGTGAATTGAGTGGCACATGTGATCTATCTCAATAATTTGAACAATTTGTATTGTGATTTTTGTAAGGTGGATTTCTTGCGATGAATTCCATGATCACCGCTGTTCACTGGGGAATTGGCTATTTGTAATATTTGAACCATGTAAATATGTGCAAGCAAGTTAACTGACCTGTGTGCTGTAGTGATACTGAGTTACTACACCAAAGTTTTAGTGAAATAATGTAGATTTGAAATAACTACAATTTTGCTTCCTTTTATAGGGCAAAGAATCAATGGAAGTTTAACATTTTGTAACCTGATTAATAATGAGCTATTAATAAAATTAGTGAGGATATTTTTAAAAATTTGTACTAATGTCAAAATAAAACAATTTGTCAATAAATCTGTTCCTGCATTTTCTCTTCCAGGATGTATTTAAACAAACTGGAGTAAGCATTTCAAGTATGCAATTGAGCTAAAGTTCTGGTTTGAAGCTTTACAAAATGCCTTTCTTTACCACCACTGTACCTAGAGCAAATATCCAAAATAAAGCTGAACCAAACCATTTAAGCTTTTAATTTTACCAAAGACAAGCTTTCCAAGCACCCACCAGTACCCCCTCTCTCAGCTCACCTTCTGTTGACTATGTCTCCTTTTTATCCTACCATCGTGGACTTGAATTCTAGTACTTCCCTCTGTTGTTTGTACTTCAGACTTAATTCCTGTAATTTTTGTGAGATTTAAGATATTGTTTGAAGAGCAAGTACTTGCATGTGTGCATGGTTGTTGTGCTGGGTGCACAGGAGATCCCATTTGCAGACATCTTGCATTTCTTTGTTTATTAAATGCCATAGAAAATTTAAATTTGGAAAATGCTTAAAGGTATATTAAGAGCAAAAGCAGGAACAAAGGAGAGAATAGCCCCCCCTAATGACTAATATGGTCACTTGTGTGTCAAGCCACAGAACATGCATGTTGTATTTATTTATTGAGATGTTCATTGAAGCAAAGAATTTGAAGAAAATGTGTTGAACCATATCTGCATTACAGAATGTTGAGGTGAATAAGTCCTTTTAGCATTCTCACTACCATTGGACATCGTGTGATGTTGGGAAAGAAATTGCTGGGGTCCTGGCAGAGATATTTGCATTGTCTTTAGCTACAATGGAGTACTGAAACTGAAGGGTTACAAATGTTGTGCCTTAAGAAGGGCTTAAAAACTAGGAAGCTACAAGCTGCTGAGCCTGACAGTGGGAGGTAAGCTACTGAAGGGGATTCTGAGGGAGATTATCTACTAGCATTTGGATGGGCAAGGGCTGATTAAGGATAGTCAGTGTGGTTTTGTGTGTGGGAAATTGTCTCAAATCTGGCTTTCTATCAACATCAATAACCAATGCAATGTTTTAATCAATAACCATTGAAAGGCCAGTGCAAGGAGATTGTGCATGTGTACTTTGGCAAGGTAGGCAGGTCTGGAAGATCAAGCCACAAGGAATCCAACTGCATTCTAAATTGCTTCATGGAAGGTATCTGAGGGGTGGAAGACAAAGTTTGTTTTTCATAGCAAGTCTGGTGCCAGTGGTGTGCTGCAGGGCTCTGTGCTGGATCCACTGTTTGTCATCCATATTAATGATTTGGATGATATTGCAATTGTGATCTTGCAGTTGACACCAAAATTAGTGGTAGAGTCACGGCTAACTTTACAAAAGGACCTGGATCGATTAGGGAAATGGGCTGAGGAATGCAGATGGAATTTAACAGACAAGTGAGGTTTTGCATTTTGCATGGTAGTGTCCTGGAGAGGAGTTGAACAGAGACCTAGGAGTAGTACTAGTACACAAGATGGTTAAGAATGTGTTTGGCACATTTGACCTCATCAGTAAGGGTATTCAGTACAGGAGTAGGGATATTGGGCTGCAGCTGTACATGAAATGGGTTTGTGCTGTCCTGGGGTTAACACGATCCTTACCCACTACCCTACAACCTGTAAAAAATTTCATGTTTAAATTCAACCGATAAGTTGGTCAATTAACATAGGCACCATTTTTGTAATTTATGGATTTTTCAAATGTGAATATCTCATAGCGACACATTTGTGGGTTAGCAGTATATTGCACAACCCCCTTCAATTTTACATCATTCAAAAATGAACTTCATAAACAAGGATAACACTTTATTTCTGTCATTGATGGTAAGATTTACATCATTTTGTGTGCGAGGTATACAGGGTTGCACTCTTTCCATATCAGCTAACCAATGAAAAGATTAGGTCCTGATTTATACCAGCTCTTCACCTCCCCCCCACCCCCTGTCTGAAGAAGGTCCCAACCTGAATCATCACCCAGGCAGTTTCTCCAGAGATGCTGCCTAACCCGGTGATTTACTCTACCACTTTGTCTATTTGAATTGGATTCGTGCTTCTGGACCACGTCAGGCAACATTGGTCACTTTAGTGACTGTCAAGGGTTTTAAACTAATCAATTCACCAATTCAAATTTTCTTGCCTCGAAGCATAAAGTTAAATGACTTTTCTATTATATTGTGGATACAGTAGAGTTCTAGTTTGCAAATGCCTAATCTCTGCTTCCATGATTTTTCAAAATAAAACAAAAAGATACAGCTTGTGGAGGTGAAATTAAAATTAACAGAGAAAGCAAAGAACAGTTCATTAAATATGACCAATTGGCCTGATACAGAGTGGATCTCTAGTGCAAATATTCAATCAGTAACATCCAAAGTTTGAAGATCACGAAGCATCAACTCTTCAAGAAATAGTTATAAATGTCAACTGTCAACTTATCTAAGCAGTTGAACAAAAATAATTGTTTGCAAACATTTTATATACGAAGAAATCACAGTTGTGAACACTGCCCAGTCTAGCACACAGAATCTGCTTACTAAAATGGCGCTGAAGTTTACCTATGACCTACTACGGGTTTTAGAGTCGAGTGGTCTATCTTGCTCCTCTAGTATCTTTGGTAAATACCGAGCAGAAATAATCTGAGGATCTTTCCCATCTCCTGGCCCCTTTTTGCCCTTCTGATTTCCTTTTTCAGTTTACTCTTTAGTTCCCAAAACTCCTCCACGGATGGACTTAATCCCAGCTGCCTATACCTGTCCCATGCATCCTTGTTTTTGACCAATACCTCAATTTCCGTTGTCGGCCAAGCTTCCTTACATTTGCCTGCTTTGCCCTTCACTCTAACAGGGAGGCACATATCCTGAGTTTTTGTCAGCACGCTTTTAAAAACATCCCGCTTGGCCGATGTTCCTTTCCACTCAAATAACCTGCTGCAGTCAACTTGAGCGAGACACCTCGTACCCTCAAAGTTGTCCTTACCCCAATTGAGCATTTTAACATGTGGGACCCCTCTGTCACTATCCATAAATATCTTAAATCAAATTGAACTCTGGTCACTGGTCCCAAAAGGCTCCTCCACAAACATTTCATTCACTTCCCCATCCAATTTCCCAATACTAGATCCAGTGTTGCCCTCTCATGTGTGAGGGCCTCTGCATACTGCTTGAGAAAACTCCTGAAGACGTTTGAGGAATTGCACCCCGTTTAAACCCTTCACACTGATCTTCCCAGTCAATATTGGGAAAGTTAAAATCTCCACTGCAACAAACTTATTTGACCTGCAGCTGCCTGCAATCTCCTGACATATTCGTTCTAGGTGAGGAAGGTCAAAGTTTCTGCAAGGATTCTCTCATTGCTGCAACTTGTAAAGGTTTACAAGAGCGGGAGGGGGAGCTAGACAAAACAACAATAGTAGTCCCTTAAGGCTAATCTATTCGATCTTTGCAGCCATTTACATGCACTATCCCCATAATCCCGATTCCTTAAACATCTAAAACACCCTACGCTTTGAATGAACTCAAATGTTCCAGTCTAGAACAATCCAGATTCTTCACCCTGAATGAAACATTCTAGTTTTTGACATGCTCTTTACTTTGAGAAAATAGGTGTGAAATTAACTAAAAGCAATTAATTACAATTGTACAAAATGTGACTTTTTGAGTGCTCGAACTGTTGTCTTAATTTCCAAATTGCTTCTCCATCCCATGACATACATCATATGATAGAAGTGATTTGCTGTGGACAATAAGTGTGAGAAGGCAGTTTGCAGCTCCAGATGCATGAGTGCAGGTGCTATTAATCGCTCAATCACTTTGCCTTTCCATTAATCACATGATTTAATTTACAGTAACTGGTTGCAATAATAATCACATAACTCCCTGCAGTTTAACTACAGTTTTGGAAGTCTAAAATGGAAGAAGTTAAAAGTATTAATACAGTTTCTAAACATCACGAGATTAACAGAAATTGCGAGAGTTCAGGGCAAGGATGTGGCCAAAGTAGTTTTAATTTACAATTTTATCTCGCCCATCGTTAACATTGAAATATCTGGGACAGGAAGAAATAAATTTCCTTCAATAAATTGGTGTGCGGGTCTGCAGCGCCATTAAGTGGTGGGAAGGTGTTAATGCAGCACAGCAGAGAACAGTTGCATTCAAACTCCCAAGTGCTTAATGTGGAAATTATGATAGCAAAGCTTCACTCATTCTGATGTTTATTGAAGTTAATGTTACGGACCATTGGAACCATGTACTCTAATCAAGACCATGCATAACAAAACTCTATTTAGCAATAAAAATAGATCAAATTATACATTAATATTTTTCAGTGCCACCTGCAGTGATTTCTTCAGAAATGTGGTATGTTTTACCAAGACATTGGACAGCATATTCTTGTGAACGATTGTTATCTGGAAAAAGCAAAAAATAATTCAGATGTTGTAGTGTCTGTAGTCACATGCCCTATACACAAATTTTATCGAGAAACAGTACCTACTACGTAATATTCATTTGCAAAATGTGCTAAACCGTGTATCAGTTATGGTGGATGGGGAGCCATGAACAGACAGGAATGCAAGGAAAGAGCAGAGAGTGGTCAGATCCCATTGCAACTAGCAGAAATAACAAAGAATGTTGTGCTGGATATGGAGGAGTTGTGTGAAAGGCAAGGACTAGGAGAACTATGTCCCTTCTGATTGCGAGTAAGAGCAAACGTTTGGGTATCTGAGGAAATACAAAAGGGCTTCATCAACCAGTGGAAGTCATATTTCTTGAAAGAAAGTACATTTCAGATATCCAGAATGAAAACCCTGCCTTGATCAGATTTGGGGGAGACTGAAAATAAGAGAAAGGTATATCATCCTTGCAAGAAACAGGGCGGGAAGATGAAATGTAATAACGCCTGTTTTCTCAAAGACAGTTACTGTATTGCTTGGAAAACTTTCCTCATGATTATGGCCAGGGTGAGATCAGAATTGGGGACCTTGTTATGCTGGATCACGGATCTCAAAGTATCACAAAGCTCTTTCAGATGATAGTTTAGGAAGCTCTACCTGTCACAGTCAATACCAATGCACAACATGGATTTTCTGCACTGATTACCATGACTGATTACCAAGTTCTACAGCTGTCAAGTACACTGGAATTTACCGAGGAGAAAAACAGTAGGACGGAGGAACTTGGGTGTCAACGGAAGTGTCTGGAGCAGCCAGTGTATGAAGGTACATTTTCGCCAGCTTGGTAGAGGCCATAGCTTTAAGGTGAGAGGGGCAAGATTTAAAGGAGACATGCAAGTTATTCTTTACTCAGGGTGGTGGGTGCCTGGAATGCACTGCCTGGGTAGTGGTGGAGGCAGATATGCAAGTGGCATATAAGAGACCTCTGGATAGGTACCTAGATATACAGAGAATGGGGGAATTATGAATTATATATAGGCAGGTGAGCTTGTTTAGTTTAGATACAGCACGGAAACAGGCCCTGCGGGCTCACAGAGTCTGCAATGACCAGCGATCCTGTGCATTAATACTACCTCACAAACATAAGGGACTATTTTTACATTTATACCAAGCCAATTAACCTACAAATCTGTACGTCTTTGAAGTGTAGGAGTAAACCGAAGATATCTGAGGAAACCCATGCAGGTCACGTTGAGAACGTACAAACTCCATACAGGCAAGCACCCGTAGACAGGATCGTACCCGGGTCCCTGGCAGAGTAAGGAGGTACTCTACTGCTATGCCACCATGGCTCCCATCATGCCTTGTCTTGGCATCATATTTGGAACAGACAGCATATTTAGGCTTACATCCACCTCCCCTGCACATCGCTCCACTTTTAGCACTAAGTCTTGGCAAGTAAGAAGTGACCAGGGGGGAACCTACTTGACTCTTATTGCACTCTCTTCCACATTCAGGCAGCTCATTTGAAGTTAAGATCTCAATCTATTTTTTCTCAGTGCGCAGGGTAATACTCACATAGGTTGGGTACTTTGTAAGTGTAGCTAGTACCATCTTGGCATATTTTACTGAGTTGTTGAATCTCCCAGCTTGCTGGCTTAACTTTTGAATAAACTGTTCAAACAGTTCAGATGATAGGTCTACCTGTAAAGAAATAACAGAGTAGGTGTTTTAAAAGGAGACCTAGTTGCAAGTAACCACTTCAATCAACACCATGAAAGTGTATGACTCAGTCATTTATCAATATTATCTGTGAAAAGCTGGATTGTGGCAGTTGATGTTCACATTTCTTACGTAAAGAGTGATCACATTTGACATATGATAGACACAAAAAACTGGAGTAACTCAGCGGGACAGGCAGTATCTCTGGAGAGAAGGAATGGGTGACGTTTCGGGTCGAGACCCTTCTTCAGACTGGTTCGGAGTAAGGGAAACGAGAGATATAGACAATGAATGAAAGATATGCAAAAAAGTAATGATGATAAAGGAAACAGGCTTAGCTGTTAGCTGTTTGTAGGGTGAAAATGAGAAGCTAGTGTGACTTGGGTGGGGGAGGTATAGAGAGAGGGAATGCCGGGGTTACCTGAAGTGAGAGAAATCAATATTCATACCACTGGGCTGTAATTTGCCCAAGCAAAATATGAGATGCTGTTCCTCCAATTCGCGTTTATCCTCATTCTGACAATGGAGGAGACCGAGGACAGAAAGGTCTGTGTAGGAATGGGAAGGAGAATTAAAGTGTCCAGCAACCGGGAGATCAGTTAGGTTTGGGCGGGCTGAGTGAAGGTGTTCCGCGAAACGATCGCCCAGTCTGCGTTGGGTCTTGCCGATGGTACAAGAGTCCACATCCTGAACGACGAATACAGTAGGTGAAGTTGGAGGAGGTGCAAGTGAACCTCTGCCTAACCTGAAAGGACTGTCGGGGATCCTGGTCAGAGTTGAGGGAGGAGGTGTTGATTCTTCTGCAGTTGCAGGGGAAGGTACCCGGGGAGTGGGTGGTTTGGGTGGGAAGGAATGAGTTAACCAGGGAACGGTCTCTGTGGACGGTGGAAAGGGGTGGAGATGGGAAAATGTGGCTAGTGGTGGGATCTTGTTGGAGGTGGCAGAAATTTCAGAGGATTATGTGTTGTATGCGACAGCTGATGGGATGGAAGGTAAGGACTAGGGGGACTCTGTCTCTGTTGTGACTGGGGGAGGGGGAGCAAGGGCGGAGCTGCAGCCCACCAAGGAGACACGAGTGAGGGCCAAATTTATGATGGGAGAGGGGTTCCCTAAAGAATGAGGACATCTTGGATGTCCTAGTATGGAACGCCTCATCTTGGGCACAGATGCGGAGTAGATGGAGGAATTGGGAATATGGGATAGAGTCTTTGCAGGAAGCAGGGTGGGAAGAGTGTAGTCGAGATAGTTGTGGGAATCAGTGGTTTTGTAATAGACGTCTGTCAATGACTTATTTCTTGTGTTGGACACTGAGATCAAGAAAGGGGAGGGAGGTGTCGGAGATAGTCCAAGTAAATTTGAGTGCAGGATGAAAATTGGTGAAGTGGATGAAGTCCACGAGTTCTGCATGGGTGCAGGAGGTAGCACCGATGCATTCATCAATGCAACGGAAATAGACTTCGGGGATAGGGCCAGTGTACGCCTGGAACAGGGATTGTTCAACATACCCTACAAAGAGGCAGGCGCAGATGGGACCCACGCGGGTGCCCATAGCTACTCCTTGGACGGAGGAAGTGGGAGGAGTCAATGGAGAAGTTGTTGAGGGTGGAACACATTGGTTGAGAGGGGTTTTATCACACATCAAAATTCCCGCATCATCAAAAAATGAACAATCCTGCAAGTGCTTGACCACTTCCTAAAATGATAGTTATATACTGCTCAGTAATCTTTCCCTTCATCTTTTCCCATGATGGGATACATTGGCAATCTGTAACGACCCTGTGGCACCTCTCCCAAGACTCATTTGACACTTGAATTAGTTAGGAATCTGATTCAAATCACAAATGGGTGGTATTTTTACAATTTCAAATAAACTCTGAACCAGGTTGGAGCTCCCAATTGTTTCTAGGTAAATTATTTGGTTTGGACATTGTAAACATTTGTTCAGTGAAACTACTGGTGTGCTTTATGATGTCCCCAACTTGCAGTTATTAATTACCTTCCTCTCAAGCAATATATGGACCACGGAGAGCATTTCTTCACTCCATGTGACGAACAGGACGTATCTGCAAGTATATTGCAATAATTAGCAGAAATATCCACTGCAGTTAAAATAAAATCCTAACTGATGGTTCCAATTAAAATGTTCATTTCCCCTTTCTACACCAGTACTCATTATGTCTTTCCACATTATTATTGTGCCTGTGCCAGCAGGTTAATAAGGTTTGCATTCCCTACAACCTTTCTTGTTTGGATAAAGGCAGCAAATGAACTCATCCAAAAATACTTTGCTCCTGTGGAAGCCAATCAACACAAAGATAATAGATTTTGTTGATGTGAATTATGCCAAGTACTTCTCCACATTAAAGCCAAAACGACATGATCACATAATGAAATACACTTGAGAATTGCAGTCTGAAATCCTGACCTTCAGATGAGATGCAGTGCCCTCCATAATGTTTGGGGCAAAGATCCATCATTTATTTATTTACCTCTGTACTCCACAATTTAAGATTTGTGATAGAAAAAATCACATGCAGTTAAAGTGCACATTGTCAGATTTTAACTACAATGACAAGTACTTGATATTTATTTTTGCTTATTTGAACTGAAGCTCCCAATAGCACACCAACAGGTATTCCTTCTGCAGTGGTATTAAATCTGTTTTACACAAGTCATTCTTCACTTTTTCTCCCCCTTTCAAAACGGTAAAAGGAAAAATAAAGTCTGAATGTCTTTAAGTGGAATTGACTCAATTTTATTTGCTTTTGCTTGCTCAATTTTATTTTTAATGCATCATTTCTGCTGTTATCATAGAGACCTGCAGGTAAGGCATGTTCACCACTAAGCCAACTTGCATGATGTGTTTCAAATTGAAGTGGCCCTATATAACCACACAACTTGACGGCAGTGCAACTCTTTTTATGGAGCTTCTCCGAGGCAGATATTTCATAAGATCATGTCATAGGAACAGAATTAGGCCATTCGGCCCATCGAGTCCACACCACCATTCCATTACGGCTGATCTATTTTTCCCAATCACATTCTCCTGCCTTCTCCCTGGTACAGTTGACACCCTTATTAATCAAGAACCTATCAATCACTGTTTAAAAAATACCCAATGACGGCCTCCAAAGCCACCTGTGGCAATGAATTCTACAAATTCACTATCATTTGGCTTAAGAAATTCTTCCTCATCTCCATTCTAAGGTACGTCCTTTAATTCTGAGGCTGTGCCCTCTGGTCCTAGACTCTCCCATTACTGGAAGCATCCTCTCCATATCCACTTTATCTAGATTTCCTGTTCTAATGGAACATCAAAAACATTCAGGCATGAAGAGAAACATTGATTCTTAAAAAAGAGGCAACCATATAAAATATGACTCTACTTTAAAATATGTTTTGTTGGGGGAGAATTATGCAAGACAGGCATAAGAGGTAAACTTTAATTAACAATAGAATAAATGAACCTGAAAGTCACTGTTAAATGGTCGGGTTCAAGGCAGTCTTCAACAAGTCTGCAGATCAGCTCAACTTGAATATTTCCTGTAAAAAAATCCAGAAACATTGGATTTCCAATTATATTGCAAAAAAAATGTAATTGCTTTGTTGCCTATTTTAATAAAATATAATATATACAAATTTATAGCTCTGGATCAGATGACATTAACATTTACCAAAATCATAATTTTACAGCTTGAAAATATGCAAGTAAGTAAAGGCTCATAATGAAAGGCCTCAACCTCAGCTAGGTGACTGTTTGAGAGACAGGATCAGACAGAAAGAAAAATTCCTCATGGGTGCAACGTTTCTCTTGTTGTTACCTGTACTGACAATGCAAGTGTTATTTCTGAAGTGATTTAATGTGAGACTAACAACAACCAGAACAGGTTAACCCTTGACTTGTCAAAACAGACAACTTTGCCAACAGTTGGTATACACAGAGCTTGAAACTGGCATTCAACAGATTTCACACTGGTAATGAGAAACAAATAGACAATAGACAATAGGTGCAGGAGTAGGCCATTCAGCCCTTCGAGCCAGCACCGCCATTCAATGCGATCATGGCTGATCACTCTCAATCAGCACCCCGTTCCTGCCTTCTCCCCATACCCCCTCACTCCGCTATCCTTAAGAGCTCTATCCAACTCTCTCTTGAAAGCATCCAACGAACTGGCCTCCACTGCCTTCTGAGGCAGAGAATTCCACACCTTCACCACTGAAAAAGTTCTTCCTCATGTAATTTAAAGACTACTGAATTATTTCCCTAGTTTAGAGTGGCACAGTAGAGTTGCTCCCTTACAGCACCAGACACCCGGATTAGATCCTGACTAAGGGTGCTGTCTGCACGGAGTTTGTACGTTCTTCCTGTGACTGCGTGGGTTTTCTCCGGGTGCTCAGGTTTCCTCCCACACTCCAAAGACGTACAGGTTTGTAGGTTAAATGGCTTCGCTAAGTTGTAAAATTGTCCCTAGTGTGTAGGATAGTGTATGGGGTGATCGCTGGTTGGCGTGGACTCGGTGGACCGAAGGGCCTGGTCCCGCATTGTATCTCTAAAGTATAGTAAACTAAATGAAGTTTATCAGTGACAGCCGAGTGAAAAGATTTCTTTGAAAATAACATTTTGGGATAATTTGAGTAACATGAGACTTGGAAGAAACTATACTTCCCAATCCTTTCAACCACTGGGAGGTCACCACACCTCAATAGCTGATCTACAATAGAGCTTTCATTTCACTGCACATTTATGTGTATGTGACAAATAAATTGACTATTGGCTATTGAGCTAGACTGGACAAGGGGCAGATTGCTATGATAGTCAATAGCTTCATTGCAGTATCATGATAGGTGAATGAAATGGATAGAAAGTATTTTATATCTAGCTATTCCTACATTCTGCTCCTGTTCAGATTCAAATGCACAGTTTTTCACAAAATAAAAATACTGACAGCTGTTAGTCTCCTCACAATGAGAAGGATTTAAGGTGAATGTCAGTGTTCAGTTAAAGTGTGGCAAGAGTAAGCAATAAATGCATTTACCATAGTATGATTCCAGTAAGAAACATTTTTCTCATTCTACACTGCTAATTGCTAGTGAGCAGTTTCTCTCTCACAGGTTACCTATATCTGGAGTCTGAAGGAGCGGCCCAATCAGAGCACTGCAGGTTGGGCGTGGATATTTCTTGCAGAACAAAGTGATGGCAGCCGTTAGAAAGCGTGATGCAGGCTCCGTCAGTAAGAGTACCTGTGAATATACACATCTGTTATTTAACTCTTCCTCGACTCGACATCAGACTCCTCTCGTGAGAAATGGTCCACTTAAGAATTTTACAGTAGTTTCCATGACTTCACAACCTCCATCTTTGGGATCTACTCTTCCTACCACCTGTTCTTTTTTCCATTCCCTCAGTCTGTGTCAAATCAGTTCAGATGACACCATTTTCCATGCCAGATCATTGAATACAATTTTATTTTTCATCAACCAAATTATAAAATGAAAGACCACATTAAGGATTAAGGAGCAGTTTATTTTTAGTTCAACATTAGGTCATCTGGTTTCACTTGATCAGAGACATTTCCTTTGTTCTATCTCCTTCTTCCACCTTCTTTGCTACCTACAACAAACTTGTTTTCTCTCTTTACCAGTCTGATAAAGAGTCCCGGATGCAGATGAATTGGGGTTTTTTTCACAGATATACTTGAACTGCTGAAGGTTTCCAGCATTTTCTTTTTCATATTCTTGAAGTTGTTTATTTTTAATTTTGTTACCAGCTTTCTTAATTTTCTCAGAACATCATTCTTATGAATACCTACGATACCAATTCATTTGTGGATCACAACAATAGGTGCCCCCAACTCTCCATGTTGTTCTCTGGATTCAATGAGATTCTATAAACTTGCAAGGAAAAGTATCTATTTCTTTAAAATAAGCACAATTATTCTGATTCCATCATTCCTCACTTCACTAACTGCTTGCGGCATTGTAACATGGTCAGTTTTTCCTTCATTCTTCGTCTTTATCATATTCATACGAGAAAATAGGTCTCTATAGCTGGCCGACTCATAATTCTGTTCTTTAATTTTCAAGTAATCCATGGGTTGCCTCCCTTCTCCAGTCAATTCCTCCTTGATATAGCTCAATATTTGTAGCTTCCACTTGCTGATTAACTTCTTTTTGCGCTAATGAACATCAACAGAAATTCATGGTATGGGACCTCTATATGCATTTAGACACTTTACAGACACTTTACAGCCATATATATTTACTGGGTTCAACTGGGTTCAACAATTAAGAAAATAACCACAGCTCAGAGCTTCCACTTTAACAGACAACATCTGTCAGACAACATCTCCAAACCCCTAGTATATTTCTTTGTATGTCCGATAACAATCTAATTTTGCCTTGCACCACAACTCTCTCTTGCCTTCCATCCCATCACCGGTGTTCTTTGGTTTTGCCTTCCCTTCCATTTTCAGCTTCTTGTAATTGTTTAAAATCTGTTGCATTATTTTTCCAGTTTTGTCTATACCGACATTGATCAGAAATGTTAATTCAACTATTCTTTCTACGGAGGCTGCCTGACATGCTCTGTACTTCCAGCATTTTTGTTTTGATATGTTAGAAACAACCAATTCCTGTATTTCTATCTTCACTCTATGAACTTTTGGGAGAGCTATATATAATTTATGTTAATGCATAGACAAGGACATCAATCTTTTATAGTCTCATAAGAAGGTAAAAGGTGCACCAGTGTGAGCAAAGTGAAACAAAAATATAGAAACATAGAACTGGAGATGCTGGTTTAAACCAAAGAAAGACACAAAGTGCTGGAGTAACTCAGTAGGTCAGGCAGCAGCATCTTTGGAGAAAACGGATAGGCGACGTTTCTCGGTTCTGGACCCTTCTTCAGATTAAAAGTAGGGTGGAGGGAAAGAGCTGGAGGTGAGAAAATTACTCCTAGCTCTCTCTCCACCTCCCCCCCCATACTTTCAGTATGAAGAAGAGCTCCGACCTGACACATCACCTATCCTTGTTCTCCCGAGATGCTGCCTGACCTGCTCAGCTACTCAAGCACTTTGTGTTTATCTTTGAGCAAGGTGAATATTTCTTTAGGAGGCATCTGTTGGATCCCTACACTTCTAAGAAGTGACTCATTTGGAAATGACCCAAGATCTACAATACATCTGCTAATTTATTGGGAGGTCTTCTGTTGCAATCCTATGAAGAAGATGGAATCAAAGAATTTAACTTTTCTGTCGATTTTGAAAAACAAAATCCATGGGTCCAGTTTGCTAAAGGCAGCAGACCATATGTTCACATCAGTAATTACATAGTGGAAGAGTTGGAAATAAAAAAAAATTGTTTCAATCTCACCACTTAAGTAAACATACCCTTGTCAGGAAGAGATTCCGAGCAAGCACAGTTGCATTGCTGTAACTGAGATCAGATGGTAGGGAGATCATTTTGTTGCAGGCCAGGGGCAGTTGGTGCTCTGAGAGCTCGGACAGCCGTAATAATGAACAGAGCTTCTCCAGCTGCAAGAATGCAAAGCCTCAGTCAATTATTAAAAATATTGTGCAATAAACATTCAGACTCTGCTGAAAAGAAATGAGAGGTACCTGAACTATTTTACTTTGTCAAATACTGTGGCAATATGCTCAGTCCATCAAGTGCCCATGCACTTTGGATACTTACTTGAGTTTTCATATTTCTGCCAACTTTCTCACATGGTATTGTACAAAAGGTGTACTGCTGCAAACAGTAACCCTCTCCAGTTCTTGAGAGCTCTAAAAGTTGAACAAAGCTCTGTCAGCTTTGTAGTTTGTTCACTGATAGTATAAGGTTGCGCCCTTTAATTGAGTTTACGTAGAATATTTCCATAGTCAAATTCATCATTATTACTGCAACACCAAATGGAAAATTAAATTTTGACTCATCTTAATTTTTATACAGTATTCTTAAGAGCACAAAATCCATCTGCAACACATCCTGTTTAACACAATATCATGTGAGGAGTATAATGGAAAGGGTCAGTGCAAGAGAATGGTTGTCACAGCACATTGGAAATAGGTTATTCACAAGACTCAGTCTTCCTTCCTTCCTCTGCACTCCAGAACAAGGCTCCAGACAAGGTCTACCCAAAGGCCAGAGCTTCCTCCATGCTGATTGCTCTGGGGTGCAGCAGTGCTACCGAGGCCAGTAGAGGCTGCTACCACAAGGAGTTGTCCACACAATGAAGATTTAGCCCAATAACAATGGGCAAACTGGAGTATTGCATAATATGGGCAAGTTGAAATGTAATTCACTGGAAACAGAATATTCTGTTCCTACCTGGTTTGGATCACATTCATTGAGGATATTTAATTCTTCAGGTGTTTCCAGCTTCTAAAATGAGAAACACCTATTTAAATAATAGCAATTTATGGACAAAAACAACCCGTACTCTGCCTGTGCTCATCCTAAACACAAGAAACTTAATTTCAAGAATCTTTAGCTGGGCTGCAATGAACACAAAAGCAAAATCCAGTTGCACAACTGCAGTAGATGCAGCTGCTGAAACATGCAAAGTAAACAAAGGCATTTTCCATTATAAAACATGCCAAAAGAAAATCTATTGCAATAATGTTTTATTTACCTTCCTCAGCCCCTCACAAGCCTTGTGGAAACACGAACAGACACAATAAGGTTACAACACTGCAATGGGGGGGGGGTGATCTGAAAGTGGAGGATTCAATGTTCATGCCATTGGTTGGAGGGAGGTTGAACTGAATTCTCCAATTTCAGGTAAACCCTCCACCTCTCTGAAGGAAGGTCCTGTCACACAGCATCACCTATCCATGTTCTACAGAGATGCTGACTCGCTGAGTCACTCCAGCACTTTGTGTCCCACCTCTCTTACTCATCTACCTAGCTTACCCCTATACTGCCCCTACATACATACCCAGTTCCTTTCTCCTCCTCCACATGGGCATCACTCACCCCTCCTTACTCTGGGTCCCCCATTTTTCTGCCACCCCTGTTCTCTTCTACCGTGCACTGTTCCCTCCAGTTCTACATTTTACTCCCCACCCTTATCAGATTGCACTATTTGCATCCCCTTGTATTCTCCACCTATCACCTCCAGCTTTGGTTGCTATCTCCACCCCCACCTGAATGGTCCACCAATCAACCCCTCCTTACTTAAATCACCCGACACTTGCCAGCTCCTGCCCCATCTCTTTCTACCAGCTGTGCCTGCTCTAATCCATCAGTCCCAAGAAGGGCCCCGACCCAAAATGTCATTTGTTCAGTTCCATCCACAGATGCTGCCTGACCAACTGAATTGGTCCAGCAGTTTGCTTCTTCCAGTTACTATAGTCAATTGATGAACAAACTGTGTACCAGGAGTTCTGTCAATGTTACTGTGGCAACTTTGATCAAACTATGAATCGTCTAACAACATGCTGTCCTCTTAAAAAAAATAATTAGTGGTGAGTCTGAAGTGAAGTATTCCAATCTCTGAAAAAAGTTGGATTGGTTAAGGAATCTTAGATTCCATGGGTAAACTGTTATTCCATTGCAGCTATACAAAATAAGGAAATAACCAAAAGGTATTTTCTGGCCAAAACCAATCTAGCAGTAAAACACAAAGTGCTGGAGTAACTCAGCAGATCAGGCAGAATGGACAGGTGATTTTTTCACATCCTGTGAACCTTCTTCAGACCCTGCACAATCTAGCAGAGGAGAATGTCTGAAGAAGGGTCTCGACCCGAAACGTTACCTATTCCTTCTCTGTCCCGCTGAGTTACACCAGCTTTTTGTGCCTATCTTCGGTTTAAACCAGCATTTGCAGTTCCTTCTTACACATGAGCATGCTTTACACTGAGGAATAACACCACTGGTGAAAATGAATGAAATAGAAAATAAAAGAACATTTCTTTAATGCATTATGAATAAATTATTGCACAAAAAGCTTTAAATTTGAGTACAAAGATACTTAGAATACTCACATCAGAATCTGCTTCGAATATATCTCTCAGTGTGGGTACTGAAGACTGGTGGAGGAAAACAAAGATTTTCAACAGGTTTAAGAAATAGGTTTACTTGCCAATATCAAATTGGCAAAAGGTTCATTAAATAACCTACCTAATGATCTCTCCTTCCTTTGAATAGTGCTATTCAAGTTAGTTTTCAGGCCGAGGTGCCCACTATACACTTACCCCCTGCCTCTTACTGCTGGAGATTAATCCAATCTTTATTTCAGGTATTACATAATAATTTCCTGTTCGGAATTCAATTTTTCATACCTAGAAATGTTCTAAGATGCATGCAGATAGGAGTTTGTCTTAGCATTATGTTGGGCACAGACATGTAGGCCGAAGGGCCCTGTCCTGTGCTGCACTGTTCTCTGAAAGAAGGTTTGGAGCTGATTGGCACCAGTATGCTTTATTGAAACAGATTGGGGTTAAGAGGCCTGGTGTATTTTTTCTACATTAATAGCTGTATAAGTGAAACATTTGTTAGCAAGCATCAGCACATGTTCACAAGGTCAGTCAAATGTTCTGCCATTATCTTTCTCATAACTTAAGTTCACCTTCCTCCTTTCTAGAGATATCCATAAGTGGCCCTAGTTTCCAATATTTTTTCTCTGCCTTGCAAATGATCAGCCGACGAACATCCAACGTTCTCTGAGTAGAGAGCACCTGAGTCGCAACATCTTGAATGAAGACAGTTCTTCCCATTTCATTCCTAAAGGCATATGGTGACACCACTTCAGTATGTTCCCTTTAAGCATTTTGAATGTTTCAATGAGATCACGTTCTCGTTTTTTCCAACATTGAAGAATCATGAACCTCACTACATGATTTATTTTCGTGGGATAAGCTCTCCAACTGAGGAAATCAGTATAATGAACCTTTCTGGGGCTCCATCAAGGCCAATACTACTATCTCTCCTTGGGTAAAAAGACAACGTTTATTCAGAGTAAGTTTCAACAGTACCATATATATTTGCAGAAAGATTTAATTAAGTATGGATTGGAATACGTGCAAAGGCTACATTTGCTTTCGTAATTGTCAGCAGATTGATACAAGTATTACAGCTGCTGCCTCTCAGCTCCAGCAGTTCAGGTTCAATGGCGATCTCTGGTGCGTCTGCATGTGCTCCCAAAGAGGTGACGTTGATTAACTGGCTTTTTTGATTCATTGTTTTTGGCATGGCTGGGAGGATTGGGAAGAGCTGATTGACACATAAGGGAGATTAGGTTTTGGGGAAATAAGTGGGGAAACTGCGACTGATAAGGAATGTTCTGGTCTAGACTTAATGGGCTAAAATGATCTTCATATGAAAACGTGAATATAATTGCTTGCTGTGCCTGTTATACTGGTTGAGAGCAAAAACACCCAGATCTTTAGGAATAGGCGGCACGGTGGCGCAGCGGTAGAGTTGCTGCTTTACAGCGAATGCAGCGCCGGAGACTCAGGTTCGATCCTGACTACGGGTGCTGTACTGTAAGGAGTTTGTACGTTCTCCCCGTGACCTGCGTGGGTTTTCTCCGAGATCTTCGGTTTCCTCCCACACTCCAAAGACGTACAGGTATGTAGGTTAATTGGCTGGGTGAATGTAAAAATTGTCCCTAGTGTGTGTAGGATAGTGTTAATAGTGTTAGTGTGCGGGGATCGCTGGGCGGCGCGCACTTGGTGGGCCGAAAAGGCCTGTTTCTGCGCTGTATATATATGATATGATATATCAACATATCACAGTTTATCATCATAAAAGTGTTTATTTTTCTATTTTCCCTTCCAACATTGGTGGCCTTTGCAGTCTCTGACCTTTTACCAGTAAGTTATATGTAGGAAGGAACAGCAGATGCTGATTTAAACCGAAGATAGACCCAAAAAGCTGGAGTAACTCAGCGGGACAGGCAGCATCTCTGGAGAGAAGGAATGGGTGACGTTTCGGGTCGAGACGCTTAAAGACCAGAGTCTGAAGAAGGGTCTCGACCCAAAACTTTACCCATTCCTTCTCTCCTGAGATGCTGCCTGTCCTGCTTAGTTACTCCAGTTTTTTGTGTCTATCTTGTTATGAGTTATCTCTGTAGTTTCATTCAAGTGATTAATATAAATTGTAAATAACAGAAGCTCAAATACTGATCTATCCCAGTTAAAAGTAAATACTAATCAGAAAATGACTCATTACTTCCCATGGTCTGCTTTCCCTCTGTTATATATTGAACACTTATATTAGGAATGGGCATCTTAACTCCTCAAATTTGTACCACCATTCAATAAGTTGATGGCTAGTTCCGTTAATACGTTAATGGCCCTGCTCCCCGACAGACTCTCCCCCTCAACCCCCCTGGTCCACTTCCTTTGCCCTGTCTTTGTCGTGCCTGACCATCAAGGCTGAGCAGGTGCGGCAGGAGCTGAGCAGACTCCGCCCAGGCAAAGCCACGGGTCCCGATGGAGTCAGCCCTAGGGCACTCAAGGCGTGAGCCAGCCAGTTGTGCGGAGTACTCCAGCATAGCTTCAACCTGAGCCTGAGGAGGATCCTTGTGATGTGGAAGACATCCTGCCTGGTTCCTGTACCAGAGGATGCACCTCAGCTCCTCCAATGACTACAGACCAGTGGCGCTGACTTCACACATCATGCAGTCCCTGGAGAGGCTGGTGCTCACTCACCTGCGACCCCCTGGTTGAACCCTACCTGAACCCCCTGCAGTTCGCCTACCTAACAAAGATGGGGGTTGAGGACGCCATCATCCACCTGCTCCATTGTTCCTATGCTCACCTGGATAAGCCGGGAAGCATTATGAGAGTCTTTTTTTTAACTTCTCCAGTACTTTTAAAACCATCGGGCCTGCACTGCTAGGGAGCAAACTGACGAAGATGCAGGTGGATGCTCCGTTGGTGTCCTGGATCACTGATGAACGACCACAATATCATCATCATAATCGTGACTGTTGGCAGATCAATTTCCCTCCTGAGATAAATAAAGTTCTATCATATCGTATCATAATCTCACTTTTGAATTCTTACATATTTTCCAACCTGGTGGGACCTTCTTAACAGTAAAGGGAAATTTTGGAAAAGTACAGTTAACACATCCACTGTCTAACACAGCCACTTCTTTTAACCCATCAGGACCCAAGGATTTGCCAGTTAATTATTTCTGTAATTTCCTTAATTTTCAGTATTAATTTCCCACTCACAAATAGATGCACACAATTTGTGCAATGTATTTGTTTTTGTTTTAAGCATCTAGAGAAACATGTCTTTTTTTACATTTTTAGTTGCTTTTGTTTTCTCCAACTTTTTCCGATTTTCTTTAACGATTTTTATAATTCCTTGCTATCAGAATCACACTCCAAGGAGAGGTTAATGTCCAATTTCCTGAAGTTAGATGGAGATACTGGGGTTGGAGAATGCAGAAGATGAGGGAAGCAACAGGTATTGTAACATACTGGATAAATAGTGGCAAAGACATGAATGCTGTCAGAAAAAATGTTCCAAATGAAAGCCACTTCTGCTACTCAGATTAGATTAGGATTAGACAGTATCAAGAAATCTCTCACTTCCTCAGAGTACATTCAAGTATCGAAATTATTAGCTCGAACAATTACGTGAAACTCCTTTGTCTTCTCTGAATAGTGCCACAGAACATTTATATTCTTATAAATGGAGAAAATTGGGTTTCTTCTTGTATCTCATGTCAAAGATGGGACCTCTAGCAATCCAAGGCTCTCTTGGCCACAACGGTAAGTATCAGTTTAATTTGTACTCAAATTTCGAGTAAGGTGGAATTACTGCACCAAAACAATACCAAAAAACTGAGAAGATGGAGGGGAAGGATCTCAGGCTGAATTGTTTTACTTGTCCACTTTCTATCTCAGCATCTCATCTAACTCTTATTCTGTTCCATACTACAGCACACCATAAGAATAACTTCAAAGGTATTTATTTACAAAATGCTGGAGTAACTCAGCAGGTCAGGCAGCATCTGAGGAGAGAAGGAATGGGCGATGTTTCGGGTCGAGACCCTTCAGTCTGAAGAAGGGTCTCGACCCGAAACGTCGCCCATTCCTTCTCTCCTCAGATGCTGCCTCACCTGCTGAGTTACTCCAGCATTTTGTGAATAAATACCTTCGATTTGTACCAGCATCTGCAGTTATTTTCTTATAAGAATAACTTCAGTTTGTTAAGAGCAACCATTCAGTCCTTTATAATTCAGAATGTTACTACCAATATTGAATACACCTATTCTATTAATACTCATAGACATACAAATTAATTTAGCCAGTCATCCAAATTATAACCAAAACCCAAGGAGCCGAATCTCACTGGTAATTGACTGCAATTTTACAGAAAGTTCCCAACTTCAACACACAAAAAATGGCAGCAAGTTTATCCACCAACAAGCTCTGAATTTCCAGGGAAATTTTAGTTTGCAAATCAGTCAGTGTGCTGCACTCCTGTATTCTCTTGCCTTGCAAAGTCAGCCTTGTGGATCCAAACCAAGTAAGCTCAGTGAATGTAAGCACCAGACTCCATTCAGCAAAATCTGGACTAATGTCTTCAGTCGAACATGTACATTCATACACATTTTTGTCTTACCTTGATATGTTCAGGTAGATCAACTATTTCTTCTGTTTTCGGAAGGACTTTCTGTTCTACTTCAATGGTGTCCATTTTGTTTTGCACGTGTGTATGGATAGGCTTCACATTTCCCACATTTGCAGCTGCATCCTGGATCTCCCTGTCAACAAATGGTTCCAAAGAGACGTCTTCTTTGTCCAATTTCATTTTCTTTGTTATACTTTGCTCATCATCTTCGAAAAGAGCTGCATTGTTTACATTTTTCCGTTTTTTAGAGTTCTGCGTCAATGTTATGTTGTCTTCGGTACTTTCAGATGATTTATCATTGCTGATAATTTGTTTTTTATAGTACCATCCCAACCTCTTCTCAGTATCTGAACAAACTTCAGAATTTCCCATCAACTTTTGACTGAGATGTTTCAATTGCTCCTGAAATCTGTTTGAATGCGAATCAGACTTTGAATAACACAATCCGCCTTCCAAGTCCTGCTCCAGCACATCAATTAGTTTCTGCGCCCAAAGATCCGTACCCGGCTTTTTCTTCAACTGTGAGATGAGACGATGCAGACAATCTTTCGGCACATGGCTACTAGCCAGGTGAAGAAAAGATAAAAGGTTTCTTCTGACCAGTACTGGTAAAAGGTAAAACAATGGCTGCCTAAAAGAGGAAAACATTGAAACTTTTGGTATGCAGTTGAGACACAAAATATCATTATCACAGTTTTCCAAAAATCCTGCAATCTCTCACACTTATTCCAAGATGAATTGTCGGCCAAGTAACGCAATTCTGCAAGGCCACTGGAAATCTGGAGATGCAGTCATCACAAATCACTTGTATTGCAATCTAATTAACTACCTGATGAACATCTTATTCTCTAATTATATTATTAAAATTAGATGAGTAGAGATTACGAAGAAATACTTTCATTTCTGGAATTCCTATTAAAATGTAGGAGAGCAATTTGAGCACTGATAATTCCATTATGAACTAAGGGAAGTCAGGTAAATCTAGATTCATTTTCATCAAGGTATAATGGAACAATTTAATTTGTGTCACTGTGGTTTAATAGCACAGAATGTGAGAATTTGAGAATACCAGCAATTTAGAGTAAAATGGCATGTATATGGTTAAAGGCATAACCAAATCTCGAAGTCCCAGGAGTGTTAGGTCACACAAGAGTTCATTCTTGACCTGATCCAAGTTAACTGAATCAGTGGTAGAAATGTAGAACAATTTTCAGCATCTCCAGGGTACTTGCATGGAGCTAGGAAACCTATCATGTTATCTAATCGATTCAGTGATTGGAGCGAGGAAACCGATCATGTTATCTAATCCTCGTTCAGTGATCATTGCTGGATATGTTCTCACACTTGATTTGTACAGGTGTCAGGGGTTATGGGGAGAACGCAGGAGAATGGGGTTAGGAGGGAGAGATAGATCAGCCATGATTGTATGGCGGTGTAGACTTGATGGGCCAAATGGCCTAATTCTGCTCCTATCACATATGATCTTATGAATGCATTTACCCGATGAAATTGCTACCACTTACTGTCCAATTTTAACCATGAACAGCTTCCCGGGAAATGTCTGAAGGTGGTCACTGACAGTGAAATGGAGGTCTTATACAAGTGACCATGATAAGGGGGAAAGAATTCATTTAGCACCCTCTTTTTGATAGGCCAGAATTATCGAGGAGGTCTTGCATTTCAAGATAGAGCACATTAATGTTTCTTTTCACTCTGCCCTGAGTGATGGGAGAAATGCTTGAATGATTCCCACCTAAGTTTCTCACAGTACTCACAATTAAGAGTTGGGGTAAGAATTGGGTTTTGGGACAAAAGATCTAGAAAAATATAGAAAGTCAAAGAATCACCACCAGAACGATGAAGCAGCAAGTTATCACACTTATTAGGTTTAGGTTTATTATTGTCACGTGTACTGAGATACCGTGAAAGCTTTCTTTTGAATGCTTTTCAAATTTTCAAATGCTTTTGAATGCAGATCAGATAATATTATACATAAATATAATCAAGCCAAACTCAAGTACAATAGAAAAAGCAAAGGAGAGTGCACAATATATAGAAACATAGAAAATAGGTGCATGAGGAGGCCATTCGGCCCTTCGAGCTAGCACCGCCATTCATTGTGATCATGGCTGATCATCCACAATCAGTAACCTGTGCCCAATCTCTCCCCATATCCCTTGATTCCACTAGCCCCCAGAGCTCTATCTAACTCTCTCTTAAATTCATCCAGTAATTTGGCCTCCACTGCTCTCTGTGGCAGAGAATTCCAGAAATTCACAACTCTCTGGGTGAAAAAGTTCCTTCTCACCTCAGTTTTAAATGGCCTCCCCTTTATTCTGAGACTGTGGCCCCTGGTTCTGGACTCCTCCAACATCGGGAACATTTTTCTTGCATCTAGCTTGTCCAGTCCTTTTATAATTTTATATGTCTCCATAAGATCCCCTCTCATCCTTCTAAACTCCAGTGAATACAAGTCTAGTCTTTTCAATCTTTCCTCACATGACAGTCCCGCCATCCCAGGGATCAATCTCGTGAACCTACGCTGCACTGCCTCAATTACAAGGATGTCCTTCCTCAAATTAGGAGACCAAAACTGTACACAATACTCCAGATGAGGTCTGACCAGGGCCCTATACAACTGCAGAAGAACCTCTTTACTCCTATACTGAAATCCTCTCGTTATGAAGGCCAACATGCCATTAGCTTTCTTCACTGCTTGCTGTACCTGCACGCCAACTTTCAGTGACTGGTGTACAACCAGGTCTCGCTGCACTTCCCCCTTACCTAACCTAACACCATTGAGATAATAATCTGCCTCCTTGTTTTTGCCGCCAAAGTGGATAACCTCACAATATAGTTCTCCTAATGTAGTGGTACAGTTCCAAAGTCAATGTTCGCGATGGGGTCAAGGTGAACTAGACAGTTCATAAAGCTGAACATACGGAGAAAATTGTTCCCGAGTCTGGTAGTGGGTGCTTTCAAGCCTCTGAAGCAAGGAGAAGAATGAATGACTGGGATGGAACAAGTCCTTAAATATGTTGGCTGCTTTTCCGAGGCAGCATGAAGTGTAGTTGGAGTCAATAGTCTATGTAATGGATTGGGCTACATCTACAACTCTGTAATTTCTTGCAGATTTGGGCAGAGCTACTCCCAAACCAAGCTGTGATGCAACCTGACAATGTGCGTTCTTTGGTGCATCTGTAGAAATTTCTAAGAGTCATTGGAGACAAGCCAAATTTCCCCAGCTGATAAGGAGGCAGGGGCATTGGTGTGCCTTCTTGGCTATCATATCAATCTGGTTGGTCCCGTACAGATCGTTAGTAATATTAACCAGAAAGCTCTCAACCTTTCCACTTCAGCACCATTGATTGGGGCTTGTATTGCACCATTAAAACATTACTGAATAGTTTTATGTATCCCATTTTTTAAAAATCAACTAAAGATGTCGAAACACAAGTCAACATTTGCCCTGTCAAAACAATAATGTGGCCCAAAGGTTATGAAACCATATTTTTCTGGGCCCCCACCATTTCAAAAAGATGATTTTTTAAATTCAAGAAACCTACTTTCCCGTCATATTCTCCACTATTTCATTTTACATCAGCAGCTTCTCCACTAATAACTTTATATCGTGCTTCCCTTCCAATGTGAAAATGAGGCAAGTGTTTAAGATAGATACCATAGAAAATATTATCTTATGATGCTCAAATCAGGCCTGAATAGCTATGGACACCCACATGGGCCCCAGCTCTGTCTGCCTCCTAGTAGGATATATTGAACAATCAGTGTTCCAGGCGTACATTGGCCCTATCCCCGAACTCTATCTCCGTTGCATTAATGACTGCATCGGTGCTACCTCCTGCACCCATCTCCGACACCTCCCTCCCCTTTCTTGATCTCAGTCTCCTTCATGGGAAATAGACTATTGACTGACATCTATTACAAACCCATTGACTCCCACAACTATCTTGACTACACTTCTTCCCACTCTGCTTCCTGCAAAGACTCTATCCCCCTACTACCAATTCCTTCGTTTATGCCGCATCTGCGCCCAAGGTGAGGTGTTCCATACTAGAACATCTGAGATATCCTCATTCTTTAGGGAACGGGGGTTCCCCTCTCCCTTCATAGATGAGGCCCTCAATTGTGTCTTCTTGGTACCCCGCAGCTCCACCTTTGTTTTTAGGGGTAGTGCCTGAGCCTTATTGAGTTAATAAATTTATCCTAACCTCAGAGCTAAATTTGCACCATGAAACTCTGAATACTGGTTCTGGACAAACCCTAGCCTGAGAGAAATATGCTTCTTGGTTCCAGCCTGTGGTTCCCCCATTAGAATTTAGAATTTGAAGGGAGGGGGAGGAGGGAGCAGGAAGAGGGGGAGGGGAGGAGATAGGGGGGGAGGAGGAGTAGGAGGAGGTGGGGGAGGAGGAGGAAGAGGGGGAGGAGGAGGAGGGGGGAGGAGGAGGAGGAGGGGGAGGAGGAGGAGGGGGAGGAGGGAGGAGGAGGGGGGAGGAGGGGGGAGGAGGAGGAGGAGGAGGAGGAGGGGAGGAGAGGGTGCTGCACCAATGCAGGGGAGGTTTGGGCCCAGCGAGTCCACTTGGTCTAGCTAGTACTTATTAAAAGGCTCTTACAGACTTAGCTTTTGCTCATTCCCTTCCAGATATGGCTCGGGTCGGCACAGTGTCTCCGTGAAGGTTCTCCAATGAAGAGACTGTTTTGACTGAATACGATGCAACACACGGTATGCACTGATGGCTCCCGATGTTCCCAGGGTTAGTGTGTGTAGCAGAATTTGGAATGGCTTTTGAAACTGTTCCAACTCTTTAAAGTTGCTCATGCTCCCTAGAAGAAAAGACAAAAGAAAATTCAGCATGGACTACCTAAATTAAAATAATATTATACACAAATATAACTTGTATTGCGGTCGAAGGTCCTTAGGAGTATGAAGGTAGACAAATCTCCCAGTCCTAATCAGATATATCCGAGGACACTCGGAAACTAGAGAGGAAATTGCAGGAGCACTGGCTGAAATTTATGAATCATCATTAAATACAGGAGTGGTGCTGGAAGACTGGAGGGTGGCAAATGTTGTGTCTCTATTCAGAAAGGGCTGCAGGGAAAAGGCTGGTAACTATAGGCCGGTGAGAACATCTGTAGTTGGAAAGTATACAGAGAGTATTCTGAGGGATAGAATACAAGGGCTGATTAGGGTTAGTCAGCATGGTTTAGTATGCGAGAGGTCATGTCTCACGCATCTGATTGAGTATTTTCAAGATGTGGCCAAAATGGTTGATGAGGGCAGAGCTGTAGCTGTTGGATATATGGACTTCAGCAAAGCATTTGACAAGGTTTCACATGGTAGACTGCTCTGGAAGGGTAGATCCCATGGGATCCAAGGAGAGATAGGTGAATGGATAGAAAATTGGCTTCATGACAGGAAGCAGAGGGTGATGGTGGAAGGTTTCTTCTCGAACTGGATGCCTGTGATGAGTGGTGCCTCAGGGTTCGATGCTGGCCCTATTACTGTTTGTCATCTATATCAATGATTTGGATGAGAACGTACATGGCAAGATTAGCAAGCTTGCAGATGATACAACCGTGGGTGGTATTACAGACAGTGAAGAGGTTGTCAAAAATTGCAGCAGGATCTTGTTCAGTTGCCCAGGTGGGCTGAGGAATGGTTGATATAATTTAATACAGAGAGGTGTATTTCTGGCTCTCAGCTGAGCCATGGTTAAACATCCTGACACTCATCTCCATCGAAAAATACTTGTCTCTTGTCACTTCCACCATGTGTAAACAATGCCCCCTCTCTCCCCGATCCTAGGTAAATACTGTAACTACCCCTCTCACCCCATGCCAGGTAAACACCTGCTTCTCTCATTTCATGTTGAGAAAATAACTGTCCCTCTCAACCACATACTGCGTAAATAATTAGTCCTCTCATCCTGGGTTAATATCTGGTGCTCTCAACACCACTCAGGGTTACTAACTCCTCTTCCCCACCCCCACCCTGGGCTGCTCCTCTCTCCCACCCCAGGTAAATAACAACCCCTCTCAACCCACTCTGGCGAAGTAGCTATCACCCCCCCCCCAGTAAATAACTACGCCTCACCCACCCCGCGAGAATAACTGCCCCTCACCCCATCCCCGGTATATACATTTATCCTGGGTAAATAATCTCTCTCATCCCATCCCACTTTACTTCAGGATAGGCACAAGAGGCTGGGAGTAACTCAGCGGGTCAGGCAGCATCTCTGGAGAGAAGGAATAGGTTACCCCAGCAGCCCAGGCCAGGTTGGGTCAGCATCCTCCAGACCGCCGAGACCACAGACAGTCCGGACCTGCCGCAGGATCTACTAACTGGTGGCGGTCCCGCTGCTGGGAGGACGGTGTGAGCGCCGGCCCAAGTTTACTTCAGTTGCCGCCGCTCGGAGAACGTCACTGTGAGCGCCGGCCCCGGCCCGGCCCGGCATGTTTATTTAGTCTGAAGACAATAGGTGCAGGAGTAGGCCATTCAGCCCTTCGAGCCAGCACCGCCATTCAATGCGATCATGGCTGATCACTCTCAATCAGTACCCCGTTCCTGCCTTCTCCCCATACCCCCTCACTCCGCTATCCTTAAGAGCTCTATCCAGCTCTCTCTTGAAAGCATCCAACGAACTGGCCTCCACTGCCTTCTGAGGCAGAGAATTCCACACCTTCACCACTCTCTGACTGAAAAAGTTCTTCCTCATCTCCGTTCTAAATGGCCTACACCTTATTCTTAAACTGTGGCCCCTTGTTCTGGACTCCCCCAACATTGGGAACATGTTTCCTGCCTCTAATGTGTCCAATCCCCTAATTATCTTATATGTTTCAATAAGATCCCCCATCATCCTTCTAAATTCCAGTGTATACAAGCCTAATTGCTCCAGCCTTTCAACATACGACAGTCCCGCCATTCCGGGAATTAACCTAGTGAACCTACGCTGCACGCCCTCAATAGCAAAAATATCCTTCCTCAAATTTGGAGACCAAAACTGCACACAGTACTCCAGGTGTGGTCTCACCAGGGCCCGGTACAACTGTAGAAGGACCTCTTTGCTCCTATACTCAACTCCTCTTGTTATGAAGGCCAACATTCCATTGGCTTTCTTCACTGCCTGCTGTACCTGCATGCTTCCTTTCAGTGACTGATGCACTAGGACACCCAGATCTCGTTGAACATCCCCTCTTCCTAACTTGACACCATTCAGATAATAATCTGCCTTTCTATTCTTACTTCCAAAGTGAATAACCTCACACTTATCTACATTAAACTGCATCTGCCATGTATCCGCCCACTCACACAACCTGTCCAAGTCACCCTGCAGCCTTATTGCATCTTCCTCACAATTCACACTACCCCCCAGCTTAGTATCATCTGCAAATTTGCTAATGGTACTTTTAATCCCTTCATCTAAGTCATTAATGTATATCGTAAATAGCTGGGGTCCCAGCACCGAACCTTGCGGTACCGCACCGGTCACTGCCTGCCATTCCGAAAGGGACCCATTTATCCCCACTCTTTGCTTTCTGTCTGTCAACCAATTTTCTATCCATGTCAGTACCCTACCCCCAATACCATGTGCTCTAATTTTGCCCACTAATCTCCTATGTGGGACCTTGTCGAAGGCTTTCTGAAAGTCGAGGTACACCACATCCACTGACTCTCCCCTGTCAATTTTCCTAGTTACATCCTCAAAAAATTCCAGTAGATTTGTCAAGCATGATTTCCCCTTCGTAAATGATCCTGTTACTGCTATCCAAATGCTCAGCAATTTTGTCTTTTATAATTGACTCCAGCATCTTCCCCACCACTGATGTCAGACTAACTGGTCTATAATTACCCGTTTTCTTTCTCCCTCCTTTCTTAAAAAGTGGGATAACATTTGCTATCCTCCAATCCACAGGAACTGATCCTGAATCTATAGAACATTGAAAAATGATCTCCAATGCTTCCACTATTTATAGAGCCACCTCCTTCAGTACTCTGGGATGCAGACCATCAGGCCCTGGGGATTTATCAGCCTTCAGTCCCATCAGTCTACCCAAAACCATTTCCTGCCTAATGTGGATTTCCTTCAGTTCCTCCATCACCCTAGGTTCTCCGGCCCCTAGAACATTTGGGAGATTGTGTGTATCTTCCTCAGTGAAGACAAATCCAAAGTAACGGTTTAACTCGTCTGCCATTTCTTTGTTCCCCATAATAAATTCCCCTGCTTCTGTCTTCAAGGGACCCACATTTGCCTTGACTATTTATTTTTTTCCTCTTCACGTACCTAAAAAAAAAAACTTTTGCTATCCTCCTTTATATTATTGGCTAGTTTACCCTTGTACCTCATCTTTTCTCCCCGTATTGCCTTTTTAGTTAACTTTTGTTGCTCTTTAAAAGAGTCCCAATCCTCTGTCTTCCCACTCTTCTTGCTGAAGAAGGGTCTCGACCCGAAACGTCACCCATTCCTTCTCTCCCGAGATGCTGCCTGACCTGCTGAGTTACTCCAGCATTTTGTGAATAAATCGATTTGTACCAGCATCTGCAGTTATTTTCTTATACTATATATAATGTTTATTTACCTCACTCGCCGCCGCTCGGAGTAGAGAACGTCACTGTGAGCGCCGGCCCGGCCCGGCCCCGCCCGCCATGTTTATTTACCTCACTCGCCGCCGCTCGGAGTAGAGAACGTCACTGTGTGCGCCGGCCCTGCCCCGCCCACCATGTTTATTTACCTCACTCGCCGCCGCTCGGAGTAGAGAACGTCACTGTGAGCGCCGGCCCGGCCCCGCCCGCCATGTTTATTTACCTCACTCGCCGCCGCTCGGAGTAGAGAACGTCACTGTGTGCGCCGGCCCTGCCCCGCCCCGCCCACCATGTTTATTTACCTCACTCGCCGCCGCTCGGAGTAGAGAACGTCACTGTGAGCGCCGGCCCGACCCCGCCCGCCATGTTTATTTACCTCACTCGCCGCCGCTCGGAGTAGAGAACGTCACTGTGAGCGCCGACCGGCCCCGCCCGCCATGTTTATTTACCTCACTCGCCGCCGCTCGGCCTCGGAGACGGAGGAGTGAGTGAGTGAGAGAGAGGCCCCGCGCCTGATATTTCCCTTGGGCAGCTTACACCCCAACGGTATGAACATTGACTTCTCTAACTCCAAGTAACCCTCTCTCTCCATCCCTCCCCCTTCTCCGACCGGTCCGACTGCTCCCCTGATTAATGTTTTAATGTTTACTTTGTTGTCAGCTTCTCCTAGCTATTCTCCACATCCCGCTGCGTTGCTCCAGCGTTTTGTGTCTATTCTCTACCGTATACATTCCTCATCTCTGACTCTCTCTCTCTCTCCACACTCACTGTCTGTCTGAAGAGGGTCTCCACCCGAATCGTCCCTCCAGAGATGCTGCCTGGCCCGCTGAGTTACTCCAGCATATTTGTGCCTGTGCTCGGAGGACATTGTGGGGGCTGGTCCAGCCATGTTTATTTACCTCGCTCGGAGAACGTTGTGAGCGCCGGCCCAAGTTTACTTCACTCACCGCCGCTGCTCGCAAACAGCAGCCGCCATTTGCACTGAGTGCGGCCGGTTCGTTGGTTTGGCGGACTCGGATCGCCAGAGTCTGCAGCTCGTCTCTCTCTCTGTCAGCCTCTCCCTTTGTCTGCCTCTCTCTGTCTGATTCACTCTCTGTCTCCCTCTCTCTGTCTCTCGCTCTCTCTGTCTGTCTCTCTCTCTCTGTCAGCCTCTCTCTCTGTCTCACTCACTCACTGACTGCTGGCTGCCGCCGCCACGGTCTTTCAAGGCTAATGCCTCCGCCTCTTTGCCCAAAACCTGGCTTTTATAATCGCTACGATTTGACTCAAAGCTCTGCATTCCTCCTCTATGATGTGTTATGCGCAGTGTTTAATATACTATATTACAGAATGCAGGCATCTGAAGAAGGATCCCGACCCGAGACGTTGCTTGTCAAATCCCTCCACAAATGCTGCCTGGGTTCCTCCAGCACTTTGTGTTTTTGCTCAACCTTGGTTAAGATCCATAGCTACAGAAACTTTACAATTCTGCAATTATCCTGCAGCATTTATTGAAATTCAGGATTGAAATTAAAAAATAATTTACAAATATTTATTTCAGGGGCATATCCATTGGAGGCAAAAGAAGAATCTAATATTTCTAATTGTCCTTGTGATTATGACTGGTATTTTCAAATAAACTTTATGTAGCAGCCCCCTGGAAGAAATTCTGTACAATTCCAAAATAGGCAGGTGTTTGAACGGAAAAGAGACCTGCAAGAAGTGAAGTTCACTTACACCTGCAGCCGTTCTGATAGTTTATTTTCAAAATATCTATTTGAGCAGCTTCCATGCATATTTTTTGCAGATGGTACCCAAAAGCCACGCGATTGGTGGATCATTGAGATGAAATAATGTTTAAAACACGATTTCGCATGTTTGGGCATGCTGATCAAAACACTGCAATGGATGGGCAAACCTCCCACAAATAACGCAGAAACGGTGTGAACAGACTAAAAGGGCCTGTACCACTTAAGCGATTTTAAGGTGACTGCCAGTGACTAGGCTGTCGCCGACAGTTCGCCGGGGTGTCACGGGCATGATCGTGAGGAGTCTTCAAAGAATCGTAGTGGATCTCGGCGCGTCGCTGAGGAAAAGGGCCTGTCCCACATTAGGCGATTTTAAGCTGACTGTCAAAGTCGTAGATCGCCGAACCTTTCTTTTACCCGACGACAATGATCACGACAATGCCGAGTCAGGTCGAGATTACAGCGTCTTCGGAAACATCGCAAAATTCCCACGCTGTCCTGCGTCCTCATTTTCGCTGAAATCACTGACAAGTCGGTAAGTTCTTGAGAGTTTTGAACTATAACATCTTGTATGGGTTACTTAAAAACCAAGCATCACTGTAACAAGGCATAAACTGGATTTACTTCCAGTTTACTAATAGCTGTATTAAAAACATTAATTTTAAAATTGGTTAAGTGGATTTTTGTGAAAAGTGTGTGGGCATTCTTTGAAAATGCAAGGGAGATGCATATCTGGTTTCTGGGTTGCATATCTAGGTTTGGAACCCACTTTAAATGTAATGGCTGATGGCCATAAACATCGCGAAAATTCCCACGCTTACCTGACCGTCAAACAGTCGCCTCCAATCTACCTGGCAAATATCCTGACGGTAAATAAATTGGTTAAACACAATCATTTTATGGTATGACTTTACTTATTTTAATATTATGTGCTTCTAAATGCATCTAAGACAACCTAGCAAACCTGGGGACAGTAGGCGACAGCGCCTGCAATAAGCAACGATACCTGGCGACAAGCCAGCTGTTGTCGAGAAATTTCAAACTGGATGATTTCTCAGCGACTGCTGAGATCCACTACGATTCTTGGAAGACTCCTCACAATCATGCCCGCGACACCCGGCGAACTGTCGGCGACAGCCTAGTCGCCGGCAGTCGCCTTAAAATCACCTAAAGTGGGACAGGCCCTTTAACCGATTTAAGTTCTCGGCGACAGCTGGCTTGTCGCCAGGTATCGTTGCTTATTACGGGCGCTGTCGCATGCTGTCCTCAGGTTTGCTAGGTTGTCGCAGATGTATTTAGAAGCACGTAATATTAAATTAAGTAAAGTCATTTGAAGAGACCATAAAATACTTGTGTTTAACCAATTTATTTACCGTCAGGACATTTGACAGGTGGATTAGAGGCGACAGTTTGACAGTCAGGTAAGCGTGGGAATTTCGAAATGTTTATGGCCATCAGTGATTGCTTTTAAAGTAGGCTCCCAACCCAGATTATGCAACCCAGAAACCAGATATGCATCTCCCGTACATTTTCATAGAATGCCCACACTCGCACAAAAATCCATTTAACCACGTTTAAAATTAAATATCTTAATACTGCTATTCGTAAACTGGAAGTTGTTACCGTGAAGCTTGGTTTTCAAGTAACCCAGGCAAGATGTTATATTTCAAAACTCTCAAGTAATTTACAGACTTATCAGTGATCCTGATTTCAGCGAAAATTAGGATAAGCGTGGGAATTTTGCGATGTTTCCGAAGGCGGTGTAATCTCTTAGCCAGGTGCTAGTTTCACCAAAAAAGTAACTTGTATCGATCTGACTCGGCATTGTCGTGGTCATTGTCGTAAGGTAAAAGAAAATTTTGGCGATCTGCTAAGACTTTGACAGTTGCTGGCAGTCGCCTAAAAAAATCGCCTAAGTGGGACAGGCCCTTAAGTGCGGCGCGGCCTGATGGTACGGGTTAATGATGGGCTCACGGGAGGAGATGTGGATGAGAAACGCCATAAAGGACCGTCCCCTGCCACCTTCCAGAACAGGAGAGAGCCCTGGCCTCTGACCGTGTCGTGAACGATGCCAGGAGATCGACAATAGGCAACAAACCGGTAGCGTACTTTGCTGTGTACTCTGGGTTTGCGAGTGCGTTCACGGATACGTGAATCTATGTACCTTATTTTATAGTGTACCTTGTTATACAAACTCTGTTGTCTGAATCCGGTGATTTATCCAACACAACATTCACACAAATCAAAAAGAATTTTGTCCCAGAGAACACTTAGTGTGTAAGGAAGTGCACTCACCTAGGCAGCTGGAGAACAATAAGATGACGTACCTTGAAGAAGGGGAGTTTCCAAGCCATATGATTCCAGAATTTTAAAGATGAGCGATTTCTTAAGGTCATAAGGAATAGGAGCAGAATTAGGCCATTAGCCCATCAAGTCTACTCTGCCATTCAATCACGGCTGATCTATGTCTCCCTCCTAACTCCATTCTCCTGCCATCTCCCTATCACCTCTGACACCTGTACTAATCAAGAATCTTTACCACCCTCTAAATACATTTCTCAACTCCTTCCTAAAAGACCATCCTTTAATTCTGAGGCTATGACCTCTAGTCCTAGACTCTCCCACTAGTGGAAACATTCTCTCCACATCCACTCTATCCAAGCCTTTAACTATTCTGTATGTTTCAATGAGGCCCCCCTCATTTTTCTAAACTCCACTGAGTACAGGCCTAGTGCCAACAAACGCTCATCATAGGTTAACCCAATCATTCCTGGGATCATTCTTGTAAACCTCCTCTGGACCTTCTCCGGTGCCAGCACATCCTTCCTCAGATATGGTGCCCATAATTGCTCACACTATTCCAAATGCAGCCTTACCAGTGCCCTATAGAGCCTTAACATTTCATCAGTTTTTGTATTCAAGCCTTTTGTATTCTAGCATTGTGTTTGCTTTCTTGAATTGACTTGCAGATTAACTTTTTGGGAATCCTCTACCAGCACTCCCAAGTCCCCTTGCACCTCTGATTCCTGGGAGTCCCCTTGCACCTCTGATTCCTCTCACCCCATTTAGAAAATAGTCTACGCCTTTATTCCTACTACCAAAATGTATGACTCCACACTTTGCTACACTATATTCCATCTGCCATTTCTCTGCCCACTCTCCCAACCTGTCCAAGTCTTTCTTCAGAATCCCTGCTTTCTCAACTCTACCTGCACCTCCACCTATTTTTGTACAATCTGCAAACTTTGCAATGTAAATGTTGTTTTACTTTAAGGTTACTCATTAAATATATTTTCCCTTCAGATGCATATTTACTTTTTTTGCACCATCACTACAGAAAATAGTCAGCTTTTCATTTCTTGAGCATGCTCCCCATTCAATCATGACCCACTAATCTCAGCACTATATTCCATTCTCTCCTCATATATTTTGCTGTCCTTCATTAAAATTCGAACTTATTCTTAAATATATTCAGTAACTTGGACTTCAGATCTCTCGATGGTCAGGAATTCCATATGTTCACCCTTCAGGGAAGACATTTCTCAGAGACTGTCCCCTCGTTTTAGATCCCTTTCACCACATCAAGACTGCCTTGCCTGGGAAGAATTTTGTGTAGTTCAGTATAATCTGCATTGTTCTGAACGCCATTCAATAGCAGCTTGGTCAACCCAGTTTCTTCACACATTACAATTATATTTATGAACCAGTTTGGTCCCGTCTAATTGCAAATACATCCATTCTCACATAAGGGAGAGCAAAAATGCACACAATACTCCAGGTGTAGTCTCATGTTCCTATAAAACCGTGGCAAGACATCCTTGCTTCTGCACTTAAATCATCTGCAAAGAAGGCCGACAGATAATTTGCCATTTAATTGCTTTCTGTACCTTTAGGTGTGCTTTGTCATCCTTCAATCATATGAAAATAGGTTGAAGCATTGTGTTTATGTTAAAGCATTACTTATGTAAAAGCTAACTAAAGATTAATTTCAATGCACAACTGTGTCAATGAAGGGACTTTATTTAGTGTCAAACATTTCAAAATCAAAACCAGTGATCAGCACGATTTACTGCAAGAATCTTCAGAACAAATCCTGATTACTCTTCAATCAATTAGTCTATGAATGGAGTCATATCTTGTTAATAATTTGTATTATACTTATGTGGGAAACTGATGCAAAGCCAAAATACAAGTTGTCAGCCAATTTATTTTTAAACCAGAGCTAACTGCGAGAACTGACATCCAAGTTTACATTGCACCTTTAAAAGTAAACCTTACGGCTGTTGCAAACCAGTATAGATTTTAGTGCAGTGGACCAAAATCTGAAGTAAATAAGACTGTCACTTAAGGCACAAGTACTTCAGTTAGAATTATTACATATGGTTATTATGGAAACACAGAAATAGAACAGATCGACAATTGTACCAAACCATAAAATAAAGAACTCGTGCCAAGCCTGCTAAACAAAGATTAAATATTCAGACCAATTGCCACTATTGCATTATAGCCATTCAGCTCTGCCAACTACATTGTTTGGTATTTGCATTTTATAATCTCTGGTAAACTTGCATATTTAAACAATGTTCCAGAACAATGTCAAGTGGAATTCCCTTAATTCACCCAGAAATCTTTGGAATTTCCAAAATTATTTTTGAGCGAATTGGTCGTGCTTACCATTACATTTTGGGTCCAAATATCTTGCGCTCAAACTCAACCCTGGAAACTTGAGACTCAAATGAAGGATGGATGAAGAGAAAAATCAAGGTTTGGAATTATTTCATTGCACATCTCAAATACAATTATAATTACTACTATTGGCAGTTGAAGAACAAACATTTGTTGGTGTTAACTGTCAAAGGTAGTACAACAATGTGAAATGCAAATTAACAAAGTTTAAAGATTGAAGATTTCAGAAATGTAATACATCTAGCCACATGCCACTGTCTCGATCATTTTGTCTGAGACAGGTTTTACCAAGGACTTGACATTCAAAATACATTTGCAGAAGAACAATGAAAATTCAAGTTCAAGCATTGACTTGCATGTTAAACGTGTTCAATTATATGCTTTTCAAGCAGATTAACAAATCACACCATATTAAATATGTATCTGAACATGTACAAATACTTTGCTATGAACATTAACACAAACTACCTGCATAAAAAAAGTTCATGTTTAATTGCTGTATGGCAAATACCACAGGCTGAAGTGCAAATATTTCCATTTTACTTTTCCCTTTACCAAACCCCCAAAAGCCAATGTTAGCATTTAGTATGTAAAGCGCATTGCTTGTGCATATCCAAGTTTGTCCAAGTTGGGGCTACACGCAAATTGAATCATAGGAGGTGGGCCACACATGAGAATCAATACATCATCAGCAGGTGCAGGCAGGTGATCTTTAATCATATCAGAATTCACAAAACCTAGGCTATAATCCCATCCTAAAAACAAAAACAAAACATTAAGCGTGCCCATGTGAACAATGTCATGAAATATGCATCAATAGAAAGCTATCTTTCATCCTCAGATCAATGAGACACATTTGAACCGTTAGGTGGCAATATGTTCGGTGTCAGGATACTGCTTAAAGATATAAAGGTCAAGTGGTGTCGCTATCCCGTTCCCCAGCCCCATACGGCCCGATTTTACCTCCTACCTAAAATCCATAAACAGAACTGTCCCAGCAGACCCATTGTCTCTGCCTGCTCATGTCCCACCGAACCTATTTCCACCTACCTCGACTCCATCCTATCCCCCCTGGTCAAATCCCTCCCCACCTACATCCAAGACACCTCACACGCTCACCATCTCCTCGATAACTTCCGTTTTCCAGGCCCCCACTCCCTCATCTTTACCATGGATGTCCAGTCACTCTACACTTCCATCCCCCACAAGGATGGTCTCGAAGCCCTCCATTTCTTCCTCAACCGTAGAACCAGCCAATCCCCATCTACTAACACTCTCCTCCGCCTAGCAGAGCTGGTTCTTAGCCGTAACAACTTCTCCTTTGACTCCTCCCACTTCCTCCAAACCAGAGGCGTAGCTATGGGCACTCGCATGGGCCCTAGCTATGCCTGCCTCTTTGTCGGGTACGTCGAATAATCCCTGTTCCGGGCATACACTGGCCCCATCCCCGAACTCTACCTCTGCTATATTGACGACTGCATTGGTGCTACCTCTTGTACCCATGCAGAACTCACTGACTTCATACACTTCGCTTCCAATTTCCATCCTGCCCTTAAATATACCTGGACTATCTCCGACATCTCCCTCCCGTTTCTGGACCTCACCATCTCCATCACAGGAGACAGACTAGTGACTGACATCTACTATAAACCCACTGACTCGCACAGCTATCTGGATTACACTTCTTCCCACCCTGTCTCCTGCAAAAAGTCTGTCCCCCTACTCCCAATTCCTCCGTCTACGCTGCATCTGCGCCCGGGATGAGGTGTTTCACACTAGGGCATCAGAGATGTCCTCATTCTTCAGGAAACGGGGCTTCCCCTCTTCCATTATAGACGAAGCTCTCATTAGGATCTCTTCTACATCCCGCAGCTCCGCTCTTGCTCCCCCTCCCTCCATTCGTAACAAGGACAGAACCCCCCTCATTCTCACCTTCCACCCCACCAGCCAGCGTATCCAACAAATCATCCGCCAACATTTCCGTCACCTACAACGGGACCCCACCACTGGCCACATCTTCCCATCCCCTCCCCTTTTTGTGTTCCGCAGAGACCGTTCCCTCCGTAACTCCCTGGTCCACTCGTCCCTTCCTACCCAAACCACCCCATCCCCGGGCACTTTCCCCTGCAACCGCAGGAGATGCAACACCTGTCCCTCTACCTCCCCCCTCAACTCCATCCAAGGACCCAAACAGTCTTTCCAGGTGAGACAGAGGTTCAACTGCACCTCCTCCAACCTCATCTATTGCATCCGCTGCTCTAGATGTCAACTTCTTTACATCGGCGAAACCAAACGCAGGCTCGGCGATCGCTTCGCTCAACACCTTCGCTCAGTCCGCCTTAACCAACCTGATCTCCCGGTGGCTGAGCACTTCAACACCCCCTCCCACTTCCAGTCTGACCTTTCTGTCATGGGCCTCCTCCAGTGCCATTGTGAGGCCCACCGGAAATTGGAGGAACAGCACCTCATATTTCGCCTGGGCAGCTTGCAGCCCAGCGGTATGAACATTGACTTCTCCAACTTTAGATAGTTCCTCTGTTCCTCTCTTCCCCTCCCCCTTCCCAGATCTCCCACTGTCTTCCTGTCTCCACCTATATCCTTCGTTTGTCCTGCCCCCCTGACATCAGTCTGAAGAAGGGTCTCGACCCGAAACGTCACCCATTCCTTCTCTCCTGAGATGCTGCCTGACCTGCTGAGTTACTCCAGCAGTTTGTGAATAAATACCTTCGCTATCTAATACATCAGCTTAGTTATTAAATTAAGCTTTTGAACTCATTTAAATTTCTACACCGTAGAATTTATTATTTGCTTTGTATGTCTACTTCTAGTTGGATTGTTTACATGAGAAAAAATTAACATTTTAATTACTCCCATTTAAAACAAGGAGTAGCTCTGAGTAAATGCATGCCTCAATGCAAGTAATTCTAAGAAAAAATGGGGCTTGTGGAAATTTCAGCATTGAAGTCTTTAAGTCCCAATATGTAACAATCTAATTCTTTGAATTTCATGTTTTAACTAATCAATCGTTCATCCAATTTTTTAACTATTATCATAGCTTTATAAGTGGAGTTCAACTTAAATTGACCATTTAGGAAACTTATTGTAATTACAAGCTAGACTATGGTAAATTTACAAAATTAAACCACTAGTCAAAATTCTAACTCAACATACCAATTTTTAATAGTTGAATTTTTCTTTTTACATTTCAAGTTAAAATCTTTTTTTCATTTGCAATTAACTTTGGCAGGAAAACAAATCTGAACATTGAAACATGGATTATATCTAGTTATTTTTTTGTTACACACCCAGATAAAATTAATCTTCAATACAGAAAGTAAATGAAATCTACTATAGGTTAATATGGAAGCCCATAAAATATTACATTTTCTGCATACATTGCAAAGTTTTTGTTTGCTGATTCCAGTATGTAGCAAAATTCTTATATGGTGAAATTAATAATTGTAAGCCAGCAAAGACCACTATAAACCAATATTAGAGGAGTTAATGATAAATATGTTCATACCAAAATGTATTAAAACTTACCTCCAGCAGCTTTATCCACAGTATACCACAGCTTAAAGCGATCAGGATACAGAGCTTGAAGTTCCTCCAAATCATCACGTAGTAGAATGTCTTTTTCAGACTGATGAGAGAAAACAAATTTAAGCACCAATTTGTAGCTGCAGGGAAGGACTAGGAACTAGACACGTTATCCCCCACAAGCAGCTAATTGAACAAAGTAGACTGAAGTCCAGCCTAGAAAACCCTCATTTGTGAAACCATCATTTGAATTGCAAAACCTCAAATAACATTTCAACTGCTGTCAACTTTAGAGTCATCATCGGATGAGACTCCAAAAGACGAAGAATTAATAAGTTTACTTAAGGACAGTCTGCTCATCGTATCCATAACTGTGAGAAAAAGCAGGATGCTCCTACCTTCTAGTTATTGGACCATACACAGATGCTTACTGGAGAGGGTCCAGGAAGTTTACGAGTATGATCCCAGATATGAGCGTTTGACAGCACTGGGACTCTTAACTCGCTGGAGTTTAGAAGGATGAGGAGGACCTCACTGAAACTTACCGAAGAGTGAAAGGCCTGGATAGAGTGGATGTGAAGAGGATATTTCCACTAGTGGGAGAGTCTAGGACCAGAGGCCATAACCTCAGAATTAAATGACGTTCCTTTAGGAAGATGAGGAGGAATTTCTTTAGCTAGGAAGTGCATCTATGGAATTCTTTGCCGCAGAAGGCTGTGGAGGCCGTCAATGTATATTTTTACAGCAGATAGATATATTCTTGATTAGTACGGTTGTCAGGGGTTATGCGGATAAGGCAGGAGAATCTGGTTAAATGGGATAGATCCGCCATGATTGAATGGCAGAGTAGATTTGATGGGCCGAATGACCTAATTTTGCCCCTATTACTTATGAACTTGAGCATAACAAATGCTCATTTTTTTTGTATAATGAAGAATTTTGCCTCCATCACCCTTTCACGCAGCAAACTCAACAACTCCACTTGCATTAAAAAACACTAAACTATTCTCTAATCTTATTCCTTTCAATTTCTCCTTGTGCTATCGTGCATTGGGCAAATAGAAAGCATCCATCAAACTCAAATTTTAAGTACCATAATTAAAAATCTCATTCACCACTTTCCAAACTACCCCAACCCTGCTAATCCTTCCTCAAAAATTCTCCAGCCCTAACAACATCCATGCACATCACTTCAGAATCATCCACTGTCAGAGATTACTTGAAATGGTGGCCAGAACTTAAAGCAGTTATCTGGCTGTGGCTCAACAAGCATTTTATACAGTCAGGCCATGACCAACATGCTCTTCCATTCTATACCATGTTCTATTTAGTTTCTTGTGAGCCCACAGTGCCAGTCCATTCATGCCTTTTAGGATCAGCAAATAATTTAAATCCCCCTACCTTAAGTTTAAATCACCATTTTACAAAACATGAGACCAAGTACTAAGCAGTGAGTGATACACTTCCCCAACTCACTCCACACCTATATTTCCATCTTTTACTTGATTATCTACATTAGCTGCTGATGCATAAGTTATACAAATTTAAAATTATCACTGCTTTCAAACCCTACCTGTTTTTTTTATCTTTCCTTATCACCAACCCGTCAACTCTTCATTCTCCAATTCTGGCCTCCAATACATTGCCTTCCTTTGCTGGTAGTTGTCTCCTTTCTCGAAGTTCCTAATTCTCAATCTTCTAACACAGGAAAATGGGACTAGCTTAGATGGGGCATCTTGGTTGGCATGGATCAGTTGGGCCTAATGGCCTGTTTCCATGCTTTGTGACTGCTGCTACTATTTGGGGAACTTTACTGTGCACAAAGTGGCTGCCACATTTGCACTTCTACAGCTCAAATATATCTGCTGTGCAAAATTCTCTGCTTTATCTGATTAGTGCTTTAACACTTAAATATCAAGACTACTACCAATAACATACACAGGGAACCTTATTTCATATTATAAAGCAAGCTTGATAGAAGAATGTGTGTGTGCATGCGTGCGTATATACGACTGGAAAAGAAATGGGGGTAGGACAAAGCTGCAAGTGATAATTGTTTAAGAAGGGCGGTGTTAGAGTAACGCAGCAGGTCAGGCAGCAACTCTGGAGAACATGGATAGGTGATGTTTTGGGATGGGACCCTTCTCTAGACTGCATTTGAGTGTATGGGAAGAGAGGGGAGAAAGAAAACTGGAACAGAGGATAGGCTGGACAAAGCATGGCAGTTGATAAGTAGACAGGCAAGAGGGGGGTTTTGATATGCAGATGGTTGGAACAAAGGCGGGAGATTCAAACAGGTGCGAGATTGGCTACTTGGGGACTTTACAGTGCACAAAGTGGCTGGTCCATTTACACTTCAAATGTATCAGATTCGCTACTTCATCTGATCAGTGCTTTAACACTTAAATCGCATGAATACATAGGAAATAGTTCAGATTACACACTTGATTTGCAAAGAGTAAGTAGCAGATAGTTGAGTCGTCACGTTCCTTTGTGATAGCACGGATCAACTGCAACATTGGAGTAATACCTGCAGAATAAATACAAGTTAGTAAATTCGACAAAATAAAATCCTGTTGCCAAATTTATACAGTTGACAGTTTTTACCCATTTTAGCACATCTGCTTCAATATTCTGTATTGTTTGAACTCATTTCCAGGTAATGTATTTTAATTCCATTACTTAATATTTAAAATCAAGTTTTAATTTGTTTCTTCCTTCTCATGTAATTAAATTCTGCCTGGTAACATTGTATACTTGCTTTGTCATATAGGTAAAAATTTTATGTAGGAAAAAACTGTAGATGCTGGTAAAATCGAAGGTGGACACAAAATGCTGGAGTAACTCAGCGGGTCAGGCAGCATCTCGGGAGAGAAGGAATGGGTGACGTTTCGGGTCGACTGATATCAGGGATGGGGGCGGAACAAAGATAGAATGTAGTCGGAGACAGGAAGACTAGTGGGAGAACTGGGAAGGGGATAGAGAGGGAAAGTAGGGACTATCTGAAGTTAGAGAAGTCAATGTTCATACCACCAAGGTAAACTACCCAAGCGAAATATGAGGCGCTGTTCCTCCAATTCGCGCTGGGCCTCACTCTGACAATGGAGGAGGCCCAGGACAGACAGATCAAATTGGGAATGGGAGGGGGAGTTGAAGTGTTGAGCCACGGGAGATCAGGTAGGTTAAGACGGATTGAGCAGAGGTGTTCAGCGAAATGATCACCGAGCCTGCGCTTGGTCTTGCCGATGTAGAGAAGTTGACACCTGGAACAATGGATGCAATAGATAAGTTTGGAGGAGGTGCAGGTGAACCTCTGCCTCACCTGTTTGGGTCCTTGGATGGAATCGAGGGGGGAGAAAAAGGGACAGGTATTGCATCTCCTGCGGTTGAAGGGGAATGTACCTGGGGAGGGGGTGGTTTGGGTGGGAAGGGACGAATGGACCAGGGAGTTTCAGAGGGAACGGTCTCTGCGGAAATCAGAAAGAGGTGGAGATGGGAAAATGTGGCCAGTAGTGGGACCCCGTAGGAGGTGGCGAAAATGTTGGAAATTTTACGTTGAGTTGTTGTAGATGCTGAAGCGATGTTACTCGTTTTCAACATCTCCAATAGGGAAGGGAAACAATCAGACAAGGCTTTCAACTTCCATTCTAGTGACAAGCACGTGTAAATAGTACATGTACCCTCCATCCCCATCTCACATTAATACCATCACCACAATGCATTCTAACAAAGGAATCTTGGGAAAACAAGCATGGAAATGGGAAGGGGAAAATGGTTAGCAAATGAGAGTTTCAGGAGGCTTTGGAGGATTGAGTGCTCTGAAGAGTTCGACGAAACAGTTGCCGAGTCTACACTTGGTCTCGCCGATGTACAGAAGGCCACATCAGGAACACCGGGATGCAGTGGAGATTAGAAGTGCACACCGCTGGCTCACCTGGAAGGGTTGCTGTGGTCCCTGGATGAAGGCAAGGGAGGTGGTATAGGGAGAGTTTTGGGAGGTGGTATAGGGAGAGTTTTGGGAGGTGGTATAGGGAGTTTCACCTCCTGTGGTCGCAGGGGGAGTGCTCTCTACGGAAAGCAGAAAGGGGTGGAGATGGGAAGATAATAAGTAGGAAGGAACTACGGATGCTGGATTAAACCGAAGATAGACACAAATTCCTTCTCTCCAGAGATGCTGCCTGTCCCGCTGAGTTACTCCAGCTTTTTGTGTCTATCTATGGGAGATAATAATTGATAGTTGTAGTGGGTGGGGGGGGGGGGGGGGGGGGGGGGAAAGCTGGAAGAGGTGGAGGTGGGTCAATTTCTATAAAGAATTTTATATTTGTACAAGACACTACTATCATTGTGATATTCACTCCACAGATCTACATCAAATTTGCATGTCAACTCGCAAAGCTCCAGCTGCAAAGTCATTTACACCTACCAGATCCACCTGCAATCATGCCAAGTTTTGTTGCAAATTTAGCTTCTGGTGGCGATTTCTTGTCAGGCTGGATACCAAAATTACCTTAAAAAAAAAGAACATTTTTTTTCAACTGCCTCTTTACCACCCTGTGCTTGATGTCACAATGCAAATTAAATGTGTAGTCTCAATTATACCATAGAAAGTTCTCTGCATGTGAAATGTTAACCCAAGTTTTGCCTTGACTGACAAAGATGGCTTTGCTTAAAGGTTTGAGGTTTGCTTGCTCAATTATAATTACACTATCAAGTTAATAAAATTCATGTTTCACTCTGCAAAATACCTAACCTCAACTGGTAATACAGAAGCTAAAAGTATGGTACAATAATGGGTAGCTTCAGAGCATTTTATGCTAAGACCAATGACTCCTGATCCCTGACTGTTCCTTAAAAATACATAGTTATCAGGCCACAATGTTCAAGAAACCCATCCTAAATTGAATCACATGTAATATGAAGGAGTGGTAGAGTGCATCTCTGTTAAAATTATTAGTTGGTCAATGGTTTGAAAAGGCAGGATAATTAGAAAACATGGATTTTTGATCTTAATAAAATGGCTCAGATTTGCCTTACAGGAATGTAATGCCTTTCTGATGAAGGCTTTTAGTGCCCTCTGGACTTGGGTGATGGATAACCACCAGACGATATGAACTTAAATAGGCACAATCTACACAACATTCCTGACATTGCAGAGACATGTTTAAACTGCAAATCTCCAAATTACAAAATTGTCAAAAGAAAGTGACTGCAGCTTAAAACTGAATTACTGAAAGGAATTTACTATACTGCAGGACATGGACTGGTAACGTTCGGGCAAGACTCTTCTTCAGACCAATTATTAAAATGAGTTGAGAAACAACTCATTTTCATTCCTAGGGAAACCGATGGATTGCCGGGTATTTTGATTTGAATTTCCCCCCAAAATTAAAAATTCTAAGATTCAAGCCATTCAGGACAAATTTAGAAACAGGAGGCAAAAGGGAGGGAACATTTTCCCACAAAAAGCAAGATCAATTAATAAATCAGATTGAAATATTTTTGCCGATCGAGCACATCAAAACAAAGCGTAAACAAATAAATGGAGCTAAGATATACAGCAGGCTTGATCTCACTGTACAGTAGGATGAGTGCCAAAATCCGCTTGCAGTTTCAATGACGAGCAGCACTGAAAATATCCTGCTTTTAAAAAATAAATTTCAAAACATACTTTATTGGAGAAATAAATATATATAAAACATGGTCCTTCCAAAACTCCATCCGACATTCTCAGAGGCTATATACACAATCAATGCACCAATTACACAAAATCACCCCCCACCCATGCCACTCATGAAGACATCCTGAGATGAACCAAATGAAACCAGAGCCACCCTACATACTGACTACCAAAGGCAAGCAGACTGCACTAAGCATAGACTTTCCACACACAGTTGAGGGAGAGGCGTCACCCTGCACTAACCTGCAACAAATTTCAGTTTGCAGACAATGACTTCCCAGAGAACATCCCAATTCTTAACTACTGGACAGCCAATAAATTAACACAAGGATCAAGGTGTAAACAATATTTCTATTTTGCTCCTAATAATTCAATCAACATTGCCAGGTTCTGGAAGGAATATTCAACCTCAATCTTAAATTCCCCCCTCAAAGATATCGCTGATTGAAAGACACAAAGGCGGCTAAACCTAGGCAATAACTGACTGGCACCTTGAAGCCCTACTTTGATTAAATAAAGTCACGCAAGACAAAGAAACCCATTAACAACCAGGTGATCACGGGAAAGGTTCCCCAGAATAAAGCTTTCCTTAGAGAAACAACAAACTACTTCACATTGACCCATTTATTATAGTCAAGATGGGCAGCTTTTGACAATTCTACATTTTCAATGTAATTAATAATGAAGCATTCCACCATCAACATCTTCTAGGTTTGGCAAGTTCACCAATGTTGAGCAGCTGAACTGGAACAATTATATCAAGATTGTGGGGATAGTCTGCAAAGAGTCAGACATCTGTTGACTCATATTTTCCACAAAGAATGAAATGAAAGAAGGGGGGGGGGGGGTATGTGGAGATTAGGGTTTCAATTATGAACACTAATAATCCTAATTTAAAATCTGACGATTATAAAATTACTCTAGCATCTTTGAATAGATTGCAAATATCACCTTTTCCATCATAAAGGAGTAATCCACCCGGCCCTCTGAAGTGAATAGTATCACCAATCTTCAAATCTTCCAGGTACTGAGACATTTTTCCACCTTCAGGGAATTTAGGATGCACTCCTTTAAAATATATCTGCAGAAAAAGATCAACCTTTGAGCTTAGACGCAAAATCCAAATCTATCCAAGTCTATTATGAAGATTAAAAACTAAAATCAGCATAAGTAGCAAGGCCAAAGAGCTAGTTTCTCCATTGTCAATATATATTTCAGGTTTACAATCATGGATACAGAAAAATAAATGTGAAACTGTACTTTAATGTGGAAATATAATTTAATCATGATTAAAAAAAAAAAAAAGTTCTGGAGATCAGGGGTGAAATATTTATGTATTGAGATTGTATGGCTGCAATTTTGGTTATATCACAGTTCATAAGTCAAAGAGTTTTACAGTGCCCTTCCATACAGACATGTCCATACCGGCCAACATGTCTCATCAACACTTGTCCCACCTACCTGCGTTTGGCCCATATCCCTCTAAACCTGTCCTATCCATGTACCTGTTTAAACGTTTCTTAAGTGTGCAGTGAAACATTCCAAAATTGTTGCCTTTTTTCCTTTCGCATTTTGATTTAGTTACTCTTAAACAATGCAAGATTAACTAACTTTTTACGATATAAATTTGATTGACAGCTAATCTAGAGATTCCATTGGGCAAAAAAGATGGCCATAGTCCAGATGTTGATTTTCTGTGCAGTCAAGGATGCTCACGAAATGTAGAAGATTGCCTGTAAAAACCACTATGGAACATGTGGTCTCTCCCAAACCAAGCAGTGATTTACTCCAGGGAGATTATCGATCAAACAAAGAACAGTGTTGGTGTTTCATGTTTCATTGGCTTTGCTCATATATACAAATAATGTGACAGCTTATTGATTTATCTTGTGCTACCTCTGAGGAAGAGAAACTTGGAGCGTTTGCAAGTGCCACATCCAGGTTAGGCTGCATGCAATTTACTTCAGTATCAATCACCCTGTGCCTCAGGTACAAGTAAACTCAAATTTATCGGTAGGTACAGGTTGCCTAGAGAACAATCCAGTTGTAGAAAAATAAAGTTTGTAGCACTCACATCAAGGAAAATTAAATTTGGTATTTTGCAAAGGTTAGCCAAATGTGAATAAAATGTACAAGGATCTTTATTTTTAATTAATGATTGAAAAGATTATTTAGTTAAGCAAAGGGTTACTTTCTAATTCTACTTGGCTATGGTTACAGAAAGTAAAAAAATAAATTGGGTTACATATTAATCGACGAGTAAGGAAAGTGAATGAGGAAATAAGTATTACCTTCACAACAAGATCCACATAGCCCTTATCATCATCACTGGTAACTGGAGTATATGGTCGCACAACTATGTTTCCATCAATTCTGGCAGAAAGGTACACATGTTTTCCTGCAATTAAATATTCAAGACAAACAAATGTTTAAAACGAGGACCATAATTGAAGTGAAATCATTTGTGTATCCCTGGAAGCAATGTTTTAAAATATGTCTGATGTTAGCTTTTTTTAAATCTGGAAGGCCAAAAGAAAATTATTTTCCCCTTCTGGTTAGATATTGGTCTAAAAACTGTACAAAACTGACAAACAAGCAATTTGTTGCAGAAACAAGGAGGTTGTATAGTAGGAGCAGGTGTTAGCAGCAGCACTTCGATGGGCAACTCAAAGAAATGTCGGATATAATATTCTAACCCCAATGCAGGGTTTCATTTATTTTTACTAGTTACCTAAATGACATTGTAGGCAAAGGGTTTTTATTCTCAGAAACCCATAGCGAGATTTTTGTATATCTAGGTTTAACTGACAACTTTTACCAAAATGTCTCAAATCTGAGCCTGGGAAATGCTTAGGATATTAAAATGTCTTTTCTTGCAATGTAATTCTTATGCACTGCTTGAAAAGCAATAAAGGCAAAGCAAACAAAACAAAACCAATGCAGATGTTGGTAATGATGCACTGTTGAGACACACTATGTAATAATGCATTAATAGCAGCAACTAAATTGCTATCTTCCCATGACCTAATAAATCCCAACATCAGCTAGGTCATCAGAAGGATATTTTTCACCACGAGGAAATTTCAAGAGGAAGCCAATCAGGCTGCTCTCACAAACTCTTAATGAATAATGCTATTCAAAGTGATTTAACTTACCCACAGGCAAACCAAGAATGTGACCGGCTGATGGAAGAGCAAAACGAAATCTCCTGGTGTCATGACTCACAACCTGTTTTGAAAGCAAAACCCTGTCAGTATTTTACCAATGTATTAAGTATTGAAAGGCTGAGTACTCAAAGGTTATATTTACCTCCTTATCTATCAGTCGCAGAGGGTACTTCTCATTAGGATCTTGCAATGTAATCTTTGGTTTCTTTTTTTTGGACAATACATAATGTCCTACAACAACTCCAACCGTTGTTAAAAAAACAGCGCCAAATGCAAGGAGCACACTCGAGGTCTGCAAGACATGAACAGTACTTCAGAACAACAAGAAATTAGCACATCTATATACTAAAACTCTCATTTGTTTGTTCCTGAACAACAGCCAAAACGGTACACGATAGCGCAATAATTTTAGGCCCAATTTACTCACTCATCCCTTTGGTGCTAATGGAAGAAGTTTGATTGAAATTGGTGTTATATTTTCACATTAAAGACTTAAACTGAGTAGCTTTTCACATTAAAGACATCAACAAACCAAGACATAAAAGTGATTTCACAGATTAAATCGCCAGAACAGATTGAGGGTTGTCTATGTAAAGAAAAATAGATTCTTAATGGTCAGAGGTCACCAAGTAAAATATTATTATGGGTAATTTAAAATTGATCAGCATCTCAAAGCTTAACGCTTTTAGAATATTTTACACCGGGACTAGTTCATTAATAGTGAAATGTGCAGAAGCCGGGGGCAGGAGAATCCCGGCAAGCTGAGCCATATCTAACCATATCTGAGGAACCTGCCAGGAAGGTCCAGTGCACCCTCTGCAGACCGGGAACTCGTCCAGAAGATCCAGTGTGCCAAATGGCAGGATACAGAAAGACCCTGTAGAGGGAAAGGCGCGGAGCCCGGACCCTGTTCGTCCCCTGAAAATCAGAGTATCGAAGAGGAGGGAGCCAGCAACAACAGTCACAAGTAGCAAGGCTGGCAGGAAAGTGAACCTGGGTCTTACCTCCCACACCCTCAAGGTCGGCTGCGGGAAGCACTTCAGGGTCACTAAGGTGGCCGGGCGAGAGGTGGAGCGACAGCATGCTGAGTGATCTATGGGCTCGCCTGGATCAGGCGCCACTCCATAAGACTTAAGAGTGTGGACTGGACTTTGGAAATGGTGCCAAATTAGGCAATTCAAAAAAAATGTCAGTGTGTTGTGCACATGTCAATAAAGCACTACTGAACTAGTCAACCAAGTTGCCATAGATAAGATGAAAAAGTTAAGATTTTTCTGAAAAACGTCAAAAAATACAGCAAATCCAAAACAAAAACAGAAAATGTGGAAAATATTCAGGTCAGGCTACATTTGGAAGAAGAAAAAGTTAACTTTTTAGATTGTTGCCCATTTGTCAGATCACTTGAAACTTTAATTGTTTCAAAACTATTTGAAAACAACCTCTCGCTCTCAATGTTAGCAAACAAAAGAGCTTGTCATCGACTCAAGTAGCAGAGTGAAATATATGCTCTCGAATGTAAAAAGTGCGAAAGTGAAGATAATTGAGAGCTTCAGGTTCCTGGGTATAAATATCAACCAGAATTTGTCCAAGTCCAACCACATTAATATTATGGCCATGAAAACTTGCCAACCTTGAATTCATCAGACTACGGAAATTCAGCATGCGCCCAATGACTCTTACCAATTTCTACAAGATACACCATATCCAATTTCTACAAATACCATTTCTACAATTTCTATAATATATTCTATCCGGAGCATCACCGCTTTGCATGGCTACTCAGAAATAGCAGTGTTGTGGACGTAGTCCAAAGCATCAGGCAAACCAATTTTAATTAATCTTTTCATTCAGTATAAATGTTTCTCTTCTCAGAACCCATTGTGCAAACATTAATTTTCTATAATAGGATTTGTTATTTATAACTATTTAGAATGTCTGCAAAATTAAAACAAGTAATAGAATGGAAAAGTGTACGAGAACATTCGGCTCTATTTTCCACTATCCTTGGCTGCAGCTTACACAATTTCCATGCCCAAGTATGTTCGGCTGATGCCAAGAGACAGCATTAGCTGCTAGTTATTCCACTGACATTTAAAGACTCTGAACACTAATAACCATAGCGTGCTGTTGACAATTGTCATTGCTTAAACATCTTCTAACGGGAAAATGTGGAGTCCTGCATGCAGCTGTTGAGCTCAGGTTCATTTCAACAGGCCAATTTAATGTAAACTTTCTGACTGGCTGATTGAACATATTGCTGATGTTTTATATGATGCCAATGAACCAAAATGCAAGGCAGCACCAAACTGAACTGATGATATCCAGCTAGTGTTCTTGCATGACCTTATCTCCACAATGTCAACTATCAGGTTACAGCTCACTTGTAGTTGATCAGTTTGTTTCCTAATATCTTTCCATCATTAGGATAAAAGACTTGGATTGGCAATTATTATTTTTCTGTGCTGTGGCCAATTGAAAAGCTGCTACTTTCAATAAATCTTTTGATTATAATGTGTCATAGTCTTAACCCTGAAGGTCATCTTGTAGCTGGTTCTTCATTTACTTTAGCAATGTAAATTACAATACTGTTTCCATGTTGTTGCAAGATTTATAAGAAGGATCCATCCCATATAACTTCTAACAATTCTAGAAAAACTCTTTGATGTCCCTAAGGACATCCAAAGAAATTTAGAGGCTGAATAACAGAATCACCATTGGTTAGGAGAGTGTGCAGGCTAATAAATCACAAGAGCTCATCTGCAAAAGCAAATAGCATGTTAGTTTTGTTTTTATTCATTTATGGAATGTGGATGCTGGTGAGCCACTAAAGCCATCTTTGCTATGAATGGGTTCCCCCAAGGCTTCAGATTACCAATATTTTAGATCCAGCAAAGAGGAAGGAATGATACATTTCCACATGTGCAGGGTGACTGCATGAACTCAGAGGTCAGGACAATTTTCATCTTCTATTAGGCCAAACCAAGAAAATCAAAATAGTAAACAAAAGATATAAAGCTTTCAATCTGTTTTCTACACAAAGGTAGGAAAATAAGTTACAGGGGAAAATGAAGGTGATTGCAGATCCTCAGCATGGACAAGATAGGCTAAATAGATCATGCCACAGGAAAATAAAGAAAGATGCAAACAAAAATTATTATCATAAGCAAAACAACCAGTCCTCCTCAAACACACTCTTGGAAATTCTGTACCTTTTTAATATGGGTTTAAAATTAGTACCAGGATAATTATTTCTATTAGTTTCCAGTCAGTTGCTAACTATAAACACAATGGAAGCAACCAACAGCTCTAGATTATTAATATCTGAAGCATCATTCCAAATGAAAGCATAATCACATTTTCAAATTTGTTTCCAAAATAATGCTCTGTAGTAGTTTAGCTGCATTCTAAAAAACTAGACATGTTACTAACTACTCTGGCCATGTATATTTATCCAAACATTAGCTCCCAAATAGGGTTACAGATAAATACCAACTATTTTCCAGTACAAATTATTTAACCGTCCTATTGTCTTATCTCAATTTGTCACGTGTAGATATCCACCCTGCCCCACCCCATGTACTCCTCGTGTTCTTATTAACTACAGTATTTGACATGCATTCTCGACGTCGCCCAACCTGACTCCCGACCCTCCTTCTTCCAATGTCCAGCTCCCCTCTTGCCCCCCCTCCCTTCAATTCCCCCCTCCCTTCAATTCCCCCCTCCCTTCAATTCCCCCCCTCCCTTCAATTCCCCCCCTCCCTTCAATTCCCCCCTCCCTTCAATTCCCCCCTCCCTTCAATTCCCCCCTCCCTTCAATTCCCCCCTCCCTTCAATTCCCCCCCTCCCTTCAATTCCCCCCTCCCTTCAATTCCCCCCTCCCTTCAATTCCCCCCCTCCCTTCAATTCCCCCCCTCCCTTCAATTCCCTCCCCCTCCTCCTCCATCTCCATCTCCATCCCCTCCTCCCCTTTCCACCTCCCCCCCTTCCCTTACGACTTGAATTGTCTCTTAGTCCAGTTCTATTACGTAAAGAAGCAACTGAGATTCAAGACGTAAGGGTCCCCCCACCCTAGCCGCTGCCCCCCCGCGGTCTGCCTCACCAGTGAGTACGCCATGACCGAGCTCCGCTCCGGCGATCACCAACCTTCCCTCTCCCACAACGCCCCGCGGGTGCCGCACATGCGCATTCCCGCCCGGAGCCGCCGCGACAGCGCCTCCCGGCGGCTAGGAGCCTCACCGCACGGAGAGAGACGGCGGCGGCTGCGGCAAGCAACTGCATTGGCATGGCGCCTGCAACCCGCCCTCAGGTTCCTGCTCTTTTTCTTCTCTGCTGGCATCTAGGGATCGAGGATAATTTGCTTCTACTACTGTTTCTGACTGTCAGCGGTTGTGGGGAGAAGGCTGGAGAATGGGGTTGAGAGAGAAATATAGATCAGTCATGATTGAATGGGGGGAGTAGACTTGGTGGGCCAAATGGCCTAATTCTGCTCCTATCACTGTCTTATGATGGATAAAACCACTGTGGGAGCTGCAGACTCTGCCACAGTGAGGCAGACGGTGCTTGATGGGGCAGGTGAAGGTGAGGCACCCATTCTGCCGTTTGCATTTGGCTTTTACATGGGTTCCATGCATGGACTGCAAGTTCTCAATGCCATTGCGAATGTCACTTCTACATCTTTAACTGTTACAGGTCAAGAATCACCTGGATCACTGGGGGTGCCACACTTAGAATCATACAGCATGGAAACAGGCCCTTCGGCCCAACTTGTCCATGCTGTGCCATCAAAGTTAGTCCCATTTGCTCACGTTTAGCCCATATCCCTCTTTAACCTTTCCTACCCATGTACCTGTCTAAGGGTCTTTAAAATGTTGTTATAGTACATGCCTCAACTACCTCCTCTGCCTCCATATATGCACCATCCTCTTGAGTGGAAAAAGTTGTCCTTCAGGTTCCTATTCACCTTTACAACCAGACACTTTTACAACCAAACATTTCCTTGAAATGTTTCCTCTGGCCACCGGGTAATCTCTTGCCACAATGCAGTGTCAAGTGTTTAGTTCTGGTCAAGCAAATGACATGGCCTGCCATCCAGGCCAACTGAGTGTAATTAGGGTCTCGGAGCTGGGGATGGTAACCCATGAGAGGATTCTGACATCCTTTTAGACTTTAAACTTTAATTTAGACATACGGTGCGGAAACAGGCCCTTTGTCCCACCGAGTATGCGCCGACCAGCAATCACCCCATACAATAGCAGTGTCCTACACACTAGGGACAATTTCCAATTTACAGAAACCATTTAACTTATAGTGTGGGAGGAAACTGGAACACCCAGAGAAAACCCACAGAGTCACAGGGAGAACGTACAAACTCCGTACAGACATGATTTCTGGGAATCCCTGATCTGTGACACTTCTTTAACTAATGGATATGAAAGACTTCGCAGAAGTAGTGATTGTGGTCCTTTTTTGAGGTGCTTGTTTCAGCTGATGAAGGGTCTTGACCCGAAACATCACCTATTTTCTCCATATTTGCTGCCTGACCCGCTGAGTTACTCCAGCATTTTGTGTCTATCTGCTGAGAACCCGCCATGATCTGTCTCTGTCCCCAGGGTCATCTGGCACAACTGACCCCTGCATGAACCTTTTTTGCACTTTACCTTGTTTCCTTTTTTTTCCCCCCCTTTGTTGTTTTCGTTTTCGCCGTGATTGATTGATTTATTTATTTTATAGCATCGATATGGAAGTGGCATTCTTAATCTCGTTGTACTTGTACGATGACAATAAAGATATTGTATTGTATTGTATTGCTTCAGTTGTCCATGTCACAAGATAGCAGGGATCATTGTTACTCGTTAGACCGTGAGCACAGTGCCAGAATTGAGGTTTCGATCATCAAACACTGTACATCAGTTAGCCTAAGACTGGGCTACACACTGAGACAATAATAAATTTAATGAAGTCTCATTCCAAAGAGGCGGACTCTCAAGGTATGGAGAGGGAGTTTCGAAAGAGGCTAGGAAAGCATCCATGCGGAACACTGGCGTTGAGAATTATCTTGGGGGATATTTGGTGGCCTAACCTCATTGATTGTTGCCTTTGGGTCAGAAAGTAACGGTCCAATGGCAGTAAGGGTGCTGACTTCTAGGACTATGAGTCTTCTTCATGGTCTTGCCTTCGGCCTTTAGTTTGAGAGGATGGTGCTGTACAATGAGGGCAAGTTGATGACACGGGAGACTGCAGATGCTGGAATCAGTAGCAACACTCAGGAACTCAGGTTGTGCAGCATCATAGATTCATAGAGTGATACAGTGTGGAAATAGGCCCTTCGGCCCACACCGGCCAACAATGTCCCAGCTACACTAGTCCCACTTGCCTGGTCCATATCCCTCCAAACCTGTCCTATCCATGTACCTGTCTAACTGTTTCTTAAACGATGGGATAGTACCACAGGCAGCTTGTTCCATACACCCACCACCCTTTGTGTGAAAAAGTTACCCCTCAGATTCCTGTTAAATCTTTTCCCCTTCACCTTGAACCTATGTCTTCTAGGCCTTAATTCCCTTACTTTGGGCAAAAGACTGCATTTACCCAATCTATTCCTCTCATGATTTTGTATACCTCTATAAGATCATCCTCATCCTCATACCTCATACCTCATACCTCAATCCTCATACCTCATACCTCATACCTCAATCCTCATACCTCATACCTCATCCTCCTGTGCTCCATGGAATAGAGACCCAGCCTACTCAACCTCTCCCTATAGCTTACACCCTCTAGTCCTGGCAACATCCTCGTAAACCTTTCCTGAAGCTTTTCAAGCTTGACAATATCTTTCCTATAACATGGTGCCCAGAACTGAACACAATATTCTAAATGCGGTCTCACCAACATCTTATATAACTGCAACATGACCTCCCAATGCGGGAAATAAATTGTTAACATTTTGGGTTGAGTTTGCATATGTCCTGAAGGCAGGTTAGAGTGGCAGAACGTTACTGCTAAGTCAAAGTTAACAATGATTTGTAGCTGGGCCTTTGAATATGCACACCTGCAAGTGCGCTTAGGTACTACAATTTGAGAATTAAAGTCTCCCTACTCCATTCTCAGGTTCTCACCACCTATCAGAAGACAAGTGTCATCCCAGTGCTAAAGAAAAGCAAGGTATTGTGCTTTAAGTACTAATATCTCAGACACCAACCATCATGAAGTGTTTCAAGTGGCTTCTCATGACGCATTTCAACTCCAGCCTTGCAGAGAGCCTTGACAGTCTGCAGTTTGCATGGAAACAGGTCCACGGCAGACGTTGAGGGAGGATTGGTTGTCGTGACAGCATGAAACTAAGCTCTCGATCTCCTGCCTGTACACCATCTCATCATTGTTGGAGATCTGGCCCATTACAGTGGAGTAATGCACCCTACCCTGACCCTACACCCATCACAGGAACATCTGGATAACAAGGACACATATGTCAGGCTCTTATCGACTATAGCTCCGCCTTTAACACCATAATCCCAAACCCCTGGAGCGAGGAAACAGCAGTCCCCTCTGCCACTGGATCCTTGACTTCATGATCCATAAGCAACAATGAGTGCGGATAGGCCACTAAACAACCTCCACAACACTCCACAATACCAGTGCCCAGCAAGGATGTGTTCTCAGCCTCTTATGATACTCCATTTATACTTACGCTGCACGATCAAATTCTTCTCTAACTCCAATTGCAAGTTGCAGATTACATCACTAGCGGGCCCCATCTCGAACAATGACGTGACGGAGTACTGGAAGGAGATTGAGACCTCAGTGGCATAGTTTCCAGCCAATGACCTTTCCTTCAAAGTCAGCAAGGCAAAGGAGGTAGTTATTGACTTCAGGAAGTGAGGTGGAGTATTTATCACAATCTGGGCGGCACGGTGGTGCAGCGGTAGAGTTGCTGCCTCACAGCGCCAGAGACCTGGGTTTGATCCTGACTATGGGAGCTGTCTGTGTGGTGTTTGTACGTTCCCTGTGATCACATTGGTTTCCTCCCAGTGCACTGATTTCCTCCCATATTCCAAAAACAAAAAATGTCTTTAGTCAGAGTGGTGAATCTGTGGAATTCTTTGCCAGAGAAGGCTGGGAAGGCCAAGTCAATGGATATTTTTCAGGCAGAGATAGATAGATTCTTGATTAGTATGGGTGTCAGGAGTTATGGGGAGAAGGCAGGAGAATGAGGTTAGGAGGGAGAGATAGATAGATCAGCCATGATTGAATAGCAGAGTAGACTTGATGGGCCTGAATGGCCTAATTCTGTTCCTATCACATGATCTTGTGACCTTATATAGGTTTGTAGGTTGATTGGCTTCTGTAAATTGCACCTAGTGTGTAGAATGCAAAACTGGGATAACTTAGAACTAGTGTACGGGTGATCGATGGTTGGTGTGGACTTGGTGGGCGGAAGGGCCTGTTTCTATGCTGTATCTCTAAATTAAAGTAAACTAATCAGCATTAATGGTATTGAAGTAGAAATGGTTGAGAGCTTCATGTTCCTAGGCATAAATATCATCAACAATTTAGACTGGACTAACGTGACATATCTTGTCTCCTACAGAAGCAACCTTTCACAATGGTTGCTTCGTTGTTTTTAAAGGATCCAAGCCTTGGCAGGTTACCAGTCCATTGAATCTAAGTTCACACTGACCATCAACCACCCATTTACTCCAATCCTATATGATTTCCATATTTTATTCTCCCCACATTCTCATCAGCTACCCTAGATTCTACCATTCATCTACTGATTGAGAATGATCAGCCATGATCACATTGAATGGTGGTGCTGGCTCGAAGATTAACTACCTGCACATACCTTCTCCACAGAATCCAGCAATCAGGTGCAAACTTACCAACCAACCTATCTATGTTTACTTTCAAGTCATCCATATATAAATGAGAAAGGTCACAACAGATCCCTGCGGAACTCCACTGGTCACAGACCTCCAGCGTGAATATTGTCTTTCCACCACAACCCTCTGTCGTCTATCAGTAAGCCAGTTCTGAATCCCTACGACCAAATTACTGTAAATCCCTGTGCAACATAATCTATTGGATCAGCCTACCATGGGCACATTTTTAAATGCTTTACTAAAATCCATGCAGACAAGATCCACCGTTCTACCCTCATAGATCTCCTTTGTCACTCCTCAAAGCACTCAATCAAATTAGTAAGACATGACCTGCCATGTACAAAGCCATGCAGCAGTCCCTAATTACTCAATTCTCTTCCAAATGTGAGTACATCCTATCCCGAAGAATCCTTTCCAGTAGCTTCCCTCCCACTGATGTAAGGCTCACTGGCCTATAATTCCCTGGATTCTCGCTACCCTTCTTGAAAAATGGAACAATGTTATTCTCCGGTCCTCTGGGACGCTGCCTGTGGCTCGAGAAGGCACAAAGATCTTTATCAAGGCTCCCACAATCTCCTCTCTTACCTCCTATCATGCCCCAGGGGATTTATCCACCTTAATGCTGTTCAAGAATCCCGACAGCTCCTTAATCTCCCTCAACCCTTGCAGATTAGTATTCTCCACACTGATCTCATTGTTTTCCATGTCCTTCTCCTTGGTGAAAACAGATGTAAAGTACTTGTTTAGCACCTTGCCTACACCCCTTGACTCCAAGCACAAATTCAGACAGCAGCGAGATCCCTTGATAATTTCTTCTCTTACAGAATTATTTGTTTTCCTTTCACTTCGTGTACGTATCCAGCTTACTTGAAAGTGGTTCAACCACGCATGCAGTAGCAAATTCTAAATTCTAACCATTCTTAGAATAAAGTATTTAATGCTTGCCCCCCACGAACATTCTTCATAAGCAACTCTTTCTGAAGTATCATCCTATCACAATTACATTTTCCACTCTTCGTCACAGTAGGGCTGCTGAAAAATAAAGCAAATGAATAGCATTGTCTGTTCCCATTGATACAATGAAATGTCTCTCTTTATCCACCTCAATATTGTTATATTATGTAATATTTGACTACACACTATTCCTCTGGAGTTCTTGCTCTGTTCTATAGTTCTGTGAAAAGATATTGACATCCGACGTTTCCTCTCCACCACATCCCTCAACATGTGCTTTTTGATCATCTACTGAAAATAAAAAACAAGTTTTTAAGCCCTTGTTGTGCCTTTCACCCTTATCGCCAATTCCTTTTCTTTTAGATTAAGTTTAGTCCAAACCAAAGCTTGAGGTTAACCTAGGTGGAGCACAATCATATCAGTACCACTCCCTTCAAAGCTGCAGCTGTTGTTCAACCACAAATATTAACAGTTTGCTGTCGAACTGAACCAAAGTGTGGAAATTATTAGATGTATCATGCTTCAGAAAACTCAAGGGTAGACACAAAATGCTGGAGTAACTCAGCGGGTCAGGCAGCATCTCAGGAGAGAAGGAATGGGTGACGTTTCGGGTCGAGACCCTTCTTCAGACTGATTGGTGAGTCTGAAGAAGGGTCTCGACCCGAAACGTCACCCATTCCTTCTCTCCTGAGATGCTGCCTGACCTGCTGAGTTACTCCAGCATTTTGTGTCTACCTTCGATTTGAACCAGCATCTGCAGTTATTTTCCTTCAGACATCTCAATACACTTTTAGAACAGGCTCGGAAAGATGCAGCCACTTGCTTTGCAAATAAAAAGTGAGAAAAGTGATAAGACAAAACTAGTTTAAAATCTAAGAATAATGTGTATTATAATACAGCTGCATTGCATCCAATGAACATTAGATGTCACTGTTTCCTCACCTCTGATCCCTGCTGTTCAGTTGACCCATGGTTCCACCTACCTCGACTCCATCCTATCCCCCCTGGTCAAATCCCTCCCTACCTATGTCCAAGACACCTCACATGCTCTCCGTCTCCTCAATAACTTCCGGTTTCCAGGCCCCCACTCCCTCATCTTTACCATGGATGTCCAGTCACTCTACACCTCCATCCCCCACAATGATTGTCTTGAAGCCCTCCGTTTCTTCCTCGACCGTCGAACCAGTCAATCTCCATCCACTAACACTCCTCCGCCTAGCAGAGCTGGTTCTTGCCCTCAACAACTTCTCCTTTGACTCCTCCCACTTCCTCCAAACCAGAGGCGTAGCTATGGGCACTCGCATGGGCCCTAGCTACTCCTGCCGCTTTGTCAGGTACGTCGAACAATCCCTGTTCCAGACGTACACTGGCCCCATCCCCGAACTCTACCTCTGCTACATTGACGACTGCATTGGTGCTACCTCTTGTACCCATGCAGAACTCACTGACTTCATGCATTTCACCACTAATTTCCATCCTGCTCTTAAATATACTTGGACCATTTCTGACATCTCCCTACCGTTTCTGGATCTCACCATCTCCATCACAGGCGACAGACTAGTGACTGACATCTGCAAACCCACTGACTCCCACAGCTATCTTGACTACACTTCTTCCCACCCTGTCTCCTGCAAAAAGTCTGTCCTCTACTCCCAATTCCTCTGTCTACGCCGCATCTGCGCCCATGATGAGGTGTTTCACACTGGGGCATCAAAGATGTCCTCATTCTTTAGGAAACGGGGCTTCCCCTCTTTCATTATAGATGAGGCTCTCACTAGGGCCTCTTCTATATCCTGCAGCTCCGCTCTTGCTCCCCCTCCCCCCATTCATAACAAGGGCAGAATCCCCCTCGTTCTCATCTTCCACCCCATCAGCCAGCGTATCCAACAAATCATCCTCCAACATTTCCGTCACCTCCAACGGGATCCCACTACTGGCCACATCTTCCCATCCCCTCCCCTTTCTGCTTTCCGCAGAGACCGTCTCTGGTCTACTCGTCCCTTCCTACCCAAACCATCCCTTCCCCAGGCACTTTCCCCTGCAACCGCAGGAGATGCAACATCTGTCCCTTTACCTTCCCCCTCGACTCCATCCAAGGACCCAAACAGGCTTTTCCAGTGAGGCAGAGGTTCACCTGCACCTCCTCCAACCTCATCTATTGTATCCGCTGTTCCAGATGTCAACTTCTCTACATCGGCGAGACCAAACGCAGGCTGGGCGATCGTTTCGCTAAACACCTTCGCTCAGTCCACCTTAACCAACCTGATGTCCCGGTGGCTGAGCACTTCAACTCCCCCTCCCACTCCCACTCTGACCTTTCTGTGATGGACCTCCTCCAGTGTCATAGTGAGGCCCACCGGAAATTGGAGGAACAGCACCTCATATTTCGCTTGGGCAGCTTACAGCCCAGCGGTATGAACATTGAGTTCTCTAACTTTAGGTAGCTCCTCTGTCCCTCTCTTCCCCTCCCCTTCCCAGTTCTCCCACTGTCTTCCTGTCTCCACCTATATCCTTTCTTTGTCCCGCCCCCCCTGACATCAGTCTGACGAAGGGTCTCTACCCGAAACATCACCCATTCCTTCTCTCCAGAGATGCTGCCTGACCTGCTGAGTCAGCACCGCCATTCAATGTGATCATGGCTGATCATTCACAATAAACACCCCTCTCCTGCCGTCTCCCCATACCCTCTCCCCATACCCTTTTTGCAAGGCTTACTTATTTAGAGAAATCACTATTCATACCGCTGGGTTGTAGTATGAATATTGATTTCTTTAACTTCAAGTAACACTTGCAACCCCTCTCTCTCCATCCCTTCCCCACCCTAGTCATCGAACTATTTTCACTGTCGTCTAGTTGAGTTTCACTGTCTGTAAAACCCGTTATCACCTACACCACGGCCAACAATGGACCATTGTGGTCTCCACCTTTCCTTGATCATTGTTGTATATCTTTTATTAAATTGTTCTATGTACCTTCCATATCTCTAATTTTCTTCTCCCCTGACTCTCAGTCTGAAGAAGGGTCTCGACCCGAAACGTTACCCATTCCTTCTCTCCAGAGATGCAGCCTGACCCGCTGAGTTACTCCAACATTTTGTGATACCATGGAGCTGCAGATGTAGATCCCTATGCCCCACCTGGGTGAGCACTCATTTCTTCCACTATGCCCGTTTCCGTTCCCTCTGTCTCTTCCTCTGGCTTCACATTTCAGTTGTCTTCTCTCCTATTTTACACCCTTCTGTCTCCTTTTTATCTCTTGCTTCTGTCCACCCTTCTGCCATTCAAACACCCTCAGCGCCAGAGAGGTGGGTTCGATCCTGACTACGGATGCTGTCTGTGCAGAATTTGTACCCTTTTTCCCTTTGACCGCGTGGGTTTTCTTCAGGTGCTTCGATCTCCTCCCACATTCTAAAGACATACAGATTTGTAGGTTAATTGGCTTCTGTAAATTGCCCATTGTGTGTAGAATTCAAAAATGGGATCAAATATAACTAGTGCATGTGTGACCGATGGTCGGCATTGATTCAGTGGGTTGCAGGGCCTGTTTCCACGCTTATTCTCAAAACTAAATTAAATCTATGTCCACCTCACTTGTCATGCTTTGACACCCCCCCACCTCTTTTCCAGTTTTCTCCCCCCTTCTACAATTAGTCTGAAGTGTCATAACCACTGCCTTCAACCACTGAAGGTCACCTCACCTTCTGTCTCCTTTCTCTGTTTGTTTATTTATTTACTTATTTATCTATTTATTAATTTCCCTATGTTCTCTAAATCTCTGTAAAGCGTCTTTGAGTATATGAAAAGCGCTATATAAATAAAATACATTATTATTATTATTATAAGCTGAAATGTCGTCTATCCATTTCCTTCAGAGATGTTGCCTGACTTGCTGAGTTACTCCAGCACGTTGCATTTTTTTAAACATATGATTATCGATAAAGCAAATCATTTATTGAAGGTCGTTATTTCGTAACGTTGAATTCATCTCATTTCATTTGGAGCTTTTGCAAATGCAAAATTTAGTTAATTTAAAAAAAAGCTTCTAGCTCTATGACAAAGAAATGGTGGATGTGTTCTAAATTTCTTCATGTTTGCCTATGACTTTATTCCCTCAGACAGATAATGGACATTCTCACATTAAGATCAGCAAAGGATTAGGGCCGGCAGCCCACAATGTTCATGCTGACCAGGATGCCAAGTTAAACTAATCTCCTCTGCCTGAATGTGATCCATATCCCTCCATTCCCTGCCTATCCATATGCCTATCTAAAAGTATCTTAAATGCCACAATCATATCTGCCTCCACCACCACTGCTGGCAGTGAATTCTAGGCACTCACCACTTTCTGTGTGTGAAAAAACTTGTCCTGCACATCTCCTTTAAACACTGCCCTTTTTGACCTTAAAGCTATGCCCTTTATTCTTTGGCATTCCCATCTTGCAAAAAAGATTCTGACTGTATACCCTACCTGTACCTCTCGTAATATGTTTTATACTTATATACTTCTATCAGGTTTCCACTTAACTTCCAATATTCTACAGAAAACCATCCAATTTTGTCCAACCTCTCCCCTTTGCTAATACACTCTAATCCAGGCAGCATTCTGGTGAACCTCTTCTGCATCTTCTCCAAAGCCTCCTGCGCACTATACTCCAAATGGGGCTCTAACTAAATTCCAACACACTTTCCTGACTCTTACACCCCACCAATAAAGACAGCATAATCAAATGCCTTCTTCACCACTCGATCTACTTGTGTGGCCATAAAGAAGTATATATTTGGTGACGGCAATAAGTCTGTGCTGGAAAATTACAGCATTTGCTCACAGGATTACCTACTTATTATCAACATACTAAAATAGGAACATGAGCCGCGTATCATTAACTTGAAGACGAGTGTTTTTATGGAATTTCAGCACAGCTTCCAGAAAAAAATAGATTGATTGCTAATGTTAGAGAAAAATGGAAACTCAACTGATGATCTAAATTTAATTGTTAAGTTTCCATTTACAGTCCTTAAAATATAAAAGATACTAAATGGCATTAATAAGGTAACTAGTTCAAAGTATGATGCTATTAGGTCAATAAGTATAAAGTTAAACTAGTGAAAGGAATATTTAGATAAGTTAGCAGGAAACACTTAATGTTAAAATTAAAAATAGTGAACTATTTCCTTTTACTCCCTATAGTTTTGGTGGGAATGAAAACTCTTACATTTATTCAAGAATTGTCTTGATATATTACATGATATGAGAATGTAAGTTTTTCTCTATTCTGAAGAAATGAGGTAAAGATGTTTTACCCACTTTTCCCATCGATATTTATCCTCTGATATTGCACAGAACGGCTAGACAATGTCAACAAGAAATTCCTGGGATTTGGATTTGAGTCATGGAACCTTACAAGACAATCCTAGAAATCCTGAGAGGCTTTTGGGATGGTTGACAGGTTATAAGTCAAACTAAAAATGTAGAAGTTTGGCAATTAAATCTTGTACTTGTTTGAAAAGAAACATATGGCTGTGTGTATTTTCCGATCCATGGTATTTGCATAAAAATGTCCACAAGACCATTGGGTGTCCCAGTTCTAACAAAGGCATTCATTTATCTTAAATGGCTAAATCCTCAAAAAGCAAAGGAATATCACATTTGCATTGAATCTGAATAAATTTATAATGCAGGAGGCCATAAACAAGGTCTGCATGTTACATTGACATTGATAAAAACAATTGTGAGGCTCTTGAGAAAAGACTTGTCAGAGTGGATAATGGGGAAAAACTGGAAACTACTTCCATGCCATTGGGAGGCAGAGGTATTCAATGCAGCTGATGATAAAGAATAAGATGACCTGATGTATGCAAGTTACTAACAGTAGTTGTGTATTTGAGGTTCACATATTCAGACAGAAAATTAGAAACAAAACACACAATGCAGGATTTTCCTAATTGTTTTCTGATGATGAAAAACTGCAAAACGTGTGAAACATTGTACATATTTACTTACATTTCAGTCAGGATTTCTAGTGTCACTTTCGCTGATGCAAGAAGGAACTTGAATAAGGACAAATGCATATAAAAGATAAAAACATTCTCTTTTTCAGAGGTGGTTCCTCAAGATAGAGGCAGAAATGCATGTGTGGAGGTTTTAGACAATAGACAATAGGTGCAGGAGTAGGCCATTCGGCCCTTCGAGCTAGCACCACCATTCAATGTGATCATGGCTGATCATTCTCAATCAGTACCCCGTTCCTGCCTTCTCCCCATACCCCCTGACTCCGCTATCCTTAAGAGCTCTATCTAGCTCTCTCTTGAAAGCATTCAGAGAATTGGCCTCCACTGCCTTCTGAGGCAGAGAATTCCACAGATTTACCACTCTCTGACCGAAAATATTTTTCCTCATCTCCGTTCTAAATGGCCTACCCCTTATTCTTAAACTGTGGCCCCTGGTTCTGGACTCCCCCAACAGTGGGAACATGTTTCCTGCCTCTAACGTGTTCAACCCCTTAATAATCTCATATGTTTCGATAAGATCCCCTCTCATCCTTCTAAATTCCGGTGTATACAAGCCTAGTCGCTCCAGTCTTTCAACATATGACAGTCCCGCCATTCCGGGAATTAACCTAGTGCAACAGCAAATGAGTAGCAGCAGAAACGCTACCAAATCACCGGCATTCCAGAAAATGAGCCTGTGGTGAGCCCATCGGCCCACACATTAATTTCAAAACAATTACATTTTAAAATGTTTTATTTTAAATTCACTCAAGATCCCCTCTCATCCTTCTAAATTCCAGTGTATATAAGCCTAGTTGCTCCAGTCTTTCAACATACGACAGTCCCGCCATTCCGGGAATTAACCTAGTAAACCAACGGCCTCAATAGCAAGAATATCCTTCCTCAAATTTGGAGACCAAAACTGCACACAGTACTCCAGGTGCGGTCTCACTAGGGCCCTGTACAACTGCAGAAGGACCTCTTTGCTCCTATACTCAACTCCTCTTGTTATGAAGGCTAACATTCCATTGGCTTTCTTCACTGCCATGCTTCCTTTCAGTGACTGTTGCACTAGGACACCCAGATCTCGTTGTACGTCCCCATTTCGTAACTTGACACCATTCAGATAATAATCTGCCTTCCTATTCTTACCACCAAAGTGGATAACCTCACACTTATCCACATTAAACTGCATCTGCCCACTCACACAACCTGTCCAAGTCATCCTGCAACCTCATAGCATCTTCCTCACAGTTCACACTGCCATCCAGCTTTGTGTCATCTGCAAATTTGTTAATATTACTTTTAATCCCTTCATCCAAGTCATTAATGTATATTGTAAATAGCTGCGGTCCCAGCACCGAGCCTTGCGGTACCCTACTAGTTACTGCCTGCCACTCTGCCATTTATCCCCACTCTTTGCTTTCTGTCTGCCGACCAATTTTCTATCCATGTCAGTACCTTACCCCCAATACCATGTGCTCTAATTTTGCCCACTAATCTCCTATGTGGGACCTTGTCGAAGGCTTTCTGAAAGTCAAGGTACACTACATCCACCGGCTCTCCCCTGTCCATTTTCCTAGTTACATCCTCAAAAAATTCCAGAAGATTAGTCAAGCATGATTTCCCCTTCGTAAATCCATGCTGACTCAGAACGATCCTGTTACTGCTATCCAAATGCTCCGCAATTTCATCTTTTATAATTGACTCCAGCATCTTCCCCACCACTGAAGTCAGACTAACTGGTCTATAATTTCCCGTTTTCTCTCTCCCTCCTTTCTTAAAAAGTGGGATAACATTAGCTACCGTCCAATCCACAGGAACTGATCCTGAATCTATAGAACATTGGAAAATGATCACCAGTGCGTCCATGATTTCTAGAGCCACCTCCTTAAGTACCCTGGGATGTAGACCATAAGGCCCTGGGGATTTGTCAGCCTTCAGTCCCATCAGTCTACCCAACACCATTTCCTGCCTAATGTGAATTTCCTTCAGTTCCTCCGTCACCCTTGGATCTCTGTCCACTAGATCATCTGGGAGATTGTTTGTATCTTCCTTAATGAAGACAGATCCAAAGTACCGGTTCAACTCGTCTGCCATTTCCTTGTTCCCCATAATAAATTCTCCTACTTCTGTCTTCAAGGTTTTGAGGTCAGGCCTATGTGGGTTCCACAGACTCTACCTCAAATGGGGTAAGAGGTGCCGAATAAGCAGCAGAGTGTTGCAGCTAGTAGAGCTGCAGTCTCACAGCTCCATTGAATCTGAGTTTATTCCTGGCTTTTGAAGTTTGCATGTGTACAATGTGACGTAGTGGGTTTCTTCTAGGTATCTATTTTCCTTCTAAGTCTCAAAGACATTTGGATTGGTATGTTAATTGGCTAATGTAAATTTCCTCAAATGTGTAGGTGCATAGTTGAAACTGTTGGGATTGCTGGGAATGTCTCACATCAATCCTGACCTTGGGTGCTGTCTGAATGGTGTTTGCACGTTATCCCTGAGAACATGTGGATTTTCTCTGAGTGCTCCAGTTTCCCCTCACATCTCAAAGAAGTGTTGGTGGTTGGTAGGTTAATTGGCCGCTGTAAATTTCCCCTAACATGTTGGTGAGTGGTAGAATCTGGTAGGAATTAATAACAATATGGAGAGAATAAAGAAACAAAGGACTGGTTAATACACAAAAGGACAGAAAGTGCTGGAGTAACTCAGCAGGTTCTGTTGTTGAATCCTCTCACTATGTAAACCAAACGTTATTTGATCCACTGAGTTACTCCAGCACATAGTCTTTTTTCATAAACCAGCATCTGCTTTCTTTGTGTCTACATTTTACTGCTCCACTGCAAAATCTCCTACTTTGAAGAAGTTTTCCTCCTCTGTCTGACGGGAGTTCTGTGTGCGCCTCTATCAATGCGATTGTGATTCTTTGTGATTCCTGCTCTTCCTCAACATCTCTTCAAGCCTCCTACCCTTAATGAAACCTGTCTGAAGAAGAGTCCCGAGCCAAAACATCCCTTATCCAAGTTCTCCTGAGATGCTGCCTGACCTGTTGAGTTACGCAGCACTTTGTGGCTTTTTTTGTAAACCAGCATCAGCAGTTGCTTGTGTCTGCCATGTGTCTTCTTAATCACACCAGAAAATATTGTTGTGGTATTGACATGGATTTGCTTGACACCGCACAGCACTGAGATTGGTTCTGTTATGAATGATAACAATAAAAAAGAGGTTTCCTACATTTTCCCCACTAACACTTCAGTAATGCTGGAAGTTACATCAGCCTGTATATAACAGCCATACAGTGTGCTAAGCAGCTATTCAAATCTCCGAAACAAAATGTAAGATTAAATGAGTGATGATAGATTAACAATCTCACACATCAGTTTCCTTAAGTCTGCATTTGGTCACAGCAAGATCAATTTATTCTTGAGGCTGCCTAACAGCTGTTGTCAGTGTCTAGATTCCAGAATGGTAACCATTTCCACATGTATTTGCTAGATAGAAACCTTGTCTCACCAAATTTAAACTTTAGACCATTCTAGGGAACAGTATCACACTGCGTTGTCAAAAGCTAAACACATATTACTGAAATAATAAAACATTTGGCTTTACTTCCACCAATCATTTGGGTTTTACGAAGGTTAATTGGCCTACTGCATATTTCCTGCATATTACGCTTTTGGAAATGTTAATTCTGTGTCTATATCTGCAGGTGCTATCTAACCTGCTGAGTATTTCTAATATTTTCTGTTTTGTGCAATGGATCTAAACTTGCTCATGATCCAAAGCTAAAAGAGAAAATAAGTTGTGAGGAGGTCACAAAGTATCTCTGAAGGCCAAAGACAAGTTAAGTAAGTGGGTAAGATGGTGGCAGTGTACATACGACAAGCAATTAGAAGAAAGAAAGGCTTATTGACTTTTATTACAAGGTTTTAGGAGTGCAAAAGTAAGGAAGTCTTCCTTATGTTGTCCAAGACTTAAGTGAGCCACATTTGAAGTACTACTTCGTCTTCCTGCCCAAGAAAGGATCTACTTGTCCTGGAGATACTGACTCCTGAGAGGACTGCCAAAGATGAAGGATAGAGGAAGCTTGGCCCATGCTCAATGGAATTAGAAGATGAGAGGTGTTCCCATTGTGATATACAAGATTTAAGCATGGATCGACGGAGTAGATACCAAATTGCTGCTTTACTTCAATGAGGAGCCCAGAAACGGGGAGCATAATCTGAGAATAAGACATTTAGGAGTGGAAGGAAGAAAAATTGCTTTTTGCATAGAATTGGATGTCTTTGGAATTATTTACCTCAAAGGGCTCTGGAGGGTCTGTTGTTGAGGAAAAGAAAATCAATATAAAAGGTAACAGATGGGAATACTTTTTCTAATGTAAAACTGGCATTAGTGCAGAAAGTTCTCTACTAAAATGGTACAAATAGACAAACTGTACAGACTTATAGCCGAAGCAGATGATGCAAAATGTAATTTATGTTGATGACTGATGGTAATTCACTAGTTATACAGATTGACACAGAAGTAGATTGTTCCATTATGGTGAAGGATTTATATGAAGAGGAGTTTAGTCACATATTGTTAGCAAAGAACATAGCTTATTCAGGAGGTTATAGTTCTAAAGGTATTGGGATACCATAGCAGATACCATCTTCCTGGCCCTACACATTGCTGGAACATTTAGATAACAAGGACACCTATTTCAGACTCCTATTTATTGACTATAGCTCTACGTTTAACATTATAACCCGAACCAAACTCCTGGATCTTGGAGTCAGCATCTCCCTCTGCCACTGGATCTTTGACTTTCTAACCAATAGATCTCAAGCAGTGAGGATAGGCGACAAAACACCTTCACAATAATTCTCAACTCCGGTACCCCACGAGGATGCTCCTTGATATACTCTCTCTACACACTCACGACTGTACGGCCAAATTCTGCTCGAACTCCATTTATAAATTTGCAGATGACACTACCGTGGAGGGATGGATCTTGAACAATGATATATCAGCATATAGGAAGGAGGTTGGGAGCTTAGTGACATGGTGTCAAGACCAAAACCTTTCCTTCAATATCAGCAAGATGAGGGAGCTGGTTATTGACTTCAGGAAGTGAGGCAGAGTACATGCCCCAACCAGCATCAACGGTGCCAAAATGGAAATGGACAAGAGCTTCAAGTTCCAAGCTGAAAATATCACTAACAATTTGCCCTGGACCAACCACATTGAAGTTACGGCCAATAAAAGCACATCGATTCACCTAATTCTTCAAGGAGTATAAAGAAATTTGGCATGACCCCAATGACTTATTACCAACTTCTGCAGATACATTGTAGAAAGCAGTCTGGTTTGGAAAAAGCTCTGCCCAAGACTGTCAAAAGTTGCAGAAAGCTGTGGCTGCAGCCTCGTCCATCTCACAGACCAGCCTCCTTACCATCGACTCCCTCTGCCCCTCATGCTACCTCAGGAAAGCAGCCGACATAATCAAAAATTTTGTTCAGCCCGTTCATCCCCGTTTCTCATCCAGCTTGAAAGCATGTACCACCGTAATCAGCAACGGCTTCTTCACGGCTGTTATCAGCCTACTGAACAATTCTCTCATAAGCTCGGTTGTAGTCCAGATATTCCAACCTACCTCATTGCAGACTTTGTACTTTTTTTCTGTAATTACAACACTACAATGCTGTAACACTCTATTCTGCTTTATAATTTTTTCTCTTTGCACTACGTTGTATTTGTGTATGGCTTGATTGTACTTATGTGTTGTATGGTTTCATTTGACTGGATAGCACACAAACAAAAGCTTTTCAGTGTATCTTGGTACACGTGACAATAACAAACAAATATTATTACCAACGTATGATATGCTGCAATGTTATTGACTTATTTTGCTATTAGTTGTAGAGAGCATATTGAGTGCCTTATTCAGTTCAAAAAGGATTGTCTCAGAAGTTTGAAATACACTCTGTGTCCACATTGGATATTCAAGCATCATGAACAATCATTATTGTGCAAATATAATTCAACTTTCAAAGGTTATTGGATACATGGCACATAAATGGATTAAGTTTGTGGTTAAATTACTCCACTGCATCCCAAGGCTGGTATCTTACTCCTTGAAGTGACAAGAGGAAGAAGGAAAGGCAGCTCAAAATAAGTCAAGTCAAGTCAAGTCAAGTCAATTTTATTTGTATAGCACATTTAAAAACAACCCACGTTGACCAAAGTGCAGTGGCAGGGCAACTCCAACAGTAGTTATTTGTAATGTGGAAATTATGTCCTGTTTGTACGGGGCTCACAAAATAACTCTAATGAGACAGTTGTTGACGAATGCTACCTTTTGCAAACATCCCAAGTCCCAGTTGCACAGGCGGCAGAACCAGTAAACTTAATGTGCTGCAGCGAATGTTTGGTTAGATGTAGATAAGCACCTCACTATCAATTCAAATGCACTACATTAAGTTACAATATGGAATTCAGTTCAAAGAGTTATTGCAATGTCAGAGATCAGAATGTAGCTGTAAAAGTCAAATTATTGAGGAAGCCAGACAGCAGACTCAGTCTGAAATGACAATGTGCATATGTGGAGAGTGTTCACACAGTTGTATTAAAGAGGGAATGCAACATGGTATATTTATATATAATAAATTGTGTGGGTATGTAATGTCATTAGATTATGTATATAAAGCATAAATACTATGTGTTGCTGTGCCTTGTTGTTAGTGATTAAAGAAATATAAACCCTAGTGTTCCACATTTATTATCTATATACTAAAACTCTCATTTGTTTGTTCCTGAACTACAGCCAAAACAGTACACAATAGCGCACCAATGTTAGGCCCACGTTACTCACTGTGGTCCCATTGGTGCTAATGGAAGAGGTTTCATTGAAATTGGTGTTATATTTTTAAAGTTATTCACATTTTAAAGTATAAATCTATCTCCTAGGGAGGGAGGGGGGAGGAGGATAAGAGGGGTTGATGAGGATGGAGTGGGGGGGAGGGGGAGGGGGTTAGGGGAGGAGGGGAGGAGGGGAGGAGGGGAGGGGAGGAGGGGAGGGGAGGAGGAGGAGGGGGAGAGGAGAGGGGGGAGGAGAGGGTGCTGCACCAATGCAGGAGAGGTTTGGGTCCACTTGGTCTAGTAGTAGTTAGAATTTACCAGCAATCCCTGTCTCATTCACAACCCAGTCTCAAACATGCAGCATGAGTGACAACAAAGAGTTGGCAATATATGTCTAAATCATAACCCATCGTGTGCTAAAGGGGCTTTGTGAGGCAGTGGTATTTCCTTGTGAATCTTTGGAGCATTGCCCATTGTGGAATTGATTACATTCCTACAGTGTAGCTATCCATAACAACTCTGTGCTGCAGAGTCTCTGGACTGGGATGTATAGAAACCATCTTGCAAGGGATTCTTCATATATATTAGATAGATTGTGAGGAAAGGAAACTGTGGCTTCTGGAAATTTGCAATGAAAAGAAAAACATGTAAGAAGGAACTGCAGATGCTGGTTTACACCGAAGAGAGACACAAAATGCTGGAGTAACTCAGCGAGACAGGCAACATCTCAGGATAGAAGGAATGGGCGACATTTTGGGACGAGACCCTACTTCAGACTGAGAGTCCCCTCTCCCCTGACTCTCAGTCTGAAGAAGAGTCTCGACCTGAAACGTCACCCACTCCTTCCATCCAGAGATGCTGCCTGTCCCGCTGAGTTACTCCAGTATTTTGTGTCTATGAAACGAAAAATGTTGGAATTGTGTACCGTCAGTCAGGACCTGAAAGGGAAAAGTAAGTTTTAGGGTGGTAATCTTTTTCCATAACTCAGATTCTGGGCATTTTATTCAGAAACATTAACTAAAATGTAGCAACCATGCCCAAAAGGCCAGGTCAATTCCAAGTGTAAAAATATAGCTTAAAGGGCCTGTCCCACTTAGGCGATTTTAAGGCGACTGCCGGCGACTAGGCTGTTGCCGACAGTTCGCCGGGGTGTGGCGGGCATGATCATGAGGAGTCTTCCAAGAATCGTAGTGGATCTCAGCGCGTCACTGAGAAATCAACCGGAGTGAAATTTCTCGGCGACAGCTGGCTTGTCGCCAGGTATCGTTGCTTATTGCGGGCGCTGTCGCATGCTGTCCCCAGGTTTGCTAGGTTCTCTTAGATGCATTTAGAAGCACATAATATTAAAATAAGTAAAGTCATTTGAAGATACCATAAAATGCTTGTGTTTAACCAATTTATTTACCGTCAGGACATTTGACAGGTAGATTGGAGGCAACAGTTTGATGGTCAGGTAAGCGTGGGAATTTTTGCGATGTTTATGGCCATCAGCCATTACATTTAAAGTAGGCTCCCGACCGAGATATGCAACCCAGAAACCAGATATGCATCTCCCGTATATTTTCAAAGAATGCCCACACACTTTTCACAAAAATCCATTTAACCACTTTTAAAATTAAATTTCTTAATACTGCTATTAGTAAACTGGAAGTCAATCCAGTTTATGCCTTGTTACCGTGAAGCTTGGTTTTCAAGTAACCCGGGCAAGATGTTATATTTCAAAACACTCAAGTAATTACTGACATGTCAGTGATTTCAGCGAAAATTAGGACGCCGGAGAAGCATTGACAGCGTGGGAATTTTCACGATGTTTCAGAAGACGGTGTAATCTCGACCTGACTCGGCATTGTCGTGGTCATTGTCGTCGGGTAAAAGAAAATTCCGGTGATCTGCTACGGCTTTGACAGTCGCTAGCAGTCGCCTAAAAAATCGCCTAAGTGGGATAGGCCCTTAATGGATTTGTGTAATAAAAACTGAAAATGCATAAAATTCAGAGTTTTGACAAAAGGTAATCAATCTAAAGCATTAACTTTGTTGCTCTTTCCACAGTTGATGCCTGACCGACTGTGTGTATTCAGCATTTTTAAATTTTAATTTCAGATTTCTAACATTTGTCAGGCAAACGGTTTTATGATGGTGTTGCTCGGATTAAACTCCATCTGCCATTTGTCCATCCATTCCTGTAGCTGATCTGTATCTCATTCGGCTAAAGAGGCAAAAAGTAAGTTCATAGCCTATTTTTTCTCTTTCTAATTACTGATATTCCAGCGATGTACATCTAGAAATTTTAATCCATGTAGAAATGTTTTTTTTAAATTACACTGTACATGGAAACTGTTTCTTGTGGAGCCACAGGGAAGTAATTTTCTCACGAGCAGGTATGCACATAACCAAATTCCAAGCCTTCAGCAGTTATACACTACAACTTTGCACATATTGAAATGTTACATGAGACGTGTAGGCCTCTGAGCAGGATCGTTTGAAAGGGTGAGAGTTTGCAAAGAGGTGTAGTGCTCAAACCAGTAGTAGTTTGAGATAAGAGCAGCCAAGCTCTAAACTTCAGGCTGAGATGGAAGATTGCCGTCTCTGGAACACTTATTCTCCATTAGAGAATGTTTCACGGTTGACTTTGGTGACTGGCTACCCAGTAGCAGCTCAGGTAACTAAAGTCCTTTTAAGTTGTGATCAATCAAATTGTCTTCTTCTCAATAAGGCCTGGTTGGCTATCCAAGGCCCACATGGTCCCTTCAAAAAACATACACATTCTAGTCCCACAACAATTATGTCAAGTGATTGGCACTCAGAAACTTCTAGATGTAAGCACGTCATGTCCACGTAGCCCAGGCTTCACTTTCACATTGCCCGTTCTGACTAACTTTCCGCTTCTGAACAGACTCATACCACATAAAACAAGACACCACATGACTGAATTTTTAGACTTGGTATTTTATTTTCTCCATTTGGCAGTAGGTTGTGATGTAGTCATGTTTCAAGAAATTTCAGGGCAGCAAAAGTAATAAAACACAGTGGCCATAAAATGCAGTAGCGCAGCTGGTGGAGCTGCTCCCTCACAGCGCCAGAAACCTGGGTTGGATACTGACCTTGGGTGCTGTCTGTGTGGAGTTTGTGCATTTCCTTTGAGACTTCTGGGTTTCCCCGATTTCCTCCGAAATTGCAAAGACATGCGGGCTTGTCAGTTAATTGGCCTCTGTAAATTGCCCTGAGAGTGCGAAGATTTGATGAGAAAGTGGGATAACATAGAACTAGTGTGAACGGTTGTTTGATGGTCGGCATGTAATTGCCTGTTTCCACTCTGTGTTTCTAAACTAAACTAATAGTAAACCAGTGTTCATCTTGGTAAAGTAAGTCTGGTATAAGACCACAGCTAAGAAATAGTTGGATCCTGTAGTAATTTTTTTGAGGTTGGAAGTGCACTGAATCATTTCCTGTGTCACGTGTCTTTTCCACTGTCCCAGCAGTGAGCAAGCCAAACAAATCTATTTTATGGCACTGCTTATTTCCCAGATGTTTTTGGAGCCAGTTATGGCACAGACGAGTTCAAGCAACAGTGGAACATACAGGCAAATCGTGAAGTGCCAAAAGAAATCTGATTTACTACAAGGATCTGAGTTTAAGAAGGCCAGCATTGCAGGTGTGTTATGTTTATGTTAGTTACGGTTGCAAGCTGTTAATTGGATTGGGTGCATTGCTAACTTTAAACGAGTTTGTGGTTGAACGGGACGACTACTGCTTTGGGACATGTGAAGCGGATTGAAAAAGCAAACAAAAGCTTCTTGTAGTCATGTCTTCAAGATGTTTCCTTCTGTCAGGGTAACACAGTGCAGATGCTTAAGTATGAATTGATAATATACTGCAAGATCAGGCCCTAATGCTAAATGTCTTTTAAAATTGTTTGTCCGAATGACTCAAATTTAATTCACTGTACTTCGTTACCTTGTTAGACCATGTGTGTGCCACTCTGAGGTTTTACACAGTCTCCAACCAGAATCCCAGCTTCTACTTCTTGCGTTTGAGGCAGCAGAAGTTATGAAGCTGCTTCTGCTTCTGCTGTCTCTGTTTGTTGTCGTTCGCCTGACTGAGGTCAGTTGACAGGGCTCACCACGGGGAGGTCGACAACATGAGCCCCAATCCCAGCTGTGAAGGATCAACGTTTTAAAGTGCAAATTCTGAAGGGTGAAGACCATAAAATAATCAGATACTTATGGGGCTTCATTGTGTGTTTGTTGAAATTTCAAATAATAATTGTGGTTACTCATGCTCCTAAAATATTACCCTTCTCAATGTGCACTGACACGTCATAATCCTCACCGTTACACCACTGTATGGACTCATTCACCCTCTTTCTGCAGTCTTCATAGACATACTGATTCAAAGGATTTCACACCATTCGACCCTTTTCTGCCTTACTAAATGTTTTGTGCCTTTTTCCTATGGTTCTCTGTCGGCAGTCTTATCACTCAATCTGCAATACTCAAATACAACACACCTTCGGACATCATATGCCTACAGACTGAAGACAGACTGCATGCCTTCAGTTTGAAGAATGGTCTTGACCCGAAACATCACCCATTCCTTCTCTCCATAGATGCTGCCTGTCCCTCTGAGTTATTCCAGCATTTTGTGTCTATCTTCGGTTTGAATCTGCAGTACCTTCCTACACATCATATGCCTACATTCTGGAAGGGTCTCCCTTTTTATTCACACCTCCCTCTCTGCTATCATCACAAACTTAAAAAGGAATCTTGAAATGATTGCTAAATCAATCTCTTCAATCATAGCAGCTCCAGAACCCTTTTTTTCCCATCCAGGATTTGACATCTGTCATCTTGTCCACAACTTTCAAATGTCTCCATACAGATAGATGATGAAGGTTACAAAAATGTAAGTTGCAACTGTTAAAGGAGGAGCTAATAAATTCTCTTTGTGTTAAGACTCTAGCTCACGTGTTAAGTTTTTAACCTGGCTGATTTGTTTGGGCAAAGATTACAGACGAATAGTGAGGTTAATGGCCATTATTTATGTATAAATGGTACAGCAAACTCAGGTGAGGAATAGCAGTTTAGTTAAAGGCAAATTTCCAAAATTGATCATGTGAGTTGCTCTGCCATTAATTAAGGAAAGTAACATCTTTCTATCTGCAGTGAAAAACGTTGAATGTCGTGCGTGTTACCGTGCTTGTGAATCATGTACTTTAGCCACATTTAGTAAACAAACTGCAGATACTAAGGGGTGCTAATTATTTCATGGATCAACTTTATGAGATGAGGAAGAATTTCTTTAGTCAGAGAGTGGTGAATCTATGGAATTAATTGTCACAGACTGCTGTGGAGGTCGTCAATGCATATTTTTAAGTCGAAGATTGACAGATTCTCGATTAGTAAGGGTGTCAGGGGTTATGGGGAAAAGGAGCAGAATGTGGTTGAGAGGGAGAGATAGATCAGCCATGATTGAATAGCGGAGTAGACTTGATGGGCCGAATGGCCTAACTCTGCTTCTATTACTCATGAACTTACGAACTTCGACAGTATGATAACTGCAGGTTACGGTCGATCAACCTTTCTTCCTTCAAAAATAACTAGCAAATGTTTCGCTTTTGAGTGAATTTAAAATAAAACATTTTAAAATATAATTGTTTTGAAATTAATGTGTGGGCCGACGGGCTCACCACAGGGTCATTTTCTGGAATGCCGGTGATTTGGTAGCGTTTCTGCTGCTACTCATTTGCCGTTGCGCTTTCCTTGGTGTGCCATAGAGGTCATGATGGAAAATACAGCATCTGGTTCTGGAGCTGGAGGTTTGGGGATTAGAGAGGATGCTGGTGACTGGTGGTAGACTCCTGCACTAGATGGAGTGGAAAAATCAGAGCATCAGTTGGAAAGTTTGGGACATTGGCATTTGGAGTGTATATGGGGCCTGGGATTTTGCAGAGTCAGTGTAATTAGGAAGTAGGGGTTCAGGCTTGATCTGAGTTGATCAGTTCAGTTTCAGTTTAGTTTATTGTCACGTATATGAAAGGAACTGCAGATGCTTGTTTAAATCGAAGAAAGACACAACATGCTGGAGCAGCTCAGCGGGACAGGCAGCATCACCGGAGAGAAGGAATGGGTGACGTTTCGGGTCGAGACCCTTCTTCAGGTTAATAGTTTATTGTCACGTCTACCGAGGTACAGTGAAAAGCTTTTGTTGCATGCTAGTCAGTCAGCGGGAAGACAATACATGATTACAATAGAGCAATTCACAGTGTACAGATATATGATAAGGGAATAACGTTTAGTCCAAGATAAAGCTAGTAAAGTTCGATCAAAGATAGTCCGAAGGTCACCAATGGTGATCAAAGTGCGAGAGAGCAGGAATTTGGGATTGGGGAGGGGGGATGGGTCACAGTGTTGAGGAGTAGGGAATGGGTCAGATCCAAGTGAGAGTGTGAGGAAGTCTGGGAATTGGGTTTGTTAGTGTGAGGCTTGTGAGAAGAGACCTAAAGAAGCGGAAACAAATAATGAGACATGCCTGAGTGGCTTCCAAACTGGTAATATTATTAGATTTTCGTGGTCCTGAGAATGTCCAACAACGAGTCCTTCTGAACCACATGCACTAATTTCCTCAGTAGCATTCCAGAAATGGGGAATTTCTAGACGGATATGATTAAAGTCAGAAATTAACAGAAAGGATGAAGTAACCAGGTCAACTAACAGGAAATATCTGGCCATGGTAAATTCTGATCCTTTCAGAGTTTCTGATTTTATTGCAGATTAGCAGATTGTTTTTCTCTTTTGCCTTTTATTAACTAATGACTCTTCCAAGATCACGAGATGTTCTCAACCTATTAATTTTGTGTCCTGGCAGCAAGAGACAAGTAGGTTTAATTGCAAAGTGAAGATCTATTAGTAAGACACTATTTCAAGTGCCTGTTTCAGCAACTGAATTTTTAGATTTAGAGATACAGCGCGGAAACAGGCCCTTCGGCCCACCGGGTCCGCGCCGCCCAGCGATCCCCGCACATTAACACTATCCTACACCCACTAGGGACAATTTTTACATTTAATTAACCCAGCCAATTAACCTACATACCTGTACGTCTTTGGAGTGTGGGAGGAAACCGAAGATCTCGGAGAAAACCCACGCAGGTCACGGGGAGAACGTACAAACTCCGTACAGACGGCGCCCGTAGTCAGGATTGAACCTGAGTCTCCGGCGCTACATTCGCTGTAAGGCAGCAACTCTACCGCTGCGCCACCGTGCCGCACTTCGAACAGCTCAGATGCTGAAGGCTGAGTTATAGTCAATAAATAGGAGTCTGTGATCTCCACCTTTCCTTGGTCATCGGTGCCAGCTTTGATTAATTCTGAACCTTTTCCTACCTCTAGATTCCCTCCCCTTGATTCTGTCCGAAGAAGGGTTTCGACCCAAAACCCCACCTGATCCGCTGAGTTACTCCAGCATTTTGTGTCTATCTTAGCAGTCTGACATAGGTGTCCTTGTAATCCAAATGTTCCACAGATGAGAGAGAATGCCAGGGCGTTGCATCTGATGGAGACCAATGGGCGGCAGTAGGTGAATTGCAGTGTATCAAGGCTGTCTGGGAGGCTGATGTGTACCATGACCTTCCTCTCAAAGCATTTCATGAGGGTGGATGTCAGCACCATTGGGCAGTGGTCATTAAGGCTATCTTGATTTTTCTTTGGCACTGGTATGATAGTGTTCTTCTTAAAGCAGGTGGGAACCTCAAATTGGCGTTGGAGACATAATTAAAGACGTCTACAAATATTCTTGCCAACTAGTCTGCACGGGCATTGAGAACACGGCTGGGGCCTCCATCTGGGTCAGTCGCTTTCTGCGGGTTCACACTCAGGAAGGCTGATCTGACGGTGGGTCCCAAGGCTGTTGGAACCAGTTATGTATTTCGCTGACCTTCTGTTAAAATGTGCCAAGAGTGCATTGACTTCATAATGCTTTATGCATTATTGCTGGTGATTCTGACTATGCTTTGTAGCCATTACAGCATGCAAGCCTTGCTATTGTTGGGTGTCCATGTGGTTAGTCCGAGCGTCTAGCTTTTGCAAAGGTCATATTTAAATTTCTTGTGCAGGTCAGGATCATCCAATTTAAACACCTCAGACTTGGATTTCACTAGGGAGTTGCACGCCGTCCTCTACACAGTAGTGTATTCATACAGATTGGCAGCTGAGTCTTGATTTATGGGCTTGTCAACTGACTCAAAGCAGTCACGTAGGAGTTTTTTTCGCCTTCCATCACAGTGAGGAATGCGGAGGAGTCGCCGTGGTGGATCTTCATGTTAAAATGTATTTTGTGTGTTCTGTTGCTTTTTATTGTTACGACTGTATGGCAAATGAAATTCCTCGTATGTTGCAAAACATACTTGGCTAATAAAGTATGATTATGATTATGATATTGTACGACTTGCTGAACTGGATCCTTATGGTTACGTTTCCCCAAAATGCATGTGGGGAATGGAGTGGTTGGTGTCTTTTTCTGTCGCAGTGGCCCAGCGGGTTTGGGCCTCTGGTAGGACAGGAGAGGTGTTGACATTATTTAGGTGACACACTCGTGAGAGAGAAGCCCCAGGCTATAATGAACAAGAACTTTGGAACATTGCCTCAGGCTGAGCTGGACAATTTACAATCCCATATGTAGTAACTGTGTGGTCTCATATCTGCTCCAAAATGATTGCATCCTCACTATCCCTCACTGCACTATTTCAATCTGCTTGGGTAACTCTCATCCTTGCCTCTGCAACTCCTTAAGAACTTTAGTGCTCTGCACACTAACTTATAAACCATCCACAAACATAAAAAGTTAGTGTGTTTTCCGTTCAGCTGTTGCACCATGTCCTTCTTGACCTTTGAGACCTGATAGTTTTAATTTAAAATCCTTGTTTTCTGGAGCGCCACATGGCCCCTTGCTCGTTTACTTATGCAACAACGCCAGTTCATTTGTTTCTATTTTGGGCTTTGAACATAGTTTTCATTTCATCTCATTTTGTCACAGCCAGCAAATTCCTAGACTTTAAAATTCCCTTCCTAAACAATGTTGTCTCTCCACCTCTCTCTCATTCTTTAAAAACATACTCAAAACATTATTTAAAACCTTACTCAAAATCCACTGCCTTAACCAAGCTTCAATCACTTGTCTTAATCCCTCACTTTCTGATTGTATTCAAGGTGTGTGTTGCATCTTAAGAAGTTTATCACCTTAAATTGTAACTATTACCATATTATTTTCTACACCTTTAAATTTGCCTGTTTACCTTGTGATGTTAAACAAAGACCCTGTTTGCTCTCTCAAGAAAACAAAATCCTTGTTATTATTTTAAAGAAGCGTTTTATTATTTGGGAGAATTATCCCCTATCTCCGGCCACAATTTATCACTCAATCAACACTAAACAGATTACCTAACCATAGTTGCATTGATCTTTTTGTGGGATATTGCCATGCACAAACTTCCTGCCACAGTCCCCATATATTACAAGGGGTCACTGCAATCTTATGTACTAAACCTCTCGTTTGTTTGTTTGTTTGTTTGTTTGTTCCTGAACTACAGCCAAAATGGTACACGATAGCGCGACAATTTTAGGCCCACCTCACTCACCGTTGTCCCTTTGGTGCTAATGAAAGAAGTTTCATTGAAATCGGCGTTACATTTTTAAAGTTATTCACATTTTAAAGTTTAAATCGATGTCCTAGGGAGGGAGGGGGGAGGGAGGGAGGAGGGAGGATAAGGGTTGAGGGGGATGGAGTGGGGGGGGGGGGAAGGTGGGGAGGGGGAGGGAGGGAGGAGGGAGGGTGAGGGTGGGTGGGGGGGAGGAGAGGGTGCTGCACCAATGCAGGAGAGGTTTGGACCCAACGGGTCCACTTGGTCTAGTACTAAATATAATTGAGTGATGTTGTTAAACTGGAAAGGGTGCAGAGAAGTTTTACGAGGATATTGCCAGGATGAGAGGGCCTGAGCTTATAGGGAGATGTTGAACAGGCAATGGCTTGATTCCTTGGAGTATAGGAGGATGATGGGAGATCTTACAGGGGTGTATAAGATCATGAGAGGAATAGATAGGGTAAATGCACAGTTATTTTACCCAGAGTGGGGTAATCAAGAACCAGCGGCATAGTTTAAGGTGAGGGGGGAAAGATTTAATAGGAACCTGAGGGGCAACTTTTTTACACAAAGGGTGACAGATATATGCAATGAGCTGCTGAAGGAGATTGTTGCGGCAGATACTATCACAATATTTAAAAAAACCATTTAGACAGGTACATGGATATGAAAGGTTTAGAAGGATATGGGCCAAACTCAGGTAAGTGAGACTAGTATAGATGGGGCATATTGGTCAGCATAGGCAAGTTGGGCCGAAGGGCCTGTTTCCACACTGTATGACTCTATGACTATGGGTAAATTTGTTGATGCCGACCATGGTATCTTCTATACTAATCCCTTGTGCTAGCATTAGGTCTGAAGAAGGATCCCGACCGGAAACTTTGTCTGTTCATTCACTCCACAGAGGCTGCCTGATCTGCTTAGGTCCTCCAGAACTTTGTTTTTAACTATCATTAGGTCCTTAGCTCTCAAAGCCTTGGGAATTCAATACTCAATACAATAATCGCTTATAAAGTGGCGGGTAAAGAGTAATATAAATAGAAACTCAATAGGTAATTCAGCACAAGAGGAGGGAGAAACAGAGTTTGTATTTGAGGGCAAGAGATTCTTCATGAGAACTCAGGAAAATGGAAGACAGACACAAAAAGCTAGAGTAACTCAGCAGGTCAGGCAGCATCTCTGGAAAAAAAGAACAGGTGACGTTTCGGGTGGAGACCCTACATCAGACTGCGAGTCAGGGGAAGGAGGAATGAGAGATATAAACAGTACTTAGGACAAATGATTGGAAGATACGCATAAAAGCAACGATAATCAAGGAAATGTGGAGCCCACAATGGTCCATTGTTGGCTGTGGGGAGCGGTGATAATGATTATACAGGCAATGAAACTCACCATGATGACAGTAAAACTAGTATGATGACTAGGGTGGGGGAGGAGCAGCGTAAGAGGGGATGCAAGAGTTTCTTGAAGTTAGAGAAATCAATATTCTGCCCTAGTGAAATATGAGGTGCTGTTCCTCCAATTTACGTTTGGGCCTCATTCTGACAATGGAGGAGGTCTAGGACTGAAAGGTCAGTATGGAAATGGGAAGGGGGGTTAAAGTGTTTGGCAACCGGGAGATCATGTAGACCGAGCGGAATGAGCAAAGCTGTTCAGCGAAATGATTGTCAAGTCTGCGTTTAGTCTCGCTGATATATAGGAGTCCACCCCTGGAACAGTGGGTACAGTAGATGAGGCTGGAGGAGGTATAAGTGAACCTCTGCAACACCTGAAAGGACTGTTGGGGTCCCTAGACAGAGTTGGAGGAGTAATTGGGACAGGCTTTGCATCTCCTGCGGTTGCTGGGGAAAGTACCTGGGGAGAGGGTGGTTTGGGTGGGAAAGTTAATCAGTGAGTTGCGAAGGGAACGGTCTCTGCGGAAAGCAGAAAGGGGTGGGGATGGGAAGAAGTGGCTACTGGTAGGACCCTGTTGGAGGTGGCGAAAATGTCCGAGGATTATGTGCTGTATGCGACGGCTGATGGGGTGAAAGGTGAGGATTAGGGAGACTCTGTCCCTGTTGCAACTGGGGGGAGGGTGAGCATGAGCAGAGCTGTGGGGTAATGAAGAGACACATGTGAGAGAAGCAAAAAACAAGTTCGTTTTAAATTACAGCCAGTGGTTAAGGCAAAGGGAATAAAGGATTGCTATGAAAATTAACTGATGAAGCTATTTAGTTGATAGATTAAAGAGGATAGATAGAGTGACGACGAACAACAGGACATGTAGGAATGCAACTCAGAACAGCAGGAAATACCTGAGGCCACCAGAATGAATAGAATTTACAGTTATAGAGGGTAAAAGAGTCTGCACACAGAAAAACAAGTATTTTGGCCCATTATGTCCATGCTGACCATTCCATCTACCTATAGCATTTCCATTAACCAGCATTAGTTCTGAAAAGAGTCCCGATGTGAAATGTCAACTGTCTATTCCCTTCACAAATGCTGCCTGACTCGTTGAATTCCTCCGGCACTTTGTTTTTTTTTTTTACCAACATTGGGATCAAAGCCTTCAACGCCGTGGCAATTCAAGTGCCTGACTAGATGGTTCCTTATTGTTGAGGGAAAGTTTGTGGAAGTTTTGGATGAATGCAAGTATTTCTTTTGCGACCTTAGTTTGGAAGGTTGACCACATGGAGGAAAAGGTTGATTACTGCGATGCATGTGAATGTTGATGTGCAAGTAGCAAAGCATTGCCAACTTATTTTGTGATCATTATCCCATCTGCTTAATGTTTGGGATTATATGGTGGCTTCAAAGCATGTGACACCAGTGATGTTAAAACTTTTACTGTGTTGTCAGCTGAAGTGCCAAGATCAGATTCCTTTGTGTGGACAACCACACCAAAAGACCTTTGCTGCAAGGAACAATTTAGCAAACTATGCAATTTAGTGCTGAAATGTGCATCTCCTGCCATATTATTTCAAAACTATTTCCTGCCCGACTATTTTGCATGCATTTCTAAAACAGTTACAGATGTTAAAGTGGATGCCAGATCTTTCAGTCTTCTGATGAGAAATGTATATGTTTGGAAACCTTTAGGGGAGAGAAAGGCATTCTCTGGGGATGTGTTCATAGTATTCATTGGCAAACATTCAAAGCATGCTCACATTGAAGATTATTTCTCTTAACCTGCCTGTTCCGACCTTTGAAAATATAAATTTTAACAGTGTAACAATTAGACAACTGTTCACGTAATTAAGAGTAGTTTATGTGATCAAAATAACAGCTGTTGTTTTAAAAGTAAATTATTCCTTCACCAGGAGTTTGGGTTTTAATTACAGGGTAGTGGATTTTGGCCACCTCTCATTTTCACACAAGTTTCAAGTGTTATGTGAAGCGAGAGGTGGGACCATAGGGAAGCAGAGATTTCCTCTGACCACCTTGTGTGGCAAGATTATAAATGTGTTCACAAAGATCATGTTTGTGAAGCGATTGGAAGGAATCAGAGGAGTTTATCCCCATGGATTAATAGATTAGAATTATAGAATCATAGAGTGATACAGTGCAGAAGCAGGCCCTTCGGCCCAACGTCCACACCAGCCATCGTCTATCTACACTAGTCCCACCTGCCTGTGTTTGGTCCATATCCCTCCATATCCCTTCAAAGGGCGGCACAGTGGCACAGCGGTAGAGTTGCTGCCTTACAGCGAATGCAGCGCCGGAGACTCAGGTTCGATCCTGACTACGGGCGCCGTCTGTACGGAGTTTGTACGTTCTCCCCGTGACCTGCGTGGGTTTTCTCCGAGATCTTTGGTTTCCTCCCACACTCCAAAGACGTACAGGTATGTAGGTTAATTGACTGGGTAAATGTAAAAATTGTCCCTAGTGTGTGTAAGTTAGTGTTAATGTGCGGGGATCGCTGGGCGGCTCGGACTAGGTGGGCCGAAGGGCCTGTTTCCACGCTGTATCTCTAAATCTAAATCTAAAATCAAATCTGTCCTATCCATGTACCTGTCTAACTGTTTATTAAATGTTTGGATAGTCCCTGCCTCAACTACTTCCTCTGGCAGCTTGTTCCATACACCCACCACCCTTTGTGTAAAAAAGTTACCTCTCAGATTGTAATTAAATCTTTTCCCCTTCACCTTAAACCTACTGTATGTCCTCTGGTCCTCGATTCACTTACTCTGGGCAAGAGACTCTGTGCATCTCCCCGACCTATTCCTCTCATGATTTTATACACCTCAATAAGATCACCCCTTATCTCCTGTGCTCCAAGGAATAGAGTCCCAGCCTACTCAATCTCTCCCGATAACTCAGACCCTCAGGCAACATCCTTATAAATCTTCTCTGTACCCTTTCCAGCTTGATTATTGAGCGGGATCCGATTTTCCAGCCAATTCTTGGCAGATATTATGATGGAAAAGTAATTCCAAATTAGTAGACAATAATATGCGAACTGATCCATTCTTAGCTTCAATACATGACTGAGTAGACATTATATTCAGTAGGTCACTACCTTGCTTTTAAACCATAAAAACCTACATTTATATGGAACATATGATGTGGTAAAATATCACAAGATACATCACTGGAACTTTATCAAGCAAAATTGACCTAACATATTTATAAGAATCATAGGACAGATAACCAAAAGGTTTGTCAAAGTTTTTATCTTTAAGCAGTGCCTTAGAGGAAGGGAAAATGTTGAGGAGGTGATGATTTTGAGGAGTTAACTACAAAGCCTTGGGTGTTGGTAGCTGGAAACATGGGGGGGGGGGGGGGGTGGAGGGGTCATGGGGCGGGGGGGGGGGGGGGAGAGGGGGGGGAGGAGAGGGTGCTGCACCAATGCAGGAGAGGTTTGGGTCCAACGGATCCACTTGGTCTAGTTTTATATAAAACTTGGAAGAGATTTAATTCAGTCTGAAGCCAGGGTATTTGCACTTGCAGAGTATTTAATCTGAATAAGGGAAACTGTGAAGGCATGAGGTTTAATTTGGCCATGATAGATTGGGAATTTACACAAAGAGACATGGCAGTAAGATTTAAAGAAAAGAATCCATAATTTACAGGTAATGCATATGTTAAGGCAAAATAAAAACAAAAGAATAAGTGGACAATCCATCTCTATCAAGAAAAATTAAGATTAGAACAAAGAAAAAGGTTTATAACAATACCAAAAAAAAGTAAAACCTGAGACAGAAAAAAATCCAGAATGCAGCAAGTAAGAACAAAAGCACTGACAAGGAAAGGGAAAGTAGAATTTGAGAGAAGACTAATGAATAAATGAAAAAAAGCTGATTGTAAAAGCTTCTATAGATGCGTATAAAGGAATATGTTGGAAAGTTAATGGGGATCCCCAACAGATTGAGACAGGAGAAATCATTTGGGGGAATAAAGAAGTGGCAGAGAGCTTAAACAAATATTTTGCATCCGTATTCACAGATGAAGACAAGAAAGTCTTCTGAAATTAATAGAAGACAGCAGGCCTAGATTCAATGAGGAATTGAATTCAATTAACGTTGATGAAACATAAGTCGTGGGGAAATTAATGGGACTGAAAAGCAACAAATCTTCAGGACCAAAACACAAATTACTGGAGTAACTCAGCAGATCAGGCAGCATCTTTGGAGAACAGGGATAGGTGGTGATTTGGGTTGAGATCCTTCTTCAGATCCTTCAGAGTCTGAAGAATGATCACAGCCCAAAACGTCAGCTATCAGTTTGAAGAAGCGTCCTGACCCAAAACGTCACCTATCCATGACCCGCTGAGGTTCTCCAGCACTTTGTTTCTTTTTTTGTAGACCAACACTTGCAGTTCCGTGTTTCTACAAATCCTCAGGACCTAATCATCTGCATCCCTGGTCGTGTAAGAGCATTGTGAATGTAGTAGATGCTCGAGTTATTATCTTCCAAAATTTCATGGACTCTAAAACGTTTCCCACGGATTGCAAGGGAGTAAATGCAACCCTACCTTTTGAGAAAGGAAGGTGAATAAAGCAGGGAACAGTAAACTAGATAGTCTGACATCAACAGTAGGTCAAATATTGTTAGTTTGTATTAAGGAGGTGATAAATCAGTGTTTGTAATATAATACCCTCAAAGAGCAAGCATAACATGAATTTATGAAAGAGAAATAACAAATCACTTGGATTTTTTTGAGGTTGTGATTACCAGCATGGATAATAGTGAAACAGTTAATGTAATGTACACTTTCAGAAAACCTTTGATGAATTGCCACAGATAAGATTACTGAACAAAATTTGTCTCGAAGGGTCTCAACCTGAAACGTCACCTTTTCTCTAGAGATGCTGTCTGACCCGCTGTGTTACTCCAGCTTTTTTGTGTCTATTTTAGAGCACACAGTATTGAGACTAACATATTGGCATGGATTGAGGATTCGTTAATGGTCAAACAACAGAAATGAGAAATAATCAGGTTGTTTTTGGGTTAGGAGGCTTGTTTCTTCTCACCATAGACCTGTAACCTGTTTAACTTGTAATTTTAGGTAGTGACCACTGGTGCTGGACATCCCAGCAGGAATTTATAAAGTCCAATGAGGTTCTTTCTCATTTTTCTAAACGTGAGTAAATATAAAAAATATCCTTTCATCTCTCTTCATACATCACTTCCGCCATCTCAGGAAGTAGGCTGGGATGAAAGGATTACAAGGTAGATGTGGGTGTGCTGATGGCTAGTTTACTGGAGGCAGCATGGGATGCAAGGGCGATATATAGAGGCTTCAGGGAGATACAGACAGGCTAAGTGTATCAGTAAGATCATGGCAGATGTAGCATAATGCAGGAAGATATGACGTTATCTCCTTTGTTAAAACTTTTTCAGTCAGAGAGTTGTGAATCTGTGGAATTCTCTGCCTCAGAAGGCAGTGGAGGCCAATTCTCTGAATGCATTCAAGAGAGAGCTAGATAGAGCTCTTAAGGATAGCGGAGTCAGGGGGTATGGGGAGAAGGCAGGAACGGGGTACTGATTGAGAATGATCAGCCATGATCACATTGAATGTGATCGAAGGGCTGGCTCGAAGGGCCGAATGGCCTCCTCCTGCACCTATTATCTATTGTCTATCGTCTATTGAGAAGGGTAGTATATTTTTAAAATAGTTAGAGATTAAAAGATGATGGAGTTCAGAGGGAATTGGGAAATTGGGAATTTTGTTCTGGAATAATTGAAAGTTAATACATAAGTACACCAAATAATTAGGAAGACAAACACTATATTGGCCGTCAATTAGCAAGATTGGAGCTGTTTTGCTGCAGTATATAGTGTCCTGGTGAAACTGTCTGAATTATTTTGCACAAACCTGCTTACTGATGGAAGGATATACTTGCAATTGAGGGAAATGAGAAGAAATGTATTAATCAGGAGGGTGGTAAATCTTTTGAATGCTGCACTCAAGATGACTGTGAAGGCTCAGTTACTAAGTATTAGTACATAGAAATATTACAGGGAGCAATAGAAATGGAATTAATGTAGCAAAGTGGCAAGATTAGTCATGGTCTGAATGAATGCTGGAACAGGCCCAAGCAGCCAAATTGCCCACTCCTGCTTCTATTTCCTGTGATCCTATAGACAATAGACAATAGGTGCAGGAGGAGGCCATTCGGCCCTTTGAGCTATTCAATGTGATCAAGGATGATCATTCTCAATCAGTACCCCGTTCCTGCCTTCTCCCCATACCCCCTGACTCCGCTATCCTTAAGAGCTCTATCCAGCTCTCTCTTGAATGCATTCAGAGAATTGGCCTCCACTGCCTTCTGAGGCAGAGAATTCCACAGATTCACAACTCTCTGACTGAAAAAGTTTTTCCTCGTCTCAGTTCTAAATGGCCTACCCCTTATTCTTAAACTGTGGCCCCTTGTTCTGGACTCCCCCAACATTGGGAACATGTTTCCTTCCTCTAACGTGTCCAACCCCTTAATAATCTTATACGTTTCGATAAGATCTCCTCTCATCCTTCTAAATTCCTATGTTCATAATCATGGAAGAGAAATCTGTAAGCAGCCTGAAAATATTCTGCCTTTCATTTTTCTTGAACAAATGCGATGACCACACATTTTTCTGCATTATGTCCATCTGCCATGACTTTGCCAAGTCACGTAGCCTGTCTATTTCTCCTTGAAACCACTTTGTATCTTTCCTGCAGTGCAGACTGCCACCAGTAACCCAGCCATCACAGACTTGAATCCTTTCATCCCAATCTGACTCCTGGGGTGGCAGGGCTGATGTATGAAGAGAGATCGGGATATTTTTATAAAGGTTATAGTGGTACTTTGAGGATTTACTGCCTCCTATACAACTGCCAGCTACCCAAGTTTTTGTGAAGTCACAAGAAACTGTGAATGCTAGAATCTAGAGCAAAAAGCAAAGTGCTGGAGGAACTTAACGGGCCAGGCAGCATCTGGGGAGGGAATGGGTAGTCAGCGTTTGGGTTCGGATCCTTCAATCAGACTGATCGAGTGAGATGGTGGAAAGAAAACTGGAAAAGAGTGGGAGTGGGGCAAAGCCTGACAATTGATATATGGTCACTGGTGATTGGCAAATGGGTGAACTAAGTGACAAAGGCTAGAGGTAAAAATGAGGATGATGATACTTGATGATACTTTATTGTCACTTGCACCTAGCTAGGTGCAGTGAAACTCTTTGTTTTTTCATACAAAACACACAAACGAGTTGCCACAAAGGAGCCGACAACGTTACAAAAAGTACTCATTCCTTCGTCCCCCCCACACCGTGTCCCCCTTTGTTCGCGTTCCCCACCCTAGGCTGGGTCCCCCTTTGTTCTCGTTCCCCCACCCTACGCCATGTCCCCCTTTGTTCTTGTTCCCCCACCCTACACCGTGTCCCCCTTTATTCTCGTTCCCCCACCCAATGCTGGGTCCCCCTTTGTTCTCGTTCCCCCACCCTTCGCTGTCCCCCTTTGTTCTCGTTCCCCCACCCTTCGCTGTCCCCCTTTGTTCTCTTTCCCACACCCTACGCTGGGTCCCCCTTTGTTCTCGTTCCCCCACCCTAAACGGTGTCCCCCTTTGTTCTCGTTCCCCCACCCTACGCCGTGTCCCCCTTTGTTCTTGGTCACAAAATGAAGATAAAAAGGTGCCAGATAAGGAAAGGAGGAGTGATATCTTCAATTGGTTTTGAGAACATATTTTGCCCATGCACCATTGGACATTGCTTGCTTGATTAAAGTATAAAACATAATTTAAGAACTGTCTCTTCAAGCAGATACCTCTTAAGAAAAAACAAAATACTGGATCACGAGTCCTGATGTCGACTTCCACCTTTTGCCTCCACAGATGCTGCTTAACCCACTGAGTTCTTCCAGTTATTCCAGTGCTCTGTTTTCTGTTCTACATTCCAGAATCTGCAGTCTTTATTGGTTCTGGTACTTGTCTCAAGCCGGTATCTTTTAATTGGTGTCGCTAGTTTAAAATGACCCTGAGGCATCTAAGCACTGTGGAGATCTTGGCTATCATGGTTAGTACTGGCTAATGGCCAGCAGATTTCATGTATAATCTGCACCAGGTTGAAAATGGTACAGGATGCTGGTGGATAGAGGCACATGTGGTGGAGAATCCAGAGAACATTCTCACTCCCGACTTTCGTATGGAAGGAAAGTCAGAGAAGAAGCAGTTGAAAATGGCTGGAACTAGGTGATAAGCAGCTGAATAGACAATGGTGAACTCAGCACATTGTTATCGTTATCCAGTTTATTTCCCTAATCTTTTCCTTAACATCTTTCAACTAATGACAGTTCCAGAACCTAATTTCTGACAGAGTCAGCAATCATAAATCTTTTTTTCAGTTTCATTTTAAAGTTTTTCACTTATTAAATCCAGAACCAAACATATTGGATAGAGAACGAGTAACATGATCATTTTTGCCTCTGAGACATGTCAATTCTTGCCCACACAGAATGAACTCTCTAGTGGCTGCAAGAATGCTACGAATTGAATTGGCTTTTTTTCAATTCATTTCCTAGTTTCCTTTAATCTATGGCACAACTCTATGATCTCACGTGGAAAGTCACGAGAACCTTAGCTGTGGAAATGGAGAACTTTGCACTGGTGCCGTAGCAACCATTGTATAACTCTTTATGATAAAGGAGGATGATAAAGGCAGAAATAAAGAACATTTTTCCCTCCATTTGGTCCTGCTTTATGTTGACATCGAGTTGAAGGGCGGTGGAACAATGTTCTATTGTTCATAAGTAACATTCTCCCCTTTGACAAATAAATGTTTCTACATTGAAAGTAACTAATTAGCAAATTGAACGTTTTTTCATTTACCTTAACAATGTGAAGTGTCATCAGTAATTTTAAAGTAAGGAAAAATACTTGGATCATGGTTCATCAAGAAATCAGAATTTTAATAATCTCGATGGTAGTCTAAGCAATTACAGTAAAAATAGAAAAATGCTGGAACTATTCAACTATTTACCTGAACCAGGTACAGGTGCAGGTACAATTAATTTTGTGTCACATAACACTGAAAAGCAACCTTCCACCATCACCTTCTGCTTCCTTCCATGAAACCAATTTTCTATCCATTCCGCTATCTCTCCTTGAATCCCATGGGGTCTAACCTTCCAGGGCAGCCCATGAGGAATCAAGTCGAATACCTTACTGACCTCCATGTACACAATGTCCACAGCTCTGCCTTCACTGACCTTTTTGGTCATGTGGAAACTATAGTATGACAAAGGTTAAGATAGCTGTACAACACAAGGTTAAGGTAGCTATACAGCGTAATGTGGAAGCTGCATTTTGAGAAAGGTTAAGATAACTGGTCAGCACAAGGTTAAGGTTGCTCTACAGCACAATGTGGAACTGCAGTATGACAAAGGTTAGGATAACTGTGCAGCACAAAAACCTTTTTGGCATTCATTGATGCACATCAATGTTCCTGATAGCTATTCATTGATGTACCCCAATGTTTTGGGATGGGTAGTCCTTGACGCACACTACAAGGTTCTTGACATTGAAAACTAAATAAAGGATTAAATAGCATGTGGGTTTGTTTGTATTACTTGTTATTGCGTTTGTATATTTATGTTTTGAGAACGTATTGTTATTGATGACAAGAAATTAGAAAGTGCACACAATTTCAAGTCAAAATCTGTATGGAAAGTTGACCATTCTGATTGGAATTTCAAACTAGTACGGTAATTGGGATTGTGCTGCTCTCCTTGTGCACGTAAATAAAGTGTGTCTGGAAAATGAATGGAAGTTGTCAGAGTCCAGTTGATCGGCAACGACAGTCACATCCTCAGAAAAAAGGCCTACTGGATCTCCTGGTTGCTAACCATTTTAACTCCCCATTCCCACATTGACCATTCTGTCATCCTCCTCCATTGCCAGAGTGAGGCCACATGCAAATGGAGGAACAGCACCTCATATGGATCAGTGACTTTTTGAGTCAGGGCCCTCTCCAACCCGAAACTCAGTCAGTCAGGCAACTTGGATAGCATAGACATGTTGGACCGATGGGTCTGTTTCCAGGCTGTATTACTCTATGATTCTATGATTTTACCTGTGTCTTGGACGAGTTAAACAATAGTCTGACATGGTTTTACACACATAACTACATATTCTAGGCAATGTTCTAGGGTCTGTTTCATATCCTGTTGGAATATCCTGTTGGATCAGATTTGGCTGACTGTCATAATTATGGATTCATAGAGCTATGGAGCATGGAAACAGACCTTCAGCCCAACTCCACCATGCCGACCAAGTTGCCTAACTGAGTTAGTCCCACTTGCCTCTGCCTAGCCCATATCCCTCCAAACCTTTTGTATGCATGTACCAGGGGGAACTTCCATGCCTAACCATGAGAGTGACTTGGTCGCGCTGCCACTGACTGAGCTGGCCACATTCTGAAGCACCTAATCCTTAATTTTTAGCAGGTTGTGTGTGAATAAACAATTTGTTCATCCTCAGCAACATACTTGTCGTTGATCCATTGCTCCATGCAAGTATTTTTGGGAGTGAACACAGCATAGTCCTTGTGGAGAAACGGTCTTGTCTTATGTATGGCACCTCTTTGTAGACTTAGGAGCTCAAAACTGACCATCTACAATGGGAAGGGGCTTCCACAGCAGCAGTATTGTATTTTAACACGGCATGGTCTGGCACATCCCTCATTCTACCATTACAGACAAGTCAGAGGGCCAACTGTGGTTCAATGAACAATGTAGAAGGGCTGGGAAAAAAAGCAGGGGTAAAAAAAAGCAGGACACATGAGTGTCAAGCAACACATGATCTCATGCACATAGCAAAAGCAACTTGCAGTAGATGGAGCTAAAAGATCCCACAACCAATGGATCAGTTTAAAGCTCCTTATCCAGTGGTGAATGATTGTGGACTACTCAACAGTTTAAAGGGGGAATGGGGCTGAAAGAACATCCCCTTTGTCAACAATGGTTGTGCCTGGCCCGACAGTGCTAAAACAAGTTTTAAACATTCACAACCCTATTTACCAAGAAATGTGAGTTGTTGATCCAGTTTGCCTTACTGCTGAAGTCATTATCTGTAAGGGTGTCAAAGGTAACAGGGAGAAGGCAGGAGAATGGGGTTGAGAGGGGAAAAGTAGATCAGCCACAATTTACTGATGGGCTGAATGGACTAATTCTGTCTTTTGGTCTTATCACAAAAAAAACCTATTTTAAACCAATATGAATCACTGTATATAATATAAAAAATAATTGAAATCATTGGATACAATGACTATGGGCAGGTAACATTCACAAGTTCACAAGTTATAGGAGTAGAATTAGCCCATTTGGCCCGTCGAGTCTACTCCGCCATTCAATCATGGCTGATCTCTGCCTCCTAATCCCATTTTCCTGCCTTCTCCCCATAACCATTGACACCCGTTCCAATCAAGAATTTGTCTATCTCTGCCTTAAAAATATCCACTGACTTGGCATCTGGCCATAGTGTTAAAGATACATTCCAGAAATAACCAGGGAACAAAAATGTGCAAAATATAGTAATCAAAAAGAAGCTACATAAAGGAGAAATTCAATAGTGTAGGGGTTGAATGGTAACTTCTGCTTGACGATATGGAAAACGTTCATATATGTCTCGTGTCCAAAATTCAGGGCAACACGGCCAATGACCATTGTATCAACCCCCTATCAATTATCAGCACGAAATGGAAGATGTCATCCAGAGTGCCCTCAAGCAGCACTTACATCAGGGCAGCATTTGATAGATTGTGGCCTGAAGGAACCCTGGTAACCTTGAAATGAATGTCTATCAAGAAAGATAATTAGAACTTTTGGTGGCCAATTATCCCAGTCGAGAATATTGCTGCAGGATATCCTCAGGGCACTAATCCCATTCCAGTCATCTTCAACTGTTCACTCAATGACCTTCCTTCCATAATTAGATCAGAAAGGAAAATGTTCTCTGAACTCTTTACCCCTAATACCTCTCATCCAGTATCTGAGACAGGATCTTGCTCTCACTCCATGGTTGGTTTTCACTCTCTCAAATTAATCTATTCAATTCAATGATACTTTATTGAAATGCGTACCCAGGTAAATATAAAATTCTTTATTTTTGCAACAATCTGGTAAAATCACACAGCAAACCTCACCTAATCAGTACACAGAGTTGCCATGTTTCTAGTGCCGACAAAGTTACAAAAAGTTAACCGAACAGTCTTCTCACTGTGGTGAACCAGACATGTCCCTCCTCCCTCCTCCCTCCTCCCTCCTCCCTCCTCCCTCCTCCCTCCTCCCTCCTCCCTCCTCCCTCCTCCCTCCTCCCTCCTCCCCCTTTGTTCTCAGCAGCTATGGACTGACTTCCAATTCTATTTACAGACACAGAATCCCTCTGTTTTAAATTTGTATGCATGTGTAAAATTATAGCCTAGTACAGGTGCTAGCTACTCCAGATTTGAGCAGCATATTTCAGTGATTTGGCCAACAATTGCACATTTGGAACTGGTTGATTGCTCCAATTATACTGATCACATCTGAATATAGGTTTCCCATGCACCTCCACCAGGTCAAATGGGCATGGGCTAATTACAAATGAGAATCCCCTGCCATTTTTTAATGCGATTGAATGTCTCCCTTATGTTATTTATTTTTGATTATTACAAGCAGTTAATATTTTGCACATTTTTACGTGAAAGAATTCAAGTTGCCTCAAATTTTCTCAAGTTGCCTTTCACTATTAAACAACAAACTATCCAACTGTAATGCACTAATCTAGACTACAGATCAACAAAGTTGAGGTGACGCAGTCAAGATGACCCAGAAGAGCTATCAGTTACCGCAATTACAATCAATCGCAGAAATTAATCACTACAGAAGAAAAAGTCATTTGATTACTGAAGTGATCTGGCTACAAGTGCATTGAGTTAATGGCTTTGTAATTGCCTAAACATTACACTGTAATGTTGACATTGAGTTTTGCTGCAGGAAGGAACAAGCAACAGACGACTTAATGGCAGCAGTTCGCTTCCAAAATGTGTTTTGAATCTTTGCCAATGAATATTATAAACACTCCCCTTGAGAATGCTTTACCTCTCTTTTTACATTTCAAGCATGATTATAATAACAGTGCAAAACAGCCTAGGTTGTTGCCATAGTAACCGCATCACCTTAACATAAGCAATTACAGCCACAGAATGCAAGCAGTGCACTTTTCACAACCAAGATTGGCTGAGGCGCATTTTCTCCCAACGTTCATGGCTCCAATCTCCTTCTCATTTGATTCCTGCTGGGGAATGGTTCCCACTTAATCTGGTTCCCAAATCTTCCTCAAGGGGCTGCTATTTCATTCTGAACTTGAATAGTGGGAGTTACTTGTCTATTTGAGATTGCGGGTTGCAATTATTACACGGGGAATGGAATTTTTGAGACAGTTGCGATTCCCTCTCATCATAATATCAAAGGGAGATAGGCAGGAATATCACGGAAATGTCTCTTCACACTGTTTTTGCGGATGGGCTGTGGAGCATTGAGCACTTCCTGGTTGTGATCACTAGATGGCAATAATGAGCTGTTAAATTAGCTCAATTGATGTGCGTCTTTTTGATCTTTATTGGTTAATTATCATTCTTTCTCATTTAGGAACGCTTTGACAATGGGATAACTCCTAGGTTAATCCCCCCACCACCTATTAGCCACTAAATTACTCTTCCCAATCCTCATGTTCATTGAGATATTTAAAACCTCTTTTGTCAAACTGTCTTATCCCTTCTGAAAATGGACACTTGAGATTTATCTGCTTCTTCTATTCACAAATTTCTTCAGTTTCAAGATTCTTAAATTTCCCAACTATGTTCAACACTTCATTGTCTAGAGCATTCAATGTTGTTTCTATCTGTGCCAGAGCTTTAACCACCCAACATGCCGGTCACCAACAGTATCCTCTCTAACGACAGCTGAAACATCGTACATTGACAACATCCAAGGCCAATCGGTTTGATTTCGTTCAATTTTCCCGGCATTTAGAGCCATGCAGAGATACAGCAAGGAAGGAGAATCTTCATTCCATTGAGTCCATACCAATCATCATAGAACATAGATCATCACAATGTACAGTGTAGGAAGGAACTGTAGATGCTGGTTTAAACACAGAAAGCTGGAGTAACTCAGCATCTCTGGAGAAAAGAAAAATAAATTCTTCAGAAGAAGGGTCTTGACCCGAAACGTCACCTATTCCTTTTCTCCAGAGATACTGTCTGACCCGCTGAGTTATTCCAGCTTTCTGTCTATCAAAATGTGTAGCACAGGAACAAGCCATTTGGCCCACAATGTCTGTGCCGAACATGATGGCAAGATAAACTAATCTCACCTGTCTGCAAATGATCCGTATCCCTCCATCCCCTGCGTTTCCCCACATGCCTCTTAAATGCCACTATCATGTCTGCCTTCACCACTACCCCTAGCAGCACATTACAGGAATTCACCACTCTCTATGTAAAAAAACATGCCCCACGGATCTCTTTAAAACTTTGCCCCTATCACCTTAAAGATATGCCCTCTCGTCTTTGAGATTTCCACCCTGGGGAAAAAAGGATCTGACTATCTACCCTATCTATGTCTCTCAAAATGTTGTATACTTTATCCAGGTCTCCCTTGTCAGAGAAAACAATCCAAGTTTGAACAATCCAAGAAATCCAATCCAAGACCATCAGCCAGCCATTTATATCATATCATATATCATATATATACAGCCGGAAACAGGCCTTTTCGGCCCTCCAAGTCCGTGCCGCCCAGCGATCCCCGTACATTAACACTATCCTACACCCACTAGGAACAATTTTTTACATTTACCCAGCCAATTAACCTACATACCTGTACGTCTTTGGAGTGTGGGAGGAAACCGAAGATCTCGGAGAAAACCCACGCAGGTCACGGGGAGAACGTACAAACTCCTTACAGTGCAGCACCCGTAGTCAGGATCGAACCTGAGTCTCCGGCGCTGCATTCGCTGTAAAGTAGCAACTCTACCGCTGCGCTACCGTGCCGCCCAATCTTTTACACCAATCCTACATTAATCCCATTTTTCAAAATTCTTCCCACAAAATTCTCTTCAATTCTCCCCTCCCAGACTCTACCACTCACATGCACACTAGAGTGGCAGGAATGGTGGCACAGAGTTAGAGCTGCTACCTCACAGTGTCAGAAACCCAGGTTTGATCCTGATCTTGGGTGCTGCCTGTGTAGAGTTTACACATCCTCCTTGTGACTGCGTGAGGTTCCTCAGGGTTTCCTCCCATATTCCAAAGGCGTGCACGTTGAATGTTAATTGGCTTCTGTAAATTGCCCCTAGCATGTAGGATTTGGAACTAGTGTACGGGTCATCAATGGTCGGTGTGGACGGTGGGCCGAAGGGCCTGTTTCCATGCTGTATCTCTAAACTAAACAAAACTGGAAGCAACCTACAGTGGCCAATTAAACTACTGAACTGGAGATCGTTGGGATATGTGAGCAAACGATTGTAGATGTTGTATACATGGACTTCAGTAAGGCATTTGACAAGGCTCCGCATGGTAGGCTGTTCTGGAAGGTTAGATCACATGGGATCCAAGGAGAGACAGCTGAATGGATAGAAAATTGGCTTCATGAAAGGAAGCAGAGGGTGATGGTGGAAGGTTGCTTCTTGGCCTGGAGGCCTGTGACTTGTGGTTGCCTCAGAGTGCTGGGCCCGTTACTGTTGTCATCTATATCAATGATTTGGATGAGAACATACACGGCAAGATTAGCGAGTTTGCAGTTTTGCAGATAGTGAAGATGGTTCTGAAAAATTGCAGTAGGATCTGGATCGATTGGCCAGGTGGGCTGAGGAATTGTTTTGGGAATTTAATACAGAGAAATGTGAGGTGTTGCATTTTGGGAAGTCTTACATGGGCAGGACTTACACAATGAAAGGTAGGGCTCTGAGGAGTGTTGTAGAGTAATGGATCTAGGAGTGCAGGTGCATAGTTACTTGAAGGTGGAGTCGCAGGTAAATAGGGTGGTCAAAAAGACGTTTGGCACATTGGCCTTCAGTCAGAGTATTGTATAGAAGTTGCAGTGAGTATAGATGTTGCAGTTCTATAAGACGTTGATGAGGCCGGATTTAGAGTATTGTGTTCAGTTCTGGGCACCATGTTATAGAAAATATATTGTCAAGTTTCAAAGGGTACAGAGAAGATTTATGGGGAAGGGGAAAAGATTTAATAGGAATCTGAGGGGGGACATTTTTAGACAATGGGTGGTGGGTGTATGGAACAAGCTGCCAGAGGAGGTAGTTGAGACAGGGACTATCCCAACATTTAAGAAGCAGTTAGGCAGGTTCATGATAGGGCAGGTTAGGAGGGATATGGACCAAACGCGGGCGGGTGGGACTAGTGTAGCAGGGACATGTTGGCCGGTTTGGGCAAGTTGGGCCGAAAGGCCTGTTCCACACTGTATCACTCTATGACTATGATTCCAATGCAGGACCATGAGGAAAGCAATGATCAGAGTTCTGACAAATGGGACCATTTGCCCACAACACTGTCATGGTGCTTCTTAGAAAATTCCTCTTAAAAATTGAAGTTTAATCAATGCTCTTAAGGCTGTTGCCGTTAAGTTTAGTTTAGTTTAGCATGGAAATAGGCCCTTCGGCCCACCGGGTTCACGCCGGACAATGATCACCTGTTCACACGAGTTCAATGTTCTCCCGCTTTCTCATCCACTCCCTACACTTCAGGGGCAATGTGCAGAAGTCAATTAACCTACAAAACTGCACATCTTTGGAACGTGGGAGGAAACCGGAGGAAACAATATTTAAGTGAAGCTCCAAGTCCAAGGCAATTTGTGTTATATTCCCGAGTTTGAAAGGCGGAAGGACCTGATGCACCACTGACAGCACCTGGAGTACTGTGTGCAGTTTTGGTCTCCAAATTTGAGGAAGGATATTCTTGCTATTGAGGGCGTGCAGCATAGGTTTACTAGGTTAATTCCCGGAATGGTGGGACTGTCGTATGTTGAAAGACTGGATCGACTAGGCTTGTACACACTGGAATTTAGAAGGATGAGAGGAGATCTTATCGAAACGTATAAGATTATTAAGGGGTTGGACACGTTAGAGAAAGGAAACTTGTTCCCAATGTTGGGGAAGTCCAGAACAAGGGGCCACAGTTTAAGAATAAGGGGTAGGCCATTTAGAACTGAGATGAGGAAAAAATTTTCAGTCAGAGAGTTGTAAATCAGGGGACTTCTCTGCCTCAGAAGGCAGTGGAGGCCAATTCTCTGAATACATTCAAGAGAGAGCTAGATAGAGCTCTTAAGGATAGCGAAGTCAGGGGGTATGGGGAGAAGGCAGGAACGGGGTACTGATTGAGAATGATCAGCCATGATCACATTGAATGGCGGTGCTGGCTCGAAGGGATGAATGGCCTCCTCCTGCACCTATTGTCTATTGTCTATTGCCTTTGAGATAGGTTTCCCTTTGATGACACCAGCCCCCAGATGGTAGCGATGCAGAAGATGCCAAGTTGACTTTGTTGTGTCTGAATCATTTGTTCTTTAATTCCCTGGTTGCAACAGAGCAATCTTTACACTTTTATTCCTTTGTTCCAACTGAGTGACCTGCTAGGTATTTGAACAGGTAAACGAATAAGGATAATGTATTTCTTTCCCTCAAGGACGCTGGTGAAACAGATGGCATTTTGACAAGGTGACAGCTTGTTAATTTTCCTGATTTAAAAAGAAAATCACAGACTCTTAGGTGGGATTTGAACTCGTGTCTTGAGATTATTAGCACAGGGCACTGACTGGAGAAGTACAACTATTACAATCATTTTCTTGTCCCCTATATTAAAATGGTTTGTGGTATTGCAGTAGTACAATTATGACAGATGAAGTCGTGCACTGGTCATGTTTCCAAGGAACCTTTCTGCACTGTACAACTGCTGACAATAGAAAGAAGTTTCAACCTACTGTAAAATATCCATATTTGTTTTTACTGCAACATGAAGGACACATTAGTAAGATGTTTATTTTTAGAAAACAAATAAGGAGTGAGATCAACTTAAAGCATTCAAGTGGTACAGGAGGAATATTTTTGCACAACTCTTACTGGAAATGGCAAGATACATATAATCATAGTATGCCCCAGTAGGCTATTCAGGCAATGGAGACTGTTCCAGCACATGCAAAGAATAATTTGCGTGTAACTAAAACGAAGTGTGCCAAATTATTTCTGGGCATTTGGTAATGAGAAAATCGCTTTAAAGAACAATTCTACTTGCTTGTCTGACAGGTCCAAATTGAAATATAGAAATTTGTGTTGCTTAAGGCACAGTAGAGAAAATTGTTACTTCCTTTTCACTGTAAGAAGCTGACAGCTAGTCGAACAACTCCCACGATAGCTGGGGAATTTACAGTGGCTGATGTTCTTGGGACTAATTCAATAGAGACAGGCGATTTTTAAAATATACGATGAAAAGGAGCTGGATTAGGATATGTGGCCCCACTGAATTTGCTCAGCCATTCATACGCATCAAGGCTGATCATCTTGCCTTATCTTCAGATCCTTTAGCCCCTTTGATGTCCAGGATTTAGAGTAACAGATTGTTCTCGGACTTATTCACCATAAGTGAGCTTGGAAACTAAAACTAAGAGCAAGAAACTTACAATCTAAAATTATATTCTTGTCCAGAGTTAAACACTCAACATAAAGGGCAGCTGATGTTTCTTTTTGTTTGGTGTTGGTTTATGATTGTGTGTGTTATTGCTTATTTTTATTGCTCTTATTGTGGGTAATCTTTCATTTCACTGCACATTTATGTGTATGTGACAAATAAAATTGACTATTGACTATTGATAGAACTGCTGCCTCACTGCACTAGTGACCCAGGCTCGGTTCTGACCTTTGTGCTGCGTGTGTGTGGAGTTTACACGCTCTCCCGGTCTCCCTGTGGGCTTTCCTTCGGGCGCTCCCGATTCCTCTCATATCCCAAGCATTCCCATGCTGTTTTGTAGAGTAATTGGCCTCTGTAAATTGTCCCAAGCGAGCTGGGAGTGGATGGGAAAGTGGGATAACATAGAACTAATGTGAATGGGAGATCGACGGTCGGTGTGGACGCGTATGGCCCTGGTCTGTTTTCACGCTGTATTTCTAAACTAAAAAAAAAAGCTAAAGTAGACGAAGCTTCCAACTATTTTTGACACAGCAGACACGTTTTAACCTTGCTGTGATTTGGATGGAATCCTGAAAACTGGTCAGCTGCAGCACCATAAATATAACTTTATAGGGATCTGCTTCAAAGATCATTCCTGTGGCACGTGACTATATTTTGCCAAAATAAACAGAGCAAACAGGAAAATATCATTAAACATGCTTCGAAGTTAGTGCCTAAAACCTCCAAAGCGGGTCAAGATTTTCCATTGCATACAAAATACTCAGCACACAGGATCAGCAGCTGTTTTTCTAACGGTCTCTGAAAATGTTTGCGCTACATAACTCCTGCAATGATTGAATGATCAGGTCAGTGAATTCCACTAACTAATTATGGTTATGATTGTATTAGAGTAACTGTTCGATTTAGAGGAGTAGAAAGGAAGAGCATTGTTTAAAAGTTTAAGGTAACTATTTTGGAGCGGGGCTGAGCTGGAATAAAATCCCTTAAGCACATTCCTTAACTTTTTGTGGGCCTGTAACACCATTTGCAAAAAAAATCATGCCCGTGTGACTCAGCTCCTAATTATCAGCCTTTATCAAGTTATGTTTTAATGCAGCCTGCGCACAAAGTGTGAAGTATAGTCAGTAAAAAGGTTGAATTAATTGTTGGGCTCAACATTCAATCGATATTTATCAGCTGTAAGATGGAAAAACTAGGAGCCTGAAGAAGGGGCCTGAAAACATCACCTATCCATGTTCTCCTCCAGTAAGCCTGCCTGATCCGCAGGAAAACATTCACAGACTGTTAGGAGAGATTTCAACTCATGTCTTTAGATTTTTGGCACAGAGCACAGACTGGAGAAGTACAGCTATTACAATCATTTACAAGCACTTTGTGTCTTTTTTTTTTATCGGCTGTAAGATGTTGTGTGTCATCCTGAAAGGCAACTTCATATAAATATGTCTTTTTTTTAAAGAGCTTTTTATTTCATTTTGGTAACATCCTTCTTGCTGACAGCACTGGCCAGTTAAAACCCCATAAGAATAACAGGAGGGAGGGTAGTTAAATTCATTCTATTATTGTAAATTCTTTGATACTCGACTTTTAAGGGAGTTGTCTGTGTGGAGTTTACATGTTATTCCTAAGATAGACACAAAATGCTGGAGTAACTCAGGCAGCATCTCTGGATGGAAGGAATTGGTGACGCTTCGGGTCGCGACCCTTCTTCAGGCCTACCTGTAACTGTGCAGGTTTCCTCCAAACATATAAGATAATTAGGGGATTGGACACATTAGAGGCAGGAAACATGTTCCCAATGTTGGGGGAGTCCAGAACAAGGGGCCACAGTTTAAGAATAAGGGGTAGGCCATTTAGAACGGAGATGAGGAAGAACTTTTTCAGTCAGAGAGTGGTGAAGGTGTGGAATTCTCTGCCTCAGAAGGCAGTGGAGGCCAGTTCGTTGGATGCTTTCAAGAGAGAGCTGGATAGAGCTCTTAAGGATAGCGGAGTGAGGGGGTATGGGGAGAAGGCAGGAACGGGGTACTGATTGAGAGTGATCAGCCATGATCGCATTGAATGGCGGTGCTGGCTAGAAGGGCTGAATGGCCTACTCCTGCACCTATTGTCTATTGTCTATTGTCTATTGTCAGATGCTCCAGTTTGCTTTCACATCTCAAAGACGAGTGGCTTTGTAGGTTAAATGGCTTCTGTAGACTGTCCCTAATGTGCAGGGAATGGATGTGAAAGAGGGATAACATTGAACTAGTGTGAATGAGTAATTGGTGGTTGGCATGGACTCGGTGGGCCAAAGGACCTATTTCCATGATGTATCTTTTAATGTATAAAAATGAAAGTTTGACAATCTGCCTAGATACTCAGCTGTAAACAAGTGGAAGTCACACCAACACTGTTATATTTCACAGTTTCAGGAGAGCTCAGTACGGTTATCAAATCTTTTGAAATTGGTGCCAAATTTCTCTGAATTGAACCAATAGTTGAGAAAATTGGGGAGCGTGTTGTGTGAAATAATTTATTAGGTCTAATTCATCGAGATGCTATTTGGTGCCATACATGTTTCTGGCATTTTGTGTCAGGGAAATCTAGGATAGAGAATTTTGTGCAGTTATACCAACGCTACAAATTCCTGCCAATGAACTTTTAAATCAATTATTTTTATATGTAGATGGAGTCAGAGCCAACCAGAGCCAATAAGACCCAATATTTTAGATATTCAGCTAATGTAAGAACTAAAAGTAATTGTACAAACCATCTCAAATGTATAATTGTGGATTATATTTACTTTGAGCAAGGTAATTGGAAATTATCCTTCTATTACCTTCCTGCTGAGTTATTTTCAAGTGGTGCTTATTGTCCTGAATAAGGACAAATAATGATTAAGTTAAAAATTGATGACAGCCAAGATATAATTGAAGCAACGCTACAATTGACTCTTTCATTCTGTGGCCCAGACCGGGATCAACATTTCAGAGAACACTTAATCAGTTCTCCTGAGGGAAAAGTTTCTGAACATAGAACTGTGTGAACTTTCTTTTTCACTCTTCTAATGTAATCAACCAAAACTTCAAGTTGTCAGTTTAACAGTAGAAGCAACATTATTCAACTCTGACGAGCTGAATTCACAGAGGAACTTTACATCATTGTGTTCTTGAGAGTATCATTTTCATTTATATGCTTGCTCATTATAGTTCTATCCTTAATCAAATATTTTCTCAGTTTCCTTTTTAAAGAAATTAAATAACACAGTATTAAATGCATGTCGCGGCAATACGTCCCAGATTTTTAAAACACTCATTTCATCCAAATTTCCGGTCTTTATTTTTTCAATAGAAATCAGTTCAGCTCCCACAAATCTATTTGAATTCTGGACCAAACCTCCCTGCTTCTTTTTGAAAACTCTCCAATCAGAAAATGTTAGAATATTATGATATACAATCTACTCCATGTACCACTGAGTAATAATGGCAACACAATGGCGAAGCTAGTAGAGCTACTGTTTCACAGCTCCTGTGACCAGGGTTTAATCTTGACTTTGAATGCTGTCTGTGTAGTTTGCTTGTTCTTTCTGCAAGCTGCCTGGGTTTTGTCTGGGTGTTCTGGCTTCCTCCCACATCCCAAAACCGTGGAGGTCGGTCGGACAAGTGGTTAGCACAGACTCAATGGGCCGCAGTACTGTGGGACTGTGATGTTAAAAAATGGGGCTTTGCTGAGACATCAGAAAACATTTCCACTTAAACAATTCGGAAGCTTTTAAGCATCGTTTCAATTGCCATGCATGTAAAATGCTGATGTAAACAGCACTTTGAAGGATAATAATTTATGCTTGAATTCCTGCTAAAATTGCACAATATCACCTTTCCTTTTTTATTTGCAAACTGTACCAGAATCAAATGACCAGAACAGCTTTGAATAATATTTATGTTACAAAAAGCAGTTCCATTGTGCCTCACAATATAAATATAGCTTTATTAAGGTATGAAAGCTAGTTTTAAAATTCATGAGGTTCACCAAACCATTAAAATAATTATTTTTTCTATTTTGTGGAAAAGCAAGGCAATCTATTTGGTGATACATTTGTGAGGAGACATCTATTAATCTCCCTCCTTGCTGATGATTACCTCTATGTGCTGGTTAATTGGATCTGCTTTTCTTTAGAAATATTTATTGTGGTTGAAAACCAGCGAATACGTGAGTATTCTTCTGGGGACCAAGATATTTGATATGTTGATAAATAAAGCCGACGAACAACCAAAAGGAAAATTGTTCTTCAAACACTTAATTGTAGGAGAAAAACTCTTTGATGCTGTTTTTTCTATTTTATCTTAGAGGCCCATTGGATTTGGTGGGGTTCTGTTTCATTAATTTTTAGTAGTGTGGGAGTTGACTGTTGAACTCGTGAGCACTGCAGGACTATTGCATCAGCTTAGGTAAATATATCACCTATGGAGGTTTATAAATTGATATTGAATGTTTTTACAGATTGTCAGATTGCTTGAGTAATTTCTGAAGAAAACGTGTTGTTGGTTTGAATCTCTGTTGATTCATATTTTTACCGCCAGTTTCATATTATTTAGAGCGGCACAAGTGGCATAGCTGGTGGAGCTGCTGCCCCACAGTGCCAGAGACCCTGGTTCGATCCTAACCTCGGATCCTGTCTGTGTGGAGTTTGCATGTTCTCTCCATAAGCACGTGGATTTCCTCCAGGTGCTCTGCTTTCCTCCCACATCCCAAAGACATTGGGGCTTAATTGGCCTCTGTAAATCGCTCCTGGTGTTGGGAGTGGATGAGAGAGTAGGGTAACCGGTCGATGGCCGGCGTGGACGGTGGGCTGAAGGGCTGAGGAAATTCAGAGTGTCTCTGAGGATTCTTCAATGCTTCTACTCTGGGGCTGTAGAGAGCATCCTGTCCGGCAACATTACAGTCTGGTTTGGGAACAGCTCTGCCCAGGACAGGAAGGCCCTGCAGAGAGTAGTGCAGGACCTATACATCAGGAGGTGTAGATTGAGAGCAAGCAAGATTATGAGGGACCCCTGCCACCCCAGCAACGGACTGTTCCAGCTGCTACGGTCAGGCAAGTGCCTCCGCTGTCATGCTGTGAAAACGGAGAGGATGAGACGGAGTTTCTTCCCACAGGCCATCAGGACTGTTAACTTTTATAACTCCAGGGACTAAATTTTGTCTTCTCTGTATTAACTTTAATTTATATGCTGTAACTGTAATTCTTTGGCATTGCCACTTTCATTTCACTGCACATCGTGTATGTGTATGTGACAAATAGACTTGACTTGACTTGACTTGTTTCCATGCTGTGTCTCTAAAACCTAAACTAAATTTATGGTTGTTTGGTCTTAATTGAGCTTCTTAAAAATAAATTTAATTTAGTAGTTTACACTGGCTGATAGGATGCTGCTTTCCTTCCTTTGCAATAGATAAGATTATTTAGTTAGCATTTGGCTTTTACAGTTTCACTAAGATTTTAATTCTTTGTGAAAGTGGCTGTTATTATGATTCCATAAAAGAATTGGGAAACAGCCTGAATGTCATGATCTCTTTCCTGATTCACATGCAATCTTACACAGATGGATAACAAGGAAAATTAAAGGGCTTATAAACAGAACAGTCAGTCCTGTTCATCAATTATATGCATCCTGGGAACAGTAACTTAAACTTTGCTGATTTTGTCTGGATACGCAATTTCACTCAGTCCCTCGGTTTCTTAGATAATCAGAACCCTCTGTTAAAAAATCCTCCCTGAAGTTAATGAAATAGTGAAATGCTTGGATAGAGTCAATGTGGAGTGGATGTTTCCACTAATGGGAGAGTCCAGGACTAGAGTTAAAGGACAGAATTAAAGGACGCTCCTTTAAGGCGATGAGAAGGAATGCCTTTAGTCAGAGGGTGGTGAATCTGTGGAATTCTTTGCCAAGGAAGGCTGTGGAGGACTTCAATGGGTATTTTTAAGGCAGAGACAGATAGATTCTTTATTAGTAAGTGTGTCAAGGGTTATGGGAAGAAGGCAGGAGAATGGGGTTAGAATGTCAGGAGGGAGAGATGGATCAGCCATGATTGAATGGACGAGTAGACTTGATGGGCCGAATGGCCTAATTCTGCTCCTATCACTTATGACCTTATGGAGTTGTATACATCTAGGAAACGCTATTGACGACTATCGAGTTCTTGTAAATATGGTAATTCTTCAATATGATGTATCCATTGGTCAGTTTGCAACTTAGTGTAATTATTGCCACAGCAACTGCGACTTTATAGATTCATGCTAATTTGTATTAAAAAATTTGATCGTTATGTTTGAATGTGACTAGATGTTATTTTGTGAAAATGGCACGTTAATAATGAGGTGTGAAGTTAAAATGTGAGTGAAAAATCTAATTATAATAGTGATAAACAGAAGTTGCTGCAAATGTGTTTTTAGACTTCTAAAACTAAAAGAAGAAGCACTAAAATATATTGATGGTTAAAACCCTCTCCATTATGTGGGCACCTGAGAGGCAATTTGTTTCAGATCTTCTGCATGATGTTCTTGCACAATTTGCGATACAGTTTGTGCCATCCTCATTCTGGTGCACGTTACAAGTTTGCAGAGTAGGCAGATTGTGATGCCAATGCTGATTTGAACAATGAAACAACCATTGCTGCGTGTTCAACACACACACACGCACATGCACACACACGCACACACACACGCACACACACAGGCGTACACATGCATGCACACGTACATGCACACACACACACACACATGCACACATACACACACCCACACACACATATGCATACACACACATACACACACACATGCACACACACATACTCATACATGCACACACAAACACTCACACACAGGCACGCACACACCCGCATGCACGCACGCACACACATACACACACATGCATACAGGCATGCACACACACACACACACACACACACACACAAACACAGGCCCGCATACACACACAGAACACTACATTTAGCAGAAGTAATTTTTGCTAAAGTTCCTATGTTGCAGTCACCAGCTGAAAGACATCTCCAATGGCACTGAAGATTGCGCAAGTTACCGATTGCTATGCTTCTGAATATTTCCAGGCTGACACAAGGCACATCTACCATGGGTCCTCAGCACTCTTCTACAGAGGAATGGAACTCATCTTCTCCTTAAACACGATTGTGTGCATTTTCAATGACTGTGTGCATCCTGATAAGACGCCCTTATTATTGAGTTAAAGCCACCAGATTTGAATCCAGTGGTTTTATTTACTGAAATAGCAGCTGGTCTGTGACAATATCTTGTCTACCATGATGGTCACTTCCATGCCAACAGTCACAATTCTATTATGTTGTTCATAGTATTCCCCATCGTTCAGCCACAATGCAAAGCTACCGTTTTGTAATCTGGTTCGAGACTCCAGGTTGAAACCCATGCTGAAGAACGTAAATGATTTCAACAGGAGCTACAATATGTGATAGGAGCAGAATTAGGCCATTTGGCCCACCAAGTCTACTCCACCATGTAATCATGGCTGATCTATCTCTCCCCATTCTCCTGCCTTCTTCCCATAACCCCGGACACCTGATAATGCTACCTACCAATCTGAGCAAACTATTTGCATTTGTAACAAATGCCTCCAGTACCTGAACTATTCTGCAGCCACATTGTACCACATAGCAGAACAAATCTACACAGAGAAAACCCATGTGGTCACAGGGAGAATGTACAAACTCCGTACAGACAGTACTGGCGCTGCAAGGCAGCAACACTATCACTGCGCCACTGTGTTACCCTTACTTCTCGTCTGAGCTCCATCTCACCCTAACCCCAGTAAATGGCATGCAAAAGGAGTGAGGCACATTGCTATTTTTATGGCAGTAAGTCTTACATTTGATTCATCAGACAGGTAATTCCTTCCTCCCATGGATAGCATCTTGAAATACAATCTACGGTTGCAGAGGGATTTGAGAAAATAAGTAACCCCAACAGAATTCATATTCTAAAGGGCTTCAAGTCACAGTGATTAACATTGAAAGGAAAGTAGTTCAGAGGTGATGATAACATAAGATGTAAGTTTAATTATTTTTTAGACGTCCCCGCGTTACGGCAAGGTTCTGTTCCCGACAACGTTTCTTAAAATATTTTACTGCAGACCTGCTTTTAAATGTTATGGGTGGTTTTAAAAAGGACACTGCTGTTGGCTTGGACAGCGTGTCTCCAGATAGGATTAGAAAAATGGACATCAACATGTTAACTAGAATGTATTCTTCTTGAGTATACAGTCAATACTGTATATTGAACAGTATACTGTTACTGTATATCAGTATACAATATTGTTATATACTGTAACAGTATATATATCACAGTATACATTTATTGTAAACGTGACAAATTTCCAGTTAGAGTTAACATTAGTTGCCTATAGCCCGCAGCAGCTGGCAAATCCATCCTAACCTTTGCTCCTATATACAAGCTGTACATTAGTCGGGCATTCATAAGCTGGGGAGGACCTGTATGTAAGCAAGGTTCGATCCTGAATGTTTGAAAGTGGAATGTACTGTAAATACAAAAAATAAATTCTGCAGGACGACAGTACAGTTACATGGGAAGAATAAAGAATAGAGAAAATCTAATGGGTCTCCGATCAACTCTCACTTCTTTATCCCTGTTTTATTGAGTAACGTGACATACCCAGCTGAAATTTGTTTGACAGTTTATTTCATTTATGCTTTTATTGGGGCAGAGGTCTGAGATGACCTCCCGTGTCACCTGACACGCTAACGTCATGGTAACAATGTTTTCTTCCATGACACCCCCATCGGTTCCCTTGAAAAGGGCGGAGTAGCAATTGTAGGAAGGAACTGCAGATGCTGGTTTAAACGGAAGATAGACACAAAATGCTGGAGTAACTCAGTGGGACAGGCAGCATCTCTGGTTAGAAGGAATGGGTGACTTTTCAGGTCGAAACCCTTCTTTGAGTCTGAAGAAGGGTCTCGACACGAAACGTCACATAGAAACATAGAAACATAGAAAATAGGTGCAGGAGTAGGCCATTCGGCCCTTCGAGCCTGCACCGCCATTCAATATGATCATGGCTGATCATCCAACTCAGTATCCCGTACCTGCCTTCTCTCCATACCCCCTGATCCCTTTAGCCACAAGGGCCACATCTAACTCCCTCTTAAATATAGCCAATGAACTGGCCTCAACTACCTTCTGTGGCAGAGAATTCCACAGATTCACCACTCTGTGTGAAAATAAATGTTCTCATCTCGGTCCTAAAAGACTTCCCCCTTATCCTTAAACTGTGACCCCTTGTTCTGGACTTCCCCAACATCGGGAACAATCTTCCTGCATCTAGCCTGTCCAACCCCTTAAGAATTTTGTACATTTCTATAAGATCCCCCCTCAATCTTCTAAATTCCAGCGAGTACAAGCCGAGTCTATCCTGTCTTTCTTCATATGAAAGTCCTGCCATCCCAGGAATCAATCTGGTGAACCTTCTCTGTACTCCCTCTGTGGCAAGAATGTCTTTCCTCAGATTAGGTCACCTATTCCTTCTATCCAGAGATGCTGCCTATCACGCTGAATTACTCCAGCAGTTTGTGTCTATCTTTGGAGTAGCAGTTATTGGTTAGGACTGTGGAACACGCAGTGCTTTGTTGTCAACCTGGGATTGAGATTGGTTGAGCAGACATTTCCTGCCACTACCAGAAGCTAAAGTCCTTGCCACGGTTTCTGTTCCTTAGCCACCATCTCCATCACACTCCTCACAAACGATATGAAATTGTGCCACAGCAATAAGAATTTCGATGTCATTATGACGCGGTTTCTGCAGCATATCCCCTCAGCTCAGCTATCAGGTCTATGATCTGGGGTGGCACAGTCACACAATGGTAGAGTTGCTGCCATACAGTGAGTGCCATAGGCCTGGGTTCGATCCTGACTATGGGTGCTGTCCGCACAGAGTTTGTATATTCTCGCTGCGACCATGAGGGAGTACAGAGAAGGTTCACCAGATTGATTCCTGGGATGGCAGGACTTTCATATGAAGAAAGACTGGATAGACTCGGCTTGTACTCGCTGGAATTTAGAAGATTGAGGGGGGATCTTATAGAAACTTACAAAATTCTTAAGAGGTTGGACAGGCTAGATGCAGGAAGATTGTTCCCGATGTTGGGGAAGTCCAGAACAAGGGGTCATAGTTTAAAGATAAGGGGGAAGTCTTTTAGGACCGAGATGAGAAAGTTTTTTTTCACACAGAGAGTGGTGAATCTGTGGAATTCTCTGCCACAGAGGGTAGTTGAGGCCAGTTCATTGGCTATATTTAAGAGGGAGTTAGATGTGGCCCTTGTGGCTAAAGGGATCAGGGAGTATGGAGAGAAGGCAGGTACAGGATACTGAGTTGGATGATCAGCCATGATCATATTGAATGGCGGTGCAGACTCGAAGGGCCGAATGGCCTCTTCCTGCACCTATTTTCTATGTTTCTATGTTTCTCCGGGTGCTCCTCCCACACTCCAAAGACGTACAGGTTTGTTGCGTTAATTGGCTTCTGTAAATTGTAAATTGTCCCTAGTGTGTAGGATTGTGCTATTGTATGGGATGATTGCTGGTCGGCAAGTATGCATTGGACCGAAGGGCATGTTTCTACGCTGTTTCTCTTAAGTCTAAAGTCTAAAGACCATTTACTTTTACCTCCATGACCTTAATCAATAGCATCCCTGCATCAGACAGCTGCTGAAATCCTTATTCATGCCTTAGTTAGTTCAAAACTTTACTGTCCCTTGCCATCCTTTCTGTAACTCATTTAAATCTCTGCTGCACTTAATCTACTTGCAACCAAATTATATTCACCCATCACACTGTCCTCACTACATTGGTTCCATGCTTTGCAATCCATCCTTGTTTACCAATTCTCTTTTGACTCACCTCACCGACCCCTCTCCCTGCTGGAAGGTTTTAAGTGAATGCATTGCTGTTGATTCATACATCTGGATTCCCAACTGGATTTCTGCTTTGCAGCAGAAACCTAATATTACATACATTAAAGTGCTGGAACTGAGCCTATTAACCTAGGGGTGAAGTTGAGAAGACAGTACTTATTCAGTTCACTCTTGTGAAGGAACTAATATACCGTTGGTTTGAATTGTTTCAGATGGTGCATATACAGTATCTCATGCTCCTGATTCATAATTGAAGGCCTGTTTCCAAGTATCAGAAACCTAACATTAGAATTCAGAAAGCATGTCTCTTTCCATAGTTCAGGGTGAAATATTTACAGTGAGGACATAAAGTATTGGAGTACCTCAGTGGGTCAGGCAGCATCTCTGGAGAACATGGATAGGTGATGCTTTGGGTCAGGACCCTTCTTCAGACTTATTCACAGTAACATTAATCTAAGAAAGCTCCTAACTTCTCATTCTGAAGCTCATAGTCAAGATTCAATTCAACTTAGGTATTCAAATAAATCCAAGTTGTTCAGCTGAGATTTGGAAATAACTGATTGCTTATCTTTGGTATATGTTGCATTTATATCATTTATATCTGTATCACGATTCCTATCACATCCACAAATATGCTTGAATAAATGAAAATGAAAATGTTTTTCAAAGATACTTCCATGATAATAACACATTAAAAGCATTTTGAAAATCTGAAACCTGGTGTTTATTTCCCTAAAGAAGAAACAAGTTCAGAGATAATTAAATTCAGAGTTAACATTTGACAGGGTAAAGTATTTGGCATTCCTGTGGAAGAACTTCATACCAAAATGCCATATTGAATTAACAGAAAGCATTGGAAGTGTAACCTGAGGCAAATATTCAACAATCACAAATGTTTTGTTTTAACCTCATAGTGAATGAATCAATCATATGATGTTGAAAATATAAGCATGATAATGTAACAGAAACCATCATGGTGTTCAATACATTGCATGTATATTTTAATTGACAAACATTATATTTCCGTATTAATTGTATCGTGTATTTTGCATTGCGAGCAAATGTTTCTTTTTTCTTTTGCTGAAAAAGTGGCAGTAGTTGACATTGTTAATCACCTGCATCACCCGGTCTGAAGAAGGGTCTTGACCCAAAACGTCACCTATTCCTTTTCTCCAGAGATGCTGTCTGACCTGCTGAATTACTCCAGCTTTTTGTGTCTATCTTCGGTTTAAACCAGTATCTGCAGTTCCTTCCTCCAAGCTTATTAAACACCTTTGTTCCTCTGATCACATCAGTGGTGGGGAAGATGCTGGAGTCAATTATAAAAGACAAAATTGCTGAGCATTTGGATAGCAGTAACGGGATCATTCCGAGTCAGCATGGATTTACGAAGGGGAAATCATGCTTGACAAATCTACTGGAATTTTTTGAGGATGTAACTAGGAAAATTGACAGGGGAGAGTCAGTGGATGTGGTGTACCTCGACTTTCAGAAAGCCTTCGACAAGGTCCCACATAGGAGATTAGTGGGCAAAATTAGGGCACATGGTATTGGGGGTAGGGTACTCACATGGATAGAAAATTGGTTGACAGACAGAAAGCAAAGAGTGGGGATAAATGGGTCCCTTTCGGAATGGCAGGCAGTGACCAGTGGGGTACCGCAAGGTTCGGTGCTGGGACCCCAGCTATTTACGATATACATTAATGACTTAGACGAAGGGATTAAAAGTACCATTAGCAAATTTGCAGATGATACTAAGCTGGGGGGTAGTGTGAATTGTGAGGAAGATGCAATAAGGCTGCAGGGTGACTTGGACAGGTTGTGTGAGTGGGCGGATACATGGCAGATGCAGTTTAATGTAGATAAGTGTGAGGTTATTCACTTTGGAAGTAAGAATAGAAAGGCAGATTATTATCTGAATGGTGTCAAGTTAGGAGGAGGGGGAGTTCAACGAGATCTGGGTGTCCTAGTGCATCAGTCAATGAAAGGAAGCATGCAGGTACAGCAGGCGGTGAAGAAAGCCAATGGAATGTTGGCCTTCGTAACAAGAGGAGTTGAGTATAGGAGCAAAGAGGTCCTTCTACAGTTGTACCGGACCCTGGTGAGACCGCACCTGGAGTACTGTGTGCAGTTTTGGTCTCCAAATTTGAGGAAGGATATTCTTGCTATGGAGGGCGTGCAGCGTAGGTTCACTAGGTTAATTCCCAGAATGGCGGGACTGTCGTATGTTGAAAGGCTGGAGCGATTGGGCTTGTATACACTGGAATTTAGAAGGATGAGGGGGGATCTTATTGAAACATATAAGATAATTAGAGGATTGGACACATTAGAGGCAGGAAACATGTTCCCAATGTTGGGGGAGTCCAGAACAAGGGGCCACAGTTTAAGAATAAGGGGTAGGCCATTTAGAACGGAGATGAGGAAGAACTTTTTCAGTCAGAGAGGGGTGAAGGTGTGGAATTCTCTGCCTCAGAAGGCAGTGGAGGCCAGTTCATTGGATGCTTTCAAGAGAGAGCTGGATAGAGCTCTTAAGGATAGCGGAGTGAGGGGGTACGGGGAGAAGGCAGGAACGGGGTACTGATTGAGAGTGATCAGCCATGATCGCATTGAATGGCGGTGCTGGCTCGAAGGGCTGAATGGCCTACTCCTGCACCTATTGTCTATTGTCTATTGAATAAAACAGTGAACTCCTTTGCATTAGCGAGACCAAGCGCTGACTAGATGTCCATTTCGCCAGCATCTGCAGTTCATTGTGTCTCTCTGTGATAAAAACAGTAAGGACGCAGGCACCCTTTGAATGCACATGGAATGTCTTCTCCATCAATAGTGCTAAATGCATTACATAGCAATGTGAGCACATTGTACTATGTCCCTGCAGAATATTCCATTCACTTCCCCTGACTCCATCGGTTAAATACATAATAGTGGGAAAACACACATTAATATTCTGGGATAATCTTTGAAGAGACCGAGAGTGGATCTTAATGAAATAAGTAAGGTTGTAAAGAAGGTTGACAGGGTGGTTTGTTGAGAAGGTAGTTTCACTGGTGAAGCTCGCTAGAAGGAGGGGACATCATTTCAGAATAAAGGGGTCACCAATTTAAAATGGGGATATGTAGCAACTTCTCAGCATTCATCTTGACAACCTCCATCAATGTCTTACAAGTGGATTTCTGTACCATTGAAAGCCATGAAGGCAGAGTCTTGAACATATGCAGAGCAGAGGGTGACATACATTTAAAACACAAGGAGTGAGGGGGAAGTGGGGAGAGAATGGGAAAGAGATGGTGAGGCCAAGATTGGAGCAGCTGTAATCTTATTAAGCGATGAAGCAGTCTCGAGGGGCCAATTAACTTACTTGTGCATCTGATTCTTATTTCCAATCTAAACTAATCTGGATGCTAATTAAAACCAGTACAGTATGGGAGCTTTTTTAAAGGATATGTGACTATTTAAAATTTAGTGTTCTTATTAAGTAATTTTATCCAGTGTAACATGATATATAGGACGTTCTTTAAAGTGTCACCACTTAATAATGTTGTCAAAGTACAAAATAAATGATCACATCATAAGAAGAAACTATTCAGATAATAGCAGGACATTTAAAATATTCGGTAAGAAGTGACAGAAAACAGCAGCCATTAAAGTCACAGTGCTGTGAAGCATTGATGGAATTGTTTTTTCGGAAGGTCATGTGCAAAATAGAAATGAATACACAACTAAAAATAATTTAGAAAAAAAGGTAGTTTGCTTAATTAAAAAATTAACCAATAGAAACAAAAGTGTAGAAACAAAGAACTGCAGATGCTGGTTATACCAAAGAAAGACACAAAGTGTTGGAGTAACTCAACGGGTCAGGCAGCATCTCTGGAGAAAAAGATTAGTTTAGATTGGAAATGGATGACGTTTCTGGTCGGGACTCTTCTTCAGCAACATAAGTTGTGCACTCTGACTGTGATGGGAATTTCATACGGCTGAGATTGTAAAAATAATGCTTGCATTTATATTGCCTTTTGCCTTCTCAATACATCCCAAACCCTGCACAGTCAATGAAATATGACTTAAACAGCAGTCACAGGAAAGTTGTAATATTAGACCTAGGACGAGGCAAAAACTTGTTTTGATCCAACTTCATTGTTAATGAAGCCCAACTATGGCAGTCCTGAACCATAAAATTTGTCTTGGCTGATGGTATAATAGAGTTAATTGTGAATTGCTTGCCTGTTTTAAAGAGCACCTGACTTTATTTTCCATGACTTTAACGGAAATAATTGTGCAGTGTAAAATAGATTGTCAGTTCACCATCAACGAAAACCAAAAGGAACTGCAGATGTTAAAAATCTGAAATATAAACAAAAAATGCTGTAAACAATCAGTAGGTCAGGCGGTAGAAGCATACGCAGAGTTAACCTTTCATTTTGAAGATAGATACAAAAAGCTGGAGTAACTCAGTGGGTCAGACAGCATCTCTGGAGAAACGTGACGTTTTGGGTCGAGACCCTTCAGACTCGACCCCAATAGTGGAGGAGATAGAAAGTGGGGAAGGAGAGAATGAATTTTCCCTTTGTACTGTTCTTCCCTCTGCCATCCTCTCTGCAACTTTAAACTAATTCATGTTTTTCCAAGTTCAGAGATGTTCGGTCTATTCTATTTCCACAGATGCTGCTGAGGGTTTTCAACATTTTCTGATCTTATTGTCAGTTCTCAGTCATCCATCTTGTGGCACTGCGCAGGTTGAATTTTGCACCCTTTTTATAATAGAATTATAGAAACGAGCTTATATTTCCCCTTGCAGTCCAGTTGAAGGGTCTCGACCCAAAATGTGGCCTATTTCCCTTCAGTGATGCTGCCTGACCTGCTGAGTTGCACCAGCTGCTTGTTTCTATGCTTCCAGCCTGCCGATTGTTTCCAGCAGTAGGTTCTACTGTCCCTTGTGTAGGAAGGAACTGCAGATGCTGGGTTAAATCGAAGATGACACAAGATGCTTGAGGAACCAAGCAGGACAGGCAGCATCTCTGGAGAGAGGAATGGGTGACGTTTTGGGTCGAGAACCTTCTCTCCAGAGATGCTGCCTGTCCCGATGAGTTACTCTAGCATTTTGTGTCTATCTTCAACTGTCCCATCTCAGTGTTCTTCCTTTCTCTAGCCACTTTATTATCATATTACCTTTACTTTATAAATTAATATTGGGCCCTTTCCCCAATATTCTTTTGTTCATTTTTTGCTTCAGAGGTATGAGTGACTATTGATTCTTTAAATTACTTTATGCACATGGCACAGTGGTAGAGCTGCTGCCTCACAGCACCAGAGACACAGGTTCGATCCTGACCACGGGTGCTGTCTGTATGGAGTTTGTACATTCTCCCAGTGACTGCATGGGTTTTCTCCGGGTGCTCCGGTTTCCTCCCACATTCCAAAGGCGTGCAGGTTTGTAGGTTAATTGACTTCTGTAAATTGCCCCAGGTGTATAATTCAAAACTGGGATAACTAGTGTACGGGTGATCGTTGGTCGATGCAGACTTGGTGGGCTGAAGGGCCTGTTTCCATGCTGTATATCTAAACTGAACTAAACTAATCATAAATATTTCAGCTTGGCAGTACTAAGAAATAAAGAAAAAAGGATGCAAAATGCTGGAGTAGCTCAGCAGGTCAGGCAGCATCTCCGGAGAACATGGATCAACGACGTTTTGGGTCGGAACCCTTCTCCAATCTAAAACGTCACCTATACATGTGATCCAGAGATGCTGCCTGACCCGCTGAGTTACCCCAGCACTTTGTGTCGCTTTTGTGCCGAGCAGTTCCTTGCATCTAAGATATAAAGACGTCTCCTAACTCTAGGCCCCAGTGTCTGCACAAAAGCCTGTCAGGCCTGACATTACAAGGTCGGCTTCCTCCCAGCACTGTGAGCTTTTCAGCTGTGGCTTCCCCTGACTATGGACCCGATGAAGTTATTTGTAAACTGGGGACAATCCTGAGCTGTGGGCCCATAAACCACTGGAACAATTCAAACTCACATCTGATCATGTAATTAGCTGACAAGCAGATATTTCTGGAAGGAGGTAGGCCAGGTTGAAAAAACCTGGACACCCAATTTTGTGCCTCATAAAAATAGAGGCATTAAGTATAAAAGTGAGGAAAGTATAATGCACATTTATAAAACTCTGCTTTAGTCACACCTCTAGTATTGGTTGCAAAAGGGATTCCCACTGAGTCTGCGCCGACCAACGATCCCCGCATACTAAAACTATCCTATAGACATTAGGGAGAAGTTACATGTGTAGGAAAGAAACTGCAGATGCTGGTTAAAGTCGAAGGTAGACGCAAACAGCTAGAGTAACTCAGTGGGTTAGGCAGCATCTCAGGAGAGAAGAAATGGGTGACGTACCAAGCCAATTAACCTACAAACCTGTACGTCTTTGGAGTGTGGGAGGAAACCGGAGATCCTGGAGAAAACCCTCGCAGGTCATTGAGAGAATGTACAAACTCCATACAGACAAACACCCGTAGTTAGGATTGAACCCAGGACCCTGGCGCTGTAAGGCAGAAACTCTACTGCTGCGCCACCGTGCCGCCCCGACATTCCTTGATTTCTTTTCTAACTAGATCACATGGCCCCTTGGTTGGTTTGTCGTAAGTAACTACTGTATACATCGGCGAAACCAAGTGCAGGCTCGGCGATTGCTTCGCTCAACACCTGCGCTCGGTCCGCGTTGGCCAAACTGGTCTCCCGGTGGCCGAACACTTCAACTCCCCCTCCCATTCCCAGTCTGACCTTTCTGTCATGGGCCTCCTCCAGTGCCATAGTGAGGCCCACCAGAAATTGGAGGAACAGCACCTCATATTTCGCCTGGGCAGCTTGCAGCCCAGTGGTATGAACATCGACTTCTCCAACTTTAGATAGTTCTTCTGTCCCTCTCTTCCCCTCCTCCTTCCCAGATCTCCCTCTATCTTCCTGTCTCCACCTATATCCTTCCTTTGTCCCGCCCCCCTGACATCAGTCTGAAGAAGGGTCTCGACCCGAAACGTCACCCATTCCTTCTCTCCCGAGATGCTGCCTGACCTGCTGAGTTATTCCAGCATTTTGTGAATAAATACTGTATAAATCTGATGTGCATATCCTTTTTCATCCGTTCCCAAGCAGTGAGCAAACCAAAGATGCTGCACGATCTGATCCTCAGAACCATCATAGCTCTTGAGTATTGGAGTCCAGTTCCATGTCTTCATGTTAGTTCTTAACCTTACCTTGCTGCGGAAGTAATTTATCTTTGCAGACACGGTGTAGTCAGGATGGCAGTTAGAGCAGTGGTAAGCTCTCACTGCGGCATATGGACGATCAGGCAAACCTCCAGTGTCAACGTCTGTGGGAAGCGCATTCAGCCCCTGACTGATCACATGGCTGAGCTGGAGGTGGACATAGGCACACTCAGGATCATCTAGGATGTGGAGAGCATCATGGGTAGGAGTTCCAGCTAGATGGTCTAAGGTGCAAGCAGAATGTAGACGTGCGACCACTCGGGAAGATAGTAGGGAGTAGGCAGAGTGCACGAATCCCCTGTGCTAGTCCCAATGAACACAAGTGTCCCTTTGGGATACTGTTGGGAAGGAGGACCATTCAGGAGCAGCGGCCGGGCGGTAGGTTTAGTAACCGAGCACGGGGCTTTGTTTGGAGAGTATGAGTGCCAGGGCAGTTTTTTGTTCTGGGTGTCGGATGTGGGGAATCTGGGAGTCTGATAGTCTTCCAGACATCCACATCTGCGCCAGGTGTGACGAGATGGGGCTCCTAAGGGACCGTATTAGGAACCTGGAGCGGCAGATTGATGCCCTCCGTCTGATCAGGGAGAGTGAGGAGGTTATAGATAGGAGTTACAGAGAGGTGGTCACTCCTAGACCACGGGAGGTAGACAAGTGGGTCACTGTTAGGGGGGGCAAGGAACAGAGGCAGGGACTAGGGAGTACCCCGGTGGCTGTACCCCTTGGAAATAAGTACTCCTGTTTAAGTACTGTTGGGGGGGACAGCCTACCTGGGGGCAACGACGGTGCCCGGGCCTCTGGCAAGGAGTCCGGCCCTGTTGCTCAGAAGGGTAGGGAAAGGAAGAGGAGAGCAGTAGTAATAGGGGACTCTATAGTGAGGGGGTCAGATAGGCGTTTCTGTGGACGCAGTCGGGAGACCCGGATGGTGGTTTGCCTCCCTGGTGCCGGTGTCCGGGATGTGTCTGAGCGTGTCCAGGATATCCTGTAAGGGGAGGGAGAGGAGCCAGAGGTCGTGGTACATATAGGTACCAACAATATAGGTAGGATAAGGGAAGAGGTCCTGAAAGGAGAATTCAGGGGGCTAGGAAGAGAGTTAAAAAAAAGGACTTCCAAAGTAATAATCTCAGGCATACTGCCTGTGCCACGCGATAGTGAGAATAGGAATGGAGTGAGGTGGAGGATAAATACGTGGCTGAGGAACTGGTGCAGGGAGCAGGGTTTCAAGTTTCTGGATCATTGGGACCTCTTCTGGGGGAAGTATGACCTGTACAAAAAGGACGGGTTGCATCTGAACCCGAGGGGAACCAATATCCTGGCGGGGAGATTTGCTAAAATAACTGCGGAGACTTTAAACTAGTACAGTTGGGGGGAGGGACTCAAACACAGATAGCTAATAGGCTGTGTGTGAGGCAGGAGGCAGAAAAGGGAAACACTCAGACCCAATATGTAGGAGAGAAAGAAGGGAAAAGAAATAAACTGAGAATAAGAAATGATGGGTCCCTTAAATGTGTATATTTTAATGCTAGGAGCATTGTAAGAAAGGTGGATGAGCTTAGAGCCTGGATTGACATCTGGAAGTATGATCAGTGAAACATGGTTGCAGGAGGGTTGCGATTGGCAATTAAATATTCCAGGATTTCATTGTTTCAGATGTGATAGAATCCGAGGGGCAAGAGGTGGGGGTGTTGCATTGCTTGTCAGGGAGGATATCACAGCAGTGCTTTGGCAGGACAGACTAGAAGGCTCGATTAAGGAGGCTGTTTGGGTGGAACTCAGAAATGAGAAAGGTTTAGCAACACTTATAGGGGTGTATTATAGACCGCCAAATAGGGAACGAGAATTGGAAGAGCAAATATGTAAGGAGATAGCAGATATTAGTAGTAAGCACAGAGTGGTGATTATGGGTGATTTCAATTTTCCGTATATAGACTGGGAATCACATTCTGTTAAAGGGCTGGATGGTTTGGAGTTTGTAAAATGTGTGCAGGATAGTTTTTTGCAGCAATACGTAGAGGTGCCTACCAGAGAAGGGGCAGTGTTGGACCTCCTGTTAGGTAATGAGATGGGTCAGGTGACGGAGGTATGTGTTGAGGAGCACTTTGGGTCTAGTGATCATAATGCCATTAGTTTCAATATCATTATGGAGAAGGTCAAATCTGGACCAAGGGTTGAGATTTTGGATTGGAGAAAGGCTAATTTTGAGGAGATGAGAAAGGATTTAAAAGGAGTGAAATGGAAATTGTTGTTTTATGAAAAGGATATAATAGAGAAATGGAGGATATTTAAAGGTGAAATTTTGAGAGTACAGAGTCTTTATGTCCCTGTTCGGTGGAAAGGAAAGAATAATAATTTGAAAGAGCCGTGGTTTTCCAGGGAAATTGGACACTTGGTTCGGAAAAAGAGGGAGATATACAATAAATATAAGCGGCAGGGAGTAAATGAGGTTCTTGAGGAATATAAAGAATGTAAAAGGAATCTTAAAAAGGAAATTAGAAAAGCGAAAAAAAGATATGAGGCTGCTTTGGCAAGTAATGTAAAAGTAAACCCCAAGGGGTTCTACAGATATGTCAATAGCAAAAGGATAGTGAGGGATAAAATTGGTCCATTAGAGAGTCAGAGTGGACAGCTATGTGCTGAGCCGGAAGAAATGGGGGAGATATTAAACAATTTCTTTTCTTCGGTATTTACCGAGGAGAAGGATATTGAATTATGTGAGGTAAGCGAAACAAGTAGAGTAGTGATGGAAATTAGGAGGATTAAAGAAGAGGAGGTACGGACACTTTTGAAGAATATAAAAGTGGATAAGTCTCCAGGTCCTGATAGGATATTCCCTAGGACATTGAGGGAAGTTAGTGCAGAAATAGCAGGGGCTATGACGGAAATATTTCAAACGTCATTAGAAACAGGGATGGTGCCGGAAGATTGGCGCATTGCACATGTTGTGCCTTTGTTTAAAAAAGGTTCTAAAAGTAAACCTAGCAATTATAGACCTATTAGTTTGACGTCTGTGGTGGGAAAATTAATGGAAAAGATACTTAGGGACAATATATATAATTATTTGGATAATCAAGGCCTGATTAGAAACAGTCAACATGGATTTGTACCTGGAAGGTCATGTTTGACTAATCTTCTTGAATTTTTTGAAGAGGTTACCAGGGAAATTGATAAGGGCAAGGCTGTGGATGTTGTCTATATGGACTTCAGTAAGGCATTTGACAAGGTTCCACATGGAAGGTTGATTAAGAAGGTTAAATCGTTGGGTATTAATAGTGAGGTTGCAAGATGGATTCAACAATGGCTGAATGGGAGATACCAGAGGGTAACGGTTGACAATTGTATGTCAGGTTGGAGGCCAGTGTCTAGTGGAGTGCCCCAAGGATCTGTGTTGGGTCCACTGTTGTTTGTCATTTACATTAATGATCTGGATGATGGTGTGGCAAATTGGATTAGTAAATATGCAGATGATACTAAGATAGGTGGAGTAGTTGATAGTGAGGTAGATTTTCAAAGTCTACAGAGAGACTTGGGCCTTTTGGAAGGGTGGGCTGAAAGATGGCAGATGGAGTTTAATGCTGATAAGTGTGAGGTGCTGCATTTTGGTAGGACAAATCAAAATAGGACGTACAGGGTAAATGGTAGGGAATTGAGGAATGCAGTGGAACAGAGGGATCTGGGAATAACTGTGCATTGTTCCCTGAAGGTGGAATCTCATGTGGATAGGGTGGTGAAGAAGGCGTTTGGTATGCTTGCCTTTATAAATCAGAGCATCGAGTATAGAAGTTGGGATGTAATGTTAAAATTGTACAGGGCATTGGTGAGGCCGAATCTGGAGTATGGTGTGCAGTTCTGGTCGCCAAATTATAGGAAGGAGGTCGACAAAATGGAGAGGGTACAGAGGAGATTTACTAGAATGTTGCCTGGGTTTCAGCACTTAGGCTACAGAGAGAGGTTGAACAGGTTGGGTCTTTATTCTTTGGAGCGTAGAAGGTTGAGGGGGGACTTGATAGAGGTTTTTAAAATTTTGAGAGGGACGGACAGAGTTGACGTGGGTAGGCTTTTCCCTTTGAGAGTGGGGAAGATTCCAACAAGGGGACATAGCTTCAGAATTGAGGGACAAAGGTTTAGGGGTAACATGAGGGGGAACTTCTTTACTCAGAGGGTTGTGGCTGTATGGAATGGGCTTCCGGTGGAAGTGGTGGAGGCTGGCTCGATTTTATTATTTAAGAGTAAATTGGATAGGTATATGGATAAGAGGGGATTAGAGGGTTATGGTCTGAGTGCAGGTAGATGAGACTAGGTCAGGGAGAATGGTCGGCGTGGACTGGTAGGGCCGGACAGGCCTGTTTCCATGCTGTAGTTGTTATATGTTATATGTTATATGTTAAGTCGCAATCTGGTCTATTGCACTGTCTGGCTCTGGGTGAAGTCAGAAGTCAAAGTCAAGTCAAAGTCAATTTTATTGTCAATCCTCAGCCAGTTTACACAGACAGAAAATCGAAATACCGTTTCCCACAATCCCGAGGAACAAAGTGCATAAAACAAAAGGCACAGCAAACAACAATCAACATAAAATATAAAATATAAAATATAGTCACTTCAAATTTTTTTTAAAAAAGTGTCTGGTGCTGGATGTGCGTGTGTGTGGGGTGTTAAAGTCCAGGTCCAATGGGGGCAGGGGAGAGAGGAGGAAGGGAGGGGAGAGAGTTCAGCATCCTGACAGCCTGGTGGAAAAAACTGTTCTTTAGTCGGGTGGTGCTTGACCTCAGGCTGCGAAACCTTCTCCCTGAAGGCAGGAGGGTGAAGAGGCTGTTGGAGGGGTGGGAGGGGTCACCCACAATGCTCAATGCTTTGCGGGTGAGGCGGGTGGTGTAAAGGACCAGGAGTGTTGGGAGTGAGGCGCCAGTGATCCTCTCAGCAGTGTTCACTATGCGCTGCAGGGTCTTGCGGCTGGAGGCTGTGCAGCTTCCGAACCACACAGTGATGCAGCTGCTGAGGATGCTCTCGATGGCGCCTCGGTAAAAAGTGTACATGATGGGTGTGGGGGCTCCCGCTCTCTTCAGTTTGCGGAGGAAGTAGAGGCGCTGCTGGGCTTTCTTGGCGATGGACGTGATGTTGTTGCTCCAGGAGAGATCCTCGGTGATGTTCACCCCCAGAAATTTGGTGCTGCTCACCTGCTCCACAGCAGCACCATTGATGGTCAGTGGGTGGGGGTGTTGGGTGTGCGTTCTCCTGAAGTCGGCAACAATCTCCTTTGTTTTCTCCACATTCAGGAAGAGATTGTTGTCTGTGCACCACGCAGCCAACTGGTCCACCTCCTTCCTGTAGTGGGTCTCGTCGTTGTTGCTGATGAGACCCACCACTGTTGTGTCATCCGCAAACTTGACGAAGTGGTTGGAGCTGTAGGTGGGTGTGCAGTCGTGGGTCAGCAAGGTGAAGAGCAGGGGGCTTAGCACACATCCTTGTGGGGCTATAGTGATAGGAAACTCAATTGCTGGGGGGCAGTCAGGAGATTCTGTGGCCGTAAACCAGACTCCGAGATGCTGTGTTGTTTCCCGGATGCCTGGGTTGAGGATATCTCAGAGTAACTGCAGATCATTCTGCAGGACGAAGCGTATAGACAGGAGTTGTTGTGCGGACAGGTACCAATGTTAAAGGTGAGAACAGGGATAAGGTCCTGCAGTGTGAATATAGGAAGTTAGGAAACAGGTTACAAGCAGGACCTTGAGGATGGTGGTCACTGAACTACTCAGTGCTACTAACGGCAGGAATAAAAGAACAGGCCAGATGGCTACGTGGCTGCACAGCTGGTGCGGGGTTCAGATCTTTGGATCATTGGGATCTCTTCTGAGACAAAGGTTGCCTGTACAAGAGGGAAGGGTTGCACCTGGACTGGAGGAGGATCAATATCCTGGGAGAGAGATTTGTTAGAGATACACTGGAGGCTAAACTAGAGGAGGAGGGTCCCAGAGCAGAAAGAAGGCCGATGAGAAGTTGGCAGCAAACGCTGTAGTCAAAGAGAACAGGATTAGCTGACAGGACAGCCAAGAGTATGGCAAAGAGAGAGGGAAAGCTGATCTGAGAGCAGAGGGTTCAGCTGGACAGTATGACGAAGAGGGCGTTTGGCACATTTGCCTTCATTAGAAAGGGTTCTGTTAAAGGAAGTTGGAACATCATGATATACTTCTTCCACTGGTGGAAGGTTCAACAACGAGGGGACATAGATACAGGGTAAGGGGAGGGAGGTTTCGGGGGGATGTGAGAAAGAACTTTTTCACCCAGAGGGTGGTTGGAGTCTGGAACTCACTGCCTGGGGTGGTGGTGGAGGCGGGAACACTCACAACGTTTAAGAGGCATTTGGATGGGCACTTGAAATGCTACAACATTCAGGACTACGGTCCAAATGCGGGAAAATGGGATTAAAATTAGACTGTGTTTGGTAACGGGCGGCGCGAACACGATGGGCCGAAGGGCCTCTTTCTGTGCTGTAGGACTCTATGACTATGACTATGACAAGTCATTGGTGAGACCACTCTCGGAGTATTACGTACAGTTCTGATAGCCCAGCTATAGGAAGGATGTCATTAAGTTGGAAAAGGTGCGGAAGAGATTCACCAGGATGTAACCGGAATTTTCCAGGCTCGAGTTACTGGGAGAGACTGGATAGGCTGGGACTTTTTAGTTGGAGTGCAGGAATCTGAGGGCTGACTTTATTGAAGTATGAAAAATTATGAAGGGCATGTTATTTTTCTCCAGATCATGGATAAAATCATTGGACCTCACACAGATGTGCAGTAGAGAGGAGGGGGGGGAGGTGGGGGGGGGGGGGGGGAGGGCGGGTGGAGAAGGTGCTGCACCAATGTAGGAGAGATTTGGGCCCAACTTGGTCTAGTAGTCATTAAAATTGTTTGCTTATTTTGGTCCTTCTCATTGCAGTTTCATTTACTGCATTTTGTTTGGAGGTTTGCCATTTTCAAGCAGTTAGTCTGCCATCTGTTAATGTTGTTGCGCTTTTTGTAATTTATCACTTGGTTTTTAATTATTCACTAAAGTTTCTTGACATTGTTTCATGTTTGTTTTTTCTATCATTTTTTGCCAGAAAGTCTCCTTCTGCCAGTCCAGCAATAAGTTCCTCTCTCTTTGTAATAATATCCTCTGCAAGAGGATTAATTTCATATGTGAGTGGTGCTCCCATTGGAGTGGGTCCCATTATGCAATTGGCATGTGGCATTGTGGAATATGTTTTCTGGCAGTACTTTTTCCCATGTTTACAAACCGCTCCGAGTTTTCTCTGTGAGGTGTGATGTCCATCCCTTCTTTGTTGAGGGATATTATGAAATCATTGCCAGTTTGCCTTCTTGAAAGAAATTGAACTTTGTGTCAACTGGGTGAAACCAGACTCAGATGGAGCGGTGCTGAGGGATGTGAGATTGGACCCAAGAGCATCCTGTGGGTGAATGCCTCAGAGCAGCTGCTAACAACGGTCCCACAGGGAGTGTGACTTCATTCTTAGTCTCCGTCATTGGAGAACCTTAGAAGCTTTGAAGTTCCAATTCAGGCTTGGCTGGTTTGTCTTCACTCATGTTTCTACCAATTCTTCAGCTTCATTAATACTGTTGTATCTCCAGTTACTACTGGGACTGCTGACGTGAGCAATGACAATTGAGTTATATTTAAATGCGTCATTGGTCCCAAGAATTTCAAATTTCTCACTTGGTATACATAGGTTGATATTAGTGACGGTTCTCTGATTTTAATTTAGTTTAGAAATATTGCGTGGAAACAGGCCCTTCGGCCCACCGAGTCCATGCCGACCAGTGATCCCCACGTACTAACACTATTCCACACACACTAGGGACAATTTACATTTATATCAAGCCAATGAACCTACAAACTTGTACGTCTTTCGAGTGTGGGAGGGAACTGGAGCACCAGGAAAAAGCCCATGTGGTCACAGGGAGAACGCACAAACTCCGTACAGACAGCACCCATAGTCAGGATCGAACCTGGATCTCTGGCGCTGTAAGGCAGCAACTCTACCGCTGCACCTCCGTGCCGCCCTTTTTACGCTTAGTACACAGAACATCCACACCATGGCCTTTGGAGTCTTCTCAACTGCTGAATTCTCCAAATAAGATTATCTCCCTTGACTTCTCTGGTTTCCAGTATCTACTTACTCACGGAAAGGGATTGTTATCAGATAGACTGACGTTACACTCAATGTAGCTTATTTATTCAAGAAAAAACCCAACTGGTTTTGTGTTTTCCATTTAACAATAATGTGTTTGTAACAAGATTCAGTGATAATACTAAATGGAGTTTTATCTGCATGTTCAAATGTCCTTTCTGGGCATGTCAGGTTTCGTTAATTCAAAGGCATCTAAAATAAGGTGAACTTAAATGCTGAGTTTTAAAAACAATTGTATCCCCTCAGGTTTAGAAAAGTTACAGGATCCATCCCATTGAATAGAATAGATTTTGAGATATTGAGAGTTCTGCATTAAAGTTGCCAAATTAATCGTGTGTGAGAGGAGGGAAGCATTGAAGGATTCTTTAAATCTTTGCTCAGATGGGTTAAAATTAATTTACTCGTATTGTGGCGGGGTCCATTTGATTGAAATGAATCCCGACATCTGCTAACAATACAAGCTGTTTGCTGCCAATGCTAGGGAAGTTGGGAATACATCGTTGAATGAATGCAGGGAGAGCATGGAGGAAGTAAGGTTGCTGTTAGCCAGCTGGCTCTGGGAATGTAGACTGGCTGAATGAGGGGAAAATCATTCCTTCAGGCCCAGAGCCCGTGGTGACAAGAAGCTGACTGGGAAAATTAAGGGAGGCCCACATCAAGATTATGTGGTACATTTTCATTATTCCTCTTGTTCCCAAAGAAGGTTTGAGTTAATTGAATTGAGGTAAAATTTTAAAACAACTGTCAGTCTGCTTGTTCACTTACTAACTTTAAGATAATTCATACTTGATATTTCCACTATATTTAGTTCACATGTAGAAAGTAAATATGTTTGAAAATGAATGTAATGAGAGCTAGTTGAAGCAAAAGCATAACATGTCCTTTCTTTCTGGAAGCTCAGTTTAATTTGAGCTGATACTAATGAGGCTGAAATTCTCTGTCCCTTACCATCTGCTACTGGTCTGTACTGTTGGGCCGAGGAGAGAAACAAATTGCAATCTGGTATCTCCTGTGCCTCCCTCTGGAGTGATGCTGTCACCAGTTTGTGAAAGAATTTGAAAGCTTGCAATTGTGAATCTGGCACAACTAGTTTGCTTCCACCCATGTAATAAACAATGAACTGCAGATGCTGGTTAATACACGAAAGGACACAAAGTGCTGGAGTAACTCAGCAGGTCAGACAGCATCTCTGGAGGAGATTTCTGAGTTTGAAGAAGGGTCTCGACCCGAAATGTTCTCCAGAGATGCTGCCTGACCTGCTGAGTTACTCCAGCACTTTGTGCCCTTTTTTTGCTTCTGCTCATGTTACTACCATTTTTTCCCCAAAATATATATTTATGTGGGCATCACAGGCTGAGCCAGCATTTGATTGTCTGTCCCTGATTGGCCTTGAGAAGGTGGTAGTGAGTTGCTTTCTTGAACCACTGCAGTGTGTGAGGACTGGATATACCCACAATGCTGTGAGGGAGGGAGGGAGTCACAGGATTTTGATAAGATGATGGCAAAGGAACAATTATATATTTCCAAGTGGTGGATCGAAGGGCAACTTCGGCAGCACAGTGGCGCAGCGGTAGAGTTGCTACCTTACAGTGCCGAAGACCCGGGCTCGATCAAGATTCAAGAAAGAATCTTCAAGATTTCAAGATTTCAAGATCAATTTACTATCACATGTACCAATTAAGGTGCCGTGAAATTTGAGTTACCATACAGCCATACTAAGTAAAAAGCAATAAGACACACAGCCACACAAAATAAAGTTTAACATAAACATCCACCACAGCGGATTCCACATTCCTCACTGTGATGGAAAGTATTAAAGTTCAATCAACTTCCTCTTTGTTCACCCGCGGTCAGGGCTGTCGAACCGTCCGCAGTCGCCGTTGCCGACTGTCCGAAGCCCTCGCGTCGGGATGATCGAAACTCCCCGCGTTGGGACGGTTGAAACACTCTCCGCAGCATGGAGCTCCCGAGCCGGTCTCTTCTTACCAGAGACCGCGGGCACGGTGCAGACTTTAACATGCGATCCTTTGCCGAGGATCGACTGTGGAGAGCTCCAACCGCGGGGCCTGTGGACTTTAACATCGTGGTAAGAAGAGGCCGACTCGGGAGCTCCATGCTGCAGAGTTAGGAGGTAAGTTATTCGCCGGAGATTTCCTAGCCTCTGACTTGCCCTTGTAGCCACATGGTGTATATGGATACTCCAATTCGGTTCCTGATCATTGGTAATGTGATGGTAACGCCATTAAATGTCAGGGGCTGATGGATGATTTTCTCTTGGCAGACACCATCATTGCCAGGCACTTGTAAGGTGTGATCCCAGGCCTGAATATTAGCCAGGTCTTGCTGCATCTGCTTGGGGATTGCTTCATTGTAAGAAGAGTCGCAAATGGTGCTGAATATTGTGCTATCAATTTTATTGATAAAATTTGAAAATATACACACAAGACACTCATTGAAAGCAAAAGAGACTGCATATGCTGGAATCTGGAATAACATACAGAAGGCATCGAGTTGAGTCCTGAAACCTGATGCAGGTTCTCGACTCAAAATTATGACTTACACCTCTTGCCTCCATGGATGTTGCATGACCTGCTTCATCTCTTCCAGCGTTCTGTTTATTTTCTACAGGACATTAATTTGTCTCCATTCACTGTTCCTAGTATATCATTACATATAGTTGCAAGATGTACATGATGTCAATATGGCAAAAATATTTAGTTTAGTTTAGTTTAGAGATACAGTGCGGAAACAGGCCCTTCGGCCCACTGAGTCTGCACTGACCAGCGATCCCCGCACATTAAAACAAACCTACACACACTAGGAACAATTTACACTTATACCTAGTGTACAAACCCAAGCCAATTAACATACAAGCCTGTACGTTTTTGGAGTGTGGGAGGAAACTGAAGATCTGTGAGAAAACCCAAGCAGGTCATGAGGAGAACGTACAAACTCCATTCCAGGCATGTGAAATATCCGTGTTTCCGTGGATTTCCGTGTTTTTTAAATCCATTTTCCGTGCTTTTTGCATGATTTCCGCGTTTTTCATTGCCAAAATCGCGTTTACCAACGGAGAAATCGGATCGAAAAAAAGAAAGAAAAAAAAAGAAAAGAAACAATGTATTGACTTGTAATGAACACTAGGGTTCCGCTAAAGGTCGCCCTGGAAGTCACCCCGAAAATGTGGCACCTCGGCTGGGCAAGGCAGCCAATCTCAACCTCATCGGGACTTCCACGGCCGATCGGTGGGTTGAATTTGCAACCTGCGGCAGGGGCTCTGGAACTCCAGCCCAGCTGGAGCCAGTGCATCTATCCCCATAGCCGACTTCCTTGGCTAGCTGGATAAACCAGCAAAGCTGTGGAACCAAGAGTGCCAGAAAATCAGTGGTGAAACTGTAATGAGTAAATATTCAATTTAAGTGCAATATTATATAAGTAAATTAATTAAAAAAATTAAAATGTTATCAGTATACAGTGACGTATTCACATTATTCTGTAATGTCCGTTCTTACTTTGAAATGCACTTAAAGAGGCTTGAAACTGGTAATTTTGGTGTAAATTTTCAAAATGTTTCCAATTTCTTGACCCCCGCGATACGCTCGGCTTTTTTCCTCTCTCTTTTTTTTACCTCACTCACATGCCTGCCAGACAGACAGCACCCTTGGTCGGGATTGAACCCAGGGGCAGCAGCTCTACCCCAGCGCCACCGTGCCGCCCGTTCGTTCCCAAACATTTCTGAGGCAATAAATTCGAGAGATTTTCATGTGCGTTCTCGCCTCTCAACATCCGGTGGTGGGAGGTCCCTAAATAGTGGCCCTTTTCCCTGAGAGCTTGTGAATTTGCTGCACTAAACTTCAGCATGGCATCCTGCCCCTTGGAATATGTCAGAATGGAGCCTTCAGTTTGAGAGTGCTCCTTTCATCAGAGGACTTGCGAGGTCCAGTCTCTCTAAACTGTACATTCCATCAAGTCGGCGATTGTCCAGCAGCAATGAATGTTGGTCTCAGTTTGCATCCATGGAAACAGTGCATGGAGCATGGAGCCCTGCTTTGTCCAGCTGTCCGGGTTGAGCCTTGACAAAGTCAAATGCAATCTTTCCCAGACCTTTTTTACAAATGCGCGATCCAGAGGGAGATGGACCTCAAAGGCCATGGTGTAGAGACTCCAGCTGTGCATGGCAGATCTAATGTTGAAGAATCTATCCTCACAGGTCAAGCAAGGTCATGGTGCATGTTTGGAAACCTTGGTGATAAGGCTTTCTGCCAATTGATTTTGACTGCCAGGAGAAACATCTGACAGGATCTACCATTTTCTGTTCCCTTTTCCCTCAGGACCTTAAAGTCATTTTGTCCATACCACTGCCTGACTGACTTGTGATCAATGGTGTTCTTATGTATAAGCTTTTCCATAAGGGACAGGCAATATAGTACAGTCCAATTAAAAGAAAAATTCCACGGTAACGTGACCTGGCCCACCCTTTAAAACACTGAGAACAGATAGAGTAGTGGTACTGTCCACACCCTGGGTCAATGCACAGTTTGAAGCAACCATCAGTCTGAAGAGGGGTCTCGACCCGAAATGTCACCCATTCCTTCTCTCCTGAGATGCTGCCTGACCTGCTGAGTTACTCCAGCATTTTGTGAATAAATACCTTCGATTTGTACCAGCATCTGCAGTTATTTTCTTATTCACAAAGGTTGATCAGTTGATGGCCATATTAGGAATGTTTTTACCCCTTTCTCTGGAGATTTATACCACACATCCTGCAGACATCATCCATTTTGAATCTCCAGATCTAATGGAAGATAACTCGGGTGACTGCTGCAGTTTAGAAGTGGGAAGTGGCCCACACCTGCAGCATCAACAAGACCACCTTGCCCTTGATGACCAGCTTCATGAGGAAGCACCACTTTTACATTCCAGTTTCTGCTTTACCTTGGCGATATTCTGTGCATCCCCTAGCTCCCCTGAACCATATTCTCAACAAAGGATAAGTCAGGCCAATTGCCTAAGAACATATTTGGTACCCTATAATTTGAACTAATGTCTATCTCGAGCAGTTGTACTCAATTATATATCTGACTTTGGAGACTATGTCCAAAATACCAAATCTCCATTTTCAATGGCAGTGTTATAATGGAGTGTTATATGCCGTATTATTAAGGACTCTCAATCTACTGCTGAGTCTTTTCTCTGCCATCATTTCCTCTGGCTAGCTTACAGATAGAGTCACTTCTTCATCATATGGCCCAAACCGTGAACAGAATCATCATTCCAGTCCAAGCTGCGATGAACATAGACTATTGGTGTACATTCACACGCATTTTGATTTGGAGTAACCAGATTTTTCTTGTACTTTATGTGCGCATGGCCTCTCCCTGTCATGATAAAGCAAACAAGAACTCTTTTATGAGGAGATTGTTTTTTTCCGATTATTTATTTAATTCCTCTGATGTTCCAAGAAATCCTGTATCATTGCCAAATTAGTTTTCTGGACGTACATTGTGTGCCTTAGATTAATCTCGACAAAGGTCACTGAGATAGTACTTGTGTGGTTTCTGAGCACGGACCATATCCCACATTAAACTCTTAATATGCACATGGATTGATAAAATTGTACTTTTCTATGCCAATTAAAAAAGAAAAATCCTTATGTTTGTTCGACTGTCATTGCAATGAGAGCTTGTTGGACCAAAGAGATAACATGTCCATTCACTCCTAAAGCTGAGTTTAATTACCGCTGAGACTAATTAGGCTGGAGTCCTCAGTTCCTTTACCATGTGTAAATGGGAAATATCGTGAGTAGAAGAGAGAAACATTAGATCCCACATCTTCATTGCTCCATATGGTGTTTGTATTGTGACGATAGGTTCTGGCATCATCTGACTTCAGGGTGCGGTCAAGTCACATTTAATGCTGCAGTTTTGTTAAAAATCATTATGTCTTTGCTAGGATGCTTGGTCTTTCGGACGTAGACACAAAATGCTGGAGTAACTCAGCAGGTCAGGCAGCATCTCTGGAGAGAAGGAACGGGTGAAGTTTCGGGTCGAGACTGATGTCAGGGGAGGGGGGAGACAAAGATAGAATGTAGTCGGAGACAGAAAGACTACTGGGAGAACTAGGAAGGGGGAGGGGCTAGACAGGGAAAGCAGGGAATATCTGAAGTTAGAGAAGTCAATGTTCATACCGTTGGGGTGTAAACTACCCAAGCAAAATATGAGGTGTTGTTCCTCCAATTTGGGCTGGGCCTCACTCTGACAATGGAGGAGGACCAGGTCTGATTGGGAATGGGAGGGAGAGTTGAAGTGCTGAACCACCGGGAGATCAGTTAGGTTAAGACGGGCTGAGCGGAGGTGTTCAGTGAAACGATCGCCGAGCCTGCGCTTGGTCTCGCCGATGTAGAGACGTTGACACCTGGAACAGCGTCTCGCCGATGTAGAGAAGTTGGCAAGTTGACACCTGGAACAGCTTGGTCTTACTCCTTGCAGTGAGCAATGGCAGCAGCTTGTATAAGGCAGATACCCTAATTCCACCATCTGTGACTCTCGCTCTTGCTCCCCAAAATGCATTTATCTTGACTCCAGAGCCTGTACATGGGCATAGATCGGCCAGCTATCTCATCCTGATAAAGACTTAGCACCATTCAGAAGCGGCAGGGAGGACCCTTTTTGTAGGTTAATTGGCTTCTGTAAATAATAAATTGCTCCTAGTGTGTAGGACAGTGCTAGTGTATGGGTGGTCGCTGGTCAGCGCGGACTTGGTGGGATGAAGGGCCTGTTTCTGCGCTGCATCTCTAAACTAGGGCGGCACGGTGGCGCAGCGGTAGAGTTGCTGCCTTACAGCGAATGCAGCGCCGGAGACTCAGGTTCGATCCTGACTACGGGCGCCATCTGTGCGGAGTTTGTACGTTCTCCCCGTGACCTGAGTGGGTTTTCTCCGAGATCTTCGGTTTCCTCCCACACTCCAAAGACGTACAGGTATGTAGGTTAATTGACTGGGTAAATGTAAAAATTGTCCCTAGTGTGTGTAGGATACTGTTAATGTGCGAGGATCGCTGGGCGGCGCAGACTCGGTGGGCCGAAGGGCCTGTTTCCGCGCTGTATCTCTAAAAAAGTAAAAAATAAAAATAAACTAGTGTGTGAACGGGTGATTGATGGTCGGCACGGACTCAGTGGGCTAAAAGGCCTGTTACCGCGCTGTATCTCTAAACTAAACTAAACTAAACTAAATTAAACCCATACCATAATGTCTCCCCAAGCTGCAAGCATTGCATCAGAAACGATTTGAGGCATAATTTATTTAGTTTTTCATAAACAAAAGCCAACAGCAATGTTATGTTGTAGCAGTGACTATTCTTCTTCTCTGAGTACTATAAAAATCTGGAGACGGTTCCCCACCCAAATCATCTTTTGTCCATTCCCTCCACAGATACTGCCTGACCCGCTGAGTTCCTCCAGCACTTTGCGTTTTGCAGTACTATTAACCTAGAATTTTCACGCAGCAAGTTCACAAGAAGAGGTCAGTGGAGAAAATGAGAGATGTTTATGTTTTACCATGTTTTTCCAGGGTTCCTTACAGTTTGAGCTAAAAAATCCTGTGGAGTACAGTACATAAAAACAATTCCATAAAGCAGTTCAACGAGGTTCACCCTGATTTGTGATGAACATCTTCCTTTTCCCCCCTGCAGTGGCAAAGGTTCACTGATAAATTGGAAAGCCCAAACTGTCCAAGACTCAGGATTATATTCATGATTGTTTCTGATTTGTGCTAATTTAGTTTGTACACGACCAGAGGCAGAAATGACAGGCGTTTCCCTTTGCACTGAGCAAGCTGAGAGGCCCGAAAGTTAAGCCTATTTAAACCCCTTGATGCACACTAAATGTTATTGTTCTCCCTGCACTCATAATGAGTCTTATTCCCTCAGCGATCCATTTTGTTACAGACAGGAAAAGTGTTCCCATTTTGGAGCGTGGGCTATCTCAGTTTAGTGTTTCAAATGTTTTCATTTTCAGTCCACTCACTCAGTCCTAGCTTCCTACTCTTATCTCTGACACACCTCCTTCTGACTGTCATAGTTACTGTGCTTCTCTGGACTTACCAATGTTTCTCATTCAAGGCTAACATTACAAAAAACAGTAAATATTACTTTCCATAGTTATTTTTTGCTGAGAAAATGGATCCATTTCATTCTGTCCAGAGTCTATTTTGAACCGTATGTAGGATGACCATTCCCACCCTTTTTTGCATCCGTCTGGAAATTTGGCCGGGAATTTCCTGGCATGCATCATGCTTGTTTGCTGGATTCCAAAACCAGACATGCATCGAATGAAGTAAATTGAAAGTCCTGAAAAATGAGCTGATCCCTTGAATGCTTAGGTGAGGCATGCTGAAGAATTAGTCCAGGCTGTTCAAGAAGCAACCATCTTTAAGCACTGATGGGGCCACAGTATTTCATAATACATAGCACCGGTCAGGAACCCACCAAGTCCCACTGGTACCATACATTGTTCAGGGTCCCAATGATGCTACTGACTCTCCACTCAATGGTTCCTTTCTCCCACTTTCCCCACCCCCACCCAGGTGGTTGTCCATCCAAACCCCAGTCAGCCTGGTACCCCCCCCCCCCTCCCCAATCCAGCAATCCCATGGTTCCATGACCCATCTACTCTCCAACCCCTGATTGAGGTCTCATTTTAAACAATCCCTTCCACATTATCTTTGAGCCTGTTTCACTGACATGTTTCCTTTATCATTGTTACTTTTTTGCACATCTTTAATTCATTTGTTCTATAACTCTCATTGCCCATATCTCTCGTTTCCCTTTTACCGTGACTTTCAGTCTGAAGAAGGGTCTCGACCTGAAACGCCACCCATTCCTTCTCTCCAGAGATGCTGCCTGTCCTGCTGAGTTACTCCAGCATTTTGTTTCTATCTGCCATTATCTTTGATCCAGGGCCTCTACCACAGCCACACCTGATTAATTCCACCTCCCTCCATCAGCATTTGACCCTTCATTGATTAACAACAGAAGGCACCCCAAATCTTTGGACCCCAACCTAATCTTTGACGCAGCAACTATGCCTATTATTTCTTATTTCATCACCACTCCCATCCTCCCAAAACTTCATTCAATGAAACGATGATTAATTGATACTTTATTGTCATATGTACCTAGGTACAGTAAAATTCTTTGTTTTGCAGAGAACCCAGTAAAATCGTACTATAGATAAGCACAATCATAGCTAAGTACAAAAGTGCAAGGATTATGGTGAAATAGAACACAAGAGTCGCCAAGTTTCTGGTGCCAACAGTTTCAAAGTTCTTAATAGTACAGTCTTATCTTAGCCTTGAGGCACTGATCCTCTCCTCCATCCGCCCCCATCTTGACATCTGCCCTTTGCCCAGCATCTGCCGCCATCGCTGGCTCCCTCCACCCTCCTCACCGGGGTCGAGCAGGAGCCGAGCCTCGAATGACTCCAGGCGGATTCCCGGTTCTGCGGCTGGCAATCCAGGCCTGCTGTTGTGGTGTGGCCGCGACTTGCCGGAAGCTTCTGCAACCCTGCGTGGCTCGCTGGGAGCTTCTCCATCTTGCTACTGCCCTGGCTTTAATCCTAATCAACAGTCATCCAGCCCAACCCTGGCTGGCCTCTTCCAAAGGAGCCTTACTTGGTCACTGACTGTATTTCTCACACCTATTCACCGATCAGCCAACCTTTCCCTCCCACTCACCGGCTCTGCAATAGAATATCACTCATCACTCCCGTATTACACCCACCCTTATCACCCACCTCAGCCCTATCCCTATCATTACATCATTGCAACCACATCCCTTGACTTCACTCCTCCTACGGCCTTTCAGGTGGTGCTGAACATTGAAGCAGCAGGGCTTTGACTGAGAGTGTCAATAGCTCAAAGTGGAATAACCACATTGCACATTTAAGTCAGTGCATTACAATCCTGGACTTGTCTCATTGTATTTAGGATCGTGAAGAGCTTCTTGCCATTTTCTCAGCTCTCTTTTCACTGCCATCCTCATGTTTGGTGTTATCTAACCAATAATAGGGTCCTAGAATCATATACAGTGTGGAAACAAGCACTTCGGCCCAACTTGACATAGAGTCACACAGCACAGATACAATCTTGTTGGCCCAACTCATCCATGCCGACCAACTTGACCTAGTCCTATTTGCCTGCATGTGGTCATATCCCACAAAACATTCTTTGATTTTTCTTTTGTTTTCCTCTATTCAGCTACCATGGTTTCAAAGTGCTAGACAGAAATCAACACAGATATCTTGGCTGATGTTCCTCAGAGCTGATGGTGCAGGCTCTCTGATGCAGCATTAGAAGACTTGCTTTCAGTCAAAACATTGAATCTTGGCCTTGTCTGCCCTCTCATGTGAACATAAAGGATCATGTGACTCTATTTTCAAAGAGGAGTCTCATTTGTGGCCAACATTTATCCTTAAACCTAAATTATTAAAACAGATTTCTTTGTTTTTATAATGTTGTTGTTCACTGGCCACATTAGTTTAGTTTAGAGATACAGTGCAGAAACAGGCCCATCAGCCCAGCTGGTCTGTGCTGACCAGCAATCACCCCCTGCACTAGCATTATCCTACACACTAGGGACAATTTACAATTTTATCGAAGCCAATTAACCTATACTAACCTGTATGTCAGGATTGAACCCGGGTCTCTGGCGCTGTAAGGCAGTAACTCTATTGTTGTGCCATGGTGTCACCCTCAATAGGCACGGAAATCTTGTGTACCCGAGAAATAGGTTGTCACATTTCTTATAATAGAACAATGACTACAGTCCAGTGGGTCTGATGTGCTTTTGGGGATCCTGATATCATGCGAGGTGCTGTGTAAATCCATGTCTTTCAGCATGTTCTGCATTAGCCCATTCGCTTAGCTATTTCAATAATCACAAATAGTAGCCTACAATTTTCAAAATCTAAATTAACATCCATCCCCTTGTGGGAAATTCTTGGAATGGGACATAATTAAAGAAATTTAAAGTAGTCAATAAGTTACTGCTTTGTGGAGACTCTTAACAATTTAGCTCTTCTGCCTTACAGATAAAAATAAGCAGTTTCCCAAAAGTTTGAGAGACAGACAAATCGCCAACTACGTAGAGCTTTGCCAAGGTGGTAGTTTGGCAAGCCTTGTGATTAAAGTTGCAAGAAACCAATTCCACATTTTTTCCCTCAGCAAAAGCATAGTTTTTCAATTATATATTTCAGCAGTCTAATTAAATTGTCAGGCCATTTTGTGGTTTTCTATATTATAACTAACGTGGCTTAGTGCATTAATGTAACAGATAAAACCAGTTAGCTCAACAGTAAAAACTAATGTGCAGTAATATAGCAGTTAAAAGCAATTGGATTGGAAACAAAATGAGTGCAGAACTGAGAATGATCATTTGATGTTGGCTTAATCAAAGCATCAATTTAGGTGAATAAGATTTTAAATTAGTTTTGAATCAGAATTTAAGGCTAAAGTTGATTGAAAACGCAATAGTTTATTACTTTCCTTCTGCATTAAGATGACATTGAATGAAACATAAATCACTGCGTATGATCAGTGATGAGTGCTTCAGGTCATTTTAGTTGGGCATGATGTGACTGAATGAAGGTTAGTACTTTCCTTTAGGAGCAGAGTTGATTGAGGTGGGAGGGACGGGAGAAAGGGGCCATGGCATATCTTGCGGAAAAAGTTTGAAGCCGAGGGTGATTCAGGGCTTTGAAACAAAGAAAGACTTGTATTCAGTGAGTAAGAGCAGAGTCACAGGACTAGTTTTGGATCAGTCTGGAGCACAAAGCTAACACAGCTTCCTTCGCTGGTATTAACCTCTATGGTTCTTCATGGTTTCAATCAATTTTTACAGACTACAAAATATCATTTCTTAAGATTTATTTTTGCCCAACTTACGGTGCCTTCACACAGTGGATCCGCAGCCACCAGGAATGTGTTAAGGCTTTATCAAAGTTGCTTCACAGGGAGTACACAGAGAGTAGGTTTCTATCACATCAGCTGTGGTGAACAAAGGGAAGCAGACTGCTGTGAGGGGTGGGGTGTACTGGTGTTTGGTTTCTGCAATCTATCTGTGTGAGACACCAAGTTGGTACTATTCATGTGTAAATCATCGGGAAACAATTTTTCTGATTCAAATCTAAATGTCAATTACCAATTTCAGCCAACAGAACATAGAATGAGGTTCATCTTGATCTGCATGGAAACTGCCCTTGGTATTAAGTAACAAGCCTCAATTCATTGCCAGCACAGGACACTTTGAGAACATTGAGCAATATGGTAGATCAGTGCACCATTATGCCTATGTCCATGATAAAATGTTGTACCAATATTGACAACCTTCTTGTACACAAGAAGATCGCAAAAACAAATTCTCTAATTTCAGTTAACTAACCTGCTAACAATCCCCCCTCCCCTCCCCCTTGCTCCATTGGATTCACACCCATTTCTCCTCTTCCCCCTCCCCCTGTCTCCTTCCACCTATATATTTTTCCTCTGGCATAGAAATGCGCACCTCTTCTATCCTTGTCTCACACCATTGTCTCTTCATTTCTGGCCTTTGTCCAGCCTCTGCTAATCAAGGTCTAATCAATCCCTGAAGAAGGGTTCTGACCCGAAACGTCTCCTATTACTTTTCTCCAGAGGTGCTGCCTGACCTGCTGAGTTACTCCAGCATTTTATTTAATCAACTGACCACCGACAATCGTATCCACCTATCACATGTCAGTGTTTGTCTTGGCCTCACCTCTCTTCCAGCTTTCACCCCCACCCCTCACTGCAATCAGTCTGAAGAAGGGTCCCCACCCGAAACATCACATATCCATATTCTCCAGAGATGCTACCTGACCTTCCGAGGCACTCCAGCACTTTGTGTATTTTTTAATTACAGAAACAAAGTTCAATTCAAACCTTTGCAGCTTACAGCTTACAGTTCTTGCTGTATGTCTTATCACTAAATGCATTTACCTTGCCAATAGAAGAAGCCCATTGTATCCAACTTAAATCGTTTGGAAGATAAGATTATGTGAAATATATGAATTACAAAAGAATCGCATTTAGTTGACTATTAATCTTAAATGTAGGCATATATTGGTGATTAAATTCACTGCCCTTTGGTGTGCCAGCACAGACTAAGGAAGCAAAAGAGTAGTTGATAATCAGTCTGAAGAAGGGCCCCAACCCAGAACATAACCTGTCCATGTTCTCCAGGGATGCTGCCTGACCCGCTGAGTTACTCCAGCATTTTGTGTCTTTCCTTTGTAAACCAGCATCTGCAGTTCCTTGTTTCTACAAAGAGTAATTGAAGATCAGGACCCCAAACCCAGCACAAAGCTCATGGTCCACCAGCGAGAGGTGATTCCTGATCTCCTGTGCGCTTCTGAGCAATGGGCTGCCTCGAGCAGCCAGCTGAAAGCACTGGAATGATACCGCCAATGTTACCTCCTCAAGTTCCATCATGGTCTGGTTTGGCTCAGTCATCACGAATAGTATCCGGAGGCTGCAACGAATCATTCGATCAGCTGAGAAGGTTGTTGGCTGCAACCTTCCCCCCATTGACGGACTGTACACTGCAAGGGCCAGGAAGCGAGCGGGCAAGATCATCTCTGACCCCTCTCACCCTGGCCACAAACTCTTTGAAGCACTTCCCTCTGGAAGGCGACTCCGGACTGTCAAAGCAGCCACAGCCAGACATAAAAATAGCTACACAGTTCAATTGAAAAGTATTTCAACTGCAAAGTGTGCTCCTGGGTAATTGAAAGCTGAAGTCTGCTTAAAAATGCCAGGATTCAAAACTTTAAAATCCACATGATAGAAATTGTTGTAATCTAGTCAGAACAGACCCATCAGCTCAGAGCAGTTTAAATATTGCGCACATGGATTTAATGGGCCATCTGCCTACTAATCTAAATGTTAACAGTTCTGATGAACTCAATGGCACATATTTTAAGTTTGGAAAGACCAGTGGTCTAGCTTTGTTGAATGAAACATTTCAAACCAAACGACCATTCAATAATCAATCAGGTCCACCTTTGACCTTATTTCCCAATGGATCAATGACTTCTTTCTTTTTGTAAAGGATGCTGAAAGGAATATTATTAAAAGGATTGTAAATGGATAGTTAAAATCTGCATGTGGTCAACGGGCGTGTGCATAGTCATACATCACAGGAGAACGGAGAGCCACAGATCCCACTCTGGGTCAATGCTGTAAATCAGCTGAATTTTGAACTTCAGCTTCAGCTGAAACTCAATAGCTTCAGGGGTCAGGAATATATTAGCTTTTGTCTCTGTCCAGATGAATAACATGTTAAAGGAGGCTTAGTTATGAAGTAATTGGTAGAAAGCTGAGAAGGGAGAGAAAGAAAATCTTTGTCACCATTAGTGTTAAAGGGTCTAGAATTCACTGGCTGATAGGGTGATTGAGGCAGATAACTGTTTCTACATGATAACTAATGTGGCTGTACACAATTGTGTTGACCAGTCATGCAGATTTTAATGATCCATTTATAATCCCTTTAATAATATTCCTTGCAGCATCCTTTACAGTACCGAAACACATAAAATCATTTAGTTCAGCAGGAAGAACTAATCCACAATAATATAGCGGTTAACAGCAATTGCATTGGAAGACAAAATGGATGCACCAATGAAACAATAATCACTTGCTGTTGTCTTAAATAAAGCATCAGTTTAGGTAAAATAATATTGAATCAGAATTTAAAACTAAAGTTAATTGAAAGCCTCTATCAGTTATTTTTCCCTTCCACACAAAGACTATATTAAGTAAAATGTAAATGACTGCATATAATCCATTTTGCTTCCAGTCATTATGGATGGATTTGTGCATGAATCTACAGGATGAAGGTTAGTAGAGTTTGCTTTAAGAAGAGTTACTTGAGCAGTGAGGGGGCGGAGAAAGAGACCACTGCATAATATTGGAGAGAAAGTAGATAATCATTTGAAATCGAGGGTGATTCAAGGTTTTGAAACAAAGAGAGACTTGTTTTTAGCGAGTAAGATCAGACCCATGAGACTAATTTTGGATCACTCTGGAGCAAAATGCTAACACGTTTCATTCACTGATGTTAACTTCCAAGGTCCTTTGTCATTTGAATCACATATTACAGACCACAAAATAGCAATTCTTAAGATTTATTTTTGATGGTGTTTTCATACTATAGATCTGAAGCTACCAGGAATAAGTTTTAGTTTTTTAGTTTATTATTATTCTCTCCTGTACTGAGGTACAGTGAAGAGCTGTGTAGGAAGGAACTGCAGAAGCTGGTTTATATCGAAGATCGTCACAAAATGCTGGAGTAACTCAGCGGGTCAGGCAGCATCTCTGGAGAAAAGGAATAGATGACATTTCGGGCCGGAACCCTTCTTCAGATAGTGAAATGCTTTTGTTGCGTGCTATCCAGTCAAAGAAATAACCATACATGAATACAATCATGCTGTCCACCATGTGCAGATGAAGGATAAAGGGTACAACATTTAGCGCATCAAGTCAGATGAAAGATAGTTCAAAGGTGTACAATGAGGTAAATGTGAGGTGAGGATCACTTTCTAGCTGGTGAGAGCATGGTTCACTTGCCTGATAAAAGCTGGGAAGAAACTGCCCCTGGATCTGGAGGTGTGCGTTTTCAAATTTCTGTACGTCTTACCTGATGGGAGAGGAGAAGGAGTGACACAGGTGAGACTCCTTCGTCCTTGATCATGCTGGTGGCCTTACCCAGGCAGTGTGAAGTGTAGATGGAGTTAATGGAAGGGAGGTTGGTTTGTGTGATGGTCTTAAGACTTTATCAACGTTTTCTCATGGGGAATACAGAGAGAGAAGGTTTCTATCGCATCAGCCATGGGGAACAAAGAGAAGTGGATTGTAATAACTTGATACCACTGTTTGGTCTCTGCAAAAGGTTGCCTCAGCCTTTATTATTCACTTTGTCGATGCCTGTGTTCAACTGAAGTCAATGAAATGCTGAGGGACAAACCTGGATATTTTTTTTGTAGATACAATACTACCCATGTTGGACACTAAGGTGGTACCATTCATGTGTTAATTATTGAGAAGCAATTGCATGAGAATATCTTTCAGAAATACTTAATTTTGTATATTATAAGTTTAAAGTTTCCTTATGCTTTTACTTGACTATTTCTGTGGACCCATATGCAAGCGTTTCAAACCATCTCCTCCCCTTGCAGCTGAATTCTATAATTACCTTTCCTTAATAACATTTCTCTTTGCGTGCCAGGTTGGTTTAGTGGTGCATTTAATTCATTTAGCTTCCTGCGGTGAATAAAATGACTATCGCGTCTAAATGATTAAATAGGACAAAATGAGTAGCTGACTGTGAGTTTTGTGCTCAGGAGTTAGCCAACACCAACACAAGTAGAATCCTTTGATGCAGGTTTCTGTTGAAGAGTCTCGGCCCGAAAGATCGGCAATTCCTTTCCCTCCACAGATATTACTCAACCCACCGAGTTTCTCCAGCAGTTTCTTTGCTCCAAATTCCACCATCTAATCTCTTCCATCTCTCGACTCTTTTGTGATGCTCCTGCTTTTGCCAACGTAAATGGTTATGGGTGACACCTGTGAGGGTCATAATTTAAGGATCCTCTCTAAATATATCTTTGTCCCTGTCAATTCTGCCTCTGGACTTCAGAAAATATTGCTTATTGATTTTCTATTCTGTCCTGAATTTTCATCCTGAATTGATAAAATCAAAAGAGGGCAGCTCAGATATAGAATCTTATTTCACGTTTTCCATATTTCCTTACTCCATAGAAGTGTGTATTTTGGCCCTATGAGTCATTGCCAGTTGAGCAACCAATACCATCTGCACACTAATCTTTACTGTAAACAATTCTCTTCACATTGCCATTATCTTTCTCTAGATTCCACAATCACTGACACATTTTGACCCCAGGACCCATCTGTGTGGAGTTTGCAAGTTTGGCCTGTGACCCTCTAAGTATCATATTTCCTCTTACATCATAAAGAAGTGCAGGTTGGTGAGTTAAATGGCCACTGTAAATTGTCCCTAGTGTGTTGGTGAATGGTAGAATCGGGGGGGAGCTGATGAGAATGTGGGGAGAATAAAACATGGAAATAATGTAGGATTGGAGTAAATGGGTGGAGTAAATGGGTAGTGATTGGAGTAAATGGTCAGTGTGAACATGGATTCAATGGGCTAGTACCCTTGAGGCTGGTACCCTTGATAACCATGCCAATGACTGTGAAACCCCCCTTTACATTTAACTTGCTTGCTTTCCCCAATAGTTTCGGTAAAACGCTATTCTACAATTTGCACATAATTTGCAAGGCCCCTTGTATAGGTATTCCAGGGAGGTAAACTGACTAATACGTATGTCCTGAGATGCTGCCTGACCTGCTGAGTTACTCCAGAATTTTGTGAATAAGTATGTACAAATTTATGCGCCAACCTCACAATTTCAATAGACAATAGACAATAGACAATAGGTGCAGGAGTAGGCCATTCAGCCTTTCGAGCCAGCACCGCCATTCAATGCGATCATGGCTGATCACTCTCAATCAGTACCCCGTTCCTGCCTTCTCCCCATACCCCTTCACTCCGCTATCCCTAAGAGCTCTATCCAGCTCTCTCTTGAAAGCATCCAACGAACTGGCCTCCACTGCCTTCTGAGGCAGAGAATTCCACACCTTCACCACTCTCTGACTGAAAAAGTTCTTCCTCATCTCCGTTCTAAATGGCCTACCCCTTATTCTTAAACTGTGGCCCCTTGTTCTGGACTCCCCCAACATTGGGAACATTTCAAAAATACTGACATCAGGAAGAGAAGAAAATTCAACATATGGAACCTGTTTTACCTGTCCTTGAGTGTATCTTAACCTAACAATTTACATAGCCTCAACAGTTCCTTATACAGTAGACAGTAATTCCCAACTTGTAGGGGCAGCACAAGGGCACAGCAGTGGAGTTGGTGCCTTACAGCGCCAGAAATGTATGAGAAAATATTTCATAACAAGACCTCGGATCTGCCTAGCTATTACAATTAAGGTCCATTTTCAGAGGAAATGGTTTCTATAAATTTCTTTAATTATCTTAAACCTTTCAAATGCATAACCATTAATTTCCCTTACTTCGTGCTAGAATCCTCAAACATTAGGCTTTGAGGAAGCTATTCCTCAATGAGGAACAATTATTTAGAATATTTTTTTAAAGTTTAAAAAAAAAGAATGCAGATGGAAGACAAAGGGTATTGATTGGTTAAAGAGTTTGGAATCGAAGATCATGGAGCAAAATTGTTGGCAACAATTTGTTGTGTGTGATGCACTAAAACCCCTGTCCCACTTAGGCGATTTTTTAGGCGACTGCAGGCGACTAGGCTGTCGCCACATGGTCGCCGGGGTGTCGCCTGTACGGTCGTGAGTCGTCTCCAAAGAGTCGTAGCGTCTTTCTGGTCGCCGCTGGATTTTCAGAATGTTGAATTTTTTTTGGCGACAGTGGGTTTGACGCCAATGAGTGTAGCCTGACGTGGGCGCTGTCGTTGGTTGTCGCCAGGTGACGTAGGTTGTCGCCGGTGGTGGCTTCGGTGAATTCCATTGGCGACTACCTACGTCAACCGGCGACAGGTACCGGCGTCAAAACCGGAGGCCAAAATGACGTGAATTGCCTTCAGTTGTCTTCAGTTGACGCCGACAGTGTCGTAGCTTGTCGTAGCTTGTCGCGGGTGGACGTAGGTTGACTTCAGTTGTCATAGGTTGTCACCTGGGTGGTCGTAGGTTGTCATAGGTGTGGTCGTAGGTGGACGTCCTACTCGCGACGATTGGGTCGCCGGTTGTCGGTAGCTTGCCGTAGTTTGACGTCGACTAGGTTGTTGCTTTGTTTGTACTTGTTGTAGCTTGTTGTAGACATTGTCATGGGGGGGTCCAGTCACCGTTTTTTCAGCGACTTGCTACAACTATGACAGTCGCCTAAAAATCGCCTAAGTGGGACAGGCCCTTAAAATGTAGAGGCTGCTGGACATGGGAACTGATATGATAAGGCATGCCACACTTGTTTGGTTTTACTTGAATACATTTCTACCATGCATTTGAGCTCAGATTATAGAACGGCAAATGGTTGAACTCTGCGTGAGTGTTACTTAATTGTCCCAACCTTCCCTGGGCCACTGCAGGAGAGCCTGAAGAATCCATCTCAGCACCTCGTATTCCCATTGGGCAGCATACATACCTCCTCGTGTAGGAAGGAACTGCAGATGCTGGTTTAAACTGTAGACAGACACAAAAAGTTGGAGTAACTCAGCGGGACAGGCAGCATCTCTGGAGAGAAGGAATGGGTGACGTTTTGGGTCGAGACCCTTCTTTAGACCTCCACTGTCAGTGAGGCCACACGCAAATTGGAGGAACAGCATCTCATATTTTGCTTGGGCTTCTTACAAACCAGCAATATGAATATTGATGACTCTAATTGTCCTGTAACGCCTGTATTCCCCCTCTCCCTGCCCCTCCCCCACGCTAGCCATCCTGCCAGTTCCATTGTTCGCATCCATATATCCCTTTGTTATCGAAGGTATTTATTCACAAAATGCTGGAGTAACTCAGCGGGTCAGGCAGCATCTCAGGAGAGAAGGAATGGGTGATGTTTCGGGTCGAGACCCTTCTTCAGACTGATGTCAGGGGGGCGTGTCAAAGGAAGGATATAGGTGGAGGGAGACAGGAAGATAGAGGGAGAACTGGGAAGGGGGAGGGGAAGAGAGGGACAGAGGAACTATCTAAAGTCCCTTTGTTATCAATCTCCTCAGTGGTTTGAGATTGAGGAGGAAGAGTTGATTTATTTTGCAATGACTTGGGGCTCATGAGTACAGAGTGTTTGACTTCAAAAAGCCAGTCCAAGTGATTTGGAAATTCCTGCTCTGCTCAACTCTAAACCATTGGGGATATATGGGGAATATTTGAGTTGGAAAGGCATAATATCTGTGAGGGCTTTGTGCATTTGCTGCCCTTGAAGGAAGGTCCTGCATTAAAAGTCAATGTAAAAGATACAGCTGTACAAACCAGGGAACAATTATTTAGATTTTTTTCCCCAAATAATGCAAATGGAAGAGAAAGGGTATTGATTGGTTAAAGAAGTTGAAGGTGGGAGGTCTTGACTTGAAACCTATGACCAGAAATACATCGACTCGAATGAAGGCTCCCACTATTAAACCCTATCCAGTAATCAGTGCTGGAAATTCAGTGCAAGTGGGTGTTGGCTGAGTGTATGGCACTCATCCCAGTATCCCACCCAGCAACTTGTCTATCAGCACATGTGCTCGCTGTCAAGAGTCGCACATGAACTTGGGTGGTCAGACCAGTATTTGTGCAACTTCATCTAGTAGGAATTAACAACTTGAGGAAAGAAAGCAAAAAAAAATGTATAGAACATTGGCCTTAATTAATTTTTCTGTTTTCTGAAGGAATTTTTCTTCCTTTGTCTTGTCTTTGCACTCATTGAGCTGAAACTTTATATAAACTGTGCAGTTTGAATTCCAGGTTAGAAAATGGGCAGTTGGCGCTGATGCAGTAAATTCCACCGCAAGCAAAGAAGAACCGGTTAGGATTACGTAGGGAAAACATTAGAGGATTTAAAATGTATCCTGTAGGATCCTGTGCTGTTTTGAAGAGAGAGTCCATTCGCTGCAACTTTGACAAGTGAGAAAGCAAAGAACTTGCCGAAACAGGGAACTGCAGATGCTGATCTACAGAAAAAATATGCAAGATGCTGGAGTAACTCAGTAGGTCAGGTGGTCAGGTAGCATAGTCAGGCAACATTTTATATGTGATGTTTCGTCTTGGGGACCCTCCAGATGGATTGTGTGTGTGTGTGTGTGTGGGGGGGGGGGGGGGGGGTGAAGAGGTGATACAAGTGAGGGGGTTTTAAAATAGGCAGATGGTTGGACAAAAGCCAGCAATTAAAATACAGCAGCAGTGAGACAAAAGAAGAGTTGCAAATTGTGAAGCTAGAGGATGGAATGCAGGTGGAAGGGGAGGGGGAGGGGAGGAATATGTGTAAGTGCAGGTGGGGCACAGGGGTGAGAGGAGAGTAGGGTTGGGGGAAAAGAAGGGGGGATTGTTGTGGGAAGAAGGGGGGGGGGGTTGTAGTTACCTAAAATTGGAGAATTGAATGTTCACATCATTGGATTGTAAGCTATCTAAGCGGAATATGTTCCTCTAGTTTGCATGTGGCCTCACTCTAAGTAGGTTTATCCTCGGATCTCTGTTCAAGGAAGAATCGGAGGGTTTTGAGACCTTCTTGGTGGGGGATGCCGATGTAAAGGGATTGGATGTCCATAGTTAGATAGAGCTCTTAAGGATAGCGGAGTCAGGGGATATGGGGAGAAGGCAGGAAAGGGGTACTGATTGTGCATGATCAGCCATGATCTCAGTGAATGGCGGTGCTGGCTCGAAGGGCCAAATGGCCTACTCCTGCACCTACTGTCTATTGTCTATTGTAAAGATTAGGCAATGGGGCCCTAGAAATGAACAGTTATTGAAGAGTTGAAGGGCGTGTGAGGTGGCTCGGATGTAGGTTGGAAGGGACTGGGCAAGGGGGGATCGGGTGAAATCAAAGTAATTGATGATGAGTGCAGTTATCATCATATCATATCATATATATACAGCCGGAAACAGGCCTTTTCGGCCCTCCAAGTCCGTGCCGCCCAGTGATCCCCGTACATTAACACTATCCTACACCCACTAGGGACAATTTTTACATTTACCCAGCCAATTAACCTACATACCTGTACGCCTTTGGAGTGTGGGAGGAAACCGAAGATCTCGGAGAAAACCCACGCAGGTCACGGGGAGAACGTACAAACTCCTTACAGTGCAGCACCCGTAGTCAGGATCGAACCTGAGTCTCCGGCGCTGCATTCGCTGTAAAGCAGCAACTCTACCGCTGCGCTACCGTGCCGCCCTTTGGGCAAGAGCAGGCAGAATCAATTGGTCTTCCAGGGCAGTTCTGTCTGGATTTTGGGGGGGAAGTAGATGCGGGCAGTGTCGGGCTAGGGAACCACTAAAGTCGGAGGCTACGGAGGCAATCGCCCAGAGGTTTGGATTTGCCAGATTGGAAAATGGCTGGGAGATGATGGCTTGGTATTCGACAGTGGGGTCATGGTCAAGGGGTAGGTAAGAGGAGGTGTCCAAGAGCTGGTGCCTAGCCTCAGCAAGGTAGAGGCCATCCTGCCAGACTACAGCGGCACCTCCCTTGTCAGCGAGTTTAATAACAATGTTGGGATTGTTGCTGAGTTAGCGTGGTGCTGTGCGTTCACTGGGGGTGAGATTGAAGTGGGTAAGGGGAGTGGAGAAGTCAAGAAAGTTGTTGATTCACCGGCAGTTGTAACTAAAAAGGTCCAGTGAAGGTGGAAGGCTGGCAGAGAGAGTCCATGAGAAACCTTGCAGTATTTTCTATGGGAGGTGACTCAGCAGGAGGGAGATGGGAAAGAGAAGTAATCATTACCAAAAAGTGGCCATAGAGATGTAACGTGGGCATGTAACTAGAAAAATAACGATAGTTTCTTTGCTTTTTTTTAAGAGCAGGATTACTCATACAAGTGAGTGGCTTGAATTCTGTGGAGAAAAATGTATTAAACAAATCTCCTTTGGGATCTATAGAAAAGCTGACTGCAGAAGGGGAAAAAAACCAATTCCTTCTCTCCAGGGATATCCATTACACACTTTAATCAACTAGGTCAGCCCCTACAATCCTTCTACTTTAAGAAAAAAACACCTCCTAAACGCTGTTTCCATTATTATTCCAGTTAATGAAAGATTTTTTTTCTCGGCAACTTGCACCCTTATCTCCTTGCATAATTCTTCCTGCAGTTCTTGGCCGCAGAGTGCAGAAACGTTGAGGAAAAATGCTGTCGGCTTGTCACCCTTGATGTTGCACCATGTTTTGTTCTATTATGATATGATAGATGGTTTAGCCATGTGCATGCAGTTACTGTAGTTCTTGCCCTCTCAGTGGTTGCAACTATTAGGTTCCCAGCGCCAGGAGCACACACTGTCAACAAGAGGTGAGTTGAACATGTAATTTAATTGAAATAATGTGCATCTTTGATGGTCTCATTTTCTTAAGCTAATTGTGGTTGACTTGATGTACATAAAATGTTGAACACATGAGAGGCATTGAATAGGATAAGAGTCTAACTCCTAAATGAGAACATCTGGTATTAACTATTCTGTCATAATAATCCTATTAATCAAATATTGTGGCTGTACAGGGACTTCTGCTGATGCAGATTTTGTTACAGTTGTAGGTAATGATGAGTGATATTTTTCAAACCCCGTTCTCCAGGGTTCTGGAGATTGGGCTCTGCAGTCAGTAGTTCTTTGCCTGGCAGTGATTCATATTCAGGTGGTATCGTACCAAGAAATGTTGGAGCATAACTGTAGGGACATTTGTCCAGCTTACCTACTTAAAGTGAAACAAGGGTCAAAAATAACGCATGCATTTTGGACCATCATTCTCAACATCTGGGAGCTGTTATCAGTGACTTACAGCGTGTGAAATCACTGCGTTATGGAGATTTGGTTTCTGAAGTTGCAACACCAAGTACTGCTTCCAGTACACTGATACCTGGGGTTCTTGCACTGTTGAGGGGATAGGCGTTTATAACTGGAAATCATAGATCTGTCTATTGCAGGTAAACATAACAAAAGCTGCAATTAGTAGAAACAAGGAACTGCTTATGCTGATTTACACAATAGTCAAGTCAAGTCAATTTTATTTGTATAGCACATTTAAAAACAACCAAATTGCTGTACATCTGATTAGGTACTAAGGAAAAAATGAAACATACAGTAGCACGCAAACATAACAGCACATACAAAACAGTTCACAACGCCTCCTCAATGAGCCTCAAACGCTAGGGAGTAGAAATAGGTTTTGAGCCTGGACTTAAAGGAGTCGATGGAGGGGGCAGTTCTGATGGGGAGAGGGATGCTGTTCCACAGTCTAGGAGCTGCAACCGCAAAAGCGCGGTCACCCCTGAGCTTAAGCCTAGACCGCGGGATAGTGAGTAGCCCCAAGCCGACCTGAGGGACCTGGAGTTAGAGAGGTGGGTTAGAAGATTTTTGACACAAAGACACAATAGGACACAAAGTGCTGGAGTAACTCAGCGGGTCAGGCAGCATCTCTGGAGAATAGGCATAGGTCAGTTTAGATCTTAGAGATGCAGCGTGGAAACAGGCCCTTTGACCCACCGAGTCTGTGCAGACCAGCGATCACCCTGTACACTAGCACTATCCTACACACCAGGGACAACTTACAGAAGTCAAATCAACTCGTATTTGGAGTGTGAGAGGAAACTGGAGCACCCAGAGAAAACCCAGGTGGTCACGGGAAGAACGGATAAATTCCGCACATATCGCACCGGTAGTCAGGATTGAAACCGGGTCTCTGGCGGTGCAAGTCAGCAACTCTACCGCTGCGCCACCGTGCCGTTTCAGGACGGGGCCCGTCTTCAGCTACAAGGAATCAGTTAAGGGCACAGCTTAGTTCCTTGCTTTTTGAGTGATATGTACTAAAACAGATGGGTTTTAGTGAGATTAAAATAGATCATCAACAAATCAGTAATCAAAGCAAGAACTGTTGCTTAAGTGAGTGAGGTTGGGGACAAACTGTGTGACCAGAAAATAAAAGATAACAGGATGTTCATTGATGTTGATTGAGCACATAAACAGGAGTATGGCATATAATAACCAACATCATGGCTGATCTAGCTTGTATATATTTTCATATCACCACCATATTCCTGATTCCCGGCCTTTATTGCCCAAACATTTATCGACCGCAACCTTGAAGATACTCAGTGCTGAGAATTCATAGCTATGGTGGTTGATAACTTCAAAGACACATTCCTCTGAGTAAAGAAATTATTTCAGTTCTAAATTGCTGACTCCTGCTCTGGTGAATATGGCCCATAGTTCAGGGACGTTCAGCCACTTGAAACAGCTCCCACCACGTATCTTGTTAATCCGTCCAAGACTATTATCTATCTCAATGAAATCATCTCTCATTCTTTTAAACGTTATTCTTATTCAATTTCTCATTGCAAGGTGAGCCTAACTTTGTTAATCAACCCAATTAATCTATGCTGCTGCAACTCAAAAGTAAGTGTAGAAGTTCCCCAGGCATGGAAGTTAAACCTGACACAGAGTATTTCAGGTGTGGTTTCACTAAAGCCCCATATAATTGCAACCTCCCAAGACGTAGTCACGTTGGCATGGAGGAGAGGTTTCCAAGTTGTTACCACCCAAAGAGCACTGGCCTTTGGTGCTCAAGGTCCATGTAGGGCCATTTTTGATGATAAAGTTAAAGGAGAGGTTCTGGACAAAGCATGATTGAAATACTCCTCAATGGCTGAGAAAGATTCCCCCCCAGTGAAGATGGAAGAAGGCTGCAATGGGAAACTGGGCCAATTCATCACGGTCTGTAATGCAACTTAACCTGTTTTCCAACCTATAAGATCGTGTGAACTGCATCGTGCATGCTAAACGAGAGATCAATAGATTTTCATTCCTGACGCAATGCAGGAGTAACAGTGAGGGCAGTATACTAGGAGATCCCAGCCAGAACTCCATACAAGAAAACACTGGGTGGTCTTCAGGTACACGTGTGACAGCAGGGTCCTTTGGCAGCTTCACACGTGATTGAGCAGCATCTTGAGCAGAATCCCCTCACTTGAGCAGAATCCCCTCAAACATGTATGTCCAGAGATGGGTTCCAAAGTCATCTGAAGACCTGCCAAACATAATGTATCTAGCTTGGGCCTGGTGCTGTCTATGTGGAGTTTGCATGTTATCCCTGAGACTTGTGTATGTCCCCCAGGTGTTCTGGTTTCCATCTCTGTCCCAATAATATGTAGGTTCATAGGTGAATTGAGTCTGAAGAAGGGTCCCGAACTGAAAAGTCACCTATCCTTTTTCTCCAGAGATGCTGCCTGATCCGCTGAGTTACTCCAGCACTTTGTGTCCATCCTTGGTCTACACCAGCATCTGCAGTTCTTTGCTTCTACATAATGAATGTCAACCTTGCTTCCTAGGGATTACCAATGATATGTTCACTACTGATTCTTTGGCATCAATCATGAGGTGACACAGTGGTGCAGCTTGTAGAGCTGCTGCCTCACAGTTCCAGTGATCTGGGTTGCTAATGATCACCAATGCTGTCTGTGTGGAGTTTACATGTTTATCCCTGAGACTTGTGTATGTCACCCAGGTGCCCTGGTTTCCATCTCAATCCCAAAAGTGCATAGATTACTTGGGTGAGCTGAATGCAGTAAATTGCCATGAGTGTGCAGGTGTGTGGTGGGACCCGGAGGGAGTTGAGGGAAATATAAATGAAGTGAAACGGGATTAATGTGGGATTTGAGTAAAATAGGCGTTTGATTGTCAGCATTGGCACATTGGGCTTAAGGGTCTGTTTCCTTGCTGTATGACTCCAAGTACAACAGAACATCCTTCTTCTGTTGAGGGGTCCCAGACCATCAATGTTAATTGTTTCCCTTTTCACAGGTACTTCCTGTGTTTCCACCATTTTCTCTTTTTATTCAGGATTTCCTTTAATTTCGTCTCCCTCCGTCCTTGCAATAATATCTTTCATGCTGGTTGGCTTCCTAATTACTTACTGTTCCTGCATGCTTATCTTTGCATTTCCTCAACTACCTTACCCATGCTATTTTTATGGTTTAGAAGTTATCCTTTCTATTCCTCCAATCAAAATCAAAAATTGCATGTTTTCTCACATTACACTCCGAGAGTCCTCTTCTGATAAAAACCTGTCTCTATCCCTTTGCAAGCTAAGAGCTCAATTCACCATGTTGTTGACCTGCTGGTTTCTAGACTGTGCAAAGAGTGGCGCTACTGGAATAACATCACTGGATTAATTGAGCGGTAGAACCTTTATCGGAAACATGCTGGAGGCATGTCTAAAGAGCTCTGAATTCAAAGTCTAATTATCACTGCAATTGATAAGCTATTCATACTTTCATCCACATAAGAGCAAAGAAAATAAAAAGGAACAGGCTCTTTCATGGAAATGCTATATAAATGTGAGACTGTTCAGTGAGGAATTTGTACGGCACAGGGTTGCTGGGTAACTGGGTTCCTTCTATGCTGAAACTGTTATGTTTTTTGTGTATGGCACTGACTTGGTAAACACATTCATCAACTAATTTTATTTACTCTGACTGAATGGAAGGATGAATTGTAAACCCTAAAGTTGAGGTTTATTATTGTCACATGTACTGTGGTACAGTGAAAAGCTTTGTTTTACATGCTATATATACAATTAGGTCAGATAATATTATACATAAATACAATTAAATCAAATTCATATACAATAGGTAGAACAAAGGGGTGGACAGAGTGCAGAATATAGTTCTCGGCATTGTAGCATATAATTTCCATAGACCAAAGTCCAATGTTCGCAATGGTGCTGAGGTGAACCAGATAGTACCCTGGCTTTATGGAAGAACTATTCAGAAGCCTGATGACAGAGAGGAAGGACATCTGAACATTGGCCGGAAAAATGCACAGCTAGTAGAGCAGCTATCTCACGCCGCCAGTGACTCGGGTTCGATTCTGAACTCTGGTGCTGTCCATGTGGAGTCTGAAAGTTCTCCTGTGACCATGTGAGTTTTCCCTAGGTGCTCCAGGTTACTCCCATATCCCACAGACATCTAATTGGCCAGTTTAAATTGCCCCAGGTGTGCAGAATTATGGCAGATGTTTTGGGGAGACAAAATAGGGTAATTAGTCAGTTTAGTTTAGAGGTGCAGCGCGGAAACTGGGCCTTTGGCCCACCGAGTCTGCGTCGTCCAGAGATCCCCATACACTAGCACTATCCTACACACGAGGGACAATTTACAACTGAAGGCTACAAACCTACAAACCTTACGCCTTTGGAATTTGGGAGGAGACTGGAGCACCGGGGGAAAACCCACTTGGTCATGGGTTTATGTACAAGTTCTGTATAGACAACACCCATAGTCGGGATCAAACTAGGGTCTCTGGCACTGTAAGGCTGCAACTCTACTAATGCTAGACACTAAAAGCTGGAGTAACTCAGTGGGACAGGCAGCATCTCTGAAGAGAAGGAATGGGTGACGTTTTGGGTCGAGACCCTTCTTCAGACCCTTCTTCCTTCCTACACAACTCTACTAATGTGCCATCGTGCCATCTTGTATTATTGCAAATGTGTGCTGGATGTTTTGTGTGGACTAAGTGGACTAATTTGCCTGCTTCTACAGTGGGTGATTTTCTGACTCTAAAGGAATTATACCTAAGTTTCCTTTGCAAATGCTGACATACCGTGACGGAATGAATAGAATTGAGCTTATTCCTTGGGGTATTGTGTAGGAAAGGATTGGGTGAGACGGTGTTTAGTGTTCATATATAGCGTTTCGTTAAAGAATGCCCCAGGTGCGCAGAAGTATGGCAGAAGTTTTGGGGAAGCAAAATAGGGTAATTAGTCTAGTTTAGTTTAGAGGTACAGCGCGGAAACCGGGCCTTTGGCCCACTGAGTCTGCGCCGACCAGCGATCCCCATACACTAGCACTGCCCTACACACGAGGGACAATTTACAACTGAAGGCAACAGTCTGCTATTCTATGGGACTTGCAGAGGCATAATAAAAAAACAACTCATTATGGATGTTATTTTTAAAACAATGATGTGCTGAGAGAGCTTTTTGGGTGAATGTGGTGTAAAAGTGAATTGTAGCACAAAAAAACGGAACAGTGCTGCACAAGAACAGACATTTGGCCCATGATGTTCATCGTAACCATGAGGCGAATTTAAACTCAACATCTGCATAGCACGATATGAAAGATGTCGCTCCTTTGGTCTGGCTGGTTTTGAGTTGCAAGTTGCAAGTTTTGTTTTGGATCTATGCTCAGGAACTGCCGGTAGTTCTGCTATTTATGGTTTCTAATAAACCGCTCTCTGTATGTGTGGACTGTCATGAGGCAGGCAGGAGATCAAGCACACTTGCAATACCTGCATAGTTAAATACCCTGCTTACACCCACTGTCTAGACCTTTGATGGAAGAATGCTGCCTTGAGCAAGGTAGAGGAGTGCAACCAGCAGTGTGGAAGCTGCACATATAAATAACATGAGGAAATGATTCAATAGTTCAATAGTCCTTTATTGTCACGTGTACCCTAAGGTACAGTGAAATTTGATTTTACCATAGCAGTCATACCAAAAAAAAACAAGATACAAAATTAAACATAAACAGCCACCACAGCGGCGTGTGAGAGACCCTCAGCCCACAGCATAAGTGGAGACCCACAGCCATCAGTCCAATGTCCGAGCCACACACAGGCTCCTTCACCGTGATGTGACCAGAGTTGAACTGACCGCTTGTTGTTCTCTCTGCAGTCAAGTCAAGTCAACTTTATTTGAGCGGCACGGTGGCGCAGCGGTAGAGTTGCTGCCTTACAGCGAATGCAGCGCCGGAGACTCAGGTTCGATCCTGACTACGGGCGCCGTCTGCACGGAGTTTGTACGTTCTCCCCGTGACCTGCGTGGGTTTTCTCCGAGATCTTCGGTTTCCTCCCACACTCCAAAGACGTACAGGTATGTAGGTTAATTGACTGGATAATATATAAAAATTGTCCCTAGTGTGTGTAGGATAGTGTTAATGTGCGGGGATCGCTGGGCGGCGCGGACTCGGTGGGCCGAAGGGCCTGTTTCCGCGCTGTATCTCTAAATCTAAATCTAAATCTAAGATGTGTAGTGAAATGAAAGTGGCAACGCCTGCGGATTGTGCTAAACTACAAAACCGAAACAAAAAAATAAATTAATACAGTAAATTAAATTAGTCCCTGGTGATATGAGAGTTAACAGTCCCAATGGCCTGTGGGAAGAAACTCCGTCTCATCCTCTCTGTTTTCACAGCGTGACAGCGGAGGCGTTTGCCTGACCGTAACAGCTGGAACAGTCCGAAGCTGGGGTGGTAGGGGTCTCCCAAAATGTTGCTGGCTCTGGATCTGCACCTCCTGATGTATAGGTCCTGCAGGGGGGCGAGTGTAGTTCCCATAGTGCGTTCAGCTGAACGCACTACTCTCTGCAGAGCCTTCCTGTCCTGGGCAGAGCTGTTCCCAAACCAGATTGTGATGTTTCCGGACAAGATGCTTTCTACAGCCCCAGAGTAGAAGCACTGAAGGATCCTTAGAGAGACTCTGAATTTCCTCAGCTGTCTGAGGTGGTAAAGGCGCTGCCTTGCCTTACTCACCAGTGCGGCAATGTGTGTTGTCCATGTCAGATCCTCTGTGATGTGGACTCCCAGGTATTTAAAGCTGTCCACTCAAACAGTCAGAAAGCCGTCCGCACTCGCACCAGACTCCAGGACACTCCTGTGGAGTGATGTCCCCACAACACCGAGACAACCGCACTCACGGTAATCCCTCCGAGTCCCCACCAGAACAGTAGCAGCAGTAGTAGAAGGACCCGAGGACCTGAACTACAGGGAAAGGTTGAGCAGGCTAGGGCTCTATTCCTTGGAGCGCTGGAGGAGGAGGGGTGATCTTATAGAGGTGTACAAAATTGTGAGAGGAAAAGATTGGGTAAATGCACAGTGTCTCTTGCCCGGAATCGGAGAATCAAGGAACCAGAGGATCTAGGTTTAAGGTGAGGAGGGGGGGAGATTTAATAGGAACCTGAGGGATAACTTTTTTTACACAAAGGGTGGTGGGTGTATGGAACGAGCTGCTGGAGGAGGTAGTTGAGGTGATTACTATCGCAAAGTGTAAGAAACATTTAGACAGGTACATGGATAGGATAGGTTTAGAAGGATATGGGCGATATGCAGGCAAGTGGGACTAGTATAGATGGGACATGTTGGGCGGTGTGGACGTTGGGCCGAAGGGCCTGTTTCCATGCAGTATGACTATGACTCAAACATTGAGACCCAGGACACCGAGCCAAACTGGTTCTGATCTTGCTTGATCCAATATGCTTCCTCAATTTGAGTTTTCAGAGAGATTGCTTTTCTTTTGTTCTTTTTATGAAATGCCTCCCAAACAACCAAGCTATGAACAAAAATCAATATTTGACATTTAAAATACCAAACTTTATCTGTTGCGAGACCAAGCGAGATTTGATATTAGAGCAAAAGGTAAATAAAAAATTTAAAAATCGTCTTTGGTATTTCTTGATATGTTTGCTCAGGAATGGAAACATTTAAAGAGAATTGTTCTTGATATCTTTATCTAAGAATGCACGAGGTTGAGGAATTAGGTTGCAGTCTCTCCGCCAAATAATAAGGATTTGATTATTTCATGCTTTTGAAATATAATACATTCAGTCTGAAAAGCAGTGTACAAGTGGAATAAACTAAGATCCCCAGGCACAGTTACCAGCCTAAATAAATGGCTACAACTGTCATGCATGCCAAATTCACAAGGACTTGAGCCAAAACAGTTATCCCATGTTTCTTCCCAGGCAACACAGGGGAACTTTGGGGAACAGTAAATGCAGGCAGCTGCTGTAGGCAGCAGAGCTTTGGAGAAAAATGATTTCCAAACAAAGGATAATGAAGCAAAATTAAAGTTGGTGTAAGTGGAAACATTTTAAAGGGAGACAAATAGAAACATAGAAACACAGAAAATGGATGCAGGAGTCGGTCATTCGGCCCTTCGAACCAGCACCGCTATTCAATATGATCACGGCTGATCATCCAGAATCAATACCCTGTTCCTGCTTTCTCCCCTCATCCCTTGATTCCATTAGCCCTAAGAGCTATATCTAACTCTCTCTTGAATACATCCAGTGAATTGGCCTCTACTGTGGCAGAGAATTCCACAGATTCACAACTCTCCGGCTGAAAAGGTTTTTCCTCATCTCAGTCCTAAATGACCTACCCCTTATTCTTAAACTGTGACCCCTGGTTCTGGACTCCCCCAACATTGGGGAACATTTTTCCTGCATCTAGCTTTTCCAATCCCTTATGAATTTTATATGTTTCTATAAGATCCCCTCTCATCCTTTTAAATTCCGGTGAATATATGCCCAGTTGATCCATTCTTTCCAAATGAAAATATCTTAAATAAAATGGTGGGTACTGCAAGGGTATTGGTACAAGATGCATACAGGTGAAGTATTGGAGAGGATGGGTACAAGTAATTTATTACAGAACAGCAAAACACAGAAAGGTTGGATTAACTCAACAGGTCTGGCAGTATCTGTGCAGGAATTGGATAAACAACGTTTTGGGTCAGGACCCTTCTTCAGACTGGTTGTAGTAATGGGAAGAAACCAGGAAAAGAGAGGTTGGGTGCACCAAGCCTGGCAAATGATAGATAGGTGGATGGAGGTGAGGGGGGTTAGATTGGCAGATGGGTGGAGTAAGTGTCAAAGTCTAGAGATGGAAGGAAGACAAAAGAGTGTCAGATAAGGAGAGAAGAGGAATGAAATGGAAAGCCATAGAAAGGAATATAGGTGGAAGGGAACAGGGAGCAGGATAGTCGAGAAATGGGTAGGAGGGGGGCTCAGGAAAGAGAGAGGGGGTAGAGGTTAAAAGTGGAGAATTCAATGTTCCTACCATTGGGTTTTGTTATAGAATAGTATGTACCTGGGATGGTATTGCAGAGAATAATATTCCAGATAAAATGGATTCTAGATAAATGGCTGGAATAGTGACTACAAGAGTTAGCAGAGAATACCTGAGAATGGACTAGAGAGAATTGTGCATACAAGTAATGTGAAAGTGGATATCGGAAACACATCTAAATTAGGACGGCACGGTGGCGCAGCGGTAGAGTTGCTGCCTTACAGCGAATACAGCACCAGAGACCCGGGTTCGATCCCGACTATGGGTGCTGTCTGTACGGAGTTTGTACGTTCTCCCCATGACCTGCGTAGGTTTTCTCCGAGATCTTCGGTTTCCTCCCACACTCCAAAGACGTACAGGTATGTAGGTTAATTGGCTTGGTAAATGTAAAAATTGTCCCTAGTGCGTATCGGATAGTGTTAATGTGCGGGGATCGTTGGTCAGCGCGGACTCGGTGGGTTGAAAGGGCCTGTTTCCACGCTGTATCTCTAAACTAAACTAAACTAAACTAAACTAAACTAAACATCAGAGAACAGGGTGCATCTACGAAGATATCAGAAAATAGTACTGTAAGTGCCTGGAAATGTTTAACACAAAGACAGGTTATTTTTCATTATGGATTATACAGGAAACCAGTCACATTTCTGAGGCATTGCATGTGAATGAAAATGAAATAGGATTTAGATATCACATCCTGTATTTCTTTTCCCAATTTATAATTATTTCTGTGTCTGGCTGTTACTTTCTATCTCTGGCACCCATTCTCCCTGTTGTCTCATTTTCCCCATATCTCTCCATTGCTCTATATAGCTCTAATTGCTCTGTATATTCCGATAACAATTTCTTTAAATACCTCTAATTAGGTCTAACACATTTTTTTGCACCTTTTTATAAAACTTTGCCCTGACATTTTTTCCGTTGTACTGGGTCTTCATCTTCCACGTGTGGTTTACTATCCAGTTATTGCACATTGAGGGGCCAGCACAGTGGCAAAGCGGTAGAGCCTTTAGGTATGTGAAGAGGAATAAAATAGTCAAGGCAAATGTGGGTCCCTTGAAGACAGAAGCGGGGGAATTTATTATGGGAAACAAGGAAATGGCAGACGAGTTGAACCGGTACTTTGGATCTAAGGAAGATACAAACAATCTCCCAGATGTTCTAGTGGCCAGAGATCCTAGGATGACGGAGGAACTGAAGGAAATCCACATTAGGCAGGAAATGGTGTTGGGTAGACTGATGGGACTGAAGGCTGATAAATCCCCAGGGCCTGATGGTCTGCATCCCAGGGTACTTAAGGAGGTGGCTCTAGAAATTGTGGACGCATTGGTGATCATTTTCCAATGTTCTATAGATTCAGGAGCAGTTCCTATGGATTGGAGGGTAGCTAATGTTATCCCACTTTTTAAGAAAGGAGGGAGAGAGAAAACGGGAAATTATAGACCAGTTAGTCTGACATCAATGGTGGGGAAGATGCTGGAGTCAATTATAAAAGACGAAATTGCGGAGCATTTGGATAGCAGTAACAGGATCATTCCGAGTCAGCATTGATTTACAAAGGGGAAATCATGCTTGACTAATCTTCTGGAATTTTTTGAGGATGTAACTAGGAAAATTGACAGGGGAGAGCCGGTGGATGTGGTGTACCTTGACTTTCAGAAAGCCTTCGACAATGTCCCACATAGGTGATTAGTGGGCAAAATTAGAGCACATGGTATTGGGGGTAGGGTACTGACATGGATAGAAAATTGGTTGACAGACAGAAATCAAAGAGTGGGGATAAATGGGTCCCTTTCAGAATGGCAGGCAGTGACTAGTGGGGTACCGCAAGGCTCGGTGCTGGGACCGCAGCTATTTACAATATACATTAATTACTTAGATGAAGTGATTAAAAGTACCATTAGCAAATTTGAAGATGATACAAAGCTGGGTGGTAGTGTGAACTGTGAGGAAGATTCTATGAGGTTGCAGGGTGACTTGGACAGGTTGTGTGAGTGGGCGGATGCATGGCAGATGCAGTTTAATGTGGATAAGTGTGAGGTTATCCACTTTGGTGGTAAGAATAGGAAGGCAGATTATTATCTGAATGGTGTCAAGTTAGGAAAAGGGGACGTACACCGAGATCTGGGTGTCCTAGTGCATCAGTCACTGAAAGGAAGCATGCAGGTACAGCAGGCAGTGAAGAAAGCCAATGGAATGTTGGCCATAACAAGAGGAGTTGAGTATAGGAGCAAAGAGGTCCTTCTGCAGTTGTACAGGGCCCTAGTGAGACCTCACCTGGAGTACTGTGTGCAATTTTGGTCTCCAAATTTGAGGAAGGATATTCTTGCTATTGAGGGCGTGCAGCGCAGGTTTACTAGGTTAATTCCCGGAATGGCGGGACTGTCATAAGTTGAAAGATTGGAGCGACTAGGTTTGTATACACTGGAATTTAGCAGGATGAGAGGAGATCTTATCGAAACGTATAAGATTATTAAGGGGTTGGACACGTTAGAGGCAGGAAACATTTTCCCAATGTTGGGGGGTCCAGAACAAGGGGCCACAATTTAAGAATAAAGGGTAGGCCATTTAGAACTGAGATGAGGAAAAACTTTTTCATTCAGAGTTGTGAATCTGTGGAATTCTCTACCTCAGAAGGCAGTGGAGGCCAATTCTCTGAATGCGTTCAAGAGAGAGCTGGATAGAGCTCTGAAGGATAGCGGAGTCAGGGGGTATGGGGAGAAGGCAGGAACGGGGTACTGATTGAGAATGATCAGCCATGATCACATTGAATGGTGGTGCTGGCTCAAAGGGCCGAATGGCCTCCTCCTGCACCTATTGTCTATAGTTGCTGCCTTACAGCGCCTGAGATCCAGGTTTGACCGTGACTACAGGTGCTGTCTGTATGGAGTTTGTGCATTCTTCCTGTGACTGCATGGGTTTTCTCCGGTTTCCTCTCACACTCCAAAGACGTACAGGTTTGTAGATTAATTGGCTGCGGTAAATTGTAAGTAGTCCCTAGTGTGTAGGATAGTGTTACTTTACGGGGTGATCGTCGGTCAGCACGGTTTCGATGGGCCGAAGGGCCTGTTTCCATGCTGTATCTCTAAAGTCTAAAGTCTGCAGAATTAAGTACCTCATTGGGAGGGAGAACAACAAATTCCAAACAATTCAGAAACAAGGAACTGCAGGTATTGGTTTACATAAAAAAGACACAAAGTGTTGGAGTAACTCAGCAGGTCAGGTAGCATCTGTGGAGAGCATAGATAAGTGGGTGGCATTTCAGGCCACGGCCCATTCTTCAGACCCATCTTCAAATCCAAACATTTATGAGAGTTTAGTCTAGCAAGATGGTTTGTCCATTTAAGTTTTACATGTGCCTGGCTATCACCAGTTTGTCAGCTTGCCAGTCATTGAATTAACACTTGCATGTAAGAAGCAATATTAGTAACCAATAAAAATATAATAGGGAACAAAGTTGTCTTGGAGGCAGTTGACCAGGTCTCTCTGAGAGCACAACATTTAGCTTTCTTCTTTTATCACAATACCTTTGTGGAATTAATGTTCGCAGTAAAAGGAATTTTCTATGTCCATGCATGAAAATATATTTTTTAACAAGAGGGGAAAATCGCTATTGGCCAGAAGTGGCTGAAAGTTATAATAGGAGACAGTTATTCTATGGATAGATGCAAAAAGCTGGAGTGATTCAGCGGGATACTCTATGGGCTTGACTGAGGGTAATAGTAGGGGACTCGATTTTGACTAATGGTGATCATACGGTCATAAGGAATAGGAGTAGAATTAGGCCATTCGGCCCATCGAGTCTACAGTGATGAAAATGGAAAGGTGTTCAAGATCCTTGGCTGACATCAACAACATAGGGTGAATAGTTGATAGGTTTGACGGAGAATGTAATATAAGATGAAGGATGATTGAAAGGTTTGAAAGATGTCGATAGTGAATGTTGTTGGATGAGGGGCTTGACTGATGGAAAAAGTGAAGAAGGGAAGGTTGATGGTTTTAATGGACAGTGATAATGGGGAAAGGGATGGTCAATGATTTTGTCTGATGCTGGTAATGAGGAAGGAATAGTTGATGGGTTTGACTGATGGCGTTAATAGGGGAGGGATGATTGATGGGCTTGTCTGACCTCCTCTCTCTCCTGCTGTACTTGAAGGCAGTAGTACATTTAACAAGTACAACCCCTTTGTCCAACTGACCACCACATGAGAGTGCTCACCAATTTTCCATGATTGTCATGAACCAATACTGCCCTCATTTGGGAAAACAAGCTGAAATACAGTACAGGCCGAAATGTTTGGTGCCGTATCAGAACTTCATTTTATCATTTCTTCTCCCTTTACTTCGGTAGTTCTTTGGTCAAGAATCAGTTGCTTCCGTTCTTCTTATGTTCTTGATTGGCTCTTGAGTCTGATATGGGAATGGCAGGCTCTTCCACAGATGGAGCAGGTGTGGCAGGTTGACAGGGCAGGTGAGCGGGTAATTTGTCGGGTGATACCTTTCCCCATTGACTCAGGGTCACACAGATTCATGGCGTGGATTTCTCAATGCCATCCTGGATGCTCCTTCTCCACTCTGAGTGGTCATGGGCCAGAGGTTCTCAGGAATCAGTGGGGGTGTCACACTTCCTCAAGGAACTCACCTTGTTGGGCACATGATTGATGTCATAGACATTTGGGATTGTAGGTTAATTGGCCTCTGTAAATTGCATCTAGTGTGCAAGGAGTGGATGAGCAAGTGAGAAAACATAGAACTAGTGTGAATTGGTGATCGATGGTCATCATGGATTTGGTGGGCCGAAGGGCCTGTTTCCATGCTGTGTCTATCAACTCAACTCAACTTAGTTCAATTCAATTCAATTCAAAGCAGTGTGGTGCAGCAGTGTGGTGTAAGCCTCATCCACTAGACAGGAGAACAAGAAGATGTCTCTCTCCTCAGTCTCTGAACACGTGCACACACAAGCATCATCAGCATCGTGCAGCTCGACCATTGTGGTTTGGATGCTGTCGCCACTGCTGTGGGTTGAACAGTTTCCCCTTAATTCTGGAGATGAGCTCTGCTCCTGCAGGAATATGGTTGATAATGAGGTTCAATGTTGCAGCTAGAAAGATTGAGAAAAGTATTTGGGCAATGACAGGCTTGTTTGGCATCAGTCTTCACTGAGAATGGTTCTGTTGCAGACATATTGGTTAGGATCATTGCATGCATGATATTAAGAGGCAAATGCACGACACAGCCAAATTTATGTCTAGAGACGTGGAGTGCTACAATGTGGGAACGGGCCCATCGGCCCAACTTGCTCACACCGACCAACATTTCCCAGCTACACTAGTCCCACCTGCCCATGTTTGGTCCATATCCCTTTAAACCTATCCTACCCATGTACCTGTCAAAATGTTTCTTAAATGTTACAATAGTACCTGCCTCAACTACCTCCTTTGGCAACTCGTTCCATTTCCCCACTACCCTTTGTGTAAAAACGTTACCCCGCAGGTTCCTATTAAATCTTTCCCGTACACCTGAAAAATGTGTCGTCTGGGTCTCGATTCCCCTACTCGGGGCAAGAGACTCTGTGCGTTTAACCAATCTATTCCTCTCACGATTTTGTACACTTCTATCATCCCTCATCCCTCATCCTCCAGCTATCTAAGGAATAGCCTAGCCTGCTCATCCGCTCTCAATAGCTCAGGCCCTTGAGTCCTGGCAACATCCTCATAAATCTTCTCTGAACCCTTTTCAGTTTGACTACATTTTTTCTATAACATGGTGCCCAAAACTGAACACAATACTCTAAATGTGGTTTCACCATCATCTTATATAACTGCAGCATGACCCCCCAACTTCTATTCTCGCTAATGTAGGCAACCAAATTTCAGGAGAATGTTCCCTCCCAATTGATGGGGATAAAGGTTGTGTTGGGGTCCAAAAGGCTATCTACAGTTGGTGGAGTTGCTCTGCAAGTCTATGAAGTCTCCTTTCCTGAAGATGGTCATAATTATATCCTGTGGAACATCTTCCCCTTCCAGACATGAGCAAGACATTGCAGACCAGCTGCACAGGGAGCTTCACAGAAGAAGGTCTTGATCCAGTGCGAGGGGGTGCAAGCTGTACTGAATAGGTGTTAATGCTCACGCATTATCATTGACACTTGACATCTGCACACTCGCTTGCTGGCAAGCTCGCACACACAGATAAACATACACAGACACGCACACACACAGAAACACAGCCAAGGGCACACACGCACACAGAGAAACACAGACGAAAACACGCACACACACCCACACACAAACACACACGCATATACAAAAGCACACAGAACACAGCCACACACAGAAACACAGACGAACACACGCCAACACACACGCACATACAAACGCACACGGAAACACAGCCAAGGGCACACAAACACACCCAGCTAGACACACACACACAGACACTACCACACATACACACACACATACACACAGAAACCTGCACAGAAACACAGACAAAGACACACATGCACACACAGGCATGCACACACACTTACACTTATGTGGCCTCAGGCACAGGAGCCTCTGCCCAAGTTCTCACTTCGCACAGCGTCAGAGTCAACAGATAAAGTCTGAGTATTCACCTCTGGCAGCCTCATGTTCCTGAACCCCTGCCATGGCCCATATCAGGCTCACATTTCCACATTCCCAGTCTCTGGCTCCTGGCCCCTGCACTCGGGCAGATGTTAAAACCTCAGCTCTGGTTGCCCGTTGACCTCTGAACATCTTGATGCTGTGTATGAGTGCTTATGTATGGTGATAGTCTGGCTGATCTGTATGCAAAAAAAAAGCATTTCACTGTATCTTGTTGCCCATGATAATAAAAAAACCAATGAACCATTAACACTACATAAATGGAAGCTGTGTTACCATTACAAACCTGATGTGGTGTAGTGAAGCAATATTGGCTCTTGATTGTACTCTGGCAGTGGGTATGTGTGAATGAGCTGGAAGCCTTGTGGAGTTGTGGGAGGAAGCGATTAGATGTGAGCCTGATTATTTCCTAAACAATATTACTTTATTTGGACAAGTGATTTATAAATCCATGTTTTTTTATTTTGTGGAATTTCTGGACACTTTGCAGCTGTATAGGAGGGGGCAGCCGCCCAAAATGTCCCTCCACCTATAAAAGAAACAATATTTTTGGAAGCCATGCTGAAAACCATGAAGGTTAAAGGTTGCGAAGATTAGTCAAGCAATTCTCCCTGTCTCGTGTCACTATAAGGGTCTGTGCAGTCAAAGAAGCTTTACATTTCATTTCCAAAATGTATTGAGCTGGTTCAACGCATCTCAGTCAGCAATGAGAAAATGCAATAAACTTCAGTCACTGTTTTAACCTTCTCCTGCCTGCCCAAAACCAAGCCTGATTGGGCAGTGATGCTAGTTGAACCTACAGCAGGCACTTAGTTCAGTTTAGTCTATTGTCACGTGTACCGAGGCACAGTGAAAAGCTTTTGTTACATGCTAACCAGTCAGCAGAAAGGCAATACATGATTACAATCGAGCCATTTACAGTGTGTACAAAACATGATAAGGGAATAACGATTAGTGCAAGGTAAAGCCAGCAAAGTCCGATCAAGGATACCAGATCATCAAGGATCAGTACCGCTGTGTACTGATGTAACGCGATCTATCTCACAACGGATCTTTTATCTGTTGGTTGCTATTTTTGAATAGTGAAAATTAGGGTTGCACTAAATATGCTCATTCTGTTTATTTTTCCCCCTCGCAATATTTGCCCACAAACATGTCCTAACTCCACCAGAAAGACCAGGTTCTCCATTATAACCAAAGCTCCTGTGAGCCTTACATGCTGAGCAAGTGGCAGTGATCCATCTACAACTTGTGAATGCAACAAATGACAAAGGATTCTTCAATGAATCTCTTAAACCCAGATCACAGAGAAGGGCAAGGTCAGGAGCTACAGGGGAGACCACTACCTGCCTGTATTCTCCAAGTCACCCACTGCTCTGGCTTGGAAGTGTATTGCTGCAAACTTCTTTATTGCTGGCTTAAGGTCGTGCAAATTGATATCTGACAGCTCACTGCCTTACAGCTGCTTAAAGCAGGCAACTGACTCCAACCCTATCAAGACCATTAAGAGTGTAGGAAAAAAAAACTGCAGATGCTGGTTTAAATCGAAGGTAGACACAAAATGCTGGAGTAACTCAGCGGGTCAAGCAGCATCTCAGGAGAGAAGGAATGGGTGACGTTTCGGGTCATCAGTCTGAAGAAGGGCCTCAACCCAAAACGTCACCCATTCCTTCTCTCCTGAGATGTTGCCTGACCCTGCTGAGTTACTCCAGCATTTTGTGTCTACCTAACACAATTAATATTTGCCCGGTAGTGATGCTCACATTTTGTGAATGAATACAGGAAGAAAAAACCCAACAGCTTTGAGAGTGTGTGCAAGTCCAAGATTGATATAGACTCTAGTTTCCCATCTCTGTTCGATGGACATGGTATTTGCTTGTTGATAGCTTTCAATGGTGAGGTTGTGTCTCACTGCAATGTCTGCTGCACAGGGGTCAAAACAACACATTACCACCGTGGCCAAGTAGTAGGATGTGGCTGGCTTTTAGCATCCATTTAGATTCAGAAAATGAAGGTCTAAGCTTGGAGAATAGAGCTCCAACCTTGAATGGTAACTCATATTTAACTTATATTTGTGTGACGTACATGTGCAATGGGAGTGAATGGGTTGTGTCAGCTTTGGAAACCTCCTGCCATCCATGACTAACAACCACTGGGCCTTGGAAGGAAGTCATCCTGTGGTTTGTTGGAATCGAGCCATTTACAGTGTACAGATACATGATAAGGGAATAACGATTAGTGCAAGGTAAAGCCAGCAAAGTCCGATCAAGGATACCAGATCATCAAGGATCAAGGATCTGTTCCAAGTGAAGTCGGGTTTATGGTGATATGCACACGTACAGTGAGGGGAATGTATAATGAGAATCATCCCTGTAGCAGCTTCACAGGCACATAGATTCAGACTGCACACATGTGTCAATCAACAAAACTAAACCAAATGAAACCAAGTGCATAAATTAAACAAATTTTAGAAGATGGTTTAATAAAAACAGCAAAACATGAGACAATTAGAAAAAAAGTACATGGTAGTGCAGGAGGTGTTTTGTAGTAAATATAGACGCAAAGTGCTGGCGTAACTCAGCGGGTCAGGCATCATCTCTGGAGAAAAAAGGTTTGTGATGTTTAGGGTCGGGACTCTTCTACCGACTGAAGTCTGTAGTGTTCGGTTGCCAAGGTAGGATTAGTTTAGTGCAGGTTGGTTCAAGAACCTTACAGTTGTAGGAAAGTAGCTGTTCTTGAACCTGGTGGTGTGAGACTTCAGGCTTCTGTATCTCCTGCCCTACGGTAGCAGTATCTGTGAATCCTCCCAGTACATACATTTTCAAAAGGAAATGAGTAAAGATATGAAAGCATAAGTTTCACCGACTAAATGAATACCTTGGTTTGTTTATAAAATGGATCTAAGAAAAGACTCGGCAAAACCAACAAGATTCAAATTTCAAGGGACGTATATTTAAATGTTAGCTTGTTTGCATGGAAATATAAATCCAGTGGGATTGTTTCATCCAAGACCTGCCTGACCCACTGAGCTTTTCCAGCATTTTGTGTTTTTGCTCTAAAGTTTACACCTCAATATCCTGGAGCACTGGAAGAAAGATGATTGGGCAATTTTGGGCATCATATCTGAGGAAGGATGTGCTAGCTCTGGAGAGGGCCCAGAGGAGGTGTGCTAGAATGATCCAGGAATGAGTAGGTTAACCTATGATGATCGTTTGTCGGCACAAGGCCTGTACTCGCTGGAATTTAGAAGAATGAGGGGGGACCTCATTGAAACATACAGAATAGTGAAAGGCTTGGACAGAGTGGATGTGGAGAGGATGTTTCCATTAGTGGGGGAGTCCAGGACTAGAGGTCATAAACCTCAGTATTAAAGGACATTCTTTTAGGAAGGAGATGAGGAGGAATTTCTTTAGTCAGAGGGTGGTGAATCTGTGGAATTCTTTGCTACAGAAGGCTGTGGAGGCAGAGTTAGATAGATTCTTGAGTAGTGCGGGTGTCAGAGGTTATGGGGAGAAGGCAGGAGAATAGGGTTAGGAGAGAGAGATAGATCAGCCATGATTGAATGGCGGAGTAGACGATGGGCCGAATGGCCTAATTCTACTCCAATTCTTATGATCTGACCGTTTTGTGAGCACATCCAGACCTTATGATCTGAACGTTTTGCGAGCACATATTTTATGAATTCAATATAAATCTAAACAGAAACTTTTACAAAATCCAAATGACCCGCAGTTTATTTATTCAGTTTCCTATTATAGGTTTTATGTTATTTTTATTTATTAAGCAAAATCTTTTATGCTGAGGAAAAACAGTCAATGAAACCATTGTTTGTTGAATGTGCTGTTGATTTGCCAGCTGCATAGCTTTGGACTGGAGTCATTCTAATTTGCAGTGTGTACAGGGGCATCAGGCATAAGATATGCAATGTGGAGAGACAGCGCCCCATCATTAACATGGCTGAGTGGGGCATGGTGGCGCTGCGGTAGAGTTGCTGCCTTACAGCGCCAGAGTCCGGGTTTGATCCTGACTATGGGTGCCGTCTGTATGGAGTTTGGATGTTCTCCCTGTGACCACGTGGTCTATCTCCGGGTGTTGTAGTTTTATCCCACACTCCAAAGACGTACAGGTTTGTAGGTTTATTGGCTTTGCTAAAATTGTAAGTTGTCCTTGGTATAATACTGGGGATCGCTGGCCGGCGTGGACTCAGTGAACCAAAGGACCTATTTCCACGCTGTATCTCTAAAGTCTAAAGTCTAAAGAGTACTGTAGCTTGGGAGTGATAGGTTTTATCTACTCTGTTAGGATTTTGTTTTGATTGATTGAACTGATTGAAAGATACAGCATGGAAACAGGCTCTTCTGCCCACTGAGTCCATGCCGACCGTCGATCACCCCTTCAGACTAGTTCTATATTATCCCACCTTCGTATCCACTCTCAAAACACCAGGGGCAATTTACAGAGTTCAATTATCCTGCGCACCTGTGGAATGTGGGAGGAAACCAGAACACCCGGAGGAAACCCACGCTCTTTCAGGGAGAATGTGCCCACTCAACACAGATAGCACTGAAGGTCAGGATTGAACCTGGGTTTCTGGTGCGGTGAGGCAGCAGCTCGACACCACTATGCTGCCCTGAGTGCATGTAAATTACAATAATGTTTTGCATGTTTTCTTTGTGACCGCATGGGGTTTCCGCTGGGTGCTCCAGTTTCCTCCCACACTCCAAAGGCGAGCAGGTTTGTAGGTTAATTGGCCTCTGCAAACTGTTCCCAGTGTGTAAGGAGTGGATGCAAAAGAGGAATAACATAGAACGACTATACGGGTGATTGATGGTCGACGTGGACTTGGTAGGCCGAAGGGCCTGTTTCCATGCTGTATCTCTAAAACTAAAAAAACTAAAATTAAAACTAAAAAGCAAAGTAACAGGAATCAAGAACCAGAGGACAAAGGTTTAAGATGAGAGAGGAAAGATTTAATGGGAACCCGAGGGGCAATGTTTCACTCAGACGGTGGTGGGTACATGGAATGAGTTGCTGAAGGTGGAAGTTGAGGCTGGTACTATAACAACATTTAAATTATATTTGGAACAGTACATTGAAAGGTTTTGAAGGATATGAGCCAAATGCAGGCAGATGGGACGAGCGTAGAGGGTGCTTCTTGGTCGGCATGGGCAAGTTGGACCAAAGGTGACCTGTTTTCATGCTGTATCTTTCAATCAGTTCAATCAGACACAGTATGTCTCTATGACTGTGACTCTAAGCTATGTTGTTTGTTCAACTGGCAGTCAACGTGTGAGGTCCTCTGCTCCAACTATAGCAATCTTATCTAATCTCATCACAAACACACTGTTAATTCTTAGCTTTAGAAATAAACACAACAACATTTAATCTATTATGTCTCTGAACTATTAAGGCTGACATGTTCTAGCTTCAGGTTGTTGTACTTTAAAATTGAAGGAAATTGTAGGATAAGAAGTTTAATAAGAGGTTTTAAATGAGTTCACCATTCCTTTGGGATGTTTTCTATGGAACTGTGCCATCAGATAGATATGGAGCAACACATTTCACATTGTGTTCCTGACTGCGTGGAACTTCATGGATGAAAGGCACTAAGTGAACCAGTTTAGCCTGCTTACTGTTGTGGCAGTCCATGCATTAGGAGGCTTCTTGTAAAGGAATGAACCCAAACTAAATTGGTAACTAAATGATAGCAAATGGTAAACTGTGATGTTCTTTTGCTTGCCTTCACAGATCAAACATTCCTTAAAACGAACGCCAAGTATTGGAGTCCAAATGGAAAAATCTCGGACCTGCCTCAAGTGCCTCATGTTTCTGTCCAATAGTTTAATTTTTGTAAGTAACCGAATGGTGACATTTATCAACAGCCGCGAGAGGTGGGATTTTGGTAGCAATCCCGCAGAATATTCATGAGATCAGTAATTATAAGAAAGCATGTTAAATCCTGTGTCCATGGCAACGACCATTGTTATTCAATAATTTTAATCAAATGCATACTGTGTCATTTTTATTAAAGTCTAGATTGCAGCTTAATGGGATATTTAAAAGGATACTTCATCTTAGAAACGTTAATGACATTTTATCCAGGGGTCGTGGAGATAATTTGCAGAATTCTCAGGGAGTTGTAATGCAGGAGGTTGGACCTCTGTAATAACATTGCTCTGGTTTGTTGCAGGCAGGAGGGATCTGTTTGCTCGGAGTTGGCATTTGGGTGACAACCAACCCCAATGGCTTCAAGAACATTGTGGCTACAAACCCATTAATATATACAGGGGCCTACATCATCCTGTCAGTCGGGGTCATTCTCTTCTTCCTAGGCTTCCTAGGCTGCTGGGGAACAATCCGAGAGAGCAAGCAACTGTTGATGACAGTATGTACAGCAACTCAACATCCTTTAAATTATTATTTTTTAATTGTTCAGAGGTATATGAATGACTGCTAACCATTCAAGTTGTATTTCACTCAAGCAATATTCCAATGCCCTGATTCATAATCAATGTTGCAAGTGCACAAATTCTATCGGGGGACATCACAGCATGGTTTGGGAACAGCTCCGTCCATGACTGCAAGAAATTGTGGATTCAGCACAGAGCATCACACAAAGCAACCTCCCTTCCATTGACTCCATTTACACCTCACACTGCCTCGGCAAGGCCACCAGCATAATCAAGGATGAGTTGCTCCCCGGTCACTCCCTCTTCATCCCTCTCTCCCATCAGGCAAGATGTACAGTATGGAAGTGTGGAAACGCACACATCCAGATTCAGGGGCAGTTTCTTCCCAGCTGTTATCAGGCAACTGAACCATCCTACCAATAATTAGAAAGAGTCCTGACCTACGATCTACCTCATTGGAGACCCTCAGACTATCTTTGATCAGACTTTACTGGACTTTATCTTGCATTAAACATTATTCATGTTATTCCCTTTATCATGTGTTTGTACACTATGGATGGCTCGATTGTAATTATGTATTGTCTTTCTGCTGACTGGCTAGCACTCAACAAAAGCGTTTCACTGCATCTTGGTACACATGGCAATAAACTAAACTCAAACCCAAGTGCAAAAACAGGAGTTTTTCCTAAACTTACCCATTTTTAAATTTTAATTCAAGTGACGTATGGCTGGCAGGGCCAAGATTTATTGTCCATTGCTTCACAGCTCTTGAGAAGGTACAGCAGTTTGGGTGCTACAGAATAGGTTGTTTTGCCATTTCTGAGGGAATTTAAGTATCAACCACCATGCCACATTCCCGTAGTCTCACGTAAACCGTCAATTTATCTACCCCAGGTAGAATTTGTGAACCAGGTTCACCGAATGATAAACCAATACTTTCGCGGTCATCATTACTAGTGTTTACTTTTGGAATGGCACAGAGCTCATTGCACCTGAATCCTGGGTACAATCTTCACTTTGGGTGCTGGCTGTGTGAACCTTTGTACATTCTTCCTGTCAATGCTTGTGTTTCCTCCAGGGGCTCTGGTTTCCTCCCACATCCTGAAGATGTGTAGGTTCATAGGTTGTGTGGAAAGAACTGCAGATGGTGGTTTAAATCGAAGGTAGACACAAAAAGCTGGAGTAACTCAGCGGGTCAGGTAGCATCTCTGGAGGGATGGAATGGGTGACATTTCGGGTCGAGATGTTTCGGGTCTGAAGAAGCATCTCGACCCGAAACGTCACCCATTCCTTCTCTCCAGAGATGCTGCCTGACCCGCTGAGTTACTCCAGCTTTATGTGTCTACCTTAGGTTCATAGGTTAATTGACTGGTGTAAAGTGTTCCTTGAGGGGTAATCTCTAGGGGGTTGTTGAAGGGAATGTTGGGAGAATATAATGGATAAGTGTGGAAATGGGTGGTTGATTGCTGACATGATCCTTGCGGCCAAAGGGCTTGTTTCCATGCTGTATAACTTTATGACTCTAAGTTTAACTTCCTGGCCCATTAGTTCTGGACTTTGGATTAGTAGTCCAAAGTGCCATCATTCCCAAAGTGGCAACCTCTAATGCTATTTATAGTCTCTGAGGGCCTCCTTGGTGGTATTAACTTACCTTTAGTGGGTCCTGTAAAATATTGCCACACGCCCTAGGGCTTCAAAATATTGGCTCTTCCTTGGGTATTCCTGCGTAGTGGTGACACATTTCCAGAGGATCAGATTTGATGCATTTGTTTACACGGTTGCCTGGAGGCCATGAAATTGTAGGTTCCAATCCCAGTCAACAACTATCAACACAAAATAAGCTGAAAATTCTGGGTGGAATTCATGGGAGTACTACCTCGTCAGACATATCATCTTTCAAATAAGATGTTAAACTTCACTTTTTTGCTCTTTCTGGTGGAAGAAAAACTACGATGATCTTCAAAGAGCAGTTGTATCTAACAAAGGTTGTGCCAACACCATTATTATTTTCTACATCATCACAGTTGAAATCTTCCCTCTTCTTCTTCCTGCGTTTGAGGCAACAGAAGTTATGAAGCTGCTTCTGCTTCTGTTGTCTCGGTTGTCGTTCGCCTGACTGAGGTCAGTTGGCAGGGCTCACCAAGGGGATGTCGTCAACAGCAGTTGAAATGCAAAACTGCTGCAACTTATCCGTTTCTTACATTTTTGTCTCACTACCTCACAAAGAATTTCCTCCTTTGTCTTTCCCTTCTACCTTCCTTGACTCCAACAAACAAGAAGTTTAGGAATGAAGTTTCAGTATCCCCAGCCACCATTCCCATGTTATTTATTTTTAAATTAGTTTATTATTGTTACGTGTACAAAGATACAGTGAAATGCTTGTTTTGCAGGCTATCAGGTCAGAGCATATTATGCATGAGTACAATAGATCCTCTTCTGGAACAGCATGCTGACAGTTAACATGTTCCAGTGCCATCTTGCAACTTCCAAGTCTCTGAAAAGTCCGATCTTGGCCCAAGGAGATATGCAATTTCTTATTTTCTCACTTTACAGCCCGGTGTCCCAGTGGCACTGGATCCATGAGGTAGGGATCGGCCTGTCCCAGTGTGATGCCATCATGAGCCCTATATTGAATGGGAAGGTCAGCAGCTTCATGGGAAGACCAATGTGCAGGTTTTCCTGCAAGATCGCGCAGCGGTAGAGCAGGTGCTTTACAGCGGCAGAGACCTGGGTTTGATCCTGATTACGGGTGCTGTCTGTATGGAGTTTGCACGTTCTCCCTGTGACTGTACGGGTTTTCTCTGGGAGCTCCAGTTTCCCCCCCACACTCCAAAGACGTGCAGGTTTGTAGGCTAATTGGCTTGGTAAAATTGTAAAACTTGTCCCTGGTGTGTGTCGGATAGTGTTAGTGTGCGGGGATCGCTGGTCGGCTAAAAATGTAAATACACTGATTGCCTCATTATTGATGGGTTTAAATTTTGGAAATCTTTTCCCAGCACCATTTGGACTGGAGAGGTTCAGGAAGGCGAATGAGCAATAAAAGCTGGCTGAGCCAGTGATTCCCATAGCCAATAAAATGAATATAAAGATAAACTCTTTGTCTTCCTTCTTTTTTATTGCCAGTGTTCTTCACTTTACCTCTTACCCCTTCATCCAAGGTCCACAATTATTATACACTTAACTAAATAAGACCAAATCTGAATTCTTTGAAAATAAGGATTTAATGCAGATGTGTTTCTTTGAGAAGCACATTCCTGGCGTCTATTTTTGGGAATCTTTTCTCCAGTTTATGAGCAGCCCCTACTGGTGATTCCAGTTCATCTGTATTATTTCTTGTATCGTTTATACAGCGTTACATCATGTACTGTGCCAATTTATTTTAATGAGATTTGCTTAATTTTCCTAAACTCAAGTCAAATCTTCACTTTTGAATAAAAAAAATCATTTTGTATCTTACATTAATAATGTCCATATGTGCTTTAAACCCTCTCCCATATAAAGTGGTAGAGATTGATAACTTTGTAACTGATTGTATACGAGACAAGTTGACTAGCTTCAGAAATCACAGTTGCTCGGCAGTGGAGTTGCTGCCTTACAGTTCCAGAGACCGGGTTTGATCCTGACTATGGGTGCTGACTGTCTGCTGTCTGCTGAGTTTGTACGTTCTTCCCGTGACCGCATGGGTTTTATCCGGGTGCTCCAGTTTCCTCACACACTCCAAAGACGTACAGGTTTGGAGATTAATTCGCTTTGGTAAAATTCTAAAAATTGTCCCGAGTGTGTGTAGGATAGTGTTAGTGTGCGGGGATCGCTGGTCGGCATGGACTCAGTGGGCTGATGGGCCTGTTTCCCTGCTGTATCTGTAAAGTCTAAAGTCTAACTGCAGTGGCTGGAAGTATTGAAAGCCCCAGGAAGGCAGGAAAAAGAACACCCTGAAATAGGAAGCTGTTCATCAAGTTCTGTAAGAAAATAACTGCAGATGCTGGTACAAATAGAAGGTATTTATTCACAAAATGCTGGAGTAACTCAGCAGGTCAGGCAGCATCTCGGGAGAGAAGGAATGGGCGACGTTTCGGGTCGAGACCCTTCTTCAGACTGATGCTTTGTCCCGCCCCCCTGACATCAGTCTGAAGATTGGTCTCGACCCGAAATGTCGCCCATTCCTTCTCTCCTGAGATGCTGCCTGACCTGCTGAGTTACTCCAGCATTTTGTGAATAAATGTTCATCAAGTTCAATATCTCTGGTTTGATATGCTTGATGTTTCATTTCTTAAATAGGAATTGAACTTTCATGTGCACTGTCGTGACTTTGCTCTTCCTCACACCATGGCTCTAATGGTAATTTAAAAATTAATCCGCTGTCTCCTGTCATTTGCAGTTTTTGCTGCTTGTTCTGATCATTTTCATCCTGGAATTGGTCGCGGCCGTCCTTGCATTCGTCTTCAGAAAGCAGGTATGTGCAATCACCAGAAACAAAAACTCTTACCTCTCAGCCATTTGCTCAAGGTTATGGTGTACCAAATAACAACACTCTCATTTATATTTAGATACGAAAAGATTACTTTTTAAAAGAATTGCAGATGAAATATAAAGGGGACAATTCTACCGATGTCTTTTCGAAGACCTGGAACGTAATTATGATGGATGTAAGTTTATTTTAATGAAGGAAATCCCTGCTTCCCGTTCCCCAAAGGCACTGTTCAATGCTCAATAGATGTTCAATAGGTATCAGCTGCCAACTTGGGCCTCAACCAAGTGCGTCTCAACGTCCAGCTTGGCCTTGCAATGCATTTCAACTGACAACGTTCATTTATTGGGTGAAGGTTCAAAGGACAGTTCTCCTGACCAAAGGACATTTCTTGTCTAGCCTGGGAGCAATGGTGCTGGTTGTGATTCATGGACAACATTCTTAGACAAGACCATCTTACTCATCTTGACCTATGGACTCACGAAAGCTGATAGCCATCAGGTCAGCCAAGGCTATTGTTAGATTGGTATTTTACGCTGTTTATGCTTCAAAACCTTTTCCACTGGGATTGTGGAACATTATTATTATAATGTTACCACATTCTCCACATGCTCCCATATCTGCAACTCCCCCCCCCCTCCCTCCCCACATTTGTAAATGCTGTGTGACGAGATGTTTAAGAACTCACTGTGTTGCACTGCCTGAACTCACTGAGAAACAGGCCATTCTGCGCATGAAATGTGGTCATGACACTATTGGTCTAATCCCACTTGCTTCTCTTTTAATATTCACCTTTTAATATCCCTCTTTGTTAAGGTGAATTTGTATCAAAGGCAGGTAGTTGAGGCCAGTTCATTGGCTATATTTAAGAGGGAGTTAGATGTGGCCCTTGTGGCTAAAGGGATCAGGGGGTATGGAGAGAAGGCAGGTACGGGATACTGAGTTGGATGATCAGCCATGATCATATTGAATGGCGGTGCGTACAGGCTCGAAGGGCCGAATGGCCTACTCCTGCACCTATTTTCTATGTTTCTATGTTTTCTATAACAGTCATGACTTGTCATTGCAGTTCTCCTGTTGTGGTGTAAATGGACCTCGAGACTTTGGACAGAATTCCACTTTCTACTGGCTTTTCCCAAACAGATTGCTCCCCGAATCGTGCTGCAAGAGGAATAGGGCATCTCCACTGGAGGATGTCCTGGATAAGAGCAGATGTGGACAAGGAGACGCTGGCTACATAAACAACAAGGTAAATGAGTCTGTTGTATTCAATAGCTCCTCGTGTACCAGATCTGCCATCCCTGGAACTGGTCTGGTGAATCTTTGCTGTACTCCTTCTATAACAAGTCTATGCTTCCTGAGAAAACAACATTAAGATTGTACACAACACTCTGAGTGAAGCGTCTTGCCCAAAACGTCTCCTATTCCTTTTCTCCGGATATGCTGCCGGACCTGCTGAGTTACTCCAGCACTCTGTGGTCTCACCAAGAACTCTTATAAATGTAATGAGACATCTTCATTCTTATACTCAAATCTTTTTACAATGAGAGTAATTTCCTTTTCTATTTCCCCTCTATTCTTGCATATTAATTTGGTTTAGTTTAGAGTTACAGCATGGAAACAGGCTCTTCGGCCTACCGAGTCCAAGCTGACCATTGATCACCCATTCACACTAGTTCTACGTTATTCCACTTTTGCTTCCACTCCCTACACACTAGGGGGAATTTACAGTCCGACGAACCTACAAACCCACATGTCTTTGGGATGTGGGAGGAAACTGGAGCACCCAGAGGAAACACATGCACCCGGGGTCAGGATCGAACCTGGGTATCTGGCGTTGTGACTCAGCAGCACTACCAGCTGCGCTACTCTGCCACCCTGTGAATTGTTCACAAGGACTCTCAGGTCCCTTTGAAAATTAATAAGTCCAATCTCTCACCATTTTAAAACGACTCAGTGTTTCTGCTTTGTTTTTACCAGTTAGGTTATCCTGACATTTTGCAAAATGTTTCGTCATTTGGTAAGTTAGAGCCCAATCACTCAGCTTATTGACATCAGCTTAAACCGTCTTTGCATTCTCATCACTACTCACCTCAGTAGTAGCATCTGCTGCCAAGGAGAAGGACATAAAGTTTGTTGCCACATCCTTCCACCGCGGAGAAAAGTTAGTTCAGTCCAGAGATACAACGTGAAAGCAGGCCCTTTGGCCCACTGAGTCCGCACTGACCAACGATCACCCATACACTACTTCTATCCTACACATCAGGGACAATTTACAGAAGCCAATTAACCTACAAACCTGCTCGTCTTTGGAGTGTGGGAGGAAACCGGAGCACCTGGAGAAAACCCACACGGTCACAGGGAGAATGTACAAACTCCACACAAACAGCACCCCTAGTCAAGTTCAAACCCAGGTCTCTGGCGCCGTAAGGCAGAACTCTACTGCTGTGCCACTGTGCTGCCAAAAATGCCACCACCTAAACCTAGCACTGATCAGTCATGTGGTTCAAATTTGTTTTTCCTTTAAAAGTCTGAAACTTTGGGACACAACAACAACATCCCACATGCTAATAACACGCAGTCTTTCACAAAATCTCCATCTGTGAATATCTGACAAGTCTTGGATTTTAATGAAGCTACTTCCTAGTTTCCCCTTTGGATGGCTTCTGACTTTCTCCTTTAAATGGTAGAGATCTTTTCTCTGAAACATGCAACAAAAATAGAGAAATCACTGGAGAAGCGCAGCATGTTGGCAGGCAGGCAACGTTTCTGATCTGTGACATTTAGCTTTAGTTTTTAGTTTTAAAGACACAGCAGTATCCATGGTCACGTCGACCATTGATCACCCATTTATACTAGTTCTATGTTATCCCACTTTCTCATCCACTTCCTACACATTAAGGGCAATTTGCAAAGGCCAATTAATCTCCAAGCCAGCACGTTTTTGGGACCTGGGGGGGGGGGAATCCAGAGCACCCGGAGGAAACACACGGAGTCACAGAGAGAATGTGCAAAGTCCACACAAACAGCATCTGAGGTCAGGATCAAACCAAATTATCTTGCTTCTCAAGGTCTCTGCTATTCCTTCAGTGCTCCCTTAATGACTTTGCTGTTCCCTCACCCCCACAGTTTCTTCTCGTACCTTGGAGCTACCTCACTTCTCACTGTATCCATTGTGCCTTTACTCTTCAGAGTCTCTTTGAGACCCTTGGGGCTCCATCACTATCAGAACCATCCCCTTATTCCCTCACTCCTCATTATCTCTATCTCCTTTTCTCTGCCTTAATGTCCTCTTGGGTTTTTGTTTAAGATCCAAGCCCCGTTCTAGTTAAACAGGGTTAATACTTGAATCTGCAATGGGAAGACAAGAACTAGGATCCTGTGGACACCTTGACACAGGCTGAAACATTGTGGCACTGGATGTAGTCCACTGGGTGTCAGGACCACAATCCTACACAGTCACGGTTATAAGCGGAGCAGACAAAGTGCACCTCAAACAGCCTTTGTTGAGAGGTTAGAGAGTCATAATCAAACAGCATGGACACTGGCCCCTCGAGCCCACTCCGGCCAACATGCCCCAACTACACTAGTCACACATGCCCATGCTTGACACGTAACCCTCTAAACCTATCCTATCCATGTACCTGTCCAAATGTCTCTTAAATGACAGTATGATAGTATCTGCCTCAACTACATCCTCTGATAGGCTTGTTCCATATACCCACCACCCTATGTGTAAAAATAGTCCCCCCTCAGACTTCTTTTAAATCTTTTCCCCCTCACCTTAAATTGTTTCCCCCCCCCTTACCTTAGATTGTTTCATCATAAATGTTTGAGTCTCCTGAACAGAAGTGGCATGCAGCAAGGGCTGTTTTTGCTGCATCTTCCTGAACCCAATAATAACCAGATGATTAACCACATGTAGATCTCACCCCTGTAACCTGTCATTGCTCTCCGTGATTCTTGATTAGTACATGCGTCAATGGTTATGGGGAGAAGGTAGGAGAATGGGGTTGGGTGGGAGAGATAGATCAGCCCCGATTGAATGGCAGAGTGGAATTGATGGGCCGAATGGCCTAATTCCGCCCCTATAACTTATGAACCTATGAACTTTTGAGGTGCCAGGGTCTGAGCTGTTGGATCTGTGTGTCAGAGTCCTTCTCTTCTTTATCTGGTAACCCAGGCCAGGTAGTGTTAGTACTTCCTGGCTATCTGAAATGAAAAGCCAAGCAAGTTATGGCGAGGCTGAGGAGAGAAACCAGGCAAATGGAGCAAGCGGACGCCATCTGAATCTTGTGTAGGAAGGAACTGCAGATGGTGGTTTAAACTGAAGATAGACACAAAAAGCTGGAGTAACTCAACGGGTCAGACAGCATCTCTGGAGGAAAGGAATAGGTGACGTTTTGGGTCGAGACCCTTCATCAGACTATCTCTGAATCTTGTTAGGATGGAAGTGAATGTAAAATGAGGGAGACAATAGACAATAGACAATAGGTGCAGGAGGAGGCCATTCGGCCCTTCGAGCCAGCACCGCCATTCAATGTGATCATGGCTGATCATTCTTAATCAGTACCCCATTCCTGCCTTCTCCCCATACCCCCTTGTTGGGTGTGAGGAGAATGACGAGACACGAGTGTACTTTCATCTCCAATGGTCTACAGTTCTCTTGTGGCTGTTCCCTCCGTGCCATTCTCTCAGCTGCCACAGAGAGATGACTAGCAGAGCTGGGTCATCATTGACAGCACCCAGAGCTTGTGGGTGTAGGACAGGTCCCCCACTCAAGATGTTCATGATTTATTGCACTGTGTTACATATTGCACTGTGTTTCCCTATATGTGAAGCCTATATTTATCTTTACTTTTTCAGGGATGTTTCTCAATGATTGCAGAGAATTTTCAGAACTACGTCCATTTAATTGGCGCCTTCAGTATAGTAGTACTCTTAATTGAGGTAAGCTGGTGGACTTTAAAAGACCATGCGCTATTGTAATGGGTCAAATGATGGCTGACTCCATTTTATTTATGATTTATGATGTGCCACTGCATTGAATAAAATCTGGTTCCATCTTCTTTGCAGCTTTGTGCAATGGCTTTTGCAATCTTCATATACCGGACCTATAACTAATATTGGTTATCGTCAGGCCAAAGGAATAAAGATATAGTTCCAGTCACTTTAAACAGAACACAAGGCAGCATGAGAAATCCTACACTATCTGATCAACAACTGAATGGATGAGCATAGCTGGCAATGAGCTACTCAAGCTACAATCAAAACATGGCTGAAATTGGCTTTGAGGAGCAACAAGGAAACGCAAGCAAGATAAAACATAACCATCTTTATACTTTTGTCCAAGTCTATCCAATTTTGATACTTCTTTTGACAATACTCTATGCATTCAGAATTACTGCCCTTTATTCAATGGGTTCATGGTCAGGTTTCAAAGTAAAGTGAAATTAATTATTTTACAATGAAATAGATAATATTGTAAAATTAATTTTCATATTTTTTTCTGTAAAAATAGTTGTAATAGTGATTGTGCTTTTGACTCTCAACCTGAATGCATGCAGTGAAAATTACCCTTTTAATTTATTATCCCCCATTGCACTTTGTAGTTTCCACCTCACCGCTCTTTCAGTCCCCCAACAAATAGCAGCGAGCAAGTTTTGTGTTTTTGAGACAGTTTGTGAGAAGACCAGAGTAATACGTGGCATCTTTCTCAATTAGACCTTCAGTCCCACACTACAATCCCTTCTCCGCGTCCAGTGTGAAATTCAACTTGGTTGCCTCGCCACGCAAGCCATCCTGTAGAGAATGGAAATCCGCCCCTCCCAAAATCCCATCAAACAACGGGCTCTCTGTGATCCTGCTGGACAGTGCATAAACATGTCAGAAATGAGTTAGTTTATGGTTCCTGCTGCCTCTGTAGGAACAGTGTTTTCCAGTGAGTTTTTCTCTGCAAGTTAAAGGAGAGAGGTTCTTTTTTTTAGTCATGCACTGGATTTTATCACCTTGTTCTGGTGGTGCACACATGCACATACACACAGAAATCAACTTCAATGCAGAGTATGGAAAAACGGCAACAGAAGACATCGCATATTTTTCACGCTAAAATTTATTTATTATGCTATGCCATTAGATCTTTGTTCTCAATGCTGGTCAGTCCTCTGTGTATCGAAAACCTTTAAAATGATTCAGATCGAGACTTAATGAGGCATTCATTCCACTGGCAATGCCTTAAGATTTCTAATGCAAACATAAATTTACCTTTAAATTCCCACATTGATAATTCCTTGTGGTGTATGATACGGGCTGGGATCTGATACCAGAACCATAAACTGAACTTCTTATAAACTCTCAGAATAGACCGGATGATTACATTGTGCTGCTTCTCATGGTACTTTGCCTTAGACTGAGGCTAAACTACAGGGCCCAGATCTGGCGTATTGCTCTTACTAATGAAAGATATCACAAAAATGTATCTCTAGTTCTGCAGAACTATTCCAGGCTTCAGTGAGTTGTTAAATATATGACCCATTGACATGTAGAATAAACCCCCCTTAATAAAAGTATGTTGGGGTGAATACAGTTGACACCAGTAGCCTGGTTTGCTTTGTGAATCTTAATTCCGATCTCCACATCCATTAGATGTGTATCAGCTTTGACTCAGCATTCCTTTCAGTTATGAGACCTTAAGAGAGGAACACAACCATATCTTAATGGAAACACAAGGAACTGCAGTGTTGGAATCTTCAGCAAACACAAAAGGTGCTGGAGGAACTCAGAGAGTCAGGCATCTCAGAGAGGCAGGGAATGGACAAGATGGCGTTTCGTGTTGGGACCTTTCCTTAGACTGGAGAAAGTTCTGAAAAAGGGTCGGGGCCTGAAACGTCACCTATCTAGTTCCTCCACAGATGTCGCCGGACCCACTGAGTTCCTCCAGCACTTTGTGTTCATATCTTAGTGATGACCTCGGGTTTAAGCTGTCCTGCCCATTACAAGAAAGTTATTTGAACACAGATTTTAAATCAATCTCACCCTTCCTTGGTATAATGAAATAAGCATTCAGCCAAAGCATACCTCCCTCCTGGAATTTGGCCCCATTCACTTCAGGGCAGAGACCTTGGGTGCACCAGGTGAAAGGGAATACACCAGGTGGCTAATACCAGAGTGAGTGCAGTTTCAGAGACAAAAGATGAATTTGTACCCTCCCGAACTTAAAGTAGTAAATAGAGACCTTGCTGTCAACACCAAACTTATCTGCAATTTCCATTCTCTTTGATTTTTTAACTAAGTTGATAGCAGAGTTTTATTTGGATCTAACTGAATTATGACCCCCACGCTGGTTTATTTCAACGTTGTTTTCCTTGCATCATAACATATTATATAGTTTTGGAAATCGACATTTAACCATTTTGCCTTTCCTTTCCCTTTATATTTGATCTGCACAATAACCACTTATACAGAGTTCTCTATTCAATGTTACTAAAGATCAACATTAAAATGTTACTTCCAACAAAATTGTGACAATAGGTAATGATGTAAGTTACAACTAATGAGTGTATTTTGTATAAATGTAATTAATTTCTATAGAGTGGAGAGCAATTCAAATGAATCATTTCCAGCTGATGTTTCTTCCCATCTGAGGCATTCTCAGGATCGAGGATGTTTTGCTTGGCCTCATCAGGGTCTGAGGAGCCTGATGAGGCCAAGATAGGAACCATTGACTCTTCCACAGATGGGGTAGGACGTGCCGGATGGGATGAGTGGGCAGTAGGTAATGAGGAAGTGTGCTTCTTCAGCCATTAATGCAGGGCTACTATGAACTCCTGATGCACAGAATAACATAGTGTGAGTACTGTGGCCTGCGGAATGAAGCCTACTGCTAATTAATGCCTTGATGTGACTCCTACAAGAGAAGAGATCTTCTAGCACTCCATCCCTGCTCCACAACAAACTCCTTGATGCTTCCTAATGAGTTCCTGGAAATTGTGGGGTGCTTTCCATCTCAAGGAAGCCACCTTACTGCAAAGGTGGACATCATCAGTGAAATTCACCATCACCTTCAATGCACCGACACAGTATTTGAAGATCAAGAGCTCAGCGCAGACACAAAACTCATAGTTTGCTGGGCAGCATTGATCCCTGACCTCCTTCTGAGATCCGGTCCACGTGAAGGAGGCACCTCAAGAACTGGAGATGTGTGGAATCCTCCAAATTCATTGGAAGGATAAGTGAACTTTAGACTTTAGAGGTACAGTGCGGAAACAGGCCCTTCGGCCCATCGGGTCCGATCCGACCAGCAATCACCCGTACACTAGCACCATCCTACACACTGCACTGTTTTTACAATTTATACCAAAGCCAATTAACCTACAAACCTGTATGTCTTTGGAGTGTGGGAGGAAACTGGAGCACCCGGAGAAAACCCACGCAGGTCACAGGGAGAACGTACAAACTCTGTACAGACAGCACCTGGAATCAGTATCGAACTCAGGTGTCTGGCGCTGTAAGACAGCAATTCTACCGCTGCGCCACTGTGCCACCATCAACCAACATCAATATCCTTTGGGCCCACATCTCCAGGACTGTCGACATTTAGCATTTAATGTGATTTCTTTGTGGGGTGCCAATTAAAGTTTACATAATACTTACAAAACTTATGTTATCTAACATTTGGTTCAGGCAGAAGCCAAGCTGTTGAATTCAAATATATATATTTTAAATAATTGTTTAAATACAATTCCGATTAATAGTTTTTTTAAATGTTCCATTGAAATCTAATTCACTATTGCAATTTGAAGATGTCTACCAGTCTTTCTCAATCAGTATTTTTGTCTGGAACTTTCTAAGAGAGTTTATTAGCCCAGGCAGTTGCTATGGATTGTAAGGATTGTAAGAAGATGAAGGAACTACTTTGTGCTAAGTATCTTTGACAGTTGTAAAAATATATATTTATATATATTATATCACTGGTACAAATTTACTTGCTATATTATTGTTCAATAAATCCAGTAATAAGACAAAATATAAATCAATGTATGGTGTAGTATTATTATTTCTAGAAAGTGATGCTGGCATTGGACAAATTAGGAGCAACTGTAATTTGTAAATGCAAATTTACAGCATAAGAAATGGAGAATCCATATGTGTTGATAAGATCATCTCTCATTCACCCAACCTACTCAACCATTCCTCATCAGAAACCTAGTGAACCTTCTCCGAACTATCTCCAATGCAAGTAAAGAAAACCAAAAATGTCAGATGTCAGCAAGATTTCTCCTGCAGAGTTTATGCTGCAGGCGTCCAGCAGAGGGCAGGCAGCAACCAGCCGGCAATGTAAATCTGGACACCCAACAATGGTTTAACCCATTTGTTATCAAGGGAGTGTGCAGGAAGGAACTGCAGATGCTGGTTTACACCAAAGATAGACACAAAATGCTGGAGTAACTCAACGGGACAGGCAGCATCTGGAGTGAAGGAATGGGTGACATTTCGGGTCGAGACCCTTCTACACTGAGTAGCTCCTTCAGTACAGACTCCTTCACCCCAAGTGCGTGAAGGAGAGATATAGGAGGTCCTTCCTTCCCGCTGCTGTGAGACTGCACAACCAGCACTGCTCCCAGCAGACGAGTCAACAATAACAGTTAAGGAATACACAGTAAACTGATGACAATTTATCCTTGTCTTTACTTTTATTTATAATGAATGATCTTCTTGCTATCCACTTTGCTGCTGTAACACTGTAAATTTCCCCAGTGTGGGACGAATAAAGGAATATATTATTATTCTTCAGGGAGTCTTGAGTCAAGAGTGTTTAATCATGATATGTCATAGAGCCATAGAGTGATATAGTGTGGAAGCATGCCATCGGCCCAATTTGCCCACACCAACCAACGTGTCCTAGCTACACCAGTCCCACCTGCCTACGCTTGGTCCATATCCCTCCAAACCTGTCCTATCCATGTACCTGTCGAACTGTTTCTGAAATGTTGGGATAGTCCCACCCTCAACTACCTCCTCTGACAGCTTGTTCCATACACCCACCACCCTTTGTGTGAAAAAGTTACCCCTCAGATTCCGATTAAATCTTTTCCCCTTCACCTTGAACCTATGTCCTCGATTCTCCTACTCTGGGCAAGAGATTCTGTGCATCTACCCGATTTATTCCTCTCATGATTTTATACACCTCTACAAGATCACCCCTCATCTGCGCTCCAAGGAATAGAGACCCAGCCTACTCAAACTAATGTGTCAAAATGGAACAATGAAATTCTAACTTAACCCATTTGTTTCTGCTTGACTTCCAATGACCTCCGCTATCCGAGCCCCCACTCCCTCATCTTTACTATGGATGTTCAGTCACTCTACACCTCCATCCCCCACCAGGGAGGCCTTAATGCCCCCCGTTTCTACCTCGACCGCAGAACCATCCAATTTGCCTCTACTAACACTCTGCCTAGCGCAGCTGGTCCTCACCTTCAACAACTTCTCCTTTGACTCCTCTCACTTCCTCCAAGTCCAAGGCGTGGCTATGGGCACTCACATGGGCCCCAGCTATGCCTACCTCTTTGTAATGTTGAACAATCCCTGTTCCAGGCATACACTGGCCCTATCCCCAAACTCTATCTCCGTTACATTGATGACTGCATCGATGCTACCTCCTGCACCCATGCAGAACTCATGGACTTCATCCACTTCACCACCAATTTTCATCCTGCACTCAAATTTACTTGGACCTTCTCCGACACCGCCCTCCCCTTTCTTGATCTCACAGTCTCCATCACAAATAGACTATTGACTGACCCACTGACTCCCACAACTATCTCGACTACACTTCTTCCCACCCTGCTTCCTGCAAAAACTCTATCCCCAACTTCTAATTCCTCCGTCTACGCCGCATATGCGCCCAAGATGAGGTGTTCCATACTAGGACATCCGAGATGTCCTCATTCTTTAGGGAACGGGGGTTCCCCTCTCCCATCATAGATGAGGCCCTCACTCGTGTCTCCTTTGTACCCCGCCGCTCCACCCTTGCTCCCCCTCCCCCTGGTCGCAACAGAGACAGAGTCCCCCTAGTCCTTACCTTCCACCCCATCAGCCGTTGCATACAACACATGATCCTCCGAAATTTCCGCCACCTCCAACGGGATCCCACCACGAACCACATTTTCCCATCTCCACCCCTTTCCGCAGAGACCATTCCCTCTGCAACTCCCAGGTTAACTCATCCCTTCCCACCCAAACTACACCCCTCCCCTGGTACCTTCCCCTGCAACCGCAGAAAATGCAACACCTGTCGCTATACTTCCTCCCTCGCCTCTGTCCAGGGACCCCGACAGTCCTTTCAGGTTAGGCAGAGGTTCACTTGTACCTATCCAACCTCATCTACTGTATCCGTTGTTCAAGATGTGGACTCTTATACATCGGTGAGACCAAATGCAGACTGGGCGATCGTTTCGCGGAACATCTTCGCTCAGCCCACGTGAACCAACCTGATCTCCCGGTTGCTGGACACTTTAATTCTCCTTCCCATTCCCACACAGACCTTGCTGTCCTCGATCTCCTCCATTGTTAGAGTGACGCTAAACACAAATTGGAGGAACAGCATCCCATATTTCGCTTGGGCAGCTAACAGTCCAACGGTATGAATATTGATTTCTCTCACTTCAGGTAGCCCTCTCCCTCTCTCTCTCTCCATCCCCCCACCCAAGTCACACTAGCTTGTCATTTTCACCCTACAAACAGCTAACAATGGCCTGTTTCCTTTATCATCGTTACTTTTTTGCATCTTTCATTCATTGTTCTTTATTTCTCCACATCACCGTCTACATCTTTTGTTTTCCTTATCCCTAACCGGTCTCGACCCAAAACGTCACCCATTCCTTCTCTCCAGAGATGCTGCCTGTCCCGCTGAGTTACTCCATCATTTTGTGTCTACCTTCTCTCCAGAGATGCTGCCTGTCCCGCTGAGTTACTCCACCATTTTGTGTCTAATCCATTCGTTGTCAGCAGACTGTAAGCAATCTATTGGTCTCATGTTAGCAAAGGACATTAATCTTCCCTGCGCTGAACAACTAAATGAGGTTAACACTTACACTCGGTCTGCCGAGGTCCACTGAATCTCGGCTGCCATCCATTTCAACTCCCCTTCCCATTCTCATACTGACCTTTCTGTCCTGGGCCTCCTCCAATGTTAGAGTGAGACCACGCGCAAAATACAGGAACAGCACCTCGTATTTCGCTTGGATAGCTTCCAACCCAACGGTATTAATGCTCATTTCTCTAATTTCATGTAAATTCCACCAACATTCCCCACCCCTCCCCTCCCCCCTTGCCCCCCTTCCTCCATCTTAGTAATTTAAACAATTCCACAGTTCACCACATTGTATCCCTCTTGAGGTCACGCCTTCCCCAGCCAACAATAGACCCACCAGGCCTCCACTTTGCGTTATGTAATTTGTTGCTGGCCCTTGATCCTGGTCATATTTTGCCTCCAGCTCTTTAGCCCTCCCCGCCCTCCCCCTCCTTCCCCCACCCCCTACCCCTTACTTTCAGTCTGAAGAAGGGTATCACTCTTTGCTCCAGATATGGCACCTGAACAACTGCATTACTCCAACACTTTGTGCCTACCTTTGGTATAAACCAGCATCTCCAGTTCTGTGTTTCCAAACTAAATGAGATTGATAGACACAAGGAACTACAGATGCTGGTTTACAAAAGAAGACATAAATTGCTGGAGAAACTCGGCTGGTCAGGCAGATCTCTGGAGAACATTAGATAGACAATGTTTCAGGTCGGGACCCTTCTTCAGACTGATTATAATGGTGGGGGACGAGAAAGCTGGCAGAGATGTGAGGGGCAGGGCAATGGCTGGCAAAGTGATAAGTTAATACAGGTGAAGGGTTTCTTTTGATCGACAGATGTTTGGACTAATCCTCCAGAGGTGTTTTCCAGAGATGCTGCTTGACCCGTTGAGTTACTCCAACACTTTGTGTCTTTTTAAAAATGAGATTGATATCTTGAATTAGATTTGCAGGGTAATATACTTTCTATCATCCTTCCCGCCAGCTAATTTAAGTAGTAAAGGGACTCTGTTAACTTGACAAAAGTAAATAAGAGATATAGAGTCCTGTGGATAGACACAAAATGCTGGAGTAACTCAGCAGAATGGGCAGCATCTCTGGATAGAAGGAATGGGTGACATTTCGTGTTGAGACTCTTCTTCAGACGGAGAGTCCTGTGGTATTATTCAAACAAGTTGGTGATGAGACTGAATTCCTCCTGTAAGTCAAATTATTTATTTCTATTCATACCATCAAAGTCAGATCAAAATGATCAAACAGGACTTACCTTTAACTAATTATTGAACCATGCCAGCATTATTCCTCCTGCATAGTTTGTATTAGAAGGATACCAGCAGGGGGGGGCAAGTTGAAATCAGAGTGAAGGATAATTTTAGTAGTGTTTGTGTGAACCAGTGTGTCTATTGTGAGGATCTATGCAAACTACGAACCTTCTGCAATCTTGGAACCCAGGAGATTTAAACCCTGTAGGCATTGTTTATTCATCCTTGTACCTAGGATAGCCTGAAGCCAATGGTTATGGGCGTCAGTGATGGTGGCTGTGCGGTAAACATGTTGATCAGATGGCAGGTTGGTAAACAGTGAATGTGCAGAGGGGAGAAGGAAAAGTTTGTGGATGTTGAGGGAGGGCTGTTGCATCCTTCTGAGGCCTTGAGGGAACTTTTGTCTGCCCTCTCGAGGAAATGCTGACAATTTTAAATACTTGTTTAGCTGGATCCTCCCCCCCCCCCCCCCCCCCCCACCACACACACACCATGGTCAGTTATAACAAAGGTTTACTGTACAGTGAAAAACATTGTTTTGCAAACTATGCAGGCAGATCGTGATATACATGAGAACAACAGTAAGTGCAAAATAGAAAATAAACAGATTGCAGCACATTGTGTGCTTGGACACTAATAGCAATGGACAACATGAAAGAAAGCAATGGAAGAACTGTCCTTATCAAATCTAAAAATGTCTTGCTGGGCCCTGTAATTACCCAAAGAATGCCATCTAAATTCACAAGAGAAATATGCTATAAATTGTTCAAATGGAATCTAGTTTGACAGACTTTCTCTCGGCTTTTGAACTTAATGGTGAGAAATGGCTAAACAAGTAGGGTTGCAGAGCATTTAAACAATCACACGAGTTCCCAGCGGAGAAAGCTCCCAGAAAATATGCTCGAAGAAAGAAAACAAATTTCGACAAAAGTCTGCAACTAATGGCCCAAGAAAAGAAAATGTATATATAAAGCATTCCTTACTGCAATAAACTTTTGTAACTAGTATTCAGATCCAATGGGCAACAAAATATTTTTTTTAGGATGGAAATACATCCAGAGGGAAATGGCCCAGAACAATTCTGTGCGTAATTTAGATTTGCAAACCAAATGTTTCTCCAGCATCAGATGAAGAACTAAAGACATTGATAGTCTTTGAGCGCCTATTTGCTCTCTTTTGGCATCAATTGGAGCATTTGTGTACAACGTATAAACTTTGCAATTTTCATTTCTTGCAACAAAAGCAAATGAAATGGAACATTAAAGGAATTCATAACACATGTCAATGGACTAAAACATGTTTGTTCCTTTCCTCTTTAAGCTGTGGCTCGGAAATCCTTGATACGAGTAAAGACACAGAGTGCCGGAGTAACCCAACGGGTCAGGCAGCATCTCTGGAGAACGTGGATAGTTGTCCTTCATGTTCCTCAGACTGATTTGTGGGGGGGGAGAGAGAACGCTGGAAGCGAGGAGGAATAGGACAAAGCCTGGCAAGTGATAGGTGGATAGAGGTGAAGGGGGAGGGAGGCGGTGATCAGCAGATTGTTGGGCAAAGGCCAAAGATGAAAAGATAAAAGGATGGAAGAGGTGTGAAGTGAGATTTGCAGATGGTGAAGCCAGAGGAGTGAATATAGGTGGAAAGGGAAGGGGTAGGGGGAGAAATGGATGCAAGTCCAGGTGGGGCACAAGGAAGTGTGGGGGCAAAGTGAAGGTAAAAATAAGTTATTTGTGTGTCAGTGTGTTTCAATGTTCAGACCTTTAGGCTGTCCAAGTCCTCTCTTCCAGTCCCCCCACACCCCACACTCTACACCCCACACCCCACACACCACACCCCACACCACAAACCCCACACCCCGCACCACACACCCCACACCCCACCCCACACCACACCACACACCACACACCCCTCACCACACATCCCACACCCCACACCCCTCACCACACCACACCACACCACACACCCCACACCACACCACCCCACACCACACCACACCACACCACACACCCCACACCACACCACACCACACCACACCACACACCCCACACCACACCACACCACACCACACACCCCTCACCACACATCCCACACCCCACACCCCTCACCACCCCACACCACACCACACACCCCACACCCCACACCCCACACCCCTCACCACACCACACCACACACCCCACACCACACCACACACCCCACACCCCACACCCCACACCCCTCACCACACCACACCACACCACACACCCCACACCACACCACACACCCCACACCCCACACCCCTCACCACACCACACCACACACCCCACACCCCACACCCCACACCACACACCCCACACCCCACACCCCTCACCACACCACACCACACACCCCACACCCCACACCCCACACTACACACCCCACACCCCACACCCCATACCCCACACCCCATACCCCACACCCCACACTACACACCCCACGCCCCACACCCCACACCCCACCACACCATACCACACACCACACCCCACCACACCATACCACACCCCACACCCCACACCCCACACCCCACACTACACACCCCACACCCCACACCCCACCACACCATACCACACACCACACCCCACACCCCACACCCCACACCCCTCACCACACCACACCACACCACACACCCCACACCCCACACCACACCACACCACACACCCCACACCCCACACCCCACACCCCACACTACACACCCCACACCCCACACCCCACCACACCATACCACACACCACACCCCACACCCCACACCCCACACCACACACCCCACACCCCACACCCCACACCCCACACCCCACACCCCACACTACACACCCCACACCCCACACCCCACCACACCATACCACACACCACACCCCACACCCCACACCCCACACCCCACACCCCACACCACACACCCCACACCCCACACCCCACACCCCACACCCCTCACCCCTCACCACACCACACCACACCCCACACCCACCACACACCCCACACCCCCCACCCCACACCCCACATCCCACACCACACACCCCACACCCCACACCCCTCACCCCTCACCACACCACACCCCACACCCCACACCCCACACCACACCCCCCACCCCACACCCCACACCACAACCACAACCAGTCTGAAGAACGATCCGAACCTGAAACATGGCATTTGCATGTTCTCCAGAGATGCTGCCTGACCTGTTTAATCACTCTGGCACTTTGTGCATTTTGGTTGTACACCAGCATCTGCAGTTCCTTGTATCTCTGTGATATGAATGAGTAATTAGACTTATGCTATATTACTATGTAGAATAAATGCCTACTTTCTTTATTACCACCTCAAGATACCAGACATGCTCTGAACTACACACAGTCATGAAAGAAAACATGACCATCGGACCAGGATTTGGCCACTTGGCTTCTCAGGTTGCCCTGCCATTCCTAACAAGGGATTCCTAACCTGCCTGTGTTATGTTTCTAACATAGCAACAAATAACACCTTGTCGCTGCCCATTTTAGCTGAACAAATGACTCTAATCCCCCCTCACAAAGACTCTCAATGGTCACTACTTTATGATGGCGAATCCCGGTAATTTCTTGAATTAAGTGCTTTAGCTGTTGCCTAAAACGAAGGTTGCTTCCTGATGCAGGGTCTTGACCTGAAACATTAATCATCCCTTTGCCACCACGGGTGCTGCCTGACCCCCTGAGTTCTTATAACAGTTTGTTTTCTTTTACTCTAGATTCCAGGTCCACAGTTTCACAAGTCTCCTCTTGCTTACTTCTATCTTTATCCTTAACATTATCCATTCCAGTATAATCGAAAGTGGATGATATTCTCCCTGCTTTGAAAGAATGGTGTAGTTTGCATGATGAGTTGAGAACCATGGTGATGCTTCAATTAAGGAATGTTTTACAGCTGTGTGCCATGTGGAGTTGTTCCCTGCTAATATGGTTATTAGTTTGCATTGTATCACTTGGCTGCATAGATTTGAGTCTCTCAACACCAGCTTCCAGTGTTCTTTTTCGCTTTGACACACTCGTCTGGCAATCGATTGTCTCTCTCCTGAGGTGCCTCTGGAGACATGTATCTAAAGGCTGTGCAAAACCAACTGGTGGTATTCTTGTCTTCATGTGGTGAGGCCACATTTAGAGTATTGTGTTCAGTTTTGGTCACCGTGTTATCGGAAAGATGTTGTCAAGCTGGAAAAGGGTTCAGAGAGGATTTACGACAATGTTGCCAGGACATGAGGGACTGAGCCATAGGGAGAGACTGAGTAGGCTAGGGCTTTATTCCTTGGAGTGCAGGAGGATGACGGTTGATCTTATTGAGGTGCACAAAATCACAAGAGGAATAGATCAGGTAAATGCACTGTCTTTTACCCAGAGTAGGGAAATCAGAACCAGAGGTCATAAGTTTAAGGTGAGGAGGAAGAAAATTGATGGGAACCCAAGGGGTAACACTTTTACACAAAGGGCGTATGGTGGGTGTATGGAACAAGCTGCCGAAGGAGGTAGTTGAGGCTGCTGCTATCGTAATGATTAAGAAACATTTAGGCAGGTACATGGATAGGATAGGTTTAGAGGGATATGGGTCAAAGGCAGGCAGGTGAGACTAGTGTAGCTGTGGCATGTTGGTCGACGTGGGCAAGTTGGGTGGAAGGGCCTGTTTCCACTCTGTATGATCCTATGGCTCTAAGACTCTATGACACGAAATGTGGCGTTGGTCTGTATTCTAGAACAAAAGACTATAAAGTTCTTGCTTTCATGCTTTCACTTCAGCATGAACAGTACACATTTTTCTTCAGCATTCACAAAAGTATCTCCAATACACCATTGGTCTCAAGGCCAATGAGGTGTTGCCTTGTGTGTTACATAAATGGTTTGCTTAACCATTTGCTTGAACTCAAAAGGTCTTGAAGTCATCAAACGGTCTTGAAGTCATCCTGAATGGCAGTCCAATGCCTGTGCTCAATAAAGGAAACGGCACAAAGATTGAATCACACTTTGCAATGGTGGTAAAACTGACAATTTCTACAAAGGGGAACAAAGAGCTACACACACAAATCATCACCAGAATAAAGAACTTCAAAATCAACACTAATGTTAACCATGGCCCTTTGGATAACTTTGATAGTTGTATTGGTTCATGGAGGTTTGACATGCTGGACATACCAGATATTAATTGATTTTGTGGTCAATCAAACAATCCGTTCTTTTTCCCCTTCACAACTGTTTTGCTTTGATGATTCCTTGGATCATCAGCAATGACCGAACTGTGTTCCATTGGAGCCAGCGGGATGCCAATGTGATTAGCTTTTAGTACAAGATCCAAAGTTGGTGCAATCCTAAATTCATCGCAAACATTATGCCAAACTTGCAATGCATATGCAAGACTGCTGGAGGCTGCATCTGTTATGAGCTGTTTTCATTTAAGTGACAATTGCTATTAAACCCGCGGAGAGACCATCAACTTGCTTTGATGTAATTTCACATGCATTTGGTGTCATTGCTTTAGGCACTGCCTATGTGGTCTTTACAATATGAAGAGCTAATCAAAACTTGCAAAGAGTATTACCCTCACCTGAGATTTACATGCAACATTGTGCAAAAACTCTTGGATTTGAATAAAATGTGAGATGAAAATGCTCCCAGAACTGGCAAAGATGTAATGTGACTGCAGGTGTATGATATCTTGACACCTCCTTGTTGTGTTAATGTAGGGCAGCAGTGAAGATTGCTGGAGGTTTGTTCAGCCATCACATTGACAGATGTACCTGACGTTTTGATTTGTGAGTACAAACGGTTACTTATACTCACTGGTTATCTCCAGAAAACACGAAAAGATTATGGAAAATGAGATGGTGGTATTTCCGGCTTAAACATGGTGCAGGCTTGTATTCCATAACTCAAGACTATAAAGTTATTGCTTCCATTATTTCACTTCAACAGGAATATTACACTCACACTTAAGTGCAGCGATAAAAGCAGTGAATAACATACGTATATTTAAAATCATCATAATTGTTGCTGAGCAGAAACAATGAACTGAAGATGATAGTTTATGCAAAAGGACACAAAGTGCAGGGGTAATTCAATGGGTCAGGCAGCATCTCTGCAGAACATGGAAGGGTGACGTTTTGGGTCAGGACACTTCAGTTGTTGCCGACCTTTGCATTGGGTTCAATACGGCCATTTGGATTGCTGATCCCCAACTTACTTGTATCCTGAACAATTAATTCTCACGATTGCTGCAGTCTCCACGTAACTTATAATCTTTTTCACTTAGCACAACATTCTGCTTTGAGAGGACAATTGCGATTTGTGTGTGTAGCAGATTCCTTACCTCCAGTGCTATGTTCTCCTTATGACCACATGGGTTTGCCCTCCAATGTCCTCCCACATCCCCGTGTCTACTCTAAATTGCCCCTAATATGTTGATTACTAGTAGAATCTAGGGGGGTGTTGATATGAATGGGGGAGAATAGAGAGGGATTAAAGTAGTTTTAGTGAAATGGCTGCTTCATGGACAGAGTGGAAGGTCACAGGGCCTGGTTCTGAGCTGAATGACTCCCTGGCCTCTCTATCTATCTAAGTCAAGCCTCCACAGGGACAGGGACACTAATTCAAAGGCTACTTAATATCCTCTATTTTGGCTAAGACTGCCAGGAATAGAAGACCCTACTCACATGTAGAATTCAGCCACTCACATCATCCCTGCTGATCCTGTCGCTCTGGTGATCCGTTCTTCTCCCTAATTTTGAGGGAAGTGAAAACACGTGGCTGATCCCAATACCCTGCAAAGACAAATCTTAACACCCTTACAGTGACGGAGCAGAACAGATGGTAACAAGGATATCTACAGTTGACCAAGTCAATAGGACTTGTCACATAGGACCGTCAAACTCCACTGGGTCCCCATCCCCCAGAGAATCCAGTACAAAATCCTCCTCATGACCTACAAAGCCCTCCATAACCTGGCCCCATCCTACCTGACTGACCTCCTCCACAGATACACTCCCACCTGCACCCTCCGCTCTGCTGCTGCCAATCTCCTGTCCCCCCCCCATCCGGACCAAACTCAGATCCTGGGGGGACAGGGCTTTCTCCATCGCTGCTCCCACCCTCTGGAACTCACTACCCCAAACCGTCAGAGACTCCTCCTCACTCACCACATTCAAAACATCACTGAAGTCTCACCTGTTCAGCACTGCCTTCAACCACTGACCGTCACCTCACCTTCTGTCTCCTTTTTCTGTTCGTTTACTTATTTATCTATTTATTCAATTCTCTATGTTCTAGAAATCCCTGTAAAGCATCTTTGAGTGTTTGAAAAGCGCTATATAAATGTAATGCATTATTATTATTATTATTAATGAATGAATGAATGAATGAATAAGTTTATTGGCCAAGTATGTGCATATACAAGGAATGTGCCTTGGTGCTCCGCTCACAAATGACAACACAAACACACAGTTAACAATTAAGAATAAAGCATAAACACATCATAACAATAAGGATACAACATTACGGTCTAAACATGTGGGTGAAAATAAACCAGAGCAAAAAATAAACTACAGACTTTGGTTATTGAGTAGAACTACCACTCGTGGGGAAAAAAGCTGTTTTTATGTCTGGCTGTGGCTGCTTTGACAGTCCGGAGTCGTCTTCCAGAAGGAAGTGCTTCAAAGAAAGTGCTAATCACAGTAAAACATTGTTGGTGAGCTTTCCTGAAAGGTTGTAGACATTATTCACAGTGGAGCCAGTCTGCTACTTGGCGGTTCCTTTGCTATACATTGCAAAATGGTGTCTTCTTTGTGCGTGAGTGGCTGAATTCTACATGTGAGGATGGCCTTCCACCTATTCCTGGCAGTCTTAGCCAAAATAGAGGATATTAAGTAGCCTTTGAATTAGTGTCCCTGTGGAGGCTTGACTTAGATAGATAGAGAGGCTAGGGAGTCATTCAGCTCAGAAACAGGCCCTGTGGCCTTCTGCTCTGTCCATGAAGCAGCCATTTCACTAAAACTACTTTAATCCCTCTCTATTCTCCCCCATTCCTATCAACATCCCCCTAGATTCTACTAGTCATGAACATATTTGCGGCAATTTAGAGTAGACACGGGGGTGTGGGAGGACATTGGAGGGGAAACCCATGTGGTCATAAGGAGAACATAGCATTGGAGGTAAGGTTTGCACCTGATGGCTGGAGTTGTGAGGCACCAGCTCAACCTGCAGGGACATTGCATTCTCTATCAAGTGGTGGTATATTCCTTGAGTCACGGAACGTTTTCAGTATTCATGGTACAGGGATTCTCTAAGCTGCACTGCTCTGGTTGTCTATGCTGAGGACCTCCTTGGTCTGGGTCCTGGACACTCATATCTTGGCCTGGATCATTCTGGTCTGATAATCAGGCAGCAACACGGGTGCACTTCACAACATGCAGCTTTCCAGGTGCAGTGACTCAGGGGCTGTTGGTGCCTGGATCATTGGTAGTGCAGGTCAGCTGCTATTGCAAGTAGTGGGGACTTACCAGGACTGTCTTACCAAGCTCTGTAGAGAGCTTAACATCACCATGGAAGCCCTGCAGGATCAAGCCCAGATAGGCTAAACCTAAGCCCACCACAATCAGTCTGAAGAAGGGCCCCAACCTGAAACGTCACCTCTCCATGCTCTCAAGAGATGCTGCCTGACCCACTGAGTTACTCTAGCATGTCGTGTCTTTGTAAACTAGCATCTACTACTCCTTATATCTCCTAAACCTAAGGCCATGTGCTTATCTTCCATCAATAAAGGGAGTAAGTGCAAATGTTTTATCACTAAAGCAAATTATAAGAGATGGAACAGTTCAGAGGTGAGATGAGAAGTTAAGTCTATTCTTAATGGAGTGGAGGGGGGTAAGAGAGGACATGAATGAGGTATATCAAATTATGAGGGGTATAGAGGGGTATGACTGCAGGAAACGTTTCCCTGTGGAGGTAAGTAAAACTAGAGGATACAAGGATACAAGGATGAGAAAGGTTTGGTGGGGTTCTGAGGGGGAGACCCTCTTCGCCCTCTGCGTTACTGAGGGAAGTTAGAGAGAAAAATATGAACATTAAACCAGCTAAATGCAGCGTTTTAGGAAGTGCACACGGAGAAAAAAAATGGAGCCAAAAATTGAGCTGAATGACTCAGAGCAGAATTCCTGCCTCAGTATTTTTTGGATTTAAAAATAAAAGGGAACCGTGCCTTTTAAAGTAAACTCAATATTCAAAATATTCTTACCATATTTCTAAAAATAGATGAATCCTATCTATTCCTCTCATGGTTTTATACACCTCCATAAGATCACCCCTCATCCTCCTGCACTCCAAGAAATGAAGTCGTAGCCTGCCAAAACTCCCTGTAGTTCAGGCTCTGGCATATTGGCAACAACCTCACAACTCTTCTCCACACTCTTCCCAGCCTTCCTATAACTGGGTCACCAAAATTGAACACAATATTCCAAATACGGCCCCATCAACTTCTTGTACATCTGTGATATGACGTCCCAACTTCTATCCTCAAAACTCAGACTGATGAAGGCCAATGTACTAAAAGTCTACTTTACTGCCCTCTTTTCCTGTGGCACCACTTTCAGGGAACTGTGTACCTGTATCCCTAGATCCCTCTGCTCCCTGCGACCCCATCTTTTATTGTGAAGGTCTGACCTGGTTTGACTTCCCAAAATGCAACACCTCACACTTATCCGTATTAAACTCCACGAGTTATTCCTCAGCCCACCTGCCCAGCTGATTATGATCCTGCTATAATTCTTGATAACCATCTTCACTCTCTGCTATGCCGCCTAATTTAGAGTCATCTGTAAACTTAGTAACCATGATATACATTCTCATCCAAATCATTGGTGTAAGCTACAGACAGCAAAGTGCCCAGGATACTGAGGCACGCCACTACGCCTCCAGTCCAAAGAACAATCGTCCACCACCATCCTCTGCTTTGTTTCATGAAACCAATTCTGTATCCAGTCAATTGCCTTCCTGGCTCCCATGAGATCTAACATTCCACAGCAGCCTACCATGCAAAACCTTATCAAAGTCCTTGCTGGGGTCCATATAAATAATGTCTATGGCCTTGCCCTCGTCAACCTTTTTGGTTATTTCTTTAAAAATCTCAATAAAATTTGTAAGACACGATCTCCCATGTACAAAACCATGCTGAGTATCCATCATCAGCTTCTGTCTATCCAAATGCATATATATCTAATAACCTCAGAATCCTCTTCGGTAACTTGCTTACCACAGATGTTAGGCTCACTGGTCTCTAGTTCCAAGCTTATCCTTGCAACTCTTCTTAAATAGAGGCACAACATTAATTACCCTCCAGTCCACACACAGAAACCAACCTCAGGAGTTCTGTTGACTCCTTTTATTCCTCACCCTTCCTCGGCAAGGCCAGCAGCAGAATCAAGGATGAGTCGCACCCTGGCCACTCCCTCTTCTCCCCTCTCCCTTCAGGCAAAAGGTACAGAAGTGCGAAAACGCACACGTCCAGATTCAGGGACAATTTCTTCCCAGCTGTTAACAGGCAATTGAATCATCCTACCACAACCAGAGAGCAATGCTGAACTACTACGTACCACTTTGGTGACCCTCGGTCTATCCGTGATCGGACTTTGCTGGCTTTCCCTTGAACGAAATGGTATTCCCTTATCATGTATCTGTACACTGTAAATGGATCGATTGTAAGCATGTATTGTCTTTCCGCTGACTGGATGGCACGCAACAAAAGCTTTTCACCTCCAGTTTAAATTCCGTTTGGAATATTTTGGAGGACCAAGAACCAAGAACTGTACCTCAGTGCACGTGACAATTAACTAAACTGAATATCACGCTGCACCTGTGTGGAACAACGATTCACATATCTCAGCAAGGGCCCCCACATTTTCTGCTCTGGCTTCCCACATTGTCCTCGGATATATCTGATCAGGCAAGGACACGTTGGCATTGGCACAATGTCCATTTCCCACAATGCACTTCTGCGTACACTGTTCACACTTGGGATGAGTGTAAAAGAAATGATGGGGTAGGGAAAGTCATGTTTAAAATTCATGAGCTTCCTTAATTGAATTCTAATAGTCTTCTAATTATCAGATTTGCATACAAGCTAAAAAGAAGCTGAGGATTTAGGTACTTGGTGAATTTGTAATTACATAAAACAATCTTTCCACTCACATAACCTGAATTAACAATGAGTTCCAGGAACAATTCATTTTGAACTTCAGAAGATTTGACCTTTTGTCACCTTGTGGGTTGAGAACTGTGGAAGATGTTTGGGGAATTTCTGAGTAACTAGGGCTTTGAAAATTGGACAATTTTCACTTCACTTTTTTGGTTTGAACTTCCTTGAATTAGTAACTGTTATAGTCAGAAAATCCCCATGCAAATCAGCTTAGAGCTTTTATGATGAGAAAGCAATTCTGCTTGGTCTAATTATTTTTGTATCTATCTGAAACCCAGTTAGTTCCACCCTGCCTAGTATTATTAGAGTTACACTGCTATTGTCCATCTCATAGGAAGCTTCACGGAGGTCAGGGAGCCCAACAAGGTGAGTGACACAATGGACAGATACCCTTTTTTAGTTTAGTTTAGTTTAGAGATACAGCGTGGAAACAGGCCCTTTGGCCCAATGGATCCGCACCGATCCCCGTACACTAACACTATCCTACTACACACAAGGGGCAATTTATAATTTTTACCAATGCCAAATAACCTACAAACCTGAACATCTTTGGAGTGTGGGAGGAAACCGGAGCGCTTGGAGAAAACCCATGTAGTACAAACGTACAAACTCCGTACAGTCAGGATCAAACCCGGGATTTTAAGGCAGCAACTCTACCTTTGTCACTATGCCGCCCCCTGTAGAGACAGTGATTCAAGCAAATTGATGCAATCACATGGAAAGCTCATCAATGCCTCTGCTTTCTTAGAAGATTGAGGAGATTCAATATGTCCACCAATACTCTCTTGAGCTTTTACAGGTGGTAGAGATCACACTGACTGGTTGCAACACAGCCTGGTTCAGCAACTTGAACACCCAGTAATGTGGAAATCACAGAGAGAGTCACACTGTCCAGTCCATCACAAAATAATGACCTCCCCAGCATCGAAGGGGTCTCTGGGGGGCATTGTCTGAAAAAGGCAGCTAATATTATTAAAAACCCACAACACTCTGCCCAAGCTCTCAGTTTGCTCTACCACTGGGAGAAAGATATAGGAGCCTGTGGACTGTGACCACCATGACTTCTCAGCAACCGTTAGGCTCTTGAACACTGCAAACCACTAACCGGAGCAACTATGAACCTCTGCAGACTGTGTATTACTCTGTGTCTACAAATTTCTGGTTTTGCACTATTATGCTTACCTAGTATTATGGCTATTTATTTATTGAATTTTTGTGATAATTATCATTGTTTATTTTGTTTCACTACAGTAAGTAATAATTTCATTGTCCATTGTTGGTATATATGACAAATAAACACTCTTGATTCTTGATTCAGTTAAATCTGCTAGAGGAAAGGATTGCATGAAGGAAGCCCTTGAACCTTTACAAAGAGATATCTACTCAAGCTGGTGGCAGGAATCTGATATAACCCCCCCCCCACATCCTGCTGTTGTGCGGGAACTGTGTAAATCCCTGCCCTTTGCTGGAATTCTCTGCCTCAGAAGGCAGTGGAGGCCAATTCTCTGAATGCATTCAAGAGAGAGCCAGATAGAGCTCTTAAGGATAGCGGAGTCAGGGGGTATGGGGAGAAGGCAGGAACGGGGTACTGATTGAGAATGATCAGCCATGATCACATTGAATGGCGATGCTGGCTCGAAGGGCCAAATGGCCTCCTCCTGCACCTATTGTCTATTGTCTATTGTCTATTGACACCTGCAGCAAAGAATTACCCACGGCCCTGAAAAGAGTGGCTAGCAGTGAAGATAGACAGAAAATGCTGGAGTAACACAGCAAGACAGGCAGCATCTCTGGAGAGAAGCAATGGGTGACGTTTCGGGTTGAGACCCTTCTTCAGACTGGTTGTGAAGGCTTTTTTTTAACATACATCTAATTTATTAAATTAGAAAGATAAAGTAACTGAAATTCACGTCTTGAAAACAAATCTACTTTATCATGCAACAAATTGTGGATAATTTTTGTAACAAGTTACAGCTTAATAAGACTTTCTTTACAGATTTAAGTGCCCATTACGTCAATGATGTTTTCTTATAAACAGGCTGAGATTACCTATATTTTGTGTAAGAAATATCTGTGTAACGAGTTTCTCCATGAAAGTTTCAGGAAAAATATACATGATGCATACGGATTTGTAATACTGCATTTTGTATCGATGAAACTACTTCATAAAACTTCAGTGGATATTATAGTTTTGAATAACGAGGGTAAACTAGCCAATAATATAAAGGAGGATAGCAAAAGTTTTTTTAGGTACGTGAAGAGGAAAAAAATAGTCAAGGCAAATGTGGGTCCCTTGAAGACAGAAGCAGGGGAGTTTATTATGGGGAACAAAGAAATGGCAGACGAGTTAAACCGTTACTTTGGATCTGTCTTCACTGAGGAAGATACACACAATCTCCCAAATGTTCTAGGGGCCGGAGAACCTAGGGTGATGGAGGAACTGAAGGAAATCCACATTAGGCAGGAAATGGTCTTGGGTAGACTGATGGGACTGAAGGCTGATAAATCCCCAGGGCCTGATGGTCTGCATCCCAGGGTACTTAAGGAGGTGGCTCTAGAAATAGTGGAAGCATTGGAGATCATTTTTCAATGTTCTATAGATTCAGGATCAGTTCCTGTGGATTGGAGGATAGCAAATGTTATCCCACTTTTTAAGAAAGGAGGGAGAGAGAAAACGGGTAATTATAGATCAGTTAGTCTGACATCAGTGGTGGGGAAGATGCTGGAGTCAATTATAAAAGACGAAATTGCTGAGCATTTGGATAGCAGTAACAGGATCATTCCGAGTCAGCATGGATTTACGAAGGGGAAATCATGCTTGACAAATCTACTGGAATTTTTTGAGGATGTAACTAGGAAAATTGACAGTGGATGTGGTGTACCTCGACTTTCAGAAAGCCTTCGACAAGGTCCCACATAGGAGATTAGTGGGCAAAATTAGAGCACATGGTATTGGGGGTAGGGTACTGACATGGATAGAAAATTGGTTGACAGACAGAAAGCAAAGAGTGGGGATAAATGGGTCTCTTTCGGAATGGCAGGCAGTGACCAGTGGGGTACCGCAAGGTTCGGTGCTGGGACCCCAGCTATTTACGATATACTTTAATGACTTAGATGAAGGGATTAAAAGTACCATTAGCAAATTTGCAGATGATACTAAGCTGGGGGGTAGTGTGAATTGTGAGGAAGATGCAATAAGGCTGCAGGGTGACTTGGACAGGTTGTGTGAATGGGCGGATACATGGCAGATGCAGTTTAATGTAGATAAGTGTGAGGTTATTCACTGTGGAAGTAAGAATAGAAAGGCAGATTATTATCTGAATGGTGTCAAGTTAGGAAGAGGGGATGTTCAACGAGATCTGGGTGTCCTAGTGCATCAGTCACTGAAAGAAAGCATGCAGGTACAGCAGGCAGTGAAGAAAGCCAATGGAATGTTGGCCTTCGTAACAAGAGGAGTTGAGTATAGGAGCAAAGAGGTCCTTCTACAGTTGTACCGGGCCCTGGTGAGACCGCACCTGGAGTACTGTGTGCAGTTTTGGTCTCCAAATTTGAGGAAGGATATTCTTGCTATTGAGGGCGTGCAGCGTAGGTTCACTAGGTTAATTCCTGGAATGGCGGGACTGTCGTATCTTGAAAGGCTGGAGCAATTAGGCTTGTATACACTGGAATTTAGAAGGATGAGGGGGGATCTTATTGAAACATATAAGATAATTAGGGGATTGGACAAATTAGAGGCAGGAAACATGTTCCCAATGTTGGGGGAGTCCAGAGCAAGGGGCCACAGTTTAAGAATAAGGGGTAGGCCATTTAGAACGGAGATGAGGAAGAACTTTTTCAGTCAGAGAGTGGTGAAGGTGTGGAATTCTCTGCCTCAGAAGGCAGTGGAGGCCAGTTCGTTGGATGCTTTCAAGAGAGAGCTGGATAGAGCTCTTAAGGATAGCGGAGTGAGGGGGTATGGGGAGAAGGCAGGAACGGGGTACAGATTGAGAGTGATCAGCCATGATCGCATTGAATGGCGGTGCTGGCTCGAAGGGCTGAATGGCCTACTCCTGCACCTATTGTCTATTGTCTATTGTCTATTGAAATCAATAATGTTGTCAAACCATATTTCTGCCTGAACGTAGCCATAATGCAAAGTGTTTATTTAGCCCCAAATTTACCATATTCTCCTATGCAGCAGCAGTTGCTGCAACTACATGATGGTTAGATAATGGGGAAGGAATACAGTACTTTGCTGATGCAGTGTACAGTAGGCGTTGGGCAGGCTGGGGTGAGTTGTGCAGCCACGACATTGAGATGTGGGGTTTTGCAGTGCAGTGAGGAAGGGGTTACTGCTGAGGACAGACAGCACCTGCTCCATTTGTCAGCAGCCCGCCCACATCTTCATCACATGGATAGGATATGAGATAGTCTCTCTCATCACATCACCTCCAGCAGATGTGGTGGAGACTGCTGTCTCTGCCCTCTGTTTAGCTGCAGCTGCACAGCTCTCCAGAGAACGCTGGCCTTTGAACTTGTTTCTATGTGCTGTTCTTGGACCTGTGGGAAGGTGAAGGTGTTTTGTGTGGGTAGAAAGCGCTTCCCGTTGTTACAACTGAAGCTCAGGGTGCATGAAATTGGTAGGAAGCTGGAGCAATAGACAATAGACAATAGACAATAGGTGCAGGAGGAGGCCATTCGGCCCTTCGAGCCAGCACCGCCATTCAATGTGATCATGGCTGATCATTCTCAATCAGTACCCCGTTCCTGCCTTCTCCCCATACCCCCTGACTCCGCTATCCTTAAGAGCTCTATCCAGCTCTCTCTTGAATGCATTCAGAGAATTGGCCTCCACTGCCTTCTGAGGCAGAGAATTCCACAGATTCACAACTCTCTGACTGAAAAGGTTTTTCCTCATCTCAGTTCTAAATGGCCTACCCCTTATTCTTAAACTGTGGCCCCTTGTTCTGGACTCCCCCAACATTGGGAACATGTTTCCTGCCTCTAACGTGTCCAACCCCTTAATAATCTTATACGTTTCGATAAGATCTCCTCTCATCCTTCTAAAAGGTCATGAGCAGGTCATGAGAGAGGCTAAAACCCCTTAGATCTCCTGCTTACCTGCAACAGCACAGTGTTCAGGAGTTTGTATGTCAAGTCAAGTCAAGTCAATTTTATTTGTATAGCACATTTAAAAACAACCCACGTTGACCAAAGTGCTGTACATCAGATTAGCTTCCAATGGAAAAATAAAATGAAACATACAGTAGCACGCAAACAGTTCACAGCGCCTCCTCAATGAGCCTCAAACGCTAGGGAGTAGAAATAGGTTTTGAGCCTGGACTTAAAGGAGTCGATGGAGGGGGCAGTTCTGATGGGGAGAGGGATGCTGTTCCACAGTCTAGGAGCTGCAACCGCAAAAGCGCGGTCACCCCTGAGCTTAAGCCTAGACCGCGGGATAGTGAGTAGCCCCAAGTCGGCCGACCTGAGGGACCTGGAGTTAGAGAGGGGGGTTAGAAGATTTTTGATGTAGGGGGGGGAGTGTCCATTTAGGGCTTTATACGTGAATAGGAGGAGCTTGAAGTTGATTCTGTACCGTACAGGGAGCCAGTGGAGAGAGGCCAGAATTGGGGTGATGTGGTCCCTTTTACGGGTACCCGTCAGGAGTCTCGCTGCGGCGTTTTGGACCAGTTGCAGGCGGGACAGGGAAGATTGGCTGATCCCAGTGTATAGGGAGTTGCAGTAGTCTAGGCGGGAGGAAATGAAAGCGTGAATGATTTTTTCTGTGTCGTCGAATTGGAGGAAAGGTTTGATTTTAGCTATGGTTCGAAGTTGGAAGAAGCTGGCTTTTACCACAGCGTTGACTTGCTTATCAAATTTTAATGCAGAGTCAAATATCATGCCGAGGTTTTTGACATGCGGTTTGACTAGGCAGGATAGACTTCCAAGACTGCCTGTTATCAATTTGATGGAGTCGGGGGGGGGCCGAATAGGATGACCTCAGACTTGCTCTCATTTAATTGGAGGAAGTTCTGTGCCATCCAACATTTTATGTCCTCAAGGCAGTGTAAGAGGCTGTTTAAATTTGACTGGTTGTTGGGTTTCAGGGGGAGGTAAAGCTGAGTGCCATCGGCTTGGTGTATGTGATTGGTATCGTGTAGGATATGAAACAGGCAGCAGAAAAAGAGATGCCTGGCTGTGTTGTAGTTACAAACCAGTGTTCAATATGTTGCGGATTAAGGTGTTATTCTGGGAAAGTGCAATGTAATGATGATTGTAGGCAGTTATGATGCCTGCTCACAGACAGGGAGCAGAAAAGCAAGAGGAACAGAGTGGTCATGAAGATTCAGTTCAATCTGGAAGAGGTAAGAATTGCAGAGTGGGGTTTATTCTTCCATAAGTTGATGGGCTGAATGGCCTTTAAATCGCTTCATAAATCTAAGATTAAATATGAGAACTGCAAAGCGTTTCAATCTAGCTGCAAATTGCAAAGGGGCTTCTTTCTAAGTGTTTCCAGTGTGATGGGATTTTAATTAATTACAAAAATCTGGAATCATTAGTGGTAATAAGAATTTGGAAGCCTTTAGCACAGGGTGATGATTGGCAAATAGTGATTAATTCAAATAAATGGTAAGTAATGTTGGATGTAAAATACATTAATTGTGAGTGCAAGATTAATGATCTTCCTTTAATGGATCTATTATAGCAGCAGATTAGTAGGGTGGGTTTAAAAATATGTTGAAAGTAGTTTTCCCATTCACATGGGGAATAAAGCGGAGTGTTAGCCACATGGGGTTTAATACAGTAATATTCCAAGGCCGACTCCAAAATGTAAGTGCTGGAAAACCCTGAGCACGGTAACATCTACAGCATCAGGAACCTCTTAGGTGCGGACTTTATTCTGATCTATCAGCAAGATATTTGGCGCTGACATTGTGTCTATCTTAATATTTGCATTTCCCACGACTTATTTACATATCATGCAAAAATACACAAGGATTTCCTTCTTTGAAAACAAGCGTAGGAATAATCTTCATATGTTAACTCAATCATTACAAGTTTAGCCTGTTTCTCAATCGGTTCAAGCTCTTCAGTACTTGTATTAGGTTCTTGAACTGAAGAACTTTCATCTCTTGATTTAGTTCAGTTTAGAAATATGGCCCACCAAATCCATGCCGATCATCGATCACGCTAGTCCTGCTATCCCACTTTCTCATCCACTCCTCAGCGCTGTAGGTGGCTGCTATTTGTATACATTGGGTATGCAGCAAAGAAATTCACTGTGCCTAGTCACGTGACAATAAAGTAGTCCATTCCACACTGGGGACAATTTTACAGAGAGCAATTGACCTACAAACCTGCACAGCTTTGGGATGTGTGAGGAAACTGGAGCACTCAGGGGAAACCCATGCGGTCACATTGTGTCGGATAGTGCTAGTGGGCCGAAGGGCCTCTTTCCGCACTGTATCTCTAAACTAAACATTTACTATTAGCAGTATTAAATTTATTTTTCGACCACAGATTTAGACAACTTCACTGAAGTCTCTTTGCTTTGTCTTATACCTGCTTACTGGATGGGTACCTGTAACTCTATCATGCACATTGTAGGAGCCATTTATGTTTAGACTAGCTATTGTTAGCATATTATATTATTTTGTCTCGATATCTTGCTGTATTATTTTGGACACTTGGGGGCGGTCGTTGGATGAATATATATATATGGGCATAATGGACTGGGAGGAGCCAGAAGCGGGTGGTATATAAATGAATACAGGGACTGGGAGGAGTTATATAGAGGGAGGGAGAGTATACAGTTCTTACCAGACCTGCGAGCAGACGGGGGGAAAAGACCTGGAGACCTGGGACCAGACCAGGGTCAGAGCAGCCAGCTACGACTTGTATGCAAAATAGGTACAGCCTGGTATGTTCATCTCTTTGTTTGTACAACTACTTCAATAAACAACTATTTAATCTGGAAAAACTACTGGTAGATCTGTTCCATTGGGGTTTGTGTAAGTTCATTCCGACTCCCTGTATAGTAATGGCAATTAGAAAATACTTTACTGGAAGAGTTGGAAAGTTGCCATTACATTTTAAGTAAGAACTAGCTCTATGAGTGAAACTGGATTTTGTGAATCAACTGGATGGAACAAGGATTGTTTTATTTCACAAGCCTGACGCCAAATCCCACAGACTGGACACATGCGCTAATCTGACTAACGGAGGTTGGAAACTTTGAAAACCAACACGCAGGGAAAGTGAGTATGTACAGCATTAAGCTTTATTGGAAAAGCTATATGCCAGAAGCTGTATTGGAAGACGGCTGCTGTAATGGAGAATTGAGAACAAAGAAGTGACCTTGAGAATCGCACCTTATCAGTTATTTTGAATACTTGTGCTGCTACGACTTTACGTCAACGCATCTTAAAGGGATAGTGTACAAATATATACATGGTTAGATCTGATGTTCAGCCACAAGATGGCGATTTCAGAAAGGATTGTGAAAAGGAAAAGAAGATTATTAAGCCCACTGCCAAGGGCTTGGAATCACTCATTGAGAAGCACCAGAAGAGAAAAAACTCAAGATATGAACAAGCTATCAAGTTAATGGAAATGATGAAAGAGCTCATGGAATCAAGTGAAAATGTAAATGAAGTACAATCTAACCTGATTCAATTAATCAAGCTCTGTGATGAAATCAAAGAAAATTATGAGGCATTGGTAAAGTTACCACTGCCTGAAGATGAACTCGAAAAGCAAATTCAGAGGATTCACCAAACAGTGGAAACCTTTATCGGGTTTACACAAGATACTGGGGTGTGGTTATCTAAGGTCGGTCAGCAAACTACACGCTCCATTGCTGGGAGTGCCACACAACAGAGTGATGTAAACTCAGATGACATTGGACCTGATGACAGTGTTTCAAATGTCTTAAAACCGAAATGGAGCCACAAATCTAGTTCTTCAACATGTGCAACTTCAACGCTCTCTGCTCGCATGAAAGCTCAGGCAGATAAGGCTGCTCTCACAACCAGGGTTGCCACCCTGAAAGGCAAGCATGAGTTTGAGGCACAAGAATGACAATTGGAAGAAGAACAATTGGAAATGGAAGAACAGAAGAGAAGACAATCGGAAATGGAAGAACAGAAGAGAAGACAATTGAAAATAAAAGAAGAACAACTGAGAAGAAAGATAGAACAACTTGAATTAGATGCTGAACTGGCAGCAACCAATGCAAGAATCAATGTACTTGAGGCCATGAGAACAGAAGTAGCTCTAGACTATCTGATGCGATTAACTCTTATTTGAGAAAAGAAACTACTCAAAAGGAAACATCAGCTAAATTAGAGCCACATGCAGCTGAATATTTGCCTGATCAAGTGCAGACAGATTGTTGTTAGACCAAACAAACAACTCAGGGATCATCTGATAGGGCTCATGTTAGGACCCATCTAACTCAATGCTCTCTTCAAAGACAAAAGGCAAAGACTCATGAACACAAGGGTGTGCAGGGGCATGTTCGCACTACTCCCCCCTGTACCATATGATGGAAACCAAGTTGATATCTGTAACCTAATTCAGAAGCAAAATGATGTCACTGTTCTTCCGGCTCAACAAAATCTTTCTTCCACTCTACCACCAAGAGACATTCCTGTTTATGATGGTGATCCTTTGCAGTATGAGGTTTTCATCATGGCATTTGAGAGAGGAGTGGAAAGAAAGACTAATGATAACAGTGACTGCTTACATTTCTAGAGCAACATACAAGAGGTCAAGCAAAAGACTTAGTCCGCAGCTGTCAACACTTACCTCCAGCCCAGGGCCATCCTAAGGCAAAAAATCTGCTTAAAGAGCATTTCGGTAATGAACATAAGATTGCCTCTGCATACATGGTCAAGGAATCGGCCTAGTCGGTGATCAGATCAGATGTGAAAGCATTGCAAGCATTCTCACTGTTCCTTAGAGATTGTTGCAATGCAGTGGAACATCTCACCTAAATGGAGGAAATGAATGTCGCTTCCAATATGAAGACTCTCCTTCTAAAACTGCCTTACAAGCTCAGAGACAAGTGGAGGGATAGGGCATGTAAGCTACAGGGAAAGCTTGGACGTAAGCTAGACTTTCTGATCTGGTAGACTTCATAGGGAAACAAGTGAAGATCCTATCAGATCCACTTTTTGGGAACATCCAGGAAGCCAAGCCAGTTGCACCTGTCAAAAGCTCTACTTTTGCTAAGGCAAGAGAAAGGCAGCAACTAAGAGGAAACAGTTTTGCGACAGCTGGAAAACCTGTAAAAGCACAGGTGCAAGAAAATCTGACACCAAAGGGAATGAAAAGAGATGTATCTACCGCCAAGTCACAAGGTTCTTGTTTGTCCTGTAATAAAAAGTGGTCACACATTGGGGAATAAGAAGGGGGCACAAAGAAAAGATAGACCTTAAAGGAGAAGGGAATCTGTTTTGGATGTTTGAAAATAGGTCACATGAGCAAAGGCTGCAAGAGTCGTTTGGCTTGTGATGTGGGCAACCAAAATCATCCTGAAATACTTCACATTGAGCAAAAGGATAAAGAAAAGAAACCAGAACATATAGAAAAGAATGAAAAATCAATTGCGAGTGATGCTGTTCTCTCATCTCAAATGTGTGGGCATATTGGGGCCGGCGATGAAACCTGCATCTTCTCCATTGTACCAGCACAAGTAAAGAGTCACAAGGGGAGCACAGTGTTGCAAACATGCACATTTTTGGATCATAGAAGTTCATCTGCCTTTTGCACAGAAAGCTTGATGAGAAGGCTGAACATTGCAGGACCAAAGACCAAAATTCTCTTGCGTAACATGAATCAAGTGAAGCCTGTGATCAGTCGTCATATCTCAGGTTTAGAAATATCTCGTCTGGACAAGACAAATTTATTCAACTATCTGATGTGTTCACACGTAAGACCATGCCTGTTTCTCAGCTAAACATTCCCAGACAAGAAGACCTGCAACAATGGCCTTACTTGAAGGATATCAAGATGTCTGAAATAGACTCTGGCATTGACCTACTCATTGGGACAAAGGATTCAAAGGTATTGGAACCTTGGGAGCTGGTCAACAGCCAAGGGGATGGACCATACGCTGTGAAAACTCTACTGGGGTGGGTCATCTATGGTCCCCTGAGAAGAGACAACGGCAGCAGGGATGTAAATGGCTTACCTGCTACTGCTATTAATCGAATATCCATTGCAAACCTAGAGGAGGATACTGTTTTAACTGTTTCTAATTTTGTTTCTCTGGGTTGTCTAAATTTCTGTTGATTAGCTAATTAATTTATTGCATCGAATGGAAGTCGCATTCCCAATCTCGTTGTACTCCTGTACAATGACAATAAAGATATATTGTATTGTATTGTATTGTATTGTATTGTCAAACAATACAATCACGACTTCAGTGAAAGGACCAGCAAGGAAACAGAGGAAATGTCCAGAGAAGATGTAAAGTTCTTGGATATTATGAATTGCTCAGCGAGGATGACAGATGGACACTATTGTCTAAACTTACTTTTCAAGCAAGAAAACGCCAGCATGCCAAATAACCGTTGCATTGCTGAGCAACGCATCCAGAACTTGAAACGCAAGCTCAGCAAGAATGAGAAGTTTCACGATGAATACAATACAATACAATACAATACAATATATCTTTATTGTCATTGTACAGGGTTACAACGAGATTGGCAATGCGCCTCCCATACGATGCAATAAAATAATTAGCTAGTCAGTATTAATTTAAACAACCCAATGAAACAAATTAGAACAGTTTTAAAACAGAATAAAGTGCAAGTAGATCTGTGCCGGTTCACTGTGTGATGTGACCATCCGGCTCAGCAGGACCGGTTCATAGCAGCTATGGCCCTGGGGATGAAGCTGTTCCTGAGTCTAGAGGTGCGGGCGTAGAAGGCCTTGTATCGTCTGCCCGATGGTAGAAGTTCGAACAGACTGTTGCAGGGGTGTGAAGAGTCTTTGTGGATGCTGGTGGCTTTTCTGAGGCATCGTGTGTTGTAGATGCCCTCCAAGGCTGGTAGCTGTGTTTCCTCACAGAAATGATTGACAATGATTATGCTGAAAGGGAACCATTGGACCAACTGAATCGAAGTGATGGAGAACTCTGATACATCCCTCACCACGAGGTCTATCACTCAAAGAAAGGAACTTTAAGGGTGTTCTTTGACTGTGGTGCAGTCTTCAAAGGAACATCACTTAACTGCCAACTGCTGCAGGGTCCAGACCTTACCAACTCACTTATTGGAGTTCTCATCAGATTCAGACAAGAACCGGTTGCTTTGATGGCTGACATCAAAGCAACGTTTCATCAGGTCAAGGTATCAGAAAAGCATGTTGACTATCTGCGATTTCTGTGGCGGCCCGATGGTGATGTGCAGCAAGATCTTGTTGAATACCGGATGAAGGTGCATCTTTTTGGAACCGTGTCGTCACCAAGTTGTGCAAACTTTGCATTAAGGAAAACTGCTGAAGATAACAAAGCTCACTTTCCAGCAGAGGTGACAAACACAGTAAAGAACAACCTCTACATAGATGATCGTTTAAAATCCATGCCTTCGGAACAGGAAGCAGTTCAGATGGTAAAAGACCTGACTGCAATCTGCCAAATGGGAGGATTCATGCTGTCAAAATGGATCAGCAACAGCTGTGCTGTATTGGCATCCATTCCACAAGAGAACAGAATCAAAGAGATCAAGGATTTGGACTTGGACAAAGACAATCTGCCAACGGAAAGAGCACTGGGATTGCGCTGGTGCATTGAAACAGATGTGTTCAAGTTCAGAATTGCTGCACAGGAGTGACTATACACTAGACGTGGCGTCTTGTCCTTGGTCGGCTCTATATACGACCCTTTAGGATTTCTAGCACCATTTACTCTGCCAGCCAAGCTGATTATGCAGGAGCTCTGTAAGGAAAAGCTTGGATTGGATGAAAACATACCCCAAACCTTCTCTCAGCGATGGACGGGATGGCTAGCAGATCGCAACAAGATTGCGGAGTTTAAGGTGGACCGGTGCATGAAGCCCACAAGCTTTGGTCAAATCAGATATGGACAGCCGCACCACTTTTCAGACGCCAGCGAAAGTGGCTACGGTACTGGTTCATATCTAAGACTGGAAAACGATAACAATGTTGCATTCATAATGGGAAAATCCAGAGTGGCACCATTGAAACAAATGACGATTCCCAGAATGGAGTTCACAGCTGCAGTCCCAGCTGTCAGAGTTGACACAATGCTGCAAAAAGAATTACAGCTTCAACTGGACAGATCCATCTTCTGGACCGATAGCACAACAGTGCTTAAGTACATCAACAACGAAACCAAATGCTTTCAAACATTTGTAGCAACTCTTTTGTAAGGGATACGACTGACGTATCACAATGGAGATATGCTAGCACAAAAGAAAATCCTGCAGATGAAGCCTCTAGAGGGCTTACAGCAGACCGCTTCTTAAGCTGTAAAAGATGGATCAAGGGACCAAAGTATCTCTGTAAGCCAGACAGAGAATGGCCATAACCTCATTTGGAATCTGCAATCTCCGCTAATGATCCAGAATCAAGCAAGACATCACAATGAACGCCATTGTCAAAAATCCATTGAATCCCACAAACTCTTTGAGCACCAATTTCTCATCATGGAGGAATCTGAAGACTGCTATAGCTTGGCTTCTTAAAGTAAAGACAACATTCTTGCAGTTGACTCGAAAGAGAAAGGGAATTCAGACTGCTGTGAGTAGCCTTGAAAAAGATCCTGGAAAACTAAAAGAAAAGGTTGAAAAGGAGATGTTAAGTCTTTAAAGCTAACTCAGCTGCAAGAAAAATCATAACAGACTGTGTTGTGTGTAAACGACAGCGGGGAAGAGTTGGAGGACAATATGTGGCAGATCTCTTTTGGAAACGGTGGATGCAAGAGTACTTGCCTCTAATCCAAGAACGACAATGGTGGTCAAGGGTAAAAAGAAGTTTTGCTCCAGGTGACATTGTTGTGGTGGCTGATTCCAATGCACCACGAGGCTCCTGGCTAATGGGCAAAATATTGGAGACCATACCAGATGCACAAGTCTTGTGCGCACAGTTCGACTTCAGACTATGAGCAACATCTTGGAAAGACCGATAACAAAGATATGTCTGCCTCTAGAAGCTGAGACTAATGGCCCTAAAGATTGAAGAATCACTAAAGTAGATTAGATGCCAACACATATAGTACATGCTTTTTGTTTTGATTATGTGTAAAGTTTTTATAACCCCTTTTAATGTTTATTGGTAATTGTTTCATTATATACGTAGAACAATTAGGGGTCGGTGTGTAGGAGCCATTTATGTTTAGACTAGCTATTGTTAGCATATTATATTATTTGTCTAGATATCTTGCCATATTATTTTGGACACTTGAGGGCGGTCGTTAGATGAATATATATATGGGCATAACGGAGTGGGAGGAGCCAGAACTGGGTGGTATATATATGGATACAAGGACTGGGGGGAGTTAGATAGAGGGAGGGAGAGTATACAGTTCCTACCAGACCTGTGAGCAGACGGGGGGAAAAGACCTGGAGACCTGGGACCAGACCAGGGTCAGAGCAGCCAGCTACGACTTGTATGTGAAATAAGTACAGTCTGGTATGTTCATCTCTTTGTTTGCACAACTACTTCAATAAACAACTAATTAAACTGGAAAAACGACTGGAAGGTCTGTTCTGTTGGGGGTTGCGTAAGTTCATTCCGACTCCCTGTGTAGTAATGGCAATTAGAAAAGACTTTACTGGAAGAGTTAGAAAGTTGCCATTACACACATAATTGCTTTTCTTCACCTTGAAATATTGCCTTTTGGTTCAGTCGAAATTCTTTGAGTGCCCAAACTTCAATCCCATGTTGCCAGCTCTGATGGAGTAAAACCTGTAGTGGAATATGGCATCTTATTGTACTTAAACCAGTAGCTAGCCAATCATCCTGATGCCAGACAAACCTTGAAACATTTGCTTCTACATGGCTTCTTTTAACAAACATATAAATCTCTCAGCTACCCTTTTGGAACCAGAATAATATGGTGGTAGCATTAACTACTGGAAGCCCTTAAATTGCATGAAGATCTCAACTAAATGCAAAGTCCAGTGCTGGACGTTGAATCTGTTGTTGGACCATGCATAGCGAAAATCCACATCAACTCTTCAGTGCTTTGACCAGCTGAGTATTTTCAGATTTTCTGGTTTAATTTCAAATTTCCAGCATTTGTTCCCAAGCAGCAAAATAAAAGGATGAGAGAAGAAAGTAAAGTTGTCTGGAAAAGAGGAGAAAATAATGTCAGTGCACCACTGGGCTCGCTATTGGCAGGCCGAGGAGCAGGTTTAGGATATTTCACATCCGGCCCTTAGTTATGCACCAGAAAGGGTTAGCGAACATTTCGTCGAACACTTGACCTGCGTTCTACCAGGGCTTACCAGATCTCCCGGTTGTTCACCATTTTAACTCCCCTTCCCATACTGACCTTTCCATCCTGGGCCTCCTCCATTGTCCGGATGAGGCCATATTTAAACTGGATGAACAGCACCTCATATCCCACTTGAGCAGCTTACAACCCAAAGCTATGAGCATTGAATTCTGAAATTATAGGTAACTACAACTCCCCCCCCCCACCTTCTTCCCCTACCCTTTTCATCCCCTCCCCCTCCTATCTCCCCTATGCCCAAGCTGGACTCGTACCAATTTCTCCCCTCCTCCTCTCCATCCACCTCCATTCCTTCCTTTAGCTTCACAATTTGCAACTCTTCAACCTTGTTGGCTCAAACCTTCCATCTTTTCAGCTCTGGGCTTTGTTCAACCATCTGCCCCCCTCCCCCCCCTCACCTCCCCCCTCCCACCAACCTGCATCCACATATCACCTGCAAGGCTCTATCCTGTCCCTTCCTCTCTTACAGCTTTCTTTCCCTATCCCCCCCATCAGTCTGGAGAAGGGTCCCAACCCGAAACATTACCAGGTTCACCAGAGATGCTGCCTGCCCCATCGAGTTCCTCCAGCACTTTGTGTTTTTTTGTAAACCAGCATCTGGAATTACTTGTTCCTACCAGAATGACTTTAACTTGCCTCCCAACTTAGCCATGGAAAGAATTACATTCACAAAACTAATCGAATTGATTTATTCAAACATGTTACTGAGAGCAAATTCACACACACTCTTCTACACACACAATTTCTTTAAACTTTACTGGATAACAATGGAAATAAAATCACTACTCAATGTATATTAGTAAAAATCTATGCAGAATCATAAAGGGGACTACAAAACCAGAATTACTACCGAATGAAAATTTAGAACAATTTGGGGTGATTTCAAACAATTATACATAGTAGTTTTGCTCACCCATGGCAGAACATAGTAATAGTGCAATGAAGGCACAATACATTTCTCCCAAAGAACACCACGTCATTGCAAAAATAATCTCAATGGTATTTCACAGATTCGCTATGTTGAAAATAAAGGGCTTTACTTTGGAATGAATCGAATGAAACGGTACACTGTACCTCAGTGACATACCCAAAACCCTAATTTGCTCTGTTTTTTTTTTCAACAGTATAAATGCTGACGGCTTTTTGAAGGTTAATGAAGTGATGGGGTTGGAGCTGTGTTACAATGGCACTTGTGGAAGCAGGTTAAAGAACATCACAGCTCATGGAAATACACGGTGAATCTACCATGATGGTGATACTTAAAAGTTAGGCTGGTGACACTTAACCATGAAAAAAGATTTTGGAAAAACAAACTCTGAAAATATAACCTATTCCCCAGTGAAGCTGATACACTTGGCCCCATATTTTCCAATTCAAAACCATGTTAGTTTTCTTAAAACTATAGAACATCATTGTCCTATCAAACAACAACATCCTGTTTGTAATAATGTAAAATTCTAATAATTTGTATCACCATTCAATCACCATCGCATTTTAAAGAGGATTCAAAACATATCTAAAGCTTCGTCTATACTTTGTGCAATTTTCTGGAAGTGCCAATTGATACACAAAACAAATTAGTCCAGCCCGTGTTAGATGTATTCCATGCAGGTACATTGAAAGGGAGTTAGGATTATTAATTAAGTTGTGATGAAGCGGTTGCTTTTGTCTGCATTCAGGAAGAAAATCTCTGATAAATCAAGAGTTTATGTTCTTTATATAAAAAAATAATCTGTGATTGTATTGGAATAGGGGAGGCAGAAGTAAGACCAGAGCAGCTAACCTCCCAGAATCTAAACAAAAGCATAAACATATTAAACAAACATTGCCACAATTCTGTTGCAGTCTATCGAGATCAGTTTTAACAATGTGAAATAATTTAAAATTCAGTGTACAGCTTACTATTAAACTTCAGAGATATGTGCGACCAAAAACATCAATTTACTACAGGAGTTTACGTTTGTTTTTGAGCGCATGCAGAGTAAACTAAAAAAAACTATCACAGTCAATTTTCCTGCTGAATATGATAAATGACAGAGCATCACAGCCCAGAAACCTGGTAATGTGTTACTGCAGTTGATCAATTTCATTCTTTTACAAAAATAACTCTATCCTAACCACGTATAATTCAGTATTGGATTTAGTCCAGCAATCCTGTTTTAAGTATCTCCTGGCTGGTGAAGTGGAAATCTTGGATGGCTACAGGTAATCTGTCATTCTGTCTGCTACTATCAACCAAACAACCGTATACTTTCTGGTGTGCAGTTGACCTCAGAGTTTCATGATGCAATACATCATCGTTTTCCATGAATTATGAAATAATTGTTGATGGCGATGTTGAAGATACTGCTCCTGGGTCATGGCAGTGAACAATAACGCCCTTTTAGTCTTTCGATTAAGGCTAGACTACATGAGGCACCTTTATCATAATCATCATAATCATACTTTATTAGCCATGTTTTGCAACATAGTCATACCAATAAAAAGCAACAAGACACAATACATTTTAACATAAACATTCACCACAGTGACTCCTCCACATTCCTCACTGTGATGGAAGGCAAAAAAAAGTTCAATCTCTTCCCTTCTTTGTCCTCCCGCGGTCGGGGGCCTCGAGCCTTCCATTGTCGGGGTGATCTTGGCTCCCGTAGCCAGCGGTTGGGCTCTCCGCATCGGGGTGATTAAGCTCCTGCATCGGGGAGGATCTCAGCTCCTCCGTGCCGGGTGATCGGACCCCGGGACGGGGCTAGTCGAACCTCTGGCAACTTTGGAGCTTCCCGACATCAGCCTCTACCCGAGACTGCCAGCTCCTCGATGTTGAAATCTGCAGGCCGTGGTTGGAGCGTCGATCCCAGGCAAAGGATCGCAGGCTCCGATGGTAAGTCCATGGCCCCGCGGAGGGGCTCAAAGTCAGTCTCGAGCAAGGCCGCCAGCTCCATGATGTTAGGCCGCAGAGCGACCGGAGATACGATCCGGAAAACTATCACATTTCCGGCAAGGTAAGAGATTGAAAAAAAAGTTTCTCCTGAACCGCTCCCCCACCCCTCACATAAAACAAACCAGAGAACATTAACACAAATTTTTAAAAACACACTAAAAATAACAGACTGTTGGCGAGGCTGCTATCACTGACGGCACCACCCTGTGGATGAATTTTACATCCCATGGTTACATATATTGATAAAAGACAAAATCTAGTAATCAAATGGAAGCCCTGGTAGGAAATTGCTGGCCTGAAGGTACTTGAGAAACAATTATCTCCAAACATGAAGGCCGAGGAAATTATTTAACATTTGACTTCCCTAATCTTCAATCAATAGTTATCTTTTCATACATCTTCTTGTAAAAGTTTGAAATTATGATTAAAAATGAGTAAAGAAGAACGGGGGATGCACGTGCTATCAAGACAGTAGTTTGAACTACAACAGGCACACTTATAGACCAGAAATTCACCCATAGATACAAAATGCTGCAGTAACTCAGTGGGTCAGGCAGCATCTCTGGAGAAAATAGGTTACGTTTTAGGCTAGAACCCTTCTCCGGACTGGAAGATACAGGGGGGCAGGAAGACTGGAGGTGAGAACAGGCCAGAACAAATCAGGGCTGGCAACAGATGTCCTCAGGAAGGGTGGATGTCTCCCTGTTGCCGGCCCTGATCTGTTCTGGTCTTTTCTTGTCTCCAGTTTTTCCTCCCCCCGTCCCCCACCCCATCTCTATCTTTCAGTCTGAAGAAGGGCTCCAACTCGAAATATTACGTATTTCTTTTCTCCAGAGATGCTGCCTGACCTGCCGAGTTACTCCAGCTTTTTGTGTCTATCTTTGGCATAAACCAGCATCGGTAGATCCTTCCTACACAGAAATTCGGCCATGGTGCATGGTCCCACATATGCAGTATAGTAGTGGCAGGTCTTTGCCCTCTGCTTCTAAAGTACACTTAATTGAAGGGAAAACTTCAATTAAGTTTAGGGAAAACTTACTTCAACTTCAAAGAACTTCAAACAGCAGAGGATTAACAGAATGATGCCTGATTTAGGGGGTATTAACGACAGGGAAATGTTGGACAGACTTGGATTGTTTTCTGTCGAATGCCCAAGGTTGCTGGGAGACCTGATGGAGGTATATAAAATTCTGAGACGCACAGATATTGTAGACTGCCAGAATCTTGTCCCTCGGATGGGATACAACAAATACTAGAGAGCATAGTTTTAAGGTGAGAGGGGCAAAATGTAAAGGAGATGTGTGGGACAAATATTTTTGCACAGAGAATGCTGAGTGCCTGGAAAACACTGCTGGGGGGTGGTGGAAGCAGACACATTAGTGGAATTTAAAGGATTTTTGGATTGACTTGTAGACATGCAGGAAATGGAGGGATATGGGTTATGTGCAGATAGGTAAATGATGGTCCTGGCAGAATGTTCGGCACAGTCATTGTGGGCTGAACGGCCTGTTCTTGTGTTGTACTGTTGTACGTTCTAACTTCAGAGATAGACGGTAATAGATGTTGCTACATTTAACGCTACCCATGCTACTGACCGTGTGTGTATATCTAGGCCAGACGTTCCAATCTATTTGCGTTGGAAGGAACTGCAGATACTGGTTTAAACCGAAGATAGACACACAATGCTGGAGTAACTCAGCAGGACAAGTAGCATCTCCGGAAAGATGATCCTAGTCTGAAGAAGAGTCTCGACCCGAAACGTCACCCATTCCTCTCCAGAGATGCTGCCTGCCCCGCTGAGTTGCTCCAGCATTTTGTGTGTCTCTCTGTCTATTCCAATCTATAAAGCATTTTTTTTCTTCTCACAATACCTCACCCATCTTCAAACCCCCCAAAACAGATTTATGTTTATGTAAATATCTACTAACCACAGATCTTTATCAATGTGCGAAGCATCTAGGTGTCAATAAGTAGATTTGCAATTCAAATACAGTGAAAACATTAGGGGAGAACAAATGGACAGTAAACAAGGCCGAGGATTTACATGGAAAAAACTTGTCAGAATCAAGCGCAAAATAAGATTATAAAAGTGAATGTAAAAACCTTATAGATTACAACATAAATTTGTAAAATTTAGTGATATAAATAAATCAATGGACAAGTGTATAACCTTTAGAAACACGAGTTATGTTCTATTGTCTATGGTCAGTTAAGATGTCATTAACTCGGCTTCTATGAGAACCCCAAGTCTAGCAAGGTTCATCCTGCAGAGATCCACCTAAAACACAAGCAGTCCAACTCCACAAAATCGCTTTGCATTCTGGAGCGTAAATGCTAACGATCCTTCAAGCACACTTTAATCCCTCTACAAATCATTTGCGGACTACCCAGCTTCCAAAACAGACTACCTTGCAGTTGATCCCATGCCAAAGTGGTGATCATCTGGAGTTAGCTGCTAGCAGAATGGTAGAGGCAAATACAACTATGTTAAAAGGCATGGAGACAGGTATTTAGTGCTGGAGCTACTCAGTAGGTCAAGCAGCATCTCTGGAGAACATGAGTAGGTGACATTTTGAGTTTGAAGAAAGGTCCTGATCCAAATCATGTTATGATGTCAGATTACAAAATACCTGTAAAATGCTGCAATGACCTGAAGAGTTACTCCAGCACTTTGTTTCTTTTTTTGTAAACCAGTATCTGCAGTTCCTTATTTCTACATTGGACAGATATTTACATACTCCAAAGATGTACTTGTTTATCGGCTAATTGGCTTGTTAAAATTGTGTGTAGGATAGTGCTAGTGTGTGGGGATCGCTGGTCGGTGCCGACCCGGTGGGTCAAAGAGCCTGTTTCTGCGCTGTATCTTTAAACTAAAGAAAATAGGGAACGCATACACGAATATGTGCCTAACGTAGCCAAATGCGATTAGTAGAGATAGATATCATGATCGGCTCGGGTGTGGAGATGAAAGTGCCCATTGCTGCACGACTCTGTGGTTTTGCATTTCAAAAGTAACCTTACAATCTGATATCATAACACAAAGAAAACGAAACAAATAAACACCAAAATTTACCGGATTTGTCTTCAACTACTGCAGCAGTTGAATATTGATGATCACAGGGTGCCAATTAATCATAGCAATTAGTGGCTGTCAGTTAGTCCATAACAGATCCGTATGTGATGAGTATACCGGTGGAACGATTCGAAAAAATGCGTTGAAATTAATTGATTTTATTTAAGTGGCACAGTCCAATTTTAAAATAATCATTTGCATGGTTGTGGTCCAATGTTGGATAATTGAACCTCTGGTGTTAAACAACCCCCCCCCCCCCCCCCGGCGCTGTAAGTAGTGGGTTACAACTGAGCAGGTGTAATCGTGTTTTATGGAATTAAATAACATTGATTTTGGTTGGCGTAAAAAAACTTGGTGCTTTCTTACAAGGGTAAACCACACTCGATGGTTCCACGTCACTTTCACCTCCAAGATACTTCATGAGTGTGCTACAACAGTTGTATTTCTGGCTAATGATAAAATCTGAAGAAAATCGCGTGTGTTGGTTTGAATGCATTCAGTCCACACTCTCAATCTGTAACTTATATTGTACAGACTAGTAGAAAATTAGGCAAAGGAGGTACATCTTGAAAAAGTTCACTGTAATAGTGCAGCATATCTAACATTAATGAACTACAGCTGCATTTAATATCCAAATATTTTAACAGCTGCTCATCTCATTAAAAAACAAGTAAACAATTCCTTATTCAAAAGATATCAATCATAAACATTTTCATTTGCAAAGTTACCTTGAAAGTATCAGTGATCACATTATTTATGGAATATATTACATGTCAAGGCATTCTTTGAATCATGGTACAAATACTTGTCCAAAATATACATAATTTGTCCACAGATATTTACACTTAAAGGCCATTGATCCCCTTCCCCCAGGTAAGGCAAAGCTCACCTGGGTCCATTTGAAGAGGAATTGTAAAATCATTTATAAAGAACAAATTAACTTAAATTCTCCCTCCTGCAAGTCTCCTACCAATCCTCTACATTCTTAGACAGATACTGAGTTGGGGACATCCCTAGTTGTGGGATAATCCTTTTCAGGTAATACATACAGTAATACAGGCTACACAATAGGTAATACAGGCTACACAACCCGACACTTCGTACTCCTTCCATTACATTGCAAACCTGTACCACAATGTGCAAATCTTCCATTTTGGGGATGAGCACAGAGAGTTTGACTCTTGATCACCTTATCGGAAAAGTTAGGCCTTGTGATCTAATGTTTATTTGATCTGAACATGGCTTATCACTCTTGCTCAAAAACTTTTAATTTTTTTGTGGCGTTTCAGTTTGTCTGCCAGATTCATTGTGCTTATTCATTTTTGATGCAGAGAAAAAAAAAAAGATCAAATATCCAGAGTTTACTGAGGATAATTTTGTAAAATGTTCATGTGAGCTTTGAAGTTCAATTATCATTCTTCCTGGCCCCGTCTACTTGCCCAGTCACACCCTCTCACGACCCATCACATATGTGAAGGCCTAAAAGATGGAGGATGCAAGATAGCTGCCTACTTTTTTGGGGGTGTAATTTTGATGCTTATTTAATGCTTTTGTTGTTGGACTGTGGGTGATTGAATTAACATTTTGTTCAAGATGGCCGCGCCGTTGTGTTTGGCTGCCTGCCACTGTATGTTTCTTTTTTTTTCCTAGTCAGATGTGCAGCACTTTGGTCAACGTGGGTTGTTTTTAAATGTGCTATACAAATAAATTGACTTGACTTGACTTGACTTGAATACCATGATAGTTAAACCTCTGGACCGATTTCATCATTCTGGGCTGACATATTTCAACATCAGCTCAGAATACAAAATCTTGCACTTTTTTCAAAACAACTATCATTTGTGCTGTATGCCACACCGGGAACGAAGCAATTGACTTGTGATTCTGGCTAGCTGGCAGGCAGCCTGTCGTTCATAAGTCATTTTCGTGTGGTCTATTGGAATAATGTTCATGATTTATTGAAAGATTTTGTACATCTGAAAAATTGCTAAACCACTAATTATTTATCTCTTCTCGGTATTACTGAACTGTTGCGCTCTAATGTTATTGTGCCTGGACAGGGACGAGGGGAAGGGATCTGAATCTGCATAAAGGTTTTTTTCCTAATCACCACCTACTGAACAACTCTGAGGGCTGCAGGTGCATTCAGAAATGGATGAGGCTGCACAAAGTAGAACAAGCTCTCAAAGTTCGCTGAGCGGACCCTGTCATAAACAAATGACTGCTTTATGAGGTGTACAACAACCCAAGGCAGGTCACTGAGGAGAGGAAGGCTGAAGACAATAGAGGGGTATAATTAATGTACTTTGTCATAGTGAGATGGCTTGCTTTGCCCAAATACTAATACTACGAATAATAAGCCAGTCGCTTTGGCTATCTGTCACAAATATCCGTACACATTCTACGGTGAAGTTTATAATGGTGCCTATATCTTTTTGGTCAAACAGTCCTTTTTGAAACTCCTTTAGTTTAACATATTCTGAGCAATCTTTCCTCTTTTGTGTCCATTTTGGATTCTTTCCAACTTCAACGATCCCGGCATGAAGAACATCACCATGTCTTTCTTCTGAGCCAGTGACTATGTGGATTCTGGTAATGTTCATCGGCTTCGTGAACACAATGGTGAAGGAATCCCCGGCGCTGGGTGATTTTCCCCAGAAGTACTCATCACTATTACTGTAGGCTTTGCTGGGGTCATAGTTTTCAAAAACTTTGAGGCTGGTGGAGATCATTGCTGGCGGGTTGTCAGGCATATCAAAGAATTCTTCTTCAAAGTCATCGTCCTTTAACCTATTTTCCGTCCCCCTGAAAGATGAATAGTACCCGATGTGTTGGAACAAGGAAGGCTTCAAACGAATGACATCTTTTTGTGTGAGAAGGCCTCGGAAATGACTTAGTAACCAGTCACATGGCATCTCTTGGTAAAACATCAGAAGAAAGTGGGCCAGTCTGGGAAGGTCGGTTGAATGGTAAAGCTTTCCAATGTAGCCCAGCTTGGAAAATTCCAACGTCACCCAGTAGGTGCCCTCTTTTGAAGCAAGGACTTTCTTAATTGCAGTTAGGAAAGAGTGGGAACATTGAACATCATCTTCCAGCATTATGTAATAATCTGATAAATTTGCACAAAAGTTGAGCAGGAAAGCGTAGTCAATATTTTGTTTTGACCTGAATGTCACACGATCAGCAGGGTCATTATAATTTCTTTTCAGGCCTGTTAGGGGTGGGTAGTGCTGCTCAGGGGCATGAATGATGATCAAGTGGCCTGAGATTATGTGGTGGGCAAATTTTGTGGAGATGTCCTGCACCACTTGCATATTCCACGGCATGTCAAAGTCGGCCATGTGGACAACCACCACCATCTCGGTGAGCTCTTCATTGGTAGACTGCTTGAAGATGGACTTAAGTGTCTCAAGAAGGTAATTTCCTCGCTTTCGTTTCACAGAAGACAATCCTACTGTGATGTATTCTGTAAGTGGTGTAGAAACAGAAACAAGTTTGAACAATTGTGAAGAAATATGAATAAGACCAACTGTTTCCATTCTATTTACCAACCATATTAGTTTTATGTAGTAAATGACTGACTGTACAGTGTCTAAAGCTGAGCTTGGACTGATGTTCAGATGTTTTGTTATGCTTGGGTATGGCACACAACCTCAATTTAAACCATTTACTTGCTTTGTTCATTGGCTTTTTTTTCTCCCAATACTTGCCAAACAATCGGTCTCCAACATCAACAGGAACAGGCCATTCAGTTTTAGGATAATATGCAAAGAAGTTTTGATAACATGGACTAAATACCCATGTTTGTTCCAGGCTTACAATCTACGTTCAATCTAAATTGAAATATAAACTGGTTATCCCCAGATTATTAATGACTGTGCATTTTCTCCCATGCATTTTAAAGCATGTTTCAAGCTATTAATGATGATAATAATAATAAAATGTTTCATGGTATTCATTAGAAAGTCGATGCAGTATATATATATTCCATTATTTGAAATATGGGTAATGCCTGAGTGATTATTGAATGAAATGAAAGAATTATAGCAAGTCTATGTACAGTGATGAAACATGGGTTAGTAAAGTGGGCGTTTCTGACTTGGAGAAATCAGTTTACTAACAATTCCCCGGAACAGAACATTTACGTAACCCAGTACTGCCTGTACTATGGAGCAAAAATGGATGATACAATCAATTGAAGTTTATTTTCCCTAGTTATTTGCGAAAAAGCTAATGGAGGCTTAGAGAAATGACAACCTCTATTCCAGTTGCAAGGGTCCCAGGTAAAAAGGTGTCCAGATGACCCAGTTCATAATTACACAAGAAACTGTTTTAGCAATGCAAATAAAAGTGTCACACTTGTATGTGCGTGAAAGGAAGGAGTTGTTTAGCACATAATATAGGGTACTTGACACAATGCTGGACCATGCCGATGCTGACAAGAGAATGATTGATAAAGTTTGATGAAATGGCTTTTTAGTGAAAATAATATCTTTCCCAAGGAACTGACCAAAATTTAAGATTTTGACATGAATTTTGATTATGAATTTTAAATTCTAAAATTAAAAAGATGAAAAGAATTTTGATTATAAATTTAAAATTCTAAAATTAAAAAGACTAAAAGAATCTTGATTTAGAAATTTTAAATTCTAAAATTAAAAAGACTAAAATATTTCTCTGCATGCAAAGTCTGCAAGGGTAAAATCTATAAAGGTGATTAGTTTGGTCTCGGATTAAATAAAAAGCATGGAAAATGTCTTGGGGAAAGTCAGTTAACAGGAAAAAAGTACAAATGTGCACCACTTATCGTGTGCACTGGGGATGTGTGCACTCGTACACAATTTTACTGTCAAACAGTAAAAATCCCTATGTTTACTCAATAAAAGTAAAACAAGAGTTTGCACGTTCTTCCTGTGACCGTGTGAATTTCCTCCGGGTGCTCCGGTTTCCTCCAAATCACAGAGACGTGCGATGTTGGAAGGCCAATTGGCCTCTGTAAAATTGCCCTTAATGTGTAGGGAGTGGATGGAAAAAGTGGAATAACGTGGAACGACTGTGAATGTGTGGACTCAGTGGGCTGTTTCCTTGCTGTATCTTTAAACTAAGAGATCTCATCAGTCTCAATTAGTGATGAAGTGTTGGGGAAGGATGATGTCTGGTGCATGTTGGGTTAAATGGGGGTATTCAGGTTGAACTAGGTTTGAAATTTTCCTTTTGAAGTGAACCTCCCAGAAACCAGCACCAGGTCCACTGGGATCTATCTCCTCATTCAGGTCCATTATAAACCTTATCCATAAAGTGATGATGACCTACCTGTGTCTATATGAATGAACCTACTGTCCACAGGCCACATTAACGAGGCAATAGAGAACTGGCTGGCAGACAGGAAGCAAAGAGTAGGAATAAACGGGTCCTTTTCAGAATGGCAGGCAGTGACTAGTGGGGTACCGCAAGGCTCAGTGCTGGGACCCCAGCTATTTACAATATATATTAATGATTTGGACGAGGGAATTGAATGCAACATCTCCAAGTTTGCGGATGACACGAAGCTGGGGGGCAGTGTTAGCTGTGAGGAGGATGCTAGGAGGCTGCAACGTGACTTGGATAGGTTAGGTGAGTGGGCAAATGCATGGCAGATGCAGTATAATGTGGATAAATGTGAGGTTATCCACTTTGGTGGCAAGAACAGGAAAGCAGACTATTACCTGAATGGTGGCCGATTAGGAGAAGGGGAGATGCAACGAGACCTGGGTGTCGTGGTACACCAGTCATTGAAAGTAGGCATGCAGGTGCAGCAGGCAGTGAAGAAAGCGAATGGTATGTTGGCATTCATAGCGAGGGGATTTGAGTATAGGAGCAGGGAGGTTCTGCTGGAGACCACACCTGGAGTATTGCGTTCAGTTTTGGTCTCCTAATCTGAGGAAAGACATTCTTGCCATAGAGGGAGTACAGAGAAGGTTCACCAGATTGATTCCTGGGATGGCAGGACTTTCATATGAAGAAAGACTGGATAGACTCGGCTTGTACTCGCTGGAATTTAGAAGATTGAGGGGGGATCTTATAGAAACTTACAAAATTCTTAAGGGGTTGGACAGGCTAGATACAGGAAGATTGTTCCCGGTGTTGGGGAAGTCCAGAACAAGGGGTCACAGTTTAAGGATAAGGGGGAAGTCTTTTAGGACCGAGATGAGAATGTTTTTTTTCACACAGAGAGTGGTGAATCTGTGGAATTCTCTGCCACAGAAGGTAGTTGAGGCCAGTTCATTGGCTATATTTAAGAGGGAGTTAGATGTGGCCCTTGTGGCTAAAGGGATCAGGGGGTATGGAGAGAAGGCAGGTACGGGATACTGAGTTGGATGATCAGCCATGATCATATTGAATGGCGGTGCAGGCTTGAAGGGCCAAATGGCCTACTCCTGCACCTATTTTCTATGTTTCATCAGTCAGACACATGTTACATGCTGTGGGAAGCCACTCCACATGTCTACATGTTACCATGCATTATTACATCACATGCATGGAATACCCAAAATATACATTCTGGGCTTTGAAATTGATGTAGTAAATCTTTGGTTTCTATTACGAATTGTTTTCTCTTTGAAATTGGATAGTGCAAAAAACTGCTGTTACACAATAGAATTTTTATCCCAAGGTGCTTAACTATTGTTTGACTCCAGAATAATTTCTTCAGCTAATAATTGCGTCTCAAATGGAAACAAAACTGCTGGCACATCTTCGCATGCTTTGTGGGAACGCTGGAATACTTTGGATGAAAGTAATGTTATTTTCCCTCATACAATAGGAATGCAGATAAAAATAACCTACTTCAGCTCATCTGCACACCAAAAGGTTCCTGTTTTAGATTTGAGATAAAATGGCACCACATTCACCACTTCATTGCATTCCATTTTACAATTAATTCATGCCAAACTTTATAAATGTCCTCTTACTTTTTTTTAACAAAGGGTACCCTGCCAAATATTGATAGGTGACGTTAATGGGGGAAGAAAAATTGACCAGCTCCCTGAAGTTCTGCACGTTCCTCTCGGAATACAGCTGCTGCACGGCTATTTCCTTGGCCAATCGCCTTTCTTCCATTTTCTGAAAGACAATGGGATATTGGAGTAGGAAAATGGACAATATCAAAGATGCATGCTTCAGTAGTGCTTATTTTATGACCATACTAACAACCTTAGCATAAAAGGAGACGTCATAGGACATAGGAGCAGAATTAGGCCATTCGGCCCATCTCGTCTACCCCACTATTCTATCATGGCTGATCTATTTTCCCCTCTCAACCCCATTCTCCTGCCTTCTGCCTCGTAATCTTTGAAGCCCTTACCTATCAATCTCCACTTTAAAATACCGAATGACTTGGCCAGCACTACTATCTGTAGCAATGAGCTCCACAGATTCACCACCCTCTGGCTAAAGAAATTCCTCTCATTACATATGGAAAAGCTCCACATGGCCAGATGAACCAATTAGGTTTATTTTGCTGTCAGAAGCACAGCTGCACGTATGGCTCAGCCCATGTCCAGCGTGAGTAACATAAACTGGGAGGACTTCCTTACAATTTCCCATTGTTCATTTCCTGTTCATCTAAATAACAAACCCAGTATATTTCAGTTAAACTCAGCTGAAAATGAATTAAATTTAAAGCAAAACTCAGCTATTAAGTGTAGGATTTAAGCAATTTTCTAAAGCTGGGTCATTGGAAATTATTTAGGATTTTTATAAAATGGTCATTCACATCTAGTCTGGTTGAAATAAATAAAGGAAAATACTGAAAACACTCAGCAAGTCAGGCAGCATGTGTGACGTGAGAAACAAAGGTAAACAATTCATGCCAATGACCTATTAGTGTCATTATCTGTTGTCAGTTGCATTTACCTTATCTGCAGTATGATATTTTTAACCTATTCCACTTAAGTTAGCTTGATTGATTTAAACTCCGCAGAGGCTGTACTCTCAGTATTCTGCTGAAATTCCACCACAAAACTAAGAGAGATTCAGTCCAAACAAAGGCCAAGACAAAACAAGTCATTGGTCAGGACAGGGGATTATTAAAATACAGCAGATGAAAACTATATGAAAAGTGAATATTTTGACTGCCAATCTAAATAGCCTGGTATGTTTTTTTAAATCATTTTGTGTAGTCATGCTAAGCACTGAAAATGCAAATAACAAGTTTAGAGTCTCTACACTTTCTCAACATGTCCCTGGTTGTTAATACTAAATGATTGTCAATAAAACTTAACTTTGGAAGCAGCGTACAAGACACAGGCATTATTATATCATGTATCAAGTCCACCCAACTAAGGATGAAGTCTGAAGTAGGGTTCCAACCCGAAGCATCACCTACTCCTTTTCTCCAGAGATGCTGCCCGACCCGCTGAGTTACTCCAGCATTTTGTGTCTATCTTCAGTATGAACCAGCATCTGCAGTTCCTTCCTACAGGACTTGCATTTCTTGATTTGACTTTTCAAATAGTATACTCCACTGCTTTATTCCCCCCAGGTTTACTTATTGCATAGGTGTGGACATGAGGAACGCAGAAAAGCTTGAACACAGGAAAGCTTGATTCTAGGGGCTGGTGTGACACGTTGGGAACGCAAACTCGACATAGGTAGATATTGAGCAGGGAGGAAACAATGCACAGATGTTACTAAATGATGTTACTCATAGCTGGTGGACCACGATGAGCAGGGTAACAGTCCAGTACAATTCTGAAAGGATCCTATATTGTGCCAAGATGCCAGCATTAAGATGAGAAGTTGAAATACCAACACATTTGCCTTTACTGATGAATGCAAATGATCAGCTTTGGAAAGAATCATTGACGATGGGTGAGATCACACACTGATAACTGGCTGGTAGTTCCTTAAGCAATCAGGTGGCACAGTGGTAGAGTTGCTGCCTTAATATCCAGAGACCCGGGTTCGATCCTGACCATAAGTGTAAGAAAATAACTGCAGATGCTGGTACAAATCGAAGGTATTTATTCAGACTTAGATAGTTCCTCTGTCCCTCTCTTCCCCTCCAGTTCCACCACTGATTTTCTGGCACTCTTGGTTCCAGAGCTTTGCTGGTTTATCCAGCTGGCCAAGGAAGACGGCTATGGGGATAGATGTGCTGGCTCCAGCTGGGATGGAATTCCACAGCCCCAGCCGCAGGTTGCAAATTCAACCCACCAATCGGCCATGGAAGTCCCGACGAGGTCGAGACTGGCTGCCTTGCCCAGCCTAGGTGCCACATTTTTGGGGAGACTTCCAGGGCACGGGGAATTTCTCGCGGAGCCCCTAGTGACCTCTAGCGGCCGAATTGACAAATTGCAATTACCGACTGTTTTGCCGGAAAATGCGAGGCCAAACCGGAATGGCGGAAATTAAATAGGAAAGAGGAAACTTTCCGCCAAATTCGGAAGGGTTGGGAGGGGTGCAATTCAAAACGTCACCTATCCATGTTCTCCAGAGATTCTGCCTGACCCACTGAGTTAATCAAGCACCTTGGGGCTATTTTGTAGACCAGATCCTGCAGCTCCTTATTTCTACCTTGAGCAAATCATACATCTGTCTTGAATTTTATTTGTTCTATTTTACCCAGTGCTTCAGTAATAATAGTGAGACTGTAGTGAGTCCAGACGAGTGGTTTTATCTGAATCCTTTATTAGTATCAAAACCCGTAACAAACGCGACAGACTTCTTCCTGGACAAACACTACTTTACTTATTAATCTAATCTCCAATCTGGTTTGGCGCCAAGCATTTAAATACCCCGCGCTTCCTTAACCCATGACCGTAATCCAATCCGAGGGTTCTATTACCTGGCCAATCCCTATGTCCCTACATGACCCCCCCCAGAACCCTCGAAACCATACCTCATGGGTGGCCGAACCTCCCGCCCAGAACGTGTACGGATAGGGGAAACCGATACCCCCAGTGTGACAGGAGGCGGGGGGGACGCCGCCGCTGGAGGCGATGGGAGGTTCACCGGAGCGGCGGGTGCAGGTGACGTGGGGCACTTGATAAACAACGGCAGCCCGGGACCAACCATAGGCGGCGGAGGCCCAAAAGGTGGTAAACTGGGCGCCGCTGACGAGACCAGTCGAGCAGCCACAGGCCGGCCCCGGCGCGGCGGCTGAGCCACCGACACGGGGAGGTCCTGGTCTAAATGGGCCGGCTTGAGACGGGACACTGAAACCAGCTCCTGACGATTTCCTACCTGCAAGGTGAAGGTTACAGTCCCTCTTTTGAGCACCTGGAACGGGCCTTGGTAAACCGGCTGCAGAGGGGGACGGTGGCAATCTTTCCGAAGAAACACGAAATCACAGCTCCGCAATTCCGAAGGAACGTGAACTGCTGTGCTTCCGTGACTAGAGGTGGGGACTGGAGCCAGAGAACCCACCCGTTCCCGGAGGGAGCCCAAGACTGACGTGACGGATGGCGGCAAGGCGGGAATGGAAGGGAGAATATCGCCCGGCACCCGCAGGGGCGAACCGTAGACGAGCTCGGCCGAAGATGTGCCCAGTTCCGCCCGCGGGGCCATACGGATGCCGAGGAGGACCCAAGGCAGCTGGTCAGCCCAATCGTAGCCAGTCAGGCGAGCACAGAGGGACGCCTTCAGCTGCCGATGGAAACGCTCAACCATCCCGTTGGCTTGGGGATGATAGGCGGTGGTCTGCTGTAATCGAGCACCATACAGCTGCGCCAGCGCGGCCCAGAGACACGAGGTGAACTGGGCTCCCCGATCTGTGGTAATAATAGCCGGGACCCCGAAACGAGCCACCCAATGCAACGCCAGGGCCCGTGCACAGGAGGCTGCCGAGGTGTCCGACAATGGGAGCGCCTCCGGCCAACGAGTGAACCGATCAACCACCGTCAGTAGATGAGTGTAACCCCTAGAATAGGGCAATGGACCCACCAAATCCACATGGATGTGGAAAAAACGGGCGGGGGGAACCTCAAATGTCTGGTGCGGGGGCTGGACATGACGATGGACTTTGGAGGTCTGGCACGGAATGCAGGCGCGTGCCCAGGCTGCCACCTGCTTCCGCAGGCCATGCCAGACAAACCGGTCGGCCACCATGGCTGAAGTCGCCCTGATGGACGGATGTGCCAGGCCATGAATAATAATAATAATAATAATATATTTATTTTATATAGCGCCTTAACACATGCACAAAGCGCTTTACAAATACAATTAACATAGAAACAAACAGACAAACAGACAAACTATCCTGACGGAAAAGCGGCGAATACTCAACGCCAGCGTCCTCTCACGTCAGGGTCCGGCAGTAGACATTAAAGAACACAAGACACACAGATACAATTTTTTACACAAAACAGCCATCACAGTGATTGCTCTAGGCATACCCTCACTGTGATGGAAGGCAAAGTCTTATCTCCTCCTCGTTCTTCTCCCGTGGCACCACGAGGCGATCGAGGCTCCCAACCCCTTGAAGCCCCCACCGGGCGATGGAAAGTCCCAGGGTCGAGCCGAGCAGGCCGATGAGAGTCCTGAGCCCCCACCGGGCGATGTAAAGTGCTGCGGCTGAGCCACGCAGGGCGATGAGAGTCCTGAGCCCCCACCGGGCGATGTAAAGTGCTGCGGCCGGGCCTCAAAAACCTTACGCCGCAAAGCGGCCGGCACCACCGGGCGAGGACGTGGGAGAGTAACGTCGCACCACAACTTGATACCTGTGGGGCCACACGCCACCCGTTCTAAACGCAGTCCCGAGGTTGTGGAGGTGTACACCGCGGCAGTTCCTTCCAGGCGCTGAGCCTCCGCTAGCTCCTGGAAATCCACATGGTCACCAACCACGGCTACGGAGGGAATGGCCGGCCGGGACAGGGCATCAGCAACGGCATTCAACCTACCCGCAATATGACGGACATCGGTCGTGAACTCCGAAATGAGGGTTAGGTGCCGCTGCTGGCGAGCCGACCACGGATCAGAAACCTTAGCAAAAGCGAATGTCAAAGGTTTGTGATCCGTGTAGGCCACGAAAGAACGGCCTTCTAAAAAGTAGCGGAAGTGCCGGACTGCTAAATACAGGGCCAGGAGCTCCCTATCGAACGCACTGTACTTGAGCTCCGCCCGAGAGAGCTGCCTGCTGAAAAACGCAAGAGGCTGCCACTCACCGTCAACCTGCTGCTCCAAAACCCCACCCACTGCCACGTCTGAGGCGTCCACCGTCAGAGCTGTGGGGGCGGAGGAGCGCGGGTGCACCAGCATGGTGGCATTGGCGAGGGCCTGTTTGACCGCAACAAAAGCCGTCTCCGCAGCTACGGACCATACCAACTCCGCGGGGTTACCTGCGAGACACTGAAAAAGGGGACGCATAACCCGAGCTGCTGCAGGCACGAACCGATGATAAAAATTGACCATGCCCACAAATTCCTGCAAGCCCTTGATGGTAGTCGGGCGGGGGAAAGAGCGGACCGCGTCCACCTTAGCAGGTAAGGGAGTGGCACCGGCCGGAGTAACCCGATGACCCAAAAAATCCACCGCGGACAGGCCGAATTGGCACTTGTCCGGATGGAGAATCAGGCCATGGTCTTGCAGCCTCTGGAACACGGTGCGGAGGTGGACCAAGTGCTCCTGGACCGAACGGCTGGCAATCAATATATCGTCTAGATAAATAAAGACGAACGGCAACCCTCGACCCACCCGGTCCATCAGACGCTGGAATGCCTGAGCTGCATTTTTAAGGCCGAAAGGCATTCGCAACCACTCAAACAGTCCGAACGGGGTGATGGTCGCTGTTTTCGGAATATCCGGCGGGTGGACCGGGATCTGATGGTATCCCCGCACCAAATCAATTTTTGAAAATATTGTAGCCCCCTCCAGGCTAGCTGAAAAGTCCTGAATGTGTGGAATCGGGTATCGGTCCGGCCGTGTTGCCGCGTTGAGTCGACGGAAGTCCCCACATGGTCTCCACCCCCCAGATGCTTTGGAAACCATGTGCAAAGGGGATGCCCACGGACTACTTGAAGGCCGAATGATTCCCAACCTCTCCAAGTTTAGGAACTCCTCTCGCGCCCTGGCCAGCTTGTCGGGTGGAAGGCGCCGTGCCCGGGCAAAAACTGGCGGCCCTTCGGTTGGAATGAAATGGACGACCCCGTGCTTCTCCGAAGGTGAATCAAAACGCTGGACGAGGAGCTGCGGGAAGTCGGCCAGGACCGCATCGAACTGACCGGGAGCCGTGGTAATGGACTGGATGACTAGGCTGGGTGGGGCGGCGCTTGTAGAAGCCTCTGGCCCAGTATCCCGAGGCCGTACATCAGCCAAGGGTTGTAGGCCCCTCCCTCGGACGTCTGCGACCAAGGAAAACGCCCATAGAAAATCTGCCCCCAATATGGCCTGGCCCACATCCGCAACGATGAATTCCCAACGGTAAGTCCTGGACTCGAAGGACAAGGACATGGTCCTTTTACCGTACGTACGGATGGTGCTACCATTCACTGCAATTAGGGGCGGACCCTTTTCCCCCACTCGAACTTCACAGTCATAGGGGGGCACAATACTTACAACCGCTCCCGTATCCACCAGGAAAACGATCCCGGTAGTCTGATCCGTAGCGTAGAGGCGGTGGTTACGGCCAACCGAGACTGCCTCTACAGTCGATCGGCCCCGGCGTTTCCCGGAAACGAACACGGGGATCTACAGCTTCGGGCGTCGCTGCCCCACCGCCGATGGAAAGAGCACCAGCGACGCTTATCCGGCTCTGTTGGTCGAGCCCGCTGCCAATGAACAGGCGCCGCCGCCCTCTCTTGGCGGGCCGGCTGCGCAATAGCGGCCGATGCGTCGCTCTCCCGGCCGCACTCCTGACTGCCGCTGGGCCTCGAGACTCGGTTAACGGAGCCGTCTCGGGCGTTGCGTTCCCTCACCAGCGTGTCTGCCTTCTCGGCGAACGCTACCGGCTCTTCAAAAGGGACGTCCGCCAACACCAACCTGACGTCCCCAGGTAGCTTCTCCCGGAAGGCCGCCTCAAACATCATACATGGCTGATGGTCGCCCGCCAACGCCAGCATCTCGGACATCAGCTCCGACGGCAGCCGCTGCCCCAGGTCTGGCAAATGGAGGAGCTTCAGAGCCCGCTGGCTCTGGGCCCAGCCGAAGGTCCGCAGCAGGAGCTTCTTAAGCCCCACGTACTGCTCCGTTTGGGGTGGACTGGTCAGGTATCGGCTGACCCGCGCAGCCACCTCCGCCTGCAGACAGCTCACCACATGATGGTACTTCTCCTGGTCTTCCTCCACTTTCTTGAGATGGAACTGTGACTCTGCCTGCACAAACCACAGGTGCGGCTGATGGGCCCAGAACGGCGGTAGATGGATTTCGCCCGCGCTCGCTCCTGCCTGCGACATGCTGCTGCTTTCTTCCTACGTTCGAGGTCACCAATGTAGTGAGTCCAGACGAGTGGTTTTATCTGAATCCTTTATTAGTATCAAAACCCGTAACAAACGCGACAGACTTCTTCCTGGACAAACACTACTTTACTTATTAATCTAATCTCCAATCTGGTTTGGCGCCAAGCATTTAAATACCCCGCGCTTCCTTAACCCATGACCGTAATCCAATCCGAGGGTTCTATTACCTGGCCAATCCCTATGTCCCTACAAGACAAACAATACATTTCTGTGTGCAGGCATTTTTTTGATTCTGCTGCCAGCTTTGCAATGTGACAACATTTCAGGTTACACGGTGGTACCGCCAGTAGAGCTGCTGCCTCACAGCACCAGCAACCAGCAACCAGGACCTATCTTCTTCTCAGCTGCTGTCCATGTGCAACTGAAAGCAAAGTGGCTTTGGATACGTCTGTGGTTGCAATGGAAACTGTCTTGACAACAGGCTATTGACAAGAAGGTCAAACCTTCTGAAATCTCTTCAGGATAATGTTTTATGAAGAACATTGATTGTTCTGTGAGTCTATACGCCAGGACAACTGACATATTCATTTGAGAGGGGATTTTTGTTTAGTTTAGATTAGATTATTTTCATGGGAAAATAATCTAAACTATTATAATGAACTGTTACAGTGAAAAGCTTTTTTGCTGTGTGCTAGCCAGTCAGCAGAAAGACTAAACATGATTACAATCACGTCGTCCACTGTGTACAGATACAGGATGAAGGGAAAAAAGATCAAAGTCCGATTAAAGACAGTCCAAGGGTCTACAATGAGGTAGATGGTAGGTCAGGATGGTGCGGTTGCCTGATAACAGCTGGGCAGAAACTGTTCTTGAATCTGGAATGTTAGCGCTCATGTATGTTAATATAATAGAAGAAATTTAGACAGAAATTCAGTTTGGGTTTGGGTGAATTAACTATTCTTCTTTTGCCATTGGGAAGGCAATCTCACCATTATCACAAATAAAGGCCTTGGTTAGAATGCACTAACTAACAGGAAGGATTCATAGGTTTTATGTCAATAGAAATATATAGCTAATCTGACACGTGGCACATTATGGGGAACAATGCTGAAAGTTATGCTTTGTCACATTTAATTAACTCTCACCACTACCGAGATAAAAACAGAAGCTGCTGAAAATACCCAGCAACAGGGGAGTGAAAAACAGTTAACAGTCCAGGTCCTGCCCCTCTGACATCAGTCTGAAGAAGGGTCTCGACCCAAAACGCCACCCATTCCTTCTCTCCTGAGATGCTGCCTGACCTGCTGAGTTACTCCAGCGCTTTGTGAATAAATAACAATCCAGGTTAATGACTTTTCATCAAAACTCCCAATCCCATAGTTATTTGTTGAAAAGCAGCGTTAACTTAACCTACACCTGCCACATGATTGTGTAGAGTTTCAAAAATCAATGCAGATTAGGCACTAAACTCTGCCATTTAAAATACTCACCAGTATTTCTTCATCATCCTTTGTGCAAATATACACAAGCAAGCAAAGGAACAGGGAAAAAACAAGAGTAGTTACTGATCGCTTCCAGTAGCATCTCATCGCAGCAGGAGCTTTCCAAGTTGATCATGAGACTGGCTTGCTTTCAGTCTTGCTCTAAAAAAACACAGATGTTATGAATTAGAAGTGGAGTCCATGTGAACACAGCAAGGAATATCTACATCATTTTTTACAGAGACCATCACGGGAGAACAAGAATAGAGACAAAGTGCTGAAATAACTCCGCGGCTCAGGCTGCATCTCTGGAGAATATGGATAGGTGACGTTTTGGGGTCTGGACCTTTCTTCATGCTGAAAGTAGGGGGAGAGGAGGGAGAACTGGAAAGAAGAAAAGACCAGGGCAAACCAGAGCCAGCAACAGATGACCTGAAACAGGGTGGTTCCCTGCTAGGCCAATTGTTAATTTGGGAAGTTGTGATCAGAGGGATACATTGTTGTGAACTGTAGAACTGGTTAAACAACTAGGGTGGTGGAAGGTTGAAGGGGAGGAGGGTTCAGTCTGCAGAAGGGTCAAGAGTCAAGAGAGTCAAGAGTCAAGAGTGTTTTACTGCCATAGTCCCAGATAGAACAATGACATTCTTACTTGCAGCAGCACAATGGAATATGTAAATGTTAATATGTAAACATAGTATACTGTAAACAATATGATAAACGAGAGGAAAAGAAAGTGCAGTGTTCTTTTCCACATACTCACAAGAACACACACACAGTGTAAGAAAATAACTGCAGATGCTGGTACAAATCGAAGGTATTTATTCACAAAATGCTGGAGTAACTCAGCAGGAACTTAGATAGTATAAGAAAATAACTGCAGATGCTGGTACAAATCGATTTATTTACAAAATGCTGGAGTAACTCAGCAGGTCAGGCAGCATCTCGGGAGAGAAGGAATGGGTGACGTTTCGGGTCGAGACCCTTCTTCAGACTTAGATAGTTCCTCTGTCCCTCTCTTCCTCTCCCCCTTCCCATATCTCCCAATGTCTTCCTGTCTCCACCTACACCCTTCCTTTGTCCCGCCTCCCTGACATCAGTCTGAAGAAGGGTCTCGACCCGAAACGTCACCCATTCCTTCTCTCCTGAGATGAGATGCTGCCTGACCTGCTGAGTTACTCCAGTATTTTGTGAATAACACACACACACATATATATATATATATAAATATATATACACATATACATAAAAATATATACACATACACATACTTAAAAAACAAACAATAGCAGTGTAATAATAATAATAATAATAATAATAATAATAGTCTAGTGTAGTTCAGAGTTTATTTGAGGTTGTGGTGTTTAATAGCCTGATGGCTGCAGGGAAGAAGCTGTTCCTGATCCTGGACGTTACAGTTTTCAGGCTCTTGTACCTTCTTCCCGATGGCAGGGGTGAAATGAGTGTGTGGCCAGGATGGTGTGGGTCTCTGATGATGTTCATCATATCATATCATATATCTACAGCCGGAAACAGGCCTTTTCGGCCCTCCAAGTCCGTGCCGCCCAGTGATCCCCGTACATTAACACTATTCTACACCCACTAGGGACAATTTTTACATTTACCCAGCCAATTAACCTACATACCTGTACGTCTTTGCCTTTTTAAGGCAGCGACTTCGATAAATCCCTTCGATGGTGGGGAGGTCAGAGCCAGTGATGGACTGGGCAGTGTTCACAACTTTTTGCAGTCTTTTCCACTCCTGGACATTCAAGTTGCCGAACCAGGCCACGATGCAACCAGTCAATGTGCTCTCTACTGTACACTAGTAGAAGCTCGAGAGAATCCTCTTAGGCATATTGAATCTCCTTAATCTTCTCTAAGTAGAGGCGTTGATGTGCTTTATTTATAATTGCATCAGTGTGCTGAGTCCAGGAAAGATCTTTGGAAATATGCACGTCCAGGAATCTGGTTTTTGACTCTCTCCACCATCGAAGGGATTTATCGGAGTCGCTGATATTATTGATATAAACAGGATTGTGGGTCCTCATCCTTCCTCTTCCAAAGTCCACAATCAGTTCATTGGTTTTACTGATATTGGGAGCCAGGTTGTTGTGCCGGCACCATTTGGTCAATCGGTCGATCTCACTTCTATATTCTGACTCATCACCATCTGTAATTCGTCCAACGGTGGTGTCGTCGGCAAACTTGACGATGGAGTTAGCACTATGTCCGGCTACACAGTCATGAGTGTAGAGCATAGCAGGGGGCTGAGCATGCAGCCTTGAGGTGCTCCCGTACTGATTGTTAATGAGGAAGAAGTATTTCTGCCAATTCGAACAGACTGTGGTCTGTGGAAGAGGAAGTCGAGGATCCAATTACAGAGGGATGCGTATTGTTCTGTATTTTCTCCCCTCCCCCCCACCCCCCCCCCCACCCCCCACCCCCCAGTTCAAAAGAAGGAAAAAGAAAAAGCAGAAGAAAGAAAGAAAAAGAAAAACCTGGAGTCCCGAGGGAGTCACTTCCGAGTAATTTCTTTTAAAATTCTTGTTAGGTATCAAAGCAATCTTGAATTTAACTACTTCCTATTCTTAATCCTAGCTTTGCCATGAATGGGTTCCACACCTTCAAAAAGAAGTCATATCCATTTCTCAGATTATACGTTGCTTTTTCTAATGGGATACAACTCCGCATTTCTGCATGCCATCTTTCAAATCTTATTTCATTTTGTTCTTTCCATGTGACCGCAACACATTTTTTTGCTACTGCTAATGATATTTTGAGAAATCTTTCCTGATGTTTATCCAAACTTAGCTTTGGTATTATTCCTTTTGTATCTCCTAGCAAAAACAACCTTGAATCCATTGGTATGATCTTATTCATCAATTGATCTAAAATTGATCTATAGTTGCTGCAAAAAATTATACTGTACTAAGCTGTATCTCACATTAATAGTATTTTTCATATTATCTAAACACAGTCTTTCCCACCTTGGTTCATCAATAATAATATTAAGATCTGTTTCCCATCTTTGTCTTGCTTTATGAATTCCTATCTTTGGACTAGATATCTGTAGTAGTTTATACATTGATGATATAATTTTTTTCATTCCCTTGCCCTGAATCAAGGATTCGATTCCTTTAATCTGAAATAGAGACATTGAATTACCTAACTTTTCCCTTAAAAAAGATTGTAATTGATAATAGAAAAAAATACTATTCCCTGGAATTTGATATTTATTTCTCAATTGCGAAAATGTCAAAAAGATATTCCCTTCATAGCAGTCTCCTATATTTTTAATACCCTTCTGTTCCCAGAGTTGTAGTATTTGATCGTGTATAATCGAAGTTATAGGTCAGTGACTATTGTTTACTAAGGAATGTAAAATGTATAACGTATGGGTTCTGTTAAAACTTAAATAAAATATTTTTTAAAAAAACAGAGGGATGCGTAGAGACCCAGTTCCGTGAGCTTGGTAACCAGCTTGGAGGGGATGATGGTTTTGAAAACAGCAGCCTGAGGTATGTGTTTTTATTGTCCAACTGGAGTGGAGAGCCAGTGAGATCGCATCCTCTGTTGACCTGTTGTGACGGTAGGCAAACTCTAGTGGGTCAAGGTTCTAGTCGAGGTAGGAGTTGATATCCACCATAACCAACCTCTCAAAGCACTTCATCACCACAGACGTTAGTGCCGCTGGACGATAGTTGTTGAGGCACGTCACCTTACTCTTCTTGAGTATTATTATTATTGATGCCCTCTTAAAGTAGGTGGGGACCTCAGACCTCAGTGGTGAGAGGTTGTTCCCGACCTGAAACGACAACTATCCATTTTCTCCAGAGATGCTGCCTGACCCGCTGAGTTATTCCATCACTTTGTGTATTATGGTATAAATCAGCATCTGCAGTTCCTTCTTATTACCTCTTGGGAGAACAGATGGAGAACGTTTTGGAGGTTTCTTTGTGATGCGCACACGTTTAAATAACTGAAGGATATCTTCTGCTGAATTGAAAAGTGACAAATTGGGTGAGAAACCAGGATGGCAACATCCAAGGAAACTTCCTCTTCCTGGAGTCACCGCTCTCCGAGGCTTTGAACACTACCCAAGTCTGAGAATTCTTTGCTACATTGGGAGACAGTATGTGGATGCAAATCCGATAAAGTCTCTCAACACTCAGTTCATTATCTGCCACATCCTCCGTCCTTCAATAATGGAATGCCTCACCTGTGATGGTTTTAAATGGCGTTAGCATTGATTTTGGAGAAAAGAAGCACCTTTTATTGTCAGTGGCAAAGGAACCACCTCGAAAAAATGGAATAAGCAGGAGTATTTAGAGGGAATCTATCTCCCTCCATTGGAGGGATCTCTGAGGCGCTGCCTCAAAAAGGCAGCCAATATCAAAGAGCAACATCACCCTGGTCATGCACCCATTTCATTCCTACCATCAGGAAGAAGGTATAGGAGTCTGAAAACTGTGACTACCAGGTTCAAGAATAGCTTGCCAACAACCATCAGGCTCTTGAATGCGACACTGCGCTAACCTCAATGAATTATGAACACTATGAAATGTTATGGACTGTCTTTGGTTGGACTGAGGTTGATTGCTTTTTTTGCACCAGTATTGTGTGTTTATTAATTTACTGAATTTATTGATTGTTTTTATCTATTGTGTGTTATCTATGTATATGTTGTTTGCAGGCCTGTTATGTTTCTGCATGCGAGAATTTCATTGCCTGTTGTCGGTATGTCAGTCAATTAAATGCTTGTCTCTTGGATCCAAACTACCTACAGAAAAGGGATTTAATTGCTTGAAGCCATTTTCTAGAAAATGACTATTGGGGGATAAATCTTGACTAGACCACACTGCCTCATGTTGCAATGTTGTTTCCTTCCTGTGCTGTATTCTCAGCAAGGAATTAAGCCACACTTTGATAGCTAGATAAGTAGTATTATTAAAAAGCTTTATTAGTTAAAGCATTTATACTTATGTTTCAAAGTGCATTAATTAAAAGGCAAGGGTGCACAATTTGGCATTGTTCGTGGGTAAAAAATTAACGCTCTGATTTAGCTGTATCTATCACTAATGGTAACACCAAAAGGATCCATCTGACTGATTTATTTCTGACTGCATTATATACTCTGAACCAAAAATTCTTGTCGTCTGGAAGCCTCTTTAATGCAAGTATGTTGGACATAATTTCCATTCTATTCTAGGACAGGTGATTGATAGCGTGGAGGGACAATCAATAGTTCTCTGTCGTGTATCTCCAGAGACAGATATCTCTGATGAATTCAAAGCACTTGTCACCAAACCTAAAGAAAAAGGAATAGCTAAATCAGTCGATCTTCTTCACTCAAGAGATTGATAACAGGAGCATACATACCTTCCTGTCTTCAAACAGATTTATTGTGTAACCCACCACCCTACCAAAGTTACAACCTTCCTTGGAACAGTGTTCCACAGAGTATTCCTCTCAACATAATCAGCCCATGATTTGACTCTAATCCTGTGCTAGTCATTTTTCTTGCCCCAATTAACATGTCAGTGGATGTCCGTAGCACAATAACTCAAACACCCACAGTTTAATTGCATCAGGAACTGCACCAGATTCAGACCAACTTTTATCCAAGGACTGTTCCCAAACTTTTAAATGTAGCAAAACTTTCATAACAGTGGAGTTTATTTTAACAAAGGAATCAGAACTGTACAATTATTTAATTGAGAATGTCAAAGCTCTGAGGTATCAGCTACATGGATGGGAATTACGTTTCTTTCCACTCCAAATGTCATACTTCCAGCAGTGCAAAACCAGCAACCAAAACCTGATTTTAATATATTACAGTCTAGACCAAGTGGACCTGTTGGGCCCAAACCTCTCCTGCATTGGTACAGCACCCTCTCCCTCACTCCCCCACCCTCTCCCCTCCCCTTCCCCCTCCCCCCCACTCCATCCCCCTCAATGCCCCTTATCCTCCCTCTTCCCCCCACCCTCCCTAGGGGATAGATTTAAACTTTAAAATGTGAATAACTTAAAAAATATAACACCAATTTCAATGAAACCTGTTCCACTAGCACCAAATGGACGACGGTGAGTAAGGTGGGCCTAAAATTATCATGCTATTGTGTACCGTTTTGGCCGTAGTTCAGAAACAAACAAATAAACAAACGAGAGTTTTTGTATATAGATGCAGAACACTTGACAGCTTCAATGGCAATAATACAAAAAGGTGTTGTTGGGTTTGAGTGGACTAAACCTTTCAATTGGGAGTGATTTTCATTCCAAATATTCAGTATGTACCCAGCTTACCTATGATGTGGGTGGCACATAAAATAACAATAATTAAACCTTAAGTGCCCAAAAGTAAATGAATTATCGCTGTGATTTTGGTGATGCCCCTGGTTGAGTGTTAATAATGTTACCTGAAGTAGAATTTAATGGAGTGGGGACTCTAGCGACCACTGCAGGTGGTTTAGCTGCAGGGCTGAAAGAATGTTACACTATTTGTGATTTACTTTTGCAGGTTCCTTGGCAGAAGAACATAAAGGCTTTCCACTCTATTTTCCGAAGGTGTGTGAGGGAGATGATGCCCTGCCTAACATTCATTCCTCAAGTGAAGCCACAAGCCACAACATATAACTTATTGCAGCAGAACTCTCTGTGTAAATTAACGGCTGCATGGCAATCATTACTGTGCCTCAGAGGTACGTATTTGGCCGTGAGGAGCTCCACTGATTCTGTCTACATAACGAAAGCCAAAGCAGGTCGAAGGCCAAAGTTGGATAAACATCTGTGCTGCTCCTTTTGTAATCAATGGAAAAATGGGAGAAACACCCAATAACACAAGGCACACAGGGGTGGCGTGGTGGTGCAACTGGTAGAGCTGCTGCCTCATGGCACAAAAGACCCAGGTTCGATCCTGACCTCAGGTAATGTCAGTGTGGAGTTTGCACGTTCTCCCTGTGATAGCGTGGGTTTCCTTTGGGTATTCAGGTTTCCTACCACATCCCCAATATGTGTGGTTTTGCAGGTTAATAGGTCTCTACAAATTGTCCCGAGTGGATGAGAAAGTGGGATAACATAGAACTAGGATGAATAGGTGACCAATGGTTGGCATGGACTCAAGGGCCTGATTCCACATTGTATCTCTAAACTAAACAAGAAAATAGGAGCAGGAGTTGGTCAGCTCGATCAGTCCCACAATTCAATTTGATCAACTCCACTTATGTGCAACTCCCAATGTTCCTTAATTCCTTGATCTTTCAAAAATCTAATTGAACTCCACCTTAAAAATTTCTAATGGTCTTACCTCCAATACCCGCTGAGGTAGAAAATTCCAGAGGGGAATAGAATCAGTAGACTAGGGTGACACAGTGGTGCAGTGGTGGAGTTGCTGTCTTACAGTGTAGTTCTGGGTTCAATCCTGACCACGGGTTGGTTCGTTCGTTCGTTCGTTCGTTCGTTCGTTCTATCTATCTATCTATCTATCTATCTATCTATCTATCTATCTATCTATCTATCTATCTATCTATCTATCTATCTATCTATCTATCTATCTATCTATCTATCTATCTATCTATCTCCCTATCTATCTATCTATCTATCTATCTATCTATCTATCTATCTATCTATCTATCTATCTATCTATCTATCTATCTATCTATCTATCTATCTATCTATCTATCTATCTATCTCCCTATCTATCTATCTATCTATCTATCTATCTATGATCTCAGATCTTGTATATATTTCAGAGATTTGTTCTAGGTACGTCAAAACGGTAAACGATAGTGCCACAATTTTAGCACCACCTTAGTCACCATTGTCCTGGTGACTGTTTATAACAGTTTTATTTAAATTGGTCTTATATTTTTAAAGTTAGAGAGATTTTAAAGTTTAAAAATCACCTTTCTAACCGATTTCTTAAAGGTCCTCAGCGTGAGTCACAATGGGTCACGTACGACTTTAATTGCGTTTCCCTCCCCACTCCCCCAAACAAGATAGCCGCTGGCAGCAGGGCCGCCCGGGGTAAGTGGCTCCCTCTCCCCTTTCCTCTCCTCCATCGCCCGCACCCGGCCCCGGGGGAGACTCCGAGCAGGAGGGAGATGGTCCCCCACCCCTTCGACTGATCGTTCGCCTCTGTCTTCTCTAGCGCCCGCTTCAACCGACGGCGTCGTCGAGTCCCCGCTCCCGCACCATTACCGGAATACAACCCCAGCGGGCGGCTTCTTCTCCTCCTCCTCCCGCGGCCGCTGCAACCGACGGCGCCGTCAACGACGGCCACTTCAACCGACGGCCTCATTGACGACTCCACAAAAATGGCGGCCGCTCTCCTTCTCCTTCTTCTTCTCCTTCTCCTCCTCCTCCTCCTCCTCCTCCTCCTCCTCCTCCTCCTCCTCCTCCTCCTCCTCCCGTTCCGCCATCTTGTGCGCAGCTCCCGCCGTGGCGCTGCCCACCGGGAGGTGTAGTCTCAGTCCTGTCAGGCCCCAGCCGCCGCCACCATCCGCCGGCAATCAGTGCTGCACGCACGGGCACTGGTAAGTGACTTTCACCGCCAACGAGTAGAGAGTGGGGGTGAAATGGGTGGGAGGAGGAGAGAGTGGGAGTGGGGGGAAAGGGGGGATGGGGGAGAGTGGGGGCGTGGGTGGGGGAGAGTGGGGGTGGGGGGGTGGGGGGCGGGGAGAGTGGGGTTGGTGAGGAGGGGAAATTGGGGGTGCAGGGGAGAGTGGGGTGGGGGAGATTGGGGGTGGGGGGAGGGGTGAGTAAGGGTGGGGAGGGGGAATGGGGGTGGGGGCAGGTCTGGGGGAGGGTGGAGTGGGGGGTGGGGGGAGTGGGGTTGGGGGGACGGAGTGGGTCAGTAGGGGGAGGAGGTGGGGATAAGGGGGGTTAAATGGGGGGGTTGAGGGTGCTACACCAATACAGGAGAGGCTTTGGGTCCAGGGCTCGCTCTGGCTGCAGCGCTGCCGCTATGGGGCCGAGGTCGGTGACACCCTCTCCCCATCCCTGTCCCCCCTCTAGGAGGAATGGGCCCAACAGGTCCACTTGGTCTAGTATATCTATATATAAACTCTGTGGTCATTTGTGAACAAAAGTAGTTTGGGGCTTTACACAGCAAAAACGGTACACGATAGCGCCACAATTTTAGACCCACCTTAGTCACCATTGTCCTGGTGACTGTTTATAACAGTTTTATTTAAATTGGTCTTATATTTTTAAAGTTAGAGAGATTTTAAAGTTTAAAAATCACCTTTCTAACCGATTTCTTAAAGGTCCTCAGCGTGAGTCACAATGGGTCACGTACGACTTTAATTGCGTTTCCCTCCCCACTCCCCCAAACAAGATAGCCGCTGGCAGCAGGGCCGCCCGGGGTAAGTGGCTCCCTCTCCCCTTTCCTCTCCTCCATCGCCCGCACCCGGCCCCGGGGGAGACTCCGAGCAGGAGGGAGATGGTCCCCCCACCCCTTCGACTGATCGTTCGCCTCTGTCTTCTCTAGCGCCCGCTTCAACCGACGGCGTCGTCGAGTCCCCGCTCCCGCACCATTACCGGAATACAACCCCAGCGGGCGGCTTCTTCTCCTCCTCCTCCCGCGGCCGCTGCAACCGACGGCGCCGTCAACGACGGCCACTTCAACCGACGGCCTCATTGACGACTCCACAAAAATGGCGGCCGCTCTCCTTCTCCTTCTTCTTCTCCTTCTCCTCCTCCTCCTCCTCCTCCTCCTCCTCCTCCTCCTCCTCCTCCTCCTCCTCCTCCTCCTCCCCGTTCCGCCATCTTGTGCGCAGCTCCCGCCGTGGCGCTGCCCACCGGGAGGTGTAGTCTCAGTCCTGTCAGGCCCCAGCCGCCGCCACCATCCGCCGGCAATCAGTGCTGCACGCACGGGCACTGGTAAGTGACTTTCACCGCCAACGAGTAGAGAGTGGGGGTGAAATGGGTGGGAGGAGGAGAGAGTGGGAGTGGGGGGAAAGGGGGGATGGGGGAGAGTGGGGGCGTGGGTGGGGGAGAGTGGGGGTGGGGGGTGGGGGGCGGGGAGAGTGGGGTTGGTGAGGAGGGGAAATTGGGGGTGCAGGGGAGAGTGGGGTGGGGGAGATTGGGGGTGGGGGGAGGGGTGAGTAAGGGTGGGGAGGGGGAATGGGGGTGGGGGGCAGGTCTGGGGGGAGGGTGGAGTGGGGGTGGGGGGAGTGGGGTTGGGGGGACGGAGTGGGTCAGTAGGGGGAGGAGGTGGGGATAAGGGGGGTTAAATGGGGGGGTTGAGGGTGCTACACCAATACAGGAGAGGCTTTGGGTCCAGGGCTCGCTCTGGCTGCAGCGCTGCCGCTATGGGGCCGAGGTCGGTGACACCCTCTCCCCATCCCTGTCCCCCCCTCTAGGAGGAATGGGCCCAACAGGTCCACTTGGTCTAGTATATCTATATATAAACTCTGTGGTCATTTGTGAACAAAAGTAGTTTGGGGCTTTACACAGCAAAAACGGTACACGATAGCGCCACAATTTTAGACCCACCTTACTCACCATTCCCCTGTGCATGGAGTAAACCCACTTTTGTTACTTTTTAAAAACAATTTACCTCATAAACGTTAATAAATGCGCTCCCAACCCCCCCCCCCCCCCCCCCCGGAGGACCAGCGTCCCAGCGTGCCCCGCTCCTGACCTTCCTCCCATGATGCAGCGCGCGGCAGAGGTGACAGCACAGGGTCCAAAAAGGTGGCCGGTCCCTGCCAATTGCAGCCGATCGCAGGAGGGGCTTCGGCTTCACGCCCAGCCCGCAGGAGAAATGGGGCCGAGGTCAGTGCCTTCTTCCAGTCCACTCTCGCCCACTCACGGCCCCGGGAGCCACTCCACCCTGAACCCTCTCAAAATCAATGAAATACGAGTTTAATAATCCATAGACTTTACAGACGTTCACCCAGGTAATGTAAAATAATGCTCGAGCAATTCTGAGCAACATAATGGAAACCTGTGTAAACTTGCTGCAACTTTTGCAATGGCCTCAACTGATTTTATAAACCACACAAACTAGGTCAGAGTTACAAATTTGGATAAACAATCGTGTTGCTCCTTTAGGCAAACTGGAAGATACAAGAGCACAGTTATAATATAGGTAATTAGAATAATTTGCTCAAATACATAATTAAAGAACACATAATGACCCAGTAAGTGGCCTATTCAAGAAATAACGTGAGGAAGAAAGTTACTTCCACAACTTGTTCTTGCTGTCTATTGGAAAAATAATGGTAAATCTCCTCTGCCATTACTTGCAGCGATGATGTGGCAGCTGAGATGGATCGATGTTTAATTTAAGATGTCCCATCTTAACCATTGTTTGAAACTGTTACCTGGAAATTCCATTGCATAATGGTGCTTTCTTTCAGCGCTATGCAATTGAAAATTGATTTTTTTTTCAGAGCGAGGACATTAATGACCATTTCTGTGTCAGTTGGCTATTTCTGCCATTATTCACCCTTGCATCCCTGCTGCGATTTCCCTGTTGGACATGTGCGACCCTTGGAGTATTTTAGGGGAACTTATTAATGGGACTCAGAGGGCAGTGTGGTCTTAAAATCACTGTGCCAATCTAGAATAGCAGAAAATAAACGGGAGGCACAAGGTACAGCATATGCCGGAATCTTGAGCGAGGTACAAAGTGCTGGCGGAACTCAATGGGTCGGGCGGAGGAGAGAGGGGAGGGACAGGCGACATTTTGGATTGAGAGCCTTCTTCAGAGTCCGATGATGGGTCCCCACCCGAAACATCGCCTGTCCATTCCCTCCACAGATGCTGCCTGAGTCACTGAGTTCCTCCAGCACTTTTGAGCAAGACAAACTTCCTTACCTACATCTTGCATCCGTATCACTGTGATAAAGTACATTCTTTCCACCCTTCCACCAACACCCGTAATCTCCTGGTGGCTCTCAAGATGCTGCCCGGAGTCCTCTGATGTGCAATCCCATCCAACCCAACCTCCACCCTGAACCCTCTCAAAATCATGTAGTGAACTCTGCACTATTTCCCCCCCCCCCCAACATCCTGTCAAGTTGATTGCCCGGCCTCCGATTCCCCATTGTCCTAAAGGTATTTGGCCTCAGATCCCTTCCCCTACAACTATTTCCCAGATCCTGCTCCCAATCCCTGCTCCTTTGACTGCTGCTTCTACCTCCATTAGGGCCCAGCCTGGCTTTGGGGAAAAAAGACCTGTTAAAATGTACAATGGTGCAGCAGCAGAGCTGCTACCTTACAGCACCAGAGACCAGGGTTCGATCCTGACTATGGGTGCTATCTGTAAGGAGTTTGTGCATTCTCCCTGTGATCATGTGGGTTTTATCTGGATGCTCCGGTTTCCTCCCACACTCTGAATGAAGATGTACAGGCTTGTAGGTTTATTAACTTGTGCACATTTTAAATTGTCCCTCTTGTGACGGATAGTGTTAGTGTACAGGCTGATCGCTGGTCAGCGCAGACTCGGTGGGCCGAAGGGCCTGTTTCTATACTGTATCTCTAAAGTCTAAAATGTACCATGCAAATGCAGCCTTGTGTTTGCAGTTTTATGCATTGCTGAATGGGTGATTTACAATTTCCCGACCTCCCCAAGTGGAAAACAAACATGAGCACATGCCCATAAATATACAAGATATCTGTTAACCTTAATGCTGACAAAAATCTCACCACAAATAAATATTTTTCATGGAGTATGTGCAGTAGCAGCTACCTGTTAACATTACAGTATAACAATGGATCCATTTTATTCAGGTTTATTGGCTGCAAAGCATTATTTTGTCAGACAAGTGAAGAGCAAAAATAGACATGTAAATGAGTTTGGTTAGAGCTTTTGTTCCAACCTGGTTTGCATCCTGTGAACCAGTTGACAACATACCACCCACATTATAATTCACATCCATTTTCAATTACGTGCAGCATTTTGTGAGATTAAAGTCCAGGCTGATCAGTGGGGATATTAATGCTTCAAAATGAACGATATCTTGCAAAGTTTATTCCTAACATGATTAGACTTGGGCACCAATGTAACTTTTTTTTTGTGTTGTATCTGTTCCACATTTCCACCTGCAAAAAAAAAAGTGGGAAAATGGTTCGCTCTCAATTGTGGGGAGACGAGAAAACTGAAAGTACAATGTTAAGTGAACCAGTCTTCTTTTTCTCTTCACTTCCATTCATTTGTTCTGCCCTGTCTGCAGAAATCTGGCTCAGCTTTTATTTTCTCTTTTTCCTTAACCTGGCTGCACAAAACCAAATCCATAAAACCTACTGCCAGATAGACACAAAGAAACTAGATACCAAAGAAAGGCACTAAGAGCTGGAGTGACTCAGTGGGTCAGGCAGCGTCTCTGGAGAACATGGATAGGCAACGGTTTGGGTTGAGACTCTTCCTCAGACTTACCAAAAGGTTTATAAATATCTGCGGAGAGGGAATTTGTGTAAAATGTATTTTATTTAGTCATTGCTAAACCCCGCATGAATCATCCTACCACAACTAGAGAGCAGTCCTGACCTACTAGCTACCTGAATGGCTTGATTGTAATCACGTACGATCTTTCTGCTGACTTGTTAGCCCGCAACAAAAGCATTTCACTGTACCTCATTACATGTGACAAATAACTAAACTAAGGTTGTGGATTAAATCATACGACGACTGAGACAATAGATATAACAATGCTTTAATTTGTGTCTAGATTTTAGATTTAGAGATACAGCGCGGAAACAGGCCCTTCGGCCCACCGAGTCCACACCGCCCAGCGATCCCCGCACATTAACACTATCCTACACACAGTAGGGACAATTTTTTTACATTTACCCAGTCAATTAACCTACATACCTGCACGTCTTTGGAATGTGGGAGGAAACCGAAGATCTCGGAGAAAGCCCACGCAGGTCACGGGGAGAACGTACAAACTTCGTACAGACGGCGCCCGTAGTCAGGATCGAACCCGGTGCTGCATTCGCTGTAAGGCAGCAACTCTACCGCTGCGCCACCGTGCCGCCCTGGGTCATTCATGTAATTGCCAGGGAATGTTGTACAGCTTTGCACAGTGGCAATGATCAACAGAAAATCGACAGCCTGGACGAGATAGCCATGGATCTAGTGTACAAGGGCTCCCTGGGATAACTCATTGTCCAACGCACAACTTTAAAGTAAAGAACTTTCACTGTTATTTCTCTGAAGACAAGAGCCCAGACAACTTAATTCTCCGATACTGAGCCTACACATGCTTGGTGCCGATATCGTAATTCAACAGATACCTCATTGTATCTGTCATTATTCCCTTATTAATATTCCTGACCTTATTCCGAAGACATTAATAAATATCCTCTTAATACGCAGGATCTTCATTGAAGATGAGTTGACAAATTTGGAGGATGATTTGCTGTACATGGAGGCTCACGTCTGCAAGGTGAGAACAAGGGAACGTTATCCTCGTTCTGTGTAGGAAGGAACTGCATTTGCTGGTTTAAACCGAAGATAGACACAAGATGCTGGAGAAACTCAGCGGGACAGGCAGCATCTCTGAAGAGAAGGAATGGCTGATGTTTTTTCGGGTTGAGACCCCTTTTCAGACCTGAAGTGTGAAGAAGGGTCTCAACCCGAATCATCACCGATTCCTTCTCCCCAGAGATGATACCTGTCCCGCTGAGTTACTCCAGCATGTGTTTCTCCTTGTTCTGGTTGGGCAAATGTAAAAATTGTCCTTAGTGTGTGTAGGATAGTGTTAATGTGCGGGGATCGCTGGGCGGCGTGGACCCGGTGGGCCGAAGGGCCTGTTTCCGCGCTGTATCTCTAAATCTAAAATCTTAATTGGCTTGGTAAAATTGTAAATTGTCCCTAGCTTGTGTAGGAAAGCGTTGGTGTGCGGGAATCTTGGGTCAGTGTGGACTCTACCACTGTGCCACCGTGTCGTGATCTTGGTTTCTATATCACCAATCGAGAACCATCTTGGAATGATTTACTTGGGCCAGACAATGATCTTATATGTCACTGGAAAAGGCCATTTTAGATTACCGCACACAATGGGGAACACCATCATCTAACAAATAATGTATCAATTTATGAATATTGAGCTAGAAACAAACTGAATGCCAATTAAAATGAATCAGACTATATTGTCATTCCATTAACTAATTCCACATTTGAGATTCCACGGGGTAATTTAAAATGCTTTTTTAGCTTTCCCCCTCATTGTATGTGGCAGTAATACTGGGAGGAGATAATGAATCTTACAGGAACAAAATGACATGGAATGGAAGCTATAATCATCCTTCCCCCCCCCCCCCCCCCCCCCCCAACTATCCCGACAGAATCCATTGATGCGTTTCTTCCTCAGCTGTCCACATTGTACAATATAAACCAGGAATCACACCATCTCAACAAGATCTACAGTACACATTGAGTATGGTTGCATTGTAGAGAAGTAACCAGGTAAGATAACTGCCATTATCCACAACAACAATGAACTAAAGAACTTTGAGCCAAGAATACCCCCAAAAAAGCTGTGAAGCAGTGAGTTGAATGATCCAGCCCTGGTTTCTGACTCTGGAGCTAACTTTTACTAAAGGAAGTAAAGTGCAATAGGCAAAATTAAATTGAGAATCAATTGCATGCCACCTTTATTCTTCCAATTTGTCTTCCATGGACTTCAATGGGAGGGAAATATTGGTGGTAATATACGTCCAACTGATATCAAACCTTTGGCATTATCGCCCAAAATTAAATCTATGTTAATTTTCACACTTCCACAATCCCATTTTCTGGAAACAGCTTTTTATTGGAATTTCTAAAAAGAACATTAAGGTGCTCTGCAAAGTTCCAATGCAAGTAAAAAAATAGCAGAGGAATTTCAAAGTTACAGAGTACTAGTCCAGCTGTTCAATTAATATAATCAAATTAAAACATTCCAAAAATGGTTGATATCATGTGTATTTTGTAGGTACTAATTGCACACTGTGGGCTGGAATCATGTGATTTCATTTAACATGGTTTCCGGATCACATTAGACTGCAATTATGAGCTCAAGGTAATTTTATTTAGTTATTAATCGATCACAGACTGTCTCTAAAGTAAAGATTGTTTGGTTCTAAGAAGACAACCATTATGGTTATAGGTCAGACAGATCGTGAATCAAAACAAACCGATCAATGACTTCATGGTCATCTGTGTACAGTTTTGGCGAGAGAAAGAATTGACACTCTTTCAATCTTTTACTCAGATCCATAGGAACAAATGAACAATCATTTTCATGCAAAACAGTTCTTGAAATATTACCCGATTGACATTACAATTGTACCTCATGAATGTTTTTGTCAATGCTGAAAAAGATGTTAAAAATTGGTTGTCAGATGCAACAAAACATGAGATGCTAAACAGTGAAGCTGTATATTAAAAGCTTTTCCTGGCAATCCTGGAAGATTGGTAGCTCCGACTGAGAAGCCAGTCATTTTAGAAGCCCCAGAGTAAGGTCGTGCAGAGAATTGGTTTCATAGTTCAAATAGAAATTTGGTAATTGAGAAAACTTTCTAATATTAAATGAAAACATTTTCACATTTTATATTAAAGAGCCATACTGAAATTGACTTTTTGCTATCTGAGGGCTGAGTTTGTTTCACAAGTGAGCATTAGTTTTTTACTTTAAATTGTTCATAGTAAGTGGATGTGCCTAGAAAGGCCAGCATTTATTATACATCTCCATTCATCCTTGAGAAGGTGATGGTAACCAAGGTACATCATATGAGGAATATCTCTCCAGTTTAAGTGGAGAATTCCACGACCTTTAAATAGCCACGGTCAAATAAGAACAAAATGTTTCTGAAGACGTTGTATGACTTGGAGAAGAGCAACTGGGTAAGACACTGGCACAGCGGTAAAGTTGCTGCCTTACAGTGCCAGAGACTTGGGGTCGATCCTGACCACAAGGGTCTGTGTACGGAGTTTATACATTCTCCCCGTGACCGCGTGAGTTTTCTCCAGGTGCTTTGGTTTCCTCCCACATTCCTAAGACGTTGAGGTTTGTAGATTAATTCCCTAGTGTGTAGGATGGAACTACTGTGCAGGTCGGCGCGGACTCGGTGGGCTGAAGTGCTTGTTTCCCTGCTATATCTCCCAACTAAACTAAATTGGATCTTGATGCTGCCATGTGCCTACTGCACTTCTTTTTGGTAGCAGAGGTCACAAGTTTCAGAAGTGCAGTTGAAGAGGTTGTTTGGCAACTTGCTGAACATCCCAATACACACTGCAGGTATGGAGTGCAGATAGTGGAAGTGATTGTTCAAGATGGTGGATGCAAGTTCTTTAAGCAAACTGTTTTTTTCTTGGTTGGTGTTGAGGTTTTTTTTTAAAGCATTTTTGGAGCTGCACTAATCAAACTAGTGGACAACTTTCCACTATTCTGCATTAGACTGTTCTGTTCTAACAGATGGTGCCTCATTGATCATTTAGGTGACACCAGGCCCTGTTTATTCAGAAAAGACAGCCCAGTGTCTTGACTGTTCTTGAAGGATGGGGGTGACGGAATTCTGAAGGATGGATCAAATATTTAGGGGAGGAGGTCAAAGTTGCCCCTGTTGGAAATAAATAAAAATGCAATCGCCTGAAATCTGAAATAAAACAAACTGAAGCATTTATAGCAAGAGATGCAGGAGTCAATGTTTCAGGTAAAAGATTGGGGAAATGAGAAAACTGGTTAGTTCCGGGTATCAGTGAGGGTGGGAGGAGGAATAGATAGGGCCAACGTAATATCACTTATAGGGCGAGGGCAAAATTGCCAAGGAGATTCCACTACTCTCAGAGCTGTCAGGTTGACAGACTAATGAGGGCAGTTTGAGAGAAAGAAAACTGACAAACTTGTGAAAGCTGAGAACTGCAGGACGGAGCAGTTGCCTAGATTGGAAACTGAAAGGAGAATGCTGGAATTGCCCAGCGGAGTAGGCAGCATTTGTGGAGATGGAACAAAAACAATCTGAGTTACTATCATAGATGGATAACCTTGCAGCAGAACAGGCCAGTTCTACTGCAAACAGAAGGGACACAGTTTTCTTATTTTTGGTTTCCCACAGCCATCGATTCCACCTCATCTATTTCTGTCATCTCCCAGCCAGCCTCCTCATTCAAAATCATCCGTAATAATATCTACTACCTTCAAACCCATTCCACCACCAGACACACCTCCTCCTCCTCTCCTCTTTCAGTGTTTTGAAGTGACTGTTCTGCAAATCTCAGGACAACTCTTCCATGTCCATCAACCACTCTCTTCTCGTGGCACTTTGCCATGCACCTGCAGTAGATACAACGCCTTGCCAAGCACAAAATAATTGAGTCATACATGCATGAGAACAACACTGATATGTACAGTTTTCTGTACATTTCCTATGGGCTATTTCAACTATACGCTAAATCAATATTGTTGAGTGCATTGGTTTAGAAATGGAAAGGTATGAATTATGCCATGTACAAAGTGACCGTGAACAAATGTTTAGAACAATATTAACTGCTCACAAGTTTCTAAAAGCTGAACATAAAAATATACCGTACAATAGTAATACAAGGCCTTGCTCAATGAGCAAACTGTTCATGCTGGACTGATTTTAATATTATATTCCAGTCTGAACTTGGGCTTGACCCCACCTCTGTGGATCACTGAGACTGACTGCAAACCTGCAGCCAATTGCAGATCTTATTCAGCTGCTTTCCTTGCACCTGAAATCCAACCGGAAGGGACAGTGTACCGAATGTTCTGTTCAAGTTCTTTCCAATAACCAACTAATTTTAGCAGCATTTCAAATGCACAAGACATGCTGGTGCCCGGCATTCAACGCTCACAATGTGGCTTCCGCGTACATTGGAGAAATCAAATGCTGATTAAGTTTCACACGAAGAGTGGTGGGTGTTGGAACGAGATGCCGGAGGAGGTAGTTGAGGCAGATACTATCGCACATTTAGACAGGGACATGAATAGGACGGGTTTAGAGGGATATGGGCCAAACGCAGGCAAGTGGAACTAGTGTAGATGGGACATATTGGCCAGTGTGGGCCAAAGGCCCGTTTCCACGCTGTAAGGCTCTGTGACTAAGTTAATGCTTTGCAGAACACAGGTTAACCTCAGCTTCCAGTTCTCATGCTCGTTTACCTTCCATTCCCATCCTCACCTCTTTGGCTAATAATGTCAAATGTAGGTTTCAGGAAAATCATTTCATGTTCTGTCTGGTCAAGTTAGATCAATTGAACAATTTGAGACAACCTGCCTTTCCATTTTTTTCTCATTACAGAAGGGGTCATACATGCTGAATATTTCCACCAGCTCTTTCATTTCAAATTTTCAGGAACCATCTAGTTTTGCATCTCACATTTATTTTCTCTCAGATCTGATCTCATTCATCCCCTGCTAATTAACTTCTGCCAATGCCTCTACTTTCTTAGATGTTTAAGGAGATTCTGCATATCATTGTATACTGTAACAAATTTCTACAGATGTGCTGCAGGAAGTACTCTGACTTGCAACTCTGTGTGCATTATGGCCTGGTACAGCAATTCCAATGCACAGGGATGCAAGAGTGAAGGGGGAGATGAACTCACCCCCGATCCCATGACGGGCACAGCCCACCCCACCATTGATGATGCGTTGCCGCAAGGCAGCGGCATTATCAAGGATCCTCTCCAATTGGGCCATACCCCTACTCATCACTGCCGTCATGACGGTGGTGCAGAAGCATGAAGCCCCACACCACCAGGTTCAGGCCCAGCTCCTGTCCAACAACCATCAGGTTCCTGAACACCAGCCTGCAAAACCCTAATCCTCCCTCACCACAGAGCACTAATGACCACCTCTTGCACTAATGACCTGTTTTAGCACTTTTTTATTTTCACTGTCTTGTATAATTTATGTGTGATGTATAATTTGTTTCATGTTTTATCCAAATCTATGTGCTGTGGTACTGCTGCAAGCAGGGTTTTTACTGCACCTGTACCTCCCATATGTGTGTGAGACACAAAATATTGCAACTTGACAAGGACTCACAATATACCCTCAGTAGGCAGCATCACCAGGTATTAGTAAGTATCTCCTGGTCCAGACCCGATGACTGGTATTCCCTTTGTTCCCTCCACCCCTTCCCTTTTTCCTAAACATTTTGACTTCTATTTTCTTCTGGGTTTGACTTGAATCATTAACTGTTTCTCTCTCCACAGGTACTGCCCAATTTACTGAGTAATTCCCACTTCATGCTTTTTAATTTTATTTGCCCCGTAACAATCATGATCACAATGCTTCTAAACATTCCTCTCAAGTTCTCTTAAGCACCTATAATGACTCGCAAGTGCGGCAGGCATGCCAGAAGAGAAAGCAGGCTGAAGTCAAGAGACAATTGTAAATCTCTTTCCCAACCGGTTTCAAAACCATGGAACTTATCCTTCAAACGACATTAATTAAGTTAGTTTTCTGTTTGAGGCCATCTCATAGACGGCATTCAAATCAGCTGAGCTGTTCCCATGATTGCAACAATGACGACAAATCAGATGATTTTAAGCACAACATTGAAAGTTATTCAGAAATGCAAGTCTATTTTTTTTCCACTGCCTCTCTCGATTTTTCCTTCCTTCGAGCAATAGGCCTCTCATGATTCGAGAATCATATCATATATTGACTGGCATAGAACACTTTTTTAACCCTACCTTGACCATAAATGCCTTGTCGTGCTTTTCATCTCTTTTTACTCAATAGAGAAACAGAAGTGGATTTAAACTAAACAATGAAACACCCCACAGGGATTAATGCCCAGTCCACTGAGTCTTAACAACTGGGAAGAGTAAAATCACCATTGCGCTTATAAAATTTTTAATACAAGACAGCAGCTATCGAGATTCAGTAGTTCAACAAATCTAGTCACTGTAAGAATTAACATTCCCCACACAGTCTTTGTACTATCACTGCCAAAAAAGTCACGATGAAGATATCAGAGATCATTTGTCAATGGAGTCCTTTACACAGGTGTCCACTTTGTTTGGTTACACTAAACAGGCCAGACAGCACGGTAAGAACACAAAGTGCTGGAGGAACTCAGCAGTTAGGCAGCATCTGCGGAGGGAATGGACAGGCAACGTTTCCGGTCGGGAATCTTCTTCTGACTGATTGTAGCCTGGGGAGAAAGCTAGAAAAGAAAATTGGGAGCAGCACAAAGCCAGGCGAGCGATAGGTGGATATAGGTGAGAAGGGTTTGATCGGCAGATGAGTGGTATACGTGACAAAGGCTCAAGGTGAACAGGAGACAAAAGGGTGTCAGATAAGGAGTGAAGATGAGTGAAATGTAAAGCCTGGGGCAGGGATATAGGTGGATGGGCACAGGGGTCCAGGAGACAGAGAGTATGAGGGAGGGGAAAGGAACAGTATGGTGGGGGTGTTGGGGGAAATTGGGGCATGCTGGGGGAAGGGGAGCACAGGAAAGAGAGATAGGTTGGGGAGGGGTATTTACTTATCATCCAGGCAGCATTGATGGCGAGAGGCTAAATCATGTTGATAGCTAAGTGGCAAGTCCGTGAACATCAGCACATGCATGACCATGCCTGGGGCTCTGTTTGGAACACTTGACTTTGTGTGTCACCAATGCTCGCACCACCAATCTTAATCCTCAATGAAGGGCTTTCACTATTTGTTCCCTCTGCTGCCTCACACCCTCGATTCAAAACCCAAGGCCATTTGCATTGCTTTACCTCTGCAGTCTGAAGAAGGGTCTCGACCCGAAATGTCACCCATTCCTTCTATCCAGAGATGCCGCCTGTCCCTCTGAGTTACTCCAGCATTTTGTGTCTATCTTCAGTTTAAACCGGCATCTGCAGTTCCTTCTTACACATCCTAATCATTACTTTACCTTTGACTTAGACGGGATTATCTAACCTGGCAGAGTTCACCAATCGTACCAGGGACCTACCCGTTCTGTGTGGCTCGGTATTATGTCGGTGAACTCACCAACCAAGTTGTTGAAGAGATCTCTCTCTCGCAGCTTTTCCGTAAAATGAAGTTCTGCATTTATGATGTACTGACTGTGAAATATCTCGCTCCATGTGGATAATATGCAATTCATAACAATATCATAGGATAGGCGTAGGGAATAGGCCCAACTGCCCCTTAAATCTGTTATTCCATTCAATAAGATCATGGGTGATCTCAGCTAAGTGTCAACTCCCCTGTTCTCATTTCCCGTGATTTGTCGGCCGGCAATGAATATACTGAATGACTGGTATCACAAAATGCTGGAGTAACTCAGCAGGTCAGGCAGCATCCAGGAGAGAAGGATTGGGTGACGTTTCGGGTCGAGACCCTTCTTCAGACTGATGTTCCTCCGGAACATTCTGGTGATCGAGGGCGAGGGAAGGCATCACATTGTTTAAGGACATCAACTTTCTGAAAAGAACCTCTAGATAGGTTTTGCCTGGCAGCTCTCTGCAGGGCAGACAAATTGGTTAAAACACAAGTGCTGTTGGAACTCATTGGGTCAGGCAGCACTTATGGAAGGAATGGACAGACGACGTTTTGGGTCGAGAACCTTCTTCAGACTGATTGTAATCAGGGGAGAAAAATAGAAAAGAGAGTTGGGAGCGGGACAAAGTTAGGCAAATGGATGTAGGCAAGGGGGATTGGATTAGCAGATGGGTGGAGTGAGTGACAAAGCACGAGGTGAAAAGGAGATAAAAGGGTGTCCGATAAGTAGAGGAGTGAAATCTAAAGCCAGTGGGAGGGATATAGTTGAATGGGCACAGGTGTGAGAGGAGAGAGGGATAAAGGGGAAATTAGATACATGATGGGAAGGATGGGAAAGGAGCAGTGTGATGGGGGAGCGGGGGAAATGGGGGCATGCTGGGGCTGGGGGCACAGGAAGGAGAGAGAGGTTAGGGGATATTACATATTATGCAGGCAGCATTAGAGAAGAAAGATGCTAATGGGCCAAATAGTGTTGATGGCCATGTGGCAAGTCCGGGAGCATCAGCGGCTAGCTGCAGCACATGCATCAGTACATTCCCTGGCTCCTGCGCACTGCAGTGCAGCAGCATGAAATGCAGGGCATCTGGCGATTCCATTCCCCTCCGGGAACATTGCAGCACATTGCATTGCTCTCTCTGAACTCAATCATCTCGGGCTGAGCCACCGAATGAAACCATTGCTTTTCATGGTGTTGAGCCGACAAGGCCCAAATGCTGCCATTTTTAATTGCAATACTTAAGAAAATAATGACATTGGCGTTACTCAGCAGTTAAAAGGGACTGTAATCATTCAACCCACAAATGTGTATTATTTTCAAAGCATTGCTACAATATTTAATGGAGCCTTAAAATTGACAGTTCTTTACACTAATTCAAGGCAACAGTTAAGAACATTCCATGAGACTGCTCAACTCTAGGCTGTGTGTTAAAAATTAACCAGATCTCATCATTAATTCACACCAGACCATCAAGATTGCTAGATGTCTATTAAACCCTATTACAAATGAAGAAAGGCTTATCGTAAAGCTCAAATAGTGTATTTAACAGTAAATTTATGGGAAGTTCAGTGTTAGAAATCAGATTGCTGAATGCTCAAATGGCAATGCAAAGCTGAACTTTATAAATTGACTGCTAAATCTTCTCTTTATAAAGTGACTGCTAAATGCTATGCTAGTGTTTCAGATTCACACCACCAACCATTATGCGCTGCCATTTTGATGGGTGGTACAAAGTGGAGCGGGTAGATGTAGTAAATTAGAATACAATAAAAAATAAATGTGATTATTTTAACAAAAAGGTTCAATAGCCCTTTGGCAGGCCATTTGAATGAAGTTTATGAACTTTATCATAAAATCATGTTCCGAAATTGAACAAAGGAAAAGGAAATAGAATGGGAGCCAATTGAGAGTGTTAAAACAGATGGAAGGAAATAAAACATGAAAAAGCAAAAATATTTATTTAAACCCCCAACCATGTTTAAAATGTTGAAGGGACTTTTTGAAAGTATGTGCACTAACTTCTTGCCCTTCCATACATTTCAATACTGTATTTTGGAAAGGTACAACAGTCATTGCCAATGTCTTGGAGAAACTACACACCTCAGGGCAACTTTCTGACCTATTGCATTTCGTTGGGCAAATGCAGACACTAGAACTTGCAGCCTGATTTATTCCTTAATAACAGTGGTGATAGCCTTACTGTTATTCTTACTGCTAATCCCCACTAATGTATGTCTTGTCGACATGCTGAAGTCAAGAAACTGGAAACATTATTACTTTAATAAAAGGTTCTTAATTGCTAACACTGAACATAATTGCAAATTCCATCCTCTTATCAGACTGGTGAAGAAAAAAAAACTATTATACTGGTTCAAGACCAACTGTTTATAACAAAAAGCCACTTAGATTGTCTAATTATACAAATCCTACAGTGCTCACAATAAAGAAAATCATTATCACTGAAGAGGTCTGAACAGACACTTTTACAAAAGAGCAAATTGCATTCCCTGGTAAGATGCCAAAATGTGTTTTACACAGTTGGAAGAGCATGTGCATCTTCCACTGTACACATTGAGAAACCATCACCTGCCTCCATCAAATAAATCACTTCATCTAAAAAAAAAACCTGTGCTTACCTTTACAGACAATCAGCCTGAGCAGTAAATGTATGATATTTCCCAGCAGCAATTGAAACATGCTTACAGCTGCAGACGCCAGTTAATATTTCACTTGAATTGGGTCAAATGTTGCGAAATGTTAACATTTTCTTTGTAAACTTAATAACTGTGTGCAAGATAAGCACCGCAGCGCCTCTATTGTTCCTGCATGCCGATCGATCCTCACTGGTAGCAGCTAGGATAAGCTCAGTGAGGGCATTTGGATGGAAGGCTGTTGTGGGCAGAGCACCAAACTGGAAAGAATGGCGAAGGCGTTGAGTTGGTGAATGGTGGATGAAATGGGCTGGATGTTGATGGGGGGGAATTTTTTTTTTTAAGGCTGCAGACTGGTGTGGAGGGGTTAAATGTAGTGTGGGTGGGCTGTGAGAAGAGTGGGGGAAATCGAAGGAAAAGCTCATACAATGGGAAAGTAACCTCACACTCTGCCCCTTTTCCTCCTTTGTACACTCATCTCCAATCCCCAAATTATTTTATCCCCCCCCTCTTTCTCCTCCACCCACATCCCTCCCTCTGGCTCTACATAGCAACTAAGTAACACAAGCTTTTCACTGTTCCTCAGCATACGTGAAAGTCAGATCTCCTGACATGTATACATCTATCATTTTCCTCCCACTTCCACCTCATTCCAGCGTTCTCTACCCCTCCCTCTCCCCCACCCCACGCCAATCAGCCTGAAGGGCCCCGATCCAAAATGTCCTCTATCCATTTCCTCCAAAACTCCGCTGCCCGTCTACTCACCCACTCCCCGATCCGTGACCATATCACCCCCGTCCTTTACAAGCTCCACTGGCTCCCCATCCCCCAGAGAATCCAGTACAAAATCCTCCTCATGACCTACAAAGCCCTCCATAACCTGGCCCCATCCTACCTGACTGACCTCCTCCACAGACACACTCCCACCTGTACCCTCCGCTCTGCTGCTGCCAACCTCCTGTCCCCCCCCCCATCCGGACCAAACTCAGATCCTGGGGGGACAGGGCTTTCTCCATCGCTGCTCCCACCCTCTGGAACTCACTACCCCAAACCGTCAGAAACTCCTCCTCACTCACCACATTCAAAACATCACTGAAGTCTCACCTGTTCAGCACTGCCTTCAACCACTGACCGTCACCTCACCTTCTGTCTCCTTTTTCTGTTCGTTTACTTATTTATCTATTTATTTTCTTCTCTATGTTCTAGTAATCCCTGTAAAGCGTCTTTGAGTGTTTGAAAAGCGCTATATAAATGTAATGCATTATTATTATAGATGCTGCCTGACCTGCTGAGTCCCTCCAGCACTTTGTGTTTTTAACAGTAACACTTATTGCTCTTACACAAATAGTATAGCTGCAGTTCAGTAAATCTCAATTCGTGTTTAAAATCCACAACCGCTGTAATTTACCATTTGCTTCAATTAGAGAGGCTCATTGGTCATGGAAAATGCCCGTCATGGTGAAAACCAACTTTCCCTTGCCTCAACTTAACCTGATCTTGTAGTGAATGAGTCAGATCGGCATGCAATGCATTCCTTATCAAATCTAACAAATGGTGACTTTGGAAGAAGTTACTGCAGCTTGTATCTTTAAATGGCCACTTGAATCACAGTGAAATGGTGAAGCACCAGCAACTCAGCACTGTTGCTGGCTCCAGGCTCACTGCTCTCTCACCTCTGACAGCCTGTGTATTAATAAGTCTGTGCAGAGAGGAGAGAGGTAAAGGTTTGAAATCTATGAAGTCTGATGATCTGATACCAGGTGGAGCAGAGGGAGCCTGCTGTCAGTGCAAGATCGAGCTGTTTATTATGCACTGTAGCACTGAATGAAATCTGCAATTGTACAGTAGCTTTGATTTAAAGCTTCTTCCAAAGTGGCTTCATGATGTTTTGTATTGACTCCCTCAAGTGGAATAGCGATTTTCCTGGGCAGTAAACACCAATTTGTACCAATCTCTTAACAATTAACCCCTTTGGTGCATTTCAAGTTTTGAAAAAATGAAACTCGCTTGACTCCTTTTATCCTCCCAGTCCCACTACTTTTAAGGAGGCCATTTGGCCCATTGAATCTACGCCTGGACAATCCTATGAATCGCCTTCTCTCAGTTATTTCACTGTAACCTATTCCCACACGTTTGTCTCCTCCCACACACCTACACTAGTAGTAGTACCTTAGGTGGGCAATTAACTTGCTCTTTAAGTCAATGATCACAGGCAGGAGGAGTTTGGGCTTAAACTGGGAAATCTGGTCTGCTGCAAACCCCTTCTGGTAACTCTCTAACAAATTTAGTCTCTAAGAGTTACTGGTAACTCTCTAACAAATAAAATTAAAAGCAGACACGTATAGTCCTAGCTATCAGGACATTGTAAGACTAACATTTCAACTGCAGGAAAAGAGAACTGAGAAAGGTTGTGTGAGAGGCTTGGTCACAAGCAGAATGAGGCATAGAGTTTAAACTGGAAAATATTATCGTTTAATAAACCAGCTTCATTCTAATTGTCTGCATCCAAAAAGCATAGGCAGAAAATTTTGAAATGTAAACTGTAACAAAGCATGAACAAATATCAAATACACTGCTATAAAACAAGATGTCCTTTATTAAAAGACAGTAATTCTCAACTAAACTGTAGTAATTGGGTACGAAAATCAATCATGGGGTCATTCTAAAGATACACTGGATAAGTAACATGCTCCATAATTGTGTTGCAGTTGTTTCATTACATGCCTTGGCAAGCACAGTTCAGTAGAGTGTCTGCTGCTCCATAGTCTTTCTAAAACTGTCTACAAACTCCTATCCCAGTGTCAATTACAATGGAAATAGAGCAGTACAACTGCCCAACTGTTTCTTTTTAATGTGTAGGAAGGAACTGCAGATCCTGAAGGTAGACACATAATGCTGGAGTAACTCAGCAGACCTGGAAAGAAGGAATGGGTGACATATCGGGTCGAGTCTGAAGAAGGGTCTCGCCCCAAAACATCACCCTTTCCTTCTCTCCAGCGATGCTGCCTGTTTTGCTGAATTTCTCCAGCATTTTGTTGCTTTTTAATATTCTTCCTATTTAGTAAACATTCTGAGATGCTTTACCAAGTTGCTGTCACCCTTAACAGGCTGAGACTGAAATAAAGTTAAAGTTGTAGTTCTCCTGCTAGTTTCGCTGTTCCTACCCCTTCGTTATCACCTCCCCCACGACAATAATGGACCATTGTGGGCCACCTTTCCTTGCCATTGGTGCCAGCTCTGATTTGTTCTGGACCTTTTTATACCTCTGGTTTCCCTCTCCCATGACTCTCAGTTTGAAGAAGGCTCTTCATCCAAAATGTCACCTAGAGATGCTGCCTGACCCGCTGAGTTACTCCAGCATTTTGCGTCTATCTTAAAGTTAAAATATGTTTGTTATGCTGAGCAATTCATAAGATTTCTAAATCAAAGTGGGAGAAGTTTTGATTGAAACTACAGAGTGATAATATGATGCGCAAGTTTATTTTATTTTAGAGATACAGAAGGAAACAGGCCCTTTGGCCCAATGAGTCCAAGCTGACCATCGATAGTCCGTCCACACAATTTCAATGTTATCTTGCTCTCTCATCTACTCCCTACACACCAGGGGACAATTTACAGAGGCCAATTAATCTGCAAACCTGCACGTCTGTGTGTGGGAGCAAACCAGAACACCTGGAGGAAACCAACAGAGAGAACGTGCAAACTCCACACAGACAACGCCCAAGGTCCAGGATCGAACCCTAGTCTCTGGTGCTACGAGGCAGCAGCTCTACCAGCTGTGCCATGGTTGATCGCAGAGCAACATAACATAGGGCAATGGTGGAGTTGTGAGAGCCCTGTTTGGCGAGCTTTGTTATGGAGTAACATTTGGTCTATTGTCCGAGCTGACCACCAACCACTCATTTACACTAGCCCTAATCTAATCCCCCTTTTTATTCTCTCCACATTCTCATCAACTCCATCAAGATCTTACCTATTCATCTGCACACCAGGACCATTTTACAGTGGCCAATTAATGTAATAACCTGCACGTCATTGAGATGTGGAAGGAAACAGAAGCACCTGGTGGAAATCTTGATCGCAGGGAGAGAATATAAACCCTGTGCAGCCAGCACTTGAGGATGCAGTTGAACCTTGGGGCTGTGAGGCAGTGGCTCAACTACCCGTGCTATAATGGTGGGGTGAAATATCTATCCAAGAGATTTCTAATTTCCTTTGAAAGGCTAATGAGATCCAAGAGGTTTCTAATTTATTCCTTTAAAAGCAAAACAATATTTGTGTCAGAATATTTTATTGTTCCCAACTGTTGAAGTAAAATGGGAAAGCTATTGGTAACAAAACCACTGACTATTTATTATTGGTACTGAATTGCAACAGGTGTTCCATATAACTTTAGACAATTTGCAAAGCAAAATTATTCTGCAGAAGTTTGCAGGGATAAAAATCAATTTGACAGCAAGCATGACTAATCTTGCCTTGTTTTCAGACTTCCTGATTTAACTGTGCAACGCCGTTAATGGAGGGCAGCTGATGAGCAATATGTTCCTGGCTCTGGATAAATATTTTGATTTAATCAAGGCATGTGTGGTTATCAGGTTGGCTGCACCGGCTTACGGAAGATTGTTAAAAAAGGAAAAACACTCTCTATCCACTCCAGCAACCTAAATTTAATCATGGAACAGGATAATTTTTGTTTGTAAGCAGCACACACTTACACAAAGTAAATTGGGATGGTTAAAATAACTAAAATAAAATGCAAAAAATCTTCACAATTTTGAACATATTAAAAAAACGCCGAAAATAGGCCACTAAAAATTAGAAATGTTAAATTACTTTTATGTTCATTTTATATTTGGGCCGAGCACTGGTACATTGGTTACCAGATTAGTTCATCTGTTTTTTGTTAATTCCCTCCCACCGCATCCATTAATAGAGGAACATACACTGAGACTGCAATTCTCTAAATCAGAACAACATTACAAGGAAAGGTCACTCACTGTTGCTTTTTTGGCAAGTAATTAAAAATAAGCATTCATAACTTAATTAATCCAAGCCAGGGTCCTTACTTTGTTTTTAAACAGTGCATCGTGTGAGAAGTGGAAGGTTGTTTATGTTAACAGCGTGACTGAATAACTTATACAATTTGAAGCAGATGAAGTATTTTCTAATAAGAGGAATGGGTTTTGTCTGGATAAATACAAACTGCAGCCAGAGCCCTGACCTAATCTGTCTCTCCAGAAACGATAGCTTAGGTTTGCATCTTTACAATGGCTTAAATGGAGATTTTAAAAAAAAAGGTTTACGCACATAGACAAGACAGCCCCTATTCAAATTTCATCAGCTATAAATATCTGCAAATAGAAATGTAGCAACACTCGAACATGGGAGCAGCTGAATTACTAGTTGTTTGGCTGATCTACCACTCTTGCCTCATCAAGCACCCTGGAAGTGTCTCAAGCTTCCATTACGTAACACTACACTTCTCAATGATACCGTGCATGTTCACCATTCCCCTTTTACCAAAAACAGTATTAAAATAATGATTGTGAAAGGCATGATTTAAAAAAAGTGTCAAATGATAAAATACAATTAAAAAAGTTTTGACAAACTTAGAATCAGAGTCAACTGGGGGAAACATAGATGTTGCAGTGATTCACATAAAGGACTTGCATTTATATAGCGCTTTTTTTCATTGCGATAGACAATAGACAATAGGTGCAGGAGTAGGCCATTCAGCCCTTCGAGCCAGCACCGCCATTCAATGCGATCATGGCTGATCACTATCAATCAGTACCCCGTTCCTGCCTTCTCCCCATACCCCCTCACTCCGCTATCCTTAAGAGCTCTATCCAGCTCTCTCTTGAAAGCATCCAACGAACTGGCCTCCACTGCCTTCTGAGGCAGAGAATTCCACACCTTCACCACCCTCTGACTGAAAAAGTTCTTCCTCATCTCCGTTCTAAATGGCCTACCCCTTATTCTCAAACTGTGGCCCCTTGTTCTGGACTCCCCCAACATTGGGAACATGTTATCTGCCTCTAATGTGTCCAATCCCCTAATTATCTTATATGTTTCAATAAGATCCCCCCTCATCCTTCTAAATTCCAGTGTATACAAGCCCAATCGCTCCAGCCTTTCAACATACGACAGTCCCGCCATTCCGGGAATTAATCTAGTGAACCTACGCTGCACGCCCTCCATAGCAAGAATATCCTTCCTCAAATTTGGAGACCAAAACTGCACACAGTACTCCAGGTGCGGTCTCACCAGGGCCCGGTACAACTGTAGAAGGACCTCTTTGCTCCTATACTCAACTCCTCTTGTTACGAAGGCCAACATTCCATTGGCTTTCTTCACTGCCTGCTGAACCTGCATGCTTCCTTTCATTGACTGATGCACTAGGACACCCAGATCTCGTTGAACTCCCCCTCCTCCTAACTTGACACCATTCAGATAATAATCTGCCTTTCTATTCTTACTTCCAAAGTGAATAACCTCACACTTATCTACATTAAACTGCATCTGCCATGTATCCGCCCACTCACACAACCTGTCCAGGTCACCCTGCAGCCTTATTGCATCTTCCTCACAATTCACACTACCCCCCAACTTAGTATCATCTGCAAATTTGCTAATGGTACTTTTAATCCCTTCGTCTAAGTCATTAATGTATATCGTAAATAGCTGGGGTCCCAGCACCGAACCTTGCGGTACCCCACTGGTCACTGCCTGCCATTCCGAAAGGGACCCATTTATCCCCACTCTTTGCTTTCTGTCTGTTAACCAATTTTCTATCCATGTCAGTACCCTACCCCCAATACCATGTGCCCTAATTTTGCCCACTAATCTCCTATGTGGGACCTTGTCGAAGGCTTTCTGAAAGTCGAGGTACACCACATCCACTGACTCTCCCTTGTCAATTTTCCTAGTTACATCCTCAAAAAATTCCAGTAGATTTGTCAAGCATGATTTCCCCTTCGTAAATCCATGCTGACTCGGAACGATCCCGTTACTGCTATCCAAATGCTCAGCAATTTCGTCTTTTATAATTGACTCCAGCATTTTCCCCACCACTGATGTCAGACTAACTGGTCTATAATTACCCGTTTTCTCTCTCCCTCCTTTCAAGATGTTTTAAGCCAGCATTTCAGTGCCATTGTTGTAACAGGGGGGGATGAAGCAGCCAGGTTTCATATCATATCATATCATATATATACAGCCGGAAACAGGCCTTTTCGGCCCTCCAAGTCCGTGCCGCCCAGTGATCCCCGTACATTAACACTATCCTACACCCACTAGGGACAATTTTTACATTTACCCAGCCAATTAACCTACATATCTGTACGTCTTTGGAGTGTGGGAGGAAACCGAAGATCTCGGAGAAAACCCACGCAGGTCACGGGGAGAACGTACAAACTCCATACAGTGCAGCACCCGTAGTCAGGATCGAACCTGAGTCTCCGGCGCTGCATTCGCTGTAAAGCAGCAACTCTACCGCTGCGCTACCGTGCCGCAGCAAACTCTCGTCAACACCAGGGGGTTAATGATCAGATTGTACTCCAGCTGTGATTTTTTTTGAAGGATACATATTGAAGAGTAAAAAGGTCACTGGGGCCAACTTTCTTTAAAGTGCGTGCGCTGGGATCTGAAAGTTTATCGTCGTGTCCAAACGTTGGCACCTCCAACCAGGGCTGTTGAGTTGATACCCAAAACACCTGACTCCGACTCCTTGATTTCTTGTGTGTCCGACTCCAACTCCAGCAGCACCAAAATTGCCCTGACTCCGACTCCACAGCCCTGCAAGTTCCAACAGTACTGAAAGATTTTGCCCTCAAGTCTCTTTGGTGGGATTAACCCACAAATGACTGAATCCAAGACAGAGCACTACCGTGATGGTATGTGGTCATACCTTCTCCCTGGTTACCCTCTTGAATTTAATGCAGGTATAACAATCATTGGGATTTTCTTCTGGGACAAAGTTATGCTGCATTTATCCAGTTGCGTTTTATTAAGGTTTAAACATTGACACGTAAGAAAACCGATGCTGGAATCTCGAGCAAAAGAACGACAGCTGCAGGAGCTCAGCAGGTCAGGTAGCATCCGTGGAGGGGATAGAGAGACGATATTCTGGGTTGGGACCGGGGATGGATGTAGGGGATAGACAAAGCTTGCCGAGTAATAGGTGGACACAGGTGAGGGGGTGATTAGCAGATGGGTGGAGCAAGTGACGTAGGTTCGAGGTGAAAAGGAGACAAAATGGGTGTCAGATCAGGAACGAGCAGCAGTGAGATAGATGCACGTGGATGAAGGGAGGGGAAAAAAGGGAATTGTGGGACTCGGGGATGGAGGTGAGCATATCAAGAAGCGGAAAGGAGCAGGGTGACTCTGGTGGTGGGATAAATGTGTGTGCCCTAGGTGCAGGCATTACATGAAATTGGAGAATTCAATGTTCATACCATTGGATTTTAAGCTGCTCGAGTGAAATACGAGGATGAGATGCTATTCTTCCAGTTTGCGTGTGGTCTAACTCTGGCAAAGTAAGAGGCCAAGGACAGAAAGATCAGTTAGGGAATGGGAAGGGCTGTTAAAATGGTTAGTAACTGCGAGCCCCAGCATGCCTTGGCGGACAGAATGCTGGCGTCATCTAGAGTACACTTGGTCTTGTCGATTTAAAAAAGCCTTGTTGGGAGGTCATAAATTCTCGGAGCAGAAGTAGGCCATGTGACCCATTGTCTACCATGCCATTCAATCATGGCTGATCTATCTTTCCCTCTCAACCCCATTCTCCTGCCTTCGTCCCATAACCCGACACCCTTACTAATCAAGTCTGCAGTAGACTAGGTTGGAAGTTATGCATGTTATCCTCTGTTTCACCTTGAAGTGTCACTGGGGTCCCTGGATGGTGGCAAGAGAGTAGGTACAGAGCCACGTGTTACACCTCCTGTGCTTGCAGAGATAAGTGCCTTGGGAAGGGGTGGAATGCGTGGGAAAGGAGGAGCTGCAGAAGGAGTGGTTGCCAGGGAAAGCAGAAAGGGATTGGGACGGGAAGATGTGACTGATACTTGGAGCACCTTGAAGATGGGAAGATGTCATTAGTGGTGGATTCCTACACGTTCTGTATTGTGCAAAGATTTATAAACATAGCACAAAAAGTAAGGAAATTTGTGTTTGGTAGATTATTTCTTTGTTGTAACAGTGCTTCTTGGCAATAAATCTTATATTGTAAGGAACATGCATTTGTGGGATGAGCAGCAGAGCTGAGTATGTGGGTTGCGCCCATGAAAAATCTGCCAAATCTTCTCTGCCAATGCCAAACAGCTTATTCTGCCATTGACTTGTTCGGTGTTGTTTGGTGGATTGGATGATTGAAATTTGTGTTTGGTAGATTATTTCTTTGTTGTAACAATGCTTCTTGGCAATAAATCTTATATTGTAAGGAAATTTGTGTTTGGTAGATTATTTCTTTGTTGTAACAATGCTTCTTGGCAATAAATCTTATACCGTTGGAAAGCCTGTTTATTTCCCTTTTAAATGGTGCCACATTTGTAAGGAACATGCATTTGTGGGATGAGCAGCAGAGCTGAGTATATGGGTTGCGCCCATGAAAAATTTGCCAAATCTCTGCCAATGCCAAACAGCTTATTCTGCTGTTGCTATTGACTCTTGTTTTGAGCTTCTGGTACCCCCAGGTGCTGACAATCAGGTGCCTGATTGGTACCTGATTGGCAGCATCTGTGAGCATGGGCCCTGCTACAGTGGTCAGTAGGTGTCTGCTCCAAGAATCGGCATTCCACGTTTGACTGATCTGGATAGGGCCCGTGCAATAGGGCAACTTCAAGCTGGTGTTCCGCAAAACCAAGTTGCGGCATTATTTGGAGTGAGCCCTAGTACCATCTCCAAAGTGAAGGCCAAGTTCCATATAACGGGGGATGTCAGAGACAGGCCGCGAAGTGGGCGTCCCAAGAAGACGACACCCGAAGAAGACCGTTTCCTCACCCTGTCAGCACTTAGGAACCGTAGGCTGTCTTCTACAGATTTGCAGTCAAGGTTTGCAGGACGATATGGCCGACGGCTCTCTGCCCAGACAATTCGGAACAGACTGCACGCAGCCGATCTCCGGTCTCATAGGGCTGCCAGGAGGCCTGCCATGACTGCCCTTCACCGTCAGGCCCGTTTGCGCTGGTGTCGGAAACACGTGCACTGGAACCTGAACATGTGGAGGAACGTTATGTTCAGCGATGAGTCCAGATTCTGCCTACGGCAGTTGGATCATAGGGTCAAAGTGTGGAGAAGACGTGGAGAACGCTATGCTGATTGCTGCACCGATAGAGTAACATCTTTTGGTGGAGGCAGTGTGATGGTGTGGGGCGGCATCTCCCTCACTGGAAAAATGAGGCTTGTCATCATTGGAGGCAATCTCAATGCAGAGAGATATCGAGATGAGATTCTGCAACCAGTGGCAATCCCATATCTCCACAGTCTGGGACCGAACTCTATCCTCCAAGATGACAATGCTCGCCCCCACAGAGCAGGGTTTCTCAGAGAATACCTCCAGAATTTGGGAGTGGAGAGGATGGAATGGCCTGCCAGCATTCCTGACCTCAACCCCATTGAACACTTGTGGGATCAGCTTGGGCGTGCTGTTCGTGCCAGAGTGACCAACACAACCACGTTGGCTGACTTGCGACAAATGCTGGTTGAAGAATGGGATGCCATCCCACAATAGTGTGTGACCAGGCTGGTGACCAGCATGAGGAGGAGGTGCCAGGCTGTTGTGGCTGTGTATGGTTCTTCCACACGCTACTGAGGCTCCTGTTTATTAAATGAATAAATTGTTAAATTGCCAATATGTCTTGTTTCTTCAGACTTCAATCATCCAATCCACCAAACAACACCGAACAAGAGTCAATGGCAGAATAAGCTGTTTGGCATTGGCAGAGAAGATTTGGCAGATTTTTCATGGGCGCAACCCACATACTCAGCTCTGCTGCTCAACCCACAAATGCATGTTCCTTACAAATGTGGCACCATTTAAAAGGGAAATAAACAGGCTTTCCAACGGTATAAGATTTATTGCCAAGAAGCATTGTTACAACAAGGAAATAATCTACCAAACACAAATTTCCTTGCTTTTTGTGCTATGTTTTACTGGGTGTGTGTCAAGTTAAGTATTTCAAGCCAACCACTTTTTATGCCTGTGTACCTTGGACTTTAATCCTCAATTCTTTTCAGAAAAGATTAGCTCGGATAAAAGGTAGGTAGAGATTTTATCCAGAACATAATGGCTGGGAGTGGTGTGCAAACTCTGTCGTCAGCACAGAAGATTTCAAGTGAATTCTATAAGGAAGTCTTGCTGATGTTTAGTACTTTTAGGTTCAAAGATTAATTGCAGCATTTGTTGTCAGAGAATCACGCAGAAGGTCATTTGTTCTTCAAGCCTACAGCACTTCAACAGTCTCACTGGCCTGTTGAAACAACAGCTACCACAGTGCGATACTTATATCTTAAGTGCATTCGTGATTTTCTAAATTTACACTATCTAATATGTGGTATTTGATAACTTATATCCTTAATCAAACAACCAGTTAACATTCTGAGTACACAATGTTGGTGGCACTTTTAAAACAACTTTGCAGATACTTTCCTAAATTTTGCGCATCTTCTCACAAATTTTGAACAACGTATACAAGATTATACAAGTAATTATATTCTGCTGGTTAACTCAACATAAAGGAAGGAGGAAACCAGAAACAAAGAATTCATTCGGCACAATGACTAATTTAATCATGCTTCAGAGCTGTCAATCTTATGTTGGCAATCAGAGAAGTTAAGTAAGTTTAAATAATTCTAGTTATATTGTATTTTTTAGAAGGTAGACACAAAATGCTGGAGTAACTCAGCGGGTCAGGCAGCATCTCAGGAGAGAAGGAATGGCCGACGTTTCGGATCGAGACCCTTCTTCAGACTGACGTCAGGGGAGGGGGTGGACAAAGATAGGATGTAGTAGGAGACAGGAAGCCAGTGGGAGAACTGGGAAGGGGGAGGGGAAAGAGAGGGACAGAGGAACTATCTGGAGTTGGAGAAGTCAATGTTCATACCGCTGGTGTGTAAACTGCCCAAGCGAAATATGAGATGCTGTTCCTCCAATTTGTGCTGGGATTTTAGAAAGTTATCGCTGTTCCATGTCTACCATCCAATACTGAGAGTGCACTTTTAAGCAAAGGGGTGAAGGAATAAGCCTACATTGTATTTCCAATGGGTGGGGGGGGGAGTCAGTTCAATGGCTGGATAAGTCACCCATTAAAGAACTACATCAGATGGAATCCAAATAATTGAAGGTCATTTTATACAGACTAAAATGCATCTCAAAATAATTTAGCTTCCATATCTTTTTAAGATATCAGCAAGCTGACTCAGTATGCATGAATGAGGACAAACACCATTGTTAAATATAGACTTTTAGATAGTGAGGGGAATAGGCATTGGCTAATCAGGGCCACAAGTCAGTTCTGTGCAAATATCTTCACACAAATTGAGCCTTCATTAGTTGATATTAAATTTGAAGCGATAAGGTAAACAAAAGTTGAAAATGTTAAAGGACAAGGACAAGGACAAAGCCAGTGTTAGCTCATAGGGATCACTTCCTGCTTTATGGACTGAGCTAACAACAACCATCTCTTTGATATTTAAATGTTCCTCCCATCCACTCCGTCAGATCATTCCATTATTGGCAGTGGTGGTGGTGAGGGAGTTCAGAATCCTAATACCCAGGTTTGTGTGGGTTAGGAACTACATGGAGGTAAAATCTAGATAGTCTTCCAAGAAATTGACCCCCTGCATTTAACTCCAGACTTTAGGAGATGTGGGTGAATCCCCTTGGAAAAGATAGGTTGGTGGTTCAAGAGATTAACATGGTTTATCCAATGTGACAATGTTCCCAGGCTTTTTCCTGGCACTCAGCAATGTAATTAAGGCAAAAATGCAGGATTATTGGAGTGCCTGCATACGGGTCAGGGAAGTACACCAACTGCCAGGAGGAGCTCACAGGTTCTTTCTGTATTGTTTGTGTGAACAGCCCTGTTAAGAGCCCTTGCGTTTTAGAGATACAGAACAAAGCACAGCCTCTTCCCATATCTTTAGTTTCCCCCTCCCTGACTCTCAGTCTGATGAAGGGTCTCGACCCAAAACGTTCCCTATTCCTTTTTCCAGAGATGCCCTCCAGCATTTTGTGTCTATCTTACAGCATCTGCAGTTCCTTCTTACACATATTGAGTATAAAAGTTGTGATGTTATGTTATAGCTGTACAAGATGTTGATGCGGCTGCACTTGGAATATGGTGTTCAGGTTTGGTCACCCTGCTGTAGGAAGGATGTAATTAAGTTGGAAAAAGTGCAAAGAAGATTTACAAGGATGTTATAGACAATAGACAATAGGTGCAGGAGTAGGCCATTCAGCCCTTCGAGCCAGCACCGCCATTCAATGCGATCATGGCTGATCACTCTCAATCAGTACCCCGTTCCTGCCTTCTCCCCATACCCCCTCACTCCGCTATCCTTAAGAGCTCTATCCAGCTCTCTCTTGAAAGCATCCAACGAACTGGCCTCCACTGCCTTCTGAGGCAGAGAATTCCACACCTTCACCACTCTCTGACTGAAAAAGTTCTTCCTCATCTCCGTTCTAAATGGCCTACCCCTTATTCTTAAACTGTGGCCCCTTATTCTGGACTCCCCCAACATTGGGAACATGTTTCCTGCCTCTAATGTGTCCAATCCCCTAATTATCTTATATGTTTCAATAAGATCCCCCCTCATCCTTCTAAATTCCAGTGTATACAAGCCTAATTGCTCCAGCCTTTCAACATACGACAGTCCCGCCATTCCGGGAATTAACCTAGTGAACCTACGCTGCACGCCCTCAATAGCAAGAATATCCTTCCTCAAATTTGGAGACCAAAACTGCACACAGTACTCCAGGTGCCAGGACTTGAAGGGCTGAGCTAAAGGGAGAAGTTGGGCAGGCTAGGATTTTATTCCTCGGAGTGCAGGAGGTTGCTGGTGATCTGATGGAGGTGGATAAAATCAGAAGGGAATGGATGGGGTGAATGCACAGGATCTTTTACCCAGAGTAGAGGATTCAAAAACCAGAGCACATGGTTAAGGTGAGAGGAGCAGGTTTTAATACAAACCTGAGGGGAAACCTTTTCACACTGGAATGAGCTGCCACAAGAAGTAGTTGTGGAAGGTACTATAACAGCATTTAAAAGATGGACGGGTACACAGGTGGGGGGCTGAAGAGAGAAAGAAACAAAAGGGAGAGATGTGCCTTGCAGAAGGCCATACTGGTGCATAGAGACAGAGGATTAGTTTCCTCAAAGATAGACACAAAAAGCTGGAGTAACTCAACGGGATAGTCAGCATCTTTGGAGAGAAGGAATGGGTGATGTTTCGGGTCGAGACCCTTCTTCAGACTAGTTAGGGATAAGGGAAACGAGAGATTAGTTTCCTCATCAGGTTGGAACACAAGTCTGTGAAAACTTGGGGGCTTGTAGCAGGTACAGCAGGCATTTGCATTTTCTCCTGAATTTACCACACTGGTCACTCTTTTCTGGGCTGTTGTCAATATCAACATTGTCCTGAATTCATTTGCTTTCCATTGCTTTGGCGGAAACATTTCCTGGGCCTTGAATCAGCTGGGCACAAATGACCAAGACGGATGACAAAAGGCTGGCTTGCTAGGACAGGCAACCGATTCTCCACGTAACACTGGTCCGAATGAGTGGATGGTCTGGTCTGGGTTCTGGCTGACTGCCCAGAGGTGCAGAGTGGAGGCCCATTGACTGCACACCCGTGGTAATGAAGGCACAACTGAAACATCCAGAACCGTTCAATAAATGAAAAGGTCACGATGCCTTCAACAAAGCCACAAAAAAATCGTGGGTAGGAAGGAACTGCAGATGCTGGTTTAAACTGAAGATAGACACAAAAAGCTGGAGTAACTCAGCGGGACAGACAGCATCACTGGAGAAAATGAATAGGTGACGTTTCAGGTCGAGACCCTTCTTCAGACTCAGAGCCTATCTTCAAAAATAAACTTGCAACAGGTGATAATATTGCATAATATTCCCAGGCTCCTGTTATGATCCTATCAATCTGCAGACCACACACACTGAGAAGCAGAATTAAAAGACGTCTCTTTCAAACACTCACTTCAAAACCAGTAGACATGAGGAATCAACCAATCCGGTCCAGAAGAAATAAAATGCAAGGCAGAAAACAGCCACATGTATCACTGAGCAAATTATAGGGTGGTGACAATGACTTCCAGGTGCCCTCTCAATCTGACGGAGGCCTTCGTTACTCATCCAGTCTGTCTGGAATTGCTCTGGTTATTTTTATGGCACTGTGCAAAACATTAAGGAGCAGAGATATCTGGATGCACAGGAGGAAGAAGGGACGGATTACAGAGCCTGACAATATCAAGGAGGAAGAACAAGGAAGGTAGACACAAAATGCTGGAGTAACTCAGCGGGGCAGGCAGCATCTCTGGAGAAAAGGAATGGGTGACGTTTTGGGTAGAGACCCTTCTTCAGACTGATATCAGGGGAGTGGGCGGGACAGAGATAGAATGTAGTTGAGACAATAAGACTGGTGAGAGAACTGGGAAGGGGGAGGGGATGGAGAGAGAGGGAAAGCAAGGGCTAGTTGAAGTTAGAGAAGTCAATGTTCATACCGCTGGGGTGTAAGCTACCCGTGAAATATGAGGTGCTGTTCCTCCAATTTGCGCTGGACCTCACTCTGACAATGGAGGAGACCCAGGACAGAAAGGTCAGATTGGGAATGGGAGGTGGAGTTAAAGTGCTGAGCAACCGGGAGATCAGGTAGGTTAAGGCAGACTGAGCGGAGGTGTTCAGCGAAACGTTCGCCGAGCCGGATCCAGCGGCCATCTTATATCAGATCAATGGGCCCCAACTGCGCAGGCGTGGATCCGTTATGCTCAGCGCATGCGCGGATCCGGCGGCCATCTTATATCAGAGCAATGGGCCCCAACTGCACAGGCGTGGACCCGTTATGCTCTGCGCACGCGCGGATCCGGCAGCCATCTTATATCAGAGCAATGGGCACCAACTGCGCAGGCGTGGACCCGTCATGCTCTGCGCACGCGCAGATCGGCGGCCATCTTATGTAATTATTAGATGAACGGGACCCAACTGCGCATCCCTCATTGGCCGCCACTCGGGCGGGTCCCATTGTGATGTCACATGCTGAACATGGCAAGCAATCGGTTTAATAAGGTCATTTTAAAACTTTAAAATCTCTCTAACCTTAAAAATATAAGATCAATTTGAATGAAACCTGGATGAAAGTGTCCCCAGCACAATGGTGAGTAAGGTGGTGCTAAAACTGTCACACTATCATGTGTATGTGGGTGAAAACCACTCACACAAACAGAACAAAAAATCTTGAAGTTCAGGTTTTTTTCTGTCAGTGGCTAATATTATTGCTTCAACAATGACAGCAAAAACTCATCAAAAATCTTCAAAGAAAAATCTTCCTGTCATTGTTTCCAACTCCAGTCCATGCACAAATCCTTTATGCACCAACAGTAACTGCTGTATCAAATAAATGTACTGCATGACACCACACAAGAGGGATCAAGTTCCATTGTATCAATGGTATGCAATTAAAGTTTTATCTGATAGAAATGAACTAAACTAACTAGTCTGGTTGTAAACGAGTATCCAGTTCAATTGCTATTGTATTTCCTGACAGCTCAAACTAAAACAGAATTATCCAATCTGAAACCCAGTGTGTTACAGTTAAAGATACAATGAGGGTACTAAGATTACAATTTAAAAAACCCTTTACAATTTCCAGTCATGGCTGTGTCTCTTAAATTGGAGATCCAAACTGATTTAATAATCTTTGGCTGCTAATTCCAGATGCCATTCAATCAATTATGTTAGTCACCGTTAGAGGCTAGAGAAACATAAAAGTATTGATACAAGAATCAGTTGCTTCCACTGAATGTCTATATCATATCAAAGAAGCTCAATGCAGTATCAATACTGGCAAGCAGTGATCAGGTGCAGTTGTATAAATAAAGACCATATTCTATTAGAACGATAGCTGCCATGTTTCAAAGCAGACAGTTATTGACACAACTAATTCTCAGCATGTACATGTAAATAGATATTAGATCTATATAGTGACGATATAGAAAATGTAGTGTGAACATGTGGCATTCTGGCATGTGCGGACAAACAGCAGGGAACATAATGGGTCACATTGAGATGGATGAGACAGTGCAGTCTGGATTCCAATTATCTCCTTGAAAGATAAATTGAAAATCCAAGACAAGCGTCATGATAAAATCAGGATTAGATGAAGGGGAACATTAGATGAATGGGCCAAGCATTAAAGCCCCAGACATTTTACAATCAAATTATTTTTACTATTACATTGTAAATCACGAGGGGTCCTATACCATAAACTTATGCATAGGTCCGTGGCTACCAAGTCAAACCAAACAAAAATGGTGATGGTAATATCTGATGGTCTGTCATGTATTTTCATTGTATTCAAATCCTCTTTACATCTAGTTTCAGGTTCTGAGAAGCTCCTGAACCACATTGTGCAATTGTGTCTGAACAATCACAATCTTAGCCACAATTAAATTTCTTCAACCTGAGGAGAAAAGAATTGATTGAACCAATCCAAACGTTCTTAATTCAGCATCAAATACTTCAGAATGTTTATTTTACCCACCAGTACACAGATTGTGAATTGAGGATGGAATTGTGTTTACATAACTAGTTCTGAGATTGTTGGTTACTGTATTACATTAATATCTATCCCTCACCACTAGAATTCCATAATCTCCAAAGAAATTTCTTGAAAATGCAATGCAGTGTATATTCATTGAAGCTACACACTTTCAAGAAGAAAACAGTGGCAAGCGGGTTGAGTTACTACCTCATTCCTCCAGAGACCCGGGTTCAATCCTGACCTGTGTCGCTGCCTGTGTGGAGTTTGCACAGTCTCTCTGTGCCTACATGGGTCTTCTCTGGGTGCTCCCCACCACGTGGTTTGCTAGGTTAATTGTCTTCTGCCTGTTCTCAACAGCTCTTAGTCACCTCTTCAAAAAATTCAATCATATTTATTATCCCTAATAAGGCCTTGCCTTTCTAAAGCAGGTAAATCCTGTCTTTCAGAATCCCCTGCAGTGCCTTTCCTACCACTGATCCCTCCTAGTGTGCAGGAGAATGGTAGAATTGGGGACACTTGATAGGAATGAGGAGAATAAAATGGGATTAGTGCAAGATTAGTGTTAAAACAAGTGCAGAATACTCTGCCTGACCTCGACCTTGGCCTCGAGTGCTGCCCCCCGGCTGGAAAGGAGACACCGCAGGCGGTGTGAGAGGAAGCAGAAGAGGGGTAAGCGCGGAGGCATCCGGGCTAGGCTAGCGGCTAGCCCACACAGACCGGCTATTCCGAGCATGCTAATGGCTAATGTACGCTCACTGGACAATAAAATGGACACTATAAGACTTCTCCGGTCGACCCAGCGTGAGGTGAGGGAATGCTGTGTTTACGTTTTTACGGAAACATGGCTTAATGACAACATCCCGGACTCCGCTGTTCAGCTCGACCGGCTAACATGCTACCGATCGGACAGAGCTACGGTTAGCGGGGGGAAGACTCGCGGCGGCGGTGTGATTGTTTACATCAGTGATGCTTGGTGTCGGGACGCTGTGTTGGTCTACAAACACTGTTCACCGCTGGCGGAGTTTATGGTTGTGAAGTGCCGACCTTTCTACCTCCCGAGGGAGCTAACAGCTATCCTGTTAGTCGCTGTTTACATCCCTCCCAGTTCCAACAACAAGGACAGAGAGGAGGCACTCTGCGAACTGTACCGGGCCATCTCTGAGCAGCAGACAGCACACCCAGATGGCTTTCTCATCGTAGCTGGGGACTTCAACCATGCTAACCTAAAAACTGTCATGCCCAAAGTATACCAGCATGTTGATTTCCCAACACGAGAAAACAACACCTTGGACCTTGTCTACACGACCATCAAAGGAGCATACAAGGCTTCCCCCCTCCCCCACATCGGCCTCTCTGATCACCTCACCGTTCTGCTGAAACCGGCATACAGACCCCGGGTGAAAGTCACCAAACCGGTTTCAAAAGAGGTACGTGTGTGGTCAGAGGACAGCACAGCTGCACTCCAAAACTGCTTTGAGACTACAGACTGGGACATGTTCAAGCAGGCAGCAACATACAACAACACAACCAACATTCAGGAATACACAGAGACAGTTACAGGCTACATCACCAAATGCATTGACGATGTGACCCACACCAGAGCCATCACCATCCGGGCTAACCAGAAGCCATGGCTGACAGGGGAGGTCCATGGGCTGCTGAGGGTCCGCAACGCTGCCTTCAGAGAGGGCAATCCAGCCGGTCTCAGAGCAGCCAGGGCCAACCTTTCCAGTGGCATCAGGAAAGCCAAACAACACTACACCCGGCGCATCACAGCCCACTTCAGTGACAGCAGAGACACACGGAGCCTGTGGAAGGGTATTAGGACTATCACGGACTACAAACCCTTACCACAGACCTGTGACAGTGACACCTCTCTCTTGAACGACCTCAACGGCTTCTTCGCACGCTTTGAAGCACAGAGCAACACACCTGCGCAGAAAACAACTCCCCCCCCCAACGACCAGGCTATTTGTCTGTCTCCAGGCAGTGTGAGGAGCACACTGTTAAGGATTAACACCCGGAAAGCTTCTGGACCTGACAACATTCCTGGTCGTGTGCTAAAAGACTGCGCAGCTGAGCTCACAGATGTCCTCACAGACATCTTCAACATCTCCCTGAGCCAGGCTGTTGTTCCCTTGTGCTTCAAAGAAACCACCATCATACCTGTGCCCAAGAAGTCTTCTCCATCCTGCTTCAACGACTACCGCCCTGTAGCGCTGACTTCAACCATCATGAAGTGCTTCGAGAGGCTGGTCATGAAGCAGATCAGATCCAACCTCCCCCCCTCCCTGGACCCGTTTCAGTTTGCATATCGAGCTAAGCGGTCCACTGAGGATGCCATCTCCTCTGCTCTACACCCAGCCCTCACCCACTTGGACACTAAAAACTCATATGTTAGGATGCTGTTCATAGACTTTAGCTCAGCATTTAACACCATCATCCCCCAGCAGCTGGTTTGTAAACTAACAAATCTGGGCCTCAGCCCCCTTCTCTGCAACTGGCTGCTGGACTTCCTCACTGCCAGACCCCAGTCCGTACGGGTCGGCAGCAACACATCGGACACCATCACGCTGAGTACGGGTGCCCCACAAGGATGTGTGCTAAGCCCCCTGCTCTTCACCTTGCTGACCCACGACTGCACACCCACCTACAGCTCCAACCACTTCGTCAAGTTTGCGGATGACACAACAGTGGTGGGTCTCATCAGCAACAACGACGAGACCCACTACAGGAAGGAGGTGGACCAGCTGGCCGCGTGGTGCACAGACAACAATCTCTTCCTGAATGTGGAGAAAACAAAGGAGATTGTTGTCGACTTCAGGAGAACGCACACCCAACACCCCCACCCACTGACCATCAATGGTGCTGCTGTGGAGCAGGTGAGCAGCACCAAATTTCTGGGGGTGAACATCACCGAGGATCTCTCCTGGAGCAACAACATCACGTCCATCGCCAAGAAAGCCCAGCAGCGCCTCTACTTCCTCCGCAAACTGAAGAGAGCGGGAGCCCCCACACCCATCATGTACACTTTTTACCGAGGTGCCATCGAGAGCATCCTCAGCAGCTGCATCACTGTGTGGTTCGGAAGCTGCACAGCCTCCAGCCGTAAGACCCTGCAGCGCATAGTGAACACTGCTGAGAGGATCACTGGCGCCTCACTCCCAACACTCCTGGTCCTTTACACCACCCGCCTCACCCGCAAAGCATTGAGCATTGTGGGTGACCCCTCCCACCCCTCCAACAGCCTCTTCACCCTCCTGCCTTCAGGGAGAAGGTTTCGCAGCCTGAGGTCAAGCACCACCCGACTAAAGAACAGTTTTTTCCACCAGGCTGTCAGGATGCTGAACTCTCTCCCCTCCCTTCCTCCTCTCTCCCCTGCCCCTATGGGACCTGGACTTTAACACCCCACACACACGCACATCCAGCACCAGACACTTTTTTAAAAAAAATTTGAAGTGACTATATTTTATATTTTATATTTTATGTTGATTGTTGTTTGCTGTGCCTTTTGTTTTATGCACTTTGTTCCTCGGGATTGTGGGAAACGGTATTTCGATTTTCTGTCTGTGTAAACTGGCTGAGGATTGACAATAAAATTGACTTTGACTTTGATGTGAACTAGGTGGGCTGAAGGACATGTTTTAATGCTGTAGGACTCCCAAGACGAAAATGTGTATTTCATCCTGAAATGCTTTTTGGAACATGAAAAATATGCACCCCACAGTCCTTTGCTAAACAATAGGCAATAAATCAGATAAAATCCATAGCAAGTTTGAAAATCTTCATTCCTGCCTCTGTAACATTGCTTTTATCTGAGCCTGCCTCGGTTCATTTACTGCTGAAACTATTTGTTCCTCAAGAACAAATATTTCAGTGCTCTCCTGCCCCCTTTGCTACCTCTGTAAACTATTAAAGAGGTTGCTAATTTTCATTTGAGTCCAAATCTACACTAAAACACTTATCCTCCAGTACTATACTCACTCACCTATTCTGCTCTGTTTAGAAATGAATCCATTGTCATGCCTCTCCTTGTATTTCATCCCTCCAGCCTGCTTAAATATCTTCAATTCTGACCTTTTTTATTTATCTCACGTGAGGATTGCCTTTATAGCCATGGGATTATACAGACAATCCATCAAAAGTGAGGTAAATTCTTGCAGATCTCTCTTTAAAACCTATATTTTTGATCAACTTTAGTCTGCCTCGACTTCTGCTTCCTTCTTTAACTGGATATCAGTTTTTATCTGATATTCTCCTGTGGAAAAACTTGGAATATTTCAGTTTAAAAAAAAATATTGACATGAATGTTTATTATGTTATTTACTGAACTATTTTTTTATCGAATGTCAAATATTTGCAGGTTGAATGCGGGATGAGTAGAGGGTTATGAGCAAGTTAATTAACTTTAATTTTTATAGTTTTGAGACACATAGTTTTCATGAGTCCACGCCACCTCGACCTGAAACGTCACACATTCCTTCTCTCCTGAGATGCTGGCTGACCTGTTGAGTTACTCCAGCATTTTATCATATCATATATCATATCATATATATACAGCCGGAAACAGGCCTTTTCGGCCCTCCAAGTCCGTGCCGCCCAACGATCCCCGTACATTAACACTATCCTACACCCACTAGGGACAATTTTTACATTTACCCAGCCAATTAACCTACATACCTGTACGTCTTTGGAGTGTGGGAGGAAACCGAAGATCTCGGAGAAAACCCACGCAGGTCACGGGGAGAACATACAAACTCCTTACAGTGCAGCACCCGTAGTCAGGATTGAACCTGAGTCTCCGGCGCTGCATTCGCTGTAAAGCAGCAACTCTACCGCTGCGCTACCGTGCCGCGGTATTATTTTGTGAATAAATACCTTTGATTTGTACCAGCACCTGCAGTTATTTTCTTACACTACCTGTACATTAGTTCCATGTTATCCCACATTCCCATCCTACACACTTGTGGCAATTTACAGTGGGCAATTAACCTACAAACCTGCAAGTTTTCAAAGTGGGGGGAAACCAGAGCACCCAGAGATATCCTACACAGTCATGCAGAGAACGTGCAAACTCTGCACATACAGCATCCGTAGTCAGGATTGAACAGAATAAGATCGTCATCAATGCATAAGACATATTCGCTGCCCCTATGTGTGGCCTATTCTACATCGGCAAGACCAAGCCTAGACTAAGCCACTGTTTCGCTGAATACACCTTCTTTCTGCCAGGGCATGTTGGAGCTCCGGGTTTGGTAATCATTTTAAATCCCCTTCCCATTCCTACACCGACATTCTGTCCTTGGCCACGTCCATGGCCACAGTGAGACCACACGCAAACCGGAAAAACCTACAGCCTAATGATAGGAAGACTCAATCCTCCAATTTCAAGCAACAACCCCCCTAACCCCATCCTCCCACTGCCCCACATTTTGCCCACCATCTCGGTCACATTGCCCCTTTCCCCACCTCTGTAAGCACAATTCTCACACTTTCCACCCAGACTCCCTTTCATTCCACTTCTTTCTCTGCTCAGTCCTCTGGCTTTATATTTCATTCCTCCACTTCTCTCCTTATCCAACAACATTTTGGCTTCTTTCCTCCTTTAGGTTTTGTAACTATCTCCACGCTTCTGACAATCATTATCCAAACTGTATCCGCTTATCAATAGCCAGGGTTGGCCCCACCTCCCCCAACCTTTCCCAGCTTTCTCCCCTCCATTCGGTCAATCTGAAGAAGGGTCCCAACCCAAAATGTCACTTGTTCATTCATCCCACAGATACTGCCTGACCTGCTGAGTTCCTCCTGCACTTTGTGTTTTGGTCCACAAACTACTTCACAACTACCTGTAGCAAGTCTGATGTACGATAATACCCACTTAATCTCAGAGTTACATTCTCCAGTCTAAAACTCTGCATTCAGATTCAGGGACATTTACAATTTAAGGAACCAGATTTGTTGAAAACAAATCATATTCAGGATTTAACAGCACTCCCCTGCGCCCCTCCCATATGTATTGGCAGGCAATGGTCGGCAGTACTTTTTCTCAATAGTAGTTCAATCCAACGTTAGGATTGATCAAAGTGCAATTTACCAATTAGTGTTTTATAGTCTTTTAGGGAACTACATATAACACATATAACAACATATAACAACTACAGCATGGAAACAGGCCTGTCCGGCCCTACCAGTCCACGCCGACCATTCTCCCTGACCTAGTCTCATCTACCTGCACTCAGACCATAACCCTCCAATCCCCTCCTATCCATATACCTATCCAATTTACTCTTAAATAATAAAATCGAGCCAGCCTCCACCACTTCCTCCGGAAGCCCATTCCATACAGCCACAACCCTCTGAGTAAAGAAGTTCCCCCTCATGTTACCCCTAAACCTTTGTCCCTCAATTCTGAAGCTATGTCCCCTTGTTGGAATCTTCCCCACTCTCAAAGGGAAAAGCCTACCCACGTCAACTCTGTCCGTCCCTCTCAAAATTTTAAAAACCTCTATCAAGTCCCCCCTCAACCTTCTACGCTCCAAAGAATAAAGACCCAACCTGTTCAACCTCTCTCTGTAGCCTAAGTGCTGAAACCCAGGCAACATTCTAGTAAATCTCCTCTGTACCCTCTCCATTTTGTCGACATCCTTCCTATAATTTGGCGACCAGAACTGCACACCATACTCCAGATTCGGCCTCACCAATGCCCTGTACAATTTCAACATTACATCCCAACTTCTATACTCGATGCTCTGATTTATAAAGGCAAGCATACCAAACGCCTTCTTCACCACCCTATCCACATGAGATTCCACCTTCAGGGAACAATGCACAGTTATTCCCAGATCCCTCTGTTCCACTGCATTCCTCAATTCCCTACCATTTACCCTGTACGTCCTATTTTGATTTGTCCTACCAAAATGCAGCACCTCACACTTATCAGCATTAAACTCCATCTGCCATCTTTCAGCCCACCCTTCCAAAAGGCCCAAGTCTCTCTGTAGACTTTGAAAATCTACCTCACTATCAACTACTCCACCTATCTTAGTATCATCTGCATATTTACTAATCCAATTTGCCACACCATCATCCAGATCATTAATGTAAATGACAAACAACAGTGGACCCAACACAGATCCTTGGGGCACTCCACTAGACACTGGCCTCCAACCTGACATACAATTGTCAACCGTTACCCTCTGGTATCTCCCATTCAGCCATTGTTGAATCCATCTTGCAACCTCACTATTAATACCCAACGATTTAACCTTCTTAATCAACCTTCCATGTGGAACCTTGTCAAATGCCTTACTGAAGTCCATATAGACAACATCCACAGCCTTGCCCTTATCAATTTCCCTGGTAACCTCTTCAAAAAATTCAAGAAGATTAGTCAAACATGACCTTCCAGGCACAAATCCATGTTGACTGTTTCTAATCAGGCCTTGATTATCCAAATAATTATATATATTGTCCCTAAGTATCTTTTCCATTAATTTTCCCACCACAGACGTCAAACTAATAGGTCTATAATTGCTAGGTTTACTTTTAGAACCTTTTTTAAACAAAGGCACAACATGCGCAATGCGCCAATCTTCCGGCACCATCCCTGTTTCTAATGACGTTTGAAATATTTCCGTCATAGCCCCTGCTATTTCTGCACTAACTTCCCTCAATGTCCTAGGGAATATCCTATCAGGACCTGGAGACTTATCCACTTTTATATTCTTCAAAAGTGTCCGTACCTCCTCTTCTTTAATCCTCCTAATTTCCATCACTACTCTACTTGTTTCGCTTACCTCACATAATTCAATATCCTTCTCCTCGGAAAATTCCGAAGAAAAGAAATTGTTTAATATCTCCCCCATTTCTTCCGGCTCAGCACATAGCTGTCCACTCTGACTCTCTAATGGACCAATTTTATCCCTCACTATCCTTTTGCTATTGACATATCTGTAGAACCCCTTGGGGTTTACTTTTACATTACTTGCCAAAGCAGCCTCATATCTTTTTTTCGCTTTTCTAATTTCCTTTTTAAGATTCCTTTTACATTCTTTATATTCCTCAAGAACCTCATTTACTCCCTGCCGCTTATATTTATTGTATATCTCCCTCTTTTTCCGAACCAAGTGTCCAATTTCCCTGGAAAACCACGGCTCTTTCAAATTATTATTCTTTCCTTTCCACCGAACAGGGACATAAAGACTCTGTACTCTCAAAATTTCACCTTTAAATATCCTCCATTTCTCTATTATATCCATTTCATAAAACAACAATTTCCATTTCACTCCTTTTAAATCCTTTCTCATCTCCTCAAAATTAGCCTTTCTCCAATCCAAAATCTCAACCCTTGGTCCAGATTTGACCTTCTCCATAATGATATTGAAACTAATGGCATTATGATCACTAGACCCAAAGTGCTCCTCAACACATACCTCCGCCACCTGACCCATCTCATTTCCTAACAGGAGGTCCAACACTGCCCCTTCTCTGGTAGGCACCTCTACGTATTGCTGCAAAAAACTATCCTGCACACATTTTACAAACTCCAAACCATCCAGCCCTTTAACAGAATGTGATTCCCAGTCTATATACGGAAAATTGAAATCACCCACAATCACCACTCTGTGCTTACTACTAATATCTGCTATCTCCTTACATATTTGCTCTTCCAATTCTCGTTCCCTATTTGGCGGTCTATAATACACCCCTATAAGTGTTGCTAAACCTTTCTCATTTCTGAGTTCCACCCAAACAGCCTCCTTAATCGAGCCTTCTAGTCTGTCCTGCCAAAGCACTGCTGTGATATCCTCCCTGACAAGCAATGCAACACCCCCACCTCTTGCCCCTCCGATTCTATCACATCTGAAACAATGAAATCCTGGAATATTTAATGGCCAATCGCAACCCTCCTGCAACCATGTTTCACTGATCGCCACAACATCATACTTCCAGATGTCAATCCAGGCTCTAAGCTCATCCACCTTTCTTACAATGCTCCTAGCATTAAAATATACACATTTAAGGGACCCATCATTTCTTATTCTCAGTTTATTTATTTTCCCTTCTTTCTCTCCTACATATTGGGTCTGAGTGTTTCCCTTTTCTGCCTCCTGCCTCACACACTGCCTATTAGCTATCTGTGTTTGAGTCCCTCCCCCCAACCGTACTAGTTTAAAGTCTCCGCAGTTATTTTAGCAAATCTCCCCGCCAGGATATTGGTTCCCCTCGGGTTCAGATGCAACCCGTCCTTTTTGTACAGGTCATACTTCCCCCAGAAGAGGTCCCAATGATCCAGAAACTTGAAACCCTGCTCCCTGCACCAGTTCCTCAGCCACGTATTTATCCTCCACCTCACTCCATTCCTATTCTCACTATCGCGTGGCACAGGCAGTAAGCCTGAGATTATTACTTTGGAAGTCCTTTTTTTTAACTCACTTCCTAGCCCCCTGAATTCTCCTTTCAGGACCTCTTCCCTTATCCTACCTATATTGTTGGTACCTATATGTACCACGACCTCTGGCTCATCTCCCTCCCCTTTCAGGATATCCTGGACACGCTCAGACACATCCCGGACACCGGCACCAGGGAGGCAAACCACCATCCGGGTCTCCCGACTGCGTCCACAAAAACGCCTATCTAACCCCCTCACTATAGAGTCCCCTATTACTACTGCTCTCCTCTTCCTTTCCCTACCCTTCTGAGCAACAGGGCCGGACTCCTTGACAGAGGCCCGGGCACCGTCGTTGCCCCCAGGTAGGTTGTCCCCCCCAACAGTACTTAAACAGGAGTACTTATTTCCAAGGGGTACAGCCACCGGGGTACTCCCTAGTCCCTGCCTCTGTTCCTTGCCCCCCCCTAACAGTGACCCACTTATCTACCTCCCGTGGTCTAGGAGTGACCACCTCCCTGTAACTCCTATCTATAACCTCCTCACTCTCCCTGATCAGACGGAGGTCATCAATCTGCCGCTCCAGGTTCCTAATACGGTCCCTTAGGAGCCCCATCTCGTCACACCTGGCGCAGATGTGGATGTCTGGAAGACTATCAGACTCCCAGATTCCCCACATCTGACACCCAGAACAAAAAACTGCCCTGGCAGTCATACTCTCCAAACAAAGCCCCGCGCTCGGTTACTAAACCTACCGCCCGGCCGCTACTCCAACCGCTCCAACCGCCCACCGAAAAGAACTGAGTGATCTCCTGGGAGAGGCGAAAAACCGGATAAAAAACCCAGGCCAATTTGGGAAAAAATCCGGGAAATTCCTCTCCGACCCCAAGCTAGGCGATCGAAACTAGTCCGGGAGATCACACAGGTCTTACTCCTTACTATCCCCACACAATCCCCACTCAATCCCCACACACTACTTCCCAAGCAACACAGCTTGGTGCTGCTTGCTACTGCTGCTGCTTGCTACTGCTTGCTACTGCTGCTGCTGCTTGCTACTGCTACTGCTACTGCTACTGCTACTGCTGCTTGCTGCTGCTGCTGCAGATTGCTGCATTATGCTACATTATGCTCTGTCACTATTCAACGTATTCAGGAACCACATTATTGCTCTTCTCTGCAGCAGAGACCGCACAGGCCAAGCTCATGTTATGGGGAAGGGGGTGGATAGGTTGCTTTCTGAGAAAATTAGTCAAAACGCCTTTTTCCATTTGCATTGTGTCAGGAAATGCAAATTAAATTAAAAAAAAAACATTTCCCGGTTGGTTTACAATATTTTTTACCCCCATACTGAAATAGGAGCAAATTTTATTCATATATCAAAATTCTGGGTAATGATTTGCGATTTCGGGAAGGGCAAATGTCAATAACCTGAGTGGTTGTAACATGGGGATCGCCTGTACTACAAATGACATTCGTTTTACAAAATGAATCATGTCAAGTCAAGTTGAGTGTATTGTCATATTTTTTAGATTTTTTTAGATTTAGAGATATGTGCATAGAAGATGGACACAAAATGCTGGAGTAACTCAGCATGTCAGGCAGCATCTCTGGAGAAAAGGAATCGGTGACGTTTCGGGTTGAGACCCTTCTTCAGACATACATATATGTGCGGATACAGATGTAATCACAAATGCAAGGTACAGATACAATGAAGATACAAATGCAATGCAAATCTTGCATGCAGCTTCACATTCATACAACACACAAAATGTGGAATTCACTGCCTCAGAAGGCAGTGGAGGCCAATTCTCTGATAACTGGCTGGTAGTTCCTTGCAATCAGGTGGCACAGTGATAACTGGCTGGTAGTTCCTTAAGCAATCAGGTGGCACAGTGGCACAGCGGTAGAGTTGCTACCTTAATATCCAGAGACCCGGTTTTGATCCTGACCATAAGTGTTGTCTGTATGGAGTTTGTACATTCTCCCCTTGACCGTGTTGGGTTTTCTCACATAACTGTGCATAAGCAGTGGAAGGACTGCCCCACCTTATAATCTCCCCACTCTCAATCCCTATCAGGCACCCCCTGCCCAATCTGTGGTTCACACAGACAACATCAGTCTCCTCAACTCTAAACTGAAGTGCAAGCATGACGCAAGGAGCTGCCGAGGAAACGAGGCGAGGAAAAACTTTTCTTAACTGTGACGAGGAAAAACTTTTTCTTAGAACTGAGACGAGGAAAAACTTTTTCAGTCAGAGAGTTGTGAATCTGTGGAATTCTCTGCCTCAGAAGGCAGTGGAGGCCAATTCTCTGAATGCATTCAAGAGAGAGCTAGAGAGAGCTCTTAAGGATAGCGGAGTCAGGGGGTATGGGGAGAAGGCAGGAACGGGGTACTGATTAAGAATGATCAGCCATGATCACATTGAATGGTGGTGCTGGCTCGAAGGGCCGAATGGCCTGCTCCTGTACCTATTGTCTATTGTCTAAAAACATAAATCGCACGTAAATTCTGCTGGGCGGCACGGACTTGGAGGGCCGAAAAGGCCTGTTTCCGGCTGTATATATATGATATGATATGATATGATAAGTCTGCAGCAGTACAGGAAGTGGTCGGTAATGTCCTGTTCTCATGGGAGGATTAGGGTTGTGTACGTCAGTTGAAGAACACTGACAGCTGTGGGAAGGAAGCTGCTTCTGAAGAAGGGTACCGACACAAAGTGTAGGAATTCAGATTTCTATACCTTAATCCCAACAGTAACAGTGAGAAGAGACATAGCCCTTATGTTAGGAACCCTCCCGGATAGATACCATCTTCTTGAAGCAGCAACTCATGCAGATGATTTTGCTAGTGTGGAGGGAAACCTTTCTTTGACATATTGGCGAAACAGCACTGTGTATTTAAAATATTCTGAATTTTTAAAGATACACTTTGAGAGTTATTTCTTCTGTTTGATGACAGAAAAACAAGCTCATTCATAATCAGATATTATAATATCCTCGCAATGGACTGAAAATTTGACTTACAGGCAAGCTTCATTTTGATTATACTGACTGTAACCAAATCCAGTCAGTAACACTTTCTTCTTGCCAGAGTGAGAAAACAGTGTAACGTCCCCATAACTAATGGAGACACAAGGAACTGCAGATGCTGGTTTACACAAAGTGCTGGAGTAACATAGCAGGTCAGGACGCATCCCTGGAGAACCAGGGTTAGGCTGAACAAATTCCCCAATGTTAGGTTGAACATTTATTTCTCGAAGTTTAGGTTACAACCCAAAGGCATGAACATTGAATTATCCAATGTTTGGTAAATAACCTACAAACAACCCCCCTTCCCTAGGCTGTGCTCCACCTGGATTCACAACCATTTTCCCCCTTCTACATCCCCCCCCCAAACCCCCCCTCCGGTTCCCTTCAAACTAAATTCCTTCCTCTGGCTTCACAAGTAGGACCTCTTCTATCCTAGTCCCTTTATCTCTGGTCTTTGTCCAACCATCTGCCAATCGCCCCACTTCCCTATCTTTATCCACCTATCACTCGCCAAGCTTTATTCTGCCGGCCCCCCTCCTCTCTTCTAGCTTTCTCCCACCACCACCACCACAATCAGTCTGAAGAAGGGTCTGACCCAAAACGATAGCTATCCATGTTCTCCAGAAAGGCTGCCTGATCCACTGAGTTACTCCAGCAATTCGTGCCTTCACCCCCTCCCCCCCCCCCCCAATAAATTATACTCAGAACAACCCAGGCGAAGAAGGGTCCCGCCCCGAAACATCCTCCAGAGAGGCTGCCAGACCTGCTGAGTTACTCCAGCACTAAAGTGTCCAGCCCACGTTACCCGCCGCACTCAGAAGTGAGGACAAGAAAACTTTAGTTTTTTGCCTTTTTGCCTACCTGAGACCCCAGCAGTCATCAGAGTTCCTTCAATCAAAACCACGCTGGAGCAAGTCTCAACGCTGTAACCACTTGTCGACTTTGTGGGGGGGGGTGGGGGAGAGACTTTTACCTGAGATCACACACTGTGGAGCCGAGTGAACCCCCAAACAACTGGGTTACAGCCTGTCTTGGCCGCCGTGCTCGGTGCACTCGAGGGGAGGGGGACACACACACTTGTGTTTGCTTTCCCCTGCTTTGCACAGTCGTCAGCTGAGTATCTCCAACAAGTAAACTGCAGACTTCACGTGCTCGCTTTAGATAGTCCCGGGGCGGAGTCTAATATGCATTTCCTCACAGTGAGCCTGAGAGCCCGGGGCTGGTCGGTCGCTCTCTGTCGTTGCCTCCCGTTAGACAGCGTGTGGACTCACTCGGTGTTACTGGCAGGCGTTGGCACCGCTCTGTGCACGGACCACATCAACCCTGGCGGTCTGTGTGTGTGTGTGTCTCTCTGTGTGTGTCTGTCTGTGTGTGTCTGTCTCTGTGTCTGTGTGCGTCTCTGTCTGTGTGTGTCTCTGTCTGTGTCTCTGTGTGTGTGTCTGTGTCTGTATGTGTGTGTGTGTGTGTCTGGTCTGTGTGTGTGTCTGTGTGTGTGTGTCTGTATGTGTGTGTGTCTGTGTGCGTCTCTGTCTGTGTGTGTGTGTCTGTATGTGTGTGTGTCTGTGTGTGTGTCTGTATGTGTGTGTGTGTGTGTGTCTGTCTGTGTGTGTTGACAGATTGGCTTTTACTTCTATGATCAATGCCGGGGCGATGAAGGAGTTACTTAATACCTCGCCCATGTATCTACTGACTGGCTGACTGACGGTCGTGGGCGCAGCGACCTGAGAGGAAGTCAAACCGAGCCGAGCGTAAAACGGGCGGCGCCACCGCACCCAGCCCCCCAAGCCCCAGCCCCCCAAGCCCCAGTCCCAGCCCCCCAAGCCCCAGCCCCCCAAGCCCCAGCCCCCCAAGCCCCAGCCCCCCAAGCCCCAGCCCCCCAAGCCCCAGCCCCCCAAGCCCCAGTCCCAGCCCCCCCAGTCCCAGCCCCCCAAGCCCCAGCCCCCCAAGCCCCAGCCCCCCAAGCCCCAGTCCCAGCCCCCCCCAGTCCCAGCCCCCCAAGCCCCAGCCCCCCAAGCCCCAGCCCCCCAAGCCCCAGCCCCCCAAGCCCCAGTCCCAGCCCCCCAAGCCCCAGCCCCCCAAGCCCCAGCCCCCCAAGCCCCAGTCTCAAGCCCCAGTCCCAGCCCCCAACCCCAGCCCCCAACAGCTACGGTTCCGCTGAGTAAAACAGCTCCCGCACTCGCCGCTCTAGAGTTTGAGCCCCATTGTGGGTTTAAGAAAATAACTGCAGATGTTGGTACAAGATCAAGATTCAAGATAGCTTTATTTGGACGAAATTCAGTCACCCACAGTCCAACAACAAAAGCACTAAATAGGCATTAAAATTACACAACCCCAAAAACAGAAACATCCATCACAGTGAGTCTCCTCCAGTCCTCTCCTCACTGTGATGGAAGGCCACAATGTCTTTCCCTTCTCCTGCCGTCGAAGGTATTTATTCACAAAATGTTGGAGTAACTCAGCAGGTCAGGCAGCATCTCAGGATTCTGTGCCCTTCCCCCTAGGAGGGAGGGAGGGGGGAGGTTTATATTCTCGTTGTTTACACGACATTTCCGTGTCTGGAAGGGGGGGAGGAAATCCGTTTTAGAAACATTATGTTTTGGCAGAACAACTTGTGTTTTGAGTTGGGCGGGATCTGCTGGGTCAGACGCTGAGAGTATTCAGAGCTTCGGACAACAGCGGCGCCTAAAAGCTTTAATTCCCCGCCTTCCGCTGTGTTAATCGAGGTTTAAAAAATAAAACGTGTCTAACTTTCAAAGTGATTAAAGAAGGGAAATAAAATGCCTCAAATAGTTATTTTTCCCTTTAAAAATGTCAACAAAGAGTTAAACATGTAACATGCCCTGAGAACTGGTGGCTGTGCTATCAATTTCCTACAGGCATTTGAGAAAGTGCCACATTTTAAAATGAAAGCAGATGGTGCGTGATGAAGCGTGTTGGTGTGCACTGAAGATCGGCTTGCTGACTCTCAGCCTTGTACAACTTTTATAAATAACATGGGCAAAGACATCAATGGCGTGGTTGCTCATTTGCTGTTGATTCAGAGTAGGTGGGAAAGTATGTTATGAGGAGGACACAAGGAGGCAGTAAATGTTAGGTTACCTGAATTGGCAAAGCAAAGTCTTATAAGGGGAGGAAGGAATTGCAGATGTTGGTTTACAACGAAGATAGACACAGAATGCTGGAGTAACTCAGCGGGTCAGGCAGCATCTCTGGAGAAGAGGAGTAAGTGACGTTCTTGAGTCATTGGTGCCAGCTTTGATTTGTTCTGGACCTTTTGTACCTCTAGTTTCCCTCTTCCCTGACTCTCAGTCTGAAAAAGGGTCTCGACCCAATACGACATCTATTCCTTTTCTCCAGAGTTGCTGCCTGACCGGCTGAGTTACTCTAGCACTTTATTGTTATCCTATTTGGGGACATGTGAAGTTGTCCATTATAGTAGGAAATAAATAACATTATCTGAGATGGATAAACTAATGCACTGATGTGTGTTTATTTCAACACATGGAGTATCCTGGGTAAAGTAGATGAACAGAGTCTGGATCAGTGCCTAGATCTATAATGTAATGGCCATTCTGAAGACTTGGTTGCAAAAGAGACTGGGCTGCCAGCTCAATGTTGTAGTGTTTCAATGTTTCAGATGTGATGGAAAGAGAGGTAAAAGAGGTGGAGGAGTTGCTTTACTAATCAGGGAGAATGTCATAGCAGCACTTAGAGACGACATTCTGGAGGTTTGTCCACTGAGGCAATACGAGTAGAACTTAAAAATAAAAGGAAGCAATCACTTTAATGGGATTGTACTAAAGGCCTTCCAACACCAGCGGGAGATAGAGGACTAGACAGATTACGGAAAGGTGCAAAAGCAACAGGATTGTCTTAATGGGCGACTTTAACTTCCCCAGTATTGACTAGGACCCAGTGCACAAGTCTTAGATGGGGCAGAATTTGTTAGGTGTGTCCAAAAGTGTTTCCTGAAACAGTATGTGGATAGTCCAACTCGAGGAGAGACCAAACTGGATCATGTATTGGGAAACCGAACCTGGCCAGGTGACCCGTGTTTCATTGGTTGAGCACGTTGGGAACAGTGATCACAACTCCATAAGTTTAAAGAAATAAGGATGTCTGGAGCTTGGAAAAGATAAGGCAGATTACAGCATTTGTTTGGCAGGAGCTAGGCAGTGTAAATTGCGAGCAGTTATTGGGGAAATTCACATCCGACATGTCGGAATCAATTAAAGGTAAGCTGATCAGAGTTGTTTAGAACTAACATGTTCCAGTAAGGAGAAAGTAAAAAGATCTGTGGACAGACCACTTGTTTATGATATATATCAGTGACGTGAATGTAAGTGTGAATGGATTGGTTTAGTGCGTTTGCAGACGAACTTGGTAGAGCTCTGGAGAAAGAGGAAGCTTCTCAAAGTATGCAGTGTGATATAGATCAGCTACAGAAATGGGCGGATGTACAGCAGATGGAGTTTAATCCATGCATGTGTTTACTTTGGAGGTTGAATATAAGGGGAAAGTATACAGTTAATGGCAAGACCCTTAACAGCATTTATGTACAGAGGGATCTTGGGGTCTTAGCCCATAGCTTTCCAAAAGTGACAACACAAGTAGATAGAGCAAGCACATAGTATATTTGCCTTCATCGGTTGGGGCATTGAGTTTAAGAGTCAGGCAGTCATGTTGCAGCTTCATAATACTTGGTTATGCTACATTTGGAGTATTGTCTGCACTTCTAGTCACCTCTTTACAGGAAAGATGTGGATGTTTTTGAGACAGTGCAAAAGAGGTTTATCAGAATGCTGCCTGGATTAGAGAGTATTAGCTGTAAGGAGAAGGTAGATAGTATTGGATTGTTTTCTCTGGTTTGTCAGAGATAGAAATAGATAATAATATGAGAGGCATAGATATGGTAGACAGATAACCATTTCCCCAGGGTGGAAATGTCAAATGTTAGATGACATGGCTTTATGGTGAGAGGGGCAAAGTTTAACGGAGATGTGCTGAGCAAGTTCTTCCCACAGAGAGTGCTGGGTGGATGGAACATTCTGCTGGGGGTGGTGGAAGGGGCATTTACAATAGGGGCATTTGAGAAGCATTTACATAGGCACATTGATATGCAGGGAATAGAGGGAAATGGATAAAATGCAGGCAGATGTGATTAGTCTGACGTGGCATGATATTGGGCAAGGACACTTAGAACTGAAGGGCTTGTTCCCGTGGTATACTGTTCTTGCAGATGATACTAAAGTGGGTGGTATTGTAGACTGTGAAGGTGGTTGTCAGCAATTGCAGTATGATCTTGATCGGTTGGGAATGTGGGCTGAGGAATGATTAACGGAGTTTAATACAGAGAAGTGTGAGACAATGGACTATAGACAATAGACAATAGTTGCAGGAGTAGGCCATTCGGCCCTTTGAGCCAGCACCACCATTCAATGTGATCATGGCTGATCATTCTCAATCAGTACCCCGTTCCTGCCTTCTCCCCATACCCCCTGACTCCACTATCCTTAAGAGCTCTATCTAGCTCTCTCTTGAATGCATTCAGAGAATTGGCCTTCGCTGCCTTCTGAGGTTCCACATTTGGGAAGTAAAACCAGGGCAAGACTTACAGTGAATGGCAGGGCTCTGGAGAGTGTTGTAGAGCAGAGGGATCTAGGACTGCATGTACATAGTTCCTTGAAAGTGGTGTCACGGGTAGATAGGGTGGTCAAGAAGGCTTTCGGCAGATTGACCTTGATCAGTCAAAGTATTGAGTATAGAACTTGAAAGGTCATGTTACAGTTGTACGACATGACCATTCAGCCCATCAAGTCCACTCTGCCATTCAATCCTGGCTGATCTCTCTCTCCCTCCGAGCCCCGTTCTCCTGCCTTCTCCCCATAACCTCTGACTTCCAATATTAGGCTCAAAAAGGCTTCAGTTGATTGATGCTCTAATAAATGTGCACTACATGTGGCAGGTGTGCTTGGCTGGTGAGGCCTCATTGGTGAGGCCACATTTAGAGTATTGTGTTCAGTTTTGGTCACCCTGTTATAGGAAAGATGTTAAGCTGGAAGGGGTGCAGAGAAGATTTATGAGGTGGGTCTGGGTTATAGGGAGATGTTGAGCAGGCTAGGACTTTATTCCTTGGAACACAAGTATGATCTTATGGGGGTGTACAAGATCATGAGAGGAATAGATATGGTAAATGCACAGAGCATTTTACCCAGAGTAGGTTATCAAGAACCAGCGGACATAGGTTTAAGGTGAAGAGGGAAAGATTTAATAGGAACCTGATGGGCAAATGTTTTACACAAAGGGTGGTAGGTATATGAAACGAGCTGCTGGAGGAGGTAGTTGAAGCAAGTACTATCACAATGTTTAAGAAACGTTTAGACTGGTACATAGATAGGATAGGTTTAGAGGGATATGGATCAAATGTGAGCAGGTAGGATTAGTGTAATCCTACCTGCACATCGAGTATGTGTATGAAATAAATTTGACTTGACTTGTAGATGGGGATGTTGGTTGGCGTAGGAAGTTGGGTTGAAGAGTCCATTTCCATGCTATATTACTCGTGACTCTTTGATTCTATGTTATATAATGTCATTGTTTCTTGCGAGGAGGATTGTTTTCACATTATTTGGGAAAGTTATGCTTCATTTATATAGTACATTGGAGTACTGTGTACAGAAGAGGTCTCTTTATTCAAGGAAGGATATTAATGTAGTGAAGAAAATTCAGAGATGATTTACTTGACTGGTACCAAGAATGGACAAATTGTCATAAGGAAAGGTGGAAAAAGGCTAAATTTGCATCTACGTCTGTTCAGAAAAGAGAGGGGGTTTGATTGAAACATATTATTCTAAAGAGTGTTGATAGGGTAGGCATGCAGAGAATATTCCCTTTTATGGAATAATCTACAAAGTTTAATAATAATAGTTTGCCCATTTGCAACATGAAAGAAATGCATTTTTTCTCTCTCATGGTTTGAGTCTTTTGGACGTCTCTTTCACTGAGGGTGTTGGAAGCAGAATAATAGCATGTTTTTGAGATACTGTTGATTACATTCTTGAGAAGCAAGGGCGCGAATGATTACCAAGGAGAGGCAGGAATGTGCATTTGGGTTTTTGATCAGATTAATCGTAATCTTCTGGATGACGGGATGCTCAAGGAGGTTTGATGCCCAATTCATATGAGAATATGTGAAAAGCTTTAAAAATGCAAAATTAATCAAACAACTTAGACTAAACAAAAATAATTAAGGAAAAAACTTCCCCTTTGATTTGTATAAGCTACCCTACATAGAAACATAGAAAATATGTGCAGTAGGCCATTCGGCCCTTCTAGCCAGAACTGCCATTCAATATGATCATGACTGATCATCCAAAATCAGTACCCCGTTCCTGCTTTTATCCCATATCCCTTGATTCTGTTAGCCCTAAGAGCTATATCTAACTCTGTCTTGAATACATCCAGTGAATTGGCCTCCACTGTCTTCTGTGGCAGAGAATTCCACAGATTCACAACTCTCTGGGTGAAGATCCACAGATTCGCAACATATCCCATTGAGATTATTGGGATCTAAGATCCTGAGTCAAATGTAATCTGGCGCACATTCCAGCAGTAATTTCCCATCTGTAAATGCAGAGGAATCTCAGCAGGATGGAGCTCTGTCAATGGACTGCCAATTGCATGTGGACTGTAGTGTTGGGGTGAAATGGGAGTTTCAGCAAACTTTATCTTTGACAGGCTCATTCGTGGAAATTCTGGATTTAGTTTCATTTAAACTGACAGCTCCAAATTTGTGAGTAGGATCCAGCTCTTTATGACCAAGGAATTGTACTTGCCATTGGTAGTAGGGATCTTTTTTGACAGATGAACTGAATAATACATAATTGTACATTATTCCATTTTTAATTTTCAGTTGACAAGTGAAGTCCTGGCAATAAATCCAACAGAATATTTCACGTTTAAACCTACCAGGCAGGCAAGGTCGGTGAGGTTAACTTCCTCAGGTGAAACCTGTCCAACATGCCTACACGTGTTAACTGCTCTGGTGAGGTGGGACCAGGAGAGAGGCGGCAGATGGATCAATTATCTGCAAGAACTTTTATTTTCAATGGGTTGCCTCTTGTAGAATGATAATACGGAGGAAAGGAAGCAGATAAAGAGCTTAGTAACATGGTGTCACACGTCTCCCTCAATGTCAGCAAAAAAAAGATCTAGTTATTGACTTCAAGAAATGAGGTGGTGTACACGTCAGTTTGCATCTGTGGTACTGAAGTGGAGATGGTCGAGAGCTTCAAAGTCCCAAGTGTAAAAGCACCGGCATTTGTCTTGTACAAAGGGGTGGCACTATGGCGCAGCGGTAGAGTTGCTGCCTTACAGCGAATGCAGCAGTGGAGACCCGGGTTCGATCCCAACCACGGGTGATGTCTATATGGAGTTTGTACGTTCTCTCCGAGACCTGTGGTGGGGTTTTTTTTCCCCGAGATCTTCGGTTTCCTCCCACACTCCAAAGACACACAGGTTTGTAGGTTAATTGGCTTGGTAAATGTAAAGATTGTCCCTAGTGGATGTAGGATAGTGTTAACGTGCGGTGATTGCTGGTCGGCACGGACCCGGTGAACATGCATTGTTGGGGGTTGCGTTCATCGGCAGCCTGCGTGTGTGGAGCAGACAAGCAAACAGCGCAGCACGGCATTATCGACTGCACTGTCCTCTGTCCCCCTGGTGGAGGGGTAGACCTCACGGCCCTTGACAACAGCACATTGCACTGGCTACAGCGCCTGGAGGGCGTTACATAATTTCTGCTACCTCAAACGCAAGAAGAAGTATGATTTGACTGGGTAGCATACAAACAAGGTTTTTCACTGTATCTCGATAGATGTAATTGTAATAATCCAATACTAATACCAACAAATGGAGGTTTTGTTACTTCAGTGAACAAAACCTTCCAAAACCACACACAAAACTACACAACTTTAAGGGCACAATTACATTAGCCTTAGTCCAGCACTATTTCCAAGTCAGGATAGTGTACCATACCTCTAATGCTGGTGCCTCGTGGTCCTATGCACCTCGTGCTATTGTCTTTCTTGGTGGTAAATGTGGGGGATTTTGGAGGTGCTGTTGAAATGGACAAGGCACGGATCTGACACAACTTTTTGTCAATGATACACACTGTCATCTTGTTGCACCAAAGAGAGAGTGATTTTTTGGGGGGAGTGGATGTGGTACTAAACAAGCTAATGATGGAATAATCAAAAGTGTTGTTGAGCTACACTCATCCATATCAGTGAACAACATTGCAATATACTCCTTATATTACTTGCCTATGACAAAACGTTGGGGAAGGTTATGAGTCCCTCAATGTAAAATATCTAGCTCTTGTGGACACAATATTTACATGGCTGATCTAAGTACGTAAGTTCCATAAAACATAGGAGAAGAATTAGGCCATTTGGCCCATCAAGTCTGCTTTGCCACTTGATCATGGCCGATCTATTTTTCCCTTTCAATCCATTCTCCTATCTTCTCCCTATAACCTTTGACGCCCACGCTAATCAAGAACCTATCAATCTTCGCTTTAAAAATACCCGTCTGTGGCAATGAATTTCACAGATTCACCACCCTCTGGCTGAATAAATTCCACCTGATCTCCATTGAGAAGGTACGACCTTTTCTCCTGAGGCTGTGCCCTCTGGCTCTAGATTCTCCCACTACTGGAAACATCTTCTCCACATCCACATTCTCTATCTAATTTAGTTTCTGGTTTTAGGTTCAGGGATTCGATGTGGGGGTAGTGGGCGATTTGCCTCACTGTACTGGTGTTACTCTGATCAATATTTGTTGTAAATGTAGGACTGCACTTTCTCCACAGCTTGGCTAAAGGAATGGTGCCTTCTCGCAGTGTGTGAGTATTATCATGTACTGGTGTTACTCCATCATGATCAATATTTGTTGCAAATGCAGGACTACACTTGCACCAGAACTGCACTGATCAAACAGTGTGTATATTAGTTTTAGTTTTAGTTTAGAGATACAGCGTGGAAACAGGCCCTTCGGCCCACTGAGTCTGCGACGACCAGCAATCCCAAAACACTAACACTATCCTACACGCTCTTGGGCCAATTACAATATTGCAAAGCCAATTAGCCTACATCTTTGGAGTGTGGGAGGAAACTGGAGCACCCGGAGAAAATCCATGTAGGATACGGGAACGTACAAACTCCGTACAGGCAGCACCCATAGTCAGGATTGAACCCGGGTCTCTGGCGCTGTAAAGCAGCAACTCTACTGCTGCGCCACCGTGCCGCCCGCCCTTGTGTGAGCTGTTTGAGAGGATTTGTTCACTGAAGTAACGAAGCATCCATCCATTGAAAAGCAGCATCAAATTTGGTTGTCATAAGCATTTGTTATAACAGAAAACAAGTGTCAAGCCCCCTGATTTGCATTGTTATAAGTTCATATCATTAATCATTAAACTACTGGAATAACTCACAACCCAGGCTATATGTGATATGTGTGGGTGGCTAGTTGGATGGGAGTGATTAATAACGTCATATATTCACAGATTTGCGGAACTGGAATGGAAAAAAATAAGTGATACCTAACTAATGACATAACTAATTCCAGTGTTCCTTCCTGGGAGTGAATAATCCATTATTCACATGTACTGGTGTCTAATGGCAGGCCTAAAACTACGCAGGAGTAAGCCAGTAGCACTGTCATCTTTGAGTCTATGCTGTGCATTCTAAATATATACCTGTCTGATTTTGACATTTTGGTTGTAGAATTCTTAGAATTCTGTACATGTTGCCTCACTGTTGGTAAAACAACCCCATTTGCATGTACTTCCAATCTATTTCATGCTTGCCCTGACAAAATCTTGCTTCTCACAATGGGCAGATTTGACAGATATTCCCTCCTTATTTTATTCTTGGTATGTAGGAAAAATTACCAAGACTTTCACCAAACGCACAGTGTCGATTTTAATAACCTGCCCATATGGGAGGGAACAGTTTGGTAAGCAAAAGGTTCAGGATTAGCAATTTGTTCTTATTTTGGTTTGCATTTGACAAACCCAAGTCTCACTAATAATTACAGAAGGCTGACATAATTGAACCCACAACTTAATTGTAGATTGGTGGAGACTTGTACTGATAACAGTGTAATAATGGATCCACAAGAAACTCTCTCTGCCTGAGGTGAGAACTGAAAATCAGTTCCTTTCAGCTCTTTATGTAAATTAGGTTTCAGAAGGATATGGGTTCCCAAACCAAATACCCACCACCACTGATCAGAGGTCAAGTCTTCTGCTTCCTTATCTCTAGACCTTTTACTGTCTGAGACTTTGCTGGCCTGTAGGTTTGTTGCAATTTGGGAGTCAAGCCAGACTGGTGTCAGAAAGAATTTCTTTAGTCGGAGGATGGTGAATGTGTGGAATTCATTGCCAAAGACTGCTTTGGATACCAAGTCATCAGGCATTTTTAAGGCAGAGATTCTTAATTAGTCAGGGTGTCAAGGGTTATGGGGAGAAGGCAGGAGAATGGGGTTGAGAGGGAAAAGATGGATCAGCCATGATTGAATGGCGGAGTAGATTCGAAGGGCCGAATGGCCTAATTCTGCTCCTATGACTTATGACCATGGTCTAACACAGGGAACCTGTGATTTGTAGAATGGGGTTTTCAACCAGTCAAACTGAAGAATACTGAACACACCAAAGTCCAAAACCATAAACAGAAAACTAGAAAGCAGAAATTATATTCAATCATCTAGAAAAGCCAACCAATGTTCACAATTAAACTGGAATTAAAGAAAAAAATAAATTAAGGAAAGGAATAATTTTAATTCTTTTTTAAATCTGCAACACTGATTGGAGACCCACATACGCACACTAAACCTCGGGGCCAAAGATTAAGTAAGACTGACAACACAGTTAAAAAAATTACTTGCACCTGAATGCATTAATTGGGTAATCAGTGGATAACGACTTAATTTTTTGAGTTCTCAGTTGGTTTTATTGGTCTCAGTTATTCTCAATTTCAGATCTGATCACTTTGTAAGCTTCAGCTCGTCCTTTCTAGACTTGCTTGCCTCATGGACGTCTGTATCAAACAACTAATGGACTTTATTAAACTCTTACGTCATTTACCACTCTTAGAATAATGCCAAGAACTTTCCAGCACAATTTAATTGCTAGGCCAGGTTAATTAGATGTTTTATTTAGAGGTCCTGTCCATAGTAATAAGTGCAAACAGACTAATTATTGTCCATTCAGTATCAATGGTTCTTTATTATCACGTATACCATGGTGTGAAATTATTTTTTTGCATCCACGCCAGTAAGATTATTGGCGTGCATAATTACAATTCATGATTAAGTATAGAATGCATAGATGCAGCCCAGGAATGACCAGGTTTTGAAGATAGATAGATTCTTGATTAGTACGGGTGCCCGAGGTTATGGGGAGAAGGCAGGAGAATGAGGTTTGGAGGGAGAGATAGATAGATCAGCCATGATTGAATGGGGGAGTAGACTTGATGGGCCAAATGGCCTAATTCTGCTCCTATCTCTTATGAGCCTCGGACGAGGTTTCCACTTCAGGGGGGTTCCCGCGGTGGGCAAGCCAGACCTGCTGTCGGGGTATGGCCGGGACTCATCGCAACTCACCGGGATATTCTGCCGTGCGCAGCTCGCCGGGACCTTCTCAATCATCAGCAAAAGGGTGAAAGATGTTTTTGACAGATCTGGCAGGTACTCCCTGCAGGTACAGATCTGGCAGATCTTGATCTGGCTTTAGAAGGATGAGAGGAGATCTTATCGAAACGTATAAGATTATTAAGGGGTTGGACACGTTAGAGGCAGGAAACATGTTCCCAATATTGGGGGGGTCCAGAACAAGGGGCCACAGTTTAAGAATAAGGGGTAGGCCATTTAGAACTGAGATGAAAAACTTTTTCAGTCAGAGAGTTGTGAATCTGTGGAATTCTCTGCCTCAGAAGGCAGTGGAGGCCAATTCTCTGAATGCATTCAAGAGAGAGCTAGATAGAGCTCTTAGGGATAGCGGAGTCAGGGAGTATGGGGAGAAGGCAGGAACGGGGTACTGATTGAGAATGATCAGCCATGATCACATTGAATGGCGGTGCTGGCTCGAAGGGCCGAATGGGCTCCTCCTGCACCTATTGTCTATTGTCTATTGGCAGGTACTCCCTGCAGGTACTCATCAATGCCCAGTTTAGGTTTTACCTAGACTACCTGCCTCCACATTTCATTGCAGGTCCTTGGTCAATATATGAACCAATTCTAAAAGGAAGTTAGACATAAAATGCTGGAGGAACAGCAGGACAGGCAGCATTTCTAGAGAGAAGGAATGGGCGATGTTGTGGCTCGAGACCCTTCTTCAGACTGAATTCTATTCAGAATTCGGACTGCTGAATTCTAAAGGTGAGTTGAGAATGATTGCCTCTGATGCCAAAGCAGCATCTTTCTGAATATGGCATGAATTAACTGAGAAAATTAAAGTTAATGGAAAATCACCTAATCGAGGTGTTTGCACAAGATATATGCACAATGTGGTTTAATGGTTAAAGGAAGTCAGTCATTGTGCAGTGTTCCAGGCTCACCCATCTTCAGCTGTTTTATCCATGATCTTGCAACCATGTTAATATCAGGTGAGAATATGTGCAGAGCCTTAAATTCCATTTGCAACTGCTCACAAAATGAAGCAATTTGAGCCTACACAGAGCAATTCCTAGTTTAGTTTAGTGTGGTGATACAGCGCGGAAACAGGCCCTTCGGCCCACCGAGTCTGCGCCGGCCAGCGATCCTCGCACATTAACACTATCCTATACACACTAGGGACAATTTACATTTATACCAAGCCAATTAACCTACAAACCTGGACGTCTTTGGAGTGTGGGAGGAAACTGATGATCTTGGGAAAACCCATGCAAGTCATGGGGAGAACGTACAAACTCTGTACAGACAGCGCCCACAGTCAGGATCGATCTGGGTCTCTGGCACTGCAAGGCAGTAGTTCTACCGCTATGGCACCGTGCTACCCATATAGACAATATTCCTGGACAATATTCATTTCAGAAATGATGTGGCAATTAATATTTGTACCACAAATATGCCAGCTCATGACATGGCCGGCTACCCATAACAGTCAATGGCATCACACCATTGCTAAATCAACATCAACATTTCTTTAGGACCAGCTACAGAAATATTGTGCTTGCTAGAGGTGGGTCAGAAGCTAGGCATCTTGTGATGAATGTTTCACTTCCTTACACCTGAAAGCCTTTCCACCATACACAAGGCAGGAGGATGAAGGAATACTCTCCACTTGCTTAAATTAGAGAAACTCGAACAATCAAGAAACTCAACATTTCTCAGATCCCCTTTATCTATCACAGATGAAACCCTTGCAAGGGTCTCCTTGGTATCCCGCAGCTCCGCTATTGCTCCCCCTCCCCACAGTTGCAACAGCACAGTCCCCCTAGACCTCATCTTTCACCCCATCAGCAGTCGCATACAGCATATAATCCTACAACATTTTGCCGCCTCCAATGGGATCCCACCACCAGTCACATCTTCCCATCTCCACCCGTCAGCTTTCCATAGAGACCGCTCCCTCCGCAAAGCTTTGATTAACTCATTCCCTTCCACCCAAACCACTCCCTCCCCAGGTACTTTCCCCTGCAACTGCAGATGCAGAACCTGTTCCTATACCTCACCTTCTCCATAGCCAACAATGGACTCCACCTTTCCTTGATCATCTGGCTGGCTTTGATTTTCCTTTTCATACCTCTCATTCATTTGTTCTTTGTATCTTTCAATATCTCTAGTTTCCCTCTCCCCTGGTTGGTTCTCAGGCTGAAGAAGGGTCTTGACCCTTCACCTATTCCTTAAAACCTCACCTATTCCTTTTCCCCGGAGATACTGCCTGACCCGCTGAGTTACTCCAGTATTTTGTGTCTATATTCGTCAGATCAACGGAGCCCATTTAGTTCACACCTCATCCATCACTCAACCATGCTGTACAATGTTCGCACTGTCTTACATCTATAAAAGGCTCTACAGGTACTCACTTGGGCCACCCTGGCAATATCTAAGCCCGTAACACCGAGTAATCAGGAAGAACAAGGACAGCCAATGCGTGGGGACACCACCAAGTGCAGGCTTCCCTTCAAGCTACATGCCAACCTGACTAGGATGTGTACCATCATTCCTTCTTCATCACTGGCTCCAAATTCTGGAGCTCTCTACCCAGAGGCTGTGCATTCACCAAAAACACTGCAGCAGTTGAAGAAGATTCAGACAGTGTCCCAAGAGGTGGCGAAGTGGTGGAGTTGCTGCCTTGCAGCTCCAGAGACCCAGGTTCGATCCTTACTGCTGGTGCTGTCTACACACAGTTTGTACGTTCTCCCTGTGATCGTTGTATGGTCTCCCTGTGATTGCGTGGGTTTGGTTAGTATGGTGGTGCAGCAGTAAAGTTACTGCCTTACAGCGCCAGAGATCCGGGTTCAATCCTGACTATGGGTGCTGTCTATATAAAGTTTGTACGTTCTCCCTGTGATTGCGTGGGTTTGGGCAATATGATGGTGCAGCGGTAGAGTTACTGCCTATTCTCTCCCTGACCTGCATGGGTTTTCTCCAAATGCTCCAGTTTCCTCCCACCCTCTAAAGACGTACAGGTTTGTAGGTTAATTGACTTTGGTAAAAATTGTATATTGTGCTTAGTGTGTGTGCGGGGTAGTGTTAGTGTACGGAAATCGCTGATTGGAGTGGACTCGGTGGGCAGAAGGGCCTGTATCTACATTGTATCTCTAAACTAAAGATGATTCATCCCCACCTTTCCAAGGACAGATGTAATTGAGCCTTTCCAGTAATGCCCAAATTCCACACAATGTACTAGAAATATTAGCAGCAATAGGAAAAGTAAAACCAGTGCTACATTGTTAGGACTTTAATGATCCAACAACTGATTTGGCATCTTTATTAAAAATATATCCTTAAAATATGTTGAAAGGCCGCTTTGTTTCATAAACCACTTTGAAAAATGGTGAGAAGACAAATATGACAATGTCACAAACACAAATGACTTTGATCTGTTTCATAAATGAAAAGTAGCCTGCCTTCATGAATAAAAAGTAGCCGGAGATATGTTGTCAATAATGAGGTATTCAATCTTGTCTGAGATATAATTTTTTCTTTCAAAAAGAAGAGCAATTCACAATTTTTTCCTGCTTTTGAAGACGTGATGTATACAGTTTTCAAGTTATATCCAAAGCAGATGAGGGATCAGTAAATATTAATATTACTTTTCAGCACATGCTGGGAGCTGATAATTCAATGTTTTATCTCCACTGTGTCTGTTTCTTATTCACTGTCATAGGGGAAAAAAAAGTAATTAAACTTGATGCCTTTTCACAGCGGTATTTCTGTGAATTCACTAGTCACTAGCTTCAAAAGCAGCAGGGAGAAAATCAGAGACATGTTAGACTAGTTTGTCATGACATGTGATGTTTTGGGGAGGATTTCTTTAGCACCTACAGATTAAAAAACAAACAAACATAAGGTCTGTGTAAAACATCTAATCTATTAATTAATTTAGGGAGCCATTATAGCCAAAAGCCAAACATAAAGTCTGCATCAAACCTCTAATTTATTCATTAATTCAGGGAGTCAATGCAACCAAAAGTCTCTTAATCAAAATCTATCTATAATAATCACAAATGTGAAACCTCTCGATCTGAAGAAGGGTCTCGACCCAAAACGTCACCCATTCCTTCTCTCCAGAGATGCTGCCTGTCCCACTGAGTTACTCCAGCTTTATGCGTCCATCTTCTTTCTATCACCGTTGTGGGTGAGGGAAGAATGGTCCTTGATTCACAGTTGCATCTAATGCTTGATATTCGCTTTGTAATGCATAAGAAAACCAGCCTTAATCCTGTAGTCCCATCTCTCAGGTAGGACACAAATCCATAATCGTTTGGTCAAAATGCAAGACTATTACCCGCTAAGTCATCACAGGCACTATACAGATATCAACTGTGAGCAAATTTGGGCCCCATATCTGAGGTAGGATGTGCTGGCTCTGGAGAGGGTCCAGAGGAGGTTTACAAGAATGATTCCAGGAATGAGTGGGTTAGTATATGATGAGCGTTTGACAGCAATGGGCCTCTACTCGCTGGAGTTTAGAAGGTTGAGGGGGGACCTCATTGAAACTTACAGAATAATGAAAGGCATAGAAAGAGTGGATGTGGAAAGGGTGTTTCCACAGGTGGGAGAGTCTAGGACCAGAGGTCATAGCCTCAGAATTAAAGGGCACTCTTTTAGAAAGGAGGCGAGGAGGAATTTATTTAGTCCGAGGTTAGTTAATCTGTGGAACTCATTGCCACAGAAGGCTGTGGAGGCCAAGTCAGTGGATATTTTTAAGGCAGAGATAGACAAATTCTTGATCAGAATGGGTGTCAAGGGTTATGGGGAGAAGACAGGAAAATGGGATTAGGAGGCAGAGATCAGCCATGATTGAATGGTGGAGGAGACTTGATGGGCCGAATGACATAATTCTACTCCTAGAACTTGTGAACTTGTGATCTCATCTATTGTGTAGGAAGGAACTGCAGATGCCAATTTACACCAAAGATAGACACAAAATGTTGGAGTAACTAAGCGGGACAGGCAGCATCTCTGGATAGAAGGAATGGGTGACGTTTTGTGTCGAGACCTTTCTTCATAAGCTGTTTATGACAATATGACTAATGGAGTTAATTCTGAAAAATGACAACTGTTAAGAAAGGATTGTTGCATTGCAGGTTCAAATACATTGAGGATCAACGTTGGTTAACTGGAATACTTCTCAGTTATTTTTTCTGCAATACTCTCAGATTTCCACTTCTTAATTAAATTGTGCCACCTTAATCAGAGTGTTCCTGAATACCAAACTCATCACACACTGGCCTGATTCCTTTATCCTCGTTACTCTTTTGCATATCTTTCATTTATTGTTCTTTATCTCTCCACATCACCATCTTTATCTCTCGTTTCCCTTATTCATAACCAGTCTGAAGAAGGGTCTTGACTCAAAATGTCACCCATTCCTTCTCTCCAGAGATGCTGCCCGTCCTGCTGAGTTACTCCAGCTTTTTGTGTCTATCTTCGGTTTAAACCAGCATCTGCACTTCCTTCTTACGCATCACACACTATATTTGTAATACCTTGGTCTATCATTCGGGTAACAACTAATAGAGCAATGATTGGGCAGTTTGAGCTTCGACAAGCATTAAGACTTCAGTCTAGGATCAGTCCTTTTGGATCTATTTCAATTGTATTTCATTTTCATTCAATGTCCTTTATTTTCCGGGAATGAATCTGCTGAAATTTTAAATGAATTTAAATGTAGTGAAGCTGGCAATTGAGAACCAATGGAGGTGGACATTGTCACGAATGGAGAAAAGCTAACAATTTTCCCTAATTAAATCTAATCGATAACAAAAAAAGACAGCTTGTCTGAAGAAGGGTCTCGACCCTTCTCTTCAGAAATGCTGCCTGTCCCGCTGAGTTACTCCAGCTTTTTGTGTCTATCTTCAGCCTTCAGAATAGACTGGCATTTCAATTTCATCTGTTTTGTGCTGCTGGCTTGGATGAATCATGTTTCTCATCTCTCTGTAGGAAGCCTTTGTCTCACAGTATGTGAGAGAGAGAGAGAGAGAGAGAGAGTGTGTTCAATGCTACTAAATGGCATTGTAACATCTTCCTTATTTTAAAAGCAGATAGAATTTGTTCCCTTCTCTAAACCACGCAAGTAATTTGTCAGCAGACCTTTTTCATTTCGAAGCACTGCACATCTGCACAGCAAACAGTGCAGTCTAAACGACACACAACAGGCTTGCCTAAATGTTGGAAAATCTGCCCCTGTGCGATTCCGATTATTGAACAAATCCCAGACCATGTCATGCAGCCTTCAATATATTGGTTTCAAAATCAAGTCATTCCTTTATGAGAAGAGGTTATTTAATTGTATCTGTTTTTTTTTTTCAATTTCCTGAAAGTGTTCTTCTTTGGGTAATAAAAAGAGGATTTAAAAATCCATGGCAACATTTTATTACAGTATGGCATATTCAGAAATCTTTGAGTTCCATTTCTCAGTTCAAACCAAGTAATATTGTTTATATTAAGAAAACAAAATAAGGAATGTCGGCACTCCACTGCATCGTACCGTTCAGCATTTCAAAGTCATTCAATGGATTTTTAACTGACCTGTGCTTCAATCCTTTTCAACGTCTGTGAAGCCATATCTCTTAGTACACTTTACCAAACAAAATCTGATCTCAAACATGAACGTTCAAATGGACCTGGCATCGGGATATCCTGGAGAGTCAGGCTTAGCACCTTATCTGTAACAGTCATCCTGGCCACTTATTTCTTCCAATGCCACATCAAAGGAGGTCATTTATTTCTAAACGAAAACATAAATATTAAATGTTTTGCTCCTCCCAGCCATAGCTTGACAGGTTAATTGTGGTCTTGCTAATGACTTTACAGCTGTAATATGATGTTCCAATATTCGTACTCCTTACCCTTCCCAATTAAGACAAGCATGCCAAACGCCTTCCACATCCTGTCCCCCTGAACTGCTGCTTTCAGAGAAACGTGCACCTACACACCTGGATCTCTCTGTTCCACGACACTCTCCAAAGGTCCACCATTTACGGTGTTAATCCCATACCAGGGCAATAATACCTCACTCACACTTGTCAGAGTTAAATTTCATTCGCCATTCCTCGACTCATCTTCCAAACTGATATTGATCATGTTGTAAACAGACATCTTCCCCACTGTCCACTATACCTGTAATATCTTGGCATGTCCTTGCTGCCCTTCTTAATTAACAGTACACAGTAGTGACTCGTCAGTCTACTGGAGCTTCATCTGTGGCTAAAGATGATGCAAATATCTCTGTAAAGGCTTCCACAATTTCTTCTGTAGTTTCCCAGAAGGTTTGAGGACCCACCACCAGTATCTCCTCTTTGTTAACTTGTATATAGTTCTACGACATCATAACCCGTGTGCCACAATTCCTTAGCTTCCATGATCTTCTCCTCAGTGAATACAGATGAGAAATATTGATTTAATATCTCTTCCATCTCTTGCAGCTCTACATAAAGATGGCTGTGCTGTAAGGGGACCTACACTTTCCAGAGCCAGCCTTTTACTCTTAATATACTTGTAGAATCTCTTATGATTTTCCTTTACCTGTCTGCCAGACACATTTCATGTCTTCTTTTTGACCTCCTTAGTGTTCTCCTATACATCTTAAACTTGCAGAATAGTTCACTTGCTCCCAACTGCTTGAATCCGACGAATGCCTCCTTTTTCTTGACCAGAACCTCAACATCGCTTGTCAACCAGGGTTTCCTCAATTTGCCAGTTCTGCCCTTCACTCTAACAGGAACATGCTGCTCATGTACACTTGCTGTGTCACTCTTGAAACCTCCCACTTTCCAGCCATCTCCTTACCTGCAAACAGACTTACCCAATCAACTTCTGCAGGTTCCTGCCTAAATACTTGCCCAGTCCTATCCTTTTCCATAACTATAAATTTAAGATAATTATGGTAATTGGTCTCAAAGTGTTCCTCAACTTACCCTTCAGTCATTTACAATACCCTGTTCCTTCAGGAGAGACCTGTGTTGTTCCTCTTTCTCAATTGCCTCCTCTGTCCCTCAGGCCATGTTTTTGCTATGCCCACACACCAAGTCTATCCTGATTGAAGTGAGCAAAGTTCTTCCTTCTCAGGTGCAACTGAACGATAACTTTCTGACTGAGGATGCAAACAACAAGATAATCTATGTGGAGTGAATTTGAGAGGTTGTGATTTGTGGCATCCTTCAGAGGTATCTACTGGGGTATGACCTTTTCGATGTATTTATATGTGTCTTATGAAACAATATGGAAGCATATATCAAATAAATAATGAGATGGGAAAAGCAAGTTGGTAATAAAGTGTGTGGGCAAAACTGTGGCAGATGGAGCTCAATGCAATAAGTGTGAGATCATCTGTTTTGGACTCAAGAAAGAAAGGTCAGAATATTTCCCAGATGGTGAATGATGTAACACTACAGATCGGCAGAGAGTCAAAGGGCTCCAAGTAGAGGCGAGGCCAGACAAAAAATATAATTTAAAAAAGCAAAAGGAAGCTTGGAATTTATCTGGAGAAGGCAGATTATAAAGAAACGAAAGAGATGAGGTTGGAACAGGGGTGTGCCAAATGCTGGTTAGGCTCCATTGAAAATATTGGAGCTAAAATGGAAAACTTTAGATTTAGAGATACAGTGCAGAAACAGGCCCAGAAACAGGCCCTTTGGCCCACCGAGTCTGCGCCGCCCAGCGATCCCAGCACACTAACACTATCCTACACCCACTAGGGACAATTTTTTTAAACTTTTGCCCAGCCAATTAACCTACACACCTGTACGTCATTGGAGTGTGGGAGGAAACCGAAGATCTCGGAGAAAACCCACGCAGGTCACGGGGAGAACGTACAAACTCTGTACAGATGGCGCCCGTAGTCAGGATCGAACCCGAATCTCCGGCGCTGCATTCGCTGTAAGGCAGCAACTCTACCGCTGCGCCACCGTGCAAATGGATCAGTACTGATGACTTTTATCCATTCATGCGACATAAGTGTTTTGGCACGGCAACATTTATTCCCAATCCTTGTGAATGGTCTTCTCACCATTTTAGGCCCAATAATGACAAAGATACTGTGGAGAGTCATATGGAAGAGAACCTGCACGTTGAGGTGGCCCCATGCACCTGCCCCCATTTAGCTTTAACTGTCGCTGATTTGGGAGACACTGTCAGTCTAGTCTTCAATTCCCTTTAAGAACAGATCGACCTGAGATATTTCAGATAATCAAAAGGAATTTATTAGGTAGAGAGGAACTCTTTTGTCTGACGAGAGAATCCGAAATAAGAGAGCAGTCTTCAGATTAGAGTTGCACCTTGCAGTGGTAATAATTAAAAAAGATCTTTTCAGTCAAAGGGAAATCTGGAATTCCTTCCTGCAAGAGTATGTTGGGGCTTAGTAAACTGAATCTGGGATCCATAGATTGTTGATAGGTCACAGTATGGGGCCATAAAATCAGTAGTTACGATACACGTTAGCAATGATATAACTGGCTCTTCAGGCTGACTCCTTTGCAAAATTAGGGCACATGGTATTGGGGGTAGGGTACTGACATGGATAGAAAATTGGTTGACAGACAGAAAGCAAAGAGTGGGGATAAATGGGTCCCTTTCGGAATGGCAGGCAGTGACCAGTGGGGTACCGCAAGGTTCGGTGCTGGGACCCCAGCTATTTACGATATACATTAATGACTTAGACGAAGGGATTAAAAGTACCATTAGCAAATTTGCAGATGATACTAAGTTGGGGGGAAGTGTGAATTGTGAGGAAGATGCAATAAGGCTGCAGGGTGACTTGGACAGGTTGTGTGAGTGGGCGGATACATGGCAGATGCAGTTTAATGTAGATAAGTGTGAGGTTATTCACTTTGGAAGTAAGAATAGAAAGGCAGATTATTATCTGAATGGTGTCAAGTTAGGAGGAGGGGGAGTTCAACGAGATCTGGGTGTCCTAGTGCATCAGTCAATGAAAGGAAGCATGCAGGTACAGCAGGCAGTGAAGAAAGCCAATGGAATGTTGGCCTTCGTAACAAGAGGAGTTGAGTATAGGAGCAAAGAGGTCCTTCTACAGTTGTACCGGGCCCTGGTGAGACCGCACCTGGAGTACTGTGTGCAGTTTTGGTCTCCAAATTTGAGGAAGGATATTCTTGCTATGGAGGGCGTGCAGCGTAGGTTCACTAGGTTAATTCCCGGAATGGCGGGACTGTCGTATGTTGAAAGGCTGGAGCGATTGGGCTTGTATACACTGGAATTTAGAAGGATGAGGGGGGATCTTATTGAAACATATAAGATAATTAGGGGATTGGACACATTAGAGGCAGATAACATGTTCCCAATGTTGGGGGAGTCCAGAACAAGGGGCCACAGTTTAAGAATAAGGGGCAGGCCATTTAGAACGGAGATGAGGAAGAACTTTTTCAGTCAGAGGGTGGTGAAGGTGTGGAATTCTCTGCCTCAGAAGGCAGTGGAGGCCAGTTCGTTGGATGCTTTCAAGAGAGAGCTGGATAGAGCTCTTAAGGATAGCGGAGTGAGGGGGTATGGGGAGAAGGCAGGAACGGGGTACTGATTGAGAGTGATCAGCCATGATCGCATTGAATGGCGGTGCTGGCTCGAAGGGCTGAATGGCCTCCTCCTGCACCTATTGTCTATTGTCTATCCTGCTTTCTTATGTTCGTCAAAAGCACCCAACTGTAACTCTCAGTTCCTGTTCATAACTTTTCCACATTTACCGATCATAAAACAATTGTTCAAGCACGAGAAGCCAATCTCTGTGACTTACCAGAAACAAAGTCTTAGTTCCACTGATTCAAGAGTCACGAGTCAAGAGTGTTTCATCGTCATATGTCCCAGATAGAACGATTAAATTTTTACTGAAGATAGACAAAAAAAGCTGGAGTAACTCAGTGGGACAGGCAGCATCTCTGGAGAGAAGGAATGGGTGACGTTTCGGATCGAGACCCTTCCTCAGACTGGTTAGGGACAAGGGAAATGGGAAATATAGGCAATGATATAGAGAGATAAAGAACAATGAATGAAAGATATGCAAAAAAGTAACGATGATGAGGGAAACAAACCATTGTTAGCTGTTTGTTAGGTGAAAATGAGAAGCTAGTGTGACTTTGGTGGGGGTAGCAGCAGTACAAACAGAATATGTAAACATAGTACACTGTAAACAATATAATAAACGAGAGAGAAAAACGTGAACAACCAACAAATCAGGAAGAATTCACACACACAAACACATACGCACACACAAAAAACCCCCATTGTGCAATAATAACAATAATAGTCTATGTAGTTCAGAGCTTAGTTGAGGTTGTAGTGTTTAATAGCCAAATGGCTAGGGAAGAGGCTGTTCCTGAACCTGGATGTTAGTTTTCAGACTCCTGTACCTTCTTCCTGATTTGCCGGTTGTTTTCTCTGGTTGACCATCAATGCATACCATGAAGTATGATGTCGCTTTCCAATCAAGCCACACCCAACGCTATGGTGCTGCAGATGATCTTGCTCCAGGTCTCTTTCCCTGCATTCACACACTCCCTCCTTGTTGTTGCATGATTACATTTGCTTGACAAAACGCCTGCTTCACAGGCTTGGCTACACCATCATGGTATGATAATATAAAAGCTGCTTCATGCTACAGTTGGATAGTTTTCCACACTTTTCAGTCACATGTGGGGGTAAGAGGAAGTTTTAATTTACTGAGGCTTATGAAACCACAACATATTTACAGTCCTCCCTCCATATTTTCACTGAGAATTTCAAGTTTTGTGGTCAGGCTCCAATTACATTGAAATTGCAGAGAATTGTGGACGCAACCCAAACCCGTCACACAATGGGTTCGCAATCGCAGCCAATATCAGGTTCGCTAATAACAAGATTCAGGCGGCTTGACAAAACTCACCTATAAATATAGATTTGACATTGCTGACATCAAGGCTTTAATAGTTAGTGTTCTGTACTGGCAATAACATTTATTAAAATTATATGATCAATTATTCTATTTTTTCATATTGACATAGAAGGCAGCCATTTGACGTGTCTGCTGGCTGTTATATCATTCCCATCAGTACTGGTCTTCAACCTACCAGCCTCTAACCTATTCTCTCACACGGTTCTCCTGCCATCCACTCACACTAGGGGCCATTTACAATTAGCTAATTAACCCATCAATTAGTCCATCTTGGGGTGTTGGAGGGAACGACCAGGGGAACAGCCAGGGGAAGAATGGGCAAATTCTATGCACACACAGCTTCACAACACTCAGAGGAAACTCCTCTTTATCTCAGCCATAAGAGAATAACCCAAGTCCATTGTCTATGCCCCCAATTTCTGAAGTCCTTACCAATAAAAACACCATCTTTGTAATATAACACTGTTCAGAATCAGAATCAGAATAACCTTTATTGTCATCCAAAAAAACAAGTCTTTTGGACGAGATTTTGTCACCCACAGTCCAACACTAAGAGCAATAAAAATAAGCAATTACACACATAATCACAAACCAACACAAAACCAAAAACAAGAGAAACATCCATCACAGTGAGTCTCCTCCTCACTGGCCACAATGTCACTGTAACATAGGTGTTGGCAGTCTTTGCTTGGAGAATCATTGATTTGACTGTGATGCACATGGAAGTAGAATAGGTATTTGACGTTAATTGATTGCTCTATTCAATGGTTTTATCAGAGGCAGTCACAGCAAATGTCAATGCTTCCAGGGAGAGAGAAAAAAAGCTTTTTTCCTAAAGGTTGCATAAAACAAACAAGAAGAATCTCATAAAAAATGTAATGGAAAATAAAAATGATGTTTACACAGGCTTGAAAACCTCTGACAAAGTGGATATATTCAACAACAGCTGTTGTTACATAAAGGAAAGAACTCAAATGATTCTGTAGCTATTTATAAAATGAATTAATGATACAAACACAACCCCATCCATCAGGGATAAAATACTTTCAGCTGCAGGGCTCAACACTATACATTACCAATAACTTCTGGAGTAGTAACAGCATTTTTATGCACTAATTAAGAGATAATGAATATAAGGGTGTTGCATGATCATCTGTTTTAGCACCAGTGGTTTATTTCCATGCATGATGCAAGTTAATGAATAAATAAGCATAACTACAAATTAATTTTATTTAAAATTCATCTCTCTCCCTCTCTCTCTCTCTCTCTCCCCCTCTCTCTCCTCCCTCCCTCCCTCTCTCTCTCTCTCTTTCTCCCTCCCTCTCCCTCTCCCTCCCTCCCTCTCCCTCCCTCTCCCTCCCTCTCCCCCCCTCCCCTCTCCCCCCCCTCTGCCCCCCTCTGCCCCTCCCCCTCCCTCTCCCCCCCCCCCCCCCCCGCCTAATGTTATACGGGTCTACCAGTAATTATCGAGATAAAAGTGCTTATTCCTTTTATTTTCTAACCATCTAAACATTTGATCTATTTCCTGTGAATGTGACTTTGATCTAAGGTGCAAGCCAAGCTCTCTTCTTCAATTTCTTAACAGTTTACAATCATTCAAACAGTTCAAAAAGTTGTACATGCCTCTTCTATAAGATGCTCTCCATTGATGCATTTTAAATAACATAAAAGCAGAAGGGAATGGAGCAAGCCTTAATGTCCCTCGAGCCACTTCCATTGTTTAAATAGATTATTGATGATCCCAATTCCAGTGTTGATAGAAATCTGTCAATATCAGCTTTAAGTATATTTAATGGCTCAACATCCATGGCTCTCTTGGGTAGAGAATTGCAGAGCTTCCCAGGGTAGAAATTTCTCTTTGTCTATTCTTCCAAGTCCTAACTTTCACATCAAAGAAAACATCTTCACAGCATCCACCCCGGCAACTCTCCTCAAAATCTTATATATTTCAATGATTTCTCATTATTCTAAATTTCAGCCAATATAAGCCCATTCTGATCAATCTTTTCTCCTAAAAATACCCCCTCAGCCAAGAAAATATGCTTAAATAAGACTGAAATAGAAATGAGTATGGATAGAAATGAGAAATTGTAAGGGTAAAAAGACCCTAATGGGAATTATCTATAGGCCCCCAAACAGTAGCCTCGACATAGGGTGCAAGTTGAATCAGGAGATAAAATTGGCGTGTCAAAAATGTAATGCTACGGTGGTTATGGGAGATTTCAACATGCAGGTAGACTGGGAAAATCAGGTTGGAAATGGACCCCAGGAAAGAGAGTTTGTAGAGTGCCTTCGAGATGGATTCTTAGAACAGCTTGTACTGGAGCCTACCAGGGAGAAGGCAATTCTGGATTTAGTGTTGTGTAATGATCCTGATCTGATAAGGGGACCAGAGGTAAAAGAGCCATTAGGAGGCAGTGATCACAACATGATAAGTTTTACTCTGCAAATGGAAAGGCAGAAGGGAAAATCGGAAGTGTCGGTATTACAGTATAGCAAAGGGGATTACAGAGGCATGAGGCAGGAGCTGGCCAAAATTGATTGGAAGGAGGCCCTAGCAGGGAAGACGGTAGAACAGCAATGGCAGGTATTCCTGGGAATAATGCAGAGGTTGCAGGATCAATTTATTCCAAAGAGGTGGAAAGACTCTAAGGAGAGTAAGAGACACCTGAGGCTGACAAGGGAAGTCAGGGACAGCATAAAAATTAAGGAGAGGAAGTATAACATAGCAAAGAAGAGTGGGAAGACAGAGGATTGGGACTCTTTTAAAGAGCAACAAAAGTTAACTAAAAAGGCAATACGGGGAGAAAAGATGAGGTACGAGGGTAAACTAGCCAATAATATAAAGGAGGATAGCAAAAGTTTTTTTAGGTACGTGAAGAGGAAAAAAATAGTCAAGGCAAATGTGGGTCCCTTGAAGACAGAAGCAGGGGAATTTATTATGGGGAACAAAGAAATGGCAGACGAGTTAAACCGTTACTTTGGATCTGTCTTCACTGAGGAAGATACACACAATCTCCCAAATGTTCTAGGGGCCGGAGAACCTAGGGTGATGGAGGAACTGAAGGAAATCCACATTAGGCAGGAAATGGTTTTGGGTAGACTGATGGGACTGAAGGCTGATAAATCCCCAGGGCCTGATGGTCTGCATCCCAGAGTACTTAAGGAGGTGGCTCTAGAAATAGTGGAAGCATTGGAGATCATTTTTCAATGTTCTATAGATTCAGGATCAGTTCCTGTGGATTGGAGGATAGCAAATGTTATCCCACTTTTTAAGAAAGGAGGGAGAGAGAAAACGGGTAATTATAGACCAGTTAGTCTGACATCAGTGGTGGGGAAGATGCTGGAGTCAATTATAAAAGACGAAATTGCTGAGCATTTGGCACATGGTATTGGGGGTAGGGTACTGACATGGATAGAAAATTGGTTGACAGACAGAAAGCAAAGAGTGGGGATAAATGGGTCCCTTTCGGAATGGCAGGCAGTGACCAGTGGGGTACCGCAAGGTTCGGTGCTGGGACCCCAGCTATTTACGATATACATTAATGACTTAGACGAAGGGATTAAAAGTACCATTAGCAAATTTGCAGATGATACTAAGTTGGGGGGTAGTGTGAATTGTGAGGAAGATGCAATAAGGCTGCAGGGTGACTTGGACAGGTTGTGTGAGTGGGCGGATACATGGCAGATGCAGTTTAATGTAGATAAGTGTGAGGTTATTCACTTTGGAAGTAAGAATAGAAAGGCAGATTATTATCTGAATGGTGTCAAGTTAGGAGGAGGGGGAGTTCAACGAGATCTGGGTGTCCTAGTGCATCAGTCAATGAAAGGAAGCATGCAGGTACAGCAGGCAGTGAAGAAAGCCAATGGAATGTTGGCCTTCGTAACAAGAGGAGTTGAGTATAGGAGCAAAGAGGTCCTTCTACAGTTGTACCGGGCCCTGGTGAGACCGCACCTGGAGTACTGTGTGCAGTTTTGGTCTCCAAATTTGAGGAAGGATATTCTTGCTATGGAGGGCGTGCAGCGTAGGTTCACTAGGTTAATTCCCGGAATGGCGGGACTGTCGTATGTTGAAAGGCTGGAGCGATTGGGCTTGTATACACTGGAATTTAGAAGGATGAGGGGGGATCTTATTGAAACATATAAGATAATTAGGGGATTGGACACATTAGAGGCAGATAACATGTTCCCAATGTTGGGGGAGTCCAGAACAAGGGGCCACAGTTTAAGAATAAGGGGTAGGCCATTTAGAACGGAGATGAGGAAGAACTTTTTCAGTCAGAGGGTGGTGAAGGTGTGGAATTCTCTGCCTCAGAAGGCAGTGGAGGCCAGTTCGTTGGATGCTTTCAAGAGAGAGCTGGATAGAGCTCTTAAGGATAGCGGAGTGAGGGGGTATGGGGAGAAGGCAGGAACGGGGTACTGATTGAGAGTGATCAGCCATGATCGCATTGAATGGCGGTGCTGGCCCGAAGGGCTGAATGGCCTACTCCTGCACCTATTGTCTATTGTCTATTGTCTATTGAAATAGTTGACAACACTCCGTGTGTAATCCCGCCACAGTCACATTCAATTATAGCAAAATATCCCAGTACTTGCACTGCACCCGACTTGTAATAGAAGTCTTTCATTTGTGCATCAGTAGTTGATGCATCAGCACATTATGAGCATCAATACATCTCTCTAAATACTATTACATAGTGGTCCCATGCCAGTTAAAATTATACCTTGCTTTTCTGTTCTTTCTATGAAAGCAAATAACTTATAATTCTGTCATTACACCCCTTCCCCCATCACTTCTCACCCATTTAACCTGATTATATTCTTTTGGGGACTCTGTTTCCCTTTCATATCTTACTTACCCAGATAATTTGATCAGATTATTCCTGGTTCTTTCATCCAAGTTATTTATATGAATGATAACTAGTTGAGCCCTGATACTGATCCCAGTTACACCATGATGGTTGCAACTTGCCAACTTGAAAACAACTTATTTATCCCGACTCTTGGATTCCTATTTGTTCAACAATCATCCATCGTATCAACACTCAACACCATGAGTCCTGATTGTGCACAGTCTTTTATGTGGCATTCTATCAACACCTTTTGAAAGTCTAAGTGCAGCAGATCCATTGAATCTCATTTATGTAACCTACCAGTTGCACCCACAATGAATGGTAACACAAATCATTAAACAGCATTTCCCATAGGGATTTATTAAATTAAATTTTGTTAAGGTGTTGTCATTAGAGAATCAATCTCATAACTTCAAAACAATTTAGAATGAATGACCCATCTGAAAGCTATATCTAAAATAAAGTCTACCCATTATATTTCAGTAAACGCGATAATAGTAAACCAATACCAACCTCCAAACTTTGCTCAGGTGTGCTACCAACATGTTCTTGCAGACTAACTTTTAATGTAGGGAAATGTACATAATTGGTTGACAAAATCCATTACCGGAGTATGGGAGTTTATTGCCCTCTGCTAACAGTCAGATACTATGTTTCTCAGGTTGAAATGGTAATCTACACCCCTGAAATCCTAGTTTTAGTGAATTCACTCATTTGTAGTGCAGAGAGATAGACAACACTAAAGCAACTTTGAAGCAACAGATAGAAATTGATCAGAAAACTAACAGCCAGAGGAATTCAATGGGTCAGGCAGTGGGGGGTGGTGGGGGGGGGGGGGGGGGGGGGGGGGAGGGGCGGTGAGTGGGGGGGGGTAGATGGGTCGGGTGGGGGGTGGGTTGGGGGAACGAAGAAAGCTGGAAGAGAGCAGAGACAGAACAAAGCATGGCTGGTAATAAGTAGACACAGGCAAGGGTTTTTTCCCCGATAAGCAGATGATTAGAACAAAGGCCAGAGATTAGAATAGAAGGTGTGAGACAGACAGATTGAAGAGTTGTAAATTGTGAGGCCAAAGGAAAGATGGTAGGAGGATAGGGAAGGGAGAGGAGAGCAATAGGCACCAGGGGAGGGAAGAAAGAGTAGTGTAGGGGAGAAAGGGGAGGAGGAAGGGGGTTGTTAGAGGTTCTTTAAAATTGAAGAATTCAATGGTCATACCATTGGACTGTAAGTTACCCAAGTGAAATATGAGGTGCTGTTCCTCCAGTTTGTATGTGGCCTCACTCTGGCAATAGAGGCGATCCAGGACAGAAGGGTCAGTATGGAAATGGGAAGGGGAGTTAAAATGGTTAGCAACTGGGAGATCCAGTAGGCCTTGGCGGACCGAGAGCAAGTGTTTGGCGAAATGATCGCTGAGTCTACGTTTGGTCTTATTTACTTCCCAAATTTCACTCCGAAGTTTAGATAAAATAGAAGGAAAGGTTCCCCAATTTATAATGGATCAAAGGAAAAAAATAATGTTAATAAATAAGACTCCATCAAAAAATAAGACCCATTTATGTTTTACCAAGCATGATTCACTTTAGTGCATCTGATATTTGTCTGAAACCAAATGCGATCTGATGTGCATCACCCTCTTCCATGTTTGAGGAAGGATATTCTTGCTATTGAGGGCGTGCAGCGTAGGTTTACTAGGTTAATTCCCGGAATGGCGGGACTGTCATATGTTGAAAGACTGGAGCGAGTAGGCTTGTATACACTGGAATTTAGAAGGATGAGAGGAGATCTTATCGAAACGTATAAGATTATTAAGGGGTTGGACATGTTAGAGGCAGGAAACATGTTCCCAATGTTGGGGGAGTCCAGAACAAGGGGGCACAGTTTAAGAATAAGGGGTAGGCCATTTAGAACTGAGATGAGGAAAAACCTTTTCAGTCAGAGAGTTGTGAATCTGTGGAATTCTCTACCTCAGAAGGCAGTGGAGGCCAATTCTCTGAATGCATTCATTGGAGAGCTAGATAGAGCTCTTAAGGATAGTGGAGTCAGGGGGTATGGGGAGAAGGCAGGAACGGGGTACTGATTGAGAATGATCAGCCATGATCACATTGAATGGCGGTGCTGGCTCGAAGGGCCAAATGGCCTCCTCCTGCACCTATTGTCTATTGTCTATTGTCTATTGTCATGTTAGCAACATTAATCGGCTCTCCACCGTATGACCCAAGACCGGTACTTTTCACTCACAGAATTACAGGGAAAAAACCATTAGAACATTGGCAAAGGGAAGTGAATTAAAGAGTTCTCAAAGGAGCATGAATGTTTTGCTCATGGCCTCTGCCAGAATTCATTTCTCTGTGCTCCACTTTTGTCCATATGCTTCACTGACAATGATAGTAGCGTCTCTATGTTATGCAGCCTTCTCTGAGGCCTCACAGTGATAGCACCCGGTTGAATTGCATCAGTCCATAAGAGCAAGTTCTTCTCCGTTCTCCCATTTACTTTCACTTGACCTGGCTCCTGTGGAGAATGTATGCTAAGAGCTAACCTGTTCCCCAGTGATCTGCGCTGAATTATTCCCTTCTTGGTCATAACACGGCAAATTTAAAATTACCACTAGACAAGGAATAAAAGGGAACAACTTTTTGACCTGGATTCCAGTGTAACCTGATACCTGACTCAATCAATGGTGGTATGTGAGTTTATTTTGAAAGCAAACCCGTCTGGAAAATGGAGGTCAGAGTGTGAGAAATTTAGATTAAGGTTTGAAATACATGGTGGCTCTGCAGGCAAATACTCTCAGGAGATATGCAAGTAAAGTTTAAACCAATCTAATGACTGCTTTAATTAATTCCTGATATTTTGTGGGCCATCTGATTGGTGTTAGCTCTAGATGCTCCAATTGTTTAGCACGCCAAAAATAATGAACTCCAAATTAATTCATCCATATCAGATAAAAAGCTTGTTAGTTTGGATCCTTAATAAGCACGCTGCTGCACGGTGTCACAGTTGGTAGAGCTGCTGGCTCTCAGAGACAGAGATCTGGGTTTGATTCCTGATCTTGGGTAATATCTGTGTGGAGTTTGCGCATTCTCACTGTGACCGCATGGGTTTCCTCTGGGTGCTCTGGTTTCTTCCCATATCCCAAAGACGTGCGGGTTTGTAGGTAAATCGTGCCTAGAGTGTAAGGCGTGGATGGGAAGGTGGGATAACATGGAACTAGTGAGAACGGGTGATCGATGGTTGACGTGGATTCATTGGGCTGAAGGGCCTTTTTTCCCCCCATGCTGTATCTTTAAACCAAATCAAACTAAACTAAACTAAACTAAACTAAAATTCCAGGTATTTGAATTCAATGCAATTTCAGTGTTAACTAGACCAAGTGGACCTGTTGGACCCAAACCTGTCCTGCATCTTCTCCCCCCTCCCCCATCCCCTCTCCCTCCCTCTCCCCTCTCCCTCCCCCTCCCCTCTCACTCCCTCCCCCTCCTCCCTCCCCCCTCCCTCCTCCTCCTCCCCTTCCATCTCCCCCTCCCCCTCCCCTATCCCCCCTTCCCCCTCTCCATCCCCCTCCCCTCTGCCTCTCCACCTCCCTCCCTCCCTCCCTCCCTAGGAGATAAATTCAAACTTTAAAATGTGACTAACTTTAAAAATATAACACCAATTTCAAAGAAACCTCTTCCATTAGCACCAAAGGGATGACAGTGAGTAAGGTGGGCCAAAAATTGTTGCGCTATCGTGTACCGTTTTGGCCGTAGTTCAGGTACAACAAACAAACAAATGAGAGTTTTAGCATATAGATAAAGATAAATAAGAACCATGTGCTTGGAAAAATGTTACTCGAATCAGATGTGATTAACTGAAATGGCATATACGACCTGGTTGTCAAGATATACAGCAGAACAACCTCTCGCTATAAAACATAGCAGTGGAAGCAAAAGTAAATCAAATGCAACCCACAAAATAATTATGCTTGAAAACCCAACTATAAAGGAATGCTTGTAAATAGAGATTGTAGAGAAAATAAGTCACCCTACTTATTTGTCTCAGTGATGACAAGTGTAATTAGACCGAGGTTTAGCTGACAAAATTTACACATGGCTCGTGTTCATTTTCAGTGTAAGGGTGAGGATTGAGTGGATCTTCATGCACCATAAACAATGCACGCTAACCACATGTCAATTAAATTCAAAGGGCATTGAGAGCATACATCTAGGGTTATCTTGGAAAAAATCAATATCTCCTATCTTTATGTAAGGTCAAAGTTAAGACTTTCCATAAGAGAGTTGAACAGGTTTGCTTTCAAAACAAACCCACATACCTGCATTGATTGAATTTATCCGAGAATCCAAGGTAAATAGCTGTGCCCTTATATTCCTTGTCCAGGGGTAATTTCAAACTTGCTGTGGTGGGTTCAGGAAAGTAATAATTCAGCATCTTCCAGTTCATTATTTGGGGACTAACATCCACCTGTTAGAAGTGATAGCTCTCTGTAGGGAATGAAAGAGCAAGGAAAACAAGTGGAGGGAAATCAAGTTGCTCAGCGTCACCCTACAGCACTTTTTCTAGTACATTTAGACTTTACTTTAGACTTTAGAATTTAGAGACACTGCATGGAAACAGGCCCTTTGGCCCACCAAGTCTGCACTGATTGGCAATCCCCCCATACACTAAAACTTTCCTACACACTAGCAACAATATTTTACAACTTATCAAAGCCAATTAACCTACAAACCCGTATGTCTTTGGAATGTGGGAGGAAACCAGAGCACCCGGAGAAAACCCACGTGGTCACAGGGGGAACGTATAAACTCCGTACAGACAACACCCGTAGTCAGTATCAAACCCGATTCTCTGGCGCTGTAGGGCAGCAAGTCTACCGCTGCACCACTGTGCCACCCCTCCATTGATGACTTTATTGGTGTCGCTTCTGTTCCTGTTCAAAACATGGAAGTTTCAATACTTTTACCATTAACTTACCCTGCTTTCACTTTCACTTAATCATCCCTGAGTCCAACCCTGCATCAACTTCTCTATCTCCATTTCTTGAGATGGATGAGCAATGAATATCCCTCACTATGCATGGATTCCAGTAGCCATGTTATGTGCACCTCTTCCCTCCCTGCACCTTGCATGGGATCCATTCCCTTCTTTCAGTTTCTCCCAATTTGCCTTAGCTGTTCGGCAATGCCACCTTCCACACCAGTGCTCCCAACTGTCTTTCTCTTTTCGCAGTTATGGCTTCCAACGTAAAAAAGTTGAGGATCATGAATATAGAACTTCACAAATCAGCCCTTCACTGTTCTGAGTTTTGTTTTGATTGAGCCAATGTTTCATGTTATTGTTTCCTACTCCAAAACCATCATCGGGGCTCCAAGCCTTGAACGAGTCATACCCTCTGGATGTCAAAGTGGAATCTATCGGATTACCTTCTCCAATATCTTGTTTTGTTTGATGAGACAGTGATTTGGTGCAGTTCTCTACAACAGCAATTAAATGCGTCTTGGTTCAATGGAATTCAATGTCACGGGACTGTCTTTTTCAATGTAATCGTGTAGCGTAGGAATGAAAATGGACCAATTCAATGGGACTAATCTGGAAAGAATTCTATGAAATGGACTGTGATTTAATCCATGTAAATATTTTAAAAAACAGATTAAATGGAAATTTGGAGTTATGTTCAAATATTATTGTTCATCTCTCATTATTGAGTAAACCATGACAACTAGCCTCTCGTGTTGTGATGTGGACGAAGATGGCTGATTAGACCAATCCGGGCTCAAAGGTTCCTTCCCCAATGGTGATAGAAGTGGAAATATTATCCCTATTTTAGTCAGTCATTTGTAAATGCTGGTTGCAAAGTAAGCAAAACAACTTTTCAACACATTGCATGTGGCAATGCAGATAGAAAAGGGGTCTTGACCTGAAACATCACCCATTCCTTCTCTCCAGTGATGCTGCCAGTCCCACTGAGTTACTCCAGCATTTTGTGTCTATCTTTGATGTAAACCAGTATTTGCAGTTCCTTCCTACACAGATAACACATGTTGGGAAACAGGTTAATAGACAATAGACAATAGACAATAGACAATAGGTGCAGGAGTAGGCCATTCAGCCCTTCGAGCCAGCACCGCCATTCAATGCGATCATGGCTGATCACTCTCAATCAGTACCCCGTTCCTGCCTTATAGACAATAGACAATAGACAATAGGTGCAGGAGTAGGCCATTCAGCCCTTCGAGCCAGCACCGCCATTCAATGCGATCATGGCTGATCACTCTCAATCAGTACCCCATTCCTGCCTTCTCCCCATACCCCCTCACTCCGCTATCCTTAAGAGCTCTATCCAGCTCTCTCTTGAAAGCATCCAACGAACTGGCCTCCACTGCCTTCTGAGGCAGAGAATTCCACACCTTCACCACCCTCTGACTGAAAAAGTTCTTCCTCATCTCCGTTCTAAATGGCCTACCCCTTATTCTTAAACTGTGGCCCCTTGTTCTGGACTCCCCCAACATTGGGAACATGTTATCTGCCTCTAATGTGTCCAATCCCCTAATTATCTTATATGTTTCAATAAGATCCCCCCTCATCCTTCTAAATTCCAGTGTATACAAGCCCAATCGCTCCAGCCTTTCAACATACGACAGTCCCGCCATTCCGGGAATTAACCTAGTGAACCTACGCTGCACGCCCTCCATAGCAAGAATATCCTTCCTCAAATTTGGAGACCAAAACTGCACACAGTACTCCAGGTGCGGTCTCACCAGGGCCCGGTACAACTGTAGAAGGACCTCTTTGCTCCTATACTCAACTCCTCTTGTTACGAAGGCCAACATTCCATTGGCTTTCTTCACTGCCTGCTGTACCTGCATGCTTCCTTTCATTGACTGATGCACTAGGACACCCAGATCTCGTTGAACTCCCCCTCCTCCTAACTTGACACCATTCAGATAATAATCTGCCTTTCTATTCTTACTTCCAAAGTGAATAACCTCACACTTATCTACATTAAACTGCATCTGCCATGTATCCGCCCACTCACACAACCTGTCCAAGTCACCCTGCAGCCTTATTGCATCTTCCTCACAATTCACACAACCCCCCAACTTAGTATCATCTGCAAATTTGCTAATGGTACTTTTAATCCCTTCGTCTAAGTCATTAATGTATATCGTAAATAGCTGGGGTCCCAGCACCGAACCTTGCGGTACCCCACTGGTCACTGCCTGCCATTCCGAAAGGGACCCATTTATCCCCACTCTTTGCTTTCTGTCAGTCAACCAATTTTCTATTCATGTCAGTACCCTACCCCCAATACCATGTGCCCTAATTTTGCCCACTAATCTCCTATGTGGGACCTTATCGAAGGCTTTCTGAAAGTCGAGGTACACCACATCCACTGACTCTCCCTTGTCAATTTTCCTAGTTACATCCTCAAAAAATTCCAGTAGATTTGTCAAGCATGATTTCCCCTTCGTAAATCCATGCTGACTCGGAATGATCCCGTTACTGCTATCCAAATGCTCAGCAATTTCATCTTCTCCCCATAACCCCTCACTCCGCTATCCTTAAGAGCTCTATCCAGCTCTCTCTTGAAAGCATCCAACGAACTGGCCTCCACTGCCTTCTGAGGCAGAGAATTCCACACCTTCACCACTCTCTGACTGAAAAAGTTCATCCTCATCTCCATTCTAAATGGCCTACCCCTTATTCTTAAACTGTGGCCCCTTGTTCTGGACTCCCCCAAAATTGGGAACATGTTTCCTGCCTCTAATGTGTCCAATCCCCTAATTATCTTATGTTTCAATAAGATCCCCCCTCATCCTTCTAAATTCCAGTGTATACAAGCCCAATCGCTCCAGCCTTTCAACATACGACAGTCCCGCCATTCCAGGAATTAACCTAGTGAACCTACGCTGCACGCCCTCCATAGCAAGAATATCCTTCCTCAAATTTGGAGACCAAAACTGCACACAGTACTCCAGGTGCGGTCTCACCAGGGTCCGGTACAACTGTAGAAGGACCTCTTTGCTCCTATACTCAACTCCTCTTGTTATGAAGGCCAACATTCCATTGGCTTTCTTCACTGCCTGCTGTACCTGCATGCTTCCTTTCATTGACTGATGCACTAGGACACCCAGATCTCGTTGAACTCCCCCTCCTCCTAACTTGACACCATTCAGATAATAATCTGCCTTTCTATTCTTACTTCCAAAGTGAATAACCTCACACTTATCTACATTAAACTGCATCTGCCATGTATCCGCCCACTCACACAACCTGTCCAAGTCACCCTGCAGCCTTATTGCATCTTCCTCACAATTCACACTACCCCCAGCTTAGTATCATCTGCAAATTTGCTAATGGTACTTTTAATCCCTTCGTCTAAGTCATTAATGTATATCGTAAATAGCTGGGGTCCCAGCACCGAACCTTGCGGTACCCCACTGGTCACTGCCTGCCATTCCGAAAGGGACCCATTTATCCCCACTCTTTGCTTTCTGTCTGTCAACCAATTTTCTATCCATGTCAGTACCCTACCCCCAATACCATGTGCCCTAATTTTGCCCACTAATCTCCTATGTGGGACTTTGTCGAAGGCTTTCTGAAAGTCGAGGTACACCACATCCACTGACTCTCCCCTGTCAATTTGCCTAGTTACATCCTCAAAAAATTCCAGTAGATTTGTCAAGCATGATTTCCCCTTCGTAAATCCATGCTGACTCGGAATGATCCTGTTACTGCTATCCAAATGCTCAGCAATTTCGTCTTTTATAATTGACTCCAGCATCTTCCCCACCATTGATGTCAGACTAACTGGTCTATAGTTACCCGTTTTCTCTCTCCCTCCTTTCTTAAAAAGTGGGATAACATTTGCTATCCTCCAATCCACAGGAACTGATCCTGAATCTATAGAACATTGAAAAATGATCTCCAATGCTTCCACTATTTCTAGAGCCACCTCCTTAAGTACCCTGGGATGCAGACCATCAGGCCCTGGGGATTTATCAGCCTTCAGTCCCATCAGTCTTCACGTACCTAAAAAAACTTTTGCTATCCTCCTTTATATTATTGGCTAGTTTACCCTCATACCTCATCTTTTCTCCCCGTATTGCCATTTTAGTTACCTTTTGTTGCTCTTTAAAAGAGTCCCAATCCTCTGTCTTCCCACTCTTCTTTGCTATGTTATACTTCCTCTCCTTAATTTTTATGCTGTCCCTGACTTCCCTTGTCAGCCACAGGTGTCTCTTACTCCCCTTAGAGTCTTTCCACCTCTTTGGAATAAATTGATCCTGCAACCTCTGCATTATTCCCAGGAATACCTGCCATTGCTGTTCTACCGTCTTCCCTGCTAGGGCCTCCTTCCAGTCAATTTTGGCCAGCTCCTGCCTCATGCCTCTGTAATCCCCTTTGCTATACTGTAATACTGACACTTCCGATTTTCCCTTCTGCCTTTCCATTTGCAGAGTAAAACTTATCATGTTGTGATCACTGCCTCCTAATGGCTCCTTTACCTCTAGTCTCCTTATCAGATCAGGATAATTACACAACACTAAATCCAGAATTGCCTTCTCCCTGGTAGGCTCCAGTACAAGCTGTTCTAAGAATCCATCTCGAAGGCACTCTACAAACTCTCTTTCCTGGGGTCCATTTCCAACCTGATTTTCCCAGTCTACCTGCATGTTGAAATCTCCCATAACCACCGTAGCATTACATTTTTGACACGCCAATTTTATCTCCTGATTCAACTTGCAGCTAGTTTGCTATAAAATGTGTTACTAGCCAGGGAATATACGTATTATACATTGTTAATGTGTGACAGTGTTTGGACAGTCAAGATAACATGGGTGCATTTCTTCCTGAATCAGGTTTGCCGAGAAGCAGAGCCAATTAAAATTTTCTGTCTGTCAGATGTTCTGCACTTAGAAGGTATTAGTAGGAAGGAACTGCAGATGCTGATTTAAACTGGATAGACACAAAATGCTGGAGTAACTCAGCGGGACAGGCAGCATCTCTGAAGAGAAGGAATGGGTGACGTTTCGGGTCGAGACCCCTTCTTCAGATTGATGGGTGACGTTTTGGGTTGAGACCTTTCTTCAGTCTGAAGAAGGGTCTCGACCCGAAACGTGACCCATTCCTCCTCTCCAGAGATGCTGCCTGTCCCGCTGAGTTACTCCAGCATTTTGTGTCTATCTTAGAAGATAGTTGTTTGTTCTTAAATATGTCTTTATTCAGTCTGGTGGGTCTTAATTTAAAGTGAGCACAATTCTCTTTAGTTGCAGCTGCTCAACTGCTGTATTAACTCAGTGGACATAATGTAGGCCATGTATCTTCTCCAATAGATAATCAACATTAAGGTGCAGAAATTAGTATCAGAGATACAATTTAATTCCCAAGGTCTCCTTATATTCTTTCAGGCAATGAATCGGGAAATACATTAGGTAGTTACTGCATCATTCCCCATAGACCTTGTTTCTGTGGATAAGTATTTTATATTCTTTTTATTATTTACCTTGATCTTGAAGGTCTAAAATTGCATCATGATAGGTTGATAATATTTCAATATCCTCAAAACCTACTTCTTCCTTCTTTCTAAATCCCTAGCCGTACAAAATTGAAACGCATTGTGACTGACAATTGCAAAGGACTACATTATTCTGCAGCCTAGACCCTTTTATTTGGGCACTACCAAATACTGATCACCTTTCAAATTGATATGCAATCTGTGTGCCCATACATTCTCGGGATGAGTTACAAGGTGACCCATCTTGCAAAGGAAATTAGTTTACCTATCCGGGGCAGCGCAGTGGAGCAGCGGGTAGAGCTGCTGCCTCACACCGCCAAAGACCCGGATTCAATCCTGACCTCGGGTGCTGTCTGTGTGAAGTTTGCACGTTCTCCCTGTGACCACGCGGGTATCCTCTGGGTGCTCCGGTTTCCTCCCACATCCCAGAGGTCGTGCGGGTTTGTAGATTAATTGAGTTGCGTTATTTACCCCTAGTGTGTCGGGAGTGGGTGCGAAAGTGGCATAACTAGTGAGAACGTGTGATCAAAGATTGGCACAGTCTCAGTGGGCCAAAGGGCCTGTTTCCTTGCTGTATCTCTAAACTAAACTAAACTGAACAATGTAACTTGCTAAAAATGATCTACTCGAGTAAGTAGATTATTATATCAATCAACATGCAACATTATTGGCAACGCAGTCAGTTTGGGATTCCATGATACAGTTAACACTTATGGAAGAAGAAGCTTTCAGTTATTGGAGTAAGTCCCTTTCTATGCAATTTAAATATATTATTTAGTGCTTTCAATTTAGTTGCTGATTTAATCTCTACCATGTGTGACGCCGAGTCAACTGATGTTTGGTGTTTCTAGGTTTCTTTAACCCCAATGACATATTGGCATCTACATGCCTAGTTTTTGTTGTCCCATAGTTTAACAGCATAAGGGAATTTTAGATTGTCATGTGGCATTGGGATTGCGTTTCTTGGTTAAACATTTAGTGTGTGAGTTTGTTAACATGTAGATAGCTTATTACTGAATATGAAATTGGTTATTGTTCTATAACATAAGGGTGTATAGGCAGTTTAGATACTACTTTGGCTTTGGGCTTGGTTTTCTTGGTCGAGCGCTTATCCTGGTGTTATAGCACAAGTACTTTGTGCTTTAACAGTAACAACTGAAGCTTAATGGGGTCAGAGTATTGGGAGTTGGTTGGGTTCGCCTTGAATTATGTCATGGTAATAACCAATGTTTCTACACGCTTGTGCTTGTTGACATTTCTCTTGGCAGGGACTGCAGCATCTTGGACATGGAGACAATAGGGCATTAGACGGAGCACAATCAGTGTTGTGAATGGAGTTTCTATACCAGAAAAGATGGGTTCCAAGCTCCGCACAAAACCCTGTTCAAGGTTGACGTTGTTCTCCACCTTTTTGAATTTACAGACAATTTTTCCAAAGCACCATGTGATTGAACGGTTTATTTCTGTGAGATAACAACAAAATGCTGGAGTAACAACTGGAGAAAAGTGATGGCTGATGTTTCGGATCAGGGTCTTTCTTCAGATTGAAAGTGGGGGGTGGGGAACGAGAGGTAGGAAAAGAGGTACTATTTCTGCAATGTGCCTCATCAAAATTTTGAGTCTGTTTTCTGCGGCAGAGCCTGTACATAAACTCTTCCTGAGAGGAATTGGCAGCTTTTGTTCTTTCCCAACAGCAGGCCATTTTTGTCTAGTGATCCACTGCACCCAGTTGCCAATCCCAGTCAACCTCCATGGTATGTTCAATGTATGTACCTGAACTGTTGGGCACAAGTGTTAAATCAATCGATGTTTTGTTTTAAATATCATTCTCCTCTTACTTTTGTATCACTGCCTGGCCAGATTAAGTGCCCTTCTGACCTCCCTTTTTGCCGTTTAAAGGAGAAAGGAGTAAAGGGAGCATCAAGGTGTGTGCGTACATGTGCGTGTGTTTGCGCGCGTGTGTGAGTGTGCATGTGTGTGAGCGTGTGTGTATTTGCATGCTTGTGTGTGCATGTGTTTGTGTGTGTATGCATGTGTTTGCGTGTGTGTGCGCTTGTGTGTGTTTGCATGTGTTTGTGTGTGTGTGCATGTGCATGTGTATGTTTGCATGCTTGTGTGTGCGTGTGTTTGTGTGTGTGTGCATGTGTTTGTGTGTGTATGCATGTGTTTGCGTGTGTGTGTGCTTGTGTGTGTTTGCATGTGCGTTGTGTGTTTGCGTGCATGTGTGTGCGTGTGTTTGTGTGTATGTGCATGTGTTTGCGTGTGCATGCGCTTGTGTGTGTTTGCATGTGCGTTGTGTGTTTGCGTGTGCGTGTGTGCATGCGTTTGCGTATGTGCATGTGTTTACGTGTGTGTGTGCGTGCGCACGCACGCGTCAGGGAAGATGGAATGCAGTGGGTGGGAAGATGTTAGATACAGAGCAAGAGTTACATGGTTTCCACGTTCTGCAGATTGTGAACCTAGAGGAGACTTGAGAGGAATGTGGGAGTGGAAGGAGGAGGATTAGTACAAAGAAAGTGTCATTGTTGATTATCTCATTTTACAATGGTTGTAGATTACATACAGTTATAGTACATAGAAACATAGAAAATAGGTGCTGGATTAGGCCATTCAGCTCTTCGAGCCAGAACCGCTTTTCAATATGATCATGGGTGATCATCCAAAATCAGTAGCCCGTACCTGCTTTCTACCCATATCCCTTGATTCCGTTAGCCCTAAGAGCTATATCTAACTCTCTCTTGAATACATCACATTACCACTATCATCTTTACAGGATAGACCTCAATGTACTATCTTGCATTAAATGTTGTACCTTTAGCCTTTATTTGTGCACTGTGGACAGTTTGATTGTATTCATGTATAGACTTTCCTTTGACTGGATAGCACGTAAAAGAAGCTTTTCACTGTACATTGGTACTCGTTACAATAATAAACTCAACTAAAGTAAGGTGATGGAACTGAACTGATCTCTTGTCACTTTGCTACTGGTGGAACCAGTTAAGTGTTGTCTTGTCAACCAGGAAAGACAGACGTGTGTTAGATTGTATATTGTACTTGAGGGACATTTCTGCCATGATGTAAATGAGGTGACAAGTGCAATTTATGGGCATGAGACTTGGAGCAGTGGATTGTGTGCGAGGGTCAAGCATTTGATTGGTAAGTCCTTATTGGTACAGATTATTAAATCAACTGATGGATTGGTGGGGAGTGGTACATTGAACAGTATTAGCAGTAGAGTTAACTGCCTGTAGGATGTGAAGGTGTAACAACATTCTTAGCCTTGAGGGTGAGGGTCCCTGAATCTTTTGTGTCTTTGTATTGAATAGTACACATAGCTTAAAAGGCCATATAGGCAGTTCCTGCTATTTCATATCTTCTCAAGCATTCAATCTTCAGACTGCCTTCCTGGCATTCTTCTCCATGCTGCATCAGAGAATCCTGGAATCCAATCTCACCCCTCTTGTGACCCATCTTCTAAGTTGCAACTATCTCTGAATCAATTTAGCCTCTCTGCTGCACCTCCTGATTAACTACTGCTTGACAGCTTTAAGCAATGCATACTTATTTGAACCTGGTCTCTCTTCTGTTGTATTTCGGCAAACAACAGTAAAATGAACACTGCATCATTGTTTAGAGATACGGGATGGAAGTAGGTTCTTGGGCCCACCGAGTCCACACTGACCACTGGTTATCCATTCACACTAGTTCTATGTTCTCTACCATGCTCCCGACAACACCAGGGCAATGTACAGAGGCCAATTAACCTACAAACTCTCATGTACTTGGGATGTGGGAGGAAACTGGAACACCCGGAAGAAACTCATGCGATCAATAAAACGTGCGCACTCCACAAAGACAACATCCGAGGTCAGGATCGAACCTGGGCCGCTGGTGCTGTGAGGCAGCAGCTCTACCAACTGCGCCACTGTGCCACCCTAAAATGAAATCACCAAGTCATTATCAGGTAGGATAATTCTGTGTTGGATCAAAAAGACGTGGCGGGTTTATCACTCGTTATAACCCCCACACCATCCAATTTAGCACACCATCGAATTTCTTCAATAATTATAATTTTAGAACATTTTAAAGATGTCCTACACTGCAATTATTACCATAGTTAGCATGCGTAATGTGGCTGCTGTTTTATTAGATTAGTGCTACCTATCCACTCTTGGGCTCTACTTCCATCCTATGTTCAGTAATTATCCTGAACCCACTGTGATCATTTCTCCAGTGTTGGCCTAATTAACAATCTGAAAACTTATTTTGTTTCTCTTAACAGCAGTGAGGTGAGTAATCTAATATGACTAAAGCTGTTTGAACCACAGCAACTATGATAACAGCCATGCTTTTGGTCTCATCTTAACAAAATGTTTTGGCAGAATGCCTGAACAACACTATTAAATATGGTACTGTATATTACATCAGATCTATTAAATCTTTATTCTGTTGAATAATTAGAAAGGATAAAACAAGTGCCCAGAGATTCAATTGCATTTGCTTTTCCCCCATCGCTGTGCGATTGAAAATTGACTTTCCTCAAAGTAAACTCCAATATTGAACATTTCTGGATCCAAGCCCAGTCTGGAAATTTGATTGTACCAGAGTTGTTCATCTTTGAGCAGATTCACGTCCACTTCCTTTGCCATGCAATGCTCCTGAAGAGGCATCGAGGGGAATATCAGGTCAAGTTGTCCCAGCAGCGACTACTGACAGACACGCGAAACGACTGGGTTTTACTGACGAGATACAAGGAACAGCAGATGCTGGTGTACAAAAAAAGACACAAAGTGCTGGAGAAATTCAGCGGGGCAGGCAGCATCTGTAGAGTACATGGATAGGTGACGTTTCGGGTCGGGACCCTTCTTCAGACTGAAGAAATGTTCCGACCCGAAACGTCACCTATGCACATTCTCCAGAGATGCTGACTGACCCGCTGAGTTACCCCGGCGCTTTGCGTCCTTTCTTGGGCTTTAATATCATGGGTTAGATTGGGATCCCCTTAAGGTATGTACCATGTCTACCTCTGATCCTTTGACCCTTCATGGCTCAATGCCTTGCCTGACTTCCTAGCTTCGCCCATTCTGCCATACAGTCCATCCTCCTGGCCGCTGACTAACTTGACTACCTGATGCCTTGGAGCAAATCCTTGGCCTAAGACTAGCAACCCTTTCCCACACCAACCCCCTGGATACATCTCTGGATACTTACCTAATGTGTAACACACCTTTAGTTGGCCTCGGTTGTACTGAAACCTGCTAAGGTATGGCAACAATACTACCGTACCAGCAATAGACAATAGACAATAGACAATAGGTGCAGGAGGAGGCCATTCAGCCCTTTGAGCCAGCACCGCCATTCAATGTGATCATGGCTGATCATTCTCAATCAGTACCCCGTTCCTGCCTTCTCCCCATACCCCCTGAATCCACTATCCTTAAGAGCTCTATCTAGCAAACCCACTTGGATGTAGAATTTTGGGGCAAGTGCATATAATCAGAGTTTAATAGTTGCAATAGTTGAGCTGTTTTCTATCGGTAAGGATGTTTACGATGCGGCTGAAGATTTTCTGGGAATGGTTTTCTGAATAAATTTAATATTTCTTGAGAAAAATATAATTACTGCACTGATGTGAAATATAAGGAATGTCTGAGAAGTGATTTTCTTTTTTACATTAAGGTGGTGTCTTATTCTATGCCAAGGTAATTTGCTTTTTTAGGTACTGTATGATATCCTGCTCATTTGAGTCAATCAGCCTTCTATTACTCTCCTTTTGAATTGCCAGTCCCTATTGCAAAGTAACATGTGGATAAAGGCCAAAGTCCATAGAGAGAAAATAAACATTGATTTTTGGTTTAGTTTAGAGGTACAGTGCGGAAACAGGCTCGTCGGCCCACCGACCAGTGATCCCTGCACATTAACACAAGCCGACACACACTAGGGACAATTTACACTTATACCAAATATATAAACCCAAGCCAATTAACCTACAAACCTGTACATCTTTGGAGTGTGGGAGGAAATAGAAAACTCACGCGGACACAGGGACATCATGCAAACTCCGTACAGACAGCAGCCGTAGTCAGGATCGAACCCGGGACTCCGGCACTGCAAGCGGGTAAAGCAGCAGCTCTACTGCATTTGCAAACAAACTAAAAAGTGGTTCACTTATGAGCGAAAAACAAACTGTTTGTGGAACTTAGCAGGTCAGGCAGCAACTGTGGACGAAAATGGACATATAGTGTTTCAGACTGAAGAAGGGTCCTGACCTGAAATGTCGTCTGTCCATTTCCCTCCCCAGTTGCTGCCTGACCCGCTGAGTTCCTCCAGCAGTTTGTTTTTTTGATCACGATTCCACCCTCTGCAGTCCCTTGAGTCTCGTTGCTTTTGTTACAAACTTGTTGATTATCTGCTTGGAAGAAATTACTTCTACCTATCCCACCCACAACCTCGCGTAAAATGGTCCCAAAATGGTTGTGCAATTTTCACATAATGGCTTGGAAAATGCTTTGCTACATTTTAATGGCATTAAAGCTGCGACGTGTGACATTCTAATCCTGTTTTTCAAACATCCGATAAACAAAGCAATCTTCTCCTGTGAAGTCCCCAGTACAGCACTGTTGGGTTTCCCAGGGTAACACTGCACTTTTAGCTTTATATTGCATTACTTTATTGAATGATTCTGAGCATCGCTATTAAAATAATTAATGCTACAATGAAATGTGGATGGGGAGGTGAGGTGGGGATGGCACTGTGTCCCAGGGAGTCAGAGGGAATTGACCAGACTGTAGAAGAACGGTCCATGAAGATGTTATGTCTTTCCTACAATATAACAGAGAACACCTACGGTTGGTCAGGTAATTCTGGCTGGTATTTGATGGGGGATGTTTAGTTTAGTTTAGTTTATTGCCACGTGTATCGAAGAGCAGTGAAAAGCATATTGTACGTGCTATCCAGTCAGCGGAAAGACTTTACATGATTACAATCGAGCTGTCCGCTGTGTATAGATACAGGACAAAGAGAATAACATTTAGTGCAAGATAACGTCCAGTAAAGTGCGATTAAAGATAGTCCGAGGGTCTCTGATGAGGCAAAGGACTGCTCTCTAGTTGGTGATAGGATGGTTTAATTGCCTGATAACAGCTGGGAAAAAACGCTCTCTGAATCTGGAGGTGTACGTTTTCACACTTCTGCACCTCTTGTCTGGTGGGTGAGGGGAGAAGAGGGGGTGTCCGGGGTGAGACTTGTCCTTGATTAGTCCTCGTGGCCTTGCCAAGGCAGCGTGAAGTGTAGATGGAGTCAATGGAAGGGAGGTTGGTTTCTGTGATGGTCTGGGCTGCGTCCACAATTCTCTGCAATTTTTTTGTGGGCTTGGATGGACCTTGGATGGAACTTGGATCATAGTTACAACCAACTGGATTCAATCCTGACCTCAGGTGCTGTCCGTATGGATTTCCCATGTGCTCTGTGCAGCCACGTAGGGTTTCCTACAGGTACTCAAACATCCTCCCACATATCCTCCAAAGCAAAGCTGATTGGGAGGTTTCTTGCTGGATTTGATTACCTTTCAGTAGGTGGGTAAATCAGGTGGACTTGTGAAAGAAAATGGGTGGCAGTAGAATATGTGGGAGAATGGCATTGACGAGCTCAGAGATATAGCATGGACTTGATGGGCTGAAGAACCCCCGACTCTGTCATGAGAAAGTCCGGTAAGATGCAAGTGTGAGCTCATATCTGAGGTTGCTAGAGGTCACTCACAGATCCGTAAACAAGTATGGTTTAGTGGAGACATGATATAGAGTCTTCCAGCAGAGAAACAGGCCTGTCAGCCCAGCTCATCCGAGCCCACCAAGATGCCCATCTAAACCAGTCTCATTTGCCCATGTTTGGCCCATATCCTTCTCAACCTTTCCAATCCATGTACTTGTCCAAGAGTCTTTTAAATATCATTATGGCACCTGCCTCATCTGGCAGCTTGTTCCATGCACCCACCACCTTCTGATTGAAAATGCTGCCCAACACCTGCCTATGAAATCAATGCACCTCATGATTTTGTGCACATCTTAGCCTCCTGCATTCCAAGGAATTAAGTCCTTGCTTGCCCAACCTTTCCTTGTAGCTCAGGCCCTCAAGTGCATAAAAACAGACTGTTCTGTGAGTAAATAAGAACTTTCCCACTTCAAATCAAGCCAGGCCGCAAATCAAGCTAGAGATCATTATTAGACATTGTCATGCTGTTTATGTCACCTGGAGGACGATCACACCAGAATAAATATTCTACTGCAAACAAAATTGTCATTGAAATAGTAGCAGTTGAATTTACTGATTGATGATAAGACAACTAGAAATATAGGTGATATTGCTCTTCCTTTCAGTTTAAGCTGATTTTCAGCTGCACGGCACCTTTTATTTTTGAAGTGGACCAGAGCAATTTTGTTTTGGGAGAAGGAAGGGTGTATCTCAAGGAGTCACGTATTTTAAATCTCCATCCTTCTTGCACTGCAAGATGCGTTTTCCCAAATGAAGACCCTTCTCGGCACTCTACCATTACCGCCACCGTGAGCCATACTTTTCCAGAGGGGCTGCTGAAGCAACAGAGAAGAGCAGGGCACCCACGACCCACTCAGTCTAAACATAATGTTCATGCAAACAATTCCCTTCCTCCTTCCTGTTGTGTGATCTCAGTTTTCAGTTCACACAGAATGTGGCTTCTGCCGAACACACAAAGCCCAGTTCTGCAACCCAGCTAAGAGTTGATTTTAAATTAATCAAACACATTAACGTTTAATCCCTCCGTAAATATTATTGCAAAGCAAATATATACAACTCAATTAAAACACCTGCACCACAATTCCCTTTAATGAAAGGCACCACACATTTGAGGTTAAGAGCTGCATTTTGCAGAACAGTTGGAAACAATCCCACCAAGTCACCAGTTGTAGCAACACCTCCCCTTTCTTCAATAATTAATTTGCGAAACACTCAAAGTATTAGTCAAGTCAGGAAAATCCTTGGAAAAAAAAAAAATACTGTTAACTTTTAAGGTCTGAGCCCTTTTGTTTGTAATTGGGAAAAAGAATAATTGATTCCATTTTTAGTGGCAGAGAAGGTGGAGGAGGAATGGAAAGGTCAAACAGAATTTTGCTGTTCGGGTAATTTTAATGTTTACTTAGACAAATGGTTCATAGATTAAATAAGGGAAGATAGGGATAGAGTAAACAAACAAAGCATTGCGTTGAGCTGTGGGACGCAGGCCAGTTCTTTGGCTGAATGTAAAGGTGGTGCAGCGGTAGTGTTGCTGCCTCACAGTGCCTGGCTACGATCCTGACTACCGGTGCGGTCTGCACAGAGTTTGCACATTCTCCTAGTGACTGTGTGGGTTTTCTCCGGCTGCTCCGGTTTCCTCCCACATTCCACAGATGTACAGGTTTGTAATTTAATTCGCTTCTGTAAATTGTCCCGAGTGTGTTGGATGGGAGAGCACAGAACAAATGCATGAGCGGCTGGTGGTTGGCGTGGAGGCGGTGGGCTGAAACTAACGGCATGTTTCCACTCTGCATCTTTAAACTCTAAACTAAAACTAAACTCAAAGGGAGATTGCTGGGAAAATCATGCAAATCAGGTACTGGGTGACGAAAGAGAAAAAAGAAATGAATATGTGGAATTCACTGCTTCAGAAGGCAGTGGAGGCTAATTCTCTGAATGCATTCAAGAGAGAGCTAGATAGAGCTCTTCAGGATAGCGGAGTCAGGGTGTATGGGGAGAAGGCAGGAACGAGGTACTGATTGAGAATGATCAGCCATGATCACATTGAATGGTGGTGCTGGCTCGAAGGGCCGAATGGCCTACTCGTGCACCTATTGTCTATTGTCTATTGTCTATTACTGCAATGCCAGAAATGCCCAGTTCCGATTCAAACAGGGAAGGTGCGATACCTGAAATAGTTGAATTCAGTATTGAGGTCTGAAGGCGGCAGTGTGTTCAGACAGAAAATGAGATGCTGCTCATTAACCTTACTATAGGCCTTGGTGGAGCTGTGCAAGAGGCCACAGACGTACAGGTCAGAGTACAGGTCAGGAAAGAATGAAAGTGACAGGAAATTGGAAGCTCAGAATCCCTCCCACAGATTGGATGGAGGTGCACAGCAGAGCAGTCATGCACTCTACATTTAGATTCTGTGGAGTAGACCACGTCATGAGCTTCAAACCCAGTGCTATAAATTGGAAAGACGTGGAAGGAAATTACTGCTTCACCTGCAAGAATTGTTTGGGTCACTTGATGGCGAGAGAAAGAGAGGTAGAAAAAACAAGTGTTGCAACTCCTGTGATTGCGTTGGGAAGGTGCAGTGAGGAGTAGTTTATGGACACTCTCCAGGGACGGCTTTTTTTAGAATACTGACAGGGGAAGGGAGGTGTCAATGTGCCTGGTGATGGAGTCTTATTGAAAGTGACAGAGGTTAAGAAGGATGATCTGCTGAATATGGAGACTGACTTTAGACTTTACTTTAGACTTCAGACTATAGAGATACAGAGCAGAAAGAGACTGTTTGGCCCGCTGAGTCCGCGCCGACCAGCGATCACCCCGTAGCACTATGCGACATACAAAATACAATTTACAATTTTGCCTAAGCCAATTAACCTGCAAACCTGTACGTCTTTGGGGAGTGTGGGAGGAAACTGGAGCACCCAGAGAAAACCCATGTGGTCACAGAGAGAACGTGCAAACTCCATACAGACAGCAGCCGCAATCGCATACTCTACCGCTGCGTCACCGTGCCGCCCCAATGTACTGGAGATTCCACCACCAGACACATTGACCCCTCCCCCGAGAAACATTCTGAAGGAGCCATTTCTGGAGAGTCTCCAACTCCACTCACTGTGCCATCGCAATGCAAATGCAGGTGCTGCAACACCTGCTTTTTTACCTCTTTATTTCTCACCATCAAGCAACCCAAACAAATCCCTGCAGTAATTTCCATCCACGTCTATCCAATTTATAGCACTGGATTTGAAGCTCATGCAGTGATCTCCTCCACAGAGTGGAGCCGTGTGAGGTGGCTACGAGAAACCCTCTTCTTACTCCATCCAAAAGGAGCGGTGGAGCGAGCAGAGAGCAGAACATGGAGATAAGTCAATAACACTGAGGTCTCTATTAGCAATAGGAGTGGGGAACTCTACTGAGGAAAAGAAGATGCACAGGCAGCTTGATGAATGAAGGATCTTTGACCTAGTGCATTAATCTTGTTTTTCCAAAAAAACAGTTGTTGCCTGGCCTACAGAGTGTTTCCATTTATTTATGATTTCTAGCATCTGCAGTTTTTTTGAATTTTACATTGAAGTAATCTTTAGAATTAAACAATACAGAATTGTGTTCAAAACTGTTAATCACGCTGATGATGTACGAGGAAGGCACGGAGGGGCAGTTTGTAGAGTTGCTGCCTCACAACGCCAGAGACTTGCGTTCAAACCTGACCTTGGGTGCTATCAGTGTGCATCCACTCTATCCAGGCCTTTGCATATTTTGTCTGTGATTGCCATAGAGTCATATTCGTAAGTGACGGAGTCATTGAGTCATACAGCATGGAAACAGGCTTCATCCTATCTTGTGAAAGGCAATGCTGCCTTGGAAACCACGCAGAACATCAAAAGACATCACCTCAAAAGGATGCATGCAGCCACTTACCAGAGAGAATTATGAATCTTTACTAATTATTGCCATGAGGAGCCATCTTTCATATGTTATGCGTTATCAGTTTAGTTTGGTTTATAAGTTCAGAAGCTCAGAAGTGATAGGAGCAAAATTAGGCCATTCGGCCCATCAAGTCTACTCCGCCATTCCATCATGTCTGATCTATCTTTCCCTCTCGTACATGCGACAGTGGAAACATGCTCTCTGCATCCACTCTATCCAGGCCTTTGACTTTTCGACTAGTTTCAATGAGGTCCCCCCTCAGCCTTCTAAAATCCAGCGAGTACAGGCCCAGTGCCGTCAAATGCTCGTTGTTTAGCTCAGAGATAGAGCATGGAAACAAGCCCTTTGGCCCACCGAGTTCACAGTGAGCATCAATCACCCTGTCATACTAGTTCTATGTTATCCCACATTCTCCTCCACTTCTTATACACTGGGGGAAACAATTTACAGGCCGACAAACCTGTGGGAGGAAACCAGAGCACCCATAAGCAACCCATGGAGAACGTGCAAACTCTGCACAGCCAGCACCCAAAGTCAGGATCAAACCTGGGTCTCTGGGTTTGAGAGGCAGCAACTCTACCAACTGTGCCACTGCACCGCCCTTTAGTTCTTTTTTGAAAACAATATTCTCAGGATGTGTGTCATGGTCCCATTTTATCCACTGAGGAAGTGAGCCGATGCAATCTTTGCCGCAACCGGCCTCAAATAATAGTGAGTTGAAGAGCTACTGTTGCACTCTGTATCTCTGTGTAATAGATTGTACATGGAGCAGCCTCTGTGCGTCAGTGATGGAGGAGGTGGATGTGGCACAGATGCCATTGTTATTATGGCGAGTCCGAAACTTGCTAGTTGTAGACGAAGTTTATTGCAGCCGCAATACACGAATACAGAATCAAAACAACAAGTTACAGGACAACCAATATAAACTTACTGTCTTCCTTGAAGACTTCGCCGAACTGGCTAAATCGGCGCCAAATGCGCACCTGACATCGCTGGCCAATCAGCGATGTCGTTTGCTGGACCAATCCTCATGGTCGCGTTCCCACGTGACCTCGCTGGCCAATCCGAGGGTTCGACGACCTGGACCATTCTCTATGGTCGCTATATGACCCCCCCCAGAACCCGAGGTGCGGAACCTAGCAGGGAGCCGGATTTCGCGACCATAACGAGTACGGAGAGGGACAGCCTGAACCACAGGAGCCGGAGGTTCCGGACTTGGTGGAACAGCCGGAACGGGAGGTTCTGGAGGAACTACCGGAACGGGGGGTCCTGGAGGAACTGCCGAAACGGGGGGTCCTAGGGGAACTGCCGAAACTGGAGGTCCCGGAGGAACTGTCGGAATGGGGGTTTGTGGACTGGGCGGAACTAACGGAGGTCGGCCTCTTCTAGGGGTTTGACCGACCAGGACTGGTTGATCTGGGTCCAAATGGGCAGGTTTGAGCCGGGACACCGAGATGAGTTCACTCTTGCCGCCCATGTCTAAGGTGAAAGTAGCCGTTCCCTTACGTAAAACCCGAAACGGCCCTTGATAGACCCTCTGCAACGGGGCGCGATGGGCATCTTTACGCAAAAAAACAAACTCACAGTCCTTCAGGGAAGACGGTTCATGTACCATGGGACACCCATGACGTGAAGTCGGCACTGGAGCCAGGGAGCCCACCCGTTCCCGGAGAGCTGCTAACGCTGATGGGACTGTAGGGAGCAGGGCTGAAGTGTCCGGAAACAGATCTCCAGGTACTCGAAGGGTCGAGCCATATACCAGCTCTGCGGACGACGCACCGAGATCTGGCTTAGGAGCCGTCCGGATGCCCAACAGAACCCAAGGGAGTTGGTCTACCCAGTCTGGGCCTTCAAGCCTTGCACAGAGGGACGCCTTAAGTTGGCGGTGGAACCTTTCTACGAGTCCATTTGCCTGGGGGTGATATGCAGTTGTGGGTTGTAATTTGGACCCGTACAGTTCCGCCAGCGCGGCCCAGAGGGACGAAGTGAACTGTGGTCCTCTGTCAGTTGTAATAACTGCCGGGACCCCGAAACGAGCTACCCAGTGAAGGGCCAAAGTCCTAGCACAAGACGCTGACGAGATATCACACAATGGGAAAGCCTCTGGCCACCGGGTGAACCGATCCACCACCGTGAGGAGGTGGGTGTAGCCCCGGGAGGAAGGCAAAGGCCCGACCAAATCCACGTGGATGTGGAAAAAACGAAAAGCCGGGACTTCGAAATCCTGTACGGGGGGCTGGACGTGGCGCTGGACCTTAGCGGTCTGACAGGGCACGCAGGAACGTGCCCATCCCGCTACCTGTTTCCGCAGGCCATGCCAGACAAACCTCGCTGCCACCAAGGCAGAGGTGGAGCGGATGGACGGGTGTGCCAGCCCATGAATGGCATCGAAAACCCGGCGCTGAAGGGAGGGCGGTACTACCGGCCTGGGGCGAGGAAGAGAAACATCGCACCAGACTTTCGTGCCCTCCGACCCACAAGCTACCTGGGCCAACTTCAATCCCGAAGTGGTGGACTGGTACGTCGAAACGGTATCCGCCAGGAGCTGTGCCTCCGCGAGCTCCTGGGGATCCACTTCGCAGTCCACCGCCGAAATAGGGGGAAAAGCAGGTCTAGACAGGGCGTCAGCAACGGCATTCAGCTTACCCGCGATATGACGGACATCTGTGGTAAATTCTGAGATAGCAGTCAGGTGCCGCTGCTGGCGGGCCGACCATGGGTCAGACAATTTCAAAAAAGCAAATGTTAATGGCTTGTGGTCCGTAAATGCCACAAATGGGCGGCCCTCGAGGAAATACCTGAAATGACGGACAGCTAAATGGAGAGCTAGAATCTCTCGGTCAAATGCGCTATATTTCAGCTCGGCCGAATTTAGTTGCCGGCTGAAAAACGCTAAAGGCTGCCAACGGCCACCAACCTGCTGCTCCAGAACCCCGCCCACCGCCACGTCAGAGACGTCAACCGTCAGGGCCGTGGGGGCGGAGGGGCTCGGATGGACCAGCATGGTGGCGTCTGCCAAGGCTGCCTTAGCTGCCGTAAAAGCCGACTCTGCGGTCGGGGACCACAACAACTCTACCGGATTACCTGCAAGGCATTGGAAAAGTGGGCGCAGGACTCGCGCCGCTGCCGGAACGAATCTATGGTAGAAATTAACCATGCCTACGAACTCCTGCAGCCCTTTTACTGTGGTAGGCCTGGGGAAAGCCCGGATAGCCTCCACCTTCTCTGGCAAAGGGACAGCGCCGGCAGGGGTAATTCTGTGACCTAGAAAATCGAGAGCAGGCAGGCCGAATTGACATTTGGAGGGTTGAATAATGAGCCCGTGGTCTTGGAGCCGCTGGAACACGGTCCGCAAATGGGCCTGGTGTTCTTGCACTGAGGATGTCGTCTAAATAAATAAACACAAAGGGTAAACCCCTGCCCACGCGGTCCATCAGTCGCTGGAAAGCCTGTGCCGCGTTCTTTAAACCGAAAGGCATACGCAACCATTCAAACAACCCGAACGGAGTAATAGTTGCAGTTTTTTGTATGTCCTCCGGTCGCACCGGAATCTGATGGTATCCTCGCACCAAATCGATTTTGGAAAACACCACCGCTCCTTCCAGTCCAGATGAAAAGTCCTGTAGGTGCGGTATGGGGTAGCGATCAGCCGTGGTGACAGCATTGAGACGCCGATAATCGCCACATGGCCTCCACCCCCCAGATGCCTTGGAGACCATGTGTAACGGCGAGGCCCACGGGCTGTCAGACTGACGAACAATTCCCATTTCCTCCATCTTCCTGAACTCCGCCCGTGCCACCACCAGTTTGTCTGGCGGTAGTCTCCTGGCCCGAGCGAAAACGGGAGGGCCTTCAGTGCGGATGTGATGGACCACACCGTGCTTAGCCGAAGGTGCGTCAAAACGTTGGACGAGCAGCTCTGGGAACTCTGCCAGAATCGCAGCATACGAGTCGGGGGCCGCGACGACGGCCTGGACAGTAGGGCTGGGCGAGGAGGCGATTGCCGGAGCGACGTGCTCGTCTTCAGCAGCGGGTCGGAGGTCGTTACCGCGGACATCAGGAACCAGTGAAAAAGCCCAGAGAAAATCTGCGCCCAGGATCGCTTGTTTGACGTCGGCTATGATGAATGGCCATTCGTACGTGCGGAGGCCTAAAGCAAGGGACATCTTCCGTGTGCCGAAAGTGCGAATTGGGCTGCCGTTAACCGCGATGAGGGTGGGACCTGTCTTACCCGATCTGGTTTCGAGGTCGGTCGGCGGCACTATGCTGACGATGGCTCCGGTGTCTACCAAAAATTCTGTGTCCGTGAATCGATCATGGACATAGAGGCGCCGGTTCTGGCCAATCGTAACTGCCCCTATGTACGATCGGCCGAGGCATTTCCCACGAAGGTACAAGGCAAACGACAGTTGCGGGATTCGTTACCCCATCGTAGGTGATAATAGCACCAGCCGCGCTTGTGCGGATCTTTTTGGCGGGCTTTCGGGGAATTGGCGGGAGACGTGGCGCCATCTTTCCGTCGCTGTGGCGTGGTCACCGATGTCGAGACTTTGTTGATGGAATCACTTGCCTTGTTTTTTCCCGCTATGAGCGCGTCCGCTTTCGCTGCATATGCTTCGGGGTCCTTAAAAGAACAATCCGTAAGCAGCAGTCGGACATCCTCGGGAAGTTTCTCGCGGAATGCCTGTTCAAACATCGGGCAATCCGTATGCTCACCGGCTAGCACCATCATTTCAGCCATGCGGACGGAAGGCAGTTGGTCTCCAAGCTCCGGTAGGTGCAGAAGTTTTGCCGCACCACCATGCTTATTTAACCCGAAGGTTCGCAGTAATGCCTTCTTCATGGTTTCGTATTTGTCTTCCGCAGGTGAATTTATGATAAACCGCATCATGCGCTTGGTTGTGTCCGGCGATAGAGCGCTGACGAGGTAGAAGTACTTCGTGGAATCGTCCGACACCTTCTTTATGTGGAATTGAGCCTCGGCGTGGATAAACCAAGCTTGCGGTGCGTACGTCCAAAATAACGGAAGATGAACGCCTGCCGCGCTTGACTCCGGTGTGCCCTGCTCGGTCATCGTCAACGAGGCGTCGGGTTCCTGCTCAGTTGGTGATCGTCCAGATCACGTTCGGGGTCATCAATATGGCGAGTCCGAAACTTGCTAGTTGTAGACGAAGTTTATTGCAGCCGCAATACACGAATACAGAATCAAAACAACAAGTTACAGGACAACCAATATAAACTTACTGTCTTCCTTGAAGACTTCGCCGAACTGGCTAAATCGGGCGCCAAACGCGCACCTGACATCGCTGGCCAATCAGCGATGTCGTTTGCTGGACCAATCCTCATGGTCGCGTTCCCACGTGACCTCGCTGGCCAATCCGAGGGTTCGACGACCTGGACCATTCTCTATGGTCGCTACATTATAATCATAATGAAACCACTTCACTCAGGAACAACCTGCTCTGGTACACCAATCTTACACGTTACTGCTGCCAATTAATATATCCATTGCTTTCCTTTTAAAATAAATGGGTGAAATTGGGCACTACAATGAATCAAAGCACATCACATATAGGGGATAATCATCAAAGATGGAAGCAAGATGCTGGAGTATCTCAGCAGGTCAGGCAGCATCTCTGGAGAAAATGAACAGGTGATGTTTCAGGTCAGAACCCTTCTTCAGAATGGAGATCTTCATTCATAACTGGGTAATTCTGTGGCAACCCTAATGATTTGAATTCAGTCTTCTTTTTAAAACAAAAGGAATATTACTTTTAAGACTATTAATCAAAAAAGCGTATTTTGCAAAATAAATCTGTTGCCTCTACTAAGTTGGTTTAAGTACGTTACACCATTGCTAAGTTAATATTTTCGAAGATCATATTGCTATCTAGTGTGGCCAGTTGTCTACTCCAGTGGCAACCAACGTAATCAGCTTGTAACTGATATTCACAGTCCAAGAATGGATTTTAAAAACTTGAAAAATTATAAAATGTCTACTTCAAAATGTTGACAAGATAAACAAGTAAAATGTGTCCAGTTCCCGTGTGACAAAAATCATCGTTGCCCCTCAAGAAACAGAATGCTGTACATGGTATTTATCGTAGAGTTTTCATGCCGCCACTGTGTTGAGGTCTCACACAAACATGTCTAAAAATAATGGGCTATCAATAATTCTGTTGGCAGTAAAGGTTATCTAACAGCAGGGTATGAATTATTTTGTTCCACCAACTCCCTAGTCTTGTCATCCTAAATTAAAGCAATCAGCATAAATAGGAAATCAGCACTTGAACCTGTGGAACACAGCAGTGAAAGACCTTGTGTTAGTGTAATTCATGGGCTACTGGTATGTCGAAAATTTAATGAAATTGCATATCAGGGATGAGCTACAGTAGGTCCTGACCCACAACGTAAGAAAATATCAAACTTCTTGCTTCAAAGCAGCAGGCGCCCAGATCTAGATTCCAGCTTTTCCATCAGTCTTTGATACCATGTTAAAAAGGAGGGAGGTGAGTTCATTCCCAATGCTAATGAATGCATTTAATACCACTTACTCTGATGTACATCATTTGTACTGCCAGAGAGACGGCAGGAACTGATTACTAAATTCCTATTGAGATTATAGCAAAATTAAACATTTTTATGACAGATAGGCAGGCCTCAGCCGAGTTTTACAGCAATTCGTTTCCTTTTATAATAATAATAATAATAATAATAATAATAATAATAATAATAATAATAATATTCATTTATTGTCATTGCAACGAGTACAACGAAATTAAAAAATAGCCAATCCTGACGGTGCGTACAAACATATATGCAATAAATGCAAAAACAAATAAATACATAAATACAATTAAATACAATTATATTAAGTACAAGATTTTTTAACGGTGTTGCCTAGTGCAAAGGTAGTGTTCAGTTCTCGTATGGCCCTGGGGTAAAAACTGTTCTTAAGTCTGTTTGTTCGGGATTTGATCGACCTGAAACGTCGACCAGAGGGCAGATGAACAAACAGACGGTGGCCGGGGTGGGATGGATCTTTTATTATTTTGCCTGCTCTACTGAGGCAGCGTAGGCTGAACAGGTGCTCCAGGGAGGGCAGTGAGCAGCCGATGATCTTCTGGGCCGTCGTGATGACCCTCTGAAGGGCCTTCCTGTCCTTTTCTGAGCAGCTGGCATACCATGTGGTTATACAGTATGCCAGCACACTCTCGATGGAGCAGCGATAGAAGGACAACATGAGCTTCTCCTGCAGGTTGGTTTTCCTGAGGATCCTCAGGAAGTGGAGTCTCTGCTGTGCCTTCTTTACTGTGGTGATGGTGTTGGTAGACCAGGTAAGATCCTCTGCGATGTGCGTACCCAGGAACCTGAAAGCTGGTACCCTTTCCACACAGACCCCATTGATGTAGAGTGGGTCGTAATCTCCACTGGTTTTTCTAAAGTCAATTATAAGTTCCTTTGTTTTGGAGGAGTTCAGGACCAGATTGTTCACTGAACACCATGCTGCCAGCCTTTGGATTTCATCCCTATAGGCTGTCTCATCTCCTTCTGAGATGAGTCCAACCACAGTCGTGTCATCCGCGAACTTGATGATGGTGTTGGTGGGATGGGTGGGGGCGCAGTCGTGAGTGTAGAGGGAGTAAAGGATGGGGCTCGACACACAGCCCTGTGGTGAGCCGGTGCTCAGTGTAATGGTGGAGGAGAGGTGAGGGCCTATTTTGACGGTCTGGGGGCGGTTGGTCAGGAAGTCCTTGATCCATTGGCAGATGGTTTGGGAAAATCCATGGAACACCATCAAGAAGATCCAGAGATATCATTCACTGTTTACTAAATGCCAATGGACAGCTAAGAGTGGAGAAGTCTCATTTACCCACATTGCGCACAAATGTTTCCTGTGGTTCCCAGCCTCCCTAAGGACATTAAATGAAGCTCTATGAGTCAATGACATCACGTTGTCATGCCTTGTCCAAAGGTATGGGTGATAGGAGCAGAATTAGGCTATTTGGCCCATCAAGTCTGCTCCGCCATTCAATCATGGCTGATCTATCTCTCCCTCCTAATCCCATTCTCCTGCCTTCTCCCCATAACTTCTGACTCCTATACTAATCAAGAATCTATTTATGTCTGCCTTAAAAATATCCATTGACTTGGCCTCCACAGCCTTCTGTGGCAAAGAATTCCACCGATTCGCCACCCTTGGACTAAAGAAATCCCTCCTCATCTCCTTCCTAAAGGACCGTCCTTTAATGCTGAGTCTATAACCTCTCGACCTAGACTCTCCCACTAGTGGAAACATCCTCTCCACATCCAATCTATCCAAGTTCTTCACTATTCAGTAAGTTTCAATGAGGTCCCCCCTCATCCTTCTCAGCTCCAAACTATTCAATGGATGTGGAGCAAGAGCGGCAGTGAGTGATCCAGCCAGAACCAGCATTCAGGCAAATCACTGCACACAAGTAAAACCTGTGCCGAATCATAGGACACATCATAACATTTTTTATTGCACGCAAAGTATCTTCACGGTGAGGTAGTTTGATAACATTGGATAGAAAGGATTCCGTATTTGGTTTATCATTAAGAACAGGCACATTACCCATCAAACCAATCTTACCATACTTGGAAATGTTAACACAAATGTTTATTTCTCATATTTCATTACATAATGGGGACACTGAATAGCTCATTGAGCGAGCATTTCCACCAGTCTCAATTTCCTGCCTCTTCTTTAGTTTAGTTTCGTTTAGTTTAGAGATACAGCGCAGAAACTGGCCCTTCGGCCGAACCAGACCAGCGATCCCCACACACTACACTATCCTGCACATGAAGGACAATTTTACAATTTTACTGAAGCCAATTAACCTACGAGCCCGTACGTCTTTAGAGTGTGAGAGGAAAATGGAGCACACAGGGAAAACCTAGGTGGTCACAGGGAGAATGTACAAACCCCACACAGACAGCACCCATGGTCAGGATTGAACCCGGGTCTCTGGTGCTGTGAGGCAGCAACTCTACTGCTGTGCCACCAATATTCTCCAATAAGCTATTACCCAAAACACCCTTTGGTCCACCTGCCACTCACCCAAACCATGGCAATTTATAGCAGCCAATTAACCTACCAGTACAGTTAGTGATGTGGGAGGAGAATTGTTCAATCTCAGAGAGAACATGCCAATGTCATACAGATAACGCCCGAGGTCAGGATCAGTGAAAGGATTCCAAGTAAACATTAAATTAAAAATGTGTCTTGTATTAATTATTACCATGCCTATTGTTGAATTTGGCATTAGCTGTTTCTCTTCCCCTTTTATCACATTCGGAAACATGAAGTGCACTCGTGATGAGATTCACAGGGCAAGATTACCCTTTGGCCCTTATTCAAATAAACTCCTCCTAACTTGTTGTTTAGTTACTATTGATAGGACATTCAGCTTGGACATGAGCAGAAAACAATAGAAATAAACTTACATTCTGGCCGAAGTTACGATCCATTCAAACCTGCACAAGAACTTGTCTTGTTTACTGCAAAATGGTTACAGTAAGTAAATTATGATTTATCATGGAATGAACCGCGTCAGTCCAGATCTATTGTAAATAAGTTAAATCTATCCACAAGCAGAAAAATAAGAGCAATCAATCGAGTTCTGAATCCTGGCATGCTGAGCTCAGATTAACAGAGTTTAAGATTCACATCAGCAGTTGGCCATTTCATGAAAACGTCACATTAAAGAGAGTTAAAAAACAAAAATCAATTGTGCTAGCTGTTGACATCCTACGATTGACTGTCTGTTCATTTTACTGCTTAAGTACTCATTTCTTTCTGCCAAAGGGACTTTGCTGTGATTGATTATACAACTGCTATTACTTACTGGGTGTCAAGGAGAGAGAGCTACCCAGTGGCCCAACACTTTGATAGAAGTGGAAACATTTATCCACTCAAGAGTTGCTGTAAAACTCTTATTCTGTTGACTCCAAGCACATTTCACTTGCCTCTGTGCATTGTCGTTAAAAACAGCCACTGTTCCTTTTTCTTTGGTGTTGAACATTTTGTTTCCTTAAAAATAATTTAGAACTGTTTGCTTCTCAGTCCATGGACAGGATGCCTTAAAATATAAAGTCTGGCCAGATTTAGCTTGAGCCAAGGCTGGTCGAAGGTTTAGAATTCACTAGGGGATCTGAAGAAGGGTACCAACCCGAATTGTCACCTAACCAGGTTCACCAGAGATGCTACCTGACCTGCTGAGTTACTCCAGCGCTTTGTGTCTTTTTTTTGTAAACCAGCACCTGTAGTTCGTTGTTTCCACATTTAGAATTTGCTAATTATAAACCACTGCGACAGATTAAAGGTTTATATGATACTGTGCCGCAGTAACATACCACAACAAATACAGGGCAGAGCTGGCAAACGATTATGCACAAGATAGACACATTGTGCTGGAGTAACTCAGCGGGTCAGGCAGCATCTCTGGAGGAAAAGGGTAGGTGACATTTTGGATCAGGACCCTTCTTCAGACTGAAAGTAGAGGGGAGGGAACTGGAGGTAAGAAAGGGCCAGAACAAAGCAGGACTGGATAGGCTGCCATGTATTCTTTATCTTGCCCACAAAGGGTATCATCTGTGCCAGTGTTGCAATTAAATGCACCCACCCAGTGTTGCAATTAAATGCACCCAGGGTAAGGCAGAACATGTAGGAAGGACCTGCAGATGCTGGTTTACACCAAAGATAGACACAAAATGCTGGAGTAACTCAGCGGGACAGGCAGCATCTCTGGATAGAAGGAATGGGTGACGTTTCAGGTCGAGACCTTTCTTCAGACTGAGATTCAGGGGAGAGGGAGTCATCAAGATATGGAAGGGTAAGGTGGGAACATGAGCAGAATATCCCTGCACCAGGGCATTTATGGGCCAGTCATACTGTTCACTAACATTTTAAAGCCTGGTGATTACAGTATTTAAAGTAGGAAAGAAAATTGCAGATGCTGGTTCAAATCGAAGGTAGACACAAAATGCTGGGGTAACTTAGCGGGTCAGGCAGCATCTCCGGAGAACAGGGAAGGGTGACGTTTCGAGTCGAGACCCTTCTTCAGACTGATGTCAGGGGAGGGGGCTGGACAAAGAAAGATGTAGTAGGAGACAGGAAGACCAGTCCCTTGTCTCCAGAGATGTTGCCTGACCCGCTGAGTTACTCCAGCATTTTGTGTCTACCACAGTATTTAAAGTTCTCAGCAGCATCTTGGCCTTTGGTCTGTTTGAGCAAATCAGACACCTTCTAATTGGTGGGCTCACCCTGAGGTTTCTTTGAGCTGATTCCATCTCATCAGCCCCTCCACCGTAATCCCTGTACAAAAGACTGACAGGACTCATTAGTTTTAATCTCACCCTCAAACAATGGGCTAACATTTGAATGCAGAAGGATTTGTAGACATCATGAATAATTGAATGTACTTTAATCAACCCTCAAAATGAACAGGTCGTGCTTGCAATGATTAAATTCTTCCACATTGAAGTGTTTTATAAGACACAGCAGATCTTTTGTGATGCTGTAGGTCACAGCGAGAAGCATGCATATCTCTAAATCTAATCTGATTGAAGAAGTGATAACGTTTTTAGTTTTGGAGATACAGCATTGAAACAGGCTCTTCGGCCCACTGACTTCATGCCGACCATTGATCACCTGTGTAATAATTTCCATGTTGCCCCACTTTCCCATTCACTCCCTACACAATAGGGGGCAATGTGCAATGTACAGAGGCCAATTAACCTACAAACCCATGTCTTTTGGATGTGGGAGGAAACCAGAGCACCTGGAAGAAACCAATGCGGTCACAGAGAGAACGTGCAGACTCCGCACAGACAGCACCCGAGGTCAGGATCAAACACGGGACTCTTGCGCTGTGAGCCACCGTGCCACCAAGTTATTGTGACATCATTCAGGAAGCTCAAGTTACATGCAATTGCATTTCAATCTTACACTGGGAAATTATTCATTTTCAAAGTTAAATTGACAGTGTAGGATTAATGGGCTAAAATTCCCTTGCTCATAACTCGGTGTACAGACCTGTTGCTGGGGAACAACGAGTGCTTGTTTAAGCCATTGCTTCTGTGCCTTGATTTTCAATAGCAGTATTCATACAAATGTATGGCTGCATTTTCAGCACAGTGGAATTGTGAATTCAATGATGTTGTAGGTAGTGGGCAGCCTAGTGCCAGTGCATTATTTTCGTTACTTTGCATTGTAAGTGCTTATTATTTTTGTTCAATCCCCCGCAATTGTGCACTTCATCCTCTGGCAACCAAAGCAGCCCAACTCTCAGAGAGTACCTGAAGCACCTGACTGATCGATGTAGGAAAATAACTGCAGGTGCTGGTATAAATCGAAGGTATCACAAAATGCTAGAGTAACTCAGTGGGTCAGGCAGCATCTCTGGAGAGAAGGAATGGGTGACGTTTCGGGTCGAGAGCCTTCTTCAGACTGATGTCAGGGGGGCGGGACAAAGAAAGGATATAGGTGGAGACAGGAAGACAGTGGAGAACTGGGAAGGAGGAGGGGAAGAGAGGGACAGAGGAGCTATCTAACATTAGAGAAGTCAATGTTCATACCGCTGGGGTGTAAGCTGCCCAAGCGAAATATGAGGTGCTGTTCCTCCAATTTGCGGTGGGCCTCACTATGACACTGGAGGAGGCCCATGACAGAAAGGTCAGACTGGGAGTGGGAGGGGGAGTTGAAGTGCTCAGCCACCGGGAGATCAGGTTGGTTAAGGCGGACTGAGCGAAGGTGTTGAGCAAAACGATCACTGATGGATGTTGTTTCAGCTCTCTCTGGATCAGAAGCTGCAAGGGACACTGATGTTAGTGGGGCATTTTCCAGCAGATTTACAAATATTGACCTTGGTATAGATCCACCATCTGTGAGTGTGTGTGTGCGTGTGTGCGTGCGTCTGCGTGTGCGTGTGGGTGTGTGTGTGTGTGTGGGGTGTGTGTGTGTGGGGTGTGTGTGTATGTGGGGTATGTGTGTGGGGGGTGTGTGTGTGTGTGTGTGTGTGTGTGGGGTGTGTGTGTGGGGTGTGTGTGTGTGTGTGGGGTGCGTGTGTGTGTGTGGGGTGTGTGTGTATGCGTGTGTGTGGGGTGTGTGTGTGTGTGGGGTGTGTGTGTGGGGTGTGTGTGGGGTGTGTGTGTGTGTGGGGTGTGTGTGTGTGTGTATGTGTGGTGTGTGTGTGTGTGTGTGTGTGGTGTGTGTGTGTGTGTGTGTGTGTGTGTGTGTGTGTGTGTGGGGTGTGTGTGTGTGGGGTGTGTGTGTGTGGGGTGTGTGTGTGTGTGTGTGTGTGGGGTGTGTGTGTGTGTGGGGTGTGTGTGTGTGTGTATGTGTGGGGTGTGTGTGTGTGTGTGTGTGTGTGTGTGTGTGTGTGTGTGTGTGTGTGTGTGTGTGTGCATGTATGCGTGTACATGCAGTAAACAGGAACTTTTTATTGGAAAATCCACCTCAAGTAAACTCAGGTTTACGAGTTACAAACTGCTAGAGTATTGGATTGCAGCAATGGCTGGGTTATTAAGAGGGGATGCTTCGATGTCAGGAAACAATGAGTTACTTTATATAGAGTCATCGAGTGATCCAACATGGAAAGAGGCCCTTCAGTCCATTTTGCCCACACCGGCCAACATGTCCCATCTACACTAGTACCACATGCCCGCGTTTGGACCATGTCCCTCCAAATCTGTCCTATCCAAGTAACTGTAGTACATTTTTTATCTGTTAGTATTGCAACCATTCCAGAGTTCTCCTACACAACTCGAAGCAAATAAATAAATACAAATAAAAAAGGCAAAAAACGATTCCAAAAAATGTCAACGTAAGCTCAAGGAACATCATCTGTCCAGGAATATTTCATCCCTTAGAGCTTCTGATAAATATCCTTTCCAGTTTGAGTTAGAACAGGGGATAGACACAAAAAGCTGGAGTAACTCAGCGGGTCAGGCTGCATCTCTAGAGCAAAGGAATAGGTGACATTTCGGGCCGAGACCCTTCTTCAGACAGGGTTAGAACAGGGTGCTGTGTAAGTGCATGGAATGCAGCATATGCCAAGTGGTTAGGGATATCTGTTGGGAAGGGGCAGAGTGGGCTCTTCGTGTCAACAATTTCTCTTGGTGTTGTCAAAGGGCATCAGGTGTGTTTCTATCTCTGTAGATACTGACTGGCCTTCCAAGTGTTTTTTGCACTTTTTTTTTTTTTGTTTGAGAGGAATAGATTGGGTAAATGCTCTAGTCGATTATTAAAGATGTTATAGCAGCGTATTTGGAAAGCAGTGACAGGATCGGTCAAAATCGGCGTGGATTTATGAAGGGGAAATCATATGTGGTGTATCTGGACTTTCAAAAAGTCTTTGTCAAGTTTCCACACAAGAGATTAGAGCACATGGTATTGGGGTTAGGGTATTGGCCTTGATAGAGAACTGGTTGGCAAACAGGAAGCAAAGCGTAGGAATTAATGGGTCCTTTTCAGAATGGCAGGCAGTAACTAGTGGGGTGCCGCAAGGCTCGTTGCTGGGACCCCAGTTATTTACAATATATATTAACGATTTAGATGAGGAAATTAAATGTGACATCTCCAAGTTTGCGGATGACACAAAGCTGGGTGGCAGTGTGTGTTGCGATGAGGATGCTATGAGGCTGCAGGGTGACTTGGATAGGTTGGGTGAGTGGGCAGATGCGTGGCAGATGCAGTGTAATATGGATATATGTGAGGTTATTCACTTTGGTGGCAAGAACAGGAAGGCAGATTATTATCTGAATGGTGTCAGATTAGGAAAAGGGGAATTGCAAGGAGACCTGGGTGTGCTTGTACACCAGTCACTGAAAGTAAGCATGCAGGTACAGCAGGCAGTGAGGAAAGCTAATGGCATGTTGGCCTTCATTGTGAGAGAATTTGAGTTTAAGAGCAAGGAGGTCCTATTGCAGTTGTACAGGGCCCTGGAGTATTGTGTGCAATTTTGGTCTCCTAATTTGAAGAAGGACATTATTGCTATTGATTGAGTGCAGCGTAGGTTCACCAGGTTAATTCCTGGGACGGCGGGACTGACATATGATGAAAGAATGGGTCGACTGTGCTTGTATTCACTGGAATTTAGAAGGATGAGAGGAGATCTTATAGAAACATATAAAATTCTTAAAGTATTGGACAGGCTAGATGCAGGAAAAGATGTTCCCGATGTTGGGGGAGTCCTGAACCAGGGATCACAGTTTAAGAATAAGGGGTAGGCCATTTAGGATTAAGATGAGGAAAAACTTTTTCACCCAGAGAGTTGTGAATCTATGGAATTCTCTGCCACAGAAGGCAGTGGAGGCCAATTCACTGGTGGATGTTTTCAATAGATCTAGCTCTTCGGGCTAAAGGAATGGGGTACTGATTTTAGATGATCAGCCATGATCATATTGATGGCTCGAAGGGCCGAATGGCCTACTCCTGCACCTATTTTTCAATGTTTCTATGTTTCTATGTTTTCCTTTGCTGTGTGCCACAGAAGGAATTTCTTTCAAAGACTGCAAGCCTGCAGATGAAGTGTTGAAATGTTGAAAGCTCATTGCTTCTGCTGAACTGTTTCAATGCTGTCGATTAAATAAGGAAAATATATTTTGCTATGGTTGAGAAAGAAAGGAAGTATTGAAGTGATCCAAGCCACTGGAAATTGATATGTCCCTGTGCTGTGCCTGTGATGATTTCTCTGAGAATTTTACCAATGTACACTTCTGAATTAGTAAGGATGAGTTAAAATGAGATAAGTAATTGGAAACTACAACCCAAATGAATGGAATGTGCATTAACGTATCGATAACAAATTGTAACATAGTACAGAGTTGGAGGCCACTGTTTTAGGTCTATATAATCTGGACCCTGAATGGCTAGAATTGCTAATGAATGATTCACATAAGAGTGTGAATAGATATAATGCACAATCAATAAAGCCCCCAGAAATAGTTGCCAAGGAGTTTCTCCACGTCTAGTCCATCAAAAGTCCATGTGTGTGACTCCCATATTAACAGCCCCAAGAGGTGAGACTATATGATTAGAGTGACTGAGAAGTGAAAGTGAATACCTGAGTTATGGAGAAAACACGCCCCAGACTTGGCCTTCCCAGTATTTGTACACATGGATTGTCTCAGCAAGGATACATGCATTCAGCCAACTTCCCAATTCACCCACAGCAATGTTCTTTAGGTTAGGTTAGGTTAGGTTAGGTTAGGTTAGGTTAGGTTAGGTTAGGTTAGGTTAGGTTAGGTTAGGTTAGGTTAGGTTAGGTTAGGCAGGAGGGACTAGTTTACATGGGGTATGTTGGTCGGCGTGGACCAGTTGGACTCTTTAAAGCAATATTAGAGGCTGCGTATTCAGCAGTGATTTAGTTCCTAACTCCCCAATGCCTAGTCAACATGTAAGTGACATGTCAGATGTGCAATGGAACTTCATCACTTGCTTAGAAATCTGTATCTCACAGACTCAAGAAGCTCAAAATGATCCAAGACATATCAACCATTTATTTGGCGCCCCGTCCAAACGTTTAAATATTCACTCCCTGCACCACCATGTGCAGACCATCACAGAAACTAACACCCTTTCCATTGACTCCATTTACACCTCACGCTGCCTCGGTAAGGCCAGCAGCATAATCAAGGATCAGTCGCACCCTGGCCACTCTCTCTTCTCCCCTCTTTCATCAGACAAAAGATATAGAAGTGTGAAAATGTACACCTCCAGATTCAGGGACAGTTTCTTCCCAGCTGTTATCAGGCAACTGAATCATCCTACCACATCCAGAGAGCAGTCCTGAACTGCTGTTTACCTCTCTGGTGACCCTTGGACTATGATTGGACGTTGCTGGCATTACCTTGCACTAATTGTTATTCCTTTATCATGTATCTATACTCTGTAAATGGCTTGGTTGTAATCATGTATTGTCTTTCCGCTGACTGGAGATCTCAGTGCACGTGACAATAAATTAAACTGTAAATAAACGTGGTTTACGGTGGCGCAGCGGTAGAGTTGCTGCCTTACAGCGAATGCAGCGCCGGAGACTCAGGTTCGATCCTGACTACGGGCGCCGTCTGTACGGAGTTTGTACATTCTCCCCGTGACCTGCGTGGGTTTTCTCCGAGATCTTCGGTTTCCTCCCACACTCCAAAGACGTACAGGTATGTAGGTTAATTGACTGGGTAAATGTAAAAATTGCCTCTATTGTGTGTAGGATAGTGTTAATGTACGGGGATCGCTGGGCGGCACGGACTCGGTGCGCCGAAGGGCCTGTTTCCGCACTGTATCTCTAAATCTAAATCTAAAAAATTCAGAGTGCACTATCTACAATATATACTTCAGTGACTTTCCAATGCTTCCTTAGCAGTAGCTAAGCTGTCCAGTAAACTTATGACCTCTATCTTACTGAAGGATAAGGGCAATAGAAATTAAGAACACTGCAACCTCCTAGTTCTGCACGATCCAGATTAACCAATATATCACCACTATTTCATTACAGCCGGGTGAAAATCCTGAAATCCACTATCTGTCAGCACTGCGGGAGTACATTGTCCATAGAAATTACTATGGTTCAATAAGGCAGATCACCAGCATCTTCTCAGGCACTTGCAAAGCTACGATAAAAATTAGTCTGACCAGAGATCCTCGCACGCTGTGAATGAATGAACACGAATTGTTAATGTGATTCAAACCAGAAAGAAGATGAAATATTCATTACTTACTTAGATAAATGCATCAGCTTAAAAAAAAAGCACTGAAACAACAAATTGCCCACACCAACCAACACGCCCATCTACACTGGCCCCACCTGCCTGCAGCTGAACCATATCCTTCTAAACCTATTCTATCCATATCCTGTCCCAATTTTTTTTAAATGCTGTTCACAAGCTCACCAGGAGTAGAATTAGGCCATTCAGCCCATCGAGTCCACCGCCATTCAATCATGGCTGATCTCAGCCTCCTAATTCCATTTTCCTGCCTTCTCCCCATAAGCCTTGACACCAAGAATTTGTCTATCTCTGCTTTAAAAATGTCCACTGAACTGGCCTCCACAGCCCTCTGTGGCAAAGATATTAACTGTTGTGATAGCACATATTAACTGTTGTGAAAGTACCTGCCTCACCTATCTCCTCTGGTAGCTCGTTCCACCCTTTGTGTAACAAAAAATGTTGCCCCTCAGGTTCCTATTAAAGTTTTTCCCTTCACCTTAAACCTATGTCCTCTAGTTCTTGATTCCCCTACTCTGGGTAAAGGACTGTACATTTACCCTATCTATTAATCTCATGATCTTTATACACCTCTATAAAGGAATAAAGTCCTCGCCTACTCAACCTCTTCTTATAGCTCAGGTCCTTGAGTCCTGGCAACATCCTCCTAATTCTTCTCTGCACCCTCTCCATCTTAACATCTTTTGTATAACAGGGTGACCAAAACTTTACACAATACTGTAAATGTGGCCTAACCAATGTCTTGTACAACTACAAAATGATCTCCCAACTTCTATACTTAATACTCTGACTGATGAAGGCCAATGCGCTGATAGCCTCTTGACTACCTGTGACTCATTTTCAAGGAACTATGTACCTGATTGTAGAAGTTAGAAACTGCAGATGCTGTTTTACACAAAAGGACATAAATGCTGGAATAACTGATGCTATCTCATATCCCCACACAAATGCAACTGTGTCATTGCAGTTAACAAGATTTACTGGGTCAACTCCTGAAGCTCACCAAGAGTATTTTCCCCTCTGTTACTAACGTGGCCAAAGGCACACTTGACATGCGATCATCAGACTCCGTACAGATAGCACCCAAAATCAGGATCGAACCCGGATCTCTGGTGCGGTGAAGAAGCAACTCTACCGTTGTGCCACCCCTAGAGGGGCAAATCTTTTTTAGACACTGAATTGTGGGTGCCTGGAGTGCACTGCCAAGGGTGGCAGTGGAGGCAGATGCGATTGTGACATTTGCTTTTAGATAGGCACATGGATATGCAAGGAATGCAAGGATAAGCATCGTGTGAAGGCAGAGGAGATCAGTTAACCTTGCATCATGTTGAGCATGGACACTGGGCCAAAGGGCCAGTTTCTATGCTCTGTGTTCTGCATTCTATTGATTGGATTGAAGGTGTGGATTGAGCGAGGGAATGCTCTGTTCTTCAGTCATTGATCGTAGCTCCCTTCTTGGCTTGGCTTTTGACTTAAGCAGAATCATTCTTTTCAAGCTTTCTGTCTGATTGGACTGCAAGCTCAACCTCGGTGCCTTTGTTGTCTCCAGTGTATTTGCAACATCGCCTATGTTTGTCTTGCCTCAGCTTGCTGTTTGCAAAAATCCTCTTCCATTGATCCAGTAATCCTCATCTATTTGTTTCACTCTTTGATTCAATTGTTTCAGATCTCCACCTGCTGACCGCTGATCATCCACTCTTCCAAAAGACAAACATATCTAAAATTCTGCTGCCAGTATCTTACCTGGCACTGTCCGTATGCCCTTCACCCTTGGCCCTGCTGACAGCACATCCTGGTCCACTAGCAGCTCGCTGTTTGAACTCCAGCTGCTAAAGCAGTAAGATCCTACAACCCTGCTACCAATCAAAATCTCTCTGCTTCTCCAATTCCACCCTCTTGATAATACTTGATTTTCATTTGTGCTTCATGAGAGGCCTCATCTACATCTGCCTGACCTCCAAACCTTGTGAAATCCATAACTCTCTACCCTCAAGTTTCTTTGTATGAAACCTTCTCCATCAATTAGGTCAGTTGCCCTGATATGATCTTCTCTTGTCTCTCAGCCTTCCGCCTTTTATTCTTTTGCTGCTTTCCATCCAGTCACAGAACTTCATCCATGTTATTTCTTGCTTTCCTTTTTTGAATCTTAAAATTGATTGGTATATTTGGGTGGCATAGTGGCGCAGCGGTAGAGTGCTGGGTTTGATCCTGACTATGGATGTTGTCTTTACGGAGTTTGTACGTTCTCCCTGTCATTGCATGGTTTTTTCTCCGGGTGCTCCAGTTTCCTCCCACATTCCAAAGATGTGCAGGTTAGTAGGTTAATTGGCTTCTGCTAATTGCCCCTACTGTGTAGGATGGAACTCGTCATTGCGGACCCGGTGGGCCAAAGGTCCTGTTTCCACGTTGTATCTCCAAAAAATGCCTTGAAGTGTTAACTTTGTTTCTTCAGAGATGCTGAGTATTGAGCATAATGTACTGATGTTGGCTATTAAGTATATCCAGCATGCTCTATTTAACATATTTTGTTTGGTACTGCTGCCTGTATGGACACAGCATTGTCTTGTACGGTTTAAATTTTAATGAAGCCATTGCAACTATTAAGAATCTTAATATACCTTTGCACCAATTCATAACCGTAACTCACTTTTTGCTGAAGTTAGGTGATAAATTATAATTGAGCATAAACACATTGAAAATGGTGAAAGAAAAATTGCCAAGCATTGTTTACAACTTTTGCCTTTATTAATTTCTGCCCAATTCTCATTAACAATAGAATGAAGAAAATCAAATTGTCCGCACCTTTTAAAGCCAGATATTAAAATACTCTCTGCATCTATTATGAGAAGGTTTCATGCAAAAATGCTAGGTTATATTGTAGATTATGACAATGTTTTCATTAATGTGCTTACAGGTGTAAAATGGTAAGTACTCCTGATTCTAAAGAAAAAACACCATTAGTGAGATGGGCACAGCTATAAATTCAGTACAGTAGTTTATAATAAACCTACCTATACCCAGTAAAAGTCAGTATGCACCTCTGCTGCCATATATTTAAAGAAAAGTACCATCCTCATACGATGTGCCCACATTCCCCCAGAGAATAAGGAAATTAATGAAATTCCACTATTTTACACAAAAAGTAGTTTGTCTCTCCAAAGACCCATTTGATTTTCTTTAATTGTAATAATTTCAGTTAACGTTCCAAATAAATCTTTGGAGAATTAGAGTGAAAGGCTATGCATTCTACACAGGAAACTAGATGTGGGAATTTTTTATCCCTGCTGTGCTATAAATAATATATTTCAAATCTCTTATGACTCACTCACCAAAGAAGAATGTAGCTGAGCCATTTAGTTCAGAGAGTCCAATTCTCAGAACTGTTTTATTATATTGAATTTGAGTTTCATTTGGTTGTATTGAATTTGGGAAGGTGGGGGAGAAGGACAATGGGGTCAGGCAGAATTCTTGCACCTAACCTCAGTAGGGTGCACTGGAGAACAGAGCAGAATAAGGATTGACGACTTAGCCTGGCATAAAACGTCACACACAGTGCTGGAGTAACTCAAGGGGTCAGGCAGCATCCCTGGAGAACATGGATTGGTAACGTTTCAGGTCATGACCCTTCTTCGGACCCTTCCACATCACCTATCCATGTTCTCCAAGGATACTACCTGGATCATTGAGTCACTCCAGCACTTTGTCTCTTTTTTCTTGTAAACCAACACCTGCAGTTCCTTGTTTCTACACTTAGTCTGGCACCATTGGCCCTCACCTTCCTCTCCTTTCAGCTAACGAAGTAGCTGGAATCAAATGTTGCATGGACATTTATTTGAAGTACAGGAGATACCCCTCTTCAATACAACAGTAGAGTTGCTTCTTTACAGCACCAGATACCCCTCCTCAATAGAACTTTCCTCCACCAGCAGCCCAATGCCTTTGGGAAAAGGAAAAGTCTGGCAGCAAATAAAAATGTTTTCCAGCAAACTGAAGTTTCTTCCATATTGTATTTCAAAAGAATTTCATTTCAAAGCTATATGTGTTGGTTGACAGCAATTATGTGGTCCAGCTCCCAAAACCTTAACATTTTGAAGGCTGAAAATTGTATTTATCTTAAAGCAAATACCACAAACCAAATGAGTATTTCTCTCTAAAGTAATGTTTGGTTAAAGGAAGATAATTACATGGAGTTCAATTTCATCAGTGGCAATGATAGTCTTAGAGCACCATTAGTTCAATCGGTTTACTTAGGTCCGTTGCTCAGTGTAGAAATTCTCCATGAAATGAAAGGATTGAAATGCTTCCACTAATGAAGACCATTGTTTTTTCCCCAATATAATCCCTGATGATAATGATCATTATTTCATTATTGTTGTTATTCATTTGATAATGATTGTTGTGATTGATCCATTGCTCATATTTCCAGAATCCTTGATTCCTCAACAATCATTTCACATTTCACTCAGTCTTCTTACAAGATGCATGTATGAGAAAGTAACTTTCATTCATTTTTCTTTGCTTAAGGGGTAAACACAGAAGAAACCCTCTTCCCCTACAGACATCATTGTTAACATCAAGAGCAGCAGCAAGATTACGGAACCAAACTACAAAAGTGAAGCTCTTCCCTTATTACATATTATAATGAGATAAGGGTCTGATGGTGGAATGGTCTCCCTTTCTCGCATCCCAAAACTGAATAAGTACTAATTATTCTCCCAGCAAAGCATATATTTAAAAAATGTGTCACATTGGCTTATATCCTTCCAATAGCACAAATAAAAACTTAATTTGACAAGCAGTAGAGGAGTTAGTTTCTTCATAGGGTCACCGAATTACAGAATGGTTAGAAGCAGAAAGAAGGCCATTCAGCCCGTTGAGTCAGTACCAGTTCTATGTAAAAACAATCCAACCAGTCCCACTCCTTGCCTGTTCTCCTTGGTGGTCCTGCAAGTTATTTCCGATCAGCTGCTTTTCCAGCTCCTTTGTGGTGCTGATTGATTCTGCCTTCACTAATCCCCCTGCGCCTGCTACTCACTATGTAACAAAAAACTTCTCCTCATGTCACTCCTGCGATCGTCTTTATTCCACGTCCCCCGGTTCTTGAACCTTCCAATAAAACAGTTTATTTCCGTTTACTTTGTCTACATACTTAATAATGTTAAATGCCTCCGTCAGATTCCTTCCCACTTTCAACAACCCCAGCTTCTCCAGTCAATCGATTGAAGTCCCTCATCCCTGGAATAATTTTAGTAAATCTTTTCCGCACCCACTCGACAGCCTTACTGTCTTACCTGAAGTGCAGCACCCAGAATTGAACATATCGTTTCACATGTGGCTGATCTGCTGCTGATAATGACTTCCTTGATCTTGTATTTAGACAGCCCAGGATCCTTTCTTCTTGTGTTCATTGTTAACCTGGGCACAAAAACTGCACTTTCAGGCGCAGTGAGAGTCCTCCTGAGTTTAGATCAGACTGCATTTGACATTTACATTTGTGGCCTGTTTCTCAAATTCAAGTCTGTACCAATGTGTTAAACAGCAAAGAGCCAGGGAAATAATTGTCCATTTTGTATATTTGGATATCATCAGAGAAAACCCACTGTCACTGTGTTAATTAAACAGCGAATTTCAGTGCCCAGAGAGTTAAACTTGTTAAAACATAATCGCCTTACCTTTGCAATGCACCACATTTCAAATCTCTTCTCTGTGGCTTTCAGATGATGTTTGTAAATCCGTGTCAGGAGATTGGAGAAAGCACACTGCTGTTGCTGTGCACACATAATCTAATAACAGCCTGATATTTTTCTGTGTGTGCGTGTGTGTGTGTGTGTGTGTGTGTGTGTGTGTGTGTGTGTGTGTGTGTGTGTGTGTGTGTGTGTGTGTGTGTGATTGTGCCTGTGTGTGGGCAAGGCTATGTTCTTACACATGCCAAGACATGTTAACGTTGATTGGGGGAGAAAAGTCACAGATCCCTTCAGGAACAGTGATCCAGGAATGAAATTGCTGATAGCTGCTCGGCAGCTTGAGAGTGAGGATCTCCCGAGAGCCCTGAGAGGAATCTTCACCATCTGCATCTGTTTGCAGAATGGGTTACCTGCATTTTCCCTGGGCCTTTTGTGATGCTTGTAAATTAGAAAAGCACTGAGCAGCTTGTTAGTGCTGCCCATCTGTTAACTCAGTTGTTTGTCTCCTGATCTCTTAAACCATAGAAACTGTAGGATTGTTCCCAGATAAGCAGCTGGATGTGCTCAACCAGAACTTGTAATGTAATTCTTCGCCCCGGGGGATTCTGCGATGTAGGGAGGAACAGCTATATACATTTATGGTAATCGCCACTAACATCTCTATCACATCAGTGATACACTCTACACAGGCATTTCTCATTCCTGATTCCTGAGTTCCACTAAAAGTCATAATTCAGGTTTTCAACTGAATCTCCCTCAGACTGAAACCCAGTATAAATCAATTAATGACATCTCCCACAATAAACTTATCATTTGTTAATATGATCAATATGATATGATGGGTGGGGGAAGAAAGATGGGAAAGAGGAGAGGCAGGACAAAGCGTGGCAGGTAATAGGTGTGCACAGGTGACCAGGGTTTCGATAGGCATCTTGCAGGCTTGTTGAGCTGCAGGAAGTAGGAATCTCATTGCACTGTTGTTGATACATATGATAATTAAAGACCATTGACTCTTTAAAACACACCTTGAAACATGTTTCTTTTTGTAATCGAGAAATTGCACAATTCCCAATAATACTATTTAACGCATCCGCTGAATCAACTTGTGTGTCATTCAACAGCACTGATGAAGACCGTGGCCTCTCCCAACCTGAGCTCCAACTACAGGTGCTGAGAGCTGGGCTCTGCTCTCTGAATGTAGATCCTGCTGTCTGAGCAAGCACAATGTTCCATCTGACAGCTGCTGCATTTATTCCATCCAACCTCTGGCCTGGAGATTTGGCCTCGTTGTTTCCGGGACAACAAACTTCCTTCTTGGTTTCCACAATGTGCCACCTAAGGTGTGCTTTACAAACACATGAGTACTTCTGGGAAAAAATACAAGATGGGGTGGGGTGAGGATGGAGGGGGGGGGGGGGGGGGGGGGGTTGGAGGAATTCAACGGGTCAGAGAGCAACTTTGAAGGGAATGGACATACAATGTTTCAGATTGGGACCTTTCTACAGACTGATGGGCGTACTTTTGAAAATTAGTCACCAACCATCTGTTTGGCTCCTCATCCAAAGATAAAATTGTCACACTGCAGCTGTTTTTATTGGCGTGCCAGCCTAGATCTTTGTGTTCAAACCTCTGGACTGGGACTTGATACCAGAGCTTTCTTAGCCAGAGGTGAGAGTGCGCTTTACTGCTGCAAACTGTGTTTGTTCTTATGTCTGTGGGAGAGGGGAAAGTCCATTTGTCTGTGGGCTACCATTTGTCTTGGTTAACATTGTGCTGGGATCAACTGTGGAGATAGGGCAGAAGCTGCAGGTGTGGAGGGCACTTGCTTGGCCAGCTGCTGTGGAAGTACAGAAGACACTGAGGGCTGAAGATTGTAAAGGTGGTGTAGCCATTTTCTCTGCTCCATTTAACCCATCATTGTAATGATGGAGTACTGTTCGAGGGGAAGCTGGGAATCCTATACCATCAATGTTCTGCCTTTGTATATGTTTGAATACCATCGGTCGATCAATTCTCCCCACAGCTAAATATAAAAATGACTGAATATCAAAAAATAGCCGAGGCTGAAAATCTGAAATTATATTTTAAGTTCGATTAGCTGTGAACATGCACAGTCGTGAAATTCATAAACCTGCTGCAAGTAAGTCCCAAATGACCAGGTTTCCCACGAACATTCCATCTGAACTTATAATCGAGACTTGACCTTTGAAATACCATTTTGCATTATTCCCAACCCAACCACACAAAGCTGTTCCTTTCAGGTGATTTCACTCAACCGTTTTCCAGAAGAATCTATCCCTAGTTATGAAATGTCAACTGGTTATATGTGGCCGGAGAAGGCCCCTGTTCATTGAAAGCAACAGATGCCCTGGAATGGGGTTAACTTTGACCCAAATGTTCCAATGTTCGCAAGGGTGTGTGAGTGTCTGCAGAGAGTGGTAGACTCAGCCCAGTCCATCACTGGCAGAACCCTCCCCACCATTGAATGTATCTACATGAGGTGCTGCCTCAAGAAGGCGGCATCTATCATCAAAGATCCCTGCCATCCGGTCATGCCCTCTTCTTGTCGTTGCCATTGGGTGGGACATACAGCAGACTGAATTCCCACTCCACCAGCTTCAAGAACAGCTACATTCCTACAACCAGCAAATTCTTGAACCGACCTGCACAACCCGAATCCCTCCTCATCTGCGGAACACTGCACCACCAAGGACTTGTTTTTCCAATTGTATTTGGTACTAATATTTTGTTCTTGTACAATCTTTCTATTTTTACTGTATAATTTGTCTAATTTATGTATGATTTATGTAGTGCCTGAGTTCATATTCCTGTAATGCTGCTGCAAGCAAGATTTTTATTGCATCCGCACCTCACCGTGCTTATGCGTATAACAATAAAACTCAATATTCAATACTCATATAACAATAAACTCAATATAACAATAACTAAATTTTGCACGGATTGATTTAATAGAATAAGGTGATACTGCCTGTATTTGTATGCTACTGTTAAAACTGAGCAGGACAAAGTACCTCACATTTGTGGTCATTCATTGGAGACCCTTGGACTATCTTTGATCGAACTTTACCTCGGTACAAGTGACAATAAACTATATTCAAATTTGTCGACATTCTCACTTCTGAGTTAGAAAGTTATGGATTCAAGTTCCATTCCAGAATCTGACCACTAAACTCTCGGCTGTCAATGCAGTGCAGTACTGCGTGGTGTCCTGCTGGAGATACAGTCCTCTAAATGAAACATGAGACCGAGCTCCTACCAGCTCTCTCTGGTGGAGTCCTAGTTTGAGATAGACTTCGGGAGTTAAAGCCTGAGCAATATTTATCCTTTAAACAACACCACACGAAGAAACAGATGATCTCACTGTAAAAGTAAGTGCAATTCACAAGTACTTTTTTGGGTGACAAATGCTTTGAGACATTCTGTGGTTGTGAAATGCACTTCACAAAATGAACATCTTTCTTCCTTGCAAATAATTTTGAGATAGCTGTACATAATCTAAGATAAGAACACATTCAGAAAATTGACCCTTTCCATTCCTTGCCTACTTTCTCCATTATATTTAACCCTTGATTTGCTTTACATAGCCTTCTGAACAACGCCTGCCGCACATCAGCAAGCAATTAACTTTAGACTTTTGAGATACAACGCGGAAATAGGCCTGTTAGCTTACTGAGTCTTCGCCAACCAGCAATCACCCCGTACACTCGTTCTATCCTGTACACTGGGGACTTTTTACAGATTTACAGAAGCAATCAACCTACAAACCTGTACATCTTTGAAGTGTGGGAGGAAACTGAGCACTCGGAGAAAGCCCACGTGGTCAACGTAGAAACTCCACACAGACAGCACCTATAGTCAGGATGGAACCCGGGTCTCTGGTGCTGTAAGGCAGCAACTCTACCACTGTGCCACTGTGCTGCCTACAATTCTGCCTCATTTTGCAGTTGACCTTTCCTCAAAGGCCGTACTGCGTTAATCAAGGAAGATATTCCCTTTTCTTGCCTAAAACATCCATTTATACACTGACAGTCTAACTCTCTACTATGCAATAGACAAGATTGAAGAATTCACAATCATGTTCAGCCAAATGTGAAGATGATTAATTTTGCTTCCTCCTAAGATCCACATCATCAGTGGGAGACATTTTCAGTAGATTTTAGTAAATATAAACTGTTATGAGCACTGGATATAATAAAAATTATAAGTCCAGGCAAGTTCAGGCAGCAATCTCTGGAGAACATGGATAGGTGACATTTCGTGTTGAGACACTTCCTCAGACTGATTGTGGCGTGGGGGGAGAAGAAAGTTGTAAAAGGGGCGAGGCAGGACAAAGCGTGACAGGTGATAGGTAAACATTGGCGGGGGTGGAGGGGATAGTTAGAACAAAGGCCAGAGATAAGAGCAGAAGGCGTGAGACAGCATTGAAGAGTTGCAGATTGTGAAGCCACGAAGTGGGAGAGGGTTTGCAGGGGAGAAATAGATGGGAGTCCAGGTAGGGCACAGTGGAGGGAAGGGGGTGGGATAAAGGGGGAGGGGTTGTATGGGGAGAAAGGGTGAGTGGTTGTGGGGGGATAGTTAGATGTTTCCTAAAACTGGAGAATTCAAAATAACCTACATATGCATTCTTTCCAAAAAATGGGCAAATCCAATCCAACTCATTACTGGGCAATGAATGTATCTCAAGCAACAACAAAGTGGTGGAGCAGTTCATACTTACAATAGTCTGCTCACCTATCTCACCAGCAACACTCTATTCCAGATATCATCACAATCTCGGTCCAAACGTGAACCAAGGAGCTGAATTGTAGAAGTGGACAAAACTGACTCTCTTAAATGTGAGATGAGTGTGACACCAAGGAGCATCAACACTTCAGTGGTTGCGTTGAGTTGAGTTTAGTTTATTGTCACGTACACTGAGGTACAGTAAAAAGCTTTTATTGCGTGCTAACCGGTCAGTGGAATGACAATACACGATTGCAAGCGAGCCATCCACAGTGAGCAGGTACATGATAAAGGTAGTAACGTGATTAACGTTTAGTGCAAGATAAAGTCCAGTAAAGTCCGATCAAAGGTAGTCTGAGTGTTTCTGAGAGTCTTCTGAGGAAGTCTGAGGATTGAAGTCACATCTTGCATAAAGGAAAATGGTTGTGGTTGTCCGGGACAAATCACCCCTGGGCATCAGAGGCAGACGTTTGTCAGAGAGGTACCCAAGGCCCAACCATCATCAGCTGCTTCTATCATAAGGTCATAAGCAGGGATTTTTGCAATATGTGGCCACATGCTGCAAGCACTAGCCTAGACAACATTCAGCCAAGGACTAACAGAAATATTAGGCAATGAGCATCCCTGAAGAGAGTCTCTATCTCTCCTTGACATTCACTGAGAACTCATAAGGTCATAAGTGAGAGGAGCAGAATTAGGCCATTCAGCCCATCAGGTCTACTCCAGCATTCAATCATGGCTGATCTATCTCTCCCTCCTAACCCCATTCTCCTGCCTTCTCCCCATAACCCCTGACACCTGTACTAATCAAGAATTTATCTATCTCTACCATGAAAATATCCATTGACTTGGCCTCCACAGTCCTCTGTGGCAAAGAATTCCACAGATTCACCACATTCTGACTAAAGAAATGCCTCCTCATCTCCTTCCTAAAGGAATGTCCTTACATTCTGAGGCTACGACCTCTAGTCCTAGACTCCCTCACTAGTGGAAACATCCTCTCCACATTCCGATTGCCAACGCATTTGTCATCAATATCCTGTAGTTGCCATTGACTACAAACTCAATTGAACCATCCTCATAAATGCAATGACTGCAGGAACAGGTCACAGGGAGGTGATCCTGTGGTGAATGATTTATTTTTATAAACTCAAAGCCATTTCATCATCTCTAAAACGTGTGCGATGGAATACCCTCCCTTTGCCTGGATGAGTGCAGCTCCAACAACAAAGAAGTCCGACACCATGCAGGAAAAATCAGCCCATTAATCATTCTAAACATTCATTCCCTCCACCACTGGTGTACAATGATTGCAGTGTGCATCAGCTTTAAACTGCAATGGTGTTTCAGTTTTTGAGATTCAGCACTGAACCAGGCCATTCGGCCCACCGAATCCACGCCAACCACTGATCACCCATCCACACCAGTTGTATGTTATCTCACTTTCTCATCGATTCCTTGCCCACCATGAGGAATTTACCGAGGTCCATTAACCTACAAACCGACACGTCTTTGGGATGTGGCAGGAAACCAGAGCACCCGGAGGAAACCCACGCGGTCACAGGGAGAACATATAGTCTCCATGGGGCCAACATCAGGATTTAACCCGAATCTCTGGCGATGTGAGGCAGCAGCTCTACCAGCTGAGCCACAGTGCTGTCCAAATAATTATTTGTATATGGCAAATAATTAGCATTGTAATTACTTTTCCAAGCTAAATCAACTGCACCTCTTAAACCTGTGAACTCTGCCACCATGAAGGTGCAAGAGTAGCAGGCACATAGAAACACCATCACCTGCAAATTCCCCTCACAGTTGCACACAATACAATACAATACAATACAATATATCTTTATTGTCATTGTACCCAGGGGTACAACGAGATTGGGAATGCGCCTCCCATACGATGCAATAATTTAAGTAATTTAGACAGCAGCAACCCAACGAAATGAAACAGTTGTAACAGTTTTGGACAGGGTAAAGTGCAAGTTGATTTATGCGTTGTGGCCATCCGGCTCAGCAGGACCGGTTCATAGCAGCTATGGCCCTGGGGATGAAGCTGTTCCTGAGTCTGGAGGTGCGGGCGTAGAAGGCCTTGTATCGTCTGCCCGATGGAAGGAGTTCGAACAGACTGTTGCAGGGGTGTGAAGAGTCTTTGTGGATGCTGGTGGCTTTTCTGAGGCATCGTGTGTTGTAGATGCCCTCTAAGTCTGGTAGCTGTGTTCCGATGGCCCTCTGAGCTCTATGGACTACCCGCTGTAGAGCTTTCCTTTCTGCCTCCGTGCAGCTGAGGTACCACACAGGGATGCCATGCGTTAGGATGCTCTCTATGGTGCAGCGGTAGAAGGTCGTCAGCAGCTGTTGGGGTAGACCAGACTTTTTCAGTGTTCTTAAGTAGAACAGTCTTTGTTGTGCCTTCTTGACCAGCGCAGCAGTGTTATTGGACCATGTTAGGTCCTCCGAAATGTGAGTGCCCAGAAACCTGAAGCTGGACACTCTCTCCACACTGTCCCCGTTGATAGAGATCGGGGCATATTCCCCATTATGTGACCTACGGAAGTTGATGATCAGCTCCTTGGTCTTGGTGGTATTTAGGGACAGGTTGTTATCCGAGCACCAGTCCGCCAGGTTCTGCACCTCCGCTCTATAGTTTGTTTCATCCCCGTTGGTGATCAGCCCGATCACCATTGTGTCATCTGCAAACTTGACAATGGTGTTGGTGTCGAATGCAGGAACACAGTCGTGTGTGAAGAGGGAGTAGAGCATGGGGCTCAGAACACCACCCTGATATGGAGATGTATTACTGGTCCTTTGTTGTCATTGGGTCTAAATGCTGGATCTCTCTCCTTGAAGCACTGTAGGAATAGCTCCATCAAAAAGACTCTAATGTTTAGGAAGGAAACTCATCACCATCTTCTCAAGAGCACTGAAGGATGGGCAATAAATGTTGGTTTCATTACTAAGACCCAGGTGCTGAAAAATAAATGCATATTTAAAAAATACCTATCTTGAGGAACTTTCTTCAGTGTACAAATAATACCAACAAGGGTCATTGCTAATGTGCAACTTTTAATGCATTATTCATCATTTTGGATGATGTAATAATTTCTAGGGTGGCACGGTGGTGCAGCAGCAGAGTTGTTGCCTTACCGCGCCAGAGACCCGACTTCGATCTTGAATATTGGTGCTGCCTGTATGGAGTTTGTACATTCCCCCTGTTACCGCTTGGGTTTTCTCTGGCATGCTCTCGTTTCCTCCAACACTCCAAAGACGTATAGGTGTGTACGGGGCAGGTACAGGGTGATCGCTGGTCAGTGCGGACTTAATGGGCTGAAGGACATGTATCCATGCTGTACCTCTAAAGTCTTAAAGTCTAAAGTCTAAAGTAGCACAGTGCTGCCCTGGGATGATTGACCTCTGACAACCACAACCATTTTCCTTCTTGCAAGATGTGACTTCAACCTGGTGACTCAGGTTCTATCTTGATCTTGGATGTTGTGTGTGTGTGTGGAGTTTATACATTCCACGTTGATCACGTGGGTTCCTCTGGATGCATTGGTTTCCTCCCCCATCCCAAAGACATGGGGGGTTTGTAGGTTATTTGGTCTCTGTAAATTGCCCCTAGTGTGTAGAAAATGTATGGGACAACATAGAACTAGTGTGAACGGGTGATCGATTGTAAATATGCTCATGAGCTGGAAGGCCTGTTTTCCATGCTGTATCTTTTAACTCAGTTCAATTCTCACCCTGTACTTAAGGCTTAATTTTTTTTAATTGATTTCAGGCACGTCCGAAATTCAAATTTCAATCAATTGTTTCCGTCCTGTTAAAGTTAAAAAAAGAGATCTGGATGAAATAGTAGCAATTGAGATGGGCTGTTAGTCGGATTTCCTGAATTTATTAAGAATAATTTATCATTTTAGTTTTATAGCCTACTATACAGAGTAGGTAAATCATGTTCATGTCAGTCATGCTAACATTAATATGGATGAAAAGCAGTGGCTTGGAAATTTAATGGTATAGTGCTGTGTCTGGATCGATTTTAGACAATGGCAAGAATCATGCCAGACATGAAATGGCTTCAGTCGCTGTCAGTGGGCACTTCTAGGACAACAATGGTTTGGCCACATTTGGAATTTTGTGTTCAGTTTTGGTCACCCTACTATAGGAAGGATGTTTGTAAGCTGCAGAGATTTACAAGGATGTCGGCAGGACTTGGGGCCTGAGCTAAAGGGAGAGGTTGAGCAGGCTAGGACTTTATTCCTTGGTGCGCAGGAGGACGAAGGGTGATCTTACAATACAATACAATACAATACAATATATCTTTATTGTCATTGTACCCAGGGGTACAACGAGATTGGGAATGCGCCTCCCATACGATGCAATAATTTAAGTAATTTAGACAGCAGCAACCCAACGAAACGAAACAGTAGTAACAGTTTTGGACAGGGTAAAGTGCAGGGACAGAGGTGTGTAAGATCTTGAGGGGAATCGATAGGTTGAATGCACAGAGTCTTTTACCCAGAGTTGGGGAATCAAGAACCAGAGGACATAAGTTTAAAGTGAGAGGGGAAAGATTTAATAGAAACCTGAGGGGCAACTTTTCACAAAGGGTGTGGTAGGTATATGGAATGAACTGCAAGAGGGTGTAGTTGAGAAAGGTACTATACAACATTTGAAAGACATTTGAACAGGTACATGGATAGGAAAGATTTAGAAGGATATGGGCCAAACACAGGCAAGTGGGAGTAGGGTAGATGGGGAATTTTGGTCGACATAGGCGAGCTGGGTTGAAGGGCCTGTTTCCATTCTTTACGACTCTAACTATATGTTTCTATCAATGGAACCACCCCTAAATATAATTCCTCATTTATTTTTTACTCTTTGGGAATCTCTGCACTCAAATTGTCATCTTGCCCATCTCTATGGTAGCATCACCTCCTCACTCTGTTCATTTCAACCTTCAAGCCCACAAATACCTGGACCCATGTCTCACTAATCGCTGATCACCGATACCCTGCCTCTAACATCCTGACCTATGACCAGTCAGGACAGAAACAGTCACCAACACATAATGCAATAATGATATACTTTGACTTCCATTCAAATTCAAATCCGGCAGGCGTTAATGCAGGTCCACCACCGATTCTTTGGCACCCTTGGTTCAGCCTTATCTGGATGAACTGTTTTGTTGGATCACTGAAGGTCACGGCCTCCAAGAGGAGTCCGACAACACCGCAACGGTACCTAGGCTGCTGAGGCCTGGAAAGTCGGGCTTGGGAAGTGAACAGATCTGTCGGCTCCTGCCTGACCAGAGTCCCAGAGTCCCAGCCGCATGGGGAAAATTCAACTCGCCGATTGGCTGCGGAGGTTCGCAATGGGAACATAACTGGCGGCTCCAGCCGGGCCGGAGTTCCAGAGCCCTGGTCGCAGGTGGCAAAATCGACCCACTGATCGACCGCGGAAGTCCCGATGAGGTCGAGATCGACTGCCACACCCGGCCTAGGCGCCATATTTTCGGGAGGGGACTTCCGGGATAGATTTCAAGTGAGCTCGCATAATCTTGTCCGGATTAAAGGAGGTGCCAGACCAGCAGTTTAGTTTAATTTAGTTTAGAGCTACAGGGCGGAAACAGGCCAATCAGCCCACCGGTCTGCGCTGACCAGCGATCCCCGCTTAGTAACACTATCCTACACACACTAGGGACAATTTACACTTATACCAAGCCAATTTATCTACATACCTGTACGTTTTGGAGAATGGGAGGAAACCAAAGATCTCGGAGAAAACCCACGTGGTCACGGGGAGAACGTACAAACTCCGTACAGACAGGATCGAACCCGGGTCTCCAGCGCTGCAGGTTCTGTAAGGCAGCAACTCTACCACTGCGCCACTGTGCCGCAATATTGCAGGAACATTGGTGGTGAAACGTTAGTACTGTGCCCACCATAACTGGTGGTATTCTTTGGATAAACAAGTTAACAGACTCTGAAGAAAGCTGTCTGCCCTTCTATCCAGGGGTGTGTTTTGTAAAATATTACAGAACTAATCTGGAATAAATAAGTTTATTCCTTGAAATGTCAGGATATGCACAGAGTGACCTTTCCTTCGTTCTGCTGCACGAAGCAGAACCTCCTGATGTTTGAATACAAATACAAAATATTCTCGGGTTGCAAAGTGCTACAAAAACTCCTCTTTAAAAATCACAGTTGTTCCTTACCATTACACACAGGCCAAGAAAAGACTTATTTAAAAAGAGGGAAAATATGGGCAGGCATTGGAAAATCAAACAGAAATAAAAACTATTGTATTTGAAATAGCAAATGTGATGCTGAGAAATAGTATATGGATTTTAGCGCAGAGCTCCAGTGAGCTGCAATTGTCACTCTCAGGAGAAATTTCAAAAGATTAGTTCAATCAAACTAGAAACGTATAATGGACTGAGAAGCCATAAAGGAAGAAAAAGAACCTGATACTGTGAAGGTCCAAAGGACGTTAAATTATCTTACAATCAACTTGTGTGGATCGGGTGAAGGTTTATGTTAACGACCACAACATGAAATAAATAGTCATGTTATCACGAGAGCAAAGGGAATTCTGACACAAAAGCTATTCTAAGATAATCCATTGCTTGATGTGGTTTATTTTATGAATAGCCGGAGAGGGTGTATGTCTAAAATGAGTTCAGGAACAATTCACATGATTATGGAAAGGACTAGTACCATAGTCATACCTTATACATTACTGTAGCGGCCAGCTTCTCGTCTATATCAATTAGCTCCCAAGCTGCCACTTGCATAGACCGGGTCAGCGATAAGCGTAATGACTCAAACAACTAATAACAGAGATCCTCCTTGACGTTTAATAGTTAGTCTTCTTTATTTGAAGGTGCAATAAACATATTGGCATATCTCTTGTCATCGACTGGTTATTAATTGCTAGGTAAAATTCCATATCCTACCACAGATATAACTTCGACACAGTTTGTATTAATCTCCTTGTTAATAAAACTTACAGGCGATTACATCATGGCTGATAAATCGTTTGGCGGAGCTTCTAGCTGACCCTCTGTCAGCACCTCCCAGCTCACCCACTATGCCAGCACGTACCCAACTGCCCGTACTCTGGCTCCGCCCAGCCCCTACGTAAGCATTGCATTAACTCTATAGTGTCCAAACTACAGCAGAATACAAGGTAATAATATTAATAAGCAAAAATAACTAATAACTGCAAAATGGCTCCTACAATTACTATTCTCATATTACTGTTTTCACACTTAACCTTCCATATCTCTAATTTTCCCCTCCCCTGGCTCTCAGTCTGAAGAAGGGTCTCAACCCGAAATGTCACCTATTCCTTCTCTCCAGAGATTCTGCCCGCTGTGTTACTCCAGTATTTTTGTGTCTATCTTCAGTGTAAACCAGCATCTGCAGTTCCTTCCAACATATTATTATTATTATAGTAATTTCAAGTGAATCAGAAGTTTACTAATCCTTTCAAGTGAAGCAGAGGTTCACTTGCACCTCCTCCAACCTCATCTACTATATCTGATGTTCCCGTTGTGGGCTCCTTTATATATCGGTGTGACCAAGTGTAGACTTGTTGATCGCTTCACCGAACACATTATGCTAAGTCTGCCTTGACCTATGTGATCTCCCAATTGCAAAACATGTTAACTCCCCATTCCCATTTTGCTAAATTGATAATCCGCCCACAGGTCTGAAGAAGGGTCTCGACCCAAAATGTCACCCATTCCTTCTATCCATAGATGCTGCCTGTCCCGCTGAGTTACTCCAGCACTTTGTGTCTATCTTCGGTTTAAACCAACATTTGCAGTTCCTTCCTACCCATATTGACCTCTCTGTCCAGGGCCTCCTCCCCTGTCAGAGTGAGGCCAGATGCAACTTGGAGGAACAGTACCTCATATTTCGTTTGTGCACCTTCAACCCAATGGTATGAACATTGATTTTTCAAATTTCAAATAACTCCTGCATTCCCTCCCCTCCCCTCTCCCCCCCCCCCCCTCAATCCTAATCATCCCACTAGTTCCACTTTTTGCATCCTTGTATCTCTCTCGTTAACACATCTTACCCAGTCAAGAATGGGCCATTAGAGACACCACCCTCCCTGAGGTGTTGATCTGTTGCCGCTCCTGATTTGTTCTGGCCTTTTCTCACCTCCAGTTCCCTCCCCCCCTCTCCCCCCCCCACCACCCTGCCCCTCCACCCACTTCTATCTTTCAGTCTGAAGAAGGGTTCTGACCTGAAATGTCATCTATTCCTTTTCTCCAGAGATGCTGCCTGCCCCGTTGAGTAATTCCAGCGTTTTGTGTCCATCTTCTGTATAAACCAACATCTGCAGTTCCATCCGACACATACTGTGTGTACATATGTACACATTGGTACATCTGTCAAGGGATGTCCAGAGGCGATCTCCATTGCACGCAACACTCAATGTTGGGATAGAAAGCCTCATATCCAAATATCTGATGACACAACAATTTGTAAGTTGTCCAAATGGATGTCTTAAACAATAAAGAAATTGATCAATTCAGTTAATGGACAAATGGATTTCATCCACTGGTTGAAAATGATTCATAGAAGTATCAACCGTGTGCTGTGTGCAGTTCTGGGCACCATCGAAAGGATAAATTAGTTTTGAAAGGGTGTGAATCTGAGATTTACAGTAATGGTATCTAATGATCAAAGTTTAAATGATAAGGAATAAGGTTTAAATGATTAAAACAATGATTTAATTCCCTGGGAATTTAGAAAGTTAAGTAATGATTAAATAGAAAGTTTCTAAATATTAAGAACTCATATGCTCAGTAAAAAGAAAATACTCCTACCATGGATTCAAAGAATCTGAAAATTGGAGCCATTCAAGAGTGAAATTAGGAAACACTTCGACAGACAGAGGGTGGTAGAAATTTATCATTCTTCCCCAATTTGCAAATCAAAATCGTTAATTTGAGATTTTTCAAACTGCTAAGGCATAGAGGGAAAAGGTGGGTTTAGGCTTTCAATCACAAATCAGCCGCGTTCTTGTAGATACAAGGAACTACAGATGCTGGTTTATAAAAAAGACACAAAGTACTGCTGTTCCTTGTGTCTTATAATGAGACCTGTTCAATAAGAACATGGCTGGAAAAAAACCCAAAGTGCTGGATTAACTCTGCGGGTCAGGCAGCATCTCTGGAGAACATGGATAGGTGACGTTTCGGGTGGGAGTCTTCTTCAGGCTGGTTGTGGGGGTGGGGGAGAAGGAAAGCTGGAAGAGAGGAGGGGCAGGACCAGGCGAGCGATAGGTGAATACAAGTGAGGGTTTTATTTGAAGAGCGGATGGTTGGACAAAAGCCAGTGATGAAAGGATAAAATGAGTGGGATAAGGATAGAAGTGCAACTTGTGAAGCCAGGGGAAGGAATATTGGTGGAAGGGGAGAGGGATGGGGAGAAATGAGAAGGGGTGGGGAGGGGGAAGGAAGGGTTGTGTGTGGGTTAGTTACCTCAAATTGGAGAAATCTATTTTCATACTGTTGGGTTGTAGGCTACCCAAGCAGATTATGAGGTGCTGTTCCTCCTGTTTACATGTGGCCTCAATCTAGCAATGGAGGAGGCACAGTACAGAAAGGTCAGTATGGGAATGGGAAGAGGAGTTCAAGTGATTAGCAACTGGGAGACCCAGCAAGCATTGGCGGACCAAGTGCAAAGTGTTGGTCAAAACAGTCGCCTAATCTTTGTTTGGTTTCGCCAATGTAAAGGAGGCCACATTGCGAACACCAAATGTAGTTGATGAGGTTAGAGGAGGTGCACAGGAACCTCTGTCTCACCCGGAAGGACTGCTGGGAACTCTGGATAGACGTAAGGGAGGAGGTATTGGAATAGGTGTTACAACTCTTGCAGGGGAAGGTACCTGGGGAGGAGGTGGTTAGGATGAGCAGGGATGAGTGAAACAAGAAGTTGCAGATGGAGCAGTCTCTGCAGATGGTCGAGAGGGGTGGGGATGGGAAGATGAGACCGGTAATGGTCCTTTTCTTTCATTACACCAGGCTCCGCACCCAACACATAATTCCCCTGACATTTCCACCATATTCAACATGATCCCACTACTGGTCACATCTTCCCTTCCCCACACCTCCTTTCTTCCAGCTTTCCCCACTCCTGCATCAAAATGCCTGAAGCAGCTTCCCAACTCAAAACGTCACACCTATCCATGTTTTCCAGAGATTCTGCCCGACCCGTTGAATTACTCCAGCACTCAGTTTCCTTTTCAGCCATTTTCATATTGAACAGTTTTTATTATATGGTGTACACACATGGAACTGCAGATGCTGATTTACAAACAAAATACACTATGGTTCAACGGATCAATGGCGCTTTTATTGTCACATGTGCAAAGAGCAAATGCACAGTGAAAATTATTTTCTTACAAACAGTCCAGTTGAGTTTTGCCAGATCCAAGCACATGCCCAATTAGCAAGTGTACTGAAATAGTCCACCGATCCCGCTTGGTGCCATTTTCAAAGTCCAGTCCACACTCTGTTCCAGGCAAGCCCTGGACTGCTGCGGCCCTCCAGCTACCGCCTTCCTTGGACGCCTGGATCGACCGACGAACCAACGTCCCTCTTGTGAGGCACGCAACGTGCTCAAGTAATTCAGAGTGTCAGGAAGCATCTCTGGAGGACATAGATAGGTGGCATTTCGGGAAGGGAGAAGGGTTCCAACCTGAAATGTTGCCGATTTATGTTCTCCAGAGATGCTGCCTGACCCACTATTTTACATTAGCACTTTGTGTCTTTTTAGCTCTTTTTATAATGTAAATTTAAATCAATGAATGGATGGAATTTCCATTTCTGCCTGCTTCTCCTCAATCATTGTCTTGATAATATTTGATTTTCAAGCATCTGAAATAGCTGTTGGAGCTTCAAATCAAATTCGGAACCTGATATTAGAAGCAAATGTCTTCCAGATGTTTCCTAGATTCATTCACAGGTTTCTGATGTTAGCAGTGCATTGACCTGGTATTTTTGTTTGTGATCACATTCAGATTTAGGGCTGGATGTTCTGCTACTGTTGTATAAAGTCCAGGATAGACTCTGTTTGAACAGATGCGTGGAATTGGGATGGCTTTTCCCTAACTGGTCAGACCGCCGCCAGTGCGGTATCTGGTGGAAAAACAAATCCGTCTCCTTCACCCCAAAGCAATGTGTTGCTTTGCTGAATTTAAGAGATTGTGTCAAATAGTCCATGGCGTTGCTCCCGTTCCTTTCTCTGTAGTTTCCTCAAGTCCGACAAACCTGAAGGGAACTGCACAATTATTTAATGTAAAAATCTCTTGAAGGTTCCCCATCTCAGCCACTCCCATACTGAGGATTGGTAATTTCCTTCCTCATCCTTTTTGTCCTTTTAGAGAGGAAAGCTCTTCAGCGGGTAATCCATAGAGCTCAGAGGACCATCGGAACACAGCTACCAGCCTTGGAGGGCATCTACAACACACGATGCCTCAGAAAAGCCACCAGCATCCACAAAGACTCTTCACACCGCTGCAACAGTCTGTTCGAACTTCTACCATCGGGCAGACGATACAAGGCCTTCTATGCCCGCACCTCCAGACTCAGGAACAGCTTCATCCCCAGGGCCATAGCTGCTATGAACCGGTCCTGCTGAGCCGGATGGTCACATCGCACAACGAACCGGCACAGACCTACTTGCACTTTATTCTGTTTTAAAACTGTTCTAATTTGTTTCATTGGGTTGTTTAAATTAATATTGACCAGCTAATTAATTTATTGCATCGTATGGGAGGCGGATTCCCAATCTTGTTGTACCCCTGTACAATGACAATAAAGATGTATTGTATTGTATTGTATTGTATTTTTCTCTTCCTTTGAGTTGCTCCATGAAATCTACCTCTTTGATCAATCACTTGATTGAAAGATACAGCATGGAACCATGTCCTCCGGCCCACCGAGTCCACAATGACCTTCGAGTACCCGTTCCCACTAGTTCAAGTCAAGTCAAGTTTATTTGTCAAGTCTGAAGAAGGGTCTCGACCCGAAACGTCACCCATTCCTTCTCTCCCGAGATGCTGCCTGACCTGCTGAGTTACTCCAGCATTTTGTGAATAAATCGATTTGTACCAGCATCTGCAGTTATTTTCTTATATTATTTGTCACATACATGTACAGGATGTGCAGTGAAATGAAAGTGGCAACACCTGCGGATTGTGCTAAACTACAAAACAGAATAGAAAAAAAAAAATTAACACAAGAAATAAATTAATACAGTAAATTAAATTAGTCCCTGGTGATATGAGAGTTAACAGTCCTGATGGCCTGTGGGAAGAAACTCCGTCTCATCCTCTCTGTTTTCACAGCGTGACAGCGGAGGCATTTGCCTGACCGCAGCAGCTGGAACAGTCTGTTGCTGGGGTGGTAGGGGTCCCCCATAATGTCCCCCTACTGTCTCGTCCACTCCCTACACATTAGGGGCAATTTACAGAGACCAGTTAACCTACTAACCTGCGCGTCATTGGAGTCTGGGGGAAACTAGAGAAAATCCACACGGTCAATGGGAGAACGTGCAAACTCCACACAGACAGCACCCGAGGACAAGATCAAACCCGGGTCTCCGGCATGTGAGGCAGCAGCTCGACCATCTGTACCACTGTGCTGCCCATTGATGATCTACCCAAGTAACCCCTCACAGGATTGAAGTAACATTTCCTTTAATAAGACTCCTATGAAGTACATGGTCCCATTAAAGTCACCATGTAAATATTTTAGTTGTTATTTGTTGACCATTGCACACATTGACATTTCTTACATCAGTATGAGTAGGGTCAGAAAATCTAGGCGGGATTATTTATGGGGAATGCCAAGATAAATATTTGTCCTCAGAAACTTGCAAGGAACATGCATGCATATTAATAGCTGTATGTTGTATCAAGATTCAGCGTTGCAGACTTCAAAAGACTTTGTTGCACCAATAGGAACTTATCTGAGTTACCTCACCAAGTAATATTTTAACGATTGGAAACAGAAAGTTTTTTTTCCTTCATTAAAATTCCTCTTCCAGTCAGAGGCAGCCAACCTATTTGGCATTCCCTTTTTCCTGGGCCTCAGTTCTCCTGTGGCCTGTTATGAAGATCTCAGTAAGTTTTGAAATAAAGTGGAGCTTATTTATTCAGCAGCCCTGCTCAATGAGACATAAGCTTCAAGTCAGCAAATATGTCAGAATTATTGAAATTTGCCATCACTTTTATAGTCCGGGAATTATTATTTTCACATTAATAATTCTATACAAACGTACTCCGACTCAAAATTCACACTGTAAAGTACAATCAAATGGATATATCCTTTGGTGACTTCAGAGACAAGATAGATGTTGGTAAAATGAAACTTTAATCAATCAGCCTCACTTGTGGAGATTTGCCTTTTGCACAATATAAACTATCTGATTAAATCAAATATTTCCATGAAAGCACAAGATTAATACATTTCCAAGCACAGTTGGGAGCACAGATCAAGTTTAAAGAACATACCATGCACTATCTTCTGACAATTAATTTAAGCTGGTCAAAACCGGGTTCTATCCTGACGGGTTCTGACTTTGTGGAGTCTGCACATTCTCCCAGTGATTGCATGGGTTTCCTCCGGGTGCTCTGGTTTCCCCCCCATATCCCAAAGACGTACAGGGTTGTGGGTTAATTGGCCACTGTTAATTGCCCCTTGTGAGAAGGGAGTGGATATGAAAGTGGGCTATCATAGAACCAGTGTGAACAGGTGATCGATAGTCGATAAATCCATAAGTCAGAGGAGCAGTAGGCTATTCGGCCCATCGAGTCTACTCTGCCACTCAATCATAGCTAGTCTATCTTTCCCTCTCAGCCCCATTCTCTTGCCTTCTCTCTGTAGCCTTTGACACCCTTACTAGCCAAGTACCTGTCAATCTCCACTGAAAATACCCAAAGACATAGCCTCCACAGCCGTCTGTGGCAATGAATTCCACAGATTCACCACCCTGGCTAAATAAATCCCCCCTCACCTTCTTTCTTAAGGTACTTTATTTTATTCTGAGACTGTGCCCTTTGTTCCTAGACTTTCCCACTAGTGAAATCATCCTCTCCACATCGACTCTATCCCTGCCTTTCATTGTACAGTAATTTTCTACATCTCCCCTCATCCTTTTAAACTCCAGTGAATCCAGGCCCAGAGCCATCATACATTAATCACATGTTAATGGTCGGCATGGGTTTGGTGGACCGAAGAGCCTGTTTCCATGTTGTATCTCTGAATAACACTAAATAAAACACCATGAAAATTTCCAATTGAAAAATGTTCTGGATTTGTGTAGGAAGGAATTACCAATGCTGGTTTACACCAAAGATAGACATAAAATGCTGGAGTAACTCAGTGGGGCAGACAGCATCTCTGGAGAGAAGGAATGGGTGACATTTCGGGTTGGGACCCTTCTTCAGACTGAGAGTCAGGCGAGAGAGAGACTAGAGATATGGAAGGGTAAGGTTTGAAAACAACAGATCAATGTAGACAATGACCAAGGAAATGTAGAATGGAGCAATGAACCTCTCTCCAGGTGGCACAACTGAACAAATGATATGCTGCTTGTGCTCTGCTTGGAGTCCAGTGGTAGAACACAAGCTTGCTGATGTGTAGGAAGGAACTGCAGATGCTGGCTTACCGAAGGTAGACACAAAATGCTGGAGTAACTCAGCGGGACAGGCAGCATCTCTGGAGAGAAGGAATGGGTGCCGTTTCGGGTCGAGACCCTCCTTCACACCCATGCAGACCAACTGCTGATGTTCCTCAGTGTTGACGTTGGTACACTTGGATCCTGTACTGGAATAGGTTCCATGAGCCCATTCATTTCAATGGAGAAATTACACCTGCAATGAAGAAACGAAGAATGAAGAAAACTACATTTTCTTTAATTAGTTACATTTGCAGTGATCATTCTTCTTATTTTAAAAAGTTTTTCACTGATTGTTCTTGGATTGTTTCCAGATGCTTAAAATAGCAACTGTATCTTTCAATTTTGAGAGTGTTTGAATGGATCTGAATAGCAGATATGTTTAGAACCATTGACAGCAAAGCTTTGCCACCTTTCAGTGGTTTCCTCAGCAGATTTGTGGGTGAGGCTTATGTTAGCCAAACCATGTCAGTCCGAGTAAGCAAGTGTGACCTTGGGCACAGGACCATACCTAACATTAACACAAAATACTGGAGTAACTCAGCAGGCAAGGCAGCATCTCTGGAGAAAAGGAATAGGGACATTTCGGGTCGAGACTCTTCTTCAGGCTGAGAGTCAGGGGAGAGGGAGATTAGAGGTATGAAAAGATTTAGATTTAGAGATACAGCGCAGAAACAGGCCCTTCGGCCCACCGGGTCCGCGCCGCCCAGCGATCCCCGCACACTAACACTATCCTACACCCACTAGGGACATTTTTTACATTTGCCCAGCCAATATAACCTACATACCTGTACGTTTTTGGAGTGTGGGAGGAAACCTAAGATCTCGGAGAAAATCCACGCAGGTCACGGGGAGAACGTACAAACTCCGTACAGACGGCGCCCGTAGTCAGGATCGAACTGAATCTCCGGCGCTGCATTCGCTGTAAGGCAGCAACTCTACCGCTGCGCCACTGTGCCGCCCTACAAGGCAGAATAAATCAGAGCAAGTACCGATGACCAAGGAAAGGTAGATTCACAATGGTCCATTGTTGGCTGTGGAAGAGGGGATAATGAAGAGATGCTGTGAAACTAGCAGGACGACTAAGGTGGGGGAGGGGCAGAGAGAAAGGGAATGCAAAGGTTACTTGAAATTAGAGGAATCAATATTCTTACTGCTGGGTTGTAATCTGCCCAAGGGAAATATGAGGTGATGTTCCTCTAATTTGTGAGTGGCCTCACTCTGACAGTGGAGGAGGCCCAGGTCAGAAAGGTCAGTATGGGAATGGGAAAGGGGAGTTAAATATTTGGCAACCAGGAGATCGCATAGGCCCAGGCGGATTGAGCGGTCAAGGCGGATCATACCTGTCGGGGTCAGAGCAGTCAACAAAAACTTCATCAGGGAGCTAACTGCGAGCTATCTCAGTGGATAGTGTGCTCAGAAAACCAGGGCCAAGATAGCCGAGTGTCCATCTGGGAAGTGTGATCCATGCACCATTTAGCTTTGTAAACAAATGCCAGTTGTTTGGTTTGCCTATTTTTGTTTCCATTTTAACTGTTAACCTTCTCCTTGAAGGACTAATTTTCTGATTGAGCATGATGCCCCCACATGTTCACAGAAACATAGAAAATAGGTGCAGGAGTAGGCCATTCAAGCCAGCAATTCAATATGATCATGGCTGATTATCCAAAATCAGTACCACGTTCCTGCTTTCTCCCCATATCCTTTGATTCCGTTAGCCCTAAGACAATAGACAATAGACAATAAGTGCAGCAGTAGGTCATTCGGCCCTTCGAGCCAGCACCACCATTCAATGTGATCATGGCTGATCATTCTCAATCAGTACCCCGTTCCTGCCTTCTCCCCAGACTCCACTATCCTTAAGAGCTCTATCTAGCTCTCTTTTGAATGCATTCAGAGAATTGGCCTCCACTGCCTTCTGAGGCAGTGAATTCCACAGATTCACAACTCTTTGACTGAAAAAGTTTTTCCTCATCTCCGTTCTAAATGGCCTACCCCTTAATCTTAAACTGTGGCCCCTGGTTCTGGACTCCCCCAACATTGGGAACATGTTTCCTGCCTCTAACGTGTCCAACCCCTTAATAATCTTATATGTTTCGATAAGATACCCTCTCATCCTTCTAAATTCCAGTGTATACAAGACTAGCCGCTCCAGTCTTTCAACATATGACAGTCCCGCCATTCCGGGAATTAACCTAGTAAACCTACGCTGCACGCCCTCAATAGCAAGAATACCCTTCCTCAAATTTGGAGAACATAACTGTACACAGTACTCCAGGTGCGGTCTCACTAGGGCCCTGTACAACTGCAGAAGGACCTCTTTGCTCCTATACTCCTCTTGTTATGAAGGCCAACATTCCATTGGCGTTCTTCACTGCCTGCTGTACCTGCATGCTTCCTTTCAGTGACTGATGCACTAGGACACCCAGATCTTGTTGTACGTCCCCTTTTCCTAATTTGACACCATTCAGATAATAATCGGTGTACTTGTGTTTAAGCGTTTCATGGAGTGTTGTGCAACCTTTTTGCGTGATGCGCGAAGGACCAACAGCATATTAGGCAGGTGGTCATAATGTTTTGGCTTATCAGGTCGTGATGTTTTGGCTGATCGGTGTATTTCCTACTCTTAGCACAGAGCTCCGGAGCACAACATTTGGAGTCTACTCTCTGCCATGTTCTGCCATTCTCATTCTTTCCCAAGTTGGATCCACTTCCAACATAAGTCCCAATAGCTGCTCCAGCTGCAGAAGCCCTCCCTTTAAAATGGTGAAAGCCTGTGGGTGGCAGAGTGTTGCCGCTGGTAGACCTGCTGCAGCCCGGCGCCAGACGACCCAGGTTCAATCCTGACTTTGGATGGTGTCTGCGTGGAGTTTGCACGTTCTCCCTCTGATGGACTGGGTTTCCTCTGGGTGCTCCAGTGTCCACCCACATCCTAAAAAACATGTGGGTTTGTAGTTTAATTGGCCTCTGTAAATTGCCCCTGGCGTGTAGAGAGTGGACGAGAAAGTGGAATAACATAGAACTAGCGTGAATGGTCAGTGTGGACTTAGTAGGCCGATGGGCCTGTTTCCGTCTCTAAACTAAATTAAACAAATAAACTAAACTAAACTAAACAATGAAATGAGTGGGCAGCATGGAATTAGGGTGCAGCGTGTAATCAAATGACATGGTTTAATTACGTAAACTCCTCATCCTCACTAATTACATTAATTCCTCATTCTTACTTTCAAGTCTGTCTAGTTTTTCCAACATTTTGGTGAGTCACCATTACTGGCGGGCAGAGGTATTTGTGGCAGATGGCAAAGATGTGCCACAAATACTTCTGACCTGAAAGTAAGAATGAGGAACTTACGTAATTAACCCATGTCATTTGATTACACACTGCACCCTAATTCCATGCTGCCCACTCATTTCATTGTCTGCTCCATCACATTTCATACTTTCATGGCTTTCATTATATGCCTGCTGCAGGTTGTGTAGACAATAGACAATAGACAATAGACAATAGACAATTGGTGCAGGAGTAGGCCATTCAGCCCTTCGAGCCAGCACCGCCATTCAATGCGATCATGGCTGATCACTCTCAATCAGTACCACGTTCCTGCCTTCTCCCCATACCCCCTCACTCCGCTATCCTTAAGAGCTCTATCCAGCTCTCTCTTGAAAGCATCCAACGAACTGGCCTCCACTGCCTTCTGAGGCAGAGAATTCCACACCTTCACCACTCTCTGACTGAAAAAGTTCTTCCTCATCTCCGTTCTAAATGGCCTACCCCTTATTCTTAAACTGTGGCCCCTTGTTCTGGACTCCCCCAACATTGGGAACATGTTTCCTGCCTCTAATGTGTCCAATCCCCTAATTATCTTATATGTTTCAATAAGATCCCCCCTCATCCTTCTAAATTCCAGTGTATACAAGCCTAATTGCTCCAGCCTTTCAACATACGACAGTCCCGCCATTCCGGGAATTAACCTAGTGAACCTACGCTGCATGCCCTCAATAGCAAGAATATCCTTCCTCAAATTTGGAGACCAAAACTGCACACAGTACTCCAGGTGCGGTCTCACCAGGGCCCAGTACATCTGTACAGCATGGTTATCACTCCGTTGTTAATGGGTAACCTTTGTCACCCCTTAGTCATCCATTGTTTGCATGATAATGCAAATACAGCTGGCAGAGCAGACTGCTAGACTACCTGTCACTGACCTGCATGCCCGCTCGCCTGTAAATCAGCTGGAGAGTGAGGAAGCTGAGTCCCTTTGTACTCCAACACACAGCTGAGTTTACAGGTCTGTGCCAACAAGGTGAATACATGCAGTCCATGCTAGCTTGCTTCATGGGCAAGCTTACCATTATCATTCTCATCCTCCCTGCTGTTCTGTAGCATGGTACAATAAATTGAAGTTAATCCTCTTTGAAAATGCCCACAAACCAAAGGTTGACATCTCTACACTCCCAAGAAACTTTCTGAATACTCTGTCAAGGGCATTCACTGTTCCTGATATGGCAGTAGTAAGACTAGTTCCTCCATAACCCTCACCCTCCCCCTTTCTCCTGTGTTCACCTATTAACTGCCCGCTTTGTCTTGCCCCTCCTCTCTTCCAGCTTTCTTCCTCCCCCTCCCCACTTACAATCAGTCTGAAGAAGGGTGACGTTATGCTATCCATGTTCTCCAGAGATGCTGCCTGACCACACAGTTACTCCAGCACCTTTTGTCTTTTTTTGATAACGAGCATCTGCAGTTCTTTATTTCTATATCTTTTTTACTGGCTGCAGTTCGGAAGGAGTCATTGGGTTTAAAGGTCAACATGGGGGTCACAGTCAATGTCCTCCTCTCCAGCTGTGAGGTTGGAGATGTTGTAGAAGGTGGCAGAACATCTGACTCAGGTGTACCCAGAAGCTATGGATTGATAGATGTGTCTTTAACTGGCACATGGAAATGCTCACACTTGACTCTGCCAACCTTCAGTAAAAGCCAATGTCATAGGTAGAGGAAAGATCTGTAAGGACTACATTTGTTTTAAAGTTGTGTTAAATCCAGCTTCCAGTGTGCAGTGTAAGGGTTAAACAGGCAATTTCAGCTACGATGTGAAATGGAGTTATCAGCTAAATTAGCATTCCGTAGCCCCTCGAAAACTAGATGCAAACGCGTTATCACCTAGAATTGACCTTGCAGCTGTGCAGGCTGCCTGGGAACGTAGCCTTTCTCAGGCCATTCTATGGGAAAGCCTAGCGTTGGTGAACAAAACACTACAACAATAGTTGGGTGGACCACCCACACCCGCACACACTGCCACCAGTAGCACAGAAACGTTGCAGACAAGGGGGGCTTATGATTGGCTCGGGGAGAGGGCAGTGGCTCTGATACAAAATGCCATAAAGGATGGTGTTGTGCGCCCTTTCTGTGGAGAGAGCCCCAGCCTTGGACCATGTCGCGAACAGTGATCGAGAACAGAAACACCCTGCGGCGTGCTCTGCATGTGTATTCGGGGATATTCGAGGATACGTGAGTGTATGTGCCTTATTTAGTAGTGTAACAAATTACTTAGTGAATCAAACTCTGTTGCCTGAATCTGGCGATTTATCGAACACAACACAGTACAACCACAGGCTCTTATTTTTTGACCATAGAAGTCCTTGATCTTTGGCTGTGATGGTCTCCAGGTTGGGTTTCAAGTGAACCAAAGCCGGAGGAGTCGTCTCCCTACAGCTGATCACAGGCAACAGCAGGATTTCCAAGCTCCCTGATTATGGTGATTTTCTTCAGAGCATCATGTTGCTGAAACTATTCACAAACTACAGCTTCACATTAAAAACAAGACACAAAGTACTGGAGTAACTCAATTGGTCAGGCAGCATCTCTGGAGAACTTGGTTAGGTGACGGTTTGGATCAGAACCCTTCTTCTGACTGCACTTTGTGTTTCTTATTTCGTAAACCAGCATCTCCAGATAGAAGGAATGGGTGACGTTTCGGGTCGAGACAAATCTTCAGACTCCTGCAGATCATGGTATCTCCTAGGTTCACATTCCTAGGTCTCCAAGAAACTTTCTGAATCCTCCATCAGGGCCAATACTCTTCCTGACATTGCAGTTGTAAGTTCTTTGACTAGTTCCTCCATTGTGAAAGAGTCGGAGAAAAGAGAAATTTTAGACTTAATACAATAGTCGTATTTTAGAGACATTTAGGTAGGTACTTGGATGTGCATAGAATGAAGGGATACTGACAAGTGTGACTGATTTTCTCCCTCAGAAGCACTTAGTCTAGTCTAGTTTAGAGTTAAAGCACGGAAACAGGCCCTTCACACGAGTTCAGTGTTATCCCACTTTCTCTGTCCTTTCTCTGATGCTTTACCACAGATGCATCCGCATGATTCCATGTACATCTTTACATCATTTTTTGTTATGTTGACATTATTGCCCGAGCCACACAAAGAGAATAGAAAATGTTCTCTACAAACCACTGAGGACTTCTTCCAAAGATGACATTTAAACCGAACATGGCAAAGATGGGTATTTCCTTGTTCCACATTAACTCATTCAGGCAACTAAAATGATTCTTCTACAATTTGAGGATTTGAACATCATTGCGAACTACAAATCGTGGCAGTTGCTTACATTCATGCTAAACTGACCTCATATCTTCAAACTGCTGGTAGGTGGCCAGAGATAAGGTAACCATGGTGAACAATGCGGAGATGATCACCACAATATCCTGGGGGCAACACATCCAGACCTCTACAAGTTTCGTTCATCTGTGTCTTTCCTATCCTTCTTTGCCCTGGCTGTGCAAAAGAAAAATATATAAAGTATATTTGGATTGCTCTGTGTTTATCCAGGACAAGCAATGTCTGATGTTGAGAACCCTCCCCAAAACTGCCCACCATCCATCATCAAATTCCCCCCACACCCAACTCCACTTTCATTGAGGGGCTTGCCCTTTGCCCATTCTCCCAGTTACGCTGTATTTCAGATGACACTTTGTAACAGTACACATTGAAAAAACTAGCTTGTTCAGAAGCTTTGACATCAATGAAACGTCTTTCATGACATTCCGCACCAGTGTCTGCTGTCGTTTGAAACCAGTATGGAAAATATGTCTGAAGAAGGGTCTCGACCCGAATCGTCACCCATTCCTTCTCTCCAGAGATGCTGCCTGTCCCGCTGACTTACTCCAGCATTTTGTGTCTATCTTCAGTGGAAAACATGGAACACTTGTAGAACTGTAGCAGCAGCCAGCCATCAGCCCCAGCAACCAGTTTAGAGCAATTAACACTCTCTTAAAAAACGGTGGGAATCTACTCCCGCTGTTGAATGTCTACTCAGCGTCCTGAGGTTAAAAGAAGTTAGTGAGCTCCAAAACGATAGTGGTAACATCAAATTGATATTGATATTGATATTGATGTTGATATTGATATTGATAGTGATATTGATATTGATATTGATATTGATATTGATATTGATATTGATAGTGATATTGATATTGATATTGATATTGATATTGATATTGATATTGATATTGATATTGATATTGATATTGATAGTGATATTGATATTGATATTGATATTGATAGTCATATCCATATTGATGGATGTCATATCTCGTGGTTTCATTTGCAGTTAGTGTACATTCAGTGCTTACTTGCCAACACGAAGGTTGTGCTGGGACTATCTACCATAGAAATAAGAGCCTGCACACGAGACACTGCTCTCCAATCTCACAGGATTCACTTAGTATCCAAAAGAATGGGCTGTGATGATTTTAGCTTCTTGTCAAAATTATTTCTACTTAGACTTGCTGTAAATCTGAGCTGGCGAGGCAGATTCAATCGCACCAGTGCCTTCTTACGCTGCCTTTGTTTGTCTGATTCAGTTGCGTGATTCATGTCACACACTTGTGTATTTTGAAGAGCATTTTCATGCATTAAAAACAAGAGCATCCAGATTGTACTTTTGAAATAAAGGAGATCTGTTTGAGGTGTATAATTTCTAGGTGTATAATTTGCCCCTTTGCTTCTGAGTCACACGCCGCTGTGGTGATTGAGCATTTAAATGTTCCCCCTGGAATGGTGACATTTTTTGTAATAATTTCCAGGGCTCAATGAACAAGCTATTTAATTATAGATGTGGCTGTTAGCACTGTGCAAGATACATCTTCTGGATGCGCTGGGATGCATCCTCAATGATGTAACCTGGGGTCATCGGGTGTTTCAGGTCTCACAACATCAGACACCCTCGCCCAGGCGACCCACCCGGAGTTAATCAGGCCCCGACTTGCGTCCCAGCAGCAACTGCCCACGGATCAGCCCTCTTAATCCAAAGCCATCTAGTGGCTTTCTCTGCGGCTTCCCTTGCGGATTGAATGGCCCTCTTCTTTGCCAGCCCCGTAATGCCCAACTGGTTGAGGACTTTGCAGAGTGAGCATCCTGCAAAGCCTCTACAGCCCACCTCTATGGGTTCATAGCATGTCTTCCAGCCTCTGTGCCGGCACATCTCCACCAGCTCCTGGTAGTTTGCACGCTTCCTCTCATTTGCTTCTTCCATACGCTCTTCCCAGGGCACTGTCAGCTCCAGAATGATCAGCTGTTTTGTCACTTCGGTGATGATCATGTCTGTCCGGAGTGATGTTGCTGTGATGTGCTGTGGAAATGTCAGCTGTTTGCCCAGATCGACGTGCAGCTGCCAGTCAGTGGCCGTGTAGAGGAGGCCCGCCTTTGTGTTTGGTTGTGGTCGAGGCATCTCTCCAGCTTTGACAAAAGTGATTGATTTCTTCGGGGCATGGTGGTGTTTGCTGCTACTGATGGCAGTGGCTATGCTCTCAGCAACCACCTTGAGTAGCTGGTCGTGGCGCCACCGGTAGCGACCTTCGCCAAGGGACTCTGGGAAGCTGCTGAGGAGATGTTCTAATGATCCCCTTCCAGTGCAAAGTGGGCAGGAAGGTGTCACGCTCTTGCCCTAGACGTGGAGGTTTGCTGGGCTTGGTAGGGCATCGTAGACAGCTTGGACAAGGAGCCGGACATGCTGGAAATCTGCCTGCGTGATGTTTGACCAGGTAATCCTATGCTGCAGTATGCTCTCCCACCTTGTCCACGCTCCCTGCTACCTGAGCCCCACCGTCCTGCTCGCACGCTCTTCCTCCACACCTGCTCGCACCTCTTCCTGGGTGAGATGGCGTCTCTCCTTGCCCTGGGCCTTGACAACCTGGGCCTTAGGGAAGTATCCCAAGCCCGCTCTGCCAGTTGCTATGACTTCCACTAATGCCTTTTGCCTTAGCCGTGACTCTGCCACCTCCACTGCTTTCTCCGCCCTCCATTTCCTCCCTGTTCTCACCCCGATGCCAGCCGTTGACACCTTTTGGTCACTGGAGTCCCTGTACTGTAGGGCTTCCACCATAAACTCTTCAGTGAGACCACAGAATGGGAGCTGCAAGATGTTACTGGTCCCTTACAGTGCTGCACTGTTGAAGCTGCGGGCAAGGCCAAGCCACTTGCGAAGAATGATGGTCGGCGTGGATTTGTTGGGCCGAAGAGCCTGTTTCCATGTTGTATCTGCCACTAGACTAAACTAAACTAAAACCATGAACCGAAATATTCTTATTCTCAAATCTATATTTGAGTTTGATTCTGTCCCAAGTACATGCTTACAGTCATTCTTTGTTTTAGTTTAGTTTAGAGATACAGCATAGTAACAGGCCCTTCGGCCCATCCAGTCCGTGCCAACCAGTTCTATCCTACACACTGGGGGAAACCTACAAACCTGCAACATTTTTGGAATGTGGGAGATAACCTGAGCACCCAGAGAAAACCCACATGGTCACAGGGGGAATGTACAAACTCTGTGACAGACGGCACCTGTAGTCAGTATCGAACCCGGGTCTCTGGCACTGTAAGGCAGCAACTCTACCGCCGCGTCACTGTGCTGCCCCTTTGTAATAAAATTAAGCCGATGCTTTGACATAGACCTTATAGTTGCTGCCAAATGGATTGAGTAGATCATGAATTAAGGTGCATTATAGAAATCAGATAAGCACATTATTTAAACCCCACAGGCTATTGTGGCTCTCCAGTATGCTAACATCAGAAGAAAATTTGTTCCTTCGTCACCACTTCTTCTTTGTTGCCCTCCCTTAATTTCCCTCTCATTCACTTGTTTCATTTTCCCCCACCTGCCTCTTTTTATCTCTCACTTGTTTTCGTTCCTCACCCACTTTCCATTTCCCCATTTTGGCTACCCAGTTGCCTTCTCCTGCATTAATCTCTGCAGGAGACAACTTGTCCTTCACCCTTCTAGCTCTGGAGCTTCCCGAAGAGGACGTGACAGATCAAGCCAGAGGGGACTCACAATGAATGCAGGAGCAGGTCCAAGTTGGGTTAACGATGAAGATCATCTCTCAATCAAGGCAGGAATTAAACTTTGAACCTGCTCTGAGAAGAGCTGGAGAATAGGAATCTCAAACAGTGCAGGGAGCAGAGACTTTATTGCAGACTGAGGGATAGACTCTAAAGGGGTTGAGAAACATGTCCTTGTTGTAACGAGCGAGCATGTTGCTAAACAAAATAATGGCAATCTGATTATGGTTGGTATTTCCCAGGAAACTCACATGCAATTACTGCGTTTTCTCATTGCACACACAGAAATAGTTGCTGCCACATGGATGGAGTAGATCATGAATTGAGGTCATTATAGCAATCAGATGAGTTTTGGCACAATCTCAATTGCAGGTTTTTAGACATGACTTACGAAGGCAGGGAAAAAAAGGGGTAGGAGTGAAGAGAAAATGTGAATGTAGGGATCACCTATGTATGTCTGCACCTTAGAATTAGTTCAAGATTCCAGCATCTTCCAGCCTAATTGACCCAATGTCCTCTCTTTTTGAAGAATAACGAAATGTTAGAAATCTGGCATGTTATAAATTGCAAAGAAGGAACTGCAGTGAAGAGAAAATTGTGATTGTCTGTGTGATGGGGGTGGTTTAGACATGAGAGCTGACTGCCAACAAATGTTCAGTCTTCTGTTTCCACCAACTAGATGCTTGCATTTATATCACGAGGACTGGAATACAAAAACAGAGATGTAATGCTGAAGCCCTATAAGGCGCTGACATTTGGGCCCCATATCTGAGGTAGGATGTGCTGGCTCTGGAGAGGGTCCAGAGAAGGTTTACAAGAATGATTCCAGGAATGAGTGGGTTAGCATACGATGAACCTTTGACAGCACTGGGCCTCTACTCGCTGGAGTTTAGAAGGTTGAATGGGGACCTCATTGAAACTTACAGTACAATGAAAGACATAGATGGAGTGGATGTGGAAAGGATGTTTCCACTGGTGGGAGAGTCTAGGACAAGAGGTCATAGCCTCAGAATTAAGGGGCTCTTTTAGAAAGGAGGTGAAGAGGAACTTATTTTGTCAGAAGGTAGTTAATCTGTGGAACTCATTGCCATAGGAGGCTGTGGAGGCCAAGTCAGTGGATATTTTGAAGGTTGAGATGGACAAATTCTTGATTAGAACAGGTGTCAAGGGTTATGGGGAGAAGGCAGGAAAATGGGATTAGGAGGCAGCGATCAGCCGATATTGAATGGCAGAGTAGACTTGATGGGCCGATTGGCCTAATTCTAGACATTAATCGTCCTTTTGATTCCTTTACCGAAGTGTATGTCTTCACACTTCCCCGTGTTAAACATCATTTGCCAGGTATTTGTCAATCACTCAACCTATCTACATCCTGCACCAGAACCACATGACGGCATGGTGGTGCAGCGGTAGAGTTGCTGCCTTACAGCACTTGCAGCGCCAGACACCCTGGTTCAATCCAGACTACGGGCGCTGTGCATACGGAATTTGTACATTCCCCCCGTGATCGCGTGGGTTTTCTCCGAGATCTTTGGTTTCCTCCCACACTCTAGACATACAGGTTTGTAGGTTAATTGGCTTTGTATAAAAATGTAAATTGTCCCTGGTATGTGTTGGATAGTGTTAATGTGCGGGGATCGCTGGTCGGCGCGGACTCGGTGGGCCAAGGGCCTGTTTCTGTGCTGTATCACTAAATTAAACTAAACTATACATAGTGTCCTCATCACAATGCCCGCATTTATAACATTGGCAAACCTGGAAACCTTATATTTCTTTCTTATCTAGGTATTTAATGTAAACAGTAAAATTTGAGTGTATATCCCTCCACTAGTCACATCCTTCCAACCTGAAAGGAATCAATTTAATCGAAATCTCCTGTGACAACCAGTTTTAATCCATTCAAACACATATCCTCCAATACCTTGGACTCTTAATTTCTGCAATGACCTCTCATTCAGGACCTCATCAACAGACAACAGACAACAGACAATAGACAATAGGTGCAGGAGTGGGCCATTCAGAGGGATCTAATTATTTTAATATATAATAATAATAATAATGCATTACATTTATATAGCGCTTTTCAAACACTCAAAGACGCTTTACAGGGATTACTAGAACATAGAGAAGAAAGTAAATAGATAAATAAGTAAACGAACAGAAAAAGGAGACAGAAGGTGAGGTGATGGTCTTATATGAATCATAACAAGTTAGCAGGCAGGTCCTACAAGTAACTAAGAAGGCAAATGGCATTTTAGCCTATATTATGAAGGGTTAGAGTTTTAACAAATGGTGACTTTTCATTGTATGTTTAGGGTGTTGGTAAGGCAACAACTGGAATACTATGCACAGTTTAGATCATATTACATAAAAAGAGATATAGCAGCACTGAAGGCAGTCCAAAGGAGATTCACCTCATTCCTCGTATGAAATGCTTTCCTATCAGGAGAGACTAGACGGTTTGGGGTTGTATTGCTGAGGAGTGACCTTGCCCTAAGGGACGAGACAGGGTAGATGTCGAGATGTTTTTTAGTGGAAGAGACATGCACAAGGGAACATAATTACAAGATAACACACTGGTCATTAAAACTAAGATGGCAAACATCTCTTAGAGGACAGTGAATCTCTGTAATTCTCTGCAAGTGAGAGTACTGGGAGCTACATTAATTCTGGTTTCTGATGATGTTTTGGTGGGAGTTTGCACGTTCTCCTTGTGACCCATGTGGGCTTCCCGCCAGTTTCACCAGGGTTATTCACACACACCAAAACATGGGGGTCCCAAAAGCGTGGGGGTTGGCAGCTTAATTGGCCGCGGTGATTTACCGTTTGTGTTAATAGAGAGGTAGAATCTGGGGAGACTGATGAGTTTGTGTGGACAATAAAACGGGATTAGTGTTAATGGTGCTTGACGATCAGTGAGGAATCAATGGGCCAAAGGCCCTATTTCCCATGCTCCATGCTGTCCTCCCTCAGATGGAGGTTAAGCAATTATAAGGAGTCATTGGAAGGCAGATGGTGGGGTGTTGTGAAGTCTTTGAAGTTTCCTTAATTACTGCAATCCAGGGCCACAGTGAGGGCATGCACGGTGGGAAGCTGAACCTATGCAGCAGAAACAAGCCTTCCCATCCGCTGTAGAACTCAGAGGCTGCTGCAATGGAAGCCACAAACCTCAGCCATCAGATGCTGTACTGTGGAGGGTCGACAAATGGTGCAAAGGAGCTGTTCGGTTGAATGGCATTATTACTGAGAAAGAGGTTAACAATGCTGAATACTCCACTCTGTATCTTTCCTTTTCCTCTACTTATTATAGTCAAGTCAAGTCAAGTCAAGTTTATTTGTCACATGCACATACACGATGTGCAGTGAAATGAGAGTGGCAATGCCTGCAGATTGTGCACAAAAAAGAATTACAGTTACAGCATATAAATAAAGTTAATACAGAGAAGACAAAATTTAGTCCCTGGAGTTATAAAAGTTAACAGTCCCGATGGCCTGTGGGAAGAAACTCCGTCTCATCGTCTCCGTTTTCACAGCGTGACAGCAGAGGCGTTTGCCTGACCGTAGCAGCTGGAACAGTCCGTTGCTGGGGTGGCAGGGGTCCCTCATAATCTTGCTTGCTCTTGATCTACACCTCCTGATGTATAGGTCCTGCAGGGGGGCGAGTGTAGTTCCCATGGTGCGCTCTGCCGAACGCACTACTCTCTGCAGGGCCATCCTGTTCTGGGCGGAGCTGTTCCCAAACCAGACTGTGATGTTGCTGGACAGGATGCTTTCTACAGCCCCAGAGTAGAAGCAATGAAGGATCCTCAGAGACACTCTGAATTTCCTCAGCTGTCTAAGGTGGTAAAGTACTGCAGTTTTTTGATTGTATGTATGTGCAGTATTATATAAAACGCATAGTTTCACAGTTACTTCCCAGCTAGTAGCTGAAAGGTCCTCTCATCAGCTAGATTACAGTCCTGACCTACCATCCACCTCACTGGAAACCTTTGAATTATCTTTAATCGGACTTTATCGGACTTCAAAGTTTTTATCTTTGCACTAAATGTTGTACCGTTTATTATTGATCCTTTATTGATCCTTTAGCTGTGGATGGCTAGATTGTATTCGTGTATAGTCTTTTCTTTGACTGGATAGCACACAAACAAAAAGCTTTTCACTTTCCCTCAGTACATGTGACAATGATAAACTAAACTAAACTAAACTGATTTGATTTTCTAGCAAAACAAGGCTTTTCACTGTATCTCGGCATACATGCCAATAACAAACCTAAATCTAACCTTTCCATGTGCGCTTTCCTCAGAACCCAACTTGATCTACTTCCAATGCTCGTGACTCATATTCCTATCGATTCAATGCATTTCATACATTTTCTATTTAAAAAATCTCAAAGTACAAGATTGGAAATCACAGTTGGTGACGCTGGTGTGGACAATTGCATAAAATGAACAGTTAGCAATGTTAAAATCAAATGTTTAAAATGGGGCGATTGCCACATGAATGTAGTAAATATTTGGTCTATATTTTAACACAAAGGTCATTTTAGCCAATGCTCACTGTCAGAAATGCACGGTAGCGCAGCGGTAGAGTTGCTGCTTTACAGCGAATGCAGCGCCGGAGACTCAGGTTCGATCCTGACTACGGGTGCTGCACTGTAAGGAGTTTGTACGTTCTCCCCGTGACCTGCGTGGGTTTTCTCTGAGATCTTCGGTTTCCTCCCACACTCCAAAGACGTACAGGTATGTAGGTTAATTGGCTGGGTAAATGTAAAAAAAAAAAAATTGTCCCTAGTGGGTGTAGGATAGTGTTAATGTGCGGGGATCACTGGGCGGCACGGACTTGGTGGGCCGAAAAAGGCCTGTTTCCGGCTGTATATATATGATATGATATGATATGATAAAACCCATTGAACATTGTTATCATTAAAAGGAGATGTAAAAAGCGCGCTGCTGTGAGCTTCTGGAACAAGGAGATCCAAATTGTATTTCACAGGAAACCTTCAGTCCATTCTGCAATCAATTGTACTCATTGATTATTAATAGTGCTCGTGATGTTATAATAACTTGACTGCTGTAATGTGGCTGGTTGCTACGTTATCGAAATGGCTTCCACTGTGTGTTCAAAAGCAGACTGCAACCCAAATTCAAAGTACAAAATGTAACCAGGAGCCCCAATTTCCATCTGAGAAAGTCAATATCATGCTTCATCGTAACCAAGGGAAATAAAATCTGGAACACCGGAGGTTGAAGGGAGACCTGACTGAAGTATATAGAATTATGAGAGGCATAGATATGGTAGACAGTCAGAACCTTTTTCCCAGGGTGGAATATATCAAGGCCTAGAGGTCGCAATTTTAAGGTGAGAGGGACCAAGTTTAAAGTAGTCGCGTTGGGCAAGTAGTTTTTTACACAGAGTGGTAGATGCCTGGAACACTGCTGGGGTGATGGTGAGGCAGATATGATAGTGACATTCAAGAGACTTTTAGATAGGTACATGGATATGCAGGAAATGGAGGGATATGGATCACGGGCAGGTAGAGAAAATTAGTTTTACTTGGTATCTTGTTCAGCACGGACATTGTGGGCCAAATGGCATGTTCCTGTGATGTACTGTTCTATATTCTATGTTATGTGGCAATCAATGGCATTTTAAACAGTGAGAAAAGCTTATAACCATAGCAACCTGCTTTACTTCATTTCCCAGCACAGACATTGTGTGAGAACATTGACAGGAATGCTGGAAATAAACTAAGTTATGTTTCTTCACCAAAGAGCATAATTTTTATCTTTAAAAGCAATTCCAACTAGTTTTGAGATAAATTAACCTTGGCATGAGAGTTGAAAGGTTAATTTTTAGGAAAACATAGATCTAGAAGCTGGATTTTGGAACTTGCTGTAGATAAAACTTTTTTTCTGTGGACAAGCTTAGGTCATTAACTCAATCTACAATTCAACTTCAAATTTACAAACAACTAATAAGGAGCCTTTGATGGCTTTGGGCCTATGCTCATTGGAGTTTAGAAGGATGAAGCGAGTTTGAAACCTACTGAATAATGAAAAACCTAGATAGAATGGATGTGGAAAGGCTGTTTCCAGTAATGGGAGAGTCTAAAACCACAGGGCACAGCCACAGAATAAAAAGGACATACCTTTAGATTGGAGATGAAGATTGGATTGGGGATGAAGAGAAATTTCTTTAGGGTGGAGAATCAATATCAATAAAGGAGTCAGGACCATGTGCAGTAAAGGATTGGACATAGTAATGGTAGAGGCACCCAATGTGGCTTGCTGTATATTGGTGAGACCAAGAGTAGACTAGGCAACCATTTTGCCGAACACTTGCACTTGGTCCACCGAGGCCTGCTGGATCACCTGGTAGCTAGCTATTTTACCTCCCCTTCCCATTCCCAAACTGCCCCTTCTGTCCTGTACCTTCTCCATTGCTAGAGTGATATCAATACAAACTGGAGGAACAGAACCTCATATTCCACAGGTAGCTTCCATTGGTATGAACATTGAATTCTACGATCTTAGTTAAAACCACCTTTTTATCCTTCTCTCCCTTTCAGTGCGCAACCATTTCTCCCATTGTCCAGAACCCTTTCCCCTCCAACCCTCCACACCTCCACCCTGTCCTCCTAAATCCCTCCCTCTGGCTTCACATTTCACACCTCTTCTCTCCATATCTGGCACCCTTTGTCTCCTTTTTACCCCCAGCCTTTGTCCATCCATCTCCCAATCTAACGCACAACTTTATATCCACCTATTATTTGTCCAACTTTTTCCCTCCCCATCTCTTTTCCAGCTTTCTTCACCCCCCATCCCCCTCCCCACACTTCAATTAGTCGGCAGAAGAGTCCCGACCAGATACATCACCTATATGCTACCTGACCCGTTGGGTTACTGAGAATTGTCACAAGTGTGTAGTGTATGGGGACTGGTCGGCGCGGACTCGGTGGACCGAAGACCCTCTATCTCTAAGGTCTAGTTCAAAGTCTTTTCCTTTACTCTTAATATACTCATAAAAACTATTATCATCACCATTGGTGCCATGTGTGTGGCATGGTGGCGCAGAGGTAGAGTTGCTGTCTCACAACGCCAGAGACTTGTGTTCGATCCTGACTACGGGTGCTGTCTGTATGGAGTTTGAACAATCTCCCTGTGACATGTTTGGGTTTTCCCCGGGTGCTCTGGTTTCCTCCCACACTCTGAAGCCATGCAGATTTGTAGGTTGATTGGTTTGATAAAATTGTGAATTGTCCCTAATGTGTGTAGGCTAGTGTTAGTGTGCGGGGATTACTGGTGGGCCAAAGGACCTGTTTACGTTCTGTATCTCTCAACTAAACTAAACAAAACTAAACTAACCTGTTGTTTTCTCCATTCATCCTTTTTTACCTTTATTGCTCCATTTTTATCGTAATTATTTTTGGCTACTGTCTTTGCCCTAAAGCTTCTCCTTATGTGAAACATGATTCTGAGCAATTGTCAGAGGCATATTTCTTGTTGCCCTTCAGAGACTTAAGCTGGGTATTTATGTTTTACAAATGTGCAATTTACATATTTTTTGCTGTAATGCTGTTGATTCTCTGGGGTACATCTTGTTGGTTTACAAATCTATTTTTAGCCATAAATGATGGTGCACTATATGCCCACAGGAATACCGTATCCAAATTACACATCAGGCTTTTTCCCAATTTATTCAATTTATGGGATTTTGTTGAATAAAACGGTACAGTGGCGTAGAAGTAGTGCGGTAGAGTTGCTGTCTTACAACGCCAGAGACCTGGTTTCGATTCTGACTACGTGTGCTGCCTGCACGGAGTTTGTACGTTCTCCCCGTGACCCACGTAGGTTTTCCCCCGGGTGCTCCGGTTTCCTCCCACATTCCAAAGACGCACAGGTTTGTAAGATAATTTCCTTTGGTAAAATATGTAAATTGTCCCTAGTGTGTAGGATAGTGCTAATGTATGCGGATCGCTGGTCGGAGCGGACTCAGTGGGCCGAAGGGCCTGTTTCCACACTGTACCTCTAAACTAAACTAAACTAAACTAAAAAACATTATTTTTATAATTTGAGGGATAGCTCTATTAATTAATAGATTACATTATTGATCTGCCGATTTATCAACCAACATGCTCCTTCCTCAACAGAGCTAGGGCATTTTCCTAATTAATATTTCATCCTCAGTCACTATTACTAAAACTATCTTGTGTTGAGCTTTTTTCTTGCAGGATTTATTGTGCATAACTTTCCAGCACAAATTCCTACATGAGAGCAGTGGCTATACTGCATCTTTCTTTCATCACCTCCTTCATTTATCCATAAACTTGGTTCGTGACTCTCTTTTCTTCTCCAGATCAATAGTGAATGCAGCCGCACAGTTGTCAAGGTCAGCAGAGTGGGAGCCAGGTTAAGAATTAGTGTGAAGATAGACACTAAATGCTGGAGTAACTCAGCGGGACAGGCAGCATCTCTGGAGAGAAGGAACGGGTAGCGTTTCGGGTCGAGACCCTTCTTCAGACAGCATACTTGAGACCCAGTGAAAAGGGTCTTATCAGTAAATCAGAGACTCACGGAACACTGGTGAGGATTCCACGGCTGGTTTCAGATGCAGATTCCCATTCTGAAGAAGGGTCTCGACCCGAAACATCGCCTAGTCCTTTTCTCCAGAGATGCTGTCTGGCCCGCTGAGTTACTCCAGCTTTTTGTGTCTATCTCCCCAACACACATTTGGATAAGGGCTGATTCTTCAATTTACACCATTGCAGACTTTACCATCCTGCACTTAAGGCCACACTACTTCTGCAGCACATTTGTCACTGTGTTGCTGCTGCATTGATGCTAAATGTGCAATGCATGCCAACTTACTTAATGGCCCAATGACCCCAGTATGTGAGTGCTGCACACTCAGAAGATTTGCCTGGTATGTTCTCCACTGCATTGAAGTGCTGACTGCCTTTAATAATCATTTTGCACTTCAAAACTATAGCCCAGCACATTAAAACCACGTGAAATGTTTTCGAATTTCCCTTTTTCTTTTCCCACTTGCATAGAACAAATATATGTGGTGTGAGGTACAGAACACAGTGTAAATCATTCATCTACAATGTTCACCCAGAGGAACAGCAGCTACACCTTGCTTTAGTAGATTGAATGTTTTCATATTTTCATTGCAAGAACACTGAATTATGAACCGAATCCGCAGCAAAACAATTCAAGTCTATTAAAATTCAGATCAAGAGAAAGGCTTTTGTTAGCGTTAAGCATCCAGTGATTTTTTTTTTGTTGCCACGTCTTGTGAAGGGGCAGACTGTTTAGCCAATTGGGCCTGCTTTATCATTTAATAAAGCTATACCTGATGTAATATTTCAACTCAATTTTCCACCCTTTGTTCCATCCTCCATCCCTTGGTTCCTCCAGGTGCCCACATCCCTTGCTTTATCATTTAATAAGATCATGCCTGATGTTCATAAGGTCATAAGGTCATAAGTGATAGGAACACTATTAGGCCATTCAGCCCATCAAGTCTACACCATTCAATCAAGGCTGATCTATCTCTCCCTCCTAACCACATTCTCCTGCCTTCTCCCCATGACCCCTAATACCTGCATTAATCAAGAATCTATCTCTGCCTTAAATCTATCCACTGACTTGGCCTCCACAGCCTTCTGTGGCAAAGAATTCCTTCCTAAAAGAAGGTCCTGTGGCGGATCAGGCCACTCCTCGGGTCAGCCCCCTCGTTACGTGACGGACAGGTGAAAGGGGTTAAAAGCCAGACCAAGGGAAGGCGTGGATCATCCCTTGGAGAACTACGCTGTGGGCACCAGCTCACAGCCTAATAAAGAATCTAACTAAACACTGCCTGGCTGTGGTCGGCTGTGAACTGTGGTCGGCCATGGCAAGACTCTTGGGTGTCAGCCTACACCACACTACGGCGTACCATCCACAGTCGAACGGGTTGGTGGAACGCTTTCACCGCCAGCTGAAAGCTGCCCTGAAGGCTCGGCTCACGGGCCCAGACTGGGTGGACGCCCTGCCGTGGGTTTTGCTGGGGATCCGCACCGCACCCAAGGAGGACTTGGCCTCCTCCTCCGCCGAGTTGGTGTACGGGGCCCCCTTGACGGTTCCCGGGGAGTTCATCCCACCAGCGCACGGTCGAGTGGAGCAGCCTTCTGACGCCCTGCAACGTCTTCGGCAGACGGTGGGCAGGCTGGCACCTGTGCCCACATCACGTCATGGGACATTCCAGCCACACGTCCCTGCCGCTCTGGAGGACTGCCAGTTTGTGTTCCTGCGCAGGGACGCACACCGATCACTTCTCCAGCGGCCGTACGAGGGCCCCTTCCGGGTCCTACAACACGGCTCGGCCACATTCGTTCTGGACATGGGGGGTCGCAGAGAGACTGTTTCGATCGCACGGCTGAAGCCGGCACACGTGGACATTGATCGGCCGGTGCCGGTTGCACAGCCCCGCCCGCGCGGTCGCCCCCCGTCCAAGCTACCCCCTCCAGTGTCTGCTACGACCCCTCCACCTGTCGGTCAGTCGCCGGTCCCTGCGCCGGTCATGGTGCGCACCCGAGCTGGTCGCCTCGTGCGCCCTCCTGTCCGTTTTGTACCTCCGGTTCTTGGGGGGGGTCCTGTGGCGGATCAGGCCACTCCTCGGGTCAGCCCCCTCGTTACGTGACGGACAGGTGAAAGGGGTTAAAAGCCAGACCAAGGGAAGGCGTGGATCATCCCTTGGAGAACTATGCTGTGGGCACCAGCTCACAGCCTAATAAAGAATCTAACTAAACACTGCCTGGCGTCTTGCCTTTTCTCTGGCCTCCGCCAGGCCACTACAGTCCTTTAATTCTGAAGCTGTGATCTCTAGTCCTAGACTCTCCCACTAGTGATAACATCCTCCCCACATCCACTTAATCCAAGCTTTTCACTATTCTATATGTTTCAACGAGGTCCCCCCTCATCCTTCTAAACTCCACTGAGTACAGGCCAAGTGTCGACAAATTCTCATCATAGGTTAACCTGGTCATTCCAGGGATCATTCTTGTAAACCTCCTCTGGACCCTCTCCAGAGCCAGCACATCCTTCCTCAGATATGGTGCCCAAAATTGCTCACAATATTCCAAATGTGGCCTGACCAGTGCCTTATAGAGCTTCAGCATTACATCCCTGTTTTTATATACAAGCCCTCTTGAAATAAATGTTAGCATTGAGCTTGCTTTGTGTTACTACCGATGTTATATCGCAACTCAATTTTCCAGCCTATTCCCATATCCCTTGGTTCCTCCTGCTGCCTAGAAATGTGGATTTTCACCAATGTTTCACTCTGACCTTGTTTACTGCCTGGCTTTGATTCCATTATTTATCTCGATCCTGCTCTTTATTTTGCTTCCTGTATTTCCATCTTTGTTTATTTCTAACCTCACTATCCTCCCTACACCAAAATGCTTACACAATGGATTCTCTATTCTAATTTTGTTAACAATTCACACTTTGTAAATCCAGTACAACTAACTTGTTTGATCACTGACCTTAAGATCATCTACCATTGCTGTTACCAGCAGGGAAAATTCCAAACAACATTTTGTAAGGAATCATATCATATCATATCATATATATACAGCCGGAAACAGGCCTTTTCGGCCCACCAAGTCCGTGCCGCCCAGCGATCCCCATACATTAACACTATCCTACACCCACTAGGGACAATTTTTACATTTACCCAGCCAATTAACCTACATACCTGTACGTCTTTGGAGTGTGGGAGGAAACCGAAGATCTCAGAGAAAACCCACGCAGGTCACAGGGAGAACGTACAAACTCCTTACAGTGCAGCACCCGTAGTCAGGATCGAACCTGAGTCTCCGGCGCTGCATTCGCTGTAAAGCAGCAACTCTACCGCTGCGCTACCGTGCCGCCCATGAAAGCATAGATTTCCAATTTTTGATCCAGTTGTGAAATTTTACTTTTTATTCACAAAATGCTGGAGTAACTCAGCAGGTCAGGCAGCATCTCGGGAGAGAAGGAATGGGTGACGTTTCGGGTCGAGACCCTTCTTCAGAAATTTTACTTGGCAGCATGAATGCATGATCCATGAAATGGAATAGATTTGTCCCACCCATGCATTCTTCAGCAAGAAGAACATTTTAAAATTTAATATGACCTTGTGATATTCATGGAAAAAATAATTTCCACTGCAAATAAATGTTAAAAAAATTGATCCTTTGTATTATCAAAACACTGCATATGATGGAATCTTGAACAAAACGCTAACTGCTGGAGGAACTCAATGGGTCAGGTAGAACCTATGCATGGAATGGACAGATAATTATTTGTGTCGGGATCCTTCCTCCCGACCCTAAATGTTATCTGTCTATGCTCTCCACTGAAGCTACTCCAGCACTTCTCCAGTCTGAAGAAGGGTCTCAACCCGAAACGTCACCCATTCCTTCTCTCCTGAGATGCTGCCTGACCTGCTGAGTTACTCCAGCACTTTGTGTTCCGCTTCCAAGTTTAGTCAAAGTCAAGAAAGTTATTTATCTGCGTTTTGCTGCAGTTGTGTTCAAGAATATGGATAGCCTTCCACAAGATTGAGGCTCACCTATTATATCCACCTACTTGGGTTCAAGGCTATCTCATTTAAATCTGCCAACTACATCAAGGGCCAAAGGAAAATGTCTGGAACTAAACTACAAACTAAGCAGGCCAATCTGAATTTTAAATAATCCATCCAAAATTAATTCTTAATTGTTAACTGTATGTTTGTGTTGTCGTTTGTGAGCGGAGCACCAAGGCACATTCCTTGTATATGCACATACTTGGCCAATAAACTTATTCATTCATTCATTCAAAATATAACTGATATTCTGATGCATATTCAGTGCCTTTTTTGTTCACAAATAGGAGTGGGTACAACCATATCAAAATATAAAAATTAAGCTAAATTTATCAACAATTTGTTTCCATTATTTTCTTCTATTTGGATTTTATGACTAATTAACTTCTAATTTAATAAACTCATGACTAAAAAGTGTAAAATCAAATAAAAATTCTAAACATTTGTAAATCTTGTTGGTAACTTTTAAGAGCTGGCAGCATGCCATGCAGGGTCAGGTATCATCTGTGGATGCTCTCTGTACCATCACACAAAAAGCCCACTGTACGTACGTAGTCTAATGTGATCATAGGTACATCGACAGGCAATGAAAGAGACCTCCACCTCTGGAGGGAATTACTTTCAGTTAATCACAAAATGCTGGAGTAACTCAGTAGGTCAGGCAGCATCTCAGGAGGGAAGGAATGGGTGACATCTCGGGTCAAGACCCTTCGTCGCCCATTCCTTCTCTCCTGAGATGCTGCCTGACCTGCTGAGTTACTCCAGCATTTTGTGAATAAATACCTTCGATTTGTACCAGCATCTGCAGTTATTTTCTTACACTTTCAGTTAATCAATCAGCAATCTGGGAAGCAAGAGAGGAGGTTGCAGATGTCCTGGCTGAGATTTTCGAGTCGTCGTTAAATTCTGGTGATGTGCCAGGAGACTGGAGGGTGGCAAGTGTCGTGCTTCTATTCAAGAAAAGGGCTGCAGGGAAAAGCTGGGGAACTGGTGTAGATGGGTTAAGTTGGTTGGCGTGGACAGATTGGGCTGAAGGGACTCTTTCTGTGCTGTATGATTCCACGACTCTATGAAAATAGAACATATAATGACCACAATATCATGCTTATATTTGTATAATCTGCGAAAACTGGAGAAAGTGGGGGAAATTCTATGCAAAGTGGCCCTCAATGTAATGCCCATTGTTGCATTTGGCTGCATTGCACTGTGATCAGACATTGGGGGTGCAAACATCAAGTGTCACTGCATGCTGGTTGTTTATGCATCCGCTGTAGCAGTGGCTAGGCCTGATCTTGCAGCAGTAGAAGGTTGTGCTCCGTTAAATAGCGCTGTACCATCTGCTCTTCACAGAGACGCTTGTGCAGATAAACACTTTGGCCATATGTCAGTCCGGCAGCCAATATCCACGAGGGCCGTGGACAAAAGGAGGTGGTGAATCCTGCCAGGCAGTTTACCGAGCAGACCGTCCAAGTCATTGGGCAAAAAGCCTCATCACCAGGACTTTCAAACAAGCACTAAGACCTTGGCTTGGCCAGTGGTGATAAGGAATCTCCCAGTCTGTTTTTTTTCATGCACAGCCAAAGCAATCTCACTTCACTCTGTAGTGCCAATGAGACTCTCACCCACCTACTTCTGTGCTGTGTGTTTGCCAAGAATGTCTGGGAAGGAAGACAATGATTTTGCTGAGGTTTATCTGGAGCAGCGGTGTTCGACAGGATAGTGTTCTACAGTCTGTTCCCAGGGACATATAACTAGCCAAACATCGACAGACGCTGGAAGATCACAAACTCGGTTAAAGACACCCTCTGCCTGAAACAGACTGATCTTCCAGCTGCACATTGTCAACTGTCTCTCATCCCAGCAGTTTCCTGCCAGCTCACGACAGAACTAGTCCATCAGTCTCCTTATTTCATTGTAGCTCTATCATGCACTCTTACCTGCCCATTAACTCCTCTTTGACTCTTCCTCCTTACAATAATAAACTAACCTCTCAGCACATCTTTGGGGCAATGTCATGAAACTGGAGCAACAGCCACAAGCTCGCATATCATGGGGAGAATGCGAAAACTGCACACAACAGCACCTTGAAAGCCTGCACCACCAGACTCAAGAAAAGCTTCAGCCCCTCCATTATCAAGCCTCTGAACTATCCTACAATAAACGAGGGTACTGTTTGGTTCACCTCTACTCCATTGAGGATATTGGACTTTGTCCAAAGAGCTGATGTAGTACTATGCACTCCACTGCTGAGAACTATATTCTGCACTCTGCACCTTCCCCTTTGGCCTGTCTTTTGTACTTGACTTTGAATTGATTGTATCTATGTATGTAGGAAAATAACTGCAGATGCTGGTACAAATCGAAGATATCACAAAATGCTGGAGTAACTCAGCAGGTCAGGCAGCATCTAGGAGAGACTGAAGAAGGGGAAGAAGGGGTTCAGACTGAAGAAGGGTCTCGACCCAAAACGTCACCCGTTCCCTCTCTCCTAGATGCTGCCTGACCTGCTGAGTTACTCCAGAATGTTGTGATACCTTCGTATCTATGTATGTACTCTTTATCCTTTATCTGTGCATTATGGATGGCCTGATTCTATTTGTGAATAGAATTTTCTTTGACTGGATAGCATGCAAACAAAAGCTTTACACAGTACCTCTGTGCACGTGACAATAATAAACGAAACTAAACTAAACTAAACTAAACTAATCTGTTATATTTGAGCTGTTTGGATAGCATGAAAATTAAAGCTTTTCACTGTATCTCGATACATGTGACAAAAATGTACCTACACCTAAACTTAAACCCAGAGACAGGATTGAACCCAAGTCCCTGGAACTGTCCTTCTGCACCACCACACCAACATTGAGCCGAAGTGCTGGGGGAGATGCTGCTGAATGGGGAAGGTCACAGAGTTGGGTCCTCTTGCCACTTGATACTGAAGACTAAGCTCGCTGTAAGAACCTTGCTGATGAAGCATTTGGGATTAAACAACCTATGTTACGTTGACATGATAAAAAAAATACAGCAAACGAAGACAATACAACATAATGCATGGAGAAATAGTGTTTGCTAACAAAATATTGAAAAAGTTAGAATTGCAATTGGCAGCATGCGCTGGAAGTGTGGGGTGGGAGAGGGATGGGGGGGGGGAGAATCATGCAGGGTGGGCAGCAGGGGCAAGAAACTGGACTTTGATTGTTCATGTTACATCTAGGGCAACTGCATCAATGGAGGTGAGCACAACTGGCAACAAACACACTTACACTCATTTGTTACCAATGTTCCCTCCTGAGAAAGAATTTATCTTTAACTCAATCTCACTTTATTTGGGCCAGGATTAAATTTCTGGACAAAAGACTTCAGCGGCCAAAGTTGGTGAAGTCTGGCTTTTAAAAAAAAAAAACATTTTGTTTTGGCAACTAAAATCCAAAATGTACAACTTCTACCTCATAGGCCTGTGCAGAGTGAGATTAATTATAGATGTGCATAATCAAATTAAAGCAGCTTTTTGCCAGTTAAGTGCTGTCATTATTGTTCTTGGTAATTTATTCAAATGACACCAAAAATACAATTAAAGCTCATCTGTTGCATAGAATTCAGCCCACGGTAAATTTTATAAAAAGCTAACTTTTACAGGCGAACAAACAGTTTCTGAATTACTAATGTGCAGTAAGTAGGCTGCTGTGTAGGAGTGGTAACAGGACAATGTACACAGATGGGAGAAATGGACACTCATTTTATATGAGTACATATGCGCATACATGTGCTTCAAAATTTACAGGTTCTGTTCTCCTCACCATCGAAAGGGTTTGCAGAAGTCACTGCTCAAAAAGGGAGCCAGCATCATCAGAGACCCACACCACCCTGGCCACACAATGTCACTCTTGCCACCAGGAAGAAGATATCGGAGTCTGAAAACTGTAACGTCCAGGTTGAAGAACAGCTTCATCCCTGCAACCACCAGGCTATTAAACTATAACCTCCAAATATGCTCTGAACTACATAGACTTGGGGCCATTAGTTTTGTCCTTTTGCTCCAATGTTGTTTTTTTAATGTGTATTTAATTTATTATTGTAAGGGAGAAGAGTCAAAGAGGAGTTAATGGGTATCATATCATATCATATCATATATATACAGCCGGAAACAGGCCTTTTCGGCCCTCCAAGTCCGTGCCGCCCAGCGATCCCCGTACATTAACACTATCCTACACCCACTAGGGACAATTTTTTACATTTACCCAGCCAATTAACCTACATACCTGTACGTCTTTGGAGTGTGGGAGGAAACCGAAGATCTCGGAGAAAACCCACGCAGGTCACGGGGAGAACGTACAAACTCCTTACAGTGCAGCACCCGTAGTCAGGATCGAACCTGAGTCTCCGGCGCTGCATTCGCTGTAAAGCAGCAACTCTACCGCTGCGCTACCGTGCCGCCCACAAATTCCTTACAGTGCAGCACCCGTAGTCAAGATCGAACCTGAGTCTCTGGCACTGCATACCGCTGCGCCCTACTTAGGCGATTATTTAGGCGACTGCCGGCGACTGTCAAAGCCGTAGCAGATTGCCGAAATTTTCTTTTACCCTACGACAATCACCACGACAATGCCAAGTCAGGTCGATACAAGTTACTTTTTTTGTGAAACTAGCACCTGGCTAAGAGATTACGCCACCTTCGGAAACATCGCAAAAATTCCCACGCTTCTCCGGCGTCCTAATGTTTGCTGAAATCACTGACAAGTCTGTGATTACTTGAGAGTTTTGAAATATAACATCTTGCCCGGGTTACTTGTAAACCAAGCTTCACAGTAACAAGGCATAAACTGGATTTACTTCCAGTTTACTAATAACAGTATTAAGAAATTTAATTTTAAACGTGGTTAAATGTATTTTTGTGAGGAGTGTGGGCATTCTTTGAAAATGTACGGGAGATGCATATCTGGTTTCTGGGTTGCATATCTGGGTTGGGAGCCTACTTTAAAAGTAATCGCTGATGGCCATAAACATCGCAAAATTCCCATGCTTACCTGACCGTCAAACTGTCGCCTCCAATCTACCTGTCAAATGGCCTGACGGTAAATAAATTGGTTAAACACAAGTATTTTATGGTATCTTCAAATTACTTTACTTAATTTAATATTACGTGCTTCTAAATGCATCTGTGACAACCTAGCAAACCTAGGGACAGCACCTGCAATAAGCTACGATACCTGGCGACAAGCCAGCTGTCACCGATTCTTTGAAGACTCCTCACGATCATGCCCGCGACACCCCGGCGAACGTTCGGCAACAGCCTAGTCGCCGGCAGTCGCCTTAAAATTGCCTAAGTGGGACAGGCCCTTAAAACTCTTGGTTTGTTTGTGTGTATGTGTGTATGTGTGTATGTGTGCACCATATCTTTGTGCATCTGCACAGCCAAAACTATACATGATAGCCCCACAACCTTTGGCCCACCTTACTCACCATTATCCTGTTTGAAACAACTTTCATTCAGATTGAAGCTACATTTTTAAAGCTAGAGAGATTTTAAAGTTAAAAAAATTCCTTTTAAACCCATTTCAATATGATCTTCAGCGTGTGACGTCACAATAGGACCCGTACGCTCGATTGGCCCGCGTGACCTTCCTCCCATACTGCAGCGCATCGCAGAGGCTCTGGCAGAGGGTCCAACAAGATGGCCGTCGCCCGCCGCTCGCAGCAGGAGAAATGCCGCCGAGGTCAGTGCCTTCTCCCTGTCCACTCGCACCCACCCACGGCCCCGGGAGACGCTCCCCGCCCGGCAACGGGTGCATGACGTCCTCCCCGTTCCACGCCGCAGATTGCTGCCGAGCTGCAGGAGACGCTTCGGCTCTGCAGGAGAAACTGGGCCGACGTCAGTACTTTTCCCCTCTCCCCCCTTGCTGGCACACGGCTATGGGGGCACTCCCCGCCCGGCAACGGCTGGGGGGGGGGGGAGGAGGGAGTGAGAGGGGAGGGAGGGAAGGGAGAGGGGTGAAGGGGGTGAGGGGGAGGGGGAGGGAGGGAGAGGGGGAGAGGGGAGGGGGCAGGGGTGAAGGGGATGGGGACGGGGTAGGGTGGGGGGAGGGGGAGGGGGAGGGGGAGGGAGAGGGGGAGGGAGAGGGGGAGGGAGAGGGGGAGGGAGAGGGGGAGGGAGGGGTGAAGGGGATGGGGATTTGGGGGGAGGGAATGGGGAGGGGGAGGGGGATAGGAGGGATGGGGAAGGGGTGAAGGGCATGGGGAAGAGGTGAGGAGGAGGGGTGAAGGGGAGGAGGGGGTGCTGCACCAATGCAGGAGAATTTTGGACCCAACGGGTCCACTTGGGATGGAGGGAGGGGGGGAGGGAGGGAAATGGGAGGGATGAAGGGATGAAGGGGATGGGGTGAGGGGGAGATAGGGAGGGAGGGAGGGAGGGAGAGGGGAGGGAGGGGGGAGAGGGGAGGGAGGGAGGAGGGGGTAGGGAAGGGGGAGGGAGAGAGGGGAGGGAGAGAGGGGAGTGAGGGGGAGGGGGTGTTGAGGGGATGTGGAGGGGGTCGGGGGATGGGGGATGGGGTGAAGGGGAGGGGTGAGGGGTGAAAGGGAGGAGAGGGTGCTGCACCTCTGCAGGAGAGGTTTGGACCCAGCGGGTCCACTTGGTCTAGAGACAATAGACAATAGACAATAGGTGCAGGAGTAGGCCATTCAGCCCTTCGAGCCAGCACCGCCATTCAATGCGATCATGGCTGATCACTCTCAATCCGTACCCCGTTCCTGCCTTTTCCCCATACCCCCTCACTCCGCTATCCTTAAGAAGTCTATCCAGCTCCCTCTTGAAAGCATCCAACGAACTGGCCTCCACTGCCTTCTGATGCAGAGAATTCCACACCTTCACCACTCTCTGACTGAAAAAGTTCTTCCTCATCTCCGTTCTAAATGGCCTACCCCTTATTCTTAAACTGTGGCCCCTTATTCTGGACTCCCTCAACATTGGGAAGATGTTTCCTGCCTCTAATGTGTCCAATCCCCTAATTATCTTATATGTTTCAATAAGATCCCCCCTCATCCTTCTAAATTCCAGTGTATACAAGCCCAATCGCTCCAGCCTTTCAACATACGACAGTCCCGTCATTCCGGGAATTAACCTAGTGAACCTACGCTGCACGCCCTCCATAGCAAGAATATCCTTCCTCAAATTTGGAGACCAAAACTGCACACAGTACTCCAGGTGCGGTCTCACCAGGGCCCGGTACAACTGTAGAAGGACCTCTTTGCTCCTATACTCAACTCCTCTTGTTATCATATCATATCATAAATATACAGCCGGAAACAGGCCTTTTCGGCCCTCCAAGTCCGTGCCGCCCAGCGATCCCCGTACATTAACACTATCCTACACCCACTAGGGACAATTTTTTTATTAAAAAAATAAATGAATTTACATTTACCCAGCCAATTAACCTACATACCTGTACGTCTTTGGAGGCCAACATTCCATTGGCTTTCTTCACTGCCTGCTGAACCTGCATGCTTCCTTTCATTGACTGATGCACTAGGACACCCAGATCTCGTTGAACTCCCCCTCCTCCTAACTTGACACCATTCAGATAATAATCTGCCTTTCTATTCTTACTTCCAAAGTGAATAACCTCACACTTATCTACATTAAACTGCATCTGCCATGTATCCGCCCACTCACACAACCTGTCCAAGTCAAGTCAAAGTCAAAGTCAAAGTCAACTTTATTGTCAATTTTCAGTGAGTTTACACAGACAGAAAATCGAAATACCGTTTCCCACAATCCCGAGGAATAAAGTGTATTAAAATTAAGTTAAAATTAAAAAGGCACAGCAAACAACAGTCAATATAAAATATAAAATATAGTCACTTCAATGACCTCAGATGAAGATGAATATATTGCAATACAGTAGTGCAAAGCCTGTCCATAGCAGCGTTAAAAAAAAAAGTGTCAGGTGCTGGATGTGCGTGTGTGTGGGGTGTTAAAGTCCAGGTCCAATGGGGGCAGGGGAGAGAGGAGGAAGGGAGGGGAGAGAGTTCAGCACCCTGCAGCCTTATTGCATCTTCCTCACAATTCACACTACCCCCCAGCTTAGTATCATCTGCAAATTTGCTAATGGTACTTTTAATCCCTTCGTCTAAGTCATTAATGTATATCGTAAATAGCTGGGGTCCCAGCACCGAACCTTGCGGTACCCCACTGGTCACTGCCTGCCATTCCGAAAGGGACCCATTTATCCCCACTCTTTGCTTTCTGTCTGTCAACCAATTTTCTATCCATGTCAGTACCCTACCCCCAATACCATGTGCCCTAATTTTGCCCACTAATCTCTTATGTGGGACCTTGTCGAAGGCTTTCTGAAAGTCGAGGTTCACCACATCCACTGACTCTCCCCTGTCAATTTTCCTAGTTACATCCTCAAAAAATTCCAGTAGATTTGTCAAGCATGATTTCCCCTTCGTAAATCCATGCTGACTCGGAATGATCCTGTTACTGCTATCCAAATGCTCAGCAATTTCGTCTTTTATAATTGACTCCAGCATCTTCCCCACCACTGATGTCAGACTAACTGGTCTATAATTACCCGTTTTCTCTCTCCCTCCTTTCTTAAAAAGTGGGATAACATTTGCTATCCTCCAATCCACAGGAACTGATCCTGAATCTATAGAACATTGAAAAATGATCTCCAATGCTTCCACTATTTCTAGAGCCACCTCCTTAAGTACCCTGGGATGCAGACCATCAGGCCCTGGGGATTTATCAGCCTTCAGTCCCATCAGTCTACCCAAAACCATTTCCTGCCTAATGTGGATTTCCTTCAGTTCCTCCATCACCCTAGGTTCTCCGGCCCCTAGAACATTTGGGAGATTGTGTGTATCTTCCTCAGTGAAGACAGATCCAAAGTAACGGTTTAACCCGTCTGCCATTTCTTTGTTCCCCATAATAAATTCCCCTGCTTCTGTCTTCAAGGGACCCACATTTGCCTTGACTATTTTTTTCCTCTTCACGTACCTAAAAAAACTTTTGCTATCCTCCTTTATATTATTGGCTAGTTTACCCTCGTACCTCATCTTTTTTCCCCGTATTGCCTTTATATTAAAAAGATGGAAAAGGAGTTAAAATCTTTCAAGTTTTTTAAGGAAACCTTATTTCGTTCTGAAATAATCGTTTAGTTTAGTTTAGAGATATAGAGCGGAAACAGGCCCTTCGGCCCACCAAGTCCACTTCGGTCAGCAATCCCCACACAATCACACTATAACACTACACACAATAGGGACTACACAATACATCACTACACAATCACACTACACACACTAGGGACAGTTTACAATGATACAAGGCCAATTAACTTGCAAACCTGTACATCTTTGGAATGTGGGAGGAAACCGGAGTTCCCGGAGTAAACCCATGCAGGTCAAAGGGAGAACCTACAAATTCCATACAGACAGCTCCTGTAGTCAGGATCGAACCCAGGTCTCTGGCACTGTAAGGCAGCAACTCTACCGCTGTGCCACCGAAGGGGTAAAATAGTACAAAAAGCCCCAAAAAGTTGTAATGTGAAGCCTCAAAAGGTAAGCTGACAAATGGCAGAATACCACTGGTTCATTGGAATGGGAAAAGTCGACTTAGCCCTTTGAAGTTGCTCTGCTCTTCAATAAGATTATGGCTTCCTTGTGATCAATGTCCTCATATCTACCTTTACCCTTATCTTGCACCATCACTCCTGCCTTCGAGAAGAAGGTGTAAGAGTCGAAAAAGTGCAACGTCCAGGTTCAGGAACAGCTTCTTCCCAACAACCATTGGGCTGTTGAACACTACACACTCCAACTAAACTCTGACCTACAAATTGCCTGGGTAGCACAAGGGACTTTGAGGCTTGATTTCGTTTCTTGCATTACACTGTGTTTTTAAAAATTTATTGAACTTCTTTTTTATGCTTACTTATTATATTATCTATTGAGTCCTGTGTTTACAAACCTGTTGTGCTGTTGCTGCAAGTAAGAGTTTAATTATTCCATTCCGGTCCATATGACAATAAAACACTCTTGACTCGTGACTCGTGACTCTTGACATTACCCACAGTTGACAAAAATCTATACAACCCAGATTTAAAATTAGCAATCTATCTAGCATCAATTGCCTTTGTGAAAGAGAGTTTCAAATTTCCTCTGAGTGCAAAAGTATTTTCTAACTTTAATCCTGAAGAGCCTAGTTCATGATCCATTCCAGGGAACTGAAGTTGAGTGAGTGGTTCTTAACAGAGTGTCACAGTGGCTAGCAATTGGTGACATGTATCAACACTTTGATCACTACCTCCTGCTCTTGGAATAAGTGCAAAACACAAAGGCACTCAAAAGGCAACCTGACATTGTAAGGAAAATCAATTTACGGATTAGTACCAGTGCATGTGATCTACATTGTATCAAACAATGCCTGACAAACCCTTCTCTAATTACCATTCACCTCTCCTATCCACATGATTTTAAAGTGTCTTTAAATGTTGTTATTGTACTTGCCTCAACTACTTCCTCTGGCAGCTCGTTCCATACATGTACCATTCTGTGTACGAAAACGTTGCCACTCTGTTTCTGTTAATTTTTTCCCCTTTTAACTTAAACCTATGCCCTCTAATTCTTGATTCCCCTACCCTGAGAGAAAAACTCAATGTATTCACCTCATATATTTAGATTTAGGTTTGTTATTGTCACGTGCAGTGAGGTACAGTGAAAAGCTTTGCTTTTCATGCTATCCAAACAGATCAGATACATTATACATAAATACAATCAAGTCAGACTCAAGTACAATGGATAGGGCAAATGGGAAGATACAGAATGCAGACTGTAGTTCTCAGCATTGTAGCTCATCAGTTCCATAGACAAAATCCAATGTCCACAATGTACCCTTGCTTATTGAAGGACCTTTAGACAATAGACAATAGACAATAGGTGCAGGAGGAGGCCATTCGGCCCTTCGAGCCAGCACCACCATTCAATGTGATCATGGCTGATCATTTTCAATCAGTACCCCGTTCCTGCCTTCTCCTCATACCCCCTGACTCCGCTATTCTTAAGAGCTCTATCTAGCTCTCTCTTGAATGCATTCAGAGAATTGGCCTCTACTGCCTTCTGAGGCAGAGAATTCCACAGATTCACAACTCTCTGGCTGAAAAAGTTTTTCCTCATCTCAGTTCTAAATGGCCTACCCCTTATTCTTAAACTGTGGCCCTTTGTTCTGGAGTCCCCCAACATTGGGAACATGTTTCCTGCCTCTAACGTGTCCAACCCCTTAATAATCTTATATGTTTTGATAAGACCTTTGGAAGCCTTATAACAACCGTGAAGTAGCTTTCCCCTTATGGTTTTACATGCCTCTATAAGATCACCCCTCAGTCTCCTATGATCCAAGGAATACAATTCCAGCCTTCCAAACCTTTCTACATAACTCAGTCCCTTGAAAACTTGTAACACCCTAATAAATCTTTTATGCACACTTTCCAGCTAATTAGTGTCTTTCTTATAGCCGAATGAGTAAAACTGAACACAAATCTCCAAGTATGGCCTCACTGATGTCTCGTACAACTGCGACATAATGTTCCAACTTCGAATCTCAATACCATTACTAATGAAGGCCAGCATGATAAAAGCATTCTTCACGAACCTCTTGACCTATGACGCCGCTTTCAGTGAAATACTCCAAGTCCCTCTGTTCTGCAACACTTCCCAGGTCCCCACCATTCACTGCGAGAATTCTACCTTGGTTTGACGTCCCAAAATGTAACACCTCACACTTATCTGATTGAAGCTCCATCTGCCATTCCTTGGCCCACCCACCTACCCAGCTGATCAAGATGCTGTTGCAATTCTTGATAACCTTCTTATCTGTCTATGAAACCACCTATTTCAGCATCATCTGCAAACTTACTAATAATAATAATAATAATAATAATGCATTACATTTATATAGCGCTTTTCAAACACTCAAAGACGCTTTACAGGGATTACTAGAACATAGAGAAGTGAATAAATAGATAAATAAGTAAACGAACAGAAAAAGGAGACAGAAGGTGAGGTGACGGTCAGTGGTTGAAGGCAGTGCTGAACAGGTGAGACTTCAGTGATGTTTTGAATGTGGTGGAGTCTCTGACGGTTTGAGGTAGTGAGTTCCATAGGGTGGGAGCAGCGATGGAGAAAGCCCTGTCCCCCCAGGATCTGAGTTTGGTCCGGATGGGGGGGGACAGGAGATTGGCAGCAGCAGAGCGGAGGGTGCAGGTGGGAGTGTGCCTGTGGAGGAGGTCAGTCAGGTAGGATGGGGCCAGGTTATGGAGGGCTTTGTAGGTCATGAGGAGGATTTTGTACTGGATTCTCTGGGGGATGGGGAGCCAGTGGAGTTTGTAAAGGACGGGGGTGATATGGTCACGGATCGGGGAGTGGGTGAGTAGACGGGCAGCGGAGTTTTGAATGTATTGAAGTTTACTGATGATTTTTGAGGGTGAGCCATAGAGGAGGCTGTTGCAGTAGTCCAGACGGGAGGTGATGAAGGCGTGGATGAGGGTTTCTGCAGCTGTGGAGGAGAGGGATGGACGGAGACGGGCAATGTTTTTGAGGTGGAAGAAGGCTGTCTGTGATGTGTTTGATGTGTTTGTCGAAGGAGAGGGTTTGATCAAAGATGATTCCAAGATTCCGGATGTGAGGGGAGGTGGATACTGGGAGACCATCAATATTGAGGATGAAGTTTTGGGTGGATTTGGTGAGCGTTTTTGGACCAATGATGATGATTTCAGATTTGTTGCAGTTGAGTTTGAGGAATGGTAGAGAGGTGGTATTTGAGTTGAGAAGCTACAGCGCGTTCCAAAACTTTGGACAGAAAGGGTAGATTGGAGATTGGTCTGAAGTTGTTTGGGGTGTCAGGGTTGAGACCAGGGTTTTTCAGAATGGGGGTGACAGCAGCGATTTTGAGGGATGGCGGGACGATGCCAGTGGACAGGGAGGAGTTTATTGTTGCAGTGATAAGTGGAGAGAGAGCAGGAAGGCAGGCCTTGATAAAGCTGGAGGGGATGGGGTCCAGAGAGCAGGTGGCAGTTTTTATTCCTGTGAAGAGGTCAGAGAGGTTGGTGGTGGAGACTGGGGAGAACTGAGGCAGGGGTTGACAGGATAAGGGGGGGGCAGGTGGTTTGAGGGGGAGCAGGTGTGTTGGTGGTTAAGGTGCTGTAGATGCTGTCTATTTTGCTTTGGAAGAATGAAAGGAAAGTGGTGCATTTGTCAACTGTGAATGATTGGGAGATGGTGTCCAGGGGGCTGAGGAGTTTGTTTATTGTAGAGAAGAGTGCTTTTGGGTTTCCGGAGCCAGAGTGAATTATTTGAGAGTAGTAGGTGGAGTGGGCGCGGGAGAGGGCATCTTTGTAGTGCTGCAGGTGGTCTTTGTAGGTTTGGGAGTGAATTGTGAGACCTGTTTTGTTGCGGAGTCTTTCAAGTTGGCGGGCATGAGTTTTCATCGTGCGGAGTTCGGGGGTAAACCAGGGAGCAGAGTGGGTGAAGGAAACTGTTTTGGTTTTTATAGGTGCAAGCTGGTCGAGGCAGGAGGAGAGAGTGTGGTTGTGGTCATGCTTGGCACTCTCATCCGAATCATTGATAAAGATGGCAAACAACAATGACCCTTGAGACACACCACTGAGTCATGGGCCTCCAATCTGACGACTTGGCGAGTGGTTAACTGCATTTAGAGAAAGGTGGTGGGTGGCACGGTGGCACCCAGAGCTTGTACCTTCTCCCTGTGACTGCGTGGGATTTCTCCGGGTGCTCTGGTTTCCTCCCACATTCCAAAGACGTACAGGTTTGTAAGTTAATTTGCTTTGGTAAAAAATGTAAATGGTCCCTAGTGTGTAGGGATAGTGCTAGTGTACGGGGATCGCTGGTTGGAGCGTTCTCGATGGGCCGAAGGGCCTGTTTCCAAGCTGTACCTCTGAACTAAACTAAACTAAAAAACATTATTTTTATAATTTGAGGAATAGCTCTATTAATTAATAGATTACATTGGCTTTGGTAAAAAGTGTAAATTGTCCCTAGCGTGAAGGACAGTGCTACTAGTTGGTGTGGACTCGATGGGCCGAAGGGCCTGTTTCCGCACTGTATCTCTAAGCTAAACTAAACTAAACTAAAAGGACATAAAGTTCTGGAGTAACTCGGCGGGTCAGGCAACATCTCTGGAGAACATGACTTTTCAGGTCACGGTCCATTTCTAAATGCATTTAAAATTTGATTATCTTTTAGATCTGTCTGCAATTTTACCTTTGGGGATCATGATTTGGCATTTGCATGAATCTTCCCTCAGTATCACTGGACAGGGAAGGAATCTTTCATCCCCACTCTGATTCCAGAAATGCCTTCATCCACTTTCCTCCACAGAGAACTGCATTAAGTGTGAAATATTTCTCCCAGATAGAACATAAAAAAGTACAACACAGAACCGTGGCTTTGGCCCACAATGTTTGTGCAGAACATGATGTCGAGCTAAACTTATCTCATCAGCCTGCATATAATCCATGTGCCTCTATTCCCTCCTTTAAAAGGCTATTAAATGCCACTATTATATCTGCTTTCACTGCCACCCCTGGCAGTGCACTCCAGGCACCCACCACCATCTGTGTAACATTGTGCACATCTCCTTTAAACTTTGCCCCTTTCCCCTTAAGGTTTTACATTTCTACCCTATCTATGCCAATGAACTGCACTGTATTTAGTGCCGAGACCCTTCTTCAGACACTTCTTCTGAAGAAGGGACTGGACCCGAAGCACTACCAATTCCTTTTCTCCAGAGATGCTGTCTGACCCGCTGTGTCACTCCAGCTTTTTGTGCCTACCTTCAGTTTAAAGCAGCATCTGCAGTTCCTTCCTACACATGTACAGTATTTAGAACTGATCAGAGCCTTCGCAACATTTGAAGAATAAATAACTGCGTGAATAAACCAATTCATGTGGAGTAGGACTGAGGATAATTGACAATGCTTTTGTGTCTATTATTTATACTTCAATTCAAACTGTGAACAGCACTGATGCATTGTTAAAATTAATTGTGCAGGATGTTTATGCACTGTGTCGTGATACACTGCAGATTCTGTAAGACTCAAGTCCATAGAATTTATAATTGCCATTTTATATGTTTGAATCTGGAGGTGGGCAGTCAGGGGGGTGTTCACTACTAAGAAAACATGACCACAGGATTGCGAGGATAGAAGCATATTAATGTGAGGCATTAGTGGATCCTTGTTGAGGTTAATGAACCTTCACTGCTGTCAAATGAAGCGTACAAACTCTATCCTAGCCAGGCTTATTAGCCGATTAAGAGACTGCAGTCGTAAGAGGTGAGAGTTAATAGAGGGGACCGAAATGAGCATAAATACCTCTGGGCAAATGGAAACATCAACATTGGGCTATTGGCCACATTATTCATCCTTGTGCTTCTTTGCAATTCCAAATGGACAGAAACCCATTTTGCTTACTCTTTTAATTTATAACCAGCTTTCAGTGATGGCACCCTTGCTATGAAAAAAACAGCACAGTAAAAGTGCCCAAATAAAGGTTCAAGGGGAAAGCATGCAATGGCAAGTGTACGTGTTGTGGTTAATAGCACTTTGCATCCCGAGGCATTCAATTTGTTGGTGTTGGAAACTTTGTGAGAGGAAGTGATAGGGTAATTGCCAGAAAACCTCCTTTAAAAGGGGTAATGAAGCATGATCTGGCTCAAAAATACATTAGAGTGGAAGATGGAGGAGGTTAATGAACTCCATTGACCAATAAACTTCACAGGCAGGAGTGGCTGCCTCGCCAACAGTCTGTCTGTCCTTTCTTCTTTTTGTTATTTTTAGTATGTGTTAAAAAGTAGGTTTTAGTGTTCCTTGGTTTGTTTTATGTGGGGGGGGGGGGGGGGGGGTTGGGGGAAACTTTTTTTCTATCTCCTACCACAATGGAGATGCAAATGTTTTCCATTTCGTATCTCCGTCCTCACTGCGGCCTAACATCGTGGAGTTGGCGGCCTTTTCTGGAGACCGACCCGGCCCTCCAAGCCGTGGGACTCTACGGGACTTTAACATCGCGGAGCTTGCGATCCCTTTGCTGGGGATCGAAGCTCCAACCGCGGGGCCTGTGGACTTTAACATCGTGATGCCCGCGGTCTCTGGTAAGAAGAGGCCGACTCGGGAGCTCCATGCCGTGGAGAGAGTTTCAACCGCCCCGACGCGGGAGTTTTGTTCACCCCGATTGGAACTTCGATCGTCGGCTGCGGGGGTCCGCCCCGACTGCGAATAGTTCGACTGCCCCGACCACGGGAGAACAAGGGGAAGAGGATCGGACTTTATTGCCTTCCATCACAATGAGGAATGTAGAATCCACTGTGATGGATGTTTATGTTAACTTTTATGTGGTTGTGTGTCTTGTTGCTTTTCACTTAGTATGGCTGTATGGTAATTTAAATTTCACTGAACCATCATTCGTACATGTGAGAATAAACTGCCCTTGAAACCTTGAACCTTGAAACCTTGAAGTACAGCATCTTAACAACTGAGCTTTCAGAAACACAAATAAACCAAAACTTTATACAGGTCTGTGGACAATAATTTAAAATGGATGAGAAATTTGCATGAAATATTTTTGATGTTTCATCCGCCCCATTTAATCTGTGTTCAAAATATTGCTAAATATTTCCTTCTGTGTCCACGATGTACCTTCTGGCTGAGTAATGTTGGAATCCTTTACCATGGAATCAAATTCTTCCATGGGGTGGCACAGTGGCTCAGCTGGTAGAGCCGATGCCTCACAGTGCCAGACACCCAAGGTCGATCCTGACCTCGGGTGCTGTCTGTGTGGAGTTTGTACATTCTCCCTGTGACCGTGTGGGTTTGCTCTGGATGCTCCGTTTTCCTCCCACATCCCAAAGACATGCAGGCTTGTAAGTTAATTGGCCTCTGTCAATTATCCTTAGTGTGTAGAGTAGATGCAAAAGTGGAATAACACAGAACTAGTGTGAACTTGTGATCACTGGTCAGCAGATAGACACACAAAGCTGGAGAAACTCAACAGGTCAGACAGCATCACTGGAGAAAATGAATAGGTGACGACTTGGGTCAAGACCCTTCAATGGTCAATGGTCAGTGTGGACTCGGTGGGCCGAAGGGCCTGTTTCTATGCTGTGTCTTTCAATCAGGATACTCTGGTGCAACCAATAATGGTATCCCAAAATGATTAGTATGGGCATTCATTGAGCTGTTTGTAGGTGCTGGAAGCTGTGGTTTTATTCAGGTACAGCAAAGCTCTATCTGGAACCAGACAGAACTATAATCCGCAGGATTATTCAAACAGTTTACACATCAAAACATGTTATGCAAGGATTAAAATCTTGCCTCAGATTCCTCGTTACAAAAGTGTCGAAACAAGGAACTGCTGACGCTAGTTTACACAAAAGGACACAAAGTGCTGAAGTAACTCAGCGGGTCAGGCAGCATCTCAGGAAAACATGCAGAGGTGATGTTTTGGGTCAGAACCCTTCTTCAGACTCAAAAGTGTAGTTTACAAAAGAGTAAATTCTCCTTTGCATCTCACAAGCTGATTATTTTGTCCTGAGGAAGTTATGTGCAAGGATTTCTCCACAATTTTTTCATGACTGACAACCAGCCAATGTTTCGTGTTGTCATGGTGATAACACATCATCTTTCATAAACGTTCTGAAGTGATGCCTTGTAATCAACGTGGGGCTAATAATAAACTATATTCTAACACAAATGATTAACTTAAAGTTGTTTCGCGGCAGGTACCAATTCACAACATCGGCTAGACTTTGATTTATCATAATGATGTTGGACCGACCTGATTCACCAGGCTCTCCATTTTACATCTCTCCTGAAATTTTTTTACTTCTAATGACCTCAACACCTTACAATTAAATATCACGAGTTAAACAGTATCATACTATGTCAAAATCTACCCCAATATGCTTTTAAAGGCAATTCTTCAAAAAGACAGGTAAGATAAAAGCTTTCATGCTCAGTGCAACATTCATATTCAGCAGTCGTTCGTTCGGCTGTAGTGAGCTCGCTGTCATTGTACAGTAGCTCTTTCTGGAGGAAAACCATGAATACAGATTGCAGACAAAACCAGAGGATGGTGTCAGTGATACCCAATGTGGATCCAATCCTTCCCTTGGGAAAACAAGCAATCTCCTTCAACTTCTTTGAAAGTTAGTGTTCAGCAGAACTTGGGAGAGAACCCTGCCTTCACCAGCGTTAAATATCATAGTCATACTATGCAAAAACCTGCCTTCACCAGCGTTAAATATCATAGAGTCATACAACACAGGCCCTTCAGCCCACCGAGTCCACGCCGACCAACATTCACTCCATACACGAGTTCTATCCTACACACTAGGGGCAATTTACAATTTACAGAGGCCAAGTAACCTATAAATCTGCATGTTTTTGGAATGTGGGGGGAATCTGGTGCACCCGGAGAAAACCCACGCGGTCAAGAGGAGAACGTACAAACTCCATACAGACAGCACCCAGAGTCAGGATCGATCCCGGGTCTCTGGTGCTATAAGGCAGCAACTCTACCTCTGCGCCACCGTGCCGTATTAACTGCTAGAACTTTAGATCCAAACAATAGAAGATGGAAAAAAGATGGAAAACATATAAAGCAATTTTCAAACCAGCAAACCCTCACTCCCCTATTCCACCTCTGAAGCACATGTAAAAACCACACACGAATATGGTTAGTGAGGTTGTTGTTAAAATATTGTGAGGAACACATTCCTCTCTCACTATACTGAGGGAATAAGAAATATGTTTATGGCTTTACAATACATGGAAACCTCCCAGATAGGAATACATTCTGTGAGGTAGCGCTTGAGGGGGGAAGCTCCATATGATTACAGGGAAAGCTGAACAATTGGATACCAAGATCACTACACCCACTGACAGCCTTTGAATAATTTGGCTGTTGATTATATAAATGAAAATAATTAGATGTCAGGGAATTGAACAGTACACCTGATTGTTTGGACAACTTCCTGTTGTATGAGGCTCCACTGCTAACTATTGATGTAAAACAGTAGCCCAGCTGATAGAGCTGTTACCTCACAACGCCAGAGATCTGGGTTCAATCCCGACCTTGGGGCTGATAGTGTGGAGTTTGCACGTTCTCCCTGTGATCACATGGGTTTTCTCTGGGTACTTCTGTTTCTTTCCATCTCCCCAAAGCGTGCGCGTTTGTAGGTTGATTAGCCTTTGTAAAATTGCCTCTAATTTTTGTTTAGTTTAGTTTAGAGATACAGCATGGAAACAGGGCCTTTAGCCAACCGAGTCTGCGCCGACCAGTGATCCCCACACACTAACACTATCCTACACACATTAGGGACAATTTTACAATTTTACCGAGCCAATTAACCTACAAACCTGTATGGAGTAAGTGTGGAAACCACCCACAGCACCCGGAGAATACCCATACAGGTCACGGGGAGAACGTACAAACTCCATGCAGACAGCACCCATAGTCAGGATTGAACTCGGATCTCTGGTGCTGTAAGGCAGCAACTCTACCGCTGCACTACCATGCTGTCCTAATGTGTAGGGAGTGGGTGAGAAAATAATGTAACATAGAAATAGTGTGATTGGCATGAACTCGATGGGCTGCAGGACCTGTTTCCATGCTGTATCTCTGAACTAAACTAAACAGTGCCAAAAAAATGAAATTCCATAAAGGAAGCAGATGAGTTGTTTTAAATATGTACATTTTGTAATATGATATTTAATTATGAAATTAATAAAATTGGTGTAGCTGATCATTGAAATTCAAAAACTCGTTATACCACATTTTAACATAACAAAGATTGCCTCTGTTGTACCAGAAAATCTCCTGCAAAGCATCATTTTTTTGCATAGCTCCCAGAGGCAATCTTCCACAGAGAATCCACTTTATAATTGCATAACTTGCTTGGCCCATTTCAATTATTCAGTAATTAAATTTGTGATAAAGTGAATATACCTCTGCTCATTAAAATAACCTTTAGGCAAATTTATTTTCGTTAGGAAACAAAGCACAGGAGACTAAACAATGGGGCTGATTGAATTTTCTGGTTGCATTGTTGATTCGGACAAGGTTATTTCCAACCCCGGCTTACGTTATCATGACAGAAGTAATCTTGAAAGTAGAAATGGACCCTGTTTAATCAGTTCACTGGCACCCCCCGTGAAAAAACTGCTCACTCCATACAATGGATATATGCCACTTCAATAAGAAACTATAATGATGAAAAATGCAGCTATTTCATATCTTGCTGAAATAGACCGGTGTAACATTGACTGCGAGGGAAGTGTGTGTATCTTCAACGGATTCAAACTAGCTCTGCTTTTTGTAATTATATTCACTGAAATTGAGTCAGCAACAAACAAGATTATATTTCCGCTTGGTATTCAGTTTATCTCAAATCAAACGAAGCAAAATGAATTTAGGTCAATGTAGGTTTTTATTCATGAATGACAATCGACCAATGTACTAGGTCCCAGCATGTCACTGCGTGATGATGGAGTGAGAGGAAAAAATGACATGTTGGGTCTCTTACTTCTTATCACACCAGCATTGAAAAGAATTGGCATTGGATACTCTTCATTCCCCTTCTCTCGAGGATACTGATTTTTAGTGGTGATATGTAACTGAAATCAAATTTTAATATGAAAGATTGAAATAGATGGGGACAAATAAATTCTATTCTCCTTAAAATGCACATACAAATTTAATTTTATTTTATTTGCGATGTTTCCTTTCTTTCATGAGGCAAATAAAAAACTTTTCAAAATGAAGTTACTGTTTTAGTATCGGAAACACAGCTGCTGACTGGTGCACAGGAAGGTCCCATAAACAAGGTCATAAATTGTCAGATTGTCTGTTCTTAATAATGTTCATTATGAATAACATTTATTGCAAGACAGTAAAGAAAGGAAGAAGTCTTCTGTTCCTAGATCACCCGTAAAAAATGTGCATCTGGACAAGCCCTCAGTTTAACGTTAGATTATTTTAGTTTTTTGTCCTATACACAAGAGCGCAATGAAATTCCTTGTCCACTTGACCAGCAGCATGGTGGCGCAGCAGTAGAGGGTGTCTTACAGCTCCAGAGACCCGAGATTGTTGCTGCCTGTACAGAGTTTGTCCGTTCTCCCTGTGAATGCGTGCGTTTTCTCCGGGTGCACATTTTCCTCCCACGCTCCAAAGACATATAGGCGTGTCGGTTAATTGGTTTGGGTAAAATTGTAAATCGTGCCTAGCGTTCCGGATAGTGTTTGCTGGGTGGCGTGGACTAGGTGGACCAAAAAGCCTGTTTCCAAGCTCTATCTCTCTCTCTAAACAGCAATCACCTTTAAAAGACATTTGGACAGGTATATAGATAGGATGGGTTTAGGATATGCGTCAAATGCAGACATGTGGGACTAGTGTAGATAAGTTAAAGTTCATAGATTATAGAAGAAGAATTAGGCCAATTTTGGCCCATCAAGTCTACTCCACCATTCAATCATGGCTGATCTATCTTTCTCTCTCAACCCCATTCTCCTGCCTTCACCCCATAACCCCTGACACCTGTACTAATCAAGAATCTGTCAAGAATCTGAAAAGATTGGGTATGTTGGTCGGCATGGGCAATTGGGCTGTAGGGCCTGTTTCCACACTGTATGACTCTATGACCCAGAGAGTTCAAATTCCACCAAAGAAAGTGAAGAATTTGTGTTCAATTAATAAAATCTAGCAGGTATGAAAAGAAGGTGAACATGAAACCATTGGACTGTTTCCATTAGGCCTGCACACAACTCCAGATCAGTAATTATGTGGTTGATTCTTAACTGCTCCCTGATATGACACATCAGACACTCAGTTAATAAACAAGAAATACTGGCCAAGCCAGCAAATCCTCTCTCACATGGCAGGATAAAAATAAAAGCTGTCAGTCTAGGTGGACCTCAGCCCACTGTGTTCCATAATGTACACAGTTCATTTCCTTCAACCTTTCCTTTGTGAAAACAACACGCTTTCTATCCTGCTGAATATGAGTGACAATTGCAGTTTGTTGAATATTTCATGAGGAATTATACCACTTCAGTTCCTGAACCATTTTATTTATTGCTGCTGGCTTTTCTAAAACATATGCTTTTCATTCTGCTGAATTTGCTGGTTTCGTTCACTGAATCTATATACTAAAACTCTTGTTTGTTTGTTTGTTCCTGAACTACAGCCAATTATGACTGTCAAAAGGCATTTGGAGAGACATATGAACAGGAAGCGTTTAGAGGGATATGGGCCAAATCCAGGCACATGGGACTTGCCCAGAATGCCTTCTTGGTCAGGGCTAAAACTCCTGTATCCATGCCATGTGTATGACTATGACTCACAAAGCCTGCTGTGATCACATGCAGCCTATCTTCCATTTTGGAAAACTGGAAAATTTTCCATAACCAAAATGGTTGCTGGCACTCCACTACAACTCCCGTCTAAAACATCACTCATTCCTAGACCTCTACATTATAAAATCAGTACGATAATCTGGCTGTTAAAATTTCCCTTATTGTAGGATTGAAATGAGGGGAAATGTCTTCACTGGACATGTGGCAAATCTCTGGAATTCTCTATCCCAGATGGTTGTAGACCCTCAGTTAATGAATGCAGTCCAAATCAAGATGATAGATTGTTTGATATTAGAGGAATCATGAGATTTGATGAAGGGGGAGGAAAAATGGTGTTGAGGTAAAATTGGGCGGCACGGTGGTGCAGTGGTTGAGTTGTTGCCTTACAGTGCCAGAGACCCGGGTTTAATCCTGATTACAGATGCTTTCTGTACGGAGCATTCATGTTCTCCCCATAACCTGCATGGGTTTTCTCCGGGAACTCCAGTTTTCTTCCACACTCTAAAGACGTACAGGACTGTAGGTTAATTGGTTTGGTGAAATTGTAAACTGTTCCTAGTGCGTGTAGGATAGTGTAGTGTGCGGGGATCACTGGTTGGCCAAGACTCGGTGGGCCGAAGGGCTTGTTTCCACGCTGTAAGCCTAAACTAAACTAAAATAACAAATAGTCCAGCAGGCTTGAGAGGTGCTGAATGGCCTTTCCCTGCTGCTATGCCTTATGTTCTTGTGCAGGAAATACACTATAGTTCAGTTGTAGTGCAAACCAACTTGTTTAACAACTTGACAATAAGGTAACAGAAATTTAATGGAGTCATAATATGATTGACATGGATTTAAAAGGTAGTAGGAAGGCTCATAAACCTTGACTGTAAATCTAAGCCTAGCTAACTTGGAAGAGAAATTACACAGCCAGTTTATTTCTCTCAAAATGCCTCAGTACATTGTTGACAGTGTAATGGTCTCAAAAAATGTAATTGATATGATATACAATCAGTAGGCCGCCATAAAAATGACAAGGCTCACCTGTGTATTTAAGCAGTGAAAAACCAGGGGGATATCAAGGCTTCCACAAACACATGGAATGGTGGAGATCCAATGGTCAAGAATTGCAATAAAAAGGTACAAAAATAAGGTGGAGATACAAGGAACTGCAGATGCCAGTTTATAAGAAAATACACTAAATGCTGGATTACTCAGCAGGTCAGGAAGCATTGCTGAATAGGTGATGTTTGAGTTGGTAACATTCCACTACAACTCCCGTCTAGAACATCGATCACTGGGGTACAGAACAAACCCTAGACCTGTACAGGCCCAACAGAGGATGTACTTCCTGCGGCAACTGAGGAAACACAATCTGCCACAGGCAATGATGGTCCAATTCTATACTGCTGTAGGGACATAGGGATTGGCTGAGAGTTCGAACCCTCGGATTGGCTAACGATATCACGAGGTGGGCCAGCGCGAGAGAGAGAGTTAGTCTAGTGTTGAACTCCTTCCGGTAAGGACGTATTCGTTGGTTGTCTATAGTTGTGAGTATTGCGTTTGTTACGGGGTTTTTGCCCATGCAAATAAACTCCGTCTTCAACACTCACCCGCTTCTGGACTCGCCACACTGCTATCTTTGAGTCCATCCTTACCTTCTCCATCATGGTCTGGTTTGGCTCAGCCACCAAGCACGACTTCCGGAGGCTGCAACGGATCGTTCGCACAGCTGAGAAGGTTGTTGGCTACAACCTTCCCCTCATTGATGAACTGTACACTGAAAGGGCCAGGAAGCGAGCGGGCAAGATCATCTCTGACCCCTCTCACCCTGGCCACAAAATCTTTGAAGCACTTCCCTCTGGAAGGCGACTCCGGACTGTCAAAGCAGCCACAGCCAGACATAAAAACAGCTTTTTTTCCCACGAGTGATAGTTCTACTCAATAACCAAAGTCTGTAGTCTCTTTTTTGCTCTGGTTTATTTTCACCCACATGTTTGGACCATAATGTTGAATCCTTATTGTTTTAATGTGTTTATGCTTTATTCTTAATTGTTAACTGTATGTTTGTGTTGTCATTTGTGAGCGGAGCACCAAGGCACATTCCTTGTATATGCACATACTTGGCCAATAAACATTCATTCATTCATTCATTCATTCATTCATTCATTCATTATAGAGCCATTTAAGTTTATCATATTATAGGATTGAAATAAGGGGAAATTTCTTAATTGAACAGGTGGTGAATCTCTGGAATTCTCTACTCGAGAGGTCTGACGACCCTCAGTTAATGATTTGCATTCAAAACCATGTTGATAGTTTGTTAGATACGAGGGGCATCATGGGATATGATGATCGAGCAGCAAAATGTTGAGGTAAAACATATCAAGCTTGATATGGCTTGAGAGGGGTAGAATGACCTTTTCATGCTCCTCTTGCAATAAACACACCAGAGTTCAGTCAAGTGTAGCAAACCAGCCTGTTTAACAATTTAACAAAAAGGAAACAGCAATTGAGTGGAGACATAATATGATTGATATGGATTTAAAAGGTAGTAAGAAGGCTCATAAACCTTAATTGTAAATCTAAGCAAAGCGAACTTGAAAGGGATGAGAAATTACGCGGCTACACTTTATTTCTCTTAAAATGCTTCAGTAAACTGTGTTGAACAGTGTAAGAATTCAATTGATATGATATAAGATCAGTACACCCCCATAAAAGTGACAAGGTTCATCTGTGTATTTAAGCAGTGAAAAGCCAGGGGAAACAAGGCTTCCACAAATACAGGGAAAGGTGGAAATTCAGCAGTCAGGAAGTACAATAACAAGGTACAAAACATGAGGTGGAGACACAAGGAACTGCAGATGCCAGTTTACAAGAAAATACACTAAGTGCTGGAGTACTCAGTGGGTCAGGAAGCATTGCTGGAGAGCATGAATAGGTGATATTTGAGTTGGGACCTGACCTAAAAATGTCTCCTATCCATGTTCTCCAGCTGACCAGCTGACCAGCTGAGTTACTCCAGCACTTTGTGACTTTTTTTAACAAAAAGTACGGGTAAGCTGTGCTAAAATGGGGTACGCACATACTCGTGGAGGTTAAAAGGTAAAATAAAATGCTTTCAATAAATTCAAAAGAAAGGTGGTATGGCAGTGTGCAGGCCCATTGAATGTAACAGTAATGGAATGGTAGATAGAGTCAAAAGCTAAGAACTTGGAGCTGCTTTATATTAATAAATATGACTTGTGCACTTCAAGCAAGACTACCCCTTGAGTTGCACCCAGAAGGCCATGAAGATAATCCACCAGTGTAGGCCTCCCATAGGATGAGGCAGTGGCAACCTGGTACTGTGGACCCAAAGTGAATACCCAAGCCTAATATTATCATCACCCATTTCGTCAGACAGCACTGGACCACAAGCAGAAATTCCTCACGGTGGATATCATGTTTCTGAGAAGCTTGTATGGTTCTTCCACTGCCATGTGCCCTACAGTATCTTTCAGTTTAGTTTAGAGATACGGCGATGGAAACCAGGCACTTGGGCGCTGACCAATGATCACTCATACACCAGTCCGATCCTACACAACAGGAATCATTTACAGAAGCCAATTAACCTACAAACCTGCACATTTTGGGAGCGTGGGAGGAAACCATATCATCAGCAGAAAACCCACACGGTCACAGGGAGAATGTACAAACTCCGTACAGACACACCCATGGTCAGGTTTGAACTCGGGTCTCTGGCACTGTAAGAGAGTAACTCTTAGAGGGGAAGAGAGGAACTATAGTTCCTAAGTTGTTGGAGCAGAATTAGGCCATTTGGCCCATCAAGTCTATTCCGCCTGTCAATCACGGCTGATCTATCTTTTCTTCTCAATTCTATTCTCCTGCCTTCTCCCCATAACCCCTGACACCCTTACTAAGCAAGAGCCTATCAATCTCCACCTTAAAAATATCAATTGACTTGGCCTCCACAAACTTTTGTGGCAATTAATTCCACAGATTCACCACCCTCTGACTAAAGAAATTCCTCCTCATCTCATTTCTAAAGGTACTTCCTTTTATTCTGAAGCTATGTCTTCGTGTCCTAGACTCTCCCAATAGTGGAAACATCCTCTCCACATCTAATCTATCCAGGCCACTGTGCCGGCCATATCTGCTCCCGTTTGACCTCCTCTCCCCACTCTGGGGTCCTGTTGTGCTTCCATTACAAGCCAAGCCACTGGACCGCCATGGGCCTGATGGAGGGCCTAGGTGGTCCTCCAAGTGAGATACAGGTGCATTGTTATCTTGCTGGTTTCCCATGTCCAACCATTCCCACTTTATAGCTACACAGGCTCACCTTCCAGAGGGATCCCAGATGTCCCTGAAAGGCAGGAGGAAATGGGGGGGGGGGAGGAGAAGTGGGAGAATACCGGCCAAACATCATGGCCAACCATCTGCACATGTTTTAACACGCCTCTCTTCAACGTCATCAATATGTGTAACATTCATCTCTGCCTTACTGACAGGAGTAAGCGAAAAAGTGCACACCACAATCTTTCACTGCCAATAAATGGAGAGCACCCCTTTACCTTCCCCCTCAACTCCATCCAAGGACCCAAACAGTCTTTCCAGGTGAGACAGAGGTTCACCTGCACCTCCTCCAACCTCATCTATTGCATCCGCTGCTCTAGATGTCAACTTATTTACATCGGCGAAACCAAGCGCAGGCTCGGCGATCGCTTCGCTGAACACCTGCGCTCGGTCCGCATTAACCAAACTGATCTCCCGGTGGCCGAACACTTCAACTCCCCCTCCCATTCCCAGTCTGACCTTTCTGTCATGGGCCTCCTCCAGTGCCATAGTGAGGCTCACCGGAAATTGGAGGAACAGCACCTCATATTTCGCCTGGGCAGCTTGCAGCCCAGTGGTATGAACATCGACTCCTCCAACTTTAGATAGTTCCTCTGTCCCTCTCTTCCCCTCCTCCTTCCCAGATCTCCCTCTATCTTCCTGTCTCCACCTGTATCCTTCCTTTGTCCCGCCCCCCCGACATCAGTCTGAAGAAGGGTCTCGACCCGAAACGTCACCCATTCCTTCTCTCCCGAGATGCTGCCTGACCTGCTGAGTTACTCCAGCATTTTGTGAATAAATCGATTTGTACCAGCATCTGCAGTTATTTCCGTATACTACCATGAAGGGGATTGGTTGGGTCATGAGCAGCAAGAGTAGCCCCAGCGATACAGGCTTCACCACATCGCTGCTAATGTGGTGATGGCTTTCCCTATCAATGGAAGTGACGGAGTTATTTAATTCTCCATTCTGTTCGCCAAGTGTCTTCGATGAAAACTCAACAACAGAAGACCACCATTTTCCCGAGTTCTTGCCTGGCCGGGTCATTTTGTTCTATTCATTAGTCTTGCTGTATGATTACTTGGTATTTGACTTTCGATAGAGAACAAAAAACAGCAATGGAGAAAATACAAGACTTATGAGAGACAAAATTCCAGGTTTTCATGTTGGAACAATAAAGGAAATGGATAAAAGATTGCCATGTAGTATTCAGCATTTTTTAAAGTTCACTAGATTCGGAAATTGTGGACTGGAGAATTGCAAATGTCACCCCATTATTTAAGAAGGGAAATGGAAGAAAATCTAAGATTCTATATTAGTTTAAGGCCAATTGTGGGGATAATTTCAGAATGTATTATCAGAAACAGCAGCAATATTAAGATATATTAGCTAATGTGTGTGTGTGTGTGTGTGTGTGTGTGTGTGTGTGTGTGTGAGAGAGAGAGGGAGAAAGAGAGAGAGTGAGAGGGGGAAAGAGAAATGAAGAGAGAGAGAGAGAGGGAGAGAGGGAGAGAGGAAATGAGGGGGGAGAGGGAGAGAGGGAGAGAGGGGGAGAGGGGGAGAGGGGGAGAGGGGGGGAGAGAGAGAGAGAGAGAGAGAGAGAGAGAGAGAGAGAGAGAGAGAGAGAGAGAGAGAGAGAGAGAGAGAGAGAGAGAGAGAGAGAGAGAGAGAGAGAGAGAGCAGGGAAGAGACAGAAAGAGATGGAAAGCGAGAGAAGAGAGAAAATGAGAAATTGAGAGGGAGGGAGGGAGAAAAGGAGAGAGAGAAAGCGAGAGAGAAAGGGAGAGAAAAGGGGAGAGAAAAGGGGAGAGAGAAAGAGAGAGGGAGAAGAGAGAGGAGAGAGAGAAAGAGAGAGGAGAGAGAAAGACAAAGAGAGAAAAATAGAAAGAAAATAGGTCACTTCTGACCAAGTTGAACTTTAAAGTAGGCGTCTATCTTGATAAGATAGCTCACAGAGGAAATTATAGTCAAAAATAGAAATATAATTGGAGATAAGTAACATATGGGTTTTTATAATTGGTTAAAAACCTAGGGATAGTGAATCAGAAATAATAGTGTTTCGTTTGACATGATAAATTGTGTTCATTGGGTTCCTTTCCACAATTCCCACCATTTACACTGTCCAAGCTTATTGTAGACCCGCCAATTGCCTATTTTAGGCAAATGGAACAAACCATTCATCATTTTCATTTAGTTAAGTACACAATCTCTATGTAAAATAGATCTGTTATTATCAACAGCGGCAGCAGTTCAGACATAGGCAGTAAACAAAAAATGTAACTGGACCATGTCTCAAAATAATCACCCCATTTACAGGATATGTTTCTATTGATCAGATCGCTTGAATCTTTGGGAATTAAAGCCTTCCTCTGCAATATTGAAAGATACGTGACAGGATCCATTGTTCAATTCACTTACGACGCTAATGATCTTTGGTAGCCTTTCCATCCCAAAATATATGCAGTACTCCATGTCCTCCGATAATCAATGCTGTGTAATAACCAGTTGCAACAATCAAAAAAACATATCGCTGGAGGAACTCAGCAACTGTGGGAGCAGAGGGATGGTTGACATTATGGGTCAGGACTATGAATGTAGAGGGACGATCAGCAGTGTAAAGAGATGAGAGGAAGGAGTGAGGCAGGGGTGGAGGTGACGGCTGGAGCCAGATGAGGTGGGAGATGATGGGAGGATGGAGCCAGTGGGGGAGGAGGAAGGAAGTTTAGAGACAGACGCTGGTAAGTGAATGGTGGAACCAGAGAATGGGGAGATGATGAGCAGATGAATGTTTCCACCACTAGGGAGAATCTAGGACCAGGGGTCATAGCCTCAGAATTAAAGGACCTTCTTTAGGAAGGAGATGAGGAGGAATTTCTTTCATCAGAGGGTGGTGAATCTGTGGAATTCATGGCCACGGAAGGCTGCGGAGGCCAAACCTCAATGGATATTTTTAAGGCAGAGATAGAAAGATTCTTCATTAGTACGGGTGTCAGGGGTTATGGGGAGAAGGCAGGAGAATGGGGTTGAGGGAAAGATAGATCAGCCATGATTGAATGGCGGAGTAGACTTGATGGGCCGAATGGCCTAATTCTGCTCCAATCACTTATGAATTTATGAACTTATGAACCGTGGGGGAGGGGAAAGTTACAATACACCAAGGGAGAAGAAACCCAGATGGGATAGGTGTGTGGGATAGGTGTGTGGGATAGGTGTGTGGGATAGGTGTGTGCGATAGGTGTGTGGGATAGGTGTGTGGGATAGGTGTGTGGGATAGGTGTGTGGGATAGGTGTGTGGGATAGGTGTGTGGGATAGGTGTGTGGGATAGGTGTGTGGGCTAGGTGTGTGGGCTAGGTGTGTGGGATAGGTGTGTGGGCTAGGTGTGTGGGCTAGGTGTGTGGGAGATGAGCAGATCGGGAGGAAGGGAGGGGTGGGGTTTCGAGACAGAGGCCGGTACTTTTCTCAAGCAGATGCTGCAGAGATATCGCTGGAAACGGCAGACTCTCGCGGTTCATTTCAGACTTCAGGTTCCGCTCACTGATTATTTTGAGTGGGTGGAGGTGTGCAGGGGAAAATACCGTCACCCCTCCAGCTGCTGTCAATTTAAATCAGTTCCATGTCGCGAATCTGAGTGACAGGATCACTGGGCAAAAAATCTGGAGCTTCCCCAAGGGATGAATCGGAGACATTGGGAATGTGTGCAAAGAAAGCCGGTCACTCAAGGGAACTCTCTCGGTTCTTAAATCAGAGAGAAGCAGCCGTAACACTGAAGCACTATAACTGCACAAGCGATCGCCAATGAAGTAGAGACAATCTGCTTGTATTTCCAGAACAAAATTGTTTTTCTATCCTGCTCAAATTTTTTGATCACTTTTATGTTCATGAAGGAGTTCAAAGCATGGAATCAGAACATTTAACTGTTGCAAAACACAAAATGCTGGAGGAACTCAGCAGGTCAAACAGCAACTGTGGGAGCAGAGGGATGGTTGACATTATGGGTCAGGACTGTGAATGTAGAGGGAAGATAAGCAGTGTAAAGAATACAGTGCAGGGAATGGACAGGTGATGTTTTGGGCCAGGGCCCTTCCTCAGACTGAAGAAGAATCTTGACTCAAAACGTTGCCTATCCATTCCCTCCAAGATACAGTCAGACCCTCTGAGTTTTCCCAACACTTTTGCATGGGAAACATTCCAGGGGGTGAAGGAATACAGGAGGCAGGCTCAGTTAAGTAAAAGGAAAGCAAGGATCTGAGAGATCCTGAGGTCAAGCAAGGATTTGCTTTAAACATAGAGTTAGGGAATTCAAAATATTCATTCAGGGCAACAGAGATAGGAATCAATTAAATTATTCATGGGCCTCCTCCAGTGCCATAGTGAGGCCCACCGGAAATTGGAGGAACAGCACCTCATATTTCACTTTAAGGAAAAAGCCAAGAGGGCAGCACAGTGGTGCAGCGGGTAGAGCTGCTGCCTCACAGCGGCAGAGATCCAGGTGTCACCCTGACCTCGGGTGCTGTCTGTGTGGCGTTTGCCTGCTCTTCCTGTGGTTGCGTGGGTTTCCTCTGGGCGCTCCGGTTTCCTCCCACATTCCAAGGAATCCGGGGTTTGCACATTAATTGGGCTCTGTAAATAGCCGCTCATGTGCAGAGAGTGGATGTGAAAGTGGGATAACATAGAGCTGGTGTGAACAGATGATCGATGGTCGTCGTGGACTCTAGGACTCCAGCGCCTGTTACCAGCTGTGTAGCTCTAAAACAAAATGAAGAAACAGGGCATCAAAATAAGGTGATTTCTAACTTATATCGCGTGGTGAGTATAAAAATAAGAGGATTGTGCAGATACGTGCAGGAAGAAAGGGGTTCAGATTTTTGTGGGTTTGGAATCAGTTCTGGGGAAGGTGAGACCTGTAAAGTCCACATGGAATGTACCTCAATATAGAAGGAGCAATTCCCCTTGCAGTGTGGTGTCAGTGGGGCAGGTTAAACTGATTTGGCCAGGGAATGGGCACACTTTGGTATCATTGAAAAGGAAGAAAACAAGAGGAAAAAGGTAAGATAAATAGCAGTAGAGCAAGAAATGTTTTTAGACAAGTCTGTATAAAATGCGCATGCAAGGAGGAGTAAGATAGGTCACAGTGCATGTATGTAAATGCATGTATTGAACAACTTTGAGAGTGCCAGGTAAAAGGATTATGATGGCATAATAGAGATCAGGTTAAAAAATCTGTTGGCTGTTGGCTATTGGGAAGAATATTGAGGAGCATACTTGCAGGAACATTAAAGTGGTGCCCACAAATTCATAGAGTTGTTATAAAGAGGCATTGCTATAAAGGGGGAGGTTTTACAGCATTTCACTAAAGCGACAAAGAGGAACAAAGATAGAAACAAAGTACTGAAGTAACTCAACGGGTCAGGCAGCGTCTCTGGAGAAAATAAATAGGTGCTGTTTCGGGGTCGGGACCCTTCTTCAGACAAAGAGGAGTAGGGTTTTCAGCATGTGATTTGGGAACTTTCTGCTTTTGTCTCAATGGAGAAGATTGCATTGCTGGATATGTGGTTTGGCAAATGAGATAGGACATGCAGTTGCAATTATCAAATCAGATATTATCCAGGAAACAGTTATCACAATATCATTAGGTTTAGAATAGATATGGAAAAGGATGTAGACTACATCAAGGATTTTAAAAAGTCAGTTAAATGGGCTAACAATATAACTGGATATTTAAAGCTTGGCAGGCTATAATGTAATTGAACAATGGGAGCTCTTTCAGATGGAAATATTTCATTCATAACCTAGTTACGTCCACATAAGGGAAAACGGTAGGGAAATCAATGCAAGCAGTCTCTGGATTACCAGCAAGATGGGAAACAGAGCAGTGCAAAAGAAAAGAGCAAGTGACAGATGGCAAGTTGTTAACATGGATGAAAAACAGACTGATAACAGCAAGTTCAGAGGGAAGGTGAAAAAGGAAATGTGAGGAAAAGTCAGTCTGAGAGAAGACCGACAGCAAACTTGAAAGGGAATCGTGAAGCATTTTACAGGCATGTGAACAGGAGGAGGGTGGGAAGAGGGGAGATGAAGATGGCCAGAGACCAAAAGAAGCGTCTCCTGTTCGAGGCAGAATATATGGAATACTTTATATCACCCTTTATCAAGGAGGAAAATGCCACTGAAGTAAATTAGAGAGCCATAGAATCATACAGCACGGAAATAGGCCCTTCAGTGCAGCCTGACCAGACTGACCAAAGTGCCCCATCTAAACTTGTCTCACCTGCCCGCATTTTGCCCATATCCCTCTAAACCTTTCCTATCCATGTATCTGTCCAAATGTCTTTTAAATGTTGTTATAGTTTCTGCCTGAAGTACCTCCTCCGGCAGTTCATTCCGTATACCCACCACCCTCTGCGTGAAAAGGTCATCCCTTAGATTCCTATTAAATTTTTCACCTCTCATTTTCAACATGTGTCTTCTGGTCCTTGATTCCCCTACTCTGGGTAACAGATTTAGTGCATCTACCCTACCTATTCCCTGCATGATCTTGTACACCGCTAGGAGATCACCTCTCATCCTCTGACACTCTAAGGAATACAGTCCTAGCCTGCCCAACCTCTCCCGATACATCAGGCCCTTAAGTCCTGTCAACATCCTCGTAAATCTTCTCAGCACTCTTTCCAGATTAACAACATCCTTCCTGTAGCAGGGTGACCAAAACTGAACACATAACTCCAACAGCGGCCTCATAAGTGTGTTGTACAGCTGTAACATAACATCAAGTCAAGTCAAGTTTATTTGTCACATATATATATACAAGATTTGCAGTGAAATGAAAGTGGCAACGCCTGTGGATTGTGCTAAACTACAAAACAGAATCGAGAAGAAAAAAAATTTAACACAAAAAATAAATTAATACAGTAAATTAAATTAGTCCCTGGTGATATGAGAGTTAACAGTCCTGATGGCCTGTGGGAAGAAACTCCGTCTCATCCTCTCCGTTTTCACAGCGTGACAGCGGAGGCGTTTGCCTGACCGTAGCAGCTGGAACAGTCCATTGCTGGGGTGGTAGGGGTCCCCCATAATGTTGCTGACTCTGGATCTGCACCTCCTGATGTATAGGTCCTGCAGGGGGGCGAGTGTAGTTCCCATAGTGCGTTCAGCCGAACGCACCACTCTCTGCAGAGCCTTCCTGTCCTGGGCAGAGCTGTTCCCAAACCAAATTGTGATGTTCCCGGACACGATGCTTTCTACAGCCCCAGAGTAGAAGCACTGAAGGATCCTCAGAGAGACTCTGAATTTCCTCAACTGTCTGAGGTGGTAAAGGCGCTGCCTTGCCTTACTCACCAGTGCGGCAATGTGTGTTGTCCATGTCAGATCCTCCCAGGTATTTAAAGCTGCTCACCCTATCCACAGGGTGAACATCCCAACTATACTCAAAACCCCGACTGATGAAGGGCAATGTGTTGAGAGCCTTCCTAACCACTTTATCTACCGGCTATGCTGCTTTCAAGGAACTATGTACCCACACTCCTAAATACCTCTGCTCTACCACAGTCCCCAGATTCCTGCCATATACCATGAAGGTCCTGCCCTGGTTAGACTTCCCAAAATGTAACAACTCACACTTATGGCATTAGACTCCGTTCACAATTCCTCTGCCCTCTTGCTCAACTGATCAAGATCCTGCTGCAATCTTTGAAAAACGTCTTCGCTATCTACAATACCACCCACTCTGCAAACTTACTAATCATGTCTTGTACTTTCCCATCCAAATCATTGATATGAACTACAAACAGCAATGGGCCCAGCACTGATCCTTCAGGCTCACCACTCGTCACAGGGCTCCAGTCCAAAAAACAATCTTCTACCATCACCCTCTGCTTCCTTCCATGAAGCCAATTTTCTATCCCAATTTAGGATCCCATATGATCTAACCTTTCAGAGCAGCCTACCTTGCGGAATCTTGTCAAATGCCTCGCTGAAAACCATTGAGACAATATCTACAGCTCTGCCCTCACCAACCTTTTTGTTTAGATCTTCACAAAATTCATTCAAATTCGTAAGACACGATCTGCAATGTACAAATCCATGCTGACTATCCTCCATCAGCCCTTGTCTATCCAAACATATATATTTTATCCCTCAGAATACTCGCTAGTAACTTTCCGACCACAGATGTTAGACTCACTGGCCTATAGGGAGAAGTCTTTTAGGACCGAGATGAGAAAGTTTTTTTTCACACAGAGAGTGGTGAATCTGTGGAATTCTCTGCCACAGAAGGTAGTTGAGGCCAGATCATTGGCTATATTTAAGAGGGAGTTAGATGTGGCCCTTGTGGTTAAAGGGATCAGGGGGTATGGAGAGAAGGCAGGTATGGGATACTGAGTTAGATGATCAGCCATGATCATATTGAATGGCGGTGCAGGCTCGAAGGGCCGAATGGCCTACTCCTGCACCTATTTTCTATGTTTCTATGTTTCTATAGTTTAAGGCTTTTCCTTGCAGCCCTTCATAAATAGAGACGCAACATTTGCCACCCACCAATCTTCTGGCACCTCATCCGTGTCTAATGATGACATATATCTCAGCCAGGGCACCTGCAATTTCTTCTCCAGCTTCCCGTAGTGTCCTCGGAGATATCTGAACAGGCCTGGGGGATTTGTCTACCTTCATACTCTAGGACGTTCAACACCTCCTCAACCATAATATTGACTGCCCGCAGTTCCCCTGTCCTCATGTCTTTCTCCACAGTGAAAACATAAGGGAAATACTCATTGAGGACCTGGCCCATCTCCTGCACTCCACACACAGACCACACACAGATTGTTGAAGGGCACTGTTTTCTCTCTGGTTAACCTTTTTCCCTCAATGTACTTATAAAATCTCTATTGATTATCATCAATATTGTCTGCTGAGCTATCTCCTGCCCCCTTTAAGCCCTCCAGATTTCCATCTTTAGTGTGCTCCTCAGTTCCAGAAACTCCTACAAGAATGCACCTGATCCCAGGTGCCTCGACCTGTTCCATGCCTTGACTCCTACAAGAATGCACCTGATCACCAGGTGCCTCGACCTGTTCCATACCTCGACTCCTACAAGAATGCACCTGATCACCAGGTGCCTCGACCTGTTCCATGCCTCTTTCTTACTCTTGACCAGGACCTCAATATCTCTCACGTCCAAGGTTCCTTACACCCACCTGCCTTTCCCGTCACTCTAATGGGAGCACGCATGCCTTGAACTCTTGTCAGCGCACGTTTAAAAGCATCCCACTCTCCGGATGCTCCATTTCCTGCAAACAACCTGCTCCATCAACTTCAGCGAGTTCCTGTCTAGTTGCCCCTAATTTGATGATAAGTGGTAGACTCGAAAAGTTGTTGGGAATGCAAGGACAATAAAACGAGTCATGTAAAATTAATGTAAAATTAATTGCTTCAATAGTTGACATACACCCCATGGGCGAAGGACCTGTTTCTATACCATGTCCTGCTGTGACTTTATTCTTTATTGTTTTAGAGGTACAGCGCGGAAACGGGACCCTCAGCCCACCGGGTTCGCACCGACCAGTGATTCCTGCATATTAACGCTATCCTACACACACTAAGGACAATTTTTACATTTACCAAGCCAATTAACCTACAAATCTGCACGTCGGACTGTGGACTGTGTTGGACTGTGGGTGACTGAATTTCGTCCAATTTAGATGACAAATAAAGCTATCTTGAATCTTGAATCTTGAATCTTGTCTTTGGAGTGTGGGAGGAAACCGAAGATCTCGGAGAAAACCCACGTGGTCACAGGGAGAACGTACAAACTCCAGACAGACAGCACCCGTAGTCAGGATCGAACCCGGGTCTCCGGCGCTGCAAGTGCTGTAAGGCAACAACTCTACTGCTGCGCCACCGTGCCGCCCTTATGACCCGTAAAGTTGCCGCAAATAGGGATCAAATTATAAACCTGGGTATCCAAGGCTGTTTTGCCAAAAACTAGAATGAGCATCTGATACAGTTACTCATTTCTGCCAATATGAAGAAGAGTCTTTTAGTGATCAAAATATTTTTTTTTATGGAGTCAGATAGAGCACAAATGTTGCAATGGATTGTACTCAACGGGATTTTCAGATGCAGTCAGACCTTGCTTCTTATCCTTCTGTATTTGCAAGATCTTCCTGATCCATACGTTCCTCATTTCAACTGACCTGAATGGCAGCGAGGGTAGTTTAGCTTACTTGAGAGATACAGCTGGGAAACAGGCCCTTCAGCCCACTGACTCTGGCCGACCAGCTAGTCCCATTACACTAGCTACACCCTGCACACTAGGGACAATTTACAATATTTACCAAAGCCTATTAACCGGAGCACCCAGGGAAAACCCACGCAGGTCACGGTGAGAAGGTACAAACTCTGTACAGACAGCACCCATAGACAAGATCGAACCTGGGTTTCTGGTGCTGTAAGGCAGCAACTCTACCGCTGTGCCATTACAAAATGGCAAGATCTCTCTGGATGTCCATTGTGCATATGTTGCAGCTTACTTCAGTCATAATAAATGAAGCTCAGGTATTAAAATAAAAATGAGCTTCTCATTGTGCCTCCTAGTCACTACTTTGCTTTCTACTGCCCATTGCCTGAGGATTACAATTCTCCCTGTTGTGTCTGCCACCACAGCTGTTAGGCATAACACTGTCACGCACAGAGGAAATAATTTTCTTCGTTCTGTCCTAAGCAATAGTTTCCAATACATTAGTGACATTTTTTTCTATTTCTTCCTAAGGTAAGATTCATGCCAGTTGGGAGTTGGAGGTACCAGGGGGTGTAGGAAGGAACTGCAGATGCTGGTTTAAACCAAAGATAGGCACAAAATGCTGGAGTAACTCAGCGGGACAGGCAGCATCTCTGGAGAGAAGGAATGGGTGACGTTTTGGGTCTCGACGTTTGGGTGACGTTTGCAGCCTGTCTCGCTGAGTTACTCCAGCATTTTGTGTCTACCTTTGGCCCTCTGAGTCCACGCCGACCATTGATCACTCGTTCACGCCAATTCTATGTTATCCCACGTTCCCATCCACTTCCTACACACGAGGCAGAGGCACCCGTACCGAGGCAAATTAATCTACAAACCCGCTGAGTTACTCCAGCATTCTGTGTCTACCAGGCTGTGGTTTGAAATCTGCCAGTATTTCATTCCATATAACATATAACATATAACAACTACAGCATGGAAACAGGCCTGTCCGGCCCTACCAGTCCACGCCGACCATTTTCCCTGACCTAGTCTCATCTACCTGCACTCAGACCATAACCCTCCAATCCCCTCCTATCCATATACCTATCCAATTTACTCTTAAATAATAAAATCGAGCCAGCCTCCACCACTTCCACCGGAAGCCCATTCCATACAGCCACAACCCTCTGAGTAAAGAAATTCCCCCTCATGTTACCCCTAAACCTTTGTCCCTCAATTCTGAAGCTATGTCCCCTTGTTGGAATCTTCCCCACTCTCAAAGGGAAAAGCCTACCCACGTCAACTCTGTCCGTCCCTCTCAAAATTTTAAAAACCTCTATCAAGTCCCCCCTCAACCTTCTACGCTCCAAAGAATAAAGACCCAACCTGTTCAACCTCTCTCTGTAGCCTAAGTGCTGAAACCCAGGCAACATTCTAGTAAATCTCCTCTGTACCCTCTCCATTTTGTCAACATCCTTCCTATAATTTGGCGACCAGAACTGCACACCATACTCCAGATTTGGCCTCACCAATGCCCTGTACAATTTCAACATTACATCCCAACTTCTATACTCGATGCTCTGATTTATAAAGGCAAGCATACCAAACGCCTTCTTCACCACCCTATCCACATGAGATTCCACCTTCAGGGAACAATGCACAGTTATTCCCAGATCCCTCTGTTCCACTGCATTCCTCAATTCCCTACCATTTACCCTGTACGTCCTATTTTGATTTGTCCTACCAAAATGCAGCACCTCACACTTATCAGCATTAAACTCCATCTGCCATCTTTCAGCCCACCCTTCCAAAAGGCCCAAGTCTCTCTGTAGACTTTGAAAATCTACCTCACTATCAACTACTCCACCTATCTTAGTATCATCTGCATATTTACTAATCCAATTTGCCACACCATCATCCAGATCATTAATGTAAATGACAAACAACAGTGGACCCAACACAGATCCTTGGGGCACTCCACTAGACACTGGCCTCCAACCTGACATACAATTGTCAACCGTTACCCTCTGGTATCTCCCATTCAGCCATTGTTGAATCCATCTTGCAACCTCACTATTAATACCCAACGATTTAACCTTCTTAATCAACCTTCCATGTGGAACCTTGTCAAATGCCTTACTGAAGTCCATATAGACAACATCCACAGCCTTGCCCTTATCAATTTCCCTGGTAACCTCTTCAAAAAATTCAAGACGATTAGTCAAACATGACCTTCCAGGCACAAATCCATGTTGACTGTTTCTAATCAGGCCTTGATTATCCAAATAATTATATATATTGTCCCTAAGTATCTTTTCCATTAATTTTCCCACCACAGACGTCAGAAATGCAACCAACGCAGCAAAGAACCATCCTCCATTGAGTGCCCCTGTGACGACAGACCAGTTCCGAACCTCCAGGCACACCCAGAGCATATACAGCCCTTTAGGCATCATCTAAAATTTAAGAAATACCGTATTGTTAGCCTGAAACCCATGATAAAGTCACCCAGGTAGTGAATGATTGTGAACTGAACATTATAAAGCAAAGTTTTAAAAAAACACAATAAAAAACTAATTGCATAAGGCAGCTTGCTGCATGCACACGCTGTGTGTTGAGATCATGCACAGATTTTCTTCTTTTGTCACATCTTACTGTCTGAATGCTCAGAGCTACATTCTAAAGAAATCTGAACATAAATGATGTATGAGCTAAAAAACAGGTAGCTTCCTGTTATCCTGTGTTGGGCATCAGTGCAGTGACTAAAACCTGCACGCTATGGACAGTGGAATCAGAAAGAATCATGTCATGCTAACTATGCTCTCTCTCAATAATTTGTCTCTCCTGTTCTTGGTTTATTTCTATCATAATTATACCGTAAAACACCAACTATTAGCAAATCTCAATCGTTCAGCATTTGCCTCGCCAGGTACTGTTTGCTGCTGTTCCTTTTAACTCACCGAGGCCCTGGTTCACACACTCTCTTTCCATTCCTCAAGGCTGCAGTTCCAAAACTCCCTTTAAACTGACAGAAAATGCATTATTATACTGTGTACTCATTCCATATAATACTGTGTACTCATTCCATATACCTACCATCCTTTGTGTAAAAAAGTGACCTCTCAGGTTCTTATTAATTCTTTCCCCCCTCACCATAAGCCTCTGCCCTCCGGTTCTTGATTCTCCTACTCTGGGCAAGAGACTCTGTGCATTTACTCGATCTACACCTCTCACGATTTTGTACACTTCTATAAGTGGGGGGGGGGAGTGGGGAGGGGGGAGGAGAGGGTGCTGCACCAATGCAGGAGAGGTTTGGGCCCAACAAATCCACTTGGTCTAGTATATATTTAAAAATCTAATCTTACCAAGAATGATTAATAAGTGGAAAGTTGGTATGGAACAAAAGTGGGACCAACTTTGACATTTACACATTTTAACCAGTGTATCTGGAAACAAAGGTCTAGATCTAACTGAGGATTACTGATAACTCCAATGGAAACTATCAGTTCTCAGCCCTCTGAAGGTCCATAAAACCCGACATTCACTTTCAAACATGTAAATATGAGATGTTTACAATGACATAAGCAACTGTGTCTGTAACTGTGTTTCGTAGTTGAATTCCACATGGAATCCCACATGGAACCCAGGATAACTCAGACCACTGAGTCTTATTCTTAGAAGTCTGAGATTCCAATGGGAAATCGTGGTCTGTGGAATAGCACCAACATTTTGTTTTTTTCAAATCAATTCAGATTAGGTTAATGATTTTACTCACTTGTTTTTAATTAAAGTTTATAAATTTTGATTTGTAAAAAAATATTTATTCTGCTTCACCTGTTTGTAAAAGACCAAATGTCAGAGACACTTAAAAGCTGTTAACATTATTCACGGCTCTCACAGTGAAGGTAGCGTATTTTTGGGTGGATCTGCAGTTTTAATGTGTGTTGGTAATATCTAATTACAATAACGTCACCAGCAATTTAAAACAAGGATGTGTGCTCTCTTTGGATCTACAGGTTGAAACTTGGTGTTCTGGCATCTCCCTAGTCCAGCGTCTTTTGAGTCTGTTGCACAGATCTGTGCTAATTCATTCTAACTAAGATCTAAAATTAACCAAGAACAGCATCGATCTGTAGCTAATTAACCTACCAGAATGACTTTTGCCTTCCCAGCTGACAGCCATCTTAGCTAACAACGTTTCCCACGTTGGATTACAGGCAGTATGTGAAACCCTGATGTCAACCAGGGTGTGTCTAAAAGCGCAATGTGAAAAAGAACAGTTCTCCTTCTCAGAGGAATGTATTCAGGGGGTGTGTTGGTGGCGTGAGCCACAGGGTTTTGCTTGTGTCTGGTGTCCTGGTATAAATCCAGATGCCGCTGCCTAGCAATCTTTGCGAAATCAGGGAGCCGATTGCGTAAGCCTCCCCCTGCCAGTACATCACCTCTGCATCATCACGACTCTCGCAGTGCCTTGAAATTTGAAACTCCGTTCCATGGTAGAGTTATTGCCTTAAAGCGCCAGAGATCAGGGCTCGATCCTGACGACTCGTGCTATCTGTAAGGAGTTTGTACGTTCTCCCTGTGACCGTGTGGGTTTTCTCCCGGTGCTATGGTTTCCATCCACACCTCAACAATGTGCAGGATTGTAGGTTGATTGGCTCTGTAGAAATTGTAAATTGTCCCAGTGTGTAGGATAGTGGTGGTGAACGGGTAATCGCTGAATGATGGAGACTCTGTGGGCCACAGGGCCTGTTTCCACACTGTATCTCTAAGGTAAAGTCAAAGTAGCAGTTGTTTCTGGTTTGATGGTTTATCTTAAATCAAAAGTAGATTGATTTATCTTAACAAGAGGTAATATGAGATATGCATAAAGACAGGAGATCAGTCATCTTGAACAAACTATTAACTGCCTATCTCTTCTCCCCACAGTATGTTCACCACAGTCCTCTAATAACATGAAAGCATTTGTCCTTAATATCTCTCTTTATATATTTAAATATGTTTGAAAGTGTTTGCTATAATTAAATCACATGCATAGGCATTTGATTTTGTTTTGTTGTCACAAAGATTTTGCAGAAGATGATGATGTTGATGTTGATGATAATATGTCCACTGACATTTCTCTGAGCATTATGTGCTTAATGAGCTCATAAATACCAATGAAGAGTGCAGCTTGAATGGAAGATCAGAAAAAGACTGAAGTTTGTTTTTCGGTCAATTAAGTTGACAATATGCAGATCATTTTGAATTGCAATGCGAGAATCAAAGTGGTGAATATGTAAATAAAGTGCTCACCACATCCCCAAAGTCTTTTGCACTAAATTGATTTACCTTGGTTAATTAAGCCAATTTGCTAAAACAGAGTTAGGTATATAAATCAACCCATCATGATCGACCAATTAAACAGATCCAAACACTCAAATGACACTTGAAATTCATTCCTCCTTCAGTGAGGCCAATGCACCTGTCCAAGAGAACAATGGAAAATCCTCCCCCCAAAAAATACACTGAAATATACTGATGATATTGCAATTTTAAAGGAATTGGAGGAACAGCACCTCATATTTCGCCTGGGCAGCTTGCAGCCCAGTGGTATGAACATCGACTTCTCCAACTTTAGATAGTTCCTCTGTCCCTCTCTTCCCCTCCCCCTTCCCAGATCTCCCTCTATCTTCCTATCTCCACCTATATCCTTCCTTTGTCCCGCCCCCCTGACATCAGTCTGAAGAAGGGTCTCGACCCGAAACGTCAACCATTCCTTCTCTCCTGAGATGCTGCCTGACCTGCTGAGTTACTCCAGCATTTTGTGAATAAATACCTGCAATTTTAAAGCGATCATACATTCTCGCCTTGGACTCAGGGACTCATTCATAAGTTGTAGGAGCAGAACTAGGCCATTCAGCCCATCTGGACTGCTCTGCCATTCAATCATGGCTGATCAATCTTTCCCTCATAAACCCATTCTCCTGCAGTGCCAGAGACCTAGGTTCAATCCTGTCCGCGGGTGTTGCCTGTATGGACTTTGTACGTTCTCCCTGTGACTGCGTGGGTTTTCTCCAGGTGCTCTGGTTCCTGCCACATTCCAAAAGTGTGCAGATTTGTTGGTTAATTAGCTTCTGTAAATTGCCCGCAGTGTGTAGGATAGAAATAGAAATAGGATAGCTGGTCGCCGTGGACTTGATGGGCCAAAGGAGCTGTTTCCATACTGCATCTCTAAACTAAACTAAACTAAACAGTACATGTGATAATAATAAGCTAAACTAACTAATCTAAACCAACATTAATAACTGGAAATTACTTTAAAATACTATTCATAACTGTATACCACTTATATTTTGCTGCAGTCAGTCTTTTAATAGACGAAGCATGTTTTAATACCTTTAAAGCTCCTTTTTAGTATTCTTGTACCAAGAACAGAGCTTAAATGTATAAATCTCTTTAAAGAACTATGCATGACTGACCATTGTTAGCAATGGTAGTTAACTTGATCTGAGTGAATAGATAGATTTGGAGGCAGTGATGTCCTTGTGCATGGCTTGTTTAAAACCACTGCAACAAGTCGCCAAACCCCAATTTATGTTGAATGTAGCTTGAAATGTTGCAATTTCTTGCACTGGTATGGCTAATTTCAGATGAATGGCACAGCACTTCCAGCATAACCCCAGGAAATCTCAATTTCTTTTAAGGCTGTTTTCAGAAAAGGAACAGTTTCAGTCATTAATAGTAGATGCCGTCAGTAAACCTTAAGCCAGAGCAATTTAACTTTGGAATGACTGAATGCAATTTAGAAGATGAATGCTACTCTTTACACTCATTCTTTCTGCAAGTGATTGATTGATGTTCTCCAAATTTATCAGCAGCTTTCAGGCATTTGCTTGGCGATAAATTTGCAAAAAGTACAAAAAAGTTGCGTAACTTCGCCTGAGAGTGATTTGAGGCGGAAATGTAAAGGTCTTCGCTCTGAGTGCAGATTGATGCTGATAAGCCAAATCTTAATGAGCAAGAATTTGCTACAATAGCTGAACGTTAATGGCAAGAACATGACCAGACATCTAATGACATCCACTGTCTGGTAGGCTCTTCCCGATACGCTTAAGTTCAGAATAAGTTGCTGAAGGCACGAGTTGCTCATGATGCAGTGAAGGAACGAGGACATCAGGGACCTTAAGGGATGGACAATGTACCAGGCATCTTCTTCGCCAATAATAATAATAATAATGCATTACATTTATATAGCACTTTTCATACACTCAAAGACGCTTTACAGGGATTTAAAGAACATAGGGAAGTGAATAAATAGATAAATAAGTAAACGAACAGAGAAATGAGACAGAAGGTGAGGTGACCTTCAGTGGTTGAAGGCAGTACTGAACAGGTGAGACTTCAGTGATGTTTTGAATGTGGTGAGTGAGGAGGAGTCTCTGACGGTTTGGGGTAGTGAGTTCCATAGGGTGGGAGCAGCGATGGAGAAAGCCCTGTCCCCCCAGGATCTGAGTTTGGTCCGGATGGGGGGGGATAGGAGATTGGCAGCAGCAGAGCGGAGGGTGCAGGTGGGAGTGTGCCTGTGGAGGAGGTCAGTCAGGTAGGATGGGGCCAGGTTATGGAGGGTTTTGTAGGTCATGAGGAGGATTTTGTATTGGATTCTCTGGGGGATGGGGAGCCAGTGGAGTTTGTAAAGGACGGGGGTGATATGGTCACGGATCGGGGTGTGGGTGAGTAGACGGGCAGCGGAGTTTTGAATGTATTGAAGTTTACTGATGATTTTTGAGGGTGCGCCATAGAGGAGGCTGTTGCAGTAGTCCAGACGGGAGGTGATGAAGGCGTGGATGAGGGTTTCTGCAGCTGTGGAGGAGAGGGATGGACGGAGACGGGCAATGTTTTTGAGGTCCAAAAAATGGAAAATAAACACAGGAAAGACTGAGAAAAGACTGAGAAGGAGAATAAAGGAAGCGAATTCAATGTCAGCTGGTACAGAAAGGAAAATGAAGAGAGGGAAATAAAAATTATAACAGAAAGTGAGGAGGAAAGAAAGGTGAACTTAGAAAAAAAACAGGAAGATTATCTTCTTGGATTCCAACAAAGGTTTTCGTATGGCACCTTGCAATATCCACAAAGTCAACAGTAGTCTTTAAAACCCCTCAAAACAAGGGGTAGTTTTAGTATTCCTGCTGTAGCTTGAAATCCTGTTTACATTTAGTAAATGTTAAGAAATTCTCACTAGAGTAAAAACGACCAAAGAGCAAAATCAACATCATTAATGAAAGAGTGTGCAGTTTAGTCCAGTGAGTATCTGTCACAATTCTAATTACATTTTTAATTGGAAGTGGAACAAACAAAAAGGAAGAAAACCTTATGGTTGTGTTCTACTGCAGTACCATGTTCCACCTGCATCCGAGGAATCTGTGGATGGGTAGACAACTCCACGGTACTTGAGCAGAGTGCATCCATTTTGGTTGTTCATAATGAAGAACTTTGTTTCCCTGGTAAATTGGGTGGCACGGTGGTGCAGCGGTAGAGTTGCTGCCTTACAACGCATGCAGCACCAGAGACATGGGCTCGATCCCGACTACGGATGCTGTATAGACGGAGTTTGTACGTTATCCCCATGACTGCGTGGGTTTTCTCAGAGATCTTCGATTTCCTCTCAAGGACGTACAGGTTTGTAGGTGAATTGCCTTGGTATAAGTGTGTGGGAAAGAACTACAGATGCTGGTTTAAATCGAAGGTAGACACAAAATGCTGGAGTATCTCAGCATCTCTGGAGAGAAGGAACGGGTGACGTTTCGGGTCGAGGCCCTTCTTCAGACTGAAGACAGACTGTCTGCCTTGGTATAAGTGTAAATTGTCCCTAGTGTGTGTAGGATAGTGTTAATGTGCAGGGATCGATGGTCGGTGTGGACATGGTGGGCCGAAGGGCTTGTTTCCACGCTGTATCTCTAAACTAAATAAAACTAAATTCCTTGCAGAAGCCACCGAGGGCTCCTTTCTGTGAATATGAATCCAACGGGAATGGTTTTTAATGAAGTCCAGAGTCTACATCTGGACCATGAGATTTGGAAATGAATGAGGTCATTCTGGACAAATTCATCTTTCAATGTCAGGTAGAAAGAAAAACTGAAATGCCAAATACTTCAAGTTCCAAGAATATGTAGCAAAAGCAAATCAAACGATATTGAGACTGACGCAAATCAAAGTGACGTCACTTGTCATGTAATCATGTTCCACCTGCACCAACATAAACCAAGCAGAAACTCAGCTCAAAGCACACATCAACCATCCTGGAACTGTGTCAAATGAATCAGAGTCATGTTGCACTATGTTGATTTTTACCAGAGATTTCAAGGAATAATTTACTGACACCAAAGACGCAAATGGGCAGCTTCCGAACTGACAATTTAAAAAAAAAAATACCACATCAAACACTCTAAATCATACATATGTTTGTGACTATGCTGTATTGTCCGAATTCTGACTACTCACCATTGTAGTCAAAGCAGCTGAAAGTAATGCATGACAAAATGTATTGATTAGATTAGAGTGAATTGGGTACGAAGTTCCATCGAGGGAGCAACATTTCAAACATATAAAGTTCGCACGCATTCAGCGAGATAAATGAAGTGGTTATATCATAAAGCAGACTAACTTGCAACTAAAAGGAATTTATTCACAAAATGCTGGAGTAACTCAGCAGGTCAGGCAGCATCTCAGGAGAGAAGGAATGGGTGATGTTTCGGGTCGAGACCCTTCTTCAGACCCAAAACGTCACCCATTCCTTCTCTCCTGAGATGCTGCCTGACCTGCTGAGTTACTCCAGCATTTTGTGAATAAACACCTTCGATTTGTACCAGCATCTGCAGTTATTTTCTTATATAAATCTTTGTGGAACTCTGCAGGAGATTCATTTTAAGCTATTCAACCACCGACAGCTACAAGATGCACAAGACTGCAGACCAGTGAAGCACCACATCTCATACAACTCCAAAATTGGATGCAAGCAAGGTAGCTTCACGCTTCTTCACACAGACTGTCACTATTGACATAACTTCTCATCTATTCTGCCCTTATCCAGTGTCGGTACAGATTTTAATTACATTTCTTAACTGACAGATTAGTGGCAGATGACAGTGATGCGGTGAAAGAAATAATTGAATTTTATAAGGGTGATTTTCTTTCCTTTATTTACAAGGTGTGGGCATCACTAGCAAGGACTGATTTTATTGTTTGGCCCACAATACATCAGAGGATGCCTTGTTTTATAAGTAAAAACACATTGTGTTTTTCCAATATACTATTTTGTTGCAATCAAGTAGCTTTTCATTAAGACTCAAATCTATAAGATTGAACTTGAATATAAGATCGAAGATGGACTAAGATTGATTCAGTGCGCCTAAACCTACCTGATCTTCCAGTTGCTGGACACTTTAACTCACCCTCCCATTCCCGCACTGACCTTTCTGTCCTGGGCCTCCTCCATTGTCAGAGTGAGGCCCAGCACAAATTGGAGGAATTTTTCACTTGGGCAGCTTTCACCCCAGCGGTACGAACATTGACTTCTCTAACTTCAAGTAACCCTTGCTTTCCCTCGCTCCATTTCTCCCCTTTCCCAGTTCTCTGAGCAGTCTTACTGTCTCCAACTGCATTTTATCTCTGTTTGCTTTGTTGGTACCTTCTCCCAACTAATAATGATCTATTCTACATTTTCATTGATCTCCATTCCCTTTGTCCTGTTTTCACACCTTCACACTTCTTTATCTATGTATCTCCCTCCCCCCGACGTGTCTGAAGAAGGGTCTCGACCCAAAACGTCACCTATTCCTTCTCTCCAAATATGCTGCCTGTCCCGCTGAGTTACTCCAGCATTTTGTGTCTATCTTTGGTTTAAACCAGCATCTGTGGTTCCTTCATACCCAATACTCTATAAGATTGAAGATGTGCAAAGAAGGAAATTACAGACCTTGGTAATGGTAGCCTAGATGGACACAAAATGCTGGAGTATCTCAGCGGGTCAGGCAGCAACTCTGGAGAAAAGGAATAAGTGATGTTTCAGGTTGATACCCATCATCAGACTCAAGGCATCACCTATTTATTTTCTCCAGAGATGCTATTTGACTGGCTGAATTACTCCAGTATTTTGTGTCTATCTTCGGTATAAATCAGCATGGCACTTTATTTTTGTCACATGTACATTGAAATTTATTTTTGTGTACAGTTCACTACGAGTATTACTATACATAAGCACTTAGATACATCTTCGATAAGCATCCAAGATACTGTACAAATGTATAGCAGTAGTACACTGAGGCAGTGCACTGGGTCGCCAGTTTGACGCTGTTTTCAAGTACCAGTCGTTGTAAATGTAGGCTTCCTGACCCGACCATTAAGGCTCATTAGCCTGGCGGCATTGCAGGGTCGGCCTGGCCAAGCTTAGCCGTGGTGCCCTCCATCGCTGTAGGCCGTGTCCGGTCCACGTGCTCGGCCTCTTGCAGCGGCGAGTTCCTTCCTACACACACGGTAACAATGGCTATTCTGCATTAAGAGCATGAAGTGCTGGAAGCAGCCAGCCCACCAGACAGCAATTAATGGCGGGGGAAACAGTACTAACATTTCACGTGAATGAAGCAAGCAGTGAAATTGATGGGGATCATTGGCCTACGATGTTAACTGCATTTCCCTCCCTGCAGAATGTTGGCCGGCCTGCTGACTATTTTCAGCACCTTCGGTTTTTATTCCAGATTTCTAACATAGGCAGTTTTTGTATTTCATCTATTTTGCATTAAATTGGCAGCTGTTCAGGCTCACGGTTGCTCAGAGATCAGAAAAGAAAAGCAAAGATATACTATTAGCTTGCTGTTTCTTTCACATCAAACTACACCTGCCACAACATGACGTTATGAACTTGATGAGAGGCTGCCACACACAATGTCTATTGACAGATTATATATTATTCAAACAAACAGCCTTGCTTCACATATCTTCCCTTCTATTCTTTTGGACAAGGAACAATAACGTTGCATTTAGTGCAGGAGAATAGTTCCAATTCTGAGCCTCTGAGAGCTTCTGGCGATTAAGATGCTGTAAGTGGAATTACTTTGGATGGTTTAAATAGATTTTGGATACCAATTATCCAAGAACAGCAGGTTTCCATTGAAGACTGGACTTTTATAATTAATTTGCAGAGGATCCTCTTTCATCCACGTAATTGGCTCATATCCCCGGCACGTAGACTTAAATGGAAAAACATGGTTTCTGTTATGTGGCAACTATTCCTGATGAATGAAGGGAGGTGCTTACACGTAGCATGTTTCTTTTGAAGCGAAGAGAGAGAAAAGCACCAAAAGTGAAAAAGAAAAGTTTTGAAAATGCACTGTGAGCAAATCAAAAGCGGAAGAACAGTTAACGTTTCATATGGGAACCTGTGTCCTTACCGCGATGTGGTTTAGGGGAGAGACTTTATGAAACTGAGCAAAGTGAATGAATGTAACATAAGAGGTAGAATTTAAGGCTTCGTTCAGTGATAGTTGAGCAAAGGTTTCCTTGATTGACAAGGTTCAATGTTCACCCAGAGACTTAATCGTATTACAGTCTGCAGTTTTCCTCTTGGGCCCAACCCAAAAGTTTGACAGAGAATGTGCCTGGAATCAAATTATGCACAAATATCCTCCCAAAACTTCATGTTAAAATAGGCAAGTGTTTAAAGTGCTGCAGGAACCCAGAGCTTCAGGCAGCATCTGCAGAGGGAATAGACAGATGACTTGTCAGGTCAAGATCTGTCTGAAGAAGGGTCCTGACCCAAAATGTCATTAGTTTCTTCCCTTCACAGTGGCACAGCTGGTGGAGATGCTGCTTCAAGGTGCCAGAGACAGGGATGTGATCCTGACCTTGGGCGCTGTTTGTGTGGAGTTTGCACGTTCTCTTTGCGACCGGGTGGGATCTGAGTGCTCCGCTTTCCTCCCACATCCCAACGAAGTGTGGGTTTATAGATTAATTGGCCTCTGCAAATTGCTCCTAGTGTGAATGGATGCAAAAGTGGGATAACATAGAAAATAGGTGCAGGAGGAGGTCATTTGGCCCTTCAAGCCAGCACCGCCATTCATTGTGATCATGGCTGATCATCCACAATCAGTAACCTGTGCCTGTCTTAGAAACATAGAAACATAGAAAATAGGTGCAGGAGTAGGCCATTCGGCCCTTCGAGCCTGCACCGCCATTCAATATGATCATGGCTGATCATCCAGCTCAGTAGCCTGTACCTGCCTTCTCTCCATACCCCCTGATCCCTTTAGCAAAAAGGGCCACATCTAACTCCCTCTTAAATATAGCCAATGAACTGGCCTCAACTACCTTCTGTGGCAGAGAATTCCACAGACTCACCACTCTCTGTGTGAAGAAATGTTTTCTCATCTCGGTCCTAAAAGACTTCCCCCTTATCCTTAAGCTGTGACCCCTGGTTCTGGACTCCCCCAACATCGGGAACAATCTTCCCGCATCTAGCCTCTCCAACCCCTTAAGAATTTTATATGTTTCTATAAGATCCCCCCTCAGTCTTCTAAATTCCAGCGAGTACAAGCCCAGTCTATCCAGTCTTTCCTCATATGTAAGTCCCGTCATCCCAGGGATCAATCTGGTGAACCTTCTCTGTACTCCCTCCAAGGCAAGAACGTCTTTCCTCAGGTTAGGAGACCAAAACTGCACACAATACTCCAGGCACGGTCTCACCAAGGCCCTGTACAACTGCAGCAGAACCTCCCTGCTCCTAAACTCAAATCCTCTTGCTATGAATGCCAACATACCATTCGCTTTCTTCACTGCCTGCTGCACCTGCATGCTTGCTTTCAATGACTGGTGCACCATGACACCCAGGTCACGTTGCATCTCCCCTTCTCCCAATCGGTCACCATTCAGGTAATACTCTGCTTTCCTGTTCTTGCCGCCATAACCTCACATTTATCCACATTATATTGCATCTGCCATGCATTTGCCCACTCGCCTAATCTATCCAAGTCACTCTGCAGCCTCCTAGCATCCTCTTCGCAGCTAACACTGCCACCCAGCTTCGTGTCATCCGCAAACTTAGAGATGTTGCATTCAAGTCTTCTCCCCATATCCCTTGATTCCACTAGCCCCTAGAGCTCTATCTAACTCTCTTTTCAATTCATCCAGTGAATTGGCCTCCACTGCCTTCTGTGGCAGAGAATTGCACAAATTCACAACTCTCTGGGTGAAAAAGTTTCTTCTCACGTGAGTTTTAAATGGCCTCCCCTTTATTCTTAGACTGTGGCCCCTGGTTCTGGACTCCCCCAACATTGGGAACATTTTTCCTGCATCTAGCTTGTCCAGTCCTTTTATAATTTTATACGTCTCTATAAGATCCCCTCTCTTCCTTCTAATCTCCAGTGAATACAATCCCTGTCTTTCCAATCTTTCCTCATATGACAGTCCTAGAACTAGTGTGAACAGGTGATTAATGGTTGGCATGGTCTTGGTGAGCTGAAGAGCATGTTTCGATGCTGTATCTCTAAGAAAAGGGACAGGGTTCTGGTACTCCTTTGTCCATCCATAACCAGCAAATAATATGTGGGGTTATAGATTAATTGGCCTCTGTAAATTGTCCCTAGTGTGTGTTGGGAGTGGATGTAAAAGTGAGATAACATAGAGCGATTATGAACGGGTGATTGATGGTGAGTGTGGATTTGATGGGGCAAAGGGCCTGTCTTTGTTGTATCTTTCAATCATTCAATGCTGCCTGACACGCTGAGTTGCTCCAACACTTTGTGTTTTGCTCAAGGTTCCAGCATGTGGCACGGCGGTAGAGCTGCTGCCTTACAGCGCCAGTGACCCGGGTTCGATCCTAACTACAGGTGCTTGTCTGTATGGAGTTTGTACATTCTCCCCGTGACCTGCAAGGGTTTTCTCCGAGATCTTCGGTTTCCTCCCACACTCCAAAGACGTACAGGTTTGGAGGTTTGGAGGTTAATTGGCTTGGTATAAGTGTAAAATTGTCCCGAGTGTGTGTAGGGTTGTGTTAATGTGCGGGGATCGCTGGTTGGCGTGGACTCGGTGTGCGCTGTATCTCTAAGCTACACTAAACCAAACGTGCTCCTCAGTAGGTCACTGGCTTCTGCATTGACTGCATCATGAGTGGTTACTGGAGACAGCTTAAAAAAGTGAAAGGAAGGTTTTACTTTCAGCTGAGTATTACTGGACAGTTATTCCCTGTCAGACTCATCAACCCACATCAGGAGTGCACGGCTGTTTTTACCAGATAGTTCCATCAAGCTGTCTAAATACACATGCTTTAAGCAGAAATTTGAATGAAGTATTGTTCCCTTTTTAAAGTCATGAAATGCATGAATCCTACAGGACAGATTCAATACCTTGGCATTGGCACATTTCATTAATGTCTGCACACAGACAAAGACCAGAGAGTCACACCACCAAGAAAACTAATAATAACACATACAATATCCTGGTGAAGAGCATTTGAACTGATTGTAACAAGGGATGTTTCACTTCAAGCACAATCTTATTTGTATCTACCTTAGTGTGGAGTAACACAGACCAATTTTAATGTCATCCACTCTTTATAAGATCTACCTTCAGTCAGATGAAAAGATCACTTATAGTTAAGCCTCATAGTCACAGTTGCGAGCAAAGGGTATGTGTGAAAACGCACACCTCCAGATTCAGGGACAGTTTCTTCCCAGCTGTTATTAGTTTCTCAGTTTCAGTTTAGTTTATTATCATGTGTACTAAGGTACAGAGAAAAGCTTTTGCTGCATGTTAACCAGTCAGCAGAAAGACAGTACATGATTACAATCAATCCATTTATAGCTTATAGATACATGATAAGGGAATAACGTTTAGTGCAAGGTAAAGCCAGCAAAGTCCGTTCAAGGATAGTTCGAGGGTCACCAATGAGGTAGATAGTAGTTCAGCACTGCTCTCTGGTTGTGGTAGGATGATTCAATTGCCTGATAATAGGATCATATACAGTTTCTTCCCAGCTGTTAACAACTAGAGAGCGGTCCTGAGCTACTATTTACTTCATTGGAGACCATCGGACTTTCTTTCATCTGACTTTACTGGACTTTATCTGGCACTAAACATTATTCCTTTTATCATGCATCTGTATATTGTGAACATCGCAATTGTAATCTTTCCACTGACTGGTTAGCATGCAACAAAAAAGCTTTTCACTGTACTTTGGTACACGTGACAGTAAATTATACTGAACTAAACAGGATGCTTGTTTGATACTTTGATCTTTGAAACCACTACCGCTCCAAAATATACAAAGTAGTGGAAGCTAAATTCAGGAGCCGACCAAAGCAATCGGAAAGCTGACGGGGACCATGGAGTGTGAGTTACCTTTTGGAGAGGATTCAAGTTTCTCACTATCATTAATTTATTAATTAAGTAATTTAAACCTCCAAAAGCATTCTAACGTGGAGCTGGCATCTGGTAGGCAACTAAATGGCAGGTCACAGTGGAGAATCAATGATCTTTGTGAAAGAGGCATGAAAGCGTTCACAATTGTCCATAGCTTCTGATAGAATGCCGTGGGTTTGCCGTGCCGTGCCACCATGGGCACCGTGGGTGCTGTCTGTACGGAGTTTGTACGTTCTCCCTGTGACCGCGTGGGTTTTCTCTGGGATCTTCGGTTTCCTCCCACACACCAAAGACGTACACAGGTGTGTAGATAAATTGGCTTGGTAAATGTAAAAATTGTCCTTGGTGTGTGTAGTATGGTGTTAATATCCAGGGATTGCTGGTCGGCACGGACCCGGTGGGCCGAAGGGCCTGTTTCCGCATTGTATCTCTAAACTAAACTAAACTAAAATGGATGGCAATACAACCAGATGGCAGTGGACAAATTACAATGGGCTGCAGATCAGTGAAGGTGGTAATGGCCGATAGCAGAGACAGAGCAGTCCATAAATAATCAATCTTCTAAAAGGCACACAAGCAAGATTTATTCAACACTCTTTCAATCAAACTTACGATCATTTGTTTCAACATCTCCTTGTCACCCATTCCTTCTCTCCAGAGATGCTATGCTGCCTGTCCCGCTGAGTTACTCCACCACTTTGTGTCTTGCTTTGGTGTAAACCAGCATCTACAGTTCCTTCCTATGAATTTCACATTTGTTTGATTACACTCCAATGAGACAATTTGATATGTTAAAGATTCAACATGGGTAGAAGTTCTCAAACCTCTCCTCATTATACGTATAGAATCTATTCCTTTAGCTTAGCTTTACTTAGCTCAGTGTTATATTCTGTTTCATACCTTTTTCTGTGAAACTTATGGCGAAGCCGGTAGAGCCACAGTCTCACCGCACCAGAGACCCCTGTTCGATCCTGACATCAAGTGCTGTCCGTGTGGAGTTTGCATGGCCTCTCTGTAATTCTGTGGGCTTTCACCGGATGCTCCAATTACCTCCCACATGCTAAAGATGTGCAGATCTGTCAGTGAATTTGCCTGTAAAATTGCCTCTGGTGTAAGGAGTGGATGCAGAAGTGGAATAACATGGAACTAGTGCGAATGGGTGATGGATGGTCAGTGTAGACTTGGTGATCAGATGAGGCAGCTTCCATACTGAATCTAAAGTAATGATTTATTACATGAGAGGTACAATATAAACACTCGTTGCTATTTTAATTATTTTGCTGGTTTTGAATGGGCAAAGGAAAACTGGAACTCTGTCCCTTTTTTTGAAGTGGTCCAGCATGGAAACAGGCCTTTTGGCCCTTCCATTATAGATGAGGCTCTCACTGGGGTCTCCTCGATATCCCACAGCTCCGCTCTTGCTCCCCCTCCCCCCGTTCGCAACAAGGACAGAGTCCTCTTTGTTCTCACCTTCCACCCCATCAGCTGCGCACACAGCAATTTATCCTCCAAAATTTTCGCCACCTCCAACGGGATCCCAGTACTGGCCACATCTTCCCATCTCCACCCCTTTCTGCTTTCCGCAGAGAACGTTCCCTCCACAACTCCATGGTCAACTCGCCCCTTCCCACCCAAACCACCCCCTCCCCAGGTACTTTCCCCTGCAACCGCAGGAGATGCATCACCTTTCTCACTAGATGTTATTTTTGCAATAAATGTAAACTTGTTAATGACTATGTTATCTGGTTTATTTTTTTAGTTCTGTTGAATGGAAAATTCCATCACTTGTGTTAACGTAAGAAAATGACAGCTCATTTGCAAATCCCCACAAAGTTCAAGGAGTTCTGCAATTCATCATATCATATCATCATATATATACAGCCGGAAACAGGCCTTTTCGGCCCTCCAAGTCCGTGCCGCCCAGTGATCCCCGTACATTAACACTATCCTACACCCACTAGGGACAATTTTTACATTTACCTAGCCAATTAACCTACATACCTGTACGTCTTAGGAGTGTGGGAGGAAACCGAAGATCTCGGAGAAAACCCACGCAGGTCACGGGGAGAACATACAAACTCCTTACAGTGCAGCACCTGTAGTCAGGATCGAACCTGAGTCTCCGGCGCTGCATTCGCTGTAAAGCAGCAACTCTACCGCTGCGCTACCGTGCCGCCGGTAATTCTGTGGTTCTGTGCAGCTGCCATAAGGTCATAAGGTCATAAGTGATAGGAGTAGAATTTGGCCATTCGGCCCAACAAGTCTACTCCGCCATTCAATCATGGCTGATCTATCTTTCCCTCCTAACCCCATTCTCCTGCCTCCACAGCCTTCTGTGGCAAAGAATTCCACAGATTCACTACCCTCTGACTAAAATGTCTCCTCATCTCCTTCCTAACAGAATGTCCTTTCATTCTGAGGCTATGACCTCTAGTCCTAGACTCTCCCATTAGTGGAAACATCCTCTCCACATCCACTCTATTCAAGCCTTTCACTATTCTCTATGTTTCAATGAGGTCCCCCCTCATCCTTCTAAACTCCAGCGAGTTTGATTATGTTGGCTTTTCCAAGGCAGCATGAGATGTAGATGGAGTCAATGGTAGGGAGTCCACGTGATGGACTGGGTTACATCCACAGCACTCTGCAATTTACTGTGGTTTTGAGTAGAGCTGTCCTCAAACCAAGCTGTTATGCAACCTGACAGTAGGTTTTTTATAATGCATTTGTAGAAATTTGTAAAAGTAATTGGAACCGTGCCGAATTTCCTGTCATCTGAGGAAGTACCTTCTTGGTGTGCCTTCTTGGCTGTTGCTTCAATGTAGTTGGTCCATAATAGATCATTGGTAATATTGACCCCAAGGAACTTGAAGCTCTCGACCATTTTCACCTCAGCGACCATTTATGCCGATTGGGGCAGGCACCCCACCACATTTCCCGAAGTCAATAATTAGCTCCTTTATCTTGCTGACATTAAGGACAAAGTTGTTGCCCTGACACCAAGTTCCGAAATTCTCCCTCTCCTTCCTGTAACCTGCCTCGTCATTCTTCATGTGTAAGAAGTGACTGCAGATGCTGGTTTAAACCAAAGATAGACACAAAGTGCTGGAGTAACTCAGCGGGACAGGCAGCATCCCTGGAGGGAAGGAAGGGGTGACGTTTCAGGTCGAAACCCTTCTTCAGACTGAGGCGTTTGAATTTCAGTTTGTCGTGTAACAAAGGGACTTGCCAAAGCTGCAATGTGACTCTTCTGAGGACAGATATCGGCAGTGCCAATGTGACAAAGCCTCAGGAATGTCTGTACCTAGCAAGGCTCTGTGCTCTCAGTAACGAGCTCAATTCTCTTCAATGTTGATATGTTGAAGGTACTCACTTGCCCGAAATCAAAACGTTCTGAGATCCAAGTCCTTGCCAGAGACTTGAACACAGTGAACAGTCCAACACAGAGCTAAAATATTACTTTTTGAGGTGTTGGCTATGCAGATGGGATATAAAACTCAGCCCCTATGCAGACAACAAAATAACCCTTTGGCACCATTTACGAATGAGTATGAAAGATCTCTAGAGCAGAAAGCAAAGCACAAACTGCTGGAGGAACTCGATGCATCTGGCAGCAGCTGTGGAGGGAAATACACAGTCCATGTTTTGGGGCAAGACCCTTCATTGGGTCCAGAAGAAGAGTCTCAAATGAAAATGTTGACTCTCCATTTCCATGCACAGATGCCGCCAGTCTTACTTTTCAGTCTGAAGAAGGGTCTCGACCCGAAACGTCACTCATTCTCTTCTCTCTTGCTGCCTGATCTGCTGAGTTACTCCAGCATTTTGTGAATAAATACCCCAGACTTACTGGGTTCATCCAGCTATCTGTTTTTGCTCCAGATTCCAGCAGCTGCCATCTCTTGTGCCTCGTTAAAGTAGTTAACCTGGGCTAGAGTGCCCAATGTTGACTTGTGCTATGTGGTCTTTCATACCTGCTGCTAGTGCCACTGTGAGGCATCAAGTGACTGGTGACAAGGCCTTACATGGTGGGCAGCCTGCACCCATAGTGTGCCCTGATGAACAGAGATACTTGAGAGCTGTTGATGAATGTTCTGTCAGCTGTTGAGGGCTACAGGCATCTTCTGCCATGTAGGTTTGGGCATGTCCACATGTCACCTCCTCCCTCCACACATCCCACCGAGCTGCTACATTTGGGGCAGGGAAGCTGAGCTGAGCAGGGGGCAATGAGCAGACCCCCTCACCCATTGAGTCCATGAGGCTGGCTGGAATCCACTCTTCCCTCACCTGCTTGCTCTCCCATCATAGCTGTTTCTGGTGATCCCCTCACGCGCACTGTTATTGTCCATGTCTGACTTACAAACAGTTCGGGTTACAAACAATATTTTAAGCTCATATTTATTGACTATAGATCTGCCTTCAACATGTAATCCCATCCAAACTCATCTCCAAGCTCGAAGACCTAGGAGTCAGTACCCCCACAACACTGAATCCTCAACATTTTGACCCAAAGACCTCAATCATTGAGGATAGGTGACAACACCTCCTCCACAAGGATTGTCAACACCAGTGCCCTGCAAGACTGCATTCTCAACTATACTCCTTAATCACTCACATCTGTACGGCTCTAATTCCATCTACAAGTTCACAGAGGACAGCCCCGCCGTACAGGCCGAATCATGAAGATTACTCATTCCATTTCACTTCATTCTACTTATATAGTCACATTTTATACAGCATGGAAACAGGCTCTTCGGCCCAACTTGTCCACACCAAACAACATGTCCCATCTACACTAGTCCCACCTACCTGCCTTTGGCCCAAATCCCTCTAAACCTGTCCAATCCATGTAGCTGCCTAAATGTTTCTTAAACGTTACAGTAGTCCCTGCCTCAACTACCTCCTCTGGCAGCTCGCTCCACACACCGACCACCCTTTGTGTGAAAAAGATACCCCTCAGATTCCTATTAAACCTTTGTCAGATGTTTATTCAATCTACAGAGAGTCACCTGAAAACGCATCGATCCTTATCCTTGTCAAAATCTAATTTCTGCAAACGGCTTTATTACAGCTAGATAGTAACCACGCAAAAAACCAAATCTAACATTTACGTGTGTTCTGGCTTAAGAGGGAAACAAAGAATAAGACAGGTAAAGGTTAGGGTTAGGCAGGCAGAAACTGCATACAGGCAGAAACTAAAACAGGAAAAACCGGTTTCCAGGGTCATATATAAATGGAACCATGAGGTTGATGAGGCCTTACAGGACTGCTTTGACACAACTGACTGGCAGATGTTTGAAGACGCAGCAGAAGGCAATATTAATGAATACACAGACTCTGTATTAGGCTACATAAGTAAGTGCATCGATGATGTGGTTCCAAAAGCCACCATCTGCACTTACCCAAATCAGAAACCCTGGGTCGGACGGGAAATCTGTGCTAAACTTAAAGCACGGACTACTGCCTTCAACTCAGGCGACCTCAACGCCTACATATGACCTCTGAAAGTCCATCAGGAAAGCCAAGAGAGACTACAGAAACAAAGTGGAATCTAACTACTACAGCTCGGACTCCAGACGCATGTGGAGTGGATTACGCTGCGTCACAGACTACAAAGGGAAAAACAGGAGCACTGTTCAGCCCACCGCATCGCTCTCGGACGAGCTTAACACCTTTTACGCCCGGTTCGATGCAGACAACACAACGCCCACCATGAGTCCACAGGTGTGCAGGGGGACTACCACACTGTCCATACAAACGGCAGATGTGAGGCGGTCCAGACGTGAGGCTGGACCGCAAAGCTCCAGGGCCGGATGGTATTCCAGGGCGGGCCCTCAGAGCGTGTGCTGATCAACTGGCAGAGGTGTTCACCAACATCTTCAACCTCTCTCTGAGTCAGTCTGTGGTTCCCACCTCCTTCAAAGCATCCATCATCGTTCCTGTTCCAAAGAAACCAGTAACCTCCTGTTTAAATGACTACCGTCCTGTCGCACTGACATCAGTCGTCATGAAGTGCTTCGAGCGACTAGTCAAAACTCACATCTGCTCCTCTTTCCCTGACACCTTGGACCCTCTTCAGTTTGCATATAGACCAAACAGGGCCACGGACGATGCCATCGCCACGGCAACACATACTGCGCTCACCCACCTGGACAAAGGAAATACATATGTGAGAAAGCTCTTTATTGACTACAGCTCAGCATTCAACACTATTATTCCCTCAAATCTCGTCCCCAAGCTCTTTGATCTTGGACTGGAGACCTCCATCTGCGGATGGATATTCGATTTCCTGACGGGCAGGCCCCAGGTGGTGAGAATTGGCAGCCACACCTCTTCCTCATTGATCCTCAACACAAGCACACCCACAGGGCTGTGTGCTCAGTCCTCTCCTGTATTCCCTGTTCACGCATGACTGTACTGCTAAGCACAGCTCAAACAGCATCCTAAAGTTTGCTGACGACATGACCATCTTGGGCCTCATCACAGACAACAATGAGACGGCCTACAGAGAGGAGGTAAAGGCACTAAACAGCTGGTGCCAGGAAAATAACCTCTCTCTCAATGTCAACAAAACTAAAGAGATGATCGTGGACTACAGGAGACTGGGGGAGTGGACACCCCCCCATCCACATCGGTGATGGTAGCGCAGCGGTAGAGTTGCTGCTTTACAGCGAATGCAGCGCCGGAGACTCAGGTTTGATCCTGACTACGGGTGCTGCACTGTAAGGAGTTTGTACGTTCTCCCCGTGACCTGCGTGGGTTTTCTCCGAGATCTTCGGTTTCCTCCCACACTCCAAAGACGTACAGGTATGTAGGTTAATTGGCTGGGTAAATGTAAAAATTGTCCCTAGTGGGTGTAGGATAGTGTTAATGTACGGGGATCGTTGGGCGGCACGGACTTGGTGGGCCGAAAAGGCCTGTTTCCGGCTGTATATATATGATATGATATGATATGATGCTGAGGTTGAAAGGGTCAGCAGCTTTAAGTTCCTCAGTGTGCACATCACTGAGGACCTTTCCTGGACACTGCACACGGACACAATAACAAAGAAGGCCCACCAGTGGCTCTTTTTCCTGAGAAGACTGAGGAAGTTTGGCATGAACGCCAGCATCCTCACAAACTTCTACAGATGCACCATCGAGAGCCTGCTGACGGGCTGCATTACAGTCTGGTACGGGAACTGTTCTGCCCACAGCCACAAATCACTACAGAGAGTGGTGAAGACGGCACAGCACATCATTGGCAACTGTCTCCCGGCCGTTCAGGACATTTTCTACCGGCGATGCCTGCGGAAGGCACGCAGCATCATCACGGACCACAGCCACCCAGCACGCAGGCTGTTCTCCTTGTTACCGTCAGGCAGACGATACAGGAGTATGGCTGCGCGTACCAACAGACTTAAGAACAGTTTCTACCATCAGGCCATCAGGCTTCTGAACTCATAAACACATTTCAAATCATATATGTTGATTATTTTTAATATTGTCTTTTTACCTTACTAATGCCATTTTTTTTTTTTTTTCATTTAAAAAAAAAATCTTATTTATCCCTGGAATATTACTGCTGAGGTGACCCATTGTCTTGTCAAATACATTTCATTGTACCGTTGACCCTGTGCCAACCTACATATGATAAATAAAATGTATTATTATTATAAAAGGAGTTTTAAATTTTATCCCGGGGTTAAATTCCAACTAGAATATAAGTATTATTTTTGTATTTAATGTATACCTCTCATCATAATATAACAACACAGTTTCCAGCCAGTTGCTAGGTGTATTAGAAATTGAAATAAAATCTCCTGAATTCCACAGGCTTGTCAATTCAAGTTTAAAGGAGACAGGCAGATTTCTATTGCTGGAGCTCCAGCCATCCACACCACAAAACATCAGCCATGCACAGCCAACCCACTAATAAACATTCCAACTAAATAAAACAAATATGCAGTTGAATGTTAAAAATTGCGGAGGCGAGGAGTTTCGGTAAAAACTGTCAACATCTTGGTCTCTGTTCGTACCGCTGTTTGATGAAATGACAAGGAAGAAACAGAACTGGAAGGTTTAAGAATAAGGGGCCACAGTTTAAGAATAAGGGGTAGGCCATTTAGAACTGAGATGAGGAAACACTTTTTCAGTCAGGGAGTTGTGAATCTGTGGAATTCTCTGCCTCAGAAGGCAGTGGAGGCCAATTCTCTGCATGCATTAGGTTGAGGTGTGCTGCAGCATGAAGTAACAGGAATGTGGCTCTTGATTACATTTTAGAGATGCGGCTGTATATTGTGTTTTATTCAGGAAACAAAAGGACAGAGGAGAAAGTGTGAGGAATTCTGCAAAGCCAAGAGGCAAAAGGCTGACTCAGTCTAGTGAGTTACACACCACTTCGGATAACCAATTGATTCCAAAAAAAACAAAACGATTATACGTTGAACATTATCGGAATCACACTTAATTGTAACTGAGATTTGTGCAATAAATACCTGGCATGCCTGGCCTCCACTGATAATTTTGTTTGATAGTTTCAAGTGATACTGGGTGTGGTGGGATGAACTAATTTTAGAACTGGACCTGATGTATAGCTACTTATTTAAACATAGTGAGGGAACATTCAATCCATTATCTTGCTATTGAGGGCGTGCAGCGTAGGTTTACTAGGTTAATTCCCGGAATGGCGGGACTGTCATATGTTGAAAGACTGGAGCGACTAGGCTTGTATACACTGGAATTTAGAAGGATGAGAGGAGATCTTATCGAAACGTATAAGATTATTAAGGGGTTGGACACGTTAGAGGCAGGAAACATGTTCCCAATGTTGGGGGAGTCCAGAACAAGGGGCCACAGTTTAAGAATAAGGGGTAGGCCATTTAGAACTGAGATGAGGAAACACTTTTTCAGTCAGAGAGTTGTGAATCTGTGGAATTCTCTGCCTCAGAGGGCAGTGGAGGCCAATTCTCTGAATCCATTAGATAGAGCTCTTAATGATAGCGGAGTCAGGGGGTATGGGGAGAAGGCAGGAACGGGGTACTGATTGGGAATGATCAGCCATGATCACATTGAATGGCGGTGCTGACTCGAAGGGCCGAATGGCCTCCTCCTGCACCTATTGTCTATTGTCTATTATCCTTGCTAGTTTCATTATAGAACAGTTTCCATTAGTCCCATTCCTTCCGACCTGCTGAGTTATTCCAGCATTTTGTAATACCTCTTTAGTTCAGTTCATTTTAGTTTAGTTTATTGTCACGTGCACCGAGGTACAGTGAAAAGCTTTTGTAGCGTGCCAGCAGAAAGACAATATGATTATTTCTCTCTGGACCTACAACTTACCCTCTCTCTCTTTGATTTTTTTTGTCATTTACCTCTACTTTGGACATTGGCACTTTGTAATTTGCCTCTACCTCAGTGAAACTTACTGAATAGTGGAAGGTCTGGATTGAGTGGATGTGGAGAGGATGTTTCCACTAGTGGGTGCATCTAGGACCAGAGGGAACAACCTCAGAATAAATGGGAGGTACCTTTAGAAAGGATATGAGGAGGAATTTCTTTAGTCAGAGGGCGGTGAATCTGTGGAATTAATTGCCACAGACGGTCGTGGAGGCCAAATCCTTGGCTATTTTTAAAGCGGAGATTGACAGGTTCTTGATTAGTACATGTGTCAGGGGTTATGGGGAGAAGGCAGGTGAATGGGTTTGAGAGGGAAAAGTAAATCAGCCACAATTGAATGGCAGAGTAGACTTGAAGGGCCAAATGGTCTAATTCTGCTCCTATGACAATAGACAATAGACAATAGGTGCAGGAGGAGGCCATTCGGCCCTTCGAGCCAGCACCGCCATTCAATGTGATCATGGCTGATCATTCTCAATCAGTACCCCATTCCTGCCTTCTCCCCGTACCCCCTGACTCCGCTATCCTTAAGAGCTCTATCTAGCTCTCTCTTGAATGCATTCAGAGAATTGGCCTCCACTGCCCTCTGAGGCAGAGAATTCCACAGATTCACAACTCTCTGACTGAAAAAGTGTTTCCTTATCTCAGTTCTAAATGGCCTACCCCTTATTCTTAAACTGCAGTCCCTTGTTCTGGGCTCCCCCAACATTGGGAACATGTTTCCTGCCTCTAACGTGTCCAACCCCTTAATAATCTTATACGTTTCGATAAGATCTCCTCTCATCCTTCTAAATTCCAGTGTATACAAGCCTAGTCGCCCCAGTCTTTCAACATATGACAGTCCCGCCATTCCGGGAATTAACCTAGTAAACCTACGCTGCACGCCCTCAATAGCAAGAATATCCTTCCTCAAATTTGGAGACCAAAACTGCAGGTTGCAGGGTGACTTGGACAGGTTGTGTGAGTGGGCGGATGCATGGCAGATTTACTAATGGCACTTTTAATCCCTTCATCCAAGTCATTAATGTATATTGTAAATAAATGACTTATGAACTTATAAACAGTTGTCTAATTGATAGTAACCAATTAACTTACAGGCACACCTTTGGGATGTGGGCGGAACACTGATGGAAATCCACCTGGTCACAGGGAGTTCGTGTTATTTAACAAGTTTCAAAGGGTAGAGATAATCAGATTAGATAAGCAGAACAGATTTTAAGTATTTGGGAGGATACATACAATGTTACATCCAGGCACATACTCTTGCTATAACTACTATTACATATTATAGCAAAGAGAGGTAAATTCATTAATCCAAGGTTTAATTCTACCGAATCTCTTCCGCTTTATAAAATTGCATGAAATCAAAATTGAAGATAGACCACAAAATGTTGGAGTAACTCAGGGGGTCTGGCAGCATCTCTGGAGAAAAAGAATGGGTGACGTTTCAGGTCACCTTCCTTTTACTCCAGAGATGCTGCCTGACCCATTGAGTTACTTCAGCACTTTGTGTCTATCTTCGGTATAAATTAGCATCTGCAGTTCCCTTCTACACATCGAAGATTGAACTATGGACAAATAAAGTACAAATCTGGTACCATTTCTCATGAAATGGTCACAATGAAACATGTATACAGTAAATGCTGTGTTTAAGTATAATAAAATCACTTCAAACAATTTGATTGACAGCCTAGATTATACACTCAAATGACAGCTTAGATTATATGCTTAGTTTCCAAATTAATTCAGTAATGAGTAATAACGGCAGGCCGAAAGCAAGTAAATATATCTTTATCAAGTCAGCCGAGAAATATGGCAAAGAAGCATCTCCATTTTGTCACATAAATACTGATATCCATCAGTCTTTGTTTCGAATGAAAACAAATGACTTAGTGCCCTTAACTCTTGGGTAGAGAATTCCAAGGATTTGTTAGCCTCGTAGTAAAGAAATTTTTGCCTTATTTCTAACCTCAATGTATGTTATTTTGAGATGGCAACTCCGTGTTCTAGAATCTTCAGCTAGGGAAAATACTCACCCCAAATCCATCCTGGTCACCCCTTAAAGAGTTTTGTACAGCTCACTGATGCATGAGTTGCTTTGTTGCTGAGGAGTTGTGAACCATCAGCAAACGTTCAGATGAAGTAGTTGAGGGCAAAGATACTAGAGGAACAAGATGGACCACTCCGTTGAAATCGCCTATACTGAAGTGTAGTACGCAAAGGAGGGTAACGTCCGCCATTTTAGTAGGCAAAACCCACCAATCACCATGCCTCTCGCAGTGTAATCAGTGTTTTGGGGGAACAGTATGTGTGATGATACCATTAAAATGCAGAATATATCTCATCTATCAATTCACAGATTTTTGTTATTTTCCTTTTTAAATGTTTCTGCAAGTTTATGCCTACTAAAATGGCGCCGTGACGTACTATGGTATTTAGGGTCGAGTGGGCTATCTTGCTCCTCTAGTATCTTTGGTTGAGGGTGATTTAATAACATCAATTAAAAGAGATATGGACGCGTAAATGGTCAGTGGAATATCGGTCACATGCGGCAAATCTTGGATTGCTCATCTTGGTCGGCATGGATGAATTGGGCCGAAGGACCTGTTTCATGCCGTGTGTATCCATGACTGCTTGACAACATCTCTCGGTCCCCTAAACAATGTGGCAAGAGTAAAATTACTACCAAATACCAAGTAATGGCTTTTCAAAAGAATGAATATTTTTCATAGTGTTAACTTGGTTTCTGATCCTGAGCCTGACTCTGGGAGCATCTCCTTCCACTTCCGGGTACATATGAACACACTGGACAACACATTAAACAATGAGTTCAATCAACAGTCCAATTTCTACTGGCTTTCAAAGTCAGTTCTTTTCCTTAAGTTTGCTTTCAGCCCCATTTTCAGGTCACCATTCCGTCATGACCCAGTGCAATTGCCCAGTGATTTAGAACATAATTTTTAAAACATGCTGCTTTTTTTTTTTAAATCCTTTATTTTACAGCACTGACTAGCTGTAGTTTGATTAGTATTATTGAAATTCAGATTATCATGAAAAATAAGCATTTTTAATTTAACTTTAAGACTTTAAGCACGGAAACAGGCCCTTAGATCCACCAAGTCCGCACTGACCACCAATCGCCCCACGTACACTAGCACTAACCTACACATTCGCATATCACTGTACCTTAATTGGTACAAATGACAATAAAAGACCTTTGAAAAATTTGAGACCTTTTAAATAAGTCAGGAAGTATGTAAATAAGGAGGTGATGTTAAAGACCAGTGAGCAGTGCTTTGCATTCACAAGAGACTGCAGATGCTGGAATCTTGAGCAAAACATGAAGTGCTAGAGGAACTCAATGTTTAGTTAGTTTAGTTTAGTTTAGAGATACAGCTTGGAAATTGGCCCTTTGGCCCACTGAGTCATGAGTAAATGCTAATATTGGTGATGCACTTTCTCCTTTAATAAAAGAGGTGGCTCTGTGTACAAAAATGGACTTTCAGCTCAAGGTTCGTGTTGATAAAACCATTCAGCTGGGGCATTAGAGCATTCAATTTACAGTGAGTGAGATGGCAGATATCTCCTCCTCCCTCATTGTCATTATAAGCAGATGAATACATTCCAACTGACTGTGGTCTTGGACTCATGTTTACCATGCGTCATTTTAAAATTACATGAAATTAGCACCAGGTGCTGGAATTGTAGGAAATGCAAGTGACATACCCTTCAAATTATACTTTCAACAATAAAAAAACTGCTGCAGGAACTCAACTTTACCAATAGCAATACTGAGGTTAAAGAGGACCTGTTGAGTTCCTCCAGCAGCTTGATTGGTGCTCCAGATTCCAGCATCTACAGTCTCTTGCGCCTCCATAATTAGTTTGCGATTTGGCTAATATAGTATTCCTACTGCAGACCTGTAACAGATTACAGAATGAAGTGGTTATATCATAAAGCAGACTAACTTGCAACTAAAAGGAATTTATTCACAAAATGCTGGAGTAACTCAGCAAGTCAGGCAGCATCTCAGGAGAGAAGGAATGGGTGACGTTTCGGGTCGAGACCCTTCTTCAGTATGAACCATTCTTTATGCAGTATGAAGAAGGGTCTCGACCCGAAACGTCACCCATTCCTTCTCTCCTGAGATGCTGCCTGACCTGCTGAGTTACTCCAGCATTTTGTGAATAAATACCTTCGATTTGTACCAGCATCTGCAGTTATTTTCTTATGCAACTTAAAGGATATGTTCTTGCTTTCCATCTATCATGCATGTAATAACACTAAGCTATAAAAGGCAACATTAGATTGTTTGAACTATTACAAAGCTTGTTTTATAATGGGCATGAAGACATTTTTGATATTGCTTTGAAATATTGGTTTTGAGCTATTACTGTCATGTGTACTGAGATACAATGAAAAGCTTTTGTTTGCATGCTATACAATTAAATCAGATAATACTGTACATGAATACAATCAAGGCATGCACAAGTACAATAGCTATATTGAGAAGAAGAATACCAGAGAGCAGAATATAGTTTATCAGCAGTGTAGTGGAACAGTTCCAATTAAAAAGTCCAATGCCTGCAATTTTGTAGGATGTAAAATTGGGACTGACCCTAGGTTATGGAAGGACCTTTCAGACCATTCTTGCCAAACAGCAGGAAGGATTACTTGGAGCAGTGTTCAAGATAGACACAAAACGCTGGAGGAACTCAGCGGGTCAGGAAGCATCTCTGGATAGAAGGAATGGGTGACGTTTCGGGTCGAGACCCTTCTGCAGTCTAAGAGTGTTCCGGTTTGGCCATCCTGCTATAGGAAAGATATCGTTAAACTGGAAAGAGTGAAGGCAAGATTTATGATGATGTTGCCAGGACTCGAGGGCCCAAGCTACAGGGAGATGTTGGACAGACTAGGACTTTATTCTTTGGTGCGCAGAAAGCTAATGGGTTATCTTAAAAGGGGAAAAAAATATGAGAGGAATAGACAGACTGAATGCACAAGAGTCTTATTCCCAGGATAGGGGAATCAAAACCAAAGGATGTTGGTTTAAGGTGAGAGGGGAAAGAATTATATGAATCTGAGGGATAGCTTTTCCACACAGAAACTGGTGGGAATATGGAACATGTTGCCAGAGGAGGTAGTTGAGGTAAGTAATATACCAGCATTTAAAAGGCACTTGGACATGTAATTAGATAGGAAAGGTATAGTAAGATATGGGTCAAATGCAGGCAAATGTGACTAGGCCAGATGGGGCATCTTTCTGTGTTTAGAGTTAATAGCTCGAAGGATTATATGCTCATCGGCATATTTCTGAGTCTGCTAATAATCATCTTGTTTGTCATTTACTGATTTGATGTCTGAAATTGCACACTATCCATGTTACGTGAAACAGGAAGTTATGGCGAGTCCGAAACTTGTTGGTTGTAGACGAAGTTTATTGCAGCCGCAATACACGAATACAGAGTTAAACAACAAGGTACAGGACAACCAATACAAACTTACTGTCTTCCTTGAAGACTTCGCCGAACTGGCCAAAACGGGCGCCAAACGCGCACCTGACATCGCTGGCCAATCAGCGATGTCGTTCCCTGGACCAATCCCCATGGTCGCGCTCCCACGTGACCTCGCTGGCCAATCCGAGGGTTCGACGATCTGGACCATTCTCTATGGTCGCTACATGACCCCCCCCAGAACCCGAGGTGCGGAACCTAGCTGGGAGCCGGATTTCGCGACCATAACGAGTACGGAGAGGGACAGCCTGAACCACAGGAGCCGGAGGTTCCGGACTTGGAGGAACAGCCGGAACGAGAGGTTCTGGAGGAACTACCGGCACGGGGGGTTCCGGAGGAACTGCCGAAACGGGGGGTCCTGGAGGAACTGTCGGAACGGGGGTTTCTGGACTGGGCGGAACTAACGGAGGTCGGCCTCTCCTAGGGGTTTGACCGACCAGGACTGGTTGATCCGGGTCCAAATGGGCAGGTTTGAGCCGGGACACCGAGACGAGTTCTCTCTTGCCGCCCATGTCTAAGGTGAAAGTAGCCGTTCCCTTACGTAAAACCCGGAACGGCCCTTGATAGACCTTCTGCAACGGGGCGCGATGGGCATCTTTACGCAGAAAAACAAACTCACAGTCCTCCTTGAAGACTTCGCCGAACTGGCCAAAACGGGCGCCAAACGCGCACCTGACATCGCTGGCCAATCAGCGATGTCGTTCCCTGGACCAATCCCCATGGTCGCGTTCCCACGTGACCTCGCTGGCCAATCCGAGGGTTCGACGACCTGGACCATTCTCTATGGTCGCTACAAAGTATTCTTTGTAGAACACTTCATGCATACATTTGCATCTGCTCATCACAACCAGTTTGTCTGTAAACAATAAAAACAGAAGAGTTGCCAGTGTTCACAGCTAATGCCATTTGTCACAGTCAACATCCTTGTCAACACCCACCTCCAACATTAATAATCAAAATGCTCAGAATGCACAAATAATTAGAATCATCTAAAAAGCTGGCCCAGATACTGTACAATGGAATAATGGAGCCGTACACAAAGATCTCTTTGGAATAAATTAGCTCTTTCCTATGTTGACTGCTATCAGCCATCATTTCAAGGGAATCCTTAATTGCTTACTGCCATTGCAGGACACCACAGATGTCCTATTAATGCCACCTCATTGCACATCACCTACAGGCAATAGCCTTGCAGCAGAGACCATGAATCTTTATGGACAGCTAGCAGTATTGAAGAATTCTCGCAGATAGTAAGCCATACAATTTTTAAGTAATAACAGTATTGAAAATATTTTACAGGGAGAAAAGTAACATTTAGAACATGCACAGAACATTAAAGTAGAGGATGAAATACTATAATTGTTTTAAAAAGTAATTCACTTTAAAATGACAAAATTAAAAATATTTATCAGATCCACAAACACGAAAACTAATTATTTTAGGGCCAATGTGTTTGTTAAGCAAAAATGATGGCTTAATATGCCAATAAAAAACCCGCCTGAGGCTCATGCAATAAAAAATTAAGAGTTTTAGGGCATTTTAGAGCGAGAAGCTCGAAAAGAGCGTTGTGTTTTTTGTCAGTGATTTCTGGAGCGTACACAATAGAAGGTTACAAAGTATCACAAACTGTCTCAAAGCTTTGTTTTGATGGCAATTTATGATTTTTTTCTATTTACAATCATTCTGCCAGTATTACAATAACGTAATCTGGACCAGGTTTAATTGCTATGGATCTCAGTATTTGTTCCACTGTTCTCGAGAATGCAAGCAAAAAAATGTTCCAAATGTTCTCATCACAGAAGATTTCACATTGCATGTTCAGCAAATTCTGTTTGCAATATTTCATGGATTAAATGCAAATACCTGTGAAGTAATTTTAGTTTAGTTTAATCTAGAGATACAGCATGGAAACAGGCCCTTCAGTCCATGCAGATCACCCGTTCACACTAGTTCAACGCTATTCCATCTTCTCATCCACTCCCTGCACACTAGGGACAATTTACTGAGGCCAATAAACTGACAAGCCCGCACGTCTTTGGGGCATGGGAGGAAACCTGAGCACCTGGAGGACACCCATATGGTCACAGGGAGAACATGCAAACTCCGCACAGACAGCACTCGAGGTCAACATCGAACCTGAGTCCTTGGCGCTGTGAGGCAGCAGCTCTACCCGCCTGCACCACTGTGCCACTCAGTCTGTACTACATCAGTGACCATTACATTATCTGAAACATGAAGCAACGGCAGTTGTATAAATATACATCTCTGGACATTAATGGCCAGTTATTTACCCTTTATATCCATCGTCACCTATAAATTGACCACCCAATGTCAGCATACCTTCCACATTACGGGTGAGTGGACTGGGATGGAAGGGCTTCGTGTAAGACAATCCAACACTTTTGATATCTGCCTTCCAATGAGTTTTATGCTCTTTTGTGACAAAAAGACACAACATTCACATGTGCCCGTTTCTTCATTGTTGATATAATGCTACAGATCCATGCAAATCTAGAGTATCTCTTCTCCACTTGTAGAGTGGACAAGTGTGTGACATATATAACACTGCAATTTGGCAAATTATGCACACTCATACTTTAACCATTCTTTATGCATATTACTAACTCTTTATACTTTAAACAACACTTATTAATAGGGGATCACGTTGTCGACCTCCCCGTGGTGAGCCCTATCAACTGGCCTCAGTCAGGCGAACGACAACAAACAGAGACAGCACAAGCAGAAGCAGCTTCATAACTTCTGCTGCCTCAAACGCAAGAAGAAGGCTTATTAATAGAATAAAAACTCATACAAACACTCCAGATCTACAACAATAATGAAAAGAACTACCTTGCATAAAAACAGACTGTTACAATCCAGACCTACCCGAGAGCCAGTGGCGTTGGTAACTGTAGCAGCAGCTTGTGTCACCAATTGTGTTGATGTGTAGAGTGGATAATAACCCCTTGACTGAAAATTGTCAAGTGCAGACATTGGACAGAACCTCATCCAACAGTGAACAATAATACACCCTTAAAAAAAGACACAAAGTGCTGGAGTAACTCAGTGGGTCAGGCAGCATCTCTGCAGAACATGGATAAGTGAGGTTTCAGGTCGGAACCATTCTTCAGACTATAAACCTTGCACCTCTCTTCCAATTAAGCATAACCTTTACACGTCTCCATAATGCAGCAGATGATAAAGACAACATGAGAACATATCGCTGTATCCAATATCTGTTGGAAGCTATGTTTAATACCGGGTCAACCTTCCAATAGTTCACCCTTCATTTACTCAAGTGTCAGTTAATACTAGGCCAAGTTGGGCCCTAATCTCTCCAGCATTGGTGCAGCACCCTCTCCTCCCCCCACTCCCCCTCTCCCCTCCCCCTCTCCTCCCTCCCTCCTCCCCCCTCCCTCCCCTCCCCCCTCCCTCTCCCCACTCCCTCCACCCCCTCCCCCTCCCCTCCCCGCCCCTCCCTCTCCCCTTCCCCTCCATCCCCCTCAACCCCCCATCCTCCTCCCCCTCCCTCCCTCCCTCCCCCCCTCCCTCCATCCCCTCCCTTCCTAGGAGATAGATTTAAACTTAAAAATGTGAATATCTTTTAAAATAAACACCAATTTCAATAAAACTTCCTCCATTAGCACCAAAGGGACGACGGTGAGTAAGGTGGGCCTAAAATTGTCACGCTATCGTGTACCGTTTTGTCTGTAGTTCAGGAACAAACAAACAAACAAACGAGAGTTTTAGTATATAGATTATTTTGCCAGACTTTAAGCCAAGTCATTACAACTTTCTTGTACTTGGTCTGTTCATCCATTGTGTATCTTCATGTAGTTAGTGGGCGAGTCTAAGCTTTTAGTTAAATTAGAAACATTGCGGATTTCAATACCAAAACTCCTCTAAAAGGTTCTCGCTATTTCTTCTCCATCGTACAACTGAATGCTAAACATTTGACAATCGCCACGTTTAAGCTTATGGAAACTTTATTGAAGTTTTCCTGGAAAGTTTCAAGAAGATAACATTTGGCTCACAATGGTTCTCATGGGAATTTCCAATCTGAGAAAGTAAGTGAACAGTAACTGACAGGCGGAATCATGTGCAGCAACAAAATGCCCCTGACAGTGATGTAAATCTTGCACTTCTCTTCCAATTACACATAACCTTTACATGTCTCCACAATGCAGCGGATTATAAAGACAACACTAGTACACATCTGCCAACACCAGTACACATGTCTCCCAAATCTGCCGCAAGCTATATTTATTGTTGGGTCAACCTTCTGACTTTTGAAGATCGTTCCTTCCTCACTATCCACCAATAAACAGAAGCAGGTCAACAAAATGGGCCTTTCGGTATTGTTCCCTCCACCAATGTTCCAATTTGTTATCCAACTGCTGGATTATTTTGCTGTTATAATATATAGCAAACTATTGGGAAATTGTACTCACGGTCCAGTACATTTATTGCAGCCTGGCAATTCAGTTGCGGATTGAATGCGGATATCAAGAAAATACAATACTCAAAGGAAAATGCTGTACAGCCAACAAAATCTGAATTAAAACAGAAACATTCAATGGGCCAGGCAGCATTTATAGAGATAGAAATAGATTTAACCTATTGAGTTGATGATCGTTCATGGTTGTTCTGATGTAGCCTGGCCTGCTGAGTATTTCCAGACTTCTCTATTTTAAAGCAGGAGTTCATTAGCCATGAAACCCCTGTCAAAGTCAATATCTAGAATTCATTCATAAAGTACTGGGTTTTACAACTGGTTCACTTTATACATTAAACATTCATGAATTAAACATTGTATGAAGTATTTTTCATAGATATTCAAGATTGACAAGGCCACTTGAAAAGGAGATTGATTTTGGCCATGGTTTATTATTGTCCTCTGATGCAGTGAAAAAACTTTGCATGCTATCTAGTCAAATTATACTGTACATGAGTACAATCCACCCATTCTCACATACAACAGACAATGCAAAGAGAAAAATACCAGTGTGCAGAATCTACTGTTACGGCATCGTAGCATTACCCTTGCAGAGAAAAAGCGCAGATAAGAAAAAGTCCATGAGCCACAATAGGTAGGTTGGAAGATCGGAACTTCACTCTTACCCTTGCAGAGAAAAAGCGCAGATAAGAAAAAGTCCATGAGCCACAATAGGTAGGTTGGAAGATCGGAACTTCACTCCTAGCTTAGCGAAGGACCATTTGGTAGTCTGATAGCAGTGAGGAAGAATCTGGTGGTACATGCTTTCAAGTCTGAGCAATGGGTTGCCTTATTCTGAAATATGATTTGATTCAAGTTTTACGTTTTATCTACTTTGATAAATCTGCCTCAAGTACAAAACCAACTTCGTTGTTGAGAAAACCACAATTCTATTAAATTGGCAAAATTCAAGCCGCGTAAAAATGTGCATCAGGATTGGTGCAAAGTAAAGAGGAAGCATAAATCCAACATTTAAGGGGATTTAGTTTAATTTGGAGATGCAGCATGGTATCAGGTCCTTTGGCCCACCGAGTCCCCGACAGCCAATGATCACCCGTATAAGAGCTCACACGAGGCAGTTTACAGAAGCCAATTAACCTAAAAATCTGCACGTCTTTGGAATGTGTGAGGAAACCAGAGCACCCGGAGAAAATCCATGCGGTGACTGGGAGAACATACAAACTCCGTACAGACAGCACCCGTTGTCAGGATTGAACCCGGGTCTCTGGCACTGCAAGGCAGCAACTCTATCTCTGCGCCACCGTGCCAACCCAAGGAAATCAACCAGGTAAATTCATTAACTCTGATCAGAACTAAAATAAACTGTAAATTAACAGACTAACTCAAAAGGTTGTAATATTTAAAAAAAAATGTCCTTCCAATGGAGGGGGGAGAAGCAACCAAAATAGATGAGCCTCGTAATGTGGCTATGTGGCACTGTTCTTTCAGTGTAAGAAAATAACTGGATATGCTGGTATAAATCGAAGGTATTTATTTCACAAAATGCTGGAGTAACTCAGCAGGTCAGGCAGCATCTCTGGAGAGAAGGAATGGGTGACGTTTCGGGTCGAGACCCTTCTTCAGACTGTTCTTTCAGTGACACCTTGCATGAATATTGAATTTTGTTTATGGTGGAACTATTATAGCAACCATTTTCCAGGTGGAATAATCCCTCTCTGGAAATTACATATAAGGCACACACCAAATGAAGACACTCGAAAGCAACAAGGAAATCAATCACAGACATGAAGTGCTGGAGTAACTCAGCAGATCAGTCAGCATCTCTGGAGAAAATGGATAGGTGATGTTTCGGGTCAGCACCCTTCTTCAGACCCAAAACATCACCTATCCATTTTCTACAGAGATGCTGCCAGACCTACTGAGTTACTCCAACATTTTGTGTCTACCTTTGGTGTAAACCAGCATCTGCAGCTCCTATTTATTACAGGTAATTTGTCACATTGCAAGGAGTGTCAGGGCCACAACCAGGATTTAATAACTGTACTCTGTACTCCAGGCTGGGATCATTGTACTCACCTCCTCTACTAGATACCAATCAAATGGTCCTTTCATTGGCACCTGCCCTGATGCCTGATCTATTAACCCCAAATCCTTTCTGCCCCAATTCAGTCCAAATTCCCCCATTATTCCCTCCCACAAGGAAGAGGCTCACCAGGATGTTGCCTGGATTGGGAGAAGATTGGCTGTAAGGAAAAGTTGGATAAACGGATTGTTTTCACTGGAGTATCGGAGGCTGACAGGAGACCTGTGGAGGGGCACAGATAGTGTAGACAGTCTGGTATTTATTCACAAAATGCTGGAGTAACTCAGCAGGTCAGGCAGCATCTCGGGGGAGAAGGAATGGGCGACGTTTCGGGACGAGACCCTTCTTCAGACTGATGTCAGGGGGCGGGACAAAGGAAGGATATAGGTGGAGACAGGAAGATAGAGGGAGATCTGGGAAGGGGGAGGGGAAGAGAGGGACAGAGGAACTATCTAAAGTTGGAGAAGTCGATGTTCATACCACTGGGCTGCAAGCTGCCCAGGCGAAATATGAGGTGCTGTTCCTCCAATTTCCGGTGGGCCTCACTATGGCACTGGAGGAGGCCCATGAAGACGACAGTCTGAATCTTTTTCCCAGGGTGGAAATGTCAAATACAAAAAGACATAGTATTAAGATGAAAGTTCAAAGGAGATTTGTGATGCAATTGTTTTTACACACAGACTGGTAGTTCCCTAGAATGCATTGCCAGGGTAGGTGGTTGAAGACAAAATAATAGCGTTGTTTACAAGGCATTGAGACTATCTTGTGAACAAACAGAGAAAAAAGGGATGTGAATCGTATACAACTTGGAGTTGGTTTATCAGGTCATAAGTGAGAGGAGTAGAATTAGGCCATTGGGCCCATCAAGTCTACTCTGCCATTCAATCATGGCTGATCTATCTCTCCCTCCTAACCCCATTCTCCTGCCTTCTCCCCACAACCTTTGACACCAGTACCAATCAAGAATCTATCTATCTCTGCCTTAAAAAATCCACTGACTTAGCCTCCACAGTCAATAGTCGTTTATTTGTCACATACACATAAATGTGTAGTGAAATGAAACATTACCCGCAGTTGAACAATAAGACCAATAAGAATAATCAATAAAAATGCAATAACACACACAATCACAACAAACACCAAACAAAAAGAAACAGTGAGTCTCCTCCAGCCCTCCTCACTGTGATGGAAGGCCAGAATGTCTTTTCTCTTCCCTGCCGTCTTCTCCCGCGGTTAGGCTGTTGAACTTGCCACTTCGGGGCGGTCGGGGCTCCCGACATTGAAGCCCCCGCTGGACGGTGAAAGGTCCGCGGCGGGCCGACCCAAGCCCCGCGATTCGGGGCGGGCGAACACGCTGCCTCTGCCGCTGCCGGAGCTCCCGATGTCGGCCCCCACCCAAAGGCCTGCGGGCTTCCGACATCCACGCGGCCCGCGCCGGAGCCTCCGGAGACGAATCGCAGCCGCTCCCGCAGCATCCGCAGGCATCCAGCGCCGCAGGTGGTGAGTCCGGGCCGCGGGCTCTGCGAACCAGAGCCCCAGGTGGTCCCAGGTGCATGGCCGGTGGTAGGCCGCAACGGGAACGGAGACACGACACAGAAACAAAGGTCGCGTCTCCGTTCGGGAGAGAGAATTTTACAGTTCCCGTTCCCTCCCCACCCCCCCCAAACATAACATACAAACCCTACACCATATTAAAACTACAATTCAGATACACAGCATGCTGTGGCAAAGAATTCCACAGATTCACCACCTTCTGACTAAATAAATTTCTCCTCATCTCCTTCATAAAAGAATGTCCTTTAATTCTGAGGCCACGACCTCTAGTCCTAGACCCTCCCATTAGTGGGAACATCCCCTTGGGCATCTTGACATCTTGGTTGGTGCGGACACTGTGAGACATAAGTCCAGTTCCTGTGCTGCACTGCCATGTTCCATATTTTAAGGAGTGCCAGCCACAATCAACCAGCAACCACACTCAAGTGGGACTCTATCTTCCTCCCGTCCACCCCCACGCTGCCTCAGAATTGACTAGGCCTCCTCTCACCATTCACCTCATGGATCTACCCTGAGGGAAAGAAAATCATTCTCTGCACAACAGAAAATAATCCCATCGTACAGCTTCCATGCTGCAGGCCTAATATCCTGGCCACAATAAAGATGGTTCGCGTAGCAAGGAACTGCAGAGGCTGATTTACACCGAAGACAGACCCCAAAAAGCTGCAGTAACTCGGCGGGTCAGGCAGCACTTCTGGAGAAAGGGAATGGGTGACATTTCGGGTCGAGACCCTTCTTCAGACTGAGAGTCAGGGGAGAGGGAAACGAGAGAGATGAAAAGTTACATTAGAAAATAATGAATGAAAGGTGTGCAAAAGGACAAACTAAGCCAGCAAGGGTGATCAAGGAAAGGTGGAGGAATGAATAGTGGTTACACAATACCAAAAATAAACCTTTTATTCACAAAATGCTGGAGTAACTCAGCAGGTCAGGCAGCATCTCGGGAGAGAAGGAATGGGTGACGTTTCGGGTCGAGACCCTTCTTCAGAAGAAGAAGGGTCTCGACCCGAAACGTCACCCATTCCTTCTCTCCCGAGATGCTGCCTGACCTGCTGAGTTACTCCAGCATTTTGTGAATAAAAACCTTCGATTTGTACCAGCATCTGCAGTTATCTTCTTATACCAAAAATAAACTTCTGATGCTGTGGTGTTTATCTAATAAATATGCTATCAAGTGTAGATTATTTCAGAATGTTGTATATCAATTATTATTGTTGCAAAGGATTAAGTGTTGGGCGGTGTTTCACTCAAATGCTATTCTGTGCAACAACATTAATTAATGTAAACAGATGTGATCAGTGCTTGGGGGCGAGTCTGCAGTGAAGCAGCATGGAGCCAGACTCAGCCACAAGACCACGTTAGGACTCCCAGTCATGTCAGCCTTGCAGGCTCATTTAGCTTACATGAGTTACGGCATTTCTATATTTGAACTAGACCCCTAACCCCCAAACCTCATACAGATCATTCGCTGAAACATTAGTTTACTCAGTTAGAAGGCAACTGTGGCGTGAAATTAGCCTGTGCAGAGCATGTTATTTTAACATAATGCAATTGATAATGTAGTTGCCACGAAGCGAAAGGTGACAACAACCATTTCATCTCACTCTGCAAATCTTGACCAGGCATTTCCTTGGCCAACTGATATGACGCCCCGAGTAGGAGGAGATAATGGAGGAATTTGGACTTGGTTCTGCTTAGTTTATTGTCACGTGTACCGAGGTGTCGAGTTCGCGTTCGCGGTCAGTTGGATGACAATAATCAGAGACGGCACAGACTTTATCTGTTAGTTTATTAGAGATCTCATAGACAGGTTTCTAAAAGCACACACAGAGTTGCGGACTCCGGGGCCAGTGGAAACGTGTCACACCAGCCCCTAGAATTAAGCCCCCTTTATTCCCCAAAACCGCAGAATTCACAGTTATTTACAAGTATCACAACCAATCAATATTGGAATTAAGTCAGTTTTCCCTTATACGGCCGAGTGTTGGAACAAAGTCAATTTTCCCTTATAAGGTCCTAACATGCTATTATTCAAGGTTTAGTCGGCGTCTGTTTACTGTTTGTGTTCTTTATACATTGTGTTTTTCTCCTCTGAATGGTGGAGATGCCGGAGATTGAACCCGGGGCCTCATTTCCAATCCATTGGGGTTTCCCCGCACAGGTTCGAATCCTGCCGACTACACCACATGCTATTGTTCAAGGTTTAGTCGGCGTCTGTTTACTGTTTGTGTTCTTTATACATTGTGTTTTTCTCCTCTGAAGACGAGATGGAACATTCTGCGGTTTGGGCTACTGATTGCTACTAGCTTTAGCAAGTTCAGCATTTTTGTGATTACGTAGCCTCAAGCAGGTGAAAGAGAGAGAGAGAGAGCCTCAAGTATGACGTGGTGGCGCCTAACGGCAGCGGCTGACTAGCAGTCTGTCCGTCTTTTTTTTGTTGAGTGTCGGTGTTGGGATGATTTTTATATATATTTTTTTGGTTGTGTATGTGTGGGAGGGGGTGGTGGTGCGTGGGGGGTGGGTGTGGGTGGGTGGGTGTGGGGAACTTTTCTCTTCCTCACGGCGCGGGGTGCGGCTCGGCTGCGGGGCCTAACATCCCCCGGTGCGGCTCGGCCGCTGGACTTTACATCCCGGTGCGGCTTGGCCGCTGGACTTACATCGCCCGGTGCAGCTCGGCTGCGGGGCTTAACACCGCCCGGTGCAGCTCGGCTGCGGGACTTAACATCGCCCGGTGCAGCTCGGCTGCAGGGCTTAACACCGCCCGGTGCAACTCGGCTGCGGGGCTTAACACCGCCCGGTGCAACTCGGCTGCGGGACTTAACACCGCCCGGTGCAACTCGGCTGCGGGACTTAACATCGCCCGGTGCAGCTCGGCTGCGGGGCTTAACACCGCCCGGTGCAGCTCGGCTGCGGGGCTTAACACCGCCCGGTGCAACTCGGCTACGGGACTTAACACCGCCCGGTGCGGCTCGGCTGCGGGACTTTTCACCGCTGGTGCGGCTCGGCTGCGGGACTTAGCTGCGCAAGGCTTGGTCGCGGGCCTTTCATCGCACGGTTCGGCCGCGAGACGTTTCAGCGCCCGGTGCGGGGACTGTGCGGGTCGGTCGGGGACGAGCTGTCTGTCCGTGGGCGTGGGGAAGAGAGGGGAAGTTTTGTTGCCTCCATCACAGTGAGGGGGTGTTTGGAGTCACTGTGATGGACGTTTGTGTTGGGGTTATGTGTCTTGTGTTCTTTTTTTTTTCTATGACTGCTATGTAGCTTCGTTCGGTACTTCGGTACCGAACGTCAAATAAAGCTCTGTTATACCTGTTATACCTGTTATGTGCTTTAACCTAGCACACAATGCTGCAAAGCCCATGCGGAGTCCAGTGGCCGAAGCAAACAAAAAGGACAGATCTGGCTCTGCGTTCTTCATCTCCACATTGGTACAGTGAAAAGATTGTTGTTGTGTGCTAACCAGTCAGCAGAAAGACTATATGTGATTACAATAGAGTCATCCACAGTGTACAGATACACGATAAAGGGAATAATGTTGCAGGCAAGACAAAGTCCAGTAAAGTCCGATTAAAGATAGTCCGAGATTCTCCAGAGAGGTAGATGGTAGCTCAGGACCACTCTCTAGCTGCTGATAGAATGGTTCAGTTCCCTGATAATGGCTGGGAAGAAATTGTCCCTGAATCCGAAGGTGTGCGTTTTCACATTTCTGTACCTCTTGCGGAGAAGAGGGACTGAGCACGGTGAGCCTCGTCCTTGATTATGCTGGTGGCCTTGCTGAGGCAGCATGAGGTATAAACGGAGTCGATGGAAGGGAGGTTGGTTTCTTTGATGATCTGGGCTGCACTCACTTAATAGCGAGTGAAAGGATTTAGGATTAATAGACCAGTGATCACATCCAGGCCAATGAAAACACAGAGTGTTGAGTTCCTGGAGCATGCTGCTAGGGGTGATGATGGAGGTGTGGGAATACTCTACATGAGCCATGAGTGACAATTAACATGATAGTTGTGTTTTACGGGGCTTCTAGATAGGTACATGGATATGGAGGGAATGGAGGGTTATGGATTATATGCAAGCAGATATGAGTTGGGTTTGGCATCATGTTCGGCACAGGCATTGTAGGCCAAAACATGAAGAGATGGAGGGATATGGATCACACGCAGGCAGAGGAGATTAGTTTAACTTGGCATTATGTTCAGCACAGAAGTTATGGACTGAAGGCCCTATTCCAGTAGTGTATTTTTCTATGTTTTAAGATTTCTGCATCAGACGTACATCAAGAAATATAATAAGAAATATAACCCTCTGCAATGCAACCCAGTCATACTATTGATCTCTGACCCAAGTCCTTATTCATGCCTATGAGAAGCAGCCCTCTCTCTCCCTTCAGTCCTGAGTGGAACAGACCTTGGCTTCATGCGCGAGACCGTGAAGTAAAATGGACTACAATTTCCAGGCCAATAACACGTTCTAAGTTGTTCTCTCTTCAGTTTCTAGGCTTCATAAAAGTAATTAATGATACCATGGGGAATGCACCAGGCCTGGCTCTCCCACCCCCCGAGACAGGCGGCCGAGCCCTGCTCAACGAGCCCCAACTGTGCAGGCGCGGACGTGTTTGTTCTGCGCACGCGTGGATGCGGCGGCCATCTTACGTACGTACCAGATCAACGGAGCCCCAACTGCGCATGCGCGGTTTTTTAAACATTAAAATGTGAATAACTTTTCAAATATAACACCGATTTCAATGAAACCTCTTCCATAGGACCACGGGACGGCAGTGAGTAAGGTGGGCCTAGATTTGGCGCACTATCGTGTACCGTTTTGGCTGTAGTTCAGGAACAAGTGAACATATGAGTTTTAGTAGAGATTGCATGTGAAATAGAGGCAATTGTGTCAAATACCAAGAATCAAAACTGTGGTTAAATTGTTACAAATAAAATGGGCAGCATTTTAGACTCCATCTGATCGCTGCAAGGCATTTAGTACTAATTTTAGCAAAGCCTGGTTAAGCTGATGTGATAGACTGGAAGCTTGCTCCCACTAGCATTAATGGTTACATGTAGAATAATTAACTGTTATAAAGTATAAAGAAATGTCAAAAGGTTTCCAACTCTCTTGTGCTATTTATACTTAGTGTAATTCGGTTCTGATGTGTTTGAAACAGCTGTAATATTCTCAGTCTTTAGGGGGGAGTTTGCCATTCACATTGCGCTTCAAATTACTCAAAACAGATTTGTTTGGAGATTAATCTGACGACCATTAGCCCCAGACGCATTAACCCATTTAACTCAAATAAAATTGAAAGGGTTTATGCGAATTCAGAAATCTCTCTGATTGGGAGGGGTATGAATGTACTGCAAAGGGATAATAGGAAATGTAGTGAAAGTTGTTGGACAGAAGCCAGAGTAAACAGTTGATGGAAAAGCACTCCGGGCCACAAGGATCTGAGGAAAAAGGATGTCTCTTGAACAAAACAAAAGGAAGCAAACACCGTGTCCTACAATACACCATTACAGTCAGCCTTCCCATCATGAGAACACCCAGGTAGCTCACAGATTGTAATCCTCTTGTGGCGGTTCCCTTTTAAGCACCATTTCAGATTAAAGGAAGCTTGTGCTGGCTTAGAAACCAGGGTTATCAAACCTGCCTGACTCCAGATTTGAGTCTGACGAAGGGTCCCGACCCAAAACGTTACCTATCCCTGTTCTCCAGAGATGCTGCCCGACCCACTGAGTTACTCCAGCACTTTGTGTCCTTGACTCCGGATTTCAATGGACACATCGTGCCAAGAGGAAAATGCTCTACGCAGTGAGATTCAGGATAGACTATAAATAGTTGGACCCTACAAAGCATAGAGGAACAGCGAGATCTTGGAATACATGTCCAGTGATCCATGAAGGTGCAGCACAGGATGATATAGTGATTGCAAACATATGCTGGATGCTTGTCTTTAGTGGCCAAGGTGTTGTACCGGAGTGCGGAGATGTCACACTGGAATTGTATGAAGCACAAGTTAAAGCGAGCCAGAGTACTGTTTAAAATTCTGTTCACTAGACGATAGGAAGTACCTGTTAGCCAAGAGGTGGGGAAGTTGCCAGGTCTATAACATTATATTTATGGGGAGGGATCATCTAGTCTGGGGTTATTTGTATCTCTGGCACAAAGGAAACTGAAGAGAAGCTGAATTGAGGCTGAAACTGGTATAACATGAAGGAGTAATTTCACTTGAAGCAAAATATAAATCGGGGCTACACATTTTAATTTTGCTGACACAGGATGTTTCCACTTATGCTTCTTTAAAAAAACAATTCACTCTGCTTTTTTTGCATCTTTATTTTGCCTTTTCATCTTTCCTTTTGAATCAAATGTTATAACTGGCAAGGGATGGCAGGGAAAGGTTCTACCAAGGAATACTGATAGCATGCGGTGAGCGAAGAGGTGATAGGCAAACTTCCCAAGGTCCCATGGTATCTGTTTATTTATATCATTCTGTGCTCTTCCTTCTACCACCAAATAGTGCATAGAACAGTACAGCACAGGCCCTTCAGCCCACAATGACTGTGCTGAACATGATGCCAAGATCAAATAAACTCAAAGACAGACACAAAATGCTGGAGTAACTCAGCGGGGCAAGCAGCAAACGTCACCCAAACGCCGAGACCCGAATCGTCACCCATTCCTTCTCTCCAGAGATGCTGCCTGTCCCGCTGTGTTACTCTGGAAAATTCACTGCATTTCGTATCTCTACATAAGAGACATGGTCTGCAGGTTTCCCCCCCAAGGTGCAACCTACTTGTGTTAGGGGTATCTTCGCTAGAAGGACCAAAGCAGTTCAAGGTGTCTCATGTGTAGGAAGGAACTGCAGATGCCGGTTTAAATCGAAATGCTGGAGTAACTCAGCGGAGAAACACAGCTTCTCTGGAGAGAAGGAATTGGTGCCGTTCCGGGTCGAGATCAGTCTGGAGAAGGGTCTCGACCTGAAACATCACCCATTCCTCTCCCGAGATGCTGCCTGTTCCTCCGAGTTACTCCAGCATTTTGTGTCTATATTCAAATTAAACCAGTTCTTTCCTACACATCAAATAAACTCACCTGCCTGCACATGGTCCATATCCCTCCATGTTCTCCATATCCACGTGCCTGTCTAAAAGCCTCTTAGAATCATCCTTGTTTGACCCAGACCGTCACCCCTTGCCTCTGTGCCACTCCTCAAATTAAACTGCAGAGGGCTCATTGCATCTCCGCCTATATCTCCCCGACAAAAACAGCCACCATTTTATTTCTTAGTAAAATAGGGCGGTTTAAAAAGTTAATTTATTTTAAAATTTCAGTCAGTTTTTGAGCCATTAATTCCACTTGGAATCAGCGGAAGGGTTTTGCGCAGTGTGCTTTCTGAAGTTTGAAGAGCTCGGAACAAAAGCCGCGCGGTAATTCAGTTTCTTCTTTCCTCTTCAATGCTTTGCTCTGCTTAGAGGAGATTTATTTATTTGTGTCATCTCACAGCTGTTTGCCAAATAGCGAGCAAATTTTAGTGCCACGTCATTGGCCTCTGCAAGATCCTTTACAGTGCATGTGTCATGCAGCATGTCACAGCTCAGTAGATGTTCCACAGTCTGGAGGCCCCGTCCGCACTTGCAGTCTGCCGCATCTTCAGCTTAGAGGACATGATACAAGGTGTAAAATATGAAAAACAAAATGCCCAGCAGCCTAAATAGAGAAATTAGCTACTAACGTAACCACTCTTTACTTTCCTCCACTATCCTACACACCCCCCCCCCCCTTTGCCCTGTCCCCTTCCACCTACATCCTTTCTTCTGGCTTCACAATTTACTCCTCTTCTTATCTTACAGCCTTTTGTCTTCTTTTCATGTCTGGCGATTGTCCACCCATCTACCAATAAACCTCTCTGACCACCCCCCGTGGGTATCCACCTGTCATTTACCTGGCCTTGTACTGCCCCCATCTCCTTTCTCATCTCCCCATCCCAACCCTATTACAATTAGTCTGAAGAAGCGCCCTGACCCAAAACGTCTTCTAGACCTGCTGTCGTTTTCTGTAAACCAGCATCTGCAGTTCCTGGTGTCCAGCTTCAGCACTAAATAACCCACGCATGTATGACTGGCATGAGACCCTTCTTTGCAAATAACGACACGGGCCTATTTTGAGTGATGTGAAGAGGGCGAGTAAAATAGAAATTGATCCTACCCTTAATCCAACAAGTTAGTTATTTTCACAGCGTGGCCGTGCTCCTGACACCAAAAGATCCAGCTGCATCGATATGGCAGGTGCAACGTGTGTTCTCTTACAGCGCCAGAGTCCCGGGTTTGATCCTGACTATAAGTGCTGTCTGTACAAAGTTTGTACATTCTTCCTGTGACTACGTGGGTTTTCTCCGGGATCTCTGGTTTCCTCCCACATTCCAAAGACTTACAGGTTTGTAGGTTAACTGGCTTCGTAAATTGTCCCCAGTGTGTAGGATAGTGCTAGTGTACGGGGTGATCGCTGGTCAGCACGGACTCTGTGGGCCGAAGGGTCCTGTTTCTGTGCTGTATCTCTAAACTAAACTCAACTGAATGCAGTTGGTGGAAGTGTACAGTTCCTCCAGCTTGCAATATTGGAATAAACGATGACTATTTAGCACCCAAATTACAGACAAAGCTACTTGGCAGTACAACATCAAGGAGCACTGGTCTGAATCTCATTCCACTAATTGGGGCCACATTATCAATGTAGTCGATGGTTGGAAATACAGTTGTTCATTTAATTCGAGTTTCACTGTACCTTAATTGGTACACGTGACAATAAACTGACCTTTGAACCTTTGAATCTCTCAGCCTCAACTTTAAATGAATAAATCTAACTGCCCCTGTGGTACTCAGCAGACAGCTTTATCTCTTTTATTCTTAAGAAGCTAAGTCATTGAATGACCAACATGCTGCCCCTGAAATGCAAAAAGCTGAGGAGATTCAAATTCTTTAATCTATACAGGAGGTAACGCGCTTATAATTTTACCTAATTCTCACTAATGGTCTGGAAACTGTTTGTGAGCACACACTGGAGAAAAGCAGCTCTGTGACATAAATACATCCGGATGATAGCAAAATCCGCAGAGGCATTAATATTAAATCACATTATTATACAGAAAGAATCCTCACCTCAAAGTCAGGATATCCGGCAATATGTGACATTCAGACCATTTGTCTTCTATAAAACCTCACAGTCATTAGAAACTAAATTAATGGAGATTAACACTGCTTGCCAGCTTCAGAAGGTCGAAAAGATAATGGAAGAGTGCACTTTCTCCAGGTACTGAGATTAGTAAATGATAGATGGTGTTCTACACCTCATCCTGCACTCACAAGATAATGACAGCCATTAGAAGTTTATGAATTAACAAAACACACCAAAAACAGATTTTGTTTTTTATGCCAGTTTTTGTGAACATTTCACCAGACCTGGCGTGTACAATCACATCACATGATGTTGCAGAGTGAATGCTACATACATTCTCCTTCTTAATCCGACACTCGTCAAACAGGAAATATTTTGATTCCCATTGCACTGGTTCTCGTGCATTTTACACAGGGCTAAATGCTCAGTGATGGTTAAGAGCTGACCTCAGCTCTATTCCCTTCGATTTTCTCTCTCATTTTCTCTCTTCATGGCCAATCTGATCCCAATTATGTTCTCCCCCCCCCCTCCCCCCACCGATATAACTCAAGCAGCACAGTGGCGCAGTGGTATAGTTGCTGCCTTACAGCACCAGAGACCCAGGTTCGATACTCACTACGGGTGCTGTCTGCATAGTGCACGTACGTTCTCCCCGTGACCTGCGTGGCTTTTCTCCAGGTGCTCGGTTTTCCTCCCACACTCAAACGACGTACAGGTTTGTAGGCTAATCGGCTTGGTAAAATTGTAAATTGTCCCTGGTGTATGTAGGATAGCGTTAGTGGGTGGGGACCGCTGGTCAGCACGGACTTGGTGGGCCAAAGGGCCTGTTTCCGCGCTGTATCTCTAAACTAAACTAAAACAGAACCATTGAGGAATACACAGAAAGGGGTGATCAATTGATCGTCCATATCTTTATAGCAAACCATATGTGGCTCTGATTTGAGGTCTGTTCACTCTCTTATTTAGATCTCAGGAATATGTTATGAAAATTCAAACAATGGCAGACAAAAAAGAGACATTTAGAATTTCAGTTATGGGTCAATTAATACAGATTTTGTTTTTAAAGCTAGACAGCCAAAGATTAAAGATTAAAGATTAAAGATTAAATTAAGATTAAATTAAGATTAAAGATGACATTAATGCTCAGTGCAAAGAATCTACGTGTAACTATTTTCACCATGGTTTTAAAGATAAAACATAATGCAACAGTAAATGGGATGACATAATTGGGCCTTTGAAAGAATGACTGCATTGAAGAAAAGATCTGTTCTCGCCAATTTATTACAGAGAAGACACATCATCATACTGTGCAATTCTTCGCAAGCTTTTACTCTTCTGTCACTGAATGTCAGGTTTTAAAAAAGGATCATCGGGGGAAATCTTTCTCATGACAATCATTACTCAATCTGTCAAGCAATAGAAGTCTACCATCCCATCAGAAGCATGCAGAACATTAACGCGACGCTAAAAAACAAGCCTAATAGATCCCTTTACTCGGTTCCTTCATTCGTGTTGTGAGGATGGGTAGGAGAGGGTTGGTTCAGGTTGGGACAAGGATATCTGTTGCCCGCAAACTTCTAAGATGTTACCCTGAGAGAGATAGGGGCAGTTCAAGCCCATGGTGGCAATGACGTCTGAAGTCATGTGATCCTGGCTTTAATTTTGTTTAGTTTTGGAGATACAGAGTGGAAACAGGCCCTTTGGCCCACCGGGTCCGCGTCGACCAACGATCCCCACATATTAACACTATCCTACACACACTAGGGAGAATTTTTACATTTACCAAGGCAATTAACTTACAAAGCTGTGCGTCTTTGGGGTGTGGGAGAAAGGTGTGCAGGTCGCGGGGAGAACGTACAAACTTCGGATAGACAGCACCCGTAGTCGGGATCAAACCTGGGTCTCTGGCGCTGCAAGCTCTGTAAGGCAGAAACTCTACCGCTGCACCACCGTGCCGCCCGCAGAAAGTAAAAACAAAAATGAAAAAACAACAAAACAAAATTGTGGCAAAACACAAAATAGTCAATGGTGAATCGGTGGAGACACAATGAACTGCAAACGCTGGAGATACTGTAGACACAAAATGCTGGAGTAACTCAGCGTGTCAGACAGCAGCTCTGGAGAAAAGGTGACGTTTCAGGTCGAGACCTTTCTTCCGACTCTCAGATTCAAATGCTGGAATCTTGCACAGAGTACAAAGTGCTGGAGTAACTCAGCAGGTCAGGCAGCAGCTGTGGAGGACATGAATCGGTGATGTTTCAGGTCTTTAGACTTTAAGCTTATGAGATACTGAGTCAGAATCCTTCTTCAGACTGATTGTGGTAGGTGAGAGAAAGCTGGAAGAGAGGTGAGGGCGGGACAAAACCTGGCAAGTGATAGGTGGATACAGGTGATGAGTTTTTTAAAATATTTGTCATGTGTGGACAAAGGCTAGAGATGAAAAGAAGACAAAAGTGTGACAAAGGAAGACAAAAAGGAGACAAAAGGGCTGTCAGATGAGGGGACTGAAATACAAAACCAAAGAGGGGGGCATAGGTGAAAGGGAACAGGGGGAGGGCGCAGTGGTATGCACTGGGATGGGAGGGCGGGAGGGGGGGCACAGGAAAGGGAGGGAAACAAAAGGGAGGGGGGAGGGAATGTTATCTAAAATTGGAGAATTCAGTGCTTATACTGTTGGATTGTAAACTAACCAAGTGGAATACGAGGACCTGTTCCTTCAGTTTGTATGTGGCTTCACTCTGGCAAAGGAAGATAGGTTTTGCATGGCAGCAATGTTGCCCGCTGGCAATGTTGTCAACAGCATTCAATCACATTGTTGTTGGATGATAATTAGCAGAAATAAATTAGCCCTGTTTTGTGTTAGCAGGACAAACCACGTAATTTTCCACATAACTGAATAAACACCATTCTTGTAACTGGGCTGGAATGTCTTGGCTAGAGGATAGCTACTTCTGCATCGTATCCAACATCCCAGCACTGTCTAGTCGCATCGTTTTTGCAGTATCCAGTGCTCCACCCAGAGGAAGCAGCAAACCGGAGGACTGGGAGAAATTTAGAACTCAACAGAGCAGGACAAAGGGGTTAATTAAGAGGGGGGGGAAATGAGCACGAAAGAAAGCTTGCAGGGAATATAGAAACTGACTGTAAAAGCTTCTTTAGATATGTAAAAAGGAAAAGATTAGTAAAGACAAATGTAGGTCCTTTACAGTCAGAGACAGGTGAATTTATAATGGGAAACAAGGAAATTACAGAATAGTTAAACAAGCACTTTGGTTCTGTCTTCACTAAGGAAGACACAAACAATCTCCCAGAAATACTCGGGGACCGAGGATCTAGTGGGAGTGAGGAACTGAAAGGAATCCACATTAGTCAGGAAATGGTGTTCGATAAACTGTTGGAGCTGAAGGCAGATAAATCCCCGGGGCTTGATGGTCTCCATCAAAGAGTACTCAGAGAGGTGGCCCTAGAAATCGTGGATGCATCGGTGATCATTTTCCAATGTTCTCTCGACTCTGGATCAGGTCCTGTGGACTGGTGGGTAGCCGATGTAACTGCACTTTTTAAGAAAGGAGGGAGAGATAAAACAGTGAATTATGGACCAGTTAGCCTTACATCGGTAGTAAGGAAGATGCTGTGGTTGATTATTAAAGATGTTATAGCAAAACATTTGGAAAGCAGTGACAGGATCGGTCAAAGTCAGCATGGATTTATGAAGGGGAAATCATGCTTGACTAATCTTCTGGAATTTTTTGAGGATGTTACAAGTAGAATGGATAAGGGAGAGCCAGTGGATGTGGTGCATCTGGACTTTCAAAAAGCCTTTGACAAGGTTCCACACAAGAGATGTGTATAAAATGAGGGCACATGGTATTGGGGGTAGGGTATTGACATGGGTAGAGAACTGGTTGGCAGACAGGAGGCAAAGAGTAGGAATTAATGGGTTATTTTCAAAATGGCAGGCAGTGACTAGTGGGGTGCCGCAAGGCTCAGTGCTGAGGCCCTAGTTACTTACAATATATATTAACGATTTAGACGAGGGAATTAAATATGATATTTCCAAGTTTGTGGATGACACAAAGCTGGGTGGCAGTGTGAGCTGCAAGGAGGATGCTATGAAACTGCAGGGTGACTTGGATCGGTTGGGTGAGTGGGCAGATGCAATATAATGTGGATAAATGAGAGGTCATCCACTTTGGTGGCAAAAACAGGAAGGCAGCTTATTACCTGAATGGTGTCAGATTGGGAAAAGGGGAGGTGCAACGAGACCTGGGTGAGCATGTACATCACTCACTGAAAGTAAGCATGCAGGTACAGTAGGCAGTGAAGAAAGCTAATGGCGTCGGCCTTCATTGCGAGAGGATTTGAGTTTAGGAGCAAGGAGGTCCGGATGCAGTTGTATAAGGCCCTGGTGAGACCGCACCTGGAGTATTGTGTGCAATTTTGGTCTCCAAATTTGAGGAAGGACATTTTTACCATTGAGTGAGCGCAGCGCAGGTTCACCAGGTTAATTCCCAGGATGGCGGGACTGACATAGAGCCAGAACCAGAGGCCACAGTTTAAGAATAAGGGGTAGGCCATTTAGAACTGAGATGAGGAAAAACATTTTCAGTCAGAGAGTTGTGAATCTGTGGAATTCTCTGCCTTAGAAGGGAGTGGAGGCCAATTCTCTGAATGCATTCAAGAGAGAGCTGGTTAGAGCTCTTAAGGATAACGGAGTCAGGGGGTATGGGGAGAAGGCAGGAACGGGGTACTGATTGAGAATGATCAGCCATGATCACATTGAATGGCGGTGCTGGCTCGAAGAGCCGAATGGCCTCCTCCTGCACCTATTGTCTATTGTCTATTGACATATGATGATAGAATGGGTCGACTGGACTTGTATTCACTGGAATTTAGAAGGATGAGAGGGGATCTTATAGAAACATACAATTCTTAAAGGATTGGACAGGCGAGATGCAGGAAAAATGTTCCTGATGTTGGGGGAGTCCAGAACCAATGGTCACAGTTTAAGAATAAGGGGTAGGCCATTTAGGACTGAGATGAGGAAAACCTTCTTGACCCAGAGAGTTGTGAATCTGTGGAATTCTCTGCCACAGAAGACAGTGAAGACCATTTCACTATATGTTTTCAAGAGAGAGTTAGATTTAGCTCTTAGGGCTAAAGGAATCAAGGGATATGGGGAAAAGGCAGGAACGGGGTACTGATTTTAGATGATCAGCCATGATCATATTGAATGGCGGTGCTGGCTCGAAGTGCCGAATGGCCCACTTCTGCACCTATTTTTCTATGTTTCTATGTTTCCACCCCTCCCCTCTCTTGAAACCTAGCTGACCTTACACCAATTCCCTCCAGGCTTGATAATAATGCTAGAGTCAGGGGTATGCCAGACCAGGAGGTTTCAGCTTGTGGTGTTGTACCTTTCTGCTGTTGCTAAGGTTGTCCAGTTTTGAGATGCCAAATCTTTTCAGAGTCCCGACCAGTTTAGTTTAGTTTAGAGATAGAGCGCAGAAACAGGCCCTTCGGCCCACTGAATCTGAACCGACCAATGATCAGCGACCGGTAAACTAGCATTATCCTACACACGAGGAACAATTTATAATCTTTACCAAAGCCAATTAACCTACAAACATGTTAGTCTTTGGAGTGTAGGAGGAAACCGGAGAGAGCCATGGACCAATACTTTAGACTTTAGAGATACAGCGTGGAAACAGGCCCTTCAGCCCATCGAGTCCACGCCAACCAGCAATCAACCCGTACACAAGCACTATCCTACACACTACGGACAATTTTCAATTTCCAGAAACCAATTATCCTACAAACCTGTACGCCTTTGGAGTGTGGGAGGAAACCAGAGCACCCAGAGAAAACCCACGTGATCACAGGGAGAACGCACAAACTCCACACAGATAGCACCCATAGTCAGGATTGAATCTGGGTCTCCAGCACCTTAAGGCAGCAACTCTACCGCTGCGCCGATGTGCCACCCCTACATGCCGTACAGTTAACGGATCATCAGTTTAAATGCAAGACTAGTAATTCAGTACCTCGACCAATGGTCCAGATCACAGAATTCAAATCCCATCATAGCATAGCGGAATTTAAAGTAAATTTAGAATCGAAATACAGAAGGGAAAAAAAAAACCTCCAAACAACCTCGAATATCAACAACTTGTCACAAAAAGTCTGAAGAAGGGTCTCATATATCCATGTTCTCCAGGGATGCTGCCTGACCCACTGAGTTACTCCAGCACTTTGTGCCTTGTTGAACTTGTCTTAAAAGTCCATTCTGATTCATTGATGATTTTTATGGTTTACTCTTAAATGCCCTGTGAAATGGTCCTGCAGGCCATTCAGTTACACAATAATGTTTAAACATAATGTCAAACAACATGAAGCAAATTTTATAGCTTCAACTCAACTGAAGAAAGCAACTCATCAAATACTGAAACAGACATGTAGGATTGATGGATAGAATTCCTATCACATAGTCCCGTTAGAAAGTGGGCTAAACTCACTGAAAACTTTGCCATGAACATTTTACAGCCATTACATGCATTTACATAATACCTTTCCCTTAGTATCCTGTCCTAAAATTGCTTCAGAAAATTTAGAGGGGTGGCACAGTGGTAGAGTTGCTGTCTTGCAACGCCAGAGGCCAGGGTTTGATCCTGACTGCAGGTGCTGTCTGTACGGAGTTTGTACTCTCCCCCTGTGACCAGGTGGGTTTTCTTCGGGTGCTCTGGTTTCCTCCCATACTTCAAAGACATACTAGTTAAGTTAATTAGCGTATATAAAGTGTAAATTGTTCCTAGTGTGTACAATAATGCTTGTGTACGGGGTAATCGCTGCTCGGTACGGATTCGGTAGTCCAAAGGGCCTGTTTCACTCTATATCTCTAAAGTATAGTCTAAAACAAATTGACGGAAACAAGTAGAGAGATTAGGACTTCGATAGTTACATTCTACAGAAAAGAATGTGGAATATTAACAAAACATCTGCCAGAGTCCTACTGACCTGGTATCTCAGCATCAATCTATAAAAATAAAGCAGCCACTGCATCCCAAGAACAATATTTATCTTCCCAGTAACCTGTGATCCGATGCGCTAGGTAGCACCGTTTTCAGTATCGACTTGTTTCTGAACCATTACCTTCTCCACTTGTGTGTGTTAGTTTTCCCAAGAGCTCTGCACACAATACATTGAGATAAACAGAAACATTCCTATGTCGAGCAAGGGCAACATTAAATCTAGAGACGTAGACAGCAGTAATCAAGCAAGGCAGTGGGATTGACACGTGCCTACCAGGATATTGTGGTAGATGATAAATAGTCATACAGAGATTCAAAGTTAACGTTAAGCAAGACTTTCCATTCATCGTAAATTTCCCCGGTGTGGGACGAATAAAGGAATATATTATTATTATTATTATTGAGCTTGTCCTGCCCTATTTACACCTGGCACTGTTAATTAAATGTGGCTTCTTCGGGTTTGCAATGTTAACATTCATTTATTTCCATTAGCAAAAATTTATTTGTGGTGTTGACTTCATTTTATAGCAGTTATTTGATTTGGAAGTAAAAGTATTGATGCAATAAGGAGACATCAGTTGAGAAATTTATGAAGGTGTTCTATTTAAGCACCTGTGATTTAATAGGAACCCAAGAGGCAGCTTTTTCCACACAGAGGTGATGGGTGTACTGTATGGAACGGGCTTCCAGATGAAGCAGTTGATCCAGGTATTTTTGGCAACATTTAAAAGAGGAGGGGAAGGGGGTGGAGGAGGAAGGGGGTGGAGATGTGGGAGCGTTTTGTAGGAAGGTACCTAAGACGGGAGATATGAAAAGCTGTTCCTCTAGTTTATGTGTGGCCTCACCGAGACGAACCCATATTGCCTTAATACAAATTTCACTCATGATCCTAAACACTGAAGGTGGGTGCAAGGGATTTATTAAACAGTATGCCCAATGGTACTAAAAGGTCAATCATAAAATGTAATAGTTGTAAACACACTCGCTGGATGGTCGGCCTGAATTCAGACATAACAGATTGGAGCCCACTAATTCAGGGCATGGCAATTCTAATGTATGCAGAACAACAACACTCTCTATGCATTCCACTTACTCACCTCTGTCATAATTTACATTATTCCAAACTTCATAACAATGTTAAAATGCATTTTTTATGCAATGAAACTGCTGGCTTTCACATCCAATTGCCCAGAGGCATGGCAACTGTTAAGAAACGAAAATACAGGAAATGTAGGAAACACTCAGCAGGTCAGACTGCAACTGCGGGAAAATACATCAACCTGAAACAATAGCTCTGATTCTCTCTCCACAAATGCTGCCTGATATGCTACATATTTCCTGTTTTTAATTTCAGATTTCCAGAGTGTGCAGTGTCTTGGTTTACATTTCAAGAGCAATTAAAAATTGAACCAAGATCGCAAAAGTGATCAATGTTGTCTCGAACCTAGGCTCTGAAATGGATTTTGATTAGGATATTTGTGTAAGAAGGAACTGCAGATGCTGGTTTATACCGAAGATAGACACAAGCTGGAGAAACTCAGCGGGACAGGCAACATCTCTGGAGAGAAGGAATGGGTGACGTTTCGGGTTGAGACCCTTCTTCAGACTAGTTAGGGATAAGAGAAACGAGAGATATAGATGGTGATGTGGAGAGATAAAGAACAATAAATGAAAGATATGCAAAAAAGTAACAATGATAAAGGAAACAGGTTATTGTTAGCTGTTTGTAGGGTGAAAATCTGCTGCTGCTTTGCAGTGCCAGAGACCCGGGTTCGATCCTGACTACGGGTGCTATCTGTAAGAAGTTTGTACATTCTCCACGTGACCACATGGGTTTTCCCCAGGTGCTCCGGTTTCCTCCCACACTCCAAATGCATACAGGTTTGTACGTTAATTTGGCTTCGGTAATAAAAAATGTAAACTGTCCCTCGTGTGTAGGGTAGTGCTGGCAGGTGTGGACTCGGTGGGCCAAAGGGCCTGTTTCCACGCTGTATCGCTAAATTAAACTAAACTAAACTAAACAGGTCAGGAAATTGAAGGTTGTTGGCAAGCGCCACAGTCATGATCATATTGAATGATGAGGCAGGCTACTGCAGCTCCTGTTATGTTCTCAAGCCTGTTGCAGTCGTTGTGGAGATCCCAGAGAGAAGGCCAAAGGGGAGCAGGAAATAGACCCCCAGCCAGTGTCTGTTGAATGGACCTGTCACAGCAGTAGAATGTGTAGGAAAGAACTGCACATGCTGGTTTAAATCGAAGATAGACACAAAATGCTGAGGTAACTCAGCAGGACAGGCAGCATCTCTGGAGAGAAGGAATGGATGACGTTTCGGGTCGAGACCCTTCTTCAGACTGGCAACTGTAGAATGTTTGGTGTTTATGCATCAGTCTTTTCTTCCACACTTCTGTCAATCTCCATTGACTGACTGATAAAGTCATGCCTCATCTATCATGTATTTGGCTTGAAAATTGATATTCCCATGATTAACTTTGGTTTTCCTTACTTATTAAGATCTTTTCCAGTGACCTGGCAAATATAGCTGAGTAATCTTATCAACAGCAATGCTGTTGTTCCACATAATTGCTATTCTCCCAAGTGAAACCTTCAATTACAAGACTGTCGGGTTCTGTATAATTCATATCAAATAAAAATGATTTATTCCTTGATCAGTTCCTTCACAAAATTAACTTCTCCCCCATTCTAATCAAATGATTAAACTTCTCTGGAACTTCAGGCTGAGGTAATTGTTATGGATTGCTCATCTTTAATTCTCTTGCGTCATCGAAAAACCAAGCATGCAGAATAAACCATGGTCTGTGTTACAAAAGTTCTGTGGCTTGCACTTCCTGGCTCAACAGATCAAGATTTCCTTCCTTACTACACTTTGGAAAAAATATAATAGAAGTGCCTCCATTTTACCTCAGAATTATTTTGCTAACATGTTCCTCACTGAATGCACTAAATCAATTCATATGCCATTGGTTCTCGAAAAATTTACGAAAATACTCTGAATCAGATTTTGCACTTTTTGGGTTG